>NC_136886.1:22076637-24476637 GCF_949152265.1 Phoxinus phoxinus | reverse complement strand
TCTAACAACATAAACAACATCTGCAAAGTTACAACACTCAAAGTTCAAAGCAAAGGAAGATATTTGCTTTTAAAGTAAAGGACTACAACAAACGGCTGGTAGGGACTACACGACATTCCTCCCGGGTTAGTGATATCACCAACCTTAAAATGTACATAAAACCCCGCCCCCGGGTACACGCAGTCCATGTTGAGAAGAGGAAAAGTTGTTGTATAAGAGTACATTTGTGAGTCAGCTCAAACTTTAGCATCCATCATTTCACGTGCAATATAAAGTCACTCTGTGCATCTCACAACAGTTCCTATACGAGCGATTTATACATTACCATGACAGAATATCCTAATTGAAGATAGTTAACTCCACATCAGCAACATTAATTCATCAACTAACCATTCAGAGACGTCCTGTTGCATTCTACATGTTGTCACTTCTTCTTGAGTCTCTCCATCTTTGTCTGACTCCGTTTTAACATTAAAGGCAGAACAGTTTCTGTCATTTTAGTGTGTGAGGTAATCGCAGCTGCCAACACACATGAGCTCTTGAAACTCCGCCCTCTGCATTTAAAGGGCCAGGCCCAAAACGCTGCGTTTTTTTTATCCAGACATCAATGGCTTATTGATCATTATAGGTGTTATTAATCATTTAGTTGTTGCTGCTAGTTTGAGTTAAGAAATAGACATTTCAGCATTATCACTAATCTGTGTGTGTATTTTCCTTGAGAACCAAGCAAGTTGACTCATGAAACCATTTGTTTATTATATTATCGTGCACGTGCAGCCCTACTACATACACCGCGGGTCCCCTTACATTGAAATGTGCCGACAAGTTTCTACAGGAGCCCTAAACGGACAAACACGTTTCGTCACTATGTTGTTCTTCGTGCAAAGAAGCTAGCTAAAGTCAGCGAATAAAACACTGACACAACGATGAACAAGTAATATTCGCAATAACATATCGTTTGACTGAATAATTACGTAAACCTAATTTCTTAATTTATCTTTGTAAAGAAACCTCATTGCTTAACAGGCACACGACATCACGTAATGCGAATTTGCAGGTCAGAGTTCACCAAACTTGAACTTTGGAACACAGTGAAATGCAAAACTTTTTGCATTATCTTGTTTCCAGTTTGGCACATTCACTTGTCAGTGGAACAAAATGTGTAGTGTGACTGCTTGTTTATTCAAAATGGAAATGACTTTTAAGGATACAAATGTAAAATGTTAGTTAAACGCTAAGGAAAACTAGTCCCAGATTACCAGAATGTATCTCACATATTTTAAGTTTGTGCTTGTTAGCTAACATGGAGAGAATTCAGTTTCACTTTCCCCAACAGCACAACAAAGACAAATGTCTTGCTCATCTGGAAGATAATAGGCCTATTCGCTCTTACACTCATTTACTGCTAGTATCAGTCCTATAAAAGCACAAAACAGGACATGACAGCATGACTAAATATGGTGAAGGCTCAACAATTTTAAATGCAGGAAATACCCTGATATCAGGAATACTGGAAATATTCTATGATGTCATGACTTTTCAAAATCGAATAGGAAGATTTTTATTGTTTTTAAAGCCACACACATACATAGCCAACAAAGTGAAAGAGGCTTTTTTTAGTACAAAGGCTGATTGACAGGGGAGTAGGTGGTCGTTATGTTGTCTGGGATGCACAAAAACAAATCCTGCTGTATCCTATAAAGACTTCTGGGTATTTGTGATGGTATCACCAGAGACCGATGTAAAAATTGTGTTTGATTTAACTAAGTTCTCTCTGTCAGCTTGTATTCAAGATGACTGACCCACCCTTGCCAAATACCTGGAAAATTGTTCAAGAGATAAAATGGCCGCACAGGGCGCATAGAAACAAGAGGCTAGAGAACCTTGACTGACAGAGCATATGGATACCGCATTATGTTCTTTCCCTTTCAGTTAGAAAACATTGTTTATGCTACTAAGAGCTGTTTTAAGACTGTGCTGTTAGTTGTTCTGAAGCACTGGTTTGGGGGGGGGGGGGGAGAGAGAGAGAGAGAGAGAGAGAGAGAGAGAGAGAGAGAGAGAGAGAGAGAGAGAGAGAGAGAGAGCAACAACACTCCAACGCATCTGATTGGCTGAGGCTCTCTAAAACCATCCAATCACGAAGCAGAAGAGGAGCAGGCATCTCGGCAACTATTTTTTCGCCCCATATAAGAGAACAAGAGCTAAGAACCCACAAAACTACACACGAACACTATTTTACAAAAAGAAAGATTTAAAATATCCTTTTTTTTAAAGCATTGATCTCAATGAGCTATGTTTTGTTCATGCACAGGTTTAGGGTTAGAAATCACCTATCATGTTGTCTAGACGACAAGGGCTCAGGTAACAACTAAACATAATTTTGGAAAAAACAGATTGTCCTACCAGTTAACTAAAAAAAAAAGTCCCTAAAATGCAATTATTATAATCATAATAAATGACAGACATTTGGCCCGAGTATATCAATTATATACGTGAAAACGCATCACAACAGTGCATTCAATGATTCATGCATCATTTCCTATTAAAAAAAGCTGTAAGCTATGTGATAAAATCAATTAAAAGCTGGAATCTTCAAGATCAAAAAGTGTTTAATAAAGTCACAATATTTAACATTGGTATTGGTAATAAAAGATATTACATATAAATAGATGTACAAACAAAACTAAATAACATAACAAAACAATGAGAACAGAACAGAAAGCTTTTGATCCAGAAAAATGCTTTGCATATTTGGCATGTCTCGATTTGTGGTACAGTTTCTCTAAATTAATATATTAGGCTAAATGGCAAACAGTAGTTTGATCCTAAAATGCATCAAGGAATTTATTTTATTTTCGAATCTGCTAAAAGTTAAGATTATCCACGCTTGTCCTTTGTCTCTGGACAAAGACACACGTTGACTTTAGATAACGAGTCGGTGAGTCATAGAAAGATCAGGTTTCACAGTTCAAGGCGAACGAAAATAAAACCTGAAAACATACTGGGAAAATGTCGGACAGGCCCAAGCACACACTCGCAGTTGCCAGGAAGCTCTTCAGGAACTACAAAAAAAGACATTTCCTTTCTAAGGTTTTAAAAGCAGATCCAAATACATATATATATACAGCTGTTTGATTTTTGAGAATAAAAAAAAAAACATTGTGGTAACGTTAACTTACATGGCCAGTCATTATTTTTACTGAAGCCGTTTACCTGTTCATTCGAACAGCATTAACGACAACAAACAAACAAAAACATATGTCCACCAGTTCCCCCCTCATACAGTTTAATTTACTGTTCTGTTTTACCTGACACAGTCCATGCAAATAGCATAACATTTCAATAAAGTGTGAATTCTATCAGGCACTGTTATGGACACTCTTTGTTCAGGGTCCTGAACTACTGATGATATCAAATTTATCAGTGAACAGAACACACAGACAGAAAGGGCAGCATATTACAGCCGGAGGACCGCTAAAATAATGCAGTGCGTGTATGTGCAAAAGTAACCCTGAGTATGGAGTACGCGGCCTTGCCACAACAGCAGGCGTTTCCTCGAGGTTCATTTTACACGCTGGAAAGGACAGAACAGCAAATGTTACTTATTTGCAGCGCATCGAAAACTGTCACCCAAAAACGACATATATATATATATATATATATATATATATATATATATATATATATATAGCCTGTATATATATAGAGATAGATAGATAGTGAGGGAATATGGTTGAGTTCAAATCACTCTCAGTCGCCTTCTCTTCCTTGTCGTTTCCACTCACTTGTTGTTGAAATAAAAATGGAGGCTAAAAAAGGAAAGGCGAGTTCCCCTTAGAAATACCACCCATTTCTCATGGCTCGAGTTGGGGGTTGGTTGATGGGGGAGGCGGAGGTGAAGAATGAGAAAAGCAAGTCACGGTTCTTGGGGTTCGCATTATTTTCGTTTCCCAAAGAAAAAACAGACCAGATCAAGAAATTATAAATACATCAAAAGTTATCTCAGTCAACGAGATGGAAGCAGGCTATATCAAAAATATAGATGTAGAGATTCAGAGAGCAGTGCTCAACAGGATATCTGCTTATCCCGACAAACTATCTCCTTTTAGAACAGACAGAAAATAAATCCACTGCGAGTCTAACAAAGTACCTCCAAGTTGATAAGCAATACAGTTAAGCACCCGAATCCATCATTTCCAATGTTTTCGGAAAACTGAGTCTCATCAAATTCTATTCTGACAAGCACGAATGTTGTAAATACAAACTCTGCCATGTCTGTTTTCACATATAAACTTGATTAACACAAGAACAAGTCAACTAACACTAAAATGCCCAGAGTGACAGTTTCTGCCACGAAACCCACTTCAATACTTTCTCCTCTTATTTACAAACAAAGATTCTTTGATTTTTACCACTTTAATGCATTTAAATCGTATTAGCTTTTAAGACAGCCTCTCTACGCTAAGCTAACGGCTAACTAAAAATGATACCTTTGCTCACTTTGATAATTCATTATGTCGAATGGCACGAATGCTATTAATATGATATAGGTGCAAAGGGTAAGAAATGCAGCATAACAATAGGCCGATCACTGAATGTTTACAGCAAAAAAAACAGCTCTTAGCACGAGGTTGTTGGCAAAGTGTGATTGTGATTATAGCTAGTTACATCAAGCTAACATGCAGACCAACCAACACGGTGTTACATCATTATTTTGGGGGGGATTTGATTAATTAACGTGACAGCAGAAACATTCAACCAAGAATAGTTGAAAGAGGAAAGCTACAATTCATGTTGATAAACAAGAGCTGATAAACTGAGCTCCCAACTTCTGCATCAACTTTGCCTAGTTCATAAAAAAACATAAGCTATTTGCCATCAAAACCTTCATTGAAATAACAAAATACCTTACCTACAGCGTCCTCCCAACGTAATTGAAATTCAATAGCCTATTAAAGGTATTTTGTGTTTTCAAAAAATCCAACATCAATGCGAGGCAGAACAGGAGGCCTTCTCTTGCAACCTCGGTGTTTCCTGTGAACTGTAGACCGCGAGGCTCTCAGGCTATCTTCCAAACTTCTCAGTGTCCCTTACGCAAGAGTTGAAAGTTTCACATTTTCTCCCATTTAAGACATAGTGCGGTCTTCAAATGTTCACGTTGAGTTGCTAAAGCATACATCAATGTACAATGTTATTTTACAAAATTATAGTCGATATTTATATGGGTATGTACAGCACTTGGTGATTCAAGGCTGTGATTCAATCTCATGTCCTTTACATTTGCAGTATTGCCCATCCCCCTCTCTACACCGGCATCAACCGCGGCTCCCAGCGAAGCCTACACACAACCATAACACAGGGTTTCCTCCACAGCGGAGCAGGGGTTCATTATGAAGGCGGACTTTCAGCTTTAGCTCGCGCCCTCTGGTACGCTATAGGGCAGGAATGTGTCAATCTGGGTAACAAACAGGAACGCGAATATGCTGTTGGATCGTTGCGGAGCTTGATGGTGTCGTAGACGGAAAAGAGGCCGAACCTTGTTTTTTTGGAGGTGCCTCACTTCTCTAGTCAGCATTCTGCAGCGTGAGATGGCGTTGAAGGGCTGCAGGAGATATAGATTTCGAAGACGAACACCTAATTAAACTGGATACTTTCGAAAGAAGTGACTGGATTTTGGAAAATATGTTGTGTTACTAAATACACAAGCCGTGGAGTGTAATGGTCTTTCATATAAGGGATTATTATGGTTCTTTTATCCGTGTAAAAAGGAATAAGAGTGTTGCGTTATACAACTGTAGCTGCACGGGGTCTCATGGGCGCTTTCGCAGGGACCGCGATACTAGAGCGTCAACACTGCGTGGAATATATGAGTGAACCGGTTTGGACTGGACGTTTGATTTGGTGCAGGATTACATTCTATCCAAAATATTAACCTAGTCGGCGAACTATGGTCCGCGATTTTAAAAAAGACAAAGACAAGGGGACCAAACATGGCATGGGCCAAAATAATTAACCACGCGTAGAAGACCGAAAAACAATTAAATCACTCCAACTGTAATGGTTGGTTGTAAATGCGATTTTCGTTGCAGATGATAAAAACGTTAATTTAAGCAACAAATGTCAACGGCTTATTAATAAAAAACACTCTGGGTATTAATGCCTCTGTAGAATATTTTAGCTCTAATAAAGAAAGGCTCGAGCCGATCCTGTGTCGAAAAAGCGTGATGCTTGCACGCCCTCCGCAGTTGTTGGAGCGTCTCTCTCTACTACAAAAGCGTAACTTAGTTCCATTATATACATTTATTTTGAAAGTTACAGAATGTATTCGTAGTTTGTGCCAATTTCATGGCTGTCTGTTTACCAGCTCACATCGTCTTCACCGACTTTGTATTGTGGTAACCAGAATTAGCAAAAATGAAAACGTCTCCTGTCGCAACATATGCAAGTACATATACCTTTTAGATGTACTATACTAAATTTATTAGATTTAATATATGGATTGACTTATATATTTTTTTAAACATTGTGATGGATTGGAAATGTCATTTAACAGTATGCATGCGCCCCCGGGTGAATTGCGCGCGCAACTGAAGAGAGGGCGGGCATCTTGGACGTGAAATACATTTGTTAATATACGTTAATAATGTTAATAATATATATAGTGTCTGTCTATCGTACGTTTTTTTTTTAAACTGTGGGTTTGAAATACTTTTTAATCATAATTATTTAAATCCCCAAACTACCCATCTAAAAGTGTAAGTCAATGCAATAATAGAAGACGGCAACTGACCTTACATATTTCTGTGCATTAGTTTATTTCCATGTCTGTCTAAAGACAGAGCAGAGACTCTTGATTTCTGAATGTTTCTCAGGCCATTTTGATGCTTGTATTGTAACAAAGTATATACCTTTGAATCTGTTCAAATTAAATGAGCAAACACATTTTTGAGATGTTGTAAATTACTGAAAACATTGAAACATTCTTTTGAATGAGCGGAAAGTGGTGTTTTTTCTTATTATTATCCTAAGCCACTTAAGCGGCACCCCCTCTTTTTTTAATAGACATGAAAATGCACATCCCGAACTTAAATGGTTGTAATTCAAGAATTATTTGGAATATAGATGTAATATTGGTCTTGTTTTGAAGAAGACATTTTTGTAGAAGTGAAATAAATTAAGAAAGTTAAACAGAAAAAAAGTTATAGAAGTTTGAGTTTATGAAAATGTACAATGTTAAAACATTTATTATTCATATTTTATATAAAATATATATTTTCAAAACCTGGTGGACTCTAAAAATGCATCAACAAAGCCAAATATCTGAATAAGTTGTGTTTCAAATTTTAGGATGATAAATCAAAAAATAAGCTTTCAGTGAGATTTTGTTTGGGCGCAGTACCAAACTTTTCCACTAGTTGACATTACATGTTGACATATGTTGCATGAGAGATCTGAACCATTATTTTTAAAATTGTCATACAATTTATGAAGTAGACATCCTATTCAGAAGTAGTATTGGAAGTTTGGCAGATTTTCAAATGAATTCAACCTCTAAGAAACACAAAAAGAACACGCATGTGCATTATAGCTCGCTGCCACATCACAAATGGTGAATCTATTATTTTTTTCTTTATATTCAAAACATTTTCAGACCTTTTTTTCTAAAATAATTGAATGGATGCTATCTTTTGAACTCTTGGCATGAAAACAAACTGAGGTTTCTACCATTCTTTCATGATTTTTCATGTTCATCACTATTTCAAAATAAAGGTCTGACTCTGAACACGCCTTATGAGTATGAAAATATTCTTGTTGCAAATTGATAAATTATTTATTTTGAAAATCAGTCACCAAATATGTAAACTAGAGATTGTAAACTTTCAAATTATATATAGTTTGTTAATATTAGTTTAGGTTTAGTACAGGATATTACTGTTTTAAATATGTAATGGCTGTGTCCATGCCAATATAAGGGGTTAAGAAATGCACAGAATGAGACACTACAGTGTAAAATCTGAATTGCAATGGATTTGAGCACAAGTGTCATGCACAAGTAAGTTCTGTGGCCACTAGTTGTTTCTATTACTGCTACTGCATTGTATTAAATTAAATTTGTTGAATTTTGAGACTGCATTCAATGTCTACACTCGCAGCTAATATAGTTTTGGGAGAAGCAAATTATACAAAATTGTGTTTGGCTGCTGAAATCATTACAAGTAAAAATGACATACACAAATATTGATCTGCAACGTTACAATTATTAACTAACATTGTCACAAAGATACTTTGTGGCAACTGGCAATGCATCAAATAATATCATTTTAATGGTTGTCTCTTGTTCTTCGTTGCCAGTAATTGAAATACTGACCAATCCCAATGTTTGCAATCACTACATGGGTGTGCACAATAAGTGGTGCCAGAAAGCCCGTTTAAGGTTGCTGTACTATGCAGGAGACATTTCTCTTATATGATTAAAATCACATAATATCACTATGGAGTGTTCAGGATGAGTGCCTCACCTCATATTTATACCATCAACTGCAACAGGAAGTCACTCCCCGTGTCCGAATATGCCTACATCCCAACTAGTAGCACGATAAATAAAGTCTGAATTCACAGTATTCATAAACGGTAGGCTAAACCTACTCAAATAACATACTGCCCCCGCTAAGCAGAAGATCCAATTAACACAAAACTCTTCTATGAAGAAAGAATAGATGAATTTTAAATAAGTAAATCGACTGACTTTGTGGGTCACATAAATAAAAACATGGATCTAATATGTCCGCATTGTTTTAAAAAAAATCATCCTTGTACTTAATTTCACTTAGAAAAAATGATACAATGATACATTTGATTTAAACTGTTTTTATCATTGTGATAGATGTAAATGATTAAACATGTATCATCTGAATCAGTAGATTGTCTTGTTTAAGCTGGCTACTTGAAATGTTGCTAGAAATAGAAACGTCAAGACTGATGACCCCCAAGCTTAACAAAAGCTGATACACATAAACAAAAAGACATTCTGAGGATGCACACCAAGTTGTCAAATTCCACCTAATATAGGGAACTACAGAAAAAACCAGAGAGAAAGAAACGTGCATGTAATTTATGTGAAGATTGGACAAAAGCTGTGAGAAGAGTATGGTAAAAATGTCAGAAATATAAATTGATAACATGCATCACCCAAGGATCCAGAGGAATTGGTGCTTGGCTCCAAATATGTCTAACAGTATGATATGTATAGTAATAGTATGTTATATAATAGTAATAGCCTTTAAATATAATACTGTATCAGTATTCAAGCTAACATATTTACATAAATCGCTACACACAGGCAGATTTTATCATCACAAAGGAATTGGGTACGTTTAATTGTAAACAATAAAAAATAACATTCACATAATAAAAAAAGAAGAAACATGTTATACATTATACTTTGACAATGGCTATTTGATTTCACAATCATTAAAACATTAGGTTCTACAGGCACATTAAAGGGATAAGTCACCCACAAACAAAATTTTGTCATCGTTTACTCACCCTCACGTTGTTCCAAACCAGTATGAATATCTTTCTTCTGCTGAACATAAAAGAATTTTAAAGATTGTTGTAACCAGACAGTTGACCGCACCCATTGACTTCCATAGTTGGAAAAAAAAGTACCATGGAAGTCAATGGCTACCGTCAACCTTTTGGTAACCGACATTCTTTAAAATATCTTCTTTTGTGTTCAACAGAAGAAAGAAATTCATACAGGTTTGGAACACCACGATGGTGAATAAATTATGACAAAATTTTCATTTTTGGGTGAACTATCCCTTTAAGTATAACACTTACATGTGATTATAATTCATTGTACATTTTTATACACTGCTATTTAATTGACAACTCTCCTTTTTTTTTTAGCTCTATAGAAATTCAGGGACCTGTTGATAATATCAATTAGTTGTTGTCTCACTTAATTTAAAAGCTTTAAAAATGCAATGATTTGAACATGTCTGTTGTTGTTAAACTATTTAGGTAGGTTTTACTTTTCCCCCCACAGGTTCACTCAGTAATTTCTTACTTCAATAAAAAGTTAAAAAAAATAAATTAATTGTAATATTGAAACTATGTTCTAATCACATACACTTACATAAGATGAAGACTACAATAATTTCAGTGGCTTAATAAAAGCCGTTTTATTTTACATAGAGTGGGTCACCTCATGTTGAGTCACATTATCAGTCGAATGCTACTCATGTTATCTCAGTAATCCACCTCCCTTTTGCTTGACATGTATTTTTACAAAGGTATCGATAGGGGTGGGCAATACAAGCAAAAAATATAACAATATCTAGACCAAATTTTATTTGGTAACCATTTCAATTGTCCACTTAAGACATTCTTCTAACTTTGCAGCTACATGTCAGCTAACTCTCAGAGTATTAGTAGACTCTCTGCAAAAGTAAAGAGTAACTCAGCAAAGTAACTTTGCAAGTACGTGCCAACTTATTCTACTAACCTAACAGTCTACTAATACTCTAATGAAAGTTAGTTGACATGTAGCTGCAAAGTTACTTAGAGTTAGTAGAATGTCTGAAATGGACCATCGAAATAAAGTCTAACCTCAAAAACGAATTAATAGTAGATCTGTCACAAATTTGATGAATTTAGATTTAGAAAATAATGTTCTCAAGGCAAGCAATGAGGCTTTTTTCTTTTTAGCTAAGTATATGTTTTTGAAGCCTCATCTCCATTTCACATTTTGAATAACCTTTCATGTCAATGCTGAAAAACTGACTAAATACAAATTACCCAACAGAATTTAGTTTTAATTTTTCAAACTCAATTCCTGAAGTAACTCACTCAGTGTGATCGCATAAAAGATTAAGTGAAAGTGGTTTAACATGCCTGGGTGGCTTATATGGTCATGTAAACGCATAAGAGATGTTCTTTAATGCTTATATAGGCTTGCGCATGTATATGTAACAAACATACAAAATGGTAACTCTTAAATATGTGAGTTTTGTTAAGTGATTTATTAAAAGAAGCAGCTTATTTTAATCATTTGTTTGTGAATCTTACTTTACCGCACTATATGCTTGTTTTTGTGTGCAGCTCCCAATGACAAGTCAGTATCAGTTTGCAATACACTTCCTTTTCACATCACAACCAACTCACATTCACAATTGGTGTAACATATAGTTGTTGTTGTTTTTTCTTATCGTAGTACTGGAGATTCAGCCCTGCAGGATACACTGGCATAACCACAATAGAAACAATACTCAAATAGTTATATTGGTTGACAAATAGTTATACTGGTTGACAAATATTTCTACCGGTATAGCGGTATATCGCCCACCCCTAGGTATCAGTAACAGAAAATGTTTGCTTTTGCGTGAAAATGCATTCACGTCGCTAGCTGTCAGTATAAGTCATCACAACATAAACAAAAAATTACTGAGTGCACCTTTATCTTGAGAACCATGCTACTGTGGGCAAACGCTGACCCCTGTTCTTTCTGTGGTACATCACACATCTACACTTGAAGAGTTTTCCCTCAGTGTTACAGCAGTTTCAGGCTGCCTGTGACGTTATTCACCATCTCCTCTTCTCCTATGATGGCAAGCACAGTGCATGAACCTGGCTCCACCTGAACACAAACACATTCCAAAAATCAATTCCAGGCTTTATCAATATAGTCACACAAAATTGCATCAGGCAAAATGCATCCGTTTCTCATACGTCTTCCTCTCCATACATTTTCCTTCTTTCTGTCAAATACATGTAAGAAATTAGCATTTACAACCATAACCCAAGAACAAATGTAGTGTCTCTAATACTTTCTTTTTTCCACAGTAAACAAGAACCACAATTGTCACGCATGTTGGCATGTGTCGCTAACCTGTGTGTGTCCAGCGTCCTGTACCAGCTTTGTAGGAAGACTGAGGCTCATAGCAAGAGCCTGTAATTCCAACAGGTGTGCCATGTTAGTGCCTTGTAACACAATCTTCTTAGATCTAAACAGCCACAAAAACATACAAATACATGTGACTTAGGTTTTAATACATGCTTTGATTTGGTGATCAATTTGGTGATGATTCCTTTATTAAAATCTGAATACAGATTGGTTTAATAGGGCCTGTTTACACCTGGTCACTTCATGTGTTTTCTCTAATTGGATAGCTATTTGATTGTGAAAAGACCAGGTGTTAACACCCTCTGAAACGCTTTTGAGAAGGATTTCAATCCGATCACTCCAACCACTTAAGGTGGTGGTTTGAGACGCATTCCAGATTGTTGAAACCACATATGTAAATTTTACTTCTCCCAAAATGGTCGAAACCTCCTCCCAAAAAATTATGCGAGAACGTGGTTTAGGCTATATGACATTAGTGAGTATCTCTTTAGCGAGCCAAAGTGCAAACTGACACAAATTAAACTAAAAGTTCAGTTTTATTAAATGTAGTGAGACTCATGTACCGTACAAGCGCTAATGCCGCTCTCTCTCCTATTGTGGTCTTTGATCTTGAAATTAGCTGATAAAACAGCTCACATCTGTTGCTTTGGTTGACGTGAACCTCTTAAATTTTCATATAGCAGGGGAATTGAAGATCAGATTTACAATCGTTTTGCAGTGACACATAGATGTGGCCAAGTATAAAATAATTAATTTTAAAGCAGCCATGAGTCATGACAGGTGAAATCAAATTTGCCTTCAATCTTTTGACATATAAGTGCTCTTGTACCATTAACACATCCTTTAAGTTCATTGCTTAAAACATTCTCCTCATTATAAACAAAGCATTTATTTAATCAAAATCCAAAAAAGGCTTGTTTGGATATTGTGGGATTTGTGACGTCACACATATGCCTGCCTCCAGAGCAAGACATTGACTGTGTCCCTACCCTTACTCACGTGCTATAGTGAGTGGGCATTGATATTGTTTCCTATGCAATGGTGTTAGCCAATCATAAGTGGCCATTTAATGACCCATTGAACAAAACAGATTAGCATCCGAACAGTAAAAACTCGAAGTGACGAAGTATATCAAGCGTAGCTTCAGTTCTGGCAGGTCACGTTAGTCAAGCTCGCATCAGCCGACTCTCAGCTGATCCACGTCTACCTATAGGAATACGACACCTATCACCATATACATATATAAGCTCCTTCAGTATTATCAGCAGTTATCGCGTTTCTCAGGAGCTAAATTACCCTCCTCCACCCCCAGCTCCTCCTCTCGCCCAGTCAGGATTTGGCATTCTGATTCTAGACTGATTGCTAGACTGCATGGATTTGAAGGGAGTTCTCGCCCAAAATGTAACCAACCATACCGACAATCCAAACTGTATGCTAATTGTCAATCGTATTTGATGATAGTGGTACAAACAGAAAAACAGGCCAATGGACTACCAGTCAAAAAACTTTTTTTTTGTGTATACACATAAAATAAATTATAAGATTAAAATCTTTTTTTTATGATTTTGAAAGAAGTGTCTTGTGTTCAAAAGGGTTACATATATTTGAATCCAGTAAAAACTGTGAAATATTATTACAATTTAAAATAACAATTTTCTATTTTAAATCTTAATTTATTTCTGTGATGGCAAATCATTTTCAGAAACCATTACTCCATCTGACACGGACGGGCCAATCCCGCACAAACTGGTGGAAACCTCACTGATTCGACACCATGTTCCAGACAAGTTCAGGGACCTCATTCTGAACTATTATAACTGCTTTAGTTTGAGAGTCGCCTCTGGATCAACAACATCTGGATTTCATAGGCTGGAAAAAGGAATAAATCATAGGGTGCACTCTCAGTGATTTTGTTCGCCTTAGCCATAAATATGCAAGTTAAGTCAGCAGAGGAGAAATGGTCTGCAATTCCACTCATGAATTCCACTCATCCGGTCAGGTGTGCATCAGCCCCCCATCAGAGCTGATCTGACGGTGACCACAACATCCGTGCCAGGATGCAGATGGATCCTCCAAGGCCTTGAACGCCTCATCAGCTGGGCCTGAATGGACTTTTAAACAGCCAAGTCCCGATCCCTTGTGGTGAGGAAGGGAAAAGTAACCGACAAGTTCTGTTTCTCCCTGGGAGGAGTCCAAATTCCATCAATCACAGAGAAGCCAGTTAAGAGCCTGGGAAAATTCTTTAACAGCACACTTAGGGACACAGCCACACTTCATGAAACCGGAAAAGAGTTGCACCACGCCTGGATTGCAGCAGTGGACAAGTCAGGGCTGCCAGGAAAGTTTAAAGCCTGGATTTTCCAGTATGGCATTGTGCCACAACTCCACTGGCCACTGCTGGTTTACGATGTCCCCCTAACTACTGAGAGACAGGAAGATCAGCCACTCTCTGCATAGGTGTTTGGGTCTCCCTCGTAACGTCAGCAGCATAGCCTTGTTCGGTAGTAAGAACAAGCTACAACTCCCCTTCAGCAGCCTGTCGGAGGAGTTCATGGTTTCCAGAGCAAGAGAGGTGCTGCTGTGCAGAGAGTCCACTGACACCTAAGTCTCCTCAGCTGGCATAGAGGTGAAGTCCGTTAGGAAATGGAGGGCCCAGGAGGCAGTCGACCAGGCTGAAGCGCGGCTGTGGCACAGTGGCATCAGAACGTGCAGGGCTTGGCTGTATCCAAAGACCGCAATATGACAAGGCCAGGGAAAAGGACAGGCGTCAACTGGCCCATGAAGAAATCAGAGCAGGAGTAGAGGAAAAACATATCAGCAGGATTGGGGGACCCGACAACAAGAGGCGTGGACTCGATTGGAACAGGTGATGGACCGAAAGATCTCGTGGTCTGAGTTGTGGAAAGTGAAGTCACACCGGATCCAGTTCCTTATCAAATCAGTCTACGATGTCCTCCCCAGTCCAACCAACCTCTTCTCCTGGGGCCTGATAGACACCTCTATGCCAAAAAAGACGATCCCTGGAGCACATATTAAGCTGCTGCCTTAAAGCCCTGGGAGAGGGATGTTATCAGTGGCATCACGACCAGGTGCTGCTAGGGGTCATTGCAGAAGCCATCAGCACCAGGATATCTCTCAGCAGGCACCAGCAGCCAGCACAGCGCACAATCGCATTTGTTAAGGCTGGAGAGAAACCACCATGGAGCAGGAACCCAGCAGGGGGCTGGCAACAGCCCGGGACTGGCAGCTAAAGGTCGACCTGGGAAGGTAGCTCAAATTCCCAGGAACCATCGCTACGACCACACTCAGGTCTGACGGTCCTTCATTCAGAATCATCAAGGCAGGGTGGTCCAACTAAAATTTACTGTGCCCTGGGAAGACCAAATGGAAGAGGTGTTTGAACGGAAGAGGGCCAAGTACGAGGAGTTGCAGGTGAATGACATAGCAGAGGATGGAAAACCCGCTGCCTCCCCATCGAGGTTGGCTGCCGAGGGTTTACCGGCCACTGCACAAAAAGAAAGCCATGAGGAACATCACGGATGCCGCTGAGAAGGCATCTAGATGGGGCTGTGGATCAAAAGGGGTGATCCATGGATCACACAAGCTACCTAGGCACAAGTCAGGGACTGGTCATCCCTGGCTGGATCACCTGGGAGAGGGTGTATGATGTTGAAAGACCCGAAACACACAATGACCCCAGGTTACATCACTGATGATGTGTCTACGTTGCACCTGTAAGGTGTGTGTTAAAATCACCACATGATTCTTCAGAAATCATTCTAATATGCTGATTTTATTCTCTGTCACTTATCCATTATTAATGGTGCTCAATTATTAATAATGGTTCTTATTATAATTAATGTTTTCAACATTCATAATAATAAGAGATGTGTCTTGAGCACCAAATTAACATATTAGAATGATTTGTGAAGGATTATGTGACACTGGAATATTGAAATTCAATTTTGCCATCAAAAATAGAAATGTTATTTAAAACTGTAATAATATTTCACAATATTCATATTTTTACTGTATTTTTGATCAAATAAATGCAGCTTTGGTAAGCATAAGAGACTTCTTTCAAAAACACTAACAAATTTGTAATTATTGCAACGTTTGACTAGTAATGTATTCATTCAGGAAACAATCTAGGAATCAGGCTAAGGTAGAAGGATAAGACAACATTGACATCTCTTACCCAGCATGGTCCCATCTCCAGGCCATTTCCCTCCAGCTGTTTTTCTCCTGCAAAGCCTGATACAAACCCACTGCAGCATGACCCACCTGCGCCGCCACCTATAGACACATTGCTCATCTCAATTCTATTGAAATACACGGACCATACACAGGACATTGTTCTCTAACAAATACTATTAATTTAAATCCAAAAGTTGTCTAGATTGCCAATAGGTAAAAGCACCTGTGCACATGAGAGCTAAACTCTAGCATCTCTTTTTTTCCATTGCACAAATATTTGTGTTTTCCTGCTTTGGAGCAATACACATCTTTCTCATCATTATGAGATGTTAAGTAATCATTATAAAAAAAAAATTCCTTAATTTTATGAGATACAAAGTCATAATTATAAACTAAAATGAGATAGTATTGGGGGAAATATTTTTTATGAGTTACAGGATCACATTTTAAAACAAGCAGAAACAAGCTTCAATAATAAATAAACATAAGACAAAATAAAATGTCTGCTTTTAATTTTAAAAGAGGTATTCTGCAATCACTGAGGGAATGGAAATGTGTTGATGTTTATGGATGGATCAATTTGATTGATAACTGAGGACAAATTGAAAGGGTCATGATACCCTAAAACACATTTTTGAGATGTTAATGACGTTTTAGTTCATTATAATAATAATAATAATATATATTTTTTTATTTGTTAAGCAAATTTAATTCTGCCGTTTCAAAAATAGAATGTGACCTGTTTTTGTAAAAATGTCATTATGATTGGTACAAAGAGTACAATATTGCATTGTTAGATTTTCATATAATTATGAGAGGGAACATCCTCCTGATACATGAGATCACAAAACAGAGGAAAACTCACACACACAAAAACACAGCCACACCCTTCATCTCATTCATCGCTATAGTAAGTGTAAATTTGAAAATGTTCAATTATCTACCTTCCCGACACCCATGGACAGCTCCATATTTACAACAAAAACCATTTTGAACATCAGGTCCTCATCACCCTCTTCCTGTAAATTAAAAAACAAAAAAACAAATAGGGTTACACAATAAAATAATAGTAATGGATTGATCATGGCTGCCTTGATTACACAGCATTCTATTTAGATCTATCCCTGTTGAGACAAAAGTGTCTATTTATAAAAATGTTTTGCAACGTTGAGAACTGTACCAAGTGAGTTGAGGAATACAGTGGCCAATCAGAGGTGTTTAAATAAGTCACTGCAATGACGGTATTTGCTCAAAATTTAGTTCAGCTTGAGCTTGAGTTCTGCACTCTTGCAAATGCTCTCATTATAACCAACAAATTGTAGACAGAATGTATAAGAGATTTATTATGTAGTGTAGACAACTTCACGGATTATTAATAGCTCCAGTTATTATAAAGAGAGTGCTCTGCTCACTTTCTGTAAGCCTATATATTCTTTCTATGCACTATTTGAATAACATTTTTGTTTTTAATGCTGCTAAGAGGACCAATTCCCATGTATACACTGCACAGTTTCAGACAAAGCAATAGTATTTAAGTGCAGGATTAAATACACTAAATAAGTGGTTCTCAACTAGGGGCCCCACCAGATTTAAGACTTAAACCCCCTATTTCACAGACAAAGCTTAAGACCCAGACTAAAACTCATGGTTGAGTTGTCTTAACGAAAAGCAACTTGCACTGACATATCTTCAAATATGTAATTAGCATTGTTTTGTCTCAAGATGCACACCAGTAATGTTTTTTTTTTCTAAGGCATGTTTATAAAAGCTACTTAAATGCCGTAAATAAGCTAAGGCCTAATCCTGACTTAATCTAAGCCCTGTCTGTAAAACCAGTCGAAAATTACTTAAAATTATTTAAAAAAGATTTAGATTTGTCCCCTTGACAACTTTTTTTCTTTATTTTACTCTCATAGCTTCCCCAGTCATGGAAAGCTGGATATATGAAGTGTGAATTCCAGACCAGAGAAATTAATAAAATCTTAAACTACGATGGATTTTTTTTTCCATAATGAATATATGGGGTTCTTCTAGCTATGCAAAGGTCTAAAAGCTTTTATAAGATACATTGATTATTTTTTTTAATTACAAATTTCTTATACTATTCTTATTCAGTTCATTATGAACAACTTGTTATACCTAGTTTCTGTAAATAAAACATTTGAAAACAAGCAGATTTGTCGTTATGAGAGGAGATATATTAGCCTATGAAAAATGTAAAAAATTGTTGTGGAAAAGGGTGGAAATGGTCATAAATGCAACATCACTACGGATTTATAAATTAGCTGTTCACTAAAAAAAAAAGATATCTGCTTGTTTATGTATATACAGTACTACAGAATCTACCATGATATTTCTTAAAATAGGATAAAAGTATTTTACAGTAGATTAATTTAATCAACATTAATAATCACAATAATGAGGAAAATGGTTGACACTGTGACTTGACAGTTATGATTTTGTCAAATTTGTGCAGTCCTACAGTCAAATCTGTATTCAAAGTAAAGTACTTTAAAGGGATAGTGATCGTGTCTCTTCAGAAAATGTTGGACCAAAACGCTCAATTCATATGGATTAGTTTTATGATCTCTTTATGACCTTTTTGAAGCACCAACGTGTATGCATTGCTGTCTATGGAGGGACAGAAATCTCTCAAGATTTCATCAAAAATATCTTAATTTGTGTTCCGAAGATGAACAAGGGTCAGGTTTCAAAGAATTGAGGGTGAGTAATTACTGACAGAATTTTAATTTTAGGGTGATGGGGTATGTCTGTACGCATGTACCTCGTTCTCCAGTTTGTTGAAGTAATACATTGCAGCCTCCTCTGCTGACACATTCTGTGTGTGTAAGAGTGCCTAGAACAGATCAATAAAAGCATCTCACTACAAAAGACAGCAATCATGACATTGCATTCATTTTTTATGTACATCAGCTTCTGCTACCATAGAGGGGAAGTCAGAGTCTAATGTCCAGTATACAAACTGTTCGGTTGCTCAAAATATTTTGATATTTGCTATGATAAACAACCACTTTAGAGTCAACCAATACTGCAAATGCACAGCCAGTTCATTCATTGTAAGCAGGTATGTATGTGTACCTGTTTGGCTGCCTCCTCAGGTATGTCCAACTCTCTGAGCTGCTGCAGGAATACAGGGTTCACTTCCTGCTGGGACTCCATTTCTAAAATACAGACATGCACATTATAAACCCCATATTAACATACTGTTTTCTAACAGACTGTAAGCGATATACTGTCCGGTTTTAGTTGAAGATAGATAGCAGCCTCTTCTGTTGAAGCCTCTCACTAAAGCATTTCAATTAGGTCAAAATGAACGCAATGTCTTTCACTGCCGACACCTCCAGAATCATTCAAAATCAACTGAACGTCCGTTATATATGAATTAATATTTTCATGCTACATCAGGTTTGTAGCTGCTAATGCTAATGTTAGTATTGCCAATCATTTTGGGGAATTTTTAAACAATCTAAGTGAAAGCATCTCAGGGCAATTGTATTCTGTAGTTTAGGGTGTTAACGATCGTGTCTCTTACCTGCTTTACTGAACTACTGAACGAGCGATTATCCCCCAATGCGACTGTGAGCTTCTTAGCGAGCGATTGTTTCGTCTTTTTACTTCCAAATGGGCATAGAGTCATTTGTGATATTTGCGATTATTTTTAACCTCTCATTTCCATTCAACGTCGCTTATAGTTTTAGAAAAAAATGCTGCAACAATAGCTTTCTACGCAAACGTGAACTACACATTACCGTATACACCGAGTTCATGGGTCATGTCGGTTACATTTCCGGGTCATTTTACTCTACAACTCCAAATCCGCTTCTTCTCTGACAAACCTCCAAGATTATTCGTTTCGTTCTGATGCTAACAAACGAAATTGAATAATTTCGGTTAATACGTCTATATACATCCTCGCACCGCAGGTAAAATTGCCCACGCGTTTATTCATTATTCATACACATAGACAGTATTCCTACATAGTGGATGCACACACAAAATAGAATTGAACTACAAACATGGCGGACATTCTTGAGGCCGACGAATCGTACGTCAACGTCGCCTCTCATAAGTGGACTGTAGAAACGATCATAGACATAAATATCTGACTAGTTTGAGGTTGTACACCAACCGTTTTTCCAAAAGACTGTACCTCATCTGCTTATTATATTATTATAGGGCTACTATTTTATAGTACTATTAATTACTTCACTATATTCTAATTTACTTTTTTTAATTGATTGACTGTATTATTCTACAATTAATGCTACATCAATTTGCTGTTATCATTAGTAAAATATTACTATTATATTATATTATACTATACTCATACTCCACTTAATTGTATTTATTGGCTATTATATTAATATTAATAGGCTAACTGTTACTATTTTTACCATATCGTATAAATGTTCTACCGCTGTAAATGTTCAAAATGATTATTTAGGGATCCACACACCAAAGGTGTATTGTGTTTGTACTGGTTTTCTTCTTAATGTTTCTGCCCTAAAAGTGTATGGACGTAAGAGACACCTCTAGACCCCAAACTTAGCAGGATGGTCCCACCACATACCATCTGACACTAGGTGGAGCTATAATAAGGGGATTTGCATCATAACTTTGGGACCATAAGGACCAGACAAAAAAAATGCTTTCCCCCTTGATTCCTCAAGCCAAGTCAAATATCCCTAATATCAAAATGCGTATAGGTTTTCCCCCATGCCTTTGAATGGAAATAAATGCATAGATTTAGCTAATTTATAACCATGGTGTCCTGACTATCATTTTATATATATAGTGTAAATTGAATTTGTGAAATACTTATAATTACACAGACAGCACATTCTCATATAACCCGACACCGGCTCAGAAGCACCTGCAAGAATTATTCGATTTATTTACATTTTGTCATGATGTACCATCTTTGTCCAATGTTTTTCAAAGCATATACTGTACGTTTCACGGAAGACAGAAATGCATACAGGTTTGTACCAAATAAGTTTTAAGCACCAACAAAAAACAGAGACTGGCAGAGACTCTCCAAATGTAAGCTTTATTTATCCTAATTATTAAACTGATGCCATCATGTTCACCTTGAATGCCCAATACAATGTACATAATTTTAGTTTTCGTGTGATGTTATATGGAAAAGACACCTGATCATAAATTGTATTCCCACATAAAGCATACATTCAGAAACGAAAAACCTATAGAACAGCTTAACACTAAACTTGTAAGCTTATCGATAAACTTTTTTTTTTTTTAAAGAACTGTTTTATAATAATTTACTCTTTTTGAACTTGCCAAGAAGCTACGTAACAATTCAGTCATTATTTACAATATTATACTACACTAAAAAAAATTAGTCACTTTCCTTTGACCATTTCTATTCATCTCAAATGTTCAGTGTTTGAGAACAGTCTTTGATCAAAAGAAGTTAATTGCATCTGAGTGGCCTATTTACCTATGCAGTGGACCAGCACTAATATATCTGAGCACATATTTTACATACAGATCATATTTTCTCTCGTGAAGGCTAAAATTTCACAATACTATCTCTTTAAAACGTACCTACATAAAATGATCAGTCTTTAAAATTCCTTATTGATGAAATGTTACAGAATGTGGTAAGAGAGGAGTAATTCATTCAATCCTATGTTGGCACCTCAAATAATAATAAAAAGATACCAACAGATCAACATTAATCAACAAAATAAAATACAAAAATACATATACCACTGGCTAAACATGATTTGACCTGACTGGTTGAAACAATGACACTATATGTAACAGATAATAGTGTCTGCTTTAAACATTTTAAAAAGTAAACAAAAAGACTCTTTCGTACTGTATTTTTCCAGTGACACTTACTAAACAATGTCAATTACAATTTACAATATCATCATAAACTATAAATGTTCTAAAACATTTTACTACAGTGTGTCAGTCACAAGATGTTTTTGCTTTGACAGTTTTAGCAACTTTGCAAAAATGCTGAATCACATTAGAATTTTACACCCAGTGGACAAGAGAAAAATTACAGCCGCACTGAGGAGGAGAAGAACTTTTACATGAACACACACACACTGGTAGATCCAGAAAGCGGAGGTAGACAGAGTACAGAACATCTAAAGTGTTCTGTGGTAAGGCCACGACCAAGCAAACGCTTGTGCATGTATGTGTTTTCATGATAATCCCGAAAAAAAACAAAAAAAAAACATACTTTGAGTATAATGTATTCATGAATTCAACAAGCAATTCAGGCTTAAAAAAATGCAAAGGGACTGAAATGGGAATAAAAAATTCCATATAGTTTTAAGAGAAATCATCCCATGCCCATATTCAAGTTAAAGACCACATCTTTCTATCCCAACACGTCAGATTAGACTGTAGCTCTTTGTTAGTAGATACCAAAATGAACACAACTTGAGCTTTGTGTACACCTGCTACACATAGTAGCTTTTAAACTTATACTGTACCATGTGTTGATACAACAACCCACCAGTGTCTATTACTTTCACTTTGTCCATGATCACAAGTCTGTCACTTTATTTTCTACAGCTGCAGCGATCTGTTGAAGCCGATAGCCGAGCTGCATCTTTTGAGCGGTGGAATCTTCCTCCAAGGCAGTGATAATCTAACATATTATAACACACACGTGTGCAAACAGGAAAGAGGAGGTCAATTAGAGCATAAATACACTAAAAGTGGTAACACTTTGTAATACGTTTTCAGTAGTTAAAGGGATAGTTCACCCAAAAATTAAAATTAGCCCATGATTTACTCACCCTCAAGTCATCCTTGGTGTATACGGCATTCTTCTTTCAGACGAATACAAACGGAGTTATATAAAAAAAAATCTCCCGGCTCTGCCCAGCTTTATAATGGCAGTGAATGGCCGTTTCTGTTTTGAAGTCCATAAAAGTGCACCTATCCATCATAAAAGTGCACCTATCCATCATAGAAGTGCTCCACACGGCTCCGGGGGGTTAATAAAGGCCTTCCGAAGCTAAGCGATGAGTTCGTGCAAGACAAATATTCATATTTAACACATTACAAAGTAAAATTCAAGCTTCCGGCCAAACGGATTCGACTTAAGCCTAAACTTACGCCACTTATGACGTCAGAAGTAGTGTAGTGTGTCATGACGTAGCGTAAATATCAGCAGTATGTCACATTACTTGCGTAAGTTGCGCTTTAGGCTTAAGTCGAATCCGTATGTTCATTTGGCTGAAAGACAGTTATTTTACTTTGTAAAGTTTTAAATATGGATATTTTTCTTACACAAACTCATCGCTTCGCTTCAAAAGGCCTTTATTAATCCCCCGGAGCCGTGTTGGAGCACTTTTATCATGAATGGATGCACTTTTATGATGGATAGGTGCACTTTTATGGACTTCAAAACAGAAATGGCCATTCACTGCCATTATAAAGCTTGGAAGAGCCGGGAGATTTTTTTATATAACTCCGATTGTATTAGTCTGAAAGAAGAATGTCATATACACCTAGGATGACTTGAGGATGAGTAAATCAACGACTAATTTTCATTTTTGGGAGAACTATCCCTTTAACTACTTTAGTAAACATGAACTAAGAATGAAAAAGTTCTACACCATTTATTAAACAATTTTAATTTCAAAATGTACTAATACATTATTAAAATCAAATGTAATATTTGTTAACATTAGTTAATGCACTAACATGAACAAACAATGAACACCTGTATTTTTGTTAACTAGATTAACAAAGATTAATGAGAAATTAGTAGAATGACCAAAAATATAGTAAAAATTGTGAAATGTGATTTTTTTATTTTAATATAAATAAAATCCTTTAGCTGAAAACAGTTGTGCTGCTTAATATTTTGTTTTTGTGAAAACCATGATGCACCATGATTTCTCAGGATTCTCTAATGAATACAAAGTTTAAAAGAACAGTATTTATTTGAAATATCTTTTTTTAATATTTATATACATTTATTTTCTTAAATGTAAAAAGCTTTACTGTTATGTTTGATCAATTTAATGTGTCCACTCCTTACTTTTTTAATTCCTTGAAAATTTTCATTTATTATTCATTGTTGAAGGGACAGTTCACCCAAAACGAAAATTCTGTCATCCTTTACTCCCATCATTTATTTGTTTGGAAGTTGTTCCAAACCTGTATGAATTTCTTTCTTCTGCTGAACACAAAAGAAGATATTTTGAATGATGTCTGTAACCAAACAGGTGATGGACCCCATTGACCCCATTGGTGATGGACCCCCTTAGTTTTGACTTCCATCAACTGTTTGGTTACCCATAATCTTCAAAATATCATCTTTTGTGTTCAGCATTAATACATTAATATATAAATTAATACAGGTTTTGAACAACTTGAGCGGCATGCTGAAGACGTACATAGTTAGTTCATGTCAACTTTTGGTCACACTTTATTTTAAGGTGACGTAGTTAAATTGTACTTACTCTAGTAAGTACTGAGTAGTATTATTAACTACATGTACTTACACGGTTAGTTAGTTACTTATTATTATGCATAATTTACTGTTATTACTATAGTAAGTGCATCTAGTAACGTGTAAATACGTCACCTTAAAATAAAGTGTCTGTAAAGAGTTACCCTAAAAGCTTATACATTGTCTTTAGGATCAATCTCAGCCTGTCATGACTCACCTGGTCGTAGTATTTGTTGATGTACTTGTAGAGCTCATGAAGGGCCACCAGGTAATTTAATTCTCCAGAATAATTCTGACAATCAAAGCAAATGTGTAAATCGTATGAACAACATTTGTATGTACTGCAAAACATGACTAACCCATAATAAATTCACCTCAGTCAATATGACTTTTTCAAATTTTACAACTGAAAGGAAGTAAACTGACGACAGACATACCCTAGAAAGCTCAGCCAAAGCAGAGTTCATCTCCTGATCGCTGGCAGAGATGGTCTGCTTTATGTCGGCATAATAACTGTGTAAGAACAATTGTGAGATTCAGAACAAGATGACTTTCCAATTTAGCCTTCATGGTAGTAAAGTAGTGTAAAGTAATTGTACCGTTCCACCATCTGTTTATAGCGAGGGATATCTCTGGCATACAGCAACTTATTAATAGGTGAATCCTAGATAAATAACAGAATTGTTTTTAAAAACTTTTCAATCTTCAGTCTTTCTACTGGCTTCCTGCTCATTTCTCTGTGTGTCTCTTACCCTGCCGAGTTTATGCTCTGTGGTAGTGCAGGAGTCCATGAATGTTTGAGCAATTACTGACAGAACCGCGTCCACATTATCCGACACCTGCACATCGAAGATGAACTGAGGGTTCTTTACAATGTTGATCCAGAACCGCAGAGGCAAACTAGAACCAAAAGACAGAACCAAATCAGATCATGAAGAAAACTGCATGTGTTTTACATTAATACTCCACTCGTGGGCGGATGCTTGAGTGTTTTTATCCTCTTAAGGCTTTCAATAGCCCCTTTCACACATATAATCTTTACTGATAAATTACCATTAGGAGATCCTGTGTGAACAGGCCCTTTTCAAAGATACTGGTAAGTCAGTTCTGACAGTTTCCCGGTATGAGATGTTGTAACATTACCAGCAAATTACCGACATGATGCTGTGTGTGAACAAAGACTGAAGACTTCCCGTATGAGCACATAGGAGGTCAGAATGCGCTGATGTAAGAAGTTTGCTTTGGGCCAATCATAAATCCCTGAGCCGTTTACGGTAAGCTCCACTGCTTTTAATTGTTTTACAATGTAAACATGCGCAACATCATTCACAATTCCCTACATTAGTCAACTAATATAATATAATTCACTTAAGGGGGCTGCCGCTTTTGCATCGTTTGTGCTTGCATGCAGTTCTAGTAATAAGATGAAAAGGTTGATCTTGAACTCTGTCATGGAAACTACCGGTATGTATAAACCTTAATTAAACAATTTCATGATCGATTTAAAAGGATTTAATAGCAGTTTGGAAAATGGATGAATGGGCGATTCATCTGCGGGAGCCATCTTCTGGCGAGACGTGGGAATTCATTTCGGCACGACTCTCACAGTGCATTGTGGGTATTCTCTAGCATTTGAATGTACATCGGTTGACCACGCGTTATTGCTGTGATTTGGGGGATTGAACGAGTGCACTCCGTAACATCCACCACTTCAAATAGCGCCATATTTAAGGGTATGGGGGGGGTGATTTCAGACACAGCCAAAATGTCCAGTGCTAGGGGTCCTTCAAAACCTGCCATTCGGAAGTAAAAAAAAAAAAAAAAAAGTAACTGAAATGAAACTAAAGCACTTCTCATCCAGGTGAGGTTTAAAGGTAATTTCCAGAGTTTACCTGTATTTTCGAACTGATGTGCGCGTTATCTTACCTGTAAAAAGACGGAACGGCATTGCTTGTGTGAACAGCACATTTGTGTATTTACCGGAAAAGACGTTCTGGTAATTTACTGGGATTGTTGTGTAAAAGGGGCTAATATCGAATTCAAATCCATTCATCAAATAATAAGCTATCGCCAAGTAGTTCCATTAAATACTTAGGAGGAAAATTCTGTCATAATTTACTCACCCTTCTCTGGTTCCAAACTCATAAGACTTCCATTCATCTTCGGAACACAAATGAAGATATCTTTAATATTTTCTTAACATTTTGATTTATCCATTCAAAGTCCACTGCATCAAAAAGTACAACAAGACATCGAAAAAGTACTCCAAAGAAATGGAGCGGTTTAATCCAAGTCTTCTGAAGGGACACAATGACTTTATATGATGAATACATTTAATTAAAAATTTAAAAATTAATTAAAAATTTAAAATATCTTTATTAGTGTTCTGAAAAGTCTTATGGGTTTGGAATGTCAAGTAAATGACAACATCTTCATTTTTGGGTGAACTGAACCTTTAACACAGACATTGCAGGTTCAAAATAAAAATTGTGACCTAGGAAAAAGACATGGCTGATATGACAGTTATATTTATTGTGCATAAATTAACCCTCAAGTTTCTTGAGTGGAAATGCACCATCATTCCCAGACTGAATCTAACATCTATTAGCATTTTATTCAGTTAAGGTGTTCACTAAGTTAATTAGTACCTGTTTGTTTTCCAGATGTGAATAGTTTCAGAGTCTGAAATGCCATGGCGCGTTGCATGATCATCAAGCAAGTCAAAGAAATATTTGATTGCCAGAGGAACTGGCTGACTAGTGCTGAGAATAACCGTGAACAGATCATCCACAAACTTCTGCAGTGTACCCTACAGAAAGACAAAGACACAGCAAGTTAACAGGTGTGAGTTATTCAGCCAGAGATTTGGCTTTTGGAGTTAGGCTTCTCTTGTATGCTTTTATCTTCTGGCTGTTTGAATGTGTGTTTGTTGGGATACCTTCATTGACAGTAGCCGTGTGAGATAGATTTCTGGTATGGTCTTGGCTCGTTCTCGTTCTTTTAAACTGCCTCGTCTGTGTTTGGGTAACTCTGGCTCCTCGCTGGCCTTCACTAGATGCCACAGCCTCACTCCTCCCTCATCTGCATCCTCTAGCATGGGCGTCTCTGCATAGTGAGGATGAACGTGGTTTTGAAAAAAACAACAACTATATATTCCAGTGTTGAATATAGAGACCATAATAAAAATTATAGTTATGTGTTAAAAAAAGCACACTTTTATCCATTGGTTAATCTCATATATGTGTAGTATGTGCTGTAGTAATGCTACAATTACTTTTTTTAAAAGGACCTCAATACAAATTAGATATTTTCTACATTTTATAACCCATTTTCCCATGAAGTCAACTTATGTTTTGTACATTTTGTTTTTCAGTGGGTTTTTTTGCAGGAAAAGACTGCAAGGCTGTTTTTCATAATTTTTTCCCCATTTTAAATAGATATGGAATTAGTGGAAGATACAGCGATTATAACTACAATGCACAGATCTTTTTATACATCAAATTCTTTTGTGCTGCCTGTTGGATTTACTAAAGACATAAACAACTGTGTTTACATTATTTATCTGTGCCATGACGCATTATGCTATCAATCATTTAAAAAAAAATATATACATTACTGTATTGTTTCAAAAGTAATCTAAACAATCATGAGAAACAGAACCATGTTTTGTGCATGTGTGTGAACATTATAGATAGTCACATGTGCTCTACTCACTCTCCCCTGCAATGTAGTCATGGGTATCATGGTGAATATGTTTGCTATGGCGTGGAACCAAAGCAACAGTTGCTCCATCTGGAACCTAAAAACCCAAAAATATGTGAAGAATGAAAGTTTAAAAAAATGAAAATATACTTGTATATACAGTTGTAATCGAAATTATTCAACCCCCATTGCAAATAAGGTGTATTGCCAAAATTGTCATACTTTCAGCTATTTGAAATTAAAAAAGCTAACAAAAGTAATTGAAATAGCTCAACACAACAAATGTTTCAAGTTGTTTCTGCAAATTCAACTGAAAATGCTACTTTTAATGACTTCTGCGGTCTCAAAATGATTCAACCCCCTGAACAGAATAACTCACAACAGCACAAATCTGCAAATCAGATTTATATTGAAATGACTTGATTTCGCCCGCAAAAATTAGCTGAGTGTGCCTGCAGAGTTTTTGTTCTGCGTCACTTGATTGTGTTATACCTTATAATGCTGGAGCGTGTTGAGGCGTTTCCAGTTGCCCTGAACCACAGATGTTAGGTCTTCATCTGAGAGGATCAGGTGACCCGCTACACCAGAGCGCCATTCTGAAAATGTCCAAAACAACATGTAAATTTAAAGACAGGAAAGGTTAAAAAGAAAAATAAAGACTGAAAGAATGAATTAATGAATACAACTAGAGAACATAGTGTGTTCAGATATGTAGGAAAGAGTGCAGACATGTACAGTATGAATGTTCTCACCCAAGTCCACGGAGTCAGTATGTGGTCTATGAGAGTACGAGGTGCCCTTGTACACCTGGTCTAGTATCTTCTCCTTCACCTGGGTTATAGTGTCACAATCTAAAACTTTAGCAGCAACTGGCTGAGCTTCATTCACACCTATTCCCTGCATCAGGACATCCACAGTCTAAAGAGAAAAAGAATGAGAGTTAAGAATTTTTGTAAATTAAATTTGTATTATCAATTTTGTAAGCACAATAAAATCTGCTCATAATTCTGTAATAAATCTGTGAACTGGTCTATTTTTTTAAATGTCCCAGTTGTCTTTTTTTTTTTTCTCTCTCTCTAAATCATTGGGTTCTGGTTAACCATGATATGTTTAAATTGCACACCCAAGCCCTAAAACAGCGAAGACCCTATTGTTTTTCATTTGTATCTTTATTCAGTTGTATTTATTTGTGCTATTGCTAATTTGTTTAATTGTTCACAATTTAATTATTGTGTTTACTTGTCTTTAACAATGCTTGAAATGTATATTAGTTAGGGTAGTTTTGCTGTGGTATTTTTGTTAAAACCATAGGCAAAAGTTCCTTGTGTACGTGTTCTTTAGCCTGTTGAATTTTGTTCATGTTATTCAGCTGCAACGAAATGTTTTGCAAAAATAAGTTTTCGAAAACATCAAAATTCAAATGATACCCAACCCTAGAAGTGAAACCAACCTTACAATACTCACAAGACAGAAACCCTGGTTTAGAAACTTACTGGTAGAACCATGTTAAATCTATATTAATGTTTACACTATTTTACATTGTCTATGTACCATACTTACTATGGCAATACCAGTAAACTATGCATAATAACAAGCAACTAACCCTAAACCGAACTCTATCTCTAAAACTCTAAAGTATACGTTGTTAATTAATATTACTCAGTTCTTATTTGTGTAATTACACTAGAACAGTAGCTATATTTCCATCCACCTATTTTCTTGTATAACTTTGTTTATCTTATACTTAAAACTAAAAAAAATATATATATATATGGCTATATAAAAAAATGCAGCTCAATTGAAGCGGATATTTTTTTTTATCCGATAAGACGACATGCAAATAAACTACGATGCAAACAGATTTACTGAATAAATTACTCAATGCGAAAAAGAAAATGTAATTTGCCTTTGCCTTAACAGATCATGTGAGCAAGTATCAAAAAAAAAATCCACAGCGGTTTCCCCGATTGCAGCTACTTCCATTTTTATTACAGATTTTTTTTCACCAATTTCCCATTAAGTGACGATTAAGTTCTTTTGAACACATGGGGTGAAAACTATACTTAATTCATAAACGGTTTATGCGGTTTTCCAATTTTGTGCACAGGTTAAATTTGCAACTTTGGATGGAAACACCTTAAATTAAAGTGTAAGCGATGTTCGTTAGTGACTAACTAATAGTGGACACAATTTGGAGCTAAGATGGAGAAAGTGTTTCAGTAATATATAAAAAAAAAATGTACAGATGCTTTTTTGGCAGAAACACTGATTGCCAAATTAGACTATTGACCTAATACTGTATAAAGACATTCAGTTAAAAAATTCTAACCAGAGTGCGGTATTCCAGATCCTCTCTCAGCAAGCGGTTATCATTTAAGGTGTATTTGGCTTTGCCCGTCACTGCATCCACAGGTCCTTTATCCACCTGGTGTTTAATCGCTCTGAAGAGCATGTACAGAGACTCACCAGCAGAATACTGAACACAGAGAGCACAAATGCAATCATTTATGACAATATGGCATGAATAATCAACTCAATAAAACACTAAGAAATTATTTTATAATTCTCTTAACTATCCTATAGTAGCAACTCTCCAAGTTCAGTGAATTTAAATTAAAGCATATGGGTACAAAAATAATTCTTAATTAGGACCTTTTTTTCAATCCTAATGCACAACACAGAGCACCTTGCTGGGTCTCAAGAGGTTGATTACATTCTTGGACAATTATTTGACATTGGTAACTGTAATCATATTTTTCAGAACTGCATATTTGTGTCATCAAAATAAAACAATTCCAAATGTCTCATCTACAAAATATCACATTTTACCCACAGTAAATATATTTATTAAAAACCAAACAATCCCACCAATTTTCATACACACCCTTAAGAAGGCATAGAGACAGATGGATATCCAGTTTGTCAGGAGCTTTTCAACTACGGTCTCAGTTCTGAAAAGATAATAAAAGCCTCAATCATAGTCACTTTTGTTGATTCATATTAGTACTTCTAATGTCAGTTAATCCTTCATTCTTACCTCCGCAGCATGAGTTTAGGGTTCTTGGCAATATACTGTTCCACTAGATCGTTCAACAGGGTTTTCAGTATGTCAGTGAAGTATTCTAGTTTGCTGTGAAGAGCCACAGTGAGCAAAGATGCCACATATCCTCTGTCTCTGGGTGAAAATGTCCTCTGGCTTTCAAGAGTGTGGATAAACTGTAGGAAAGAAACATGAGAGTTATTTAGTTATTATGTAACTATTTAAAGGTCTTCTTTAAAAAAAAATTAGGTACTGACCTTCAGAATCTATAAAATATATCTACATGATTCTGTTAAAACAAAATAAGCATAATTTAACCTGGTCATCCTGTTACAAAAAAAGTGTTCACCCCTGGCTCTTAATGCAGTGCGTTTCGTTTTGAGCATCAGTAAATGTTTGCCCCTTTTGTAATAGTCGTGTATGAGTCCCTCAATTGTCCTCAGTGTGAAAAGATGAATTTCAAAATCAGTCACTGTTGGAGACGCTGGTAAACCAAAGATTGAGCAGGTCCTGGATTTTTTAATCAATTAGGGACTCATGAACAACTATCACAAAACAGTTGTGGATTATCAAGAAATTAAAAATCAAGCGTATCTAAACTTTTGAATAAGGACATTTTTGTAAGTTGAGTTATTTTTTTCATGTGGACTATGTAAACATCTGTTTTGTGAAATAGCAGTTACACTGTATGTTGAGATGTCCTTGTTACAGTGTAATTACACAAATAGGTTCTGAGTAGTGCCATCTGTGACATTTTCAACTGTTGTTCTCTCTGTAAAGTACACATGCATCAGATGGACGTTTCTGGCCATTGCGCCAAATCTCGCTGAGTCTCACACCACACACTTTGCATAAGATGCTGTCAAGTTCAAAAGACGTTCTAAGCTCAGATAATACACTCAAAAGTGAAGAAAAATCGATTATTTTCACTACCTTTGTGAGGAACAGTTTGCTGTTGAGGAGATTAGATAACTGAATGAGTCCCTGCTCCACCGTGGCCCGCCGACACTCCTGCACGTCTAGGTCTCTGTGAAGTGGAGACTCACGATGTCCAGGAAAAAAGATGCGTTCCGCATACATACGGTACTCCAAGAAAGGAATTCCTGATCCTACCAGATCACTCGACATATCCATCATTTCAGTCATCAGGTCTGAGAAGATTTAAAAGTCAAATGTACGAAGGTCAGGCTTACATGAGGGACTGTTTTGAAAATAAAATGAATGGCAAATACTGCACTAGTTTTTTATAATTATAAAATATATATATATATATATATACATATATATATATTTTTTTAAATGTTTCAAAATTAAATCAACTCCTCAGAAGCTGGGGAACTAAGTGGGCTAAGTTTTGACTAATATTTCCAAATGGTGTAATTTTATTTTCTATTTTAACCACTTTGAAATAAATCATTGGAGCAAGTGTACATTTTCTTTTTATGAATGACGGGTTAGATGGGTGATGGGTACTATTCTTAAACTTAATATTAAAATCTCATAACTGTCCTCTGGTCTTATCCTAAATGTACCTGTAAATTACCTGTGAACTCTTTTTTGCAGCGGTCTCTCACACTGGTCTCTAGATTCTCCAGCTGGATCTGAACTTTTTTATAATCTCTCAGAGCCTGTTTACTCTTTCTCCTAAGAGAAATGAGAGAACACAAAATCAGTTCCATTCATACACCAATCTATAAATGTATCCAAAATGATTTATTGCATTATTCTTGCATTCAGGGATGGACTGGCCATAGGTAGCAAATGTACATCCTACAGAGTCATAATTACATATCCAACGTCCAAATATGTTGAAAAAAAGTTTTTCACAGCACTGTATATGCACATTCTTTCATATTACATTTCATACACACCTGTATATAAACACGATGATAAGTACAATAAGAGCAACCAGAGACGCAACTGCTCCAACCCCAATTTGTGCCACCAGTGGAAAGATGGAGTGACTAAGAGAATCATACTGCACTTGTCCCAGTGAAAAGTTCAGGTTTCCCATATACACCTGAATACAGACAGACACACTATTATACACCACTATTATACACCACTGTTATACGTGCAATACAATATTCACTGCAAAAATGCAAGTTTACAATCAAACCTTCAGAAAAGATGATGTAGGTGCAACTTGAACCTTGTAAAGCCTAACATATCAAATAATAGTCCAACATTTTTTTTGAAATGGAACATTTATTGAACCTTTAGACAAAAAATATATATATATATAAACACATTATACGTCTTGAGTACCATATTTGATACATCAGGCTTTTATGGCTCATATTATGATAGGAGACTATGGAGCCCATATTTGAGAGAAAAGAAACACCTCAATTTCATTGTTGTCACTGTATCTCCCAATAATATGTCTTAGTAAGATGATATTTAAATGCTTAGTTTTCTGATTAAACCTCTGTGGTTTTTATTGTGGGGGTAAAAAATAAACAATACAAAGCAGTACAATGACACTTGTGAAATGTACATGCGTATAAACATTCCTCAAAAGCCAAATTTGTCAGACTTTTCAGCAAAGCCAAGTCAAGTCACATTTATTTACCGGTATATAGCGCTTTTTACAATACAGATTGTTTTAGCTTTACAGAGATAACAGGGAAATAATGCAACAAAGTTTGTTTCCAGAAGAAAATAGTGTCACCGTCCAGCTTAAGAAAGCTCAGTGATGTTTCATTTTTGTTGTAAAAAAGTTATTCATTTAGGTAATTTATGTATATAGCCACTCTGGAGAAAACCGTGATGTTCTCATATAATGGTGTCAATGCAGGCAGATCAATATTATTGTTGAATATTAAGTTTTAATCATGTTGATAACTTACAGTTAGCCTAAGAAATGTGCGTACAAAATCTAATACGGTAGGCTTGATAGGGTTAAGCTCAGTCTGTGTGTGTTGAGAGGGTGTTGGCTTCAGGCTTACTATAAATTCTGGAAAGGCGTCAGCTCCCTCTCGCTTGCGTCCATGCCTGAGGGAGAGCGGGGGCTGCTGGGGTGGTGGCTCACAATAAAGGTGATTATGTGTCAAAGTTTTAACAGTACAAACCCCCTCACCAATCAGCGCTACTACTTCCTCTTTAAAGATGGCCAAGTCTAAATTATCACCCTGCGGAAATAATTGAAAAGGGATACAAGAAAAAGTTAAAAGAAGAAACATGAGATTAAGCTTTTAAACATGAGTAATAAGTAATAATTGGGTGATTATGTAAAGTGACCTAGTCATTATCGAAAAATAAACCCTGACAACAGGATTTACCGGAGAGTCTTGCACCACCCTGAGGGCGTATATTTCACGATAATGACCTGTATGTTATTTTAAAGCAATGTACAAAACAATCAACCAAGCAAAAAGACAAAAACTGCAATATTAATCCTTAAGTCCCCTGAGATCAAATTTCAATACAATTGATAACTGAGATGCAAGATGGTGCTAGTTCCATTTGTATGAAATGAGAGATCCGGCAGTGTGATACAAAGGACATGAAAGTAGCACCCGTTTTAGTTAACAGGATGAATGTTGCCATGGAGTGAATACTAGGAAATATATGACTGCTGAGATTGGATAATTAGACTCATGGGAATGAGACAATTAGCCCATCCAATTTAATCAATATTGACTGTCATGACAATAAATAAAATGTAATATAAAAAAAAAACAATGCCTTTGAATTTATAGTTTTCGTGTGACATCACATCCTTATAGGAACGCCCACTTGAAAGGGCAAAACAAGGCTCCATTGACCGGCAGTTGTTTTTCCCAGGTTTGTACTAATGTAGTGAGATAGTGATATTAAAAGACCAAATTCAGTATACAACCTATTGATGATGCATACTGTGTATAGGAAAGCAGATGTATACTGTGTAACCCAGAATATAAAGGCAACAAGCAAAGTTTCATGTTAACGTTAAAGGGATAGTTTACCCAAAAATGACAATTATGTCATAATTTACTGACCCTCAAGTTGTTCCAAACCTGTATGAATATTTTGAAGAATGTCAGTAACCAAACAGTTGATAGGGCCCAGCGACTTCCATAGCATTTTTTCCCAATACTATGGAAGTCAATGGGTTCTTCAAAATATTATTTTGTATTCAGCAGAAGTAGGAAATTCATACAGGTTTGGAACAACATGAGGATGAGTCAATTTTGGGTGAACTGTCCCTTTAAGCAGTTTAGAAAGCACAGCTATTTTTAGTGACTGAAATACTGTGGGGGGTGCTTCATATGCCCAAAGCTTTAATTTTGTTCACATATCTTGTTTTTCTTCTTTTGAGAGGTGATCTAAATATTTCTGACTTCTAACAGATGAAAAATTGACAGGCCTGTGCTGCAGTTCTATGGATGTTTTGTCCTCCAGGTCTCCGCGCTTGACTGTTAAAACAGGAAAAAATGACAACAGAAAAAACCCCACTAACCTCCACAGATATGACTGATCCAGGTTTGTAGCGATATGGTTTTGTGGGATCACCATGGTTCAGCGGGTGCAGGGTTGGGTTTGGCTCATAGGTGAAAGGTGATTGGCTGACAGAGTTAAAGTCAAAGCGCAAGTTATCCAACAAAAACTCAACCTGCATATGACCACCAACTACTTGAGGGTCTACACCAGGGGTCCGACACAACAACAGAGAGGAGGTTTTCACCTCACAGTGCTCCTCAAACTACAGAGAAAACGAAAACAAGAGAAAGAGACAACACTGTGTAAGTGGACAAATCCGGCAAAATATTTCAGACAAAATGAGGTTTAACTTTAGAGACTGTTCACCAAAGATTTTAATCTATAGTTCAATTTTTTTTTTAAACGTCATAATCAAACATGTGTGATTTAAAAAAATCTTAAACCAATTGTGAATCAAAGAGACAGATTTATTTTAGAACAATCTCCAAAAAGTTTTTCCTGAATTTCTCACTTCAAAGTCACCTGGGATAGAGGAGTCTGCTAAATGAATAAATGTGTAACAGTCAACAAAATAAGATTAGAAAACACCAATCAGTAACCAATGCACTCACCATAGTCATATCAGATGTGAAATCATATTGTAACATATACAAAATGAACAGCTCATAATGCATTTATGAATAATCTAATGTCAACCAGTTTGTTTTTACACCTTGAGTTGATGCTTTGAATGAAGCAGCGGGGAGAGATTTCGAGGAAGGGCTACAAATTTGTACTTTAAATTTATGTTTACTAGTTATTAGTCATTTGCAGATGCTCCTTTAATAATTAACCTTTTTTGGACCAATCTGGTTTATGTTAAGTATTTAATTTGGAAAAATCTTGAGATAAATTAAAAAAGCCAACCAATAATTTTTTTGAAGGCATGGGTTATTAATCTGTGGGCAAAAAATGAGGGAACGATTTACTAATCTGTGCATTCAGTTTGTAAACAGGGAATAGATCTGCTATTGAACTTTCAGTTTGTGTTGTGTGTAGTTTAAGTAAGGTTGAGAATAATCACGGTTAAACTGAAAAGCACCTGTTTGAATGAACAGTGTGTGTTTTCTGTACAGTCTGCTTCTTGCACTTCCACATCGGTTACATTCCTAGTTTTTCTCCGTCGCCTGCGTTTCTTCCAGGGGGGAATGGCGTCTGGAGGGACCAACATTACTTGCATCCGAGGCTTCTGTACCACGTCCAAATTATGGCCCAAAACTTTAATTACACGCCCTCCGCTGCAGTAAGGAAGAAATGTTAAGTGATTTACAAGAGCAGAAAAAAATCACAAACAAAAGTCTTTTTTAAAAAGCCGTTTTAAAAGAGAAAGCTCCTAGACACAGGCGACTTTAATGCAAGTCTATAAGATTTTTTTGTGTGTACATTTTAGGGTCAGCAAGACAAAAAAGTAATGTCTTAAAAGTCTTAAAGAAAGTAACAGCACACATATCCTCAACAAGCCACATGTTTCACTGGATGAGTATCATGACAAAATGTAACTCTTCAAATCCCTAACTTCAGGTCAGCATTAAATCAAAACTGACCATATTTATTGTTTTAATTCATGTTACTGGTCTTATTGGGAACAATTTATCTATGCATTTATATTTTTATACAATTTGACCTAGTAATCTTTAATCAAAATGTCATAACTTGACCTTTCTGTGGCATGACACTCTCTGTGATGCCAGTATACAATGGCCACATTCCAACTAGCAGCCAATGGATAAAATTCACTCCCCCAATAAGCTGTTTCACTCACACATTCATAAAGAATATGCCAGTAAAGTTGGCCGCAATTTCTGTTTCATGCCAACTTTAAGCATTAGTAAAAATTACTTTACAAGCATCCACTACAACTAAAAATAATTTTCATATACAGGCCTATACCCTAATACAGATTTATTTCCATAATTACATTTCAAGAATAGTCCAATCCCTAACAAATATTCAAGAAACATCTAAAAAATTGTAAAGACTAAGGTTTCCATTACCATGTAATGTCCATTTCTAATTTCTCACCCTATTCTAGCCTTCTTAAGATGATTTGCTTTGTTGTATTCATTAAATGTCACTTTGGGTCACTTTGAATAAATAAAATAAATAAATGAATAATTGTAAATGCAATAAGACTGGTAAAACTCAAACACACACCTGATAAAGCTCTTAGAGGGCATGGCATGTGTGATGTTGGGGTCAGGGGTATAGTAGTAGTCATTGGCATGGAGATGTCGCTCATTGTTTCCATACCGCACAGTCACCCTGTGCTCTCCTGTCCTGTTACTAGCACCAGTCCGACACTTAATAGTGTCCTCCTGAACACCTGATATTCTGCAGAGGGGTAGAAGGGGATAAAAGAACTTCCTAATCATAGACAATACTCATATTACACCAAATTACAGGAGACTGTTTTCCACAGTGATACGTAGCACTTACAATGAACAGGGCACATTCCCTAGTAGGACACTGATATCAGTAACACGACCAGTCAAAAGATTTTTGCCTGTGATTGTCAGAGTTGTTCCTCCTGCCCGTGGCCCCTTCTGAGGAGAGATTTCTATCAGCTTAGGGTCCTTAAGAGATGAGATGAGAGATACAATCAGAGGAAATTCTGCATCCAAGAGTTAAAAAAAGTACAGCAATTTCACAACAACCATCTTCACATAACAACAATGCTCCAATCCACATAATAATCAGATGACAAACAAGAAATGGAGGGATAACAGAGGGAGGGAGGATGTACGATATGACTTTAGGCATTTACAATGTGGTGAAACCTTAGAGTTAACCTTTTAAGCTGCATCAATGCACAATATGTATAGTATACACACTGAAATTGAACCTTAAATATGTTGTCTCTATCCCACAAGACTTCTTTTGGCTTAAAAGTCTGATATTTTAAGCACAAGGGCAAATTATTTAACTGTGCAAAATAAAAACAAAATGTATATATAAAAAGATAATTTACTCATCATTTGTTCCAAACCTGTTTGACTGTCCTTTTTCCATAAAACATAAAATTAGATATTCTGAAAGATGTACTGGTACTATTGTCTATGCACTAGAGTGTTCAAGCTTAAAAAAGGACACAATAAAAGTATTACAAAGATTTTGAGACAATCAGGCCGAAATATAAGTCATTATATCTATTCCGCACACAAAGCTATTCTTCATGATATTCTTTGGTGCTTTTTGTTAAATACTTTACTTTCATTATACCGAGTTGTATATACAGTGGCCAGAATGGAAGACAAAGTTATATGTTTTTGGAACAAAATGAAAAATGGTAATTCATTTTTGAAATATTGCCAGTTAATAGTAAAATTCAAGTTAACCTGGTAGCTGAATCTCTGACTTGACAGGCCAAAGCCTCCACCAGAGACTTTCACTAAGATGTGACCAGACTTCTCCTCTCCACTGGCTGTAGTTGTGCATATAATTCTAAAGAATGGAGAGTAAGAGAAAAAAATCAACAAATGGCCAAATATGATTTAATCAGTCTAATAAGTGAACCGAAAATACACTATGGTGTTTACCTGGTGGATATTTCATATAGATGTGGTATAACAGTGCAGGGAACATCCGCAACAGTCACAGACTGAAGGATATCCTGAGCTTTCTGTCCCAAGTTAGACCCAGAAACGGTTAAGGTAATGCCTCCTTCCACCAACCCTGACAAAGGCTCCACCTAGGGACAGAAAACCAACATCTTAAGGACAGATTTTTTAATATGTTGAAATAGATTTACATTTACACACTTGGAAGAGTTTTTCTCCAAGGTGACTAACAGTGCTTTTAAACATATCTACCGGTACTGTAGAAGTCATTTGAAATGAACGTTTACTAAGTCTCAGTGTGAGTGGCAAAAGAGCCTTAATATCCAATTATGCAGAATATAAGATGGTAAATATTTAATTGATGAGTGGTCAATACAATATGTATAACAATACAATATATAGGGTATGATTTCACCCCAAAATTCAACATATTGACACAAAATGATGTTTTGCTGCATGGAGTCCAGTTGTTTATATAAATTGCAGCAATCTATTTGCATCTCAGTTCTGTAGTTTTTGTCAGTCTGTAAAATTATATTTCAGATTTCTTGTCAAATCTATTTCTACAGTCAATCTCAAAGCTCTCTCCCGTTCTAGATGTGTTTTTTCTTGGCATTCACGCTGAAAACCAATGCTGCCACTCCGGCCGACGGTGACGTCACCTGCATACCCTCTTTACAGACATACACACACAGCTTCCACTCCCTCAGACTCTCTCTCTGTGTGTGTAGAAGGTAGAAGGGGAATAACAGAAAAGACAAAAGAAAAGACTAGGCCCCATTTGCACCTGGCATTCAGATGCTTTTCAGTCGATCCGATTACAAGTGGTCAGTGTTATACGAAAGCAACATTTATTTTGTTTATACTCGTCTTTTTTAAGTTTCTTAGAAGTTACAAACTGCATATATACCAAAGATACTGCATTTAATCAAATTTGAGGAAGTTTAACAAACCAAATGAATCAGAGGAGCAGGACAGGTCATTTGGATGTGTTGAGAACAGGAACCTCTGTAAACGCAACCGGTCCCACACCACACACAGCTGTACTTCTGATCTGCAGTGTGACAGCGGCTACAGTCCGAATGTCCAACTGTACAGTTATATAACGTCGCTGCAGTAGAGAATGCACACAGAATCACAGTGATAATTACAACACAGTTACAACAGACAGAGTAAAATTCAAATACATGAGTGACATTCAGTAACTGGATTTTCAAAGAATTGTGCAGCTTTATTTAGCAACCCTTCAAACAAAAACAGATTATCAGGCCACAGGCATGACTAAACAGAGCAGGGGCACACGGACAATAGGAGACATTATCAAGAAAATAAAAGGAACATTCCATGAATGCTGGTGTTCTATTACTACTTTGTAATTGTCCTCTTTGAACCATTCAAGTTATTGAACGCAAGTCATTGACTAAGAATTTTTTTAATTTATATTCATTACTATAAAGGAACAATAATCACTGTTGTACATTCAACTTATGACTATTGCTAAAAATATATTTTTTTTTATGTGTGTGTGTGAGTGAGTGAGTGAGTGAGTGTGTGTGTGAGTATAAAACCAACTGAATAGGTTGTCCTTTCTTGGTCACATGATTGTATGTGTGTGTGTGTGTGTGTGTGTGTGTGTGTGTGTGTGTGTGTGTGTGTGTGTGTGTGTGTGTGTGTGTGTGTGTGTGTGTGTGTGTGTGTGTGTGTGTATTTTGCACAAACAGCTCATCATGAGCATCAAAATAATTATACTCACCATAAAGATCAGTGCTGTCAATATGAAAAGTGTCTTTTCTCTTTACATACACCATGGCGTTATACTCTCCAACTGGCTCTTCATAAGAATACTACAGAACAGATAGAGAGTAGAAAGAGAGAGAAAAATTTACATAGCATCAATTCCATCTGAAAACTGCAGTCTTTTCTCACAGAAGCATACATTAAAAACTGCTACATGTTTTTGTATCTTTAATTGTTGTTGGCATTTGCCTTTATTTTAGACAGCATTGTAGGGAAGTGACAGGTTGGTTTAAACCAGGAGAGGCAAGGATCTATTTGCAGCAGTCAATATTAATAATATAAATGAAAACAAATCACTAGAGCACTGGAGAACCACAAGAACAATGCAAACCAACTTACAGTAAATAATGACGAGAACAGACAAAACACTGAACTAAAAAACAGAGGGTATAAATACACAGGACAATGAGGTAGAAAACAAGGAACAGGTGGGACTAATCAATTAACAAATCAGTAACTAAGGAAACAGGAATCAACACAGAGAGGGAACAAAACAAAATAAAGGGAACAGAAATACATGACAACAGAAAACTTAAGTAAGAAACCCAGCAATGACACACATCGGAGCATGCGACAAAACAGGTAGCCGTAGCAGAGTAGAGATTTTTCTCTGAATTGTGTGGATGCAATACCTGGTGGGCATGACAAGTGATGTCAAACAGCAAAGGGTTTGCCTCATTCAGCGTCACATCTGCATCAACAACCACAGTTTGCCCCTCGATCACCAATACACACTCATACGCCAGCTCTTGGTCCTAGGAACAAGTGTATGTTTAAACATGTTTTTTAAATGCAGATGTATTTTTTTTTTTAAGAAAGAAGTGGGTGTTTGTTTGTTTTTACCTGATAGAGATGCAAGTTTCGTGCCAGCAGAGAGATTTTTCTCTGAGTTAGGACAGGAAGCAGAGAGGATCCTTGAATCTTCTCCACACAGGGGCAGGCTGATGCCCCCCAATTGACAAATGTGCCTTCATCAGCCTGTTAAAAAACAGGTCAGTTACACAAGAACATATGGCAGTGAATATCATGTCATCCAGTGAAAACGAGGAAGTGGGAAAAGGTGTTGACATTTTTTTTTACAAATATATATACACAGGTTTCTTGTATACAAACAATACCGGATGCGCGCGCATCCAAGAGGCAAGACCGCTATATGTTATGCCGAGTTCTGTAAAAGAACATTGTAATTAACGTAGATTTCGCATTGTTTGTAAATTCTTGTTGACTCAATAATAAACTGCAATTTCAGAGTTGAATCTGTTTGCTTGTGTTTCATTTGCATATTAATATAACATTATGTAAAACGTTAGTTAGTTGACTAGTATGAAATTGTCCAACTAAGTTTGCGAATCATAAAAACATGACATACCCTATGCATTTAGGTTAGTTTACAGCACTACAGCTCCGCGTTATCTCTGCTTCTGCTAGATATAGCCGTAAAGACTGTTGCTTTCTGCCTCTTAGATGCGCGCGCATCTATGTGATGACGTTGCACAGAAACCCGTGTATAGGGTTCCCAGTGTACAAGTTCTGCATAAAGTACTAGTAGCAGGTAGACGAATAAACATTTATTTCTGGGTCATGATTTGATTCGTTAATGCATATTAAATGATAGAGCGTGTATCATCTGAATCAGCATATTTTCTTGTTTAATTTCATGTTTAATATTTATTTAAAACGTTCATGTTTGTATAAAAATAGAAATATGGTGGAACAGATGGGCAGTGTAAAAAGCAATCATTTAAAAAAAAAAGTTGTTTTTGCTATTTTAATGTTTTCTTTTTGATCTTGTTGGATTACAGTGCTTTACAAATAAAACAAGGTCGAGTTAAGGGAAAAAGTTGAAGGGAGTTTGTATACCAATAGTATAAAAAAAATAATGAACTTAACATTTTAACTTGTATTAATAGAAATGGCAATAATGTATCCATAAATAAACAAATAATTAGCTATTATACAATATTTCATATTACATTTTTTGTAATCATTCATTTTGAGGTCTTTGATATTTTGCAATCCATACTATTTAATGCAAAAATTGGCATAGCCATTTTTAAATACTTTACGGTACACTTCTGAGCAGCCATTTCCAGTTTCATTAGCTGTATAAAAACATTGCATTTTGCTTCTTGATGTTTGGTGTCATATCGAACATCAAGTGTAATATGCGAGTAGAAAGAGGAATTTGTATTGTTATTCCAAACAAAGCCTCACCAAACTGAAGAAACTAAAGAAAGAAGAGTAGGGTTTTGCTTATAAATGTAAAGATGTTTGGACTCACCGGTAAATCTGCTGAGTCATACTGGTAATCAGCATCCATGTCTGTACTCTGTAGATGGAGGTATACTGGGGGATCACTGTCTGATTCTCCATCCCCTGATAAGATCGTAGCTGCAGAAAATGTTGCGTTGTCGTTTTCTACCTGTTCTACCTCCTCGGTTTCATCTGGAACCAAATCAGCCTCCGCACGGTCAGTGATGATAATCCTGTTCTCTGAAGCCATGGTAGGCGACACCCTCTCAGACATAGCCAAAAAGTCTTTTGATTCTGAATCAGACACGTCTGGTTCTGGGTTTGAAGGTAAAACTGTAGTTTGGGTTTCATTTGTCAAATTCAATGTTTCTGTCAAAATGTGAGGGGTGCTGGTGAGCGAAGTATCATGTGTGATTGGCTTCATTAACGGTGGCAATTCTGTGAGAGTGATTATCTCGGTTTCAACTGATGACGATGGCAGTGATATTCTTTGCTCCTCCGGAGCTTCAATGACTGATGGCAACTCCGTTTTTACAACTGCTTCCAAACTGGAAAGAGTAACCACATCAGTGTCAGTCTCCCCCAGAGCCACTGATTCAATATCTGTAACAAGAAGCTCTTTTTCTGAGATAATCTCCTCAAGCAGAGAGAGTGTGGAAGCTGGCTGTAATGTGGTAGCCAAGGTCTCAGCTGTGGAAGAGGGGAAAAAGGCACTTGTGGGCGCAGCAGATGGCTTGAAAGTGGGAGAAATCGGAGTTGATGGTGTTGGTTTCACAGGTGCAGGAGAGGTTAATGATTCCAGTGTAGAAGTTATAGTTTCAGTTATTGAGGCGGCAGTAGTCTGAGTTTTAGTATGAGCCATGGTTTCAGGGACTTTGTGTGTGGTGACTGGTAAGGTCATGAATGCAGCTCTAGAGGCTTTGGTTGCAGGAGGTAGGGTGGGGAGAGATTTCCACTAAGAGTGAAAAGTGCAGGAAAAACCAAGAGAGGCACAACAGTAAAATAAATAACTAAATAAATAGGTACATATAAATGGCTATTAAAGGAACTCTATCAAATGATCTTGGTATCCAAGAACCATATCCATAATTACATGACCATATTTGTACACTGCAAAACAATTATTTAGTTGTGATTTTGATTCATTTAAAGACTCCCTGTGGTTCAAGGTTTAATGTTGTTTGTATGTATATGTGGTGTTTTTAATATGCTTTAAGACAAACCATGTATAAATTCATCAGTCAACACCATTGCTAAGAATTTTTCTGTTGATATGACAAATCGCGTACATTTAGCAATATGGTGGATGAATTGTGTATATGTACTATATGCCTTTACCAATGACATTCGAAGTTGTTCAAAGCATTTATAAAGATGCAGATTTTTTAGAAGGCTGCTGTCTGAGATGCTGAACGGGAGAATGGTTTGTGCAACATTAGCAACACATTATTAGTTGTTTGATAGTGTAGTCAAGCAAAAGACTGACCATAGTAAATACCGTTATGTGTCAGACGTAGAGAGCAATACATAAAATGCATTACCATCCTGTATAATTCACTCTGCCACTTCTTCTGAATCAGTTTCGGATTCAAACATACATAACTGAATTAAACCAGTATTTCTACTTGCCATCATGTAGTGTTTAATACAATAAAGTTGACAGGGTCGGGGACTACTGTAATATTCATATTCCTGGATCCACGTATACTTAATGAAGTAAGAGTGTAGAGTCAAATTCAAGCTAATTTAAGAATGAGAATTTCTTGAGGGAAAAAAAGTCATTTTGGTGATCAAAGATGAGTTGAGGGATACAATTATTGACTACAGAGGGACTTTAAATGAATGCATTTGAACTCTATAGGCTATTTATGAAACACAGTACATAAAACAGAAATACAATTCGACTAGTGTAGTCGGATTCATAAATGAATGACTCTGCTGGGCTTATGGGCCAGATTCACAGAGAAAGTTATTGAAGATATTTATCCTAAATAAACAATATATATTTTTAAGTTCTCAAATAGTTCCTTCAGAATATATTTTCATAAGAATAAAATACAGGCGGTTTGGTCTGAATGCGTTTGTCTAACACAAATTAAAAACTTAAAACTTGCAAATAATATATTTGTCCATCTATGAACCCATTTTGAGGTAACAAGCACCTCATGATGTAAAATGTGCAAGTAGAATTAAGATAAGATTTTTTTTTTAAAGAAATACAAAATATCCTTATTTTTTTAATTCTGAAAATAAGAAAATATATGACAAATACTGATAAATGGATGTTAAGAATCATTTTAATCTCCCTCCTGGTTCTTTTAATGAATTGGTCAAATGCATTTTGTATTCTAATTATTTGTAGTTTGGACCAATTATTTGGACTACAGAATTCTGTAGGCAACACTGTTCTCAAGTTTGAGACATGTAATTTTCACCATACAACACAGAGAGAAAGTACGGCTGGTGATGTAATGACTTACATGTTCGTTATAGATTATCAGTCCCTCATCGCACACAGCCTTGTGGGTACACATATGTTGCTTCACGCACCAATTGCACCCCCAGTGACTCTGCACACAACCATGGCAGCTGTGAAAGAAAGAAAGGAAGGAAGGATTAATTGGATCCAAAATTATTAACTGGAGGTAGAGTATTTAATCAAACAAAGATATAAAAAACTCTAAGTATGATTAAAACAACTTAAAACTTAGGGAATGTGCAACAGTGGATTTTACAATGATGCACAGAGTCTTCGACAAGGGTAGAATTCTGTTTGTTTGTGCCCACAATATGTGTGTGTTTGCAACTCACGGCATGCTTCCCGCAAGCTGTTTGACTGCTGTGCAATCATAAAAGGTGAATCCCCGAGAAGTCACAATAACTTCATGGAACCGCAGAGACAGAGTGACTGTAAAAAAATCTGATTCAGAGGAAAAAAGATGATTTTAGCAAGCAGAGTTCATGTACATTCATGACTTTTACAGATCCATCACTATTTTTGCTTGTCACTTTCATCTTATCGTTTGTCTCACTGCTTGCTCTTTGTAGACACACATACAAAAGCTAGGTTTAAACTTGCTAGGATTTCATCTAGCAGATGTGAAGGTTTGATTGGTTTCAGTTGGGGGTTTGTGAAATGAGACATGAAAAGTGACATTAAATTGTCACCCTCACGTTGTTCTATATCGGTATGGCTTATTTTTCTGCGGAACATGAAAGAAGAGATTGGGGTCTAAAACAAAACAAAAGACATTTTTCAAAATCTTTTGTGAAGCAAAAAGTAAGAAATGCATACAGGTTTGAAACAACATGAGTGTAAGTAATTGACAGAATTTAAAAACTCTAAAGGGATAGTTCACCCTAAAATGAAAATAAAGTCAAGTCACCGTGCTTTTTACAATACAGATTGTTTCAAATCAGCTTTACAGTGATAATAGGAAATTGAGATTGAAAGATTGTTTTGGCTGTGTAGAAGCTCTAGAAGAAAGTAATTGTCTAGTTCAAGTAAGTTTTTAATTGTTCAATCATTTCCATTGTAAAAATCATTAGTTATTAACTTAGGGCCGCTTACACAACACCATTTCAACTGAAAACAGAAAACTTTTAATGCATTCTAGCTGTTCATTTACACGACAACGGCATTTTGGTGACCTGAGAATGCAAAATTTGAAGTAGGTTTTAAAGAGTTTTGAAAGCGATACCGTTATCATTTCTGTGTAAACGTCCAAAACGTGAATCTGTGAAAAAGGTGAAAACGGTTTTGTCATGTTGATGAGACCTTCGCAGGTGATAGTAATCGTCATATCTTGGCAGATAGATAGATGGGAAGTCATCACCAGTTATTCACCCTGGTGTTGTACTAATGCCGTAAGCCCTTTTTTCTTTTTATTAATCTTGAGTAGTAGTAGTAGTAGTAGTATAGCTTTTTAATGCCATGTCAGCATCTGAGACTATCTTAATGGCAAAAACTGAGTTTTATTAATCTTGACTTCTCACAACTTGTGTGCCTTTTCTGGGCAAGTCAGAGTGAACTGCGGCGGTAATAGTCTCACGAACGCGCAGTCAAGAACTAAAACTAACAGCCAAGGTCAAGATTTTCGTTAAATAATACATTACATTTTGGTTTGTTTTTCACCAAACCCCCAGAACACTTGGAATATACATCACGTTTAACGGGACCATTCTGTGTTACTTTTGCATCTTTAATTTAAAAGCTTGACGCTGGCTACTATTCACTGCCATTATGGATAAGCGCGAGCAGGACAGTTTTTAAAAATTCTCCTTATGCGGTCAGAAAAAGAAAGAACGGGATACTGCATTAGAACAACACCAGGGTAAGTAAATGATGACTTAATTTTCATTTTAAGGTGAACAATTCCTTAATACTAAACAGATTTTGAAAGTAGTAGCACCATATTTCATTTTTGACAGGAATTTGAAAACAAGGCTGTGAGGGATAGAAGTACACTGCGTTCAACTGATTGCCCTGTTCTTTAATAACATACTGATTGTCAAGCTGACAAAACATCTTTCTGGAAAAAAACAGAAAATTACGTTATCTATGACCCCTCACAGCCTCGTTTTGATCAGTGTTAAATTCAACATGGCGTCTTAACCTGACCAAGGTCTATGTAATCCATCGTAAAACTTCTACCATCTGTCAAAAAGTGCTCCTCTTTTAAACTGGTTACACTGGCATGCTAAAAAAATGAGTACCGAATCAAGTGTTTCTGCGTCAAAATGGCTCATGAAAATCTATGTTTGTTTCTATTATGTTTTACTGGGCAGGCCTCCTGTGTCAAAACAAAAGTGTTATAAATACATAAGAGACCTGACTATTTATCTGTCAATACCCTCACCTTGACCCGGTGGCACAGATGGCAATGTATAGATGTGTGGAGAAGAGCAGGTGACACCAGTCTCTGTTACAACAGCCAAACTTGACCTGTCGTGGAAGACACAAGAGTAAAACTCTCCTCGCTCCAGACTGGGAAGACTAGGGATGGATAAAGAAATCTAAAGGAGAAAAAAATAAAGAGAGAGAGATGGAATTTGATTGGGATCTGTAGTGAATCAAGCTTAAACAAATACATGTATATTGTATCTTATTGTGATGCAGTGTGTGGTACTACTGAATTAACTTTTTGAGCTGGATTTTTTTTATTTTTTTATGTGTTAATATGTGAAACGCACATTTCTTCTCTCCTCTCGGCTGATGTTGGATGGATTGAGAAACTCGATGCTCAGGCATTGTTGCTCCATGTCAAAGCTCCACAGCCACTGATCTTTATGATCCCCACGCACACACTCACTACGCAGGCCACACCTGATGCACAAAGACACAATGTTCAACTATTCAAAATAAAGCATTCTGAATATGAGGTTGTTTTCAAACAGGAACTTACTTCCCCTCAAGAACACACCAGCCACAATATGGATCATGAGCTAACAAACAGGACTGACAATCCAAATGCTTTTCACACTCTGCTACAGGCCTCTTCTCTAACTGTGTGAGCAAAGTAAAAAAAAAAAAGCAAAAACAATGTCAAATTAAAACAGCAGAAGAATATATACATACGTGTTTTTTATGTAATACCTAATTAGCCCTTTCTGATCTGAGAAGTCTATGTCATTCAATTTACTCATACGCACATTCGTGTTTACCAGTAATCTGATATGATCAGTAGACACAATAATCTGTTTATGCAATGAAACAGTTGAGACGTTTAACATTAAGTTCTCCATTCAGGTTTTTTTTTTTTTTCAGGGGTGTGCCAATTAAAGCAACTTCACATACAATGTTGCTGTTCTGGAGTCTTTAAGCAGAGTCCATAAAGTTGCTTTAGCATCACCAGTGTAATCCTGCATTGTTCAGTTTGGAAAATATGTCCAAAACGTCATCCCTTATTGGTCAGTCAGTTTTGTCTGTCTATGGTTGAAGAATACATTTCATTTCAGTACTATGTTTATTTATTTTTTATTTATTTATTTATTTGACATGGACATACAATTACATTGGACGAACCATATGCATTTGTTTAAGTGTTTTAGCACACATGCTAATTTTCAACACCTGTCCACAGGATGTGAGCCTGACTCGTTTTTCTTAAAACAGTTGTGGTTCCTATTGTCTTCCATTATATGTTTTGATATAAAGGGGAAGTTAAAGAAAACCAAAACTTTTTGGTTGGTTACCAACATTCTTTAACATATCCTCTGTGTTACACATGAGAAAGTCATACAGATTAAAAAAAAAAAAAAAAAAAAAAATTTGGGTAGCCTATACACTATACCTTTAATATAAGGTTTTTGTTCCTTTTTTTAAAATGTTTTTTTACATTAATTATCAATTACCGACAATAACTACTTAACAACACTGACACTGTCAATTCCACTTCAATAATGTGATAGTTACCATGTTACTTGTCAAGACGTATAGATGCTTCTCTTGATAGTCAAGCCTGAGCTCTCTGCTTATTGGTGAATTGGGCTGAATTGAAATGACTGCATATTCTTCCACCTCACCGTTTGGGCCAAGAAACACCTGGGAAAAAACACACACACACAGGCCCAATCTCTATATTTCGAAGGGTTACATCCAGACTAGACATGGACAAAACTAGTCACCACACTGTTTTCCAAATTTCCCATTATAGCTAAATGACTAACAAAAGGTACAACTCAACCTACTAGTAGAGAATATCCTCTGCAGCTTTATTCTTGTAGGGATAAAACATCAAGCAAATGCATGACAGAATATATAGAACAAACAGTTATTCCTGATACTACTCCTCAAAATATTGCCACTTCATTAAAATAATACAAAGATCTAGTAGAATCTAGATCAATGTTCAATGTCATTTATCACATTTTGAAGTAGATCTACTGCCGTGACCATTAGAGTTACTTATAAAATTGTCTTTTGAGTACGATTTATCAAGATACTAAGAAATAAAATCTAAACTCTTTTTGGTTCCACATAGGCTGTAATATAAAAATAAAAAAAGTAATATTATGACAACGTAAACAAAATCCCACACAAGGATCATGTTGGCTATATAAGATGAGTCTGTTTAGATTCGATTTACAAAAAGATTTTACAAAAAAAGAACAATGCTGTAAGAGGCAAATAACCACACCACAGCTTGTAACCACACCACAGCTTATCTTCATAACATTAAAAATGTATTTCATATCTTCATGAGTTTTTAATTATTCTGGAATTCTGCAAAACCTCCAAAAAATCCAGCCAAGTGCAAACCCAACATAATTTTCTGAAAAACTTCTGCCTCAGCGAAGAAGAGAGAATAAATGGAAGAATTGCATGAAATAAAATGATTAGAAAAGATGGGGAAAACACTAATTCCTTGAAAACTTTGTAATACCTTATGTAAGTTTCCTTGGGAGTCTCCTAGAAAGGCAATAGTATGTTCCTCCCTTACACTCACAGCCACAGCAGTGAGCCTGACAGTTGGGCTGTCAAATATTGGCTCAGCTTCCACAAGCACCTGGCTTGCCATTGGACTAGGGGTGTGATCAGAGCCACATGGGTAAGCATCCAAAGTGTTCTGTAGGGAGACAAAAGTCAACAAGTAAAACAAAGTGTTAGAGTTACAGAACATAAAGATTTTAGAAGATTTTAAGGTATAAATTCAGCATAAAAACAAAGATTTGAAACTTGCTGCAGTGGTATAATACAAGTACAGACCATTTGTTACTTTTTAGGTTTTTTTAAAGAAATTTATAGTTTTTTTTAACAAGAATGCATTAAATTGATCAAAAATGTCAGTAGAGACAATTATAACTTAAAGAGTTCTTTTTTTATTATTGTTCTTCAATCTTTGTTATTCACACAATCCTGAAAAAACACTAATCACAGTCTCCACACTTTTTCCATAGTGAAAAAAAAAGGTTTCCTGAGAACTAAATCAGCATTGGAATGATTTATTTAAGTAAAACTGAAGACTGATTAATGACTGCTTAAAATGTAGCTTTTCCACCACAATATTTTATATTGTATATTTAAATATATTCAAACAGAAAACGGTTTTAAATTGTGACAATTTCACAATATTACTTTTTTTTTTGCTATATTTTAACTTTTAAATGGTAGTGTGCAAGTAAAAAACTGTTATACCACCTTAAACTTCCTATAGACCAGCTTAAAATATTTATAAATGGCCACACAACTGGGGTGGTGGAATGTGATGTCATCATAGAATGGTGCCATATTAAATTACGCACAACGTAAAGATCGGCAATTGCCGCTTCTTGCGGTCCAAACAAACAGGGCTGGGCAACCGCGTTCGTCATTGCGTTGTGCATCAAGTTCAAGTGTTACTTTTTTGGCAATGCGTATGGCTGTCTGCCGGAAGCTAGTTATTTTGGTCGATAAAGTATTAAATATGGATATTTTTCTTACACGAACGCATCGCTTCACTTCAGAAGGCCTTTATTAACCCCCTGAGATGCGGGGAGCACTTTAGTCATGGATAGATGCGCTTTGATGGACTTCCAAAGACATACAGCCATTCACTCCCATTATAAAGCTTGGAAGAGCCATGGACATATTTTAATATAACTCCGATTGTATTCGTCTGAAAGAAGAATGTCATATACACCAGGATGGGCTAATTGTCATTTTTGGGTGAACGATCCCTTTAAGTGCTATGTTCCAGGCCACAACAGTGATAGCTCCGAGATCACACCTTGCATGGTTTAAAACTACAACCTCAGTTACCCACCAAGATATTTAAAGGGTTCGTTCATATTTTTTTAAAATCAAATTAAGGTTGAACCAATTTAGTCAAATGGACTATTTTAATGATGTCTTTACTACCTTTCTGGGCCTTGAAAGTGCCAATTACATTGCAGTCTATGGGGGGGGGTCAGAAAGCTCTTCATTTATCATTCGGCTTTGGAACGACATGAGGGTGAGTAATTAATGACAAAATGTTCATTTTTGGGAGAACTAACCCTTTAACATCAAGGCTATTTTTCATCAGATAAACTTTAAGCGTTCATCCATGGTATTTAGTTTCATTTCAGTGTATCACAAGTGAAAAAATGTCTGAAAAATGTTTATTGGGGAGAGTAGGGGTTCTAATTTTAAGGCATTTTACAGATATGTATATGCATTGTATGCAAGTAGTCTGCTATACTGTTATAAAAATCATTGTTGTACATTACAAGCTATCAGAATTTCATCTTACTTTTTGGCCATGTAAATAACAGCAACTGCACTTTGGGCTTCTGAATAAAATGTAGGTGTTTTTTCCTCCTCCAAGTGTGAGCTCCATATTCTTATACTATACGGGCCATAAAAGCCTGATGTATCAAAATATGATACTCAAGAACAACAAAAAAGCAAACTTTTAGATTTTTTTTATTAATTATCCATGACCTACAAGAACTATTTTGTCAAGAACCACAGGTTGTCTGAATTTTTTTAGTACGTCAGGCTTTACAGTGTTTTATGTTTATTTTCACAACAGGCCAATTTTATTGGTATTCAGTAGCTCTAAATAAAAATACTACTCACCACTGGAAGATTGGCACAGTTTGATTTGACTTCATACTCGATGTATGCAGCCTCATGTCCATCTGCACGGCCCATTTCAGTGTAGCACAGATCTCTTGTAGCATCGATACGTTTATCCACTTCCTCGAGTGAAAACACACATACTGCGGACTCTTCGTTGGGTCGACTGGAGGAAGCGAATTGGCTCGAAAACACCCCCAAAAGGACCTCTTGTTCCGAAGCAGCTATACTTTTTATTCCCATAGTCTTACCTAACTTTGGCAGGCCTACATGTAGAGCTTGTAGGAGGTTATAATTCTTTCCTCCAGCTGAACGGCAACTTAACGGAACTTCTACGTATGAATAATACGCAACATCATCCAAACACATACGGGAAACATATGTGCGATATTCTCTCGACTGTGATTTTAAGTCTCTCCGATAGAACATGAAGTAGACATACGAGCGATGGGTAAATGATGTTACAAAATGATGGTCATACTCCGAAAGCCTCCCTGCCACCGCTAACTTTGACGTTTCTTCATATGAGAAAACAGGATCCATAACTAAGTTTCGAGTAGATATTGGAGGTTGGCTGTTGGTATAACCACGTCCCACAAACAGCACTGGCTGTTGTTTCCCACGCCCTCTAGTGAGCGCCACAAGTCCTACTGTAGAGACATTGGGGTCATTAGCTGCAACGTATTGCGTATCCACAGGCCTCTCTGCAGAGAAAAGCACTTTCCCCACTGCATCCAAACTTCGTTTCTGACATATTCCTTGATAAACACTTCCACAACTGATGAGCTCCTGATTGTAAGGATCCACAAGTAGTAGCTTGTTGTGGTTATTGGTCCATTTTGCCTGTGGGCAGTTTGATTCACTAATTGGCGGCAGGCAGTCACGGCTGTCTATCACAGGTCCTGTCTCTTCCTCTGCCTCAAGCTGAAGTTCGGACGAAAGCTGGTAAAGCCGATCACGGGCGCCTAAATAGACCCGACCCAATGTAGGGTCAGGATGCAAAGCTAGGTGCTCAAAGAAGGTGTCATTGCGCAAGAAAGTGGGGTGATGGCTGGAAGAAGCAGAGCTCTGAGTGACCACGCAGCTACATAGTATGGAGAAAAGAGAAGAGAACACACACACCATCCCAGGTGGCATGTCAACTATTCTGAGGACAAAGAAAGAGAGAGAGGATGAGAGAAAAAAAGTCTTTAAAAAATCATCACTAAAAAAATATGGAGGAAAAAAAAATGACATGAAAATGACATTATAAACATCCCAATCTTTAAAAACAACCTAGAGATATACAAGGATCCTTTAAACTGCTTAAAGTCGGCATGAAACCGAAGTTATTGGTATTTTCTTCTCTATGATGTATATACGAATGAAACGACTTCTTGAACAAGAACCAAATGGGACTTGATTTTGTTGGATTGTTGGATCATTGGATTGTAGTCGTTTGCCATTGTTGCGATCTCATATAATGAGAGGTTAATATGTCATCAGTAGGGTTGGGCATTGAGAACCGGATCCATTTAGTTCCAAATTTCCAAAAAACGAGGATTTGATAAAATGCGCATTTCGATTCCGCTTATCGATTCCCATTTAAGAGCAAGATTATTAACGAGACGAGAACTTAATCGGCACACACGCGCTGCTTTCTGTGCTGCACACACATCCAAAGCGCAAACACCCCACTCATATAGTGTGCGAATACTTGCGTTTTCTAGCGCTTGAACGGACAAATACACAAAACAATTATGAAAAAAATATTTTGTCTTAAGTGAACATAAACAGTTGAGAAAGAAAACGTGTATCGGAATATTAAATCGATGCATTAGGTCTTAAAGTGACAGCAGCTTAATATACCTGCTGCTGTCTGTCATGAATCTTAAAGGGGTCATGACATGGTTTTTTTTATTTTATTATTATGTTCCCTTAGGTGCAATTATAGTATTACTATAGTTTTTTTTACAAAAAACTTTAAAAATGTAGTGATTTATGACCTTTTCCCACCCTGTTTCTCATCCTCTGATTCAAACAGTCTGTTTTGGGGGTGTTTCCCCTTTAAGAGTTCAGTGTTAACGCCCACTGTTATGATTGGCTGACGTCAGTGCCTATGCATCAATTATTAACGCCCCCAGCCAGAACATTGCAGTTCAGCGTATTTAAAAAGTAGTTTAAAGTTTTAAATACATTACTTACAGTTTGCGTCGTCGTTGTTGAGCCCAGAATAGTCGGCACGGACTTATCTTTGAGCAACAGTTTTCTGGCAAAGCCAGCATCATTTTGGGATTTGTTCTCAAAACAGTCATCCTTCAAATGTATAGAACAAACGCTTAAACTAACACTGCCGTGACTGAGACGTCCGCAAAAAATAAAGTGCATCCATTTTTCCCTGATGACTGGATCTTTCGCAGCGTATTCAAAGATGTTGTTTGTCCACAGCCAGGAACAGCACATCTGCGGCATCGTAATTTCCCTGTACACAGACCCACTCGCTGTCCGTCGACTGAACACTTGTGAGGCGCGCGGCGCGACAATGATACGAAATGAGCGTAGTTGTCTTGCGCTTAAAGCGTAGTTGTCTTTTGCCGGAGGCGGTCATATGCAAACGCTGGTACATCACTTCGTACCGTGACGTCACTTCTTACCATGGATCCAGAACGAGCTGTATTTAGAGCTTGATTAAATAAATGATTCGTTTATAATGGGGAGGACGTCTTAAGCTATGAAACTTGCAGGACGTTTTAATGGTACAAAGACCTTTTATATACCAAAAGATCAAGGCAAATTTGGTTTCTCATGTCATGACCCCTTTAAAGAACAAAAGACAAAAGAAAATCACTCACTGATCTTGACTGAATAACTTTTTCTATTTTATTTATAAAAAAGTATGCAGTGCTCTTTTACAGTTGTTTACATTTGATTTAAATGTATGTAGCTGAAATTTGTTCAGTAGGCTAGTATTTATTTGTACTTATTTTATTACTGACTGTTTACTAGTCTTTAATAATGTTTGAAATTTATATTAGTAAAATCTAGTTGTTTTTGCTGTGGTACTTTTGTTAAAAACATAAGCAAAATTTCCTTGTGTAAGTGTCCTGTAGGCTGCTGATTTTTATTCATGGTATTCAGCTGCAACAGAAGGTTTTGCAAAAGGACAGAATAAATGTTTGATTTCTAAATGTTTGACTTTTTTTTTACCTTATTGAAATGAGTCAGAATATAATATAAGAATCGGAATCAATAAGCAGAATCAGAAATGATCAAATTAAAATGATACCCAACCCTAGTCATCAGAGTCAGAGAAGAAAAGAGATGTCAAGGAAAGGGAAGTTCTTTTGATTAAAGATAACAACAAATGACAACATTGTTTGCAATAAATACTGCAATATTACATTTTGATTTCATGGTGACTAAATATAACACACCTTTACAAAATATTGTTAATGTTATTAAAACAACATAATATTCCATTAACACAAATTAAGAAAGGATGCCACAAATGGGATGGCATGATATGTGAGAGAGAGACAGTTGATAAAAGTTTTCTTACCAGGATTTGATCTGCAGGGTCGACATGCATACAGAAAACACAATCAAACATACGTCCCCATCGGCTAAACCTAGGATACACATAAAAAGACAGGATTTTGTTTAAAAATGACAAAAACATGAACATTTACAGCACTTTAAAAAGGAAGTGTATGCATTTGGCAGGAGCATGTTCAGGAGGTTTAAACTATTTGGAATAATTACAAAATGTCACAACCAAGAGTCACTGAGAATACTTGGCTCTTGCAACATTTCTGCAACAGGCTGACCAATCAAATTTAATCTGACACTAATATTTGTGACATTCACTACACAGTGAATAAGTGAATTGCAGAAATACAAAAGAAACAGCACAATTTATCTGTCAAGCATGTACGGTTTATCTAATCACAAACAGATCTGTAAATTGCCTAGTGTAAAATGACAAAGCACTTAGAAGATAATTAAAATATAATAAAATGTAATATATTTAATTACATTTCATAGGCCTATTATATGTCAGTTATAAACGAGATTATGCAACAAATAATAAATTCTTTATATTAAATTAAATTAATTTACCATTCCTTTGAAATTCACAGATTTCAAATTCGCATGGAATTAATATCTAACCCACAATCTTCTTCATATAGCAGTGATATCCTAAACGCCAGCCCTAGAAAATCTTGCAATCCTGAATGTTTACCAGAATGAGTTTTACAGAATTTTCTCCGGAATCTGTGTAGTGATAGGGTTTTAGATGAGTAAACACCATTTAGATAACTAATTCCCACGTAGGCCTAGCTAAGAAAAGCAGCATTAACTTAAATATTTTGCTACAAAAAGGGAGCTTCTGGGCATGGACTTTGTGAACTATAACTATTCCTTTAACTAAAGATGCATTATAGGTGTATACCTCCAACAATCGCAGTTTAATTATTACAAAGATTAGAAATGTGTGGGGCAGTTTAAGCTGATCTGACCCATTAAACAAACATTTGACATTAAGTGGCAGGTAGATATAAAAAACAATATGATGCCACAATAATAAACCTGCAGTACCTTATTCAAATAGTGACACTGCAGCCTCTATGAAAGTTTGCATGAATAAAGGTCTTTGAAGACTCAATTCAATGTGCAACTGAAAAGACAGTGAATGAACAGTCCACGAGGATACATTCAGCACAGTATGGCTCTGAGGAAAGAGTAAACACAACATGTCTAAACCTGAGAACCAGGTATCTTAAGGAAATATCAGCTAGACTCTTCAGAGAGAATTTGAGGACAAATTTTGATATCCCTTCCTGTCAGCTAAACATTCCTTAAAGGTCAACATGAAATGGTGTTCACAACACATTTTTGTTCCTAATGTGACATTCAAAGTAGGGTTGCTCACTGCTCCGATTGATCGGCTACCGATCGATATCGGCCGATAATCGCTTTAATGATTGGATCAGCGATCTCATAAACCGATCTCATGCTAACGACACAGACACGTGCATGCCGTGAGAGGTGTAGCAGCAGCGACGCAGTCTCAATCTCGGTCCGCCGTGGATGAAATAGTTATAATGCTGAAGCCAAGGGGAGGTATAATTCATGTCTTTATTAAATAACCTACAAAGTCATTTAAAAACTTACTGTGAGACCTAAAGGGTGAACGCCAATCGAACCAGGACTAAATGTCTCTTTTTGATCGACTAAATAACAGAGAGAACCGAACTACAAGTGTAAACACCCTTACTTGTGTTTTTGCTCCACCAATGGAAATAGTTCAGAAGAAAGTCAATGCAGGATCAACCGTAAGGCATCTGCACTAATACACATACTGACAGTGTGTCGGAGTGAAAACAGTGAAAAGTCCCAGTGTTGTTGTGGATATCAGGACTCAAATCAAATTTGAGGACTGAAACTCTCTTGATGTAAGATGTATTAGCCTAAAAGTTAGTAGCAAAGTAAATAAATTTCATATAGGTTTTCATCTTCACTCGAAGGAGAAAAATAACACAATGCGGAAAGAGAACAGCCCAGTAATCTAATACCAAAAGCGATTCAAACACACAAATTATTTGTTCCTCTGGCTATGAACATGCACACACTTGCCCGACAGGCCTCTAGGGTTACATATAAGTCCTTCAACCAAAACTTCAGTCCAATTTAACATTGATGCCCCCCTGTCCTAAACCCTAAAAACAACTACTTTAAGACTTCATTAAGAGTTTAGGTATGGTTACAGTAGTTTCAGATTTTATGTTTTATATAGGATTTAATCAATTCATTAAATGTTTGGATTAATAAACTGGTTAATTAAATACAAATGTATCCTAATACAGATAATGTTTTGTGTAAGCATACTAATGTTTACTAAGCCTACATTATTTTTGTAAAAAAAAAAGCTTTGTTATTCTGTCAGCTGAGGCTGTAAGCAGAGAGTTTACATATAATCTGTTATGACAGGGTTCCTGAAGCTTAAATAAAAGCTCAAAAACTTTACAAGCTTAAATAATATAATGTCATCTGATGAAGGCCGATCAAGAAATTGGTAATAATATTGGCTATAAAAATGCTGCATTAAAAAAAAAAAATTTTCTATCTCACTTTTTCTAGCTAGTTTAGCTCACTTCTGAGTACAAAACACACACACACACACACACACACACACACACACACACACACACACACGCGACTAGCTAAATATTAACATAGACAAAAGCCAGACCATGTGTGCACCTTTGAACCTGAAATACCCAATCCTGCCTAATGATGTTATATGAAGAAATAAATATGTCCATGTCAAAACTAACAAAACTATTGTAAGGCTTTAGAAGACTTGGAAGTAAAACTTGTAGTGCACAGGTTTTATGGACTACTTTTAAGAAGCATTTTGGAGCTTTACAGACATGGTCACTGTGTAGAAAAGAGAGCATAAATGTGAAGGCCGTGTGAAGATGTGAACGTGTGAAGGTGTGAACGTGTGAAGACCGAAGAGTGAAAAGACCAACGACTCTACCGACAAGGCACTTGAGTATTAATTTCTATCTCTGTTTTATCTTATTGTCATTTCCTCTCTTTTCTACTCAAAACTGTCAACTGATCTTTCTGTTTGTGAGCTCTGACACCATGTGTTTTATAATCCCTATATTACTAACATTCGTAAATCCAATTTTTCCGCGCTCTCGGACGGATCACACTCGGTCTCTCTCGCGCGCTGATGACGTTCGCTTCGCTTTTGTCCAGTCCGGCGCCTCGAAACACACACACACCAGAGTTTGCAGTTCCTATGGCGGAGAAAAGAGCCCGGTCGGATGAAAACCGCTTCAGTGAACTCAATTATAGTAACGGCGCATTTTATTGTCAGTAACGGTAACTGCGTTGTAACGGAGGAAACAGTAATTAGTTATATTACTCGTTACTGACAAAAATAACGCAGTTAGTAACGCCGTTTATTTATAACGCCGTTATTCCCATCACTGTCCACAGGTCACCTTTCGGCGAAACCTACGCTCACTCTCACCCTCTCGCCTATCCTCTTTGGTCTCATCCACACTTCCTCCACCAGACCAGCTCTCAGCACTAGATACTAGCAGTGCAACTGATACTCTTTTCTCCACTCTAACATCCTGCTTGGACAACTTCTGCCCCCTTTCCTCCAGGTCAGCCCGCGCCACACCCTCTGCCCCATGGTTATCTGATGTGCTCCGATGAACATCGTGCTAAACTCAGGGGTGCAGAGAGGAAGTGGCGCAAATCCAAATATCTACTGCTAAAATGACTTACTATCACAACAAAATTAACAATTCTTCTGACTCTCGCATGCTTTTCAAAACCTCCTCCCTTCTTAACCCTCCTCCTCCTCCATCAACCCAAACAGCTGATGATTTTGCCACATTCTTCATAAACAAAACTACCACCATCAGCGGCCAATTTACCAATCCACAAATTAACACACACATTTTACCAGCTAACACACACATTCTACCCTCCTTCTCCTTGCTTTCAGAGACAGAAGTCTCCAAACTCCAATCCAACTCCAATCGCCGTACTACCTGTCCGCTTGATCCTATTCCCACTAACCTACTTCAAGCTATTTCTTCCTCTGTTATACCCACACATCATAAACACATCTCTTCACACTGGTACATTTCCCACAGCATTCAAGCAGGCTCGGGTAAGCCCACTGCTTAAGAAACCCACTATCCAGCACATCTAGAGAATTACAGATCGGTATCCCTCCTTCCATTCGTCGCAAAAACACTTGAACGAGTTGTTTTCAACCAGATCTCCTCCTTTCTTACGCAGAACAACCTCTTGGACAATAATCAGTCTGGCTTCAAAAGCGGACACTCAACTGAGACTGCTCTGCTCTCAGTAATTGAAGCTCTGAGATTGGCAAGAGCAGCTTCCAAGTCCTCAGTTCTCATCCTGCTGGATCTGTCTGCTGCCTTTGACACAGTTAACCACCAGATCCTCCTGTCAATCCTAAAGATGAAGGGGATCTCGGGAACTGCACTCCAGTGGTTCAAGTCTTATCTCTCGGGTAGGTCCTTTAGGGTGTCGTGGATGGGTTAGGTGTCTAAGACCCAACATCTAGCCACTGGTGTGCCTCAGGGCTCAGTGCTTGGACCACTTCTCTTCTCAATCTACATGACATCACTAGGATCTGTGATTCAGAAACATGGCTTTTTCTACCACTGCTACGCTGATGACACACAACTCTACCTCTCATTCCAGCCTGATGATCCGACGGTAGCCGCTCGCATCTCAGCCTGCCTGACAGACATTTCTGGCTGGATGAAGGACCACCACCTTCAACTAAACCTTGCGAAGACAGAGCTACTTGTAATCCCGGCTAACCCAGCACTTAATCACAACTTCACCATTCAGCTAGGCTTGTCATCCATAACTCCATCAAGATCAGCCAGGAACCTTGGAGTTGAAAATGGTTACCAATTGAATTTCACAGACCACATTGCTAGCACTGCCCGGTCATGCAGATTTGCCTTGTACAACATCAGAAGGATCAGGCCCTTCCTATCAGAGCATGCTACACAACTCCTTGTTCTCTCCAGACTGGACTATTTTTAATGCTCTCCTGGCTGGTCTCCCAGCTTGCACTGTCAAACCTCTGCAACTGATCCAGAATGCTGCAGCTAGAGTGGTCTTCAACGAGCCGAAGAGAGCACACGTCACTCCTCTCCTCACGAAATTGCACTGGTTGCCGGTTGCCGCTCGCATCAAATTCAAGTCACTGACGTTTGCCTACAGAACAACCACTGGCACTGCTCCCCTGTACCTGAACTCATTACTTAAGACTTATGTGCCATCCAGAAACTTGCGCTCTGCAAGCAAGCGGCGTCTTGTGGTGCCATCTCAAAGAGGCACGAAATCTCTCTCTCGGACCTTTACCATGACTGTTCCCTGCTGGTGGAATGATCTGCCTAACTCAGCCAGAGCTGCTGAGTCCGTAGCCATTTTTAAGAAACTGCTGAAGACGTATCTTTTTCGGCAGCACTTGAGCACTTGATCCAGTACTACTAACACTTTCTTATCCATTCAAAAAAAAAAATAATTGCATTGGATTGTACTGTGAAGGGTCATATCACTTACAAAGTGTTGTCCTACTGCTAGTTTAATTGCTTCTATTGTTTCTCATTTGTAAGTCGCTTTGGAAAAAAGTAAAATGAATAAATGAATAAATGTAAAATGTAAATAGGCTATTGTTCAAGACTCCTCTTTTGCATTTCACAGATCATATAGGATTAAATCAAAATTATTCAAGTCTCTCCACAGAGACTTAACTCCAGTTTTGGGGAACTCATACCCACAAGCTTTGCTAACTTAAATCCTGCAATTATTTATTCAAACTGATAGTCTCCTTTTACAAGCTTGGGGCCTGGTTTCACAGACAGGGCTTAGATTAAGCCAGGATTAGGCCTTAGTTGAATTAGGACATTTAAGTAACCATTTTAAACGTGACTTAGAAAAAAACAGAGAGACAAAACATTGGCACTGACATATTTTAAGTTACTTCCAGTTAAGACAGCTCAAACATGCATTTTAGTCAGTGAATAATCTTAAGCCTTGACTATGAAACTGGGCATGGATGTAAAGTTAATTTAGCCAAACTGAAAGTCTGATAAGAAAATAACCACTTTCACACAGTCTTTACTGATTAATTGATGATAAACTACAGTTAAGAGATCATGTGTGAAAATATAGCGGTAAATCAGTTCTGGCAATTTTCCAGTATGAGAGTTTGTAACACTACCAGTAATTACTGGTATGATGTTATGTGTGAATACAGTATATGATTACAGTACACACAAGGTCAGAACCCACAGAAGTCCACCCAGGGGATTAAATGAGAATAAAAGCCTAAATTCAATCCATTCATTATATAAAGCGATCGTGTCTCTTCAGAAAATTTGGACTAAACCACTCAATTCATATGGATTCTTTTTACAATCTCTTTATGACCAATTAGAAGCGACAAAGTGGTACTTGCATGGACTATCAATGGAGGGACAGAAATCTCTCAATTTCATTTAAAATATCTTAATTTGTGTTTCGAAGATGAACGAAAGTCTTACGGGTTTGGAATGACATGAGGGTGAGTAATTGATTACATTCTTTTCATTTCAAGGTTTTTTCAACCTTTTAAATATTCAAGACTCACAACTGCATATGGTGAACCAGAGAACAGAATCGCACTGGACAGATTTTTTGTCATGTTGTTGTGCACAACTATGTAAAAGACTGTATATTGTTTCACTTCATTTTAGGATGCCCAGCGGTCATAAAATGGCAGAAAGGGGAATTATGTGGTCTGAGATAGAAACTAAACTTTTATCAAAGGGTCAAGAATTTACAACAGTTGTACACACCACAGATTTGGAGAAGTTCAGAAGAGGGGAGATCATGGGAAGAGGATAGAGAACAACAACCCACAACACAATAGACAAAAAGCACACTCATTATAGAGATGAATGAACATTAAAATGTGGGGACAAGGACAAAAGAGTTGGGGCACTTTGCTCTATCCCTCATAGGACAAATGGTTCAACATGTGACAAAACAATAAACCGTTGTAAATCATATTGAATATTTGGGTCAAATTTGAGAATGAAGTTAGAACAGCACTCAAAACAGCCACTAAAAACTGGATTGGTTTTGCACATCTAGGGTTGGGTACCGAACTCTGTACTTTTAAGGGTACTTGTACTTCTAATTACGTCGTTACTACCAAGTACCGAGCATCTGGCACGAGAGTAAGACTATTTACCGGTAAATACAAATCATGCATGTTCTATGTGTCTTAGTGTGAATTAATGGTGCAGACGTACAGTTTCATTGACCACACACGCTGTTTTCTGCCTCTAATTAATAATACTAACACTAATATTAATAAATTATCAAAACTTTATTTTTTAAGAAATAATAAAAAATGTCTTTAGTTGGGCAGTACTTTGTGTTATTTGACAAAGTTGTTTAATTTTATATGATTAAAATATTAATTAAATTGATGTTTTATGTCTTAATTTGATTACCAGAAAATACACAACACAGAATTTGTGGAAAACAAAATATTTTATAAAAATTAATTCAAATATATATAATTAAAATATATATTTTTTAAGAATTCAATTAAATAGCTAGTAGCCTACTATTTACAGGTAAATATTACAGATTAGTGTTTTAATATTACATTACATTACATTATTGGTACCAGTTGGTACCCTATTCTACACATCACATATTTAGAGAGATTTACGAATAAATGTATTTGGTGCCAAAAGAGTTCATCACTGTCTAATCTTTAAAGATTAATGCCTATGTCTCCTTATCTGTTATGAACTGCTCCGAGACACAAGTTGAGGATCCAAATGCAGTTTATTAAAGTAAATCAAAATCAGAATCAGAATCCAGGCAAAGGTCATACACAGGCAGGCAATCCAAACAAACAGACAAATCCAGAGGGTGAGACAGGAACAGGAAAACCAGGACACGGGCAGAGATCAAGAACCAGGAACAATGACTACAAAGGAAACGCTCAGAAATGCAGTGGAATAGCCTAACATACAAGACTTCGCATGGAATGATGAGGTGAACCAGGCTTATATGGAGTGAACTAAACAATATAATGAGACACAGGTGAATGTGATAATCAGGGATGATGAGTCCGGGCAGTGAATTATGGGAAATGTAGGCCTAGTTGTGAGTGAATAATCTATCTAGTCTGATGTGGAGTGCCCTCAGGTGGCTCTCAAGGGCATTCCAGCTGATGACCGTTACAATATGAGAGATATACCAAACAACTCTCATGAACGATAGAATATATTCACAAATACCAACAAATAGGCATTTTAACATTTCAGTGATATTGACATGTAATTAGGAAAAACAACAAAGGCATTTAAAGGTGCTGTATGGAGTTTTTCTACTAAAATGAATCCATTTTTTATTACCTGTGTGTGAAGGGGTTGTAATCTCACAATAAAATGATCCACTTGGCAGGTTTTGCTATTACCTCTGAAAGCAAGTATTCCTATTTCTATGTGATGCTCCGGGTCGGATTTCCCGCGAAATCCAGTGACGTGACAGACCTGCATGCGCGCTCCCGAGCGTCTCGCCTCTCGCCTCGTCTACTGACTTTGCACTCAACAGCGACGACACTGCAACTTTATGACATGGAGTCTGCTAATACTAGGAAACGACTAGCACAACACAGACTCCAACACAAACTCCACATAATAATAAAAAACAAAAGAAAGCACGCGCACGAGCACTCGCTTGTAAACGTATTGGTTGCAATCTGAAACATCACCGCTAGATGCGACTGAAAACTCCATACAGCACCTTTAAAGGGTTAGTTCACCCAAAAAGAAAAATTATCCCATAATTTACTCACCCTCAAGCCATCCTATGTGAATATGACTTTCTTATTTCAGAAGAAGTTATCTTCCAAGCTTTATAATGGGAGTGAATGGTACCCTAGATTTTGAAGCCCAAAAAAGTAATCCACATGGCTCTAAATAAATATATATTTTAATTAGTTTTAAATAGTCATAACTTTATAAACTATAATCACTGGCTTCCAGTAACAGCCGTACACAAGTCGAGTTCTGGCGGAAGAATGACCTCTGACCCAACGTATGACGTAGGAGTAGCATGATCTTAGGTGAGAGTAGATCCTTCTTGCATTTCAAACAAATAGGGCTAGGCAACAAACTCAAGCTCCTCCAACATTTCTAATTCGTGACCGGAGTTGTGTTTTGCTCTAACCTCTGTGTTTGTCAATACGCCAGGTCAGAGGTCACTCTTCCACCAGGACTGGCTGACTGACTGACTGCTCACTCACTCACTCGAAGAAGAGGGTTTATGTAACTCGGGTGGTAAGTCCTGAAACCTGCAAAATTAATTCCATATTGCAACTTATTTATTGTTTGTTGCATATTTTTTAGTTTTTAGCTGTCTGTGGACCTAATACATTTACTATTATTTAATTTTTACAAAATATAATATTAGCTAATCTATTATATCTTATCTAATATTAGATTTCTCATCTGAAGTGATTCATTTACCTGTATGTGTTCAACGTATTGCAAAATTTCACTCGACACTTCCTCAATTTCCGATGCCATGGGAGCTCCATAGCATAATACTTCAAGATTTTGCAATTGCAATGAATAAAGTCAGATTTTGCTACCAAAACGGAACAACATTGTTTGTTTGTGTTGTGTTGTCCAGACATGCTTGGACTCTGATTATTGTGCACTCTATTTACCCATGGCACACCCAAAGCCTTGTTCCTGGCTATGCTCCTGCTTTTATGATGTTTTTTTTTTGTAGCTTGACAATCCCCAGTCACTGTATAAGGGTGAAAAAAGGGTGAGGAAATTATGAAAGAACTATTCCTTTAAGCTTATCTTCACTTATCTCTTCATAAGAATTTAATGGGATCATAATCCAAAGTAAAGGGCAAATACAGGTAAAGTGGGACAACTGGTAAAGCTTAATCTTTTATGATTGTGCATATTCTTCCATTACTAAAAATCAACAATGTAATATGCGATGACAGTGCTGCTTTAAAAAAAATATGATACAACTGGTCATCAATGACAAATTATTACAAAGCACTCCAACTGGTGTCTCTAACTCTTTCTTCATAGTATAGGCAAGTATGTTTTTTCTCCATGCAGCTCAGCAGCAGAGAAGCATTTTCCTTACTTTATGCCAGTCACTATGGCCGGGCATGTTTGATGACATAATCGAATACTATGGATAATGAGCAGTGGACAAATGAGACAAAAACTGTTTATTTATAAAACTAAAAACAGCCTTTATCTAAAAAGAGATCCAAACTGTGCAGCATGAAGGAAGCATTATGGTTTGAGGCCAGACAGGCCCTGAGGAAATTATAGACTCAACCAAGAATTCCACAATGTACCAAAGTATTTGAGAATATAAGGCCATCTAAGAGGATCTTGTATAAACACTCAAACAAGTCCACAAAAGAATGTCTAAAGCAACATGAAATGGAGCGTTATGAAATGGCAAAGCCCACTTCTGAAATCTATAGAAATGAAGAACATTTCGGCCTGCACAGTCTGCAGGTTTATGTTAGATGCAACAAATGTACTATCCTTGTGTAACCGCTATGTCCCTAGAAAAAAAAGTGTGTGTGTGTGTGTGTGTGTAGGAAGGGGGTGGTTAGTTCCCACTAATGGGGGGGAGAAAAGAGGGGTAGTTACCAGGACAACCACAGACCCACCAGAGCTTTCAAAAAAAGAGGCAAAGGGGTTGCCAAGGGACTCAACTAACTGTAGGGAGTTCTTCACACGTATCCCCAAATGTATGCTTGCTTACACAATCAGTGTGTGTTAACTCTATTCTACTTTAGATACACGTTAATTAAACAATGCAGCTTTTGCTTCCACAGCATCGAAAAGAGACTTTGTTTGTGTGGGTATGAAGGTCCACACTACAATAAACACATTTCATATCTGTTCTAATAACCCAAGAGAATTCTTGCACTTTCAAAAAAGATTGAGAAATGTCTTGCTATAGCAGAGCTGCAACAGGGAGTAAAAAGGAGAGAGATCTTTAAAAAGGCAACAACATTCATGTTCTCTTCACCATGGCAACTCCTTTTCCCAGGATAGAGACAATCTCAAGGGTAGGAATGTTTATGAGTATCCCAGGAAGAGTTTTAAGGAGTTCTGTGTGACAGCATCAGTGGGACAAAAGAACAGGAAAGAAACAGAGCATACTGTATAAAAGATATATGCTTTTAACAATAACTATTGGTTTAGAGCTATGTTCATCTTTCTTAACGTTAATTGCCGCTATTACAAGTGGCGTATCTGAATTTTGTAATCTATTAAACTACTGTGAAGTTTACACGTGACATGATTGTTGTCCCTATACGTACAGTACTGAGAAAAAGGGTAAAATGTAAAAGAAAAATATTGATAAAATAATAACGGTTTAATTTTGTTTACCATCATCTCCTTCAATTAGAGCTGCACGATTCTGGATAAATTGAGAATCACGATTTTCTTGATTTTCTACAAAAGAGATTTACTAGAGGTAAAAAAGATATTTAATTAATTAGATTTTTTTTCTCTCTCTCTTGTAGGCAAAATTACCCAGATGACCTAATTCTTCCAGTGAGGTTCTGAAGTCTGCATACGATGGACTCTTTACTATCCCATGAGGCCACGGGAAAGGATTTATGAATGGAAGTGAAGCGACGTATCTGACACTGGTAGGTCACTTGATAATGACAACATGGCGAATGTAGTACGTCCAAATAACATTCATACTACACACACTCATACTATATAGAACGTACCTTTTTAACGGTCGTGAAGTAATTACAAAATAAGTACCTGCTCAAGAGAGTATGCGATTTCAGACGCAGCCTTGACTTTTCATAACTGGATGAATCAGCGTTTTTGAACGAATCTCTTGAATCAAATACATTTCTTTAACAGTCTTTTTCACCACCTATTTGAGTAACAATGTAATTGATACAATCTTTATTTGAAGTGTCATGTCACTTTCAAAGGGTGATTAACTCTTTTGATCGCTACCATTAGACAACAGTATTATATTCCGAACTATAAACTTTTATACAAGTACTTCTGTGATAATTAGAATAATTGTCAGACAGAAATAATGATAGGCCTACTGTGTGGTTGAAAAGACTGTTTGTGAAGCTAATTTATACTTACACATAACTGCTCTCTCTGGGTCAGCGGCAGCGCCAACGCAGACCTGAATGTTCACAGTGTCAATTGCACCAGACAAAGGTTTAATAAACAGCTGGATCGTTACTTAGGAATAAGATCGCTGAGTGTTTGAATAAAGATCGCAATCTTTCGATTGATTAATCGTGATTAGTCTAACTTGAATATATACTGAATAGTTAATTATTCTAAATTAATCTGCTAACGGTCAAGTACCAAGAAATGCATTACCGGCGGTATATAAAATGTATGCAGATTAATATCTACATACACTCTATTCAGGTTTTACTCATGCACACCTTACATTCACATATTCAACAGTTACTCACTCACCCCTCCCCTCCATCTGCAACTCTCCCTCTTTCTCCAGTTCCTCTCTTATTCCCTGACCTTTTAAATCTCCACTCCAACAAAAGAGACAAAGGGAGCTGGACAGCTTTCTCTCTTTCCCCCCAGCTGAGGGGGAACAAACACACACATACACAAGACTACAGACCGTCATTCCACAGGGGCACAGGCCTAATGCAGACGTACTATATCTCGTTTTCTTCATCCTCTCTATTATTATCTCAGTTATTATTAGGAGTCCAACCAGGGCTGCTTCTGACCGTTCTGGCTACTTAGGCAAGATCCCTATTATTGGCATGAGTTAAATTAAACAAAGAAATAAATACACAATTATACAACAGAAAACAGCAACATGCTTTTTTTTAAACACTTAGCTAGTCCAAATTCTATTTTAAACTGTTAGGTAACCCAAAAATGTGTTCCGATGAAGTTCCACTCTGGTGAAAAATAAATATACCTAAATGTATTTGAAATACATTTATTTTATATATACTATTTTAAGTATACAAATACATTTGCATATTTATGTACAGTCATGGTCAGAAATCTACATTGTTTATCCTTTTGATCTTTCATTAAATTTTTTGGCAAAAATCGAACCTTTCATTGAAGTAAAAGAATTGAAAGTGTGAGTGTGTGTGTGTGTGTGGGGGGGTGCTCCATAACACATTTTTGTGTTAATTTTGATGTTTGTTTTGGATCGTTGTCCTGATGGAAGATCCAACCACGGCCCATTATAAGATTTCTAGCAGAAGCTGTCAGGTTTAGATTTTTTTGATAGAATCCACAATGTATTTGAACAAGATGTCCAGGACCTCCAACAGAAAAATATGCCCACAACATTAAAGATCCAACGGTATATTAAATTGTACATTGTAAATTGATTAGGCTAGAACTTCTTCATTATTGGCCTGATGGTCAAAATGGGGATTTTCAATTCTTTAGCTATTTTTTTACAGCCACTTTCTATTTTGTGATGCTCAACTATATTCTTTGGTTTTACTCATTGTGACGGATGATTAAGGGAATTTGGCCTCTGTGTTTCCTCATATTTAAACTCCTGTGAAACAAGAAGTCATAGCTAGACAATTTCATGTTCCTAGTCACCCTGGTGTGCTAAAAAAAGGTTAATATTATTGGGAATATACTTCAGAGATATTTTACTCGTAAAAAATTCTAGGGGTGTTTTGGAGAAAAACAATGATTTCATAATGTGATTTCCCCATTGAATACGCCATAAACCCAATGCCATCACACTCACCAACAATCGGTTTCGCTGTACTTTTGCTAAACAACCGAACTAGCTAGAGTGCACACTTTTGGGAATCTGTGTTGCAGATTTGGCACATTTGTCAGAAGGCAACCTTTAGAGTCTAGAAACTCATTGCAGCTAAAGACACAAGTCTCACCCATGCATTTCAAATCTAAGAATGATGAAGTTATTTTTAGATGATGCTATGTAATAGCATCTTATTTTTTATATGAGACTTTCTTTTTGTGCAAACCAAAGAAAATGTGAGGTATGAACTAAAACATCTAGTTTGTTTCTGCTAACAGGTGAATTTCCAAACACAACTTTTGCCTACAGCGCAAATGTAACAATGAGCAATTTGCAAATACAATAATTTAATTTGTTACAATTTTTAAGTACTACTTCAGTCATTTATTTTTGTTGCATCCTCTGTTTACCTGTTAGGATTATGAACTATATTTGAGTTCTACTTGTTGAGTAAAAATACCCACACAGCAACAGTGTCGGCCCACATCTGGTGTACGTTAATTCCACATGTACTATTTGGCCCGGATCTGGGCCGACACTATGGTGCTGTCTGGGTATTATAGCCTATATAAAAGTTTACAGGAAATGTGTTTTGAGTTGCAAAAAAAAAAATCATGAAGTAAGTTTTATAATTATGACCTTTACAATTATTTAACCACATTTTCATATCAGGTAGGCTATTGCTTAATTCAATTAAAATTTATTTCTATAGCACTTTTTACAATTTTGCATGGTTGCAAAGCAGCTTTAGAGAGGGAGTGTGTTTTGTCTCCTAATTGCAAATTGTTTCATTGGTTTGGAACACACCAGCTTATTCATAACCTTAAGCCTAACATATTCATACTAAAAGCTAAAAAAAACTTACATTTTGATTTCAGGGGGCCTTTAAGCTGTGTTATTATTTATAAATATTACTTTATTGTATCCATTAGCACACTTCAAGTTTACTTGAAATGCCATTGCAATGTGTTAAAAAAAAATTTTTTGTTAACATAGCCTAAATGTTCAACACTAATAGACTTGCAATTGTAATGTCACCAAAATACATTTGAAGTTTACGCTGAGTGAATTCAACACTTAAATACAAGAGTGTTTAAACTGTACTTAAGAATACTAGGAATAGTCCTACTTTAGTTTAAAAAAATAAATAAAAATAAATAAAAAAGGATATTAAATATTTCATATAACTTCAACACTGCTTTTGGACAACTAAAATGCATTTATTACAAAATTAGCCTAGTTGTTCCAATTTAAAAGACTTTAAGTATAACAATTTATATTGGGCCACAAACACTTTTAGTTCTACTAAACTACATACGAATAAATTGTGATTAAGTATACTATATTTTTTACTAGGGCAGACTCCCACAAAATGATTGACAGGCAGAAGTTGCTTGATTGACTAAACAAAGAATCTGACTGGACTGTGGCCTCTTTTTATTTTACTGTTTACAAAGCCTTGAGCTGCAACAGAGATCGTCGTTATATCTCTTGACAGCTATTTCAGTGATACCTTTGGAGAATAAATTATATTCTACAAAGGCTTGGGAACCCAAACAATAATTAGGCCTAACATTTGGCCAGAACATCCTAGTAACCAGCTATAGACCTTAGTCAGGTTAAACACCATATTGAATTGAAAACGAGGCTGTGAGGGACAGACTTAGACTTTACAATGGAAAGCACTGTATAAAAGGTCCTAAATCATGCTATTTTCACAATGCACAAAAATGTTTTTATGTAGTTTTTGTATACTGAAAGTTTTTTTTTTTGGAAAGACCTTTCAGCTGAACAATGTATGTTGTTAAACAACAGTACAATCCACTAAACGCACTTCTATCCTCACAGTCTGGTTTTTTATTCCTTTTTTTTTTTTTTTACTCTGATTATAATCTAGAACACCCTAATAAATATCTAGAACACCCTGATAAATGCATAGCATCTATCTAGAACACCCTGGCAACCAAAATAGCAAAACACTCCAGGCATATTCTGAATGTTCCAATCTGACTTCTGACCTATAATGCTGCCAGAATCATAATCACACACTGCTCGTTCGTTGGCCAGAGGAGAAGTTTTTTTTTCTCCATTCTGTCACCTGATGGAGTTTTGGTTCCTTGCCTCTGTCGCCATTGGCTTTTGACTTGCTTAGCTGGGGACATTTAATTTAATATAATTCAACAATAATATTGATCTGCCAGCATTGATGCCATTATATGAGAACTGAACTGAGCTGGACGATGACATCACGGTTTTCTCCAGAGCGGCTATATATATATATGAACTATAAATGAACTGAATTAATAACTATTATTTTACAACAAAAATGAAACATAACTGAGCTGGACTAACGCTATTTTCTTCTGGAAACAAACTTTGTTGCATTATCTCTGTAAAGCTGCTTTGAACCAATCTGTATTGTAAAAAGCGCTATATAGGTGAGTCGATTTGACTTGAGGGTGAGTAATTATGAGTAACTGAACATCTAAAATTAGTAATTGAAAGAATTTTCCTTCATGGGTGAATTATCCTTTGACTCACGCAAGACCGGAAATTCTGTCATTATTTCTTATTATCATTATTGACTATTCACAGAATTTTCACATAATTGCCCATCCCAATAAGCAATAAACAAAACAATGAAGAAACATTGGAGTCTGTTTACACCTGTGTGTAGAACTATCTACATCATCAGACCAGCTGAGATGTCAAGTAGTGTAAAGAGTACAAAAGATCCCTGTGGTTAGAAGAAAACTATAGGCTAGTCTACCACCAAATAATCTAGCAATAGTAAATAGGTCCAGGCACTGGACACGAAAATAACATGAAAATGCCATTAGTGTGAATAGATGCATAGGAATGAATTGTTTGATATATATAGCCTATATATATATATATGGTTCACAATAAACTCAAGTGCAAATAAATACATTAATTTGAATGACATAATAAATTGTAACATTTATTTCATGTTATACATACTTTTATGATTTCGTTTCACTTCTTCATTTTCATAGCATATTAGCCTATCTATCAGAACAACTCTCATCAAAACTGCATCTTCAAGGATATGGTGCATTCATTCAAAGCATGAAGATTAGGACTTAAAATTCACCTGTTTCTACTCTGCAGTTTAGAACTTGGTATATCTGTGCTAATATGCTAAACTCATGAACTCCCTTAAATCTATTTCGAGAAGAGGACAACGTACTTTTCATCCACGATTTGTGTAATCAGAAGTTAAATCATCAACTATTTAAAATCCTTCAAGAGTACCATGGGTTTAGTGTCCCAAAGACCTATTACTTTGTTTAAAGCCAGTTCATCGGAACGAGTAACTCTAAAACAAATCACCTTCCCTTCAACATGAATAACGACACGCTGGACACATTTCTACACTACTCTATAGTGTAAAACACATTTACAATATGAACAGGTCTGTTTAAGTAAAGCATTTAAAACCATTATTACAGCGTAAACATGGGTACTTACCTTCTATCCACGTTACTCAACTCTTGAGTTTGAAAAAAAGTTTATCCAACTTGGACCGACTTTTAAACAGCGCAAATTCACACGCTGACCACAACGTCCACTGTTTTATTTACTCGGTTTACGGTAGAAAAAAAATACAACACATAAAAATAAAACAATGATAATGATGATTATCACATCCCGATTCTTTTTTTCTGCACGGGTCAGTCGCTTGGTTTGTAGTTAAAATTATCCATTTAAAAATGAGTGCTTTGCAATTTACTGGCCCTTTTCACAGTCGGCATATCGCGCTTCGGCAGCTTTTCAAAGTGAAAAGATTTCGTACAGAAATGAATCACTAGAAGGGAAACTAGCGATAGCGTTTGGTTCCAGAAAAGGCGACCCGGAAGTGGTTTCTAATTGGTCAGACACGATGAGAGTATGTTATTATTTTAGATTGTAAATTACAAATCAAGTCTGGGCCCGGTGGTCTCCCAATTTGACCTAAACTTTAAAAGTTGACAACTTTTTCACAAAATTGCTCTTTTACCAACTTTTAAATTGTGTTTGCCAAGCAGTTTGGATTGACTTTTCAAAAATATATATATGTGATATGATGTTGATATAGGCTATGTGAATTCTTTAAAGAACGCTTATAATTCAGTTGCTTCTAAAACTGTTCTATGGCGTAATACTTATAAGATAATATGATAGGCCTATGTTTAAGCTAGTTCTTTTCAGTAGGCTATTTTATGTATTGTAACCCTCAGTAAAATGTGTTGTAAAAAAAACAAGTGGCTAAGTGTTGTAAATTTTTTTACAGAGCTTTATTTACACATTTTAATTTTCAATACCCTGCCATTTAAACTTTCAAATCAGTCCTTATGTAGACTAGCCTCACATATGACAACATTTTGTAATTGTAGGCTACTTCTAAAAATCAGTTGCAAATAATTTACAAAATAGCCTATTCATCTTGGCACCAGTAAAATTTACAACACCATGTTTTGCTACCAAATTATATGTATTGTCTAATTATTTTAACAAGAGCATTATGAATGATGGGATACAATTAGGATATAGTGTGTTTTTAGAAATAGTGTGTTTTCATATAATTTCTTATAATGTAGGCCACTTGGAGACCTTAGACAGTAAGTCATATGATTCTTTGTGCACTGTGTTACATTTAAAAAATATATATTATTACCTTTAAAAATGGTAATAGCAATATAAAAAAAATTTTTGTCATGTTCTTGGTTTTTTGTTCCTGTTGCTCTTAGTTTAGTTCCAGTGTTTACATTCACCTGTCTTGTTTAGTTCCTCATTTACCATTGTATTTAATGCCCTCTGTTCCCTTTAATGTTCACAGTTGAGTCTTTGATTTGCATGCAAAACTGTTACATTACATTTTCTCTTATACTCCCACGTTCTGAGTTTTATGATATTCTTTGTATTGGTTTGCTTATATCTGCTGCACCAAGATCCACCTTTCCTCTTTGTTGTCTGCACCGTGACAAGTTCAAACAATATATTTAAATATCCCCATAACTGTGAAAGCCATGCAGACTTACTAAAAATCATTCTTTGGTTGAAAACACTATTAAATGAAGAGCTGAATTTAAGCGCAGCAGTATTTATTTTTTAACAGAACTAACAAGACACTCAGGTAAATGCGGGAACAGAACAACCAACTTAATAGAGATGAGAACGGACAACGCACTAAACAAAATAACATATGTTTAAATAACATAACTCAAACTAATCAACGAAATAAAGAACAGGTGCCAATCATAATTAACAACTGAAAAACCAAGGAATTAACTCAAACACAGAAAACTGAACTAAAGCAAGTGCAAAACCCATCCAAAACGACAAAGTACACAGATCACTGACAAATGTTCAATGCTGAAGAAGGACTGTTAAATTCGATGCAGCCTTAGGATGTTTGTAATGTTGTAATCAATTGTCTTGGAGTCTCTACTAACTAGCCTAACTGATGACATGAAACAGACAGACATCCAAAATGTGCACTGTTGATGGTCCTGCAGGAACCATAGACTGTGGCAGGAACACTGTCCCGACCACTGGTCATCATCGCTTATGTTGCACCAGTGCCCACTACTGGTGGAACTCGTGCAGTCAGTTTGAAAAGAATGCACTACCAACCCAAGGGCATTCACTCCTGTTCGTGGAGATCTACCTTTTTGCAAGTTTAGCTCATAAAAACACACCTGAACCAGCTAATAGAGATTTTCAGGAACACTTTATAATACAGACAGGTTTAGAACAGAATTCGGCAGCAAGGTAGATCTCAGGAACAGGATTAAGCAGAACAGTGTATGGAGTTGATTACCTCTACTTTTTATTTTATTTTGGATTTGCACTATTCTATAGGCCAATATAGGCCTATAGGATAGTGCTTGAGAATAGAGCCGTACTTGGGCTGTTGAGGAAAACAAACAAAAATGATTACAATACAAGATATTATGATTGTGTAATAAACAATTAGTAACATCTCAATATATCTCTTCCATATAGAGTTGATGTTAAGCACAATCGTGTTGTCACAATTGTGTTTCTGCCTAAAGCATGTATTTGAGTATGTTCACTTGTTCAAAGTTCATTCAGAGACTGTGATGACGCGATTCTCAACACTGTAAATCTAGCAAAGTTTTTAATTTGTTAACCATTTTATTGCAGCCTACATTTTAACTCAACACTGTGTGCATAATATTTCAGAAGACTATTTAATTCTGCTGTTGTGTGACTGTTTCTAACACAGTGGCTGAGGGTCAATCAGCATAAGTTCTCTTACCCACTAAATAAAGTTGAACACATTTCCATCATGGATTGCTTGAGGGGAAAGCTTGGAAAATGTTGAATGAAACGCCATACTCTCCACCACTCCATATTGATGTAGCCTACACTCCAAATGTAGCATGTAATTTGCATCTGATCATGTATGTTATGTATTGTAGGCTGCCTATTGGATTGATTATGAAAGTGAAATATCAAAATGTATCTTTTTTTGTTGCAGTTTATGCAACCTTGTTATAAGTAAATGTGTTTTAATTAGATTTGTTTTAAACACCTAGAGAAGAGGTCGATGTTAGCACTAGGTGGCGGTAATGCGCTATTTCAGTGTGCGATCCGCTATTTAACAATACAAGAAGAAAGAAGAGATTAACTTCTCATGCTTGCTTCTTTCCGGGGTTTATTTATATTGTCAGTTGTACTGTTACTTTAGAGATATGTTCTCTTGAACGAACGAGTTATGTTATAAAAATGCTTCGGCCTTCAAATTCTCACATTGTTTACTAGCCGAGAGTCTCGAATTTGTTCAACGGTTTGTAAACACTGCAAGGCGATGTCTAAAGTTCTTGAGGCTTAAATCATATAATCAGGGAAACTGTAACGTTACAAGACTAATCAGTTGCATTTGCATTAATATTCTCTATTGCAGTAAAACCGGGGGCTGATAATGCAGGAGTTTGATCAGACTGTGACGATCGGAGCGACTGTTCCGACGGGATTCGAGCTCACTGCGGCGGAGGAGGTTCAAGAAAAGCTCGATGCCACTGCTAGAGTCAGCAAAAACAGAGGAAGGATTTATTTTGATATAACAACAGATAAACTTGCTAAGGTCAGTTGTCCTCTCGTTTGTTTCACATAACCTGTCGTTTTGTAACGACAACGATTATCTGAGAACAGAAAGTGTTATTTGCACAGGCTATAATTATAGTGGCATGGCATCTTACGTACATCGGCACATCCGGTTTTCAACACGTGCCACAGTTGTGACATGCCACATGTAGTGCGTTTTTTCCAGCAAGCACGTACAGATATCTTTCAATTACAACGATTCATTGAGTTTTTTAATACACATTCTTAATACATTTTTCCTAAAGGGACTTTAAAAAAGAAATTCTTTAAAGTCATGAATCCAACCAACCAGCTATGAGGGGAATTTCACAACATTACAAACTTGAATTTGAAAAAAAAGAGAAAAAGACAAAAATAGACAAAAGAACAAGAACTTAACATATGTATCAAATTAATGAACTACAATTCTATACAACATTGCAAGCAACGTAATACAATTTAAATATGATGAAAACCGTTTTTATTATAACTATAGAAACATTGTAGTTTAAGTTTATTGCAAATTAACAAAAAGTTATATGACGCACAAAGCGTGTGTCTTCTGCCTGGGCGGTGCCCATGTGGAGGCTGCGCTGGATAGGCCTGACTGTTCTTTCTGCAAGGAAATGATAGTCAGGACCCTCCGTGCCAGGATTTCTACTGTCCTGAACAGTGCATCGTTGTTGAGCTGCGGAAGGAGAGACCGAGGCAGCCACGTGCAATAGACCCATCAGATGATCGCATGCTGACGCAGCTCCAGCGTGTTCATCGTTCAGGATCGCCTGTGTCTTAGGCCCTGTTTACACGAGAACACTCGTGGGTGAAAACTTAAACATATTTTATCAGATGTGCCTTTCGTTTAGACGGCGACGGCGTTTTTGGGGCTTAAAAATGCAAAAAAGTGAAACCATCCTCCAGAGTGGAAATCTTAAAAACACCGTCGCGTTCCTGTCTAAAGGGTAAAAACGCAAAAGTCTGCTAGACAGTGAAGGCACCGATCTGCTTACGGTGGCTCTCATCGCGTACGCGTTTACGTCACAGGCATGCGCCAGTACAGGAAAATAACAAAACAGTATCAAGCTAAAATTATAGTATTAATTTCATTGACCAAAAAAAAAAAATCTGTAATTTTTGAGCGACACGCGAAGAGCACCGAGGGTTAAAGCAGCAGCTTTACCGTATTAAACATGAAAAACAGTGTCAGCGTCTCTTTCACTTTCAGTGTTTCACATTGCCGCCTGGAGTGCATACTACATCGAATTTCACACACTTTTGCGCCACCATATGCACGCAGATTTCCCCCCATACCGCTCGTCTAAACGCAGAATAAAAAGTGATAACGCAAGGCCACTTTTGCGTTTTCTCTTCAGATCGTTTCCGTGTAAACATCACCTTATTCTGAGAGCTCTGATCAAGCCCACGGCCTGGTCTCTATTGGCGCCACAAGTCAGGCGACCTCAACAATGAAGGGCACTGGATCGTATCTCCTCTGTCGACGGGACTGACCGCTTGGGATGCACCAAACCGCCTCTCGTCGAGGAGGCCATTATGGGCCACCTGTTCCCGGCTGCAAGTGGGAAGAAGTTGATGTCATCGCACCCCTCAAAACCGCACCTGCTATAGCTCATATTGCTGAAAAAGCGAACATTGCAGCACCTGCCATCCATACCATGGCTGTGCTTCAAGTCTTCAAAGTGAAGATGCTGCATTCGGCTGAAGACCTGGTTCTCCGAGCGACGAAGAAGACCGCCCAGGGCATTGGTCATAGCATGGGCAGTCTCATGGTCTTTCAGCGTCACTTGTGGCTCACACTGATGGACATGAGGGACTCCGAGAAGGGACAGCTACTGGACGTGCCCATAAGCCCCAATGGCCTCTTTGCCGATGCTGTGGAATCTTTTTTTGGAGAAGTCAAAAGTATTGAGCCATTTCCTGCCTAAATGGGCTGCAGCCCCTCCAGCCCCTAGATCCTTCTCGTTTGAGCATCAGATAGATCACCAGATCTGCATCTTACTCGGGTCCGAGGAAGTACCTGGAACCAGCTGTGTATATCCGGGCAATCCAGGGTAAGCCTGCACCTGAAACCCAGCCTCGTTCCTGATCGGAGTGGTCTGAGGAGGAAACCGTGGACAACGAGCCACCAAGCAAGAGAGTTCACCTTGCTGTGTTGCACACATCTGTTCCCTTGCAGGCTGCAGGTGACAGGGGAAAGTTTGAATGTTTTGCTGCCAATAAAGTTTGCAATAAAAATAAAAACCAAATGTGTCTCAACAGCACTTTTCTTCAACTTTCCTTCTTACTCACACATTATAAGCAGGTCCCCGCTCCCGAGCGGCATCCTGTGTCGCATAAGTGTTCCCCCGGCACACAATGGTGGTCTAACTTGAGTAGAGGAGGCTATCAATATCACCCCTCTAATAGGTGGCAGGGTGCCCCATACGCATCACAGAACGCTAAATCCACTCTCTCCCTATGCAAGCGCATGGCACACCCCCATGGCAGCGTGATGGTGTCGGAAAGCCAGAAACATCAGATTCTAGAGTATCTTGTATTTGCATCCTTTTTTATTTTAAAAGCCTCAGATCCTTTTTGTTGTAACTGTATTGAAATTAGTGACCATTACAATTCTTTACAATTTCTCTTTTTGTGTATCATATAAAAAGTCATATTGGGTTGAAACGACATGATAGTGAGTAAAGCAGCAGTCTATTTACCTTCAAATTGTCATGTGATTTTCATTTATTTATTTCTAAAGGTACATCACCTGAAGTCTCTAGACAATCTGTTTGTTGTGGTAAAAGAATATGACAACTACCAATTCAAAGACACAAAGGTATGTGCAATATTTTATCAGTCGTAGTTATTGTCAGTTGTTGAGTACCGAATGAGTACCAAAGTTTATATAATACCTTGCATACATGTGCAGGTATTTTTTGGTTAGTTAAGAATGGTTTCATTAAAACAATGATTTAAAACAAGGCAAGGGTAAACTCATGTTATTTATGAAAACTTTGTGTACTAGATTAATTCCTCTGGCACCAATAAAAACTAGAATAAATGTTATGATGATTGATGTAAAACACATGGAATGTACTAATTTCATTCGCCAGAGGTTTCTTGAACTCATAACACAATATAACACAAAGTTTGGGGGGAAAGAAACTACATATACTGTAATACATATATTTAAAATGAATGTATTAGATCTACTGTGATAATCATTTAGTGGAGACTTGTAAACATTTCTTACCCCAATATTATAATTTGGGAACACTTTATTTTACAGTGTCCTTGTTCACTGTTCCCTGTTAAAACTATGCATCATTACACTGCGTGCAGAATTATTAGGCATGTTGATTTTCTGATCATATTTTTTTTTCCATGCACATTTTACCAAACCACATTCATCTTAATCGTATTGCATCCTTCTCATGGGCATTTAATAATTTTTGACTTTTCAGTCTGAGTTAAATCTCTTTTTTTGGCTTATTTTATCTGTGAAATAAAACATGCCTAATAATTATGCACACCTGAATATAAGGTGTTTTTCATTTCCAGCCTTCATGAACAATTATATATCACTTATAAATGATTAAATACAAAATTAATAGTAGTTATTAAGATTAGTGTGGTTTTTAATTGGTCAAATGTGCCTGGGAAAAAAATATTTAAAAAAAAAATTAACGTGCCTAATAATTCTGCACGCAGTGTACATGCAACTAACCCTAAACCAAACCTTAAAGGGTTAGTTCACCCAAGAATGAAAATAATGTCATTAATGACTCACCCTCATGTCGTTCTAAGCCCGTAAGACCTCCGTTCATCTTCGGAACACAGTTTAAGATATTTTAGATTTAGTCCGAGAGATTTCTGTCCCTCCATTGAAGCTGTATATACAGTATACTGTCCATGTCCATAAAGGTAATATAAACATCATCAAAGTAGTCCATGTGACATCAGTGGGTTAGTTAGAAGTTTTTGAAGCATCGAAAATACTTTTTGGTCCAAAAATAACACAAAATAAGACTTTATTCAGCATTGTATTCTCTCCCGGGTCTGTTGTCAATCCTTCACAGTTACGCTGCTGGCGTAAGACGCTGATGACGTGTTATCTGGTGCGCCCGAGCTTCATTTATAGACTGAGGGAAACGCACGCTGTAAAAGTGTCTCATCCGCGACATGCACATTTACGCACCATTAAAAAAATTATATCCACGCAAACAATGTAGAATAGCTTGAATATAGCGTGCGTCTTCCTCAGACTGTAAACGAAGCTCGGGCGCACCAGATAATACGTCATCAGCGTCTTACGTCAGCAGCGTCACTGCGGAGTCCTGAACGCAGATTGACAACAGACCCGGGAGAGAATACAATGCTGAATAAAGTCTTATTTTGTGTTATTTTTGGACCAAAAAGTATTTTCGATGCTTCAAAAACTTCTAACTAACCCACTGATGTCACATGGACTACTTTGATGATGTTTATATTACCTTTATGGACATGGACAGTATACTGTATATACAGCTTCAATGGAGGGACAGAAATCTCTCGGACTAAATCTAAAATATCTTAAACTGTGTTCCGAAGATGAACGGAGGTCTTACGGGCTTAGAACGACATGAGGGTGAGTCATTAATGACATTATTTTCATTTTTGGGTGAACTAACCCTTTAATCCTAACACTAACTCTATAGTAAGTACATGTAGTTAATTAATATTACTCAGTACTTGCATGTATAATTACATTGTAACAAGGACATGTAAAATAAAGTGTAACCTATAATTTTAGAACAGGAAGGCATTTATTGTTTAATGTTGGTTTAACAGGAGGAAGTGGAATTGGATTGGCTAGAGCTGGCCGCCAAGCTGCCTTGGACCAATGCTTTAGAAGTGTGGAAGTTGAACAATTCTATAAGAAAGAGGAAAGGACGTCGGAAAAGAGCTAACCCTACAAAATCAGATCAGTGCGGCAATGTTAGCACCTTATGTACTGATACTGTCCTGTCAGATCCTGAAGAGCTCTGTGAAGATCTTGAGGCTCTAGAGGTGAAGGAGAACCAACGAGATGTTTCTCCTCAGCCAGAACATGACTCTGAGGAAGACAAACTCTCTGAAATCCAGGATCAGGAGTCAGGGGTAATGCCTCTTAAGTTTCGAGTGACATGCAACAGAGCCGGAGACAAACACTGCTTCACCTCGAATGATGCGGCGCGAGACTTTGGAGGAGCTGTGCAGGAGTTCTTTCAGTGGAAAGCAGATATGACTAAATTTGATGTTGAGGTAAGGTTCAGAAATGTAGACCTTTTTTTCCTTTTATTATATCATCCATTCTAAACTTCATATGTGTACCTTATATTTCTCAAAAGTGCTTTCTTTGTGAAAGAAAAGAAAGTGCTTCTGAGTGGACCTTTTAGTTTAATTTAATTAGTGTGAAGTAATTCGTCTGTAGAAAAGAAGAACGGGACCATATCCAATGTGGTGTTGTGTAAAGTAGTAATAACAATAAAATATATTCAATAAAACAAAGAGAGGAATTGTAACAAACATTGCATGCGTTTCTCTCTATTTGCAGGTGCTGTTGAATATCCATAATACTGAAGTTGTTATTGGCATTGCTCTCACAGTGGAAAGTCTACATAGGAGAAACATCACTCACTTTGGCCCCACCACTCTACGGTCTACACTGGCTTATGGCATGCTTAGGTAAGCAGCATTCTTGTAAACCATCGCTTCCAATCATTACGGTAGGATGGTCACGATAGGGTGTGTTCACACTTGGCATGTTTGGTTCGATTAAAACGAACTCTGGTGTGATTGCTGTTAGTGTGGTTCATTTGAACAAGTGTGAACGCTGGCATCTGAACCCTGATGCGCACCAAACAAGCGGACCGAGAACGCTGAAAAGATGGGTCTTGGTCCACTTCCAAGCGAACTCTGGTGCGATTTGACTTAAATATGAATTCAACACAGACCAAAGACATCTAAAAAAAGAAAGAAGCAAAAACAGGTATATGATGTCACAAGATGCAACCCTGAAAAGAACAGAATCCTCAAGCATACCTGTTTTTTCACATCATAGGTGCTACGTTGCCCATTACAGTTCGGTACAGGTGTCCGAACCACCGTCTTCTTGCAGCAGATCTTTTTTTGTGTGCAACAGAGGAATTTCTGCCACTGTTTTAACTCTTTTACTCATTTTTAAAGCTCTTTACATTTTTAAAGTTCTCAGCTGGTAAAAATACCATCATATGGACGCATATACAATAAGCGCATTTAGTTTTGGATTTTCCGTCGCAAAATATATGCCATAAAAGCCGCATACTGAGTGCGCAGGAAGGGCTGCCGCTTTTGCATAGTTTGTGCTTGCTGTTTAATAATTACTTGTAACTTGGCAAACTATTTCTATCTATCTAAACATCTATTTCGGACAGCCTAAGTCAACTAAGGAAGACAGGAAATAAACACAGGAACTGGGAACACAACACATAATACTAAACTAAAACAGAACATAAGCCTGACATAAACGAACCAGGACTAAATGTATAATATTCTTTTTTTTACCGAACTAAGAGAATTAAACTACCTCGTGTGAAGACCGATTTAATAATCTAAAGAGCTTTTGTCTACTATAATGAAAGAACCATTCGTGCAATGGAAAGGTTATATGGATGTTAAAGTCTGCATGAAATGGAAGTTGTGATAGTCTTTACTGCCCTGTTGGGACATATATGTGAAACGGCTTCAATTATTATAACAAACAATTATGATTGTCAGTCACTGATTGTTATACTTTTTTTTTCTTTTTTTACTTTTCAGACTTTGCAAGCCACAGGTGTCAGATGTGATTGTAGATCCCATGTGTGGAACTGGAGCTATACCTTTAGAGGTTTGTTGAATTATGACTAAACTGCTAAATTAATTTGCAGTCTGTCTTCAGTTATTACATTTCTGTTAGAGTGAATTGTTTTTAAAAACAAATGCTCTTTGTTTGATCAGGGAGCCATGGAATGGCAGAATTCATTCTTTTTAGCTGGAGACAACAATGGCATAGCAGTCAGCCGATCGGTCAATAATATCAAGCACATTCTGAAGAGAACACATGATGGAGGAAGGTGAGGCTTTTGATAATGTCCTGTCAACCTTTTTTGAAACAGTGTAATTTTAGTATTATTTGTATACTATTGAAGTATTTATTAAAATTTTGAAACTCATATGAGATCATTCAAATTTATAAACAACATAAACACCTTTTTTTGTGTGACAATAAATGTTTCATGTTGTATTTGTAGCTCTTCAGGCTTGCCCTTAGACATAGTTCAGTGGGACTTGTGCAATCTACCCATGAGAAGCAGTTCTGTGGATATCATCATTACCGACATGCCTTTTGGAAAGAGGTACTGACGGACATCTGGAGTTATTGTAGCTATAAATTTAGAACTATCCCAATTTATCATTGCAATGAATAATCCTATTACAGTATAATTATATTATTAAGCGTTTGTGTATTTAAACTGTGTTGTATGTTTTGAAGAATGGGGTCCAAGAAGAAGAACTGGGAATTATACCCTTTATGTCTTCGAGAAATGGCTCGAGTTTGTAAACCGGATACGGGAAAAGCTGTGCTGCTGACTCAAGATAAAAAATGTTTCTCAAAGGTGTGGCTACTTTGAGTTCTTCAAAATTATAATTTATAGTTCTTAATTTAGTTAATTAAAAATCATTTTGGAATTTAGGAATGAAAATGTCATGTGAAATGGAACAAATAGAATCCAGATTATTATTATTATTTTTTCTATAAATATATTATGAATCTAACATAGTTCCTTTTCATATTTAATGCAGAATGTTTTAACTAGATTTTTTATGACTGAGTTATCAAAGCAAAGTCCATTTCTCCCCATAATGGCCTACTTTATCTGTCTTTCTCAGGCAATGTTGCAGATGGGGGGACTGTGGCGGAAATCACACACTGTTTGGGTGAATGTGGGAGGATTGCATGCTGGCGTTTTTGTGCTCAAAAGGACGGCAGTAGTTTTTGGCACCACTTCAGAAGATGTAACAGAGCCTCATGCAGCAACAGAACCACAAAAAGAGAATATGGAGGACGCAAGTCTGTGAGAAGCCTGAAAGACAATTTCACAAATCCATTTGCGTTCCTTGTGGGCTTTGTGTGTGTGTGTGTTAAGTTAAGTTAACATGATTCCAAAGTTTGCTTTTTCTTTTCTTTTCTTCTTAATTAGTTGATCTAATCAAAATCATACTCATTGGCTGTTCTGATTCCAAGTTAATAAAATGTTAAAATGTTTGTTCATTACGAGGTGTGATTTATTTCTTTGTGAAAATAGACAGTTACTATTTGTAAATCCAAATTATTTGTTCACACTGCATTGGATCTACCATCTTTGTCTTAATTTCTTCAACTGCAAAGTGACTATATTATACATGTATATCCTTGCATAATTGTTGTAACTAGTAGGGATGTGCACAGGGTGTAGATGAAATGGAGACAATGGTCTCCGGTTTTACAGTAATGGTCCATGTACACAGACATCCATTGCATCATGTGCATGCTCATTCTTCAGTGAGTAGAAGTCTTATCACTGATTTAAAAAAACAAACAAATACAAAATCTTACTACTGGTACATTTACACATTATATTCCTGAGTCTAAGTCCAAGCAACAGAAACAAAGATGTTTTATACAGAATAACTTGATAGCTTTTTTAGAGCAAAATAACAATTTACTCTAAACAAACACATCAAATGACAAAAGATACCGGTAATCACTTGGAAACAACAAAAAGAGTTTATACCAATTACCTCTCGCCTAATTGTTTAAATGGATTGCATGGTTGGCTGCCGCCGGGGTAAAGATGAATTAAAATGTAACATAGTAAATGACTCTTGGAGCATCATAAATGCCCCATCCTTTTTTAAGAATTTGAATTCAAGAATGAATTACACCCAATGTAACTTTGCACACTTTGTTTTAGCACCGACTCACTTTATGCAGTTTTGCACTGCTACACTTTAATAAATTCACCTCATAATTAAAAAAAAAAAACATATAGCAGAAACCATGAAGAAAGAAATTATACTTTTTTCCCCTCTGCATTATTGATCTTTATTTTTGAGAGCAAGAGTATATGTCTCATGCACTTTGAATTTAGGATCTTGAAAAATGTGTTTGGTGTGACGTAATTTCCAAACCGGCCTATCAGGATCAGTCACTCGTATGTGAAGGGCGGAGCTTTCATGAGCTGCTGCTACAGGGACACCAAGATGGAAATCCAGGGGCTTTCTGACACAAAAAACACTCGCTACCAACATGGCGTCCCGCTCCACACAACATTCTCTCAGCAGACAACAGCTTCAGGGATTCATGCGAAAACACGTCTGACTGAAAATGCGATCTCGGATCTCTCGGGACCGCTGGACATCCAAAGTGACGACAACAACAACCGGGCCAGATCGTCGCCGCTTCGGGTTGCGGAAAATGGCAGCGCTCTGTCTCTGCAAAACAGCCATCATAAGACATATGATATATCGTCCGCAGTTGCAGAGCTCGGTGACGTGAATGCGTCCAGGCAAAAGGTGTTCAATGAATTAGAGCTCCTGCCTTCCGTGTTTGAGAGGGCCGATGAACATGAGGACAACGATCTGCAAATGGCGCTTCCCCTCCTGGACACAGAAAGCTGTGAACAAAGACACACGACAGAGAAACTTCTCAGCAACACCTCTACTTCTTTAGGCAAGACCCCAGATGAACTATATGTGGTTTTTAATATAGTGCATAAAGAAGACGACAGCAAGGAACGACAAATGAACTTTCAATACAAAGCAGACGAAAACGGATCTTCATCGTCTAACGTTAAGTCAAAGACTCTCAGTTCCCCTGTAGATTCAGATGGAAACTTCAGCAGAACCTCGTCCAGATCGGGACATCTTTCAAGCAACAGTAGCTTAAATACCAGATTTGAGAGGACAGACCTAAATGTTAGACACGAATTCTGTCTTGTGGCAGAGAATAGAGACCCAATATTATCAGAAGACTATGCTGGGAGCAGTCAAACAACACCAAAGGTCTCTACTGTAGAAATGCTCAGCAATCATTTAGTTGAACATTCAACAGAAGAATTGATGCAGTGTGTGACAAAAAATAATAGCCTTGCATTTGTACCAGAGAACAGGGTTGCACCAGAGATGGCTGAATTGAATATCATGGATTATGCAAATCAAGAGTCCAGTAGTAATGGGGACTATGGTCCTGATGGGACTCCAATACCTGTAAACGAATCATTCTCTGGGACCATCATGATTAACAATCAGAGTATCATTGTGACTATTGAAAATGGAATATTGACCCTAGCCACCCCGCCGGAGGGCTACGCTTACAAGGAGGATGGAATGATAAGCTTAAAAGAACATTTGGGAATGAAAGACAATGAAGATCTTGTGCTGCTCAACTATGATGGTGGAAGTAAGTCCATTGGGAAAATCAGCAATGTTTCCTCAAGTGTACAAGATGAGCCTAAAGCCAGATTCACCAGCAGTGACTCAGAATTGGCTCTAGCTGATGACTGTTTGCTCTCAGAAATGGGTGTTACTCTGGACTCTTGCCCACCAATTAAGCAAGAGGAAGGAACCATTTGTGGTATAGAAGATGGGAATAGTATTTACCAACATTCTAAAATCAAATCAGTTGCTTGTGAAGAACTACAACCAATAAACCTATTAACTGTATCAGGATTGACCAAGAAAGGTTCAGTAGTAAAGTATAGATGTCCCCAACCAGGCTGTTCCAGCACCTTTGACACCCGGCAAAATCTCAAAATCCACTTGGTTCTACACACGGAGGACCAGCGTCCCTTCAAGTGCACAGTGGAGGGCTGCGATTGGTCCTTCACAACATCATACAAACTGAAACGGCACTTGCAGTCTCATGACAAAGTGCGGCCGTATAAATGTGAATGGGAAAACTGTGGTCGGCGTTTCACCACAGTCTACAATCTAAAAGCTCATGTTAGAGCACATGACCAGGAAAATGCATTTATCTGTGAAGTATGCAGTGAGAGGTTTCGCACTGCCACGAGGCTCACTAATCATCAAAGAACACATTTTGAACCCGAGAGACCACATAAGTGTGAGTTTCCAGGTGAGCTGAACTGATATCTTGATAAAATTTCTCAGACAAAGTTGACAATAGACAATATTGCAGATACTAATACTGACCTGATGGTGGTGTTTCTGTTCCTCCTCAGGATGCGAGAAGACCTTCATCACTTTCAGCGCCCTGTTCTCCCACAACAGAACCCACTTCAGAGAAATGGCTCAGTTCACATGCACATATCCTGGCTGTGACAAGCGTTATGACAAGGCCTGTCGGCTCAAAATACACCTTCGCAGCCACACAGGTGAAAAGGCGCACAGATACTTGGAATAAAGTCCTATCACTTGAATTTTTTTAACAGTAATCTCATTTTTTTTTTTTTTCAGGTGAAAGACCTTTTGTTTGTGATTTTGATTCCTGTGGCTGGACCTTCACAAGCATGTCCAAATTACTGAGGCACAAACGGTGAGAAGCAGTTTCCAACCTCTTATACCCATACATGATGCATGCACATTTATACTGTATATCCTATTGTTCTACAAGTTTCTGGTAATTGTGAATAATAATATTGTTATAAGTAACATCTTTTAGGGATGCACCGAAATTAAAATTCTGGGCCAAAACCGTAATTCAGAATGCACTTGGCAGAAAACCAGAACCAAATTAATAATCAATTAGGCTAAGTAATCAACCTTATTTAATGACATTCAAATGGCTAAATCTGAGTTGTACAAACATTTAAATTTACATAAGATTTTTATATCAACTTTTTAATAACAGAATTGTTTCTACTCCAGTTTGCTGTTGAAAACATTTATACATATACAAATATTTATACAACAATAAACCGTAATATCTTGTTTTCATGACAGATTTCAGACAACAAATCATAATCAAGATATTACTAACAGGTTAAATAAAAAATATAATGAATATGTAATACAGTGCATATATTTAGCAAAATTATCTTCTCTAGTTTTTTCTTCTTCTAGCTTACTAATGAGTTTATGGACATTGAATACTAGCTTTCTTGAGGTAAATGTAACGTTAAGTGACATTGTATAGCCTACAAACTGTTTTATTGACGTCTTTCCCTGTTTGAAACACTGATTGAGAAATTACATGAAACAGGATTCATTTCGGTAAGTTGTAATGTATCTTTCAACATACCGGTACCTAATGTTCCCCCATGTTTACTTCATGCTGTAACTAGTAAAGAGGAGATGAGACGATCGGTTCATGTTCACTTGATCCATGCTGCCACTTAGAACTGAGGCAATACAGTGATGTCACACTATATTATGAGTGTCAAAACAATGTTTATTGTTTCAATTTAATAATAAATTGAAAGAATTTTAATGTTGAGACTTTGCTTCATATTAGAGTAACCAAGCTTTTTGCGATTGGATGGCAGGTGTGCGCAAAGTTTTATTCATGCATCAACAGAAAACGGCTAAAAGGTTTTATATTTAAGAAAGTATCATTACCGATTAAAATTGAGAAATTAATTTTGTCAATCCAGAGCTAGTCTCCACACAGTTGACATGTTTGTTGTAGCTTATCCACGTTGTGCTCACAAAATAGACTTTTAATTAGCGCTTCTCAGATGGCAAGTTTTAACGAAACTTCAGTGCATGCCTGTGATGTCTATAAAAGTTTCATCATTATATTTTAATAAATTGTAAATGGTCTTAAAAATAATCCAAATTAAATCCTTATACATGTTAACTTAGATACCCCTTTAATGCACCAGTGCCCACCACAATTCGGATAACATCTAAATACAATTTAACACTGAAAGGATCACTGAAAGGTGATCACTGAAAGTAACGCTGAAAGGATCTGTCCACTCCAGTGGACTGCATGCAGATTTAAGATAGAAGTCATACTATTTCAAGTCAATAGAATTTTATAATATCAATGTATTTTATCCTGTATTATTTAAAAGCAGCATCAACATGTTAAAAGTGTCACCAGATTCCCAGTGATTCATTAGGTGTTGATCTTCATCTGCAGGAAGCACGATGATGACAGACGTTTTGCATGTCCAGAGGAAGGCTGCGGGAAATCCTTTACACGGGCCGAGCACCTGAAGGGCCACAGTATCACACACCTGGGTACCAAGCCATTTGAATGTCCTGTTGAAGGTCAGTATTCAAGATAAATGGAAAAAAATACCTTTGTCTTTTATATTTATATGATTTAATATAGTTAATCAATATCACACGAAGAGTGACGTTTTTTTCTCTCCAAATAACAGCATGAGTATTCACACCCCTAATATATATATATATATATATATATATAACAAAAAAGTAGGACAGGACATGATTTTGTCTATCGGGAATTGATTGGATCATTGTAATTTGCTAATGCATGTTGTCCCGCCCCAGCGCAAGTAAACACATTATCAGAGAAGAATTGTCATCGCAAGAGGGCGGGGAAGTTATTCTGTTTAAAGATTACAAGAGCACATGAATTTAAAAATAATATGTGTAATAAATACATCAATATTCCATAAATAGGAACCAATTTTGTTTTTATGGTCACTTTAACAGCCACAGGCCTCGAACAGTACAGGGCTCAAACAGCATTCGTTAATCAGCAGAGGTTGATTTTGTATTGTACAGTTTTTTTTTTTTTTTAGTCATGGGTTTTTTTAAATATATTTTTTAGATTCTCTCTCATTTTCCATGTGAAATGTCTGACATTTTTCTTTTAATACTACGGTTGCAGATCTAATTTTGTAATTGTTATTATTTGTATTTAAATGTGCAGGTTGTAATGCGAAGTTTTCAGCTCGCAGTAGTCTCTACATCCATTCTAAGAAGCACAAGCAGGATGGAGTCAGTCTGAGGAGTCGCTGTCCTGTTGCTGGTTGCACCAAACACTTCTCATCTCGCAGCAGCCTCAAGACACACATGCTTAAACACCACAACCTCAGCCCAGGTACACCAACACTCACACGCAACTTCAGGGCTGTGCACTATGGAACGAGACTAAGGGTGTGTTCACACTTGTAGTTATATTCGCTTGGTCCGGACCAAAAAAATCATTTGGTGTTCAGATTGGCATTTTTATCGAACCTAAAGGCATAGGATACGATAAGTTCACAACCTGATTGGTCGGCTTTTATGACGTATTGCCTATTTTGAGACGGAGCTTACCGAACATCAAAACAAGATTTGTGCTGGATTAAATGTGCTCGTTGTATGTGCGTAGCCTGCATATGATAGTATTTTGACCAGCTGAAAACTCGCAAAGAGCTTATAAAATATGTAAAGGAGTCAAAACGGTGACAGGAATCCATCCGTCACACACACACACACAAAATCTGCTGTGTGGAGACTCCGTTCAGATGCCTGTACCAAACTGTGATTGGCAACAACACTGCTATGACGAGAAAAACAGGTACACGTGAGCATTCTGTCCTTTTTTAGGCTCTCATCTTCCTGTTTTTGGTTCGTTTACATATCTTTGGTTCGTGTTACGTTCATATATAATTCAAACCGCACCAGAGTTCGTTTGGAAGTGGATCGAGGCCCATATTTTTTTTAACGTTCTCGGTCCGTTTGTTTAGTGCGAGTTCAGAATCTGGCAGCGTTCACACTTATTCAAATAAACCACACTAACAGAGCAATCGCACCAGGGTTCGTTTTAATCGAACCAAACATGCCAAGTGTAAGCACTCCCTTAGTTTACACAAAAACTAAGATTCCTGCACCACTTACCGTCTTTTCCTTCAAAACATATTTTTCTTTGAAGGAACATAATAGTAGAGCATTCATCCCACTCATTTACATACAACAAAGTACTGCCCGCTTTTATTGTATAGTAATGAGCAGAATGGAAATTGCAGAAGTAAATTATATACAACATGTATCGGTATATCTTAGTTAGGAGGGAGAAAAGTTAGTGGTTATCATACTGAAAAAGTCTGGTAATTCTGGTAATTTTTCCTTGACAACTTTAACCCTAAACCTAGTGCTGGGCTTTATTTTCACTTGAATAATTTTTCAAATACTGTGATACCAGTGCGTAGCTTAAGCAATTGCTGTATCCATTCATCCACTATTTATGATAACTGTTACAGTGACTAATTTTTCAAATTTTTGTCAGGAAAAGAAAACCTGAAATTCTAAATAATTTGGCAGTTTGATATTTAAAATATATTGATATTTCAGCCATATAAACCGTCAGCATGTTAAATACAGTGATACAGGTTTTTAGTCAATACCACCCAGCACTACTGAAACCAAAATTAGCCAAAGATATGTTTGGTATTCATTGTTTATGGCTGGATAGACCTTAGACTCATCAAAGTGAAATCTTAAAATCCTGAATGTTTAAATTGTGTAACCAAAATCTCTGTGTACCAACATAATGTTCCGTTCTTCCTGCAGATGTGTTGAGTCAGTTGGATGACACATCCACGTTAACTCCCAGTAGTGAGCTGACAAGTATTTCACAGGCTGTTAGTGCCCCCTCAGGACCTGCAGGAGCAGAACTCAGCAGTCTGGACCTATCATCTCTCTTCTCCAGCATTCCTGCATGTCCTGGGAACACTGCTGTCTCTATAGGGAGTGAAAGCAGCTCTGGGGCAGGATCCTTCTCCATGGACATGCCTTTGGTTAACGCCGGAATCCTCACAATAGATCCAGCATCAGTCGGATCGACTCTTAACGGGGCAAAAACTGTGGATCCTCTCATTTTAGCAGCTGGGCAAGATATGGGCGTCCATGTATTGGAGACGGGATTGGGTGCTGGAGGAGGTGGAGGGGTTTTGCCCCATGCCACATTGCATTTGGATGATGTGCAAACAGTCAACCCAGAAGATCTGGGAACACTAACTGCTCTGGCGATTCAGAGTACTGCATCTTCAGAACAACTCCACCCTCTGAATTCCTGCAATCCTTTGACTGTAGAATCTCCATCTACTCTCACGCCATCACTTTCTTCATCGCTCACTCAATCTCTTTCCTCACTGACTTCAGCTCTTCCTTCAGCACTCAGTTCATCTCTTGTTCCTTCTCTCTCCTCCTCCATGGCTCTCGCGGCAACTCCTGTAGCAGAGTTACTTTGTCCGCAGGCCAAAGCTGACCTGGCAGGCAGTGAGACAGCCGTGGGGCCCTTGTTAAGCAGAGTGGAAGTCATGGCTCAGTCAGATGGCAGTAAGGGGATGTGTCAGTTTGTGTTCCCCAGCCACAGTGGATCCTACAGTGGGCAGAAAATAACAGAATTGCCCTCGGTCACCCCCTGCCCTGTTATGGTTAGTTGGAAAGCAAGAACACATGTTAATCTTGAAATTGTTGGCCATAAAATAGAATTTAAGCTTCCTTTAGGGGCTTTCGCACCAGAGGAACCTTTTCACAGTTCCTAAAATTATTGGTGGAAGTACCCGGGTTTTGGCGTGTTCGCACCGCAGGAACTAGGAACGATTTTAGAACTAGTTTAGCTCATACTTAAGAGTAGAGGCTAAACCAGCACTATAGGACCTATCAGTGACATTAGTGATGCGGATTGGCCAAACGCACGCAAAACACACCGGCACCCGCAATTAAAAAAAAAAAAAAATCTGTGTAAACTCACAGATTATAGCCTGGAAAACAGTGATAGATGGGCCTCTTAACCTTTACGCTTAGGAGAAAATCCAACGCAACTTTGAGGGTACCAAGCCAAACATGATTATGTATTTCTGCTCAGCTAGCAACATCAACCACACTGCATACGCTAATACCTTTTCATATACTGTCTACTTTCTATGTATAACAGTTCTATTTAATAACGTATTAGACTGGACTGTTCGGCAGATCGTAAACTAACGAACACGGAAAATTTGAGCACTGTGAGCTCAGGCTCTGGCGTTCTAAGCGCCGTCAAAATAAAAGGCCGGCGTGCCGGCAAAATAAGTCACAACAACAAGTGCCACTTGCGTCACTTCAGAGTTCCTACTGGCGGTGTGAATGCAACCAGGAAAATTTTCCATTAGTTCTCAGGGAAACCACCCTGGTGGCTAGTTCCTAGAACTAAGTCCCTAGAACTACATGGTGCGAAAGCCTCTTTTATTTTGTTAAATGTTCCTTTTTCAGTCATTTTTAAGCAAGCTAGCTAACCCAAATTTCTGACTGTGCAGTGTTCTTGTGTTCTGCCATTAGGAGAGCAGTGGATCAGCACGCACCGACTACAGGGCCATTCAGCTCGCCAAGAGGAGGAAACAGAAAGGCCCAGGCCCTTCCACGTGTGCCTCAGAGAACGGACAAAGAAAGACCAAAGGATCAAAGGGCACCAGCTCTGCTCTGTCGACTAATTCAAGCGCTCATTTTGGAGAAGGAGCTGCTACAGGCAATGGTGAGCTACCCATCCGGGATCCGGTGACAGGCGCACAGTTTGTGCAGATTCAGCTGCTGCAGGTGAGAACATGGGAAAGGATTTGGAAGCGTTCTCACTTCAGTTCAGTACATTGATTTGAGTGTGTTTGTTGTAGGATGACCCTGCTGCTGATGGAGACTTGGCTTTCCAGTTGAGTTCACAGACCTCATGTTCACACTCTCAGCTCACTGTGGATCTGCCTGTCAACATCCTACAGGTTCATACAACTACTAAGCCTCATATTCATTGCATTATTTGTATCCTCTATTTAAGTTTTATAGATTTATTTATAAAGATTTATTATCAACATTATTTGCCTTTCAGATAAGACCGTAGTTTGAAGTGGGAGAAAAAAAAGCTGTTCCAACTGCTAATTACCTACTATAGTTTATGAATGACATTAGCGGATGTCATTGACATTGCTGTTTCCTTGCTGCTAAAAATAAACATTGTGGAGGGTAAAGATTGTTTATGTATGCCAATGGTGCATGAAATGCATATCAAAGATGAACAAGAAACACCACATGCATGTTGCTAAAGTCACCGGCTCTCATTAGCCATGTTCCCATCAATCTATTTTTTTGTGAATTTTGGGATATTGCATGAAAAAAAAATGCTGCATTGAAACACCAAAATGCACATAAGTTCTAAAAAAAAAATGCACTGAAAAACACTGGTCCTCAATCGAGTCTGAACATATATATATTTTTTATATGATAAGAAGACATGCGCATAAACTACAATGCAAACACATTTACCAAATTCCTCTGCGCATCAAAAAACGTGTGACTTTGCCACAACGGATCATGCAATAAGAGAAATGTTTGCACAGCATCTTTCTGAAATGCCTTAGCCAAGGTCTATAAAAGTGGTATGGTATAATTACCTTCCAGAACGGACTGCCACAACTGCCTTCCCAAACAGCAGGCATCAGTCTCCGAAAACAAGATAACATAATCGCATTTATTGCATTTCGTCTGTGCTATCTTAGGAGCAAGTCATTTATTAAATATGAAAAAGACCCACAGTGTCTTCACTTTCTGCAGCAACTTTCATTTTTCTTAGTGATTTTTGGCGCCAAACATTTGGCCCAGTCAGGAAGTTACGATTTTCTTCTCTTCAATTCACTGGATGGAAACAGTGCTTTATTTACAAATGTTTAATGTGATATTCCAGTTTAAGTTTATGCGATATTCCAAGTTATATTAGCAACTTTAGGTGGAAACCTAGCTACTGAAAATGAATGAGATCATGTCACTATGAGTCACTCCAAATTAAGGTCATTGACCTACTGAGAAAATATATACATAAGTGTCTTGTGAAAGTATTGAAACCCCTTTGTTGTTGTTTTTCTCATTTTATAATAATAATGATGAAGAAGAAAAAAGATTTGTGACAACTGACATATATAAAATGAGTCTTGTGGGTTTATTTAGGATCAGTTCAGATGGGGGGGAAAACGGATTACATTCCATTACGTGATTGTGTGGCATAAAATGACCCTGTTGTATATTGTAATTTGTAAATTTTGGACATACAAACTGATCTAAATATTCTCATTTGTAGGAACCCACAGTGATGGCCGAAGATGAAAATGGATCTGATAACTCCCAGTTCACTGGTAGCACCATCAACCTACAAGATTTGGAGTGATAGTAGAAACAGGAGGTGCCATATGATGGGCTGTCTCTCTCTTTCTTAGATCTTGTACATTTTCTCAGTGCCTCAACTGGTTTTATCATTGTGTAGTTTAATAAGCAAATCCCTTCATGTTTAAAACAGGATATCAGAATAGTATTGTGCTCCATACAAAAAGCTAATTTGACCAAAAACAAAGCACATTTAGTTTGTTTAATTTTGATCATGTGACTTGCTTGATAAATGCTTGATTGTTTTCTTTCAATATTTAGTTTTTAGATCTGGTGACTTGAGCACACAAAAGACACATGACAGTGAACATCATTGATTCGTCTCTTAACCAGAATAAATACTATTGGTCTATGAAATCTTTAACTGTTTATGTAATTAATCAGGTCAGTCTAATTTGACCTTAACTTATTTGCCTGGTTGACCATAATGGAACAAAGTTGTTTTGATGCCTATTTTTGTATGGCTTTGTAAAGTTCAGATACACTAATGTTCCATTTTTGTAAAAAACAAACAAAAAAAACAACTTTTTATAAAATAATGCAATTGAAATGTATTTATTAGCTATGGTTTACTTTAAAGCAGGTTAATAAAATTTTACATTTAAATAAACATTTTGAGTATTGTGTCTGCAAATATTTGTCAAAAGTTTCATATTCTTTGTTTTCAAAAGCTTTTGCATGTTCATGATTCATACATTTATATTCATGTCAAATTTTAACTTCAAAATTTAAACCTTTGTAAAAACAAGGAAAGATCTATAAACTTGATCAACTTGATGCTTTCTACAGTTAGTTGTATGTAAATGTGATGCAAATTCAATTATCTGCGTACTTGTGATTTAACTAAAGAAATACAGGAACTCTTCGTTTTCCCGGTCTGTGGTTTCAGCGCTTTTGTTTGTCTGACGTTTGCGGACAGGAGGCTGAGAGCGTGGCATCAGCTTCTTAACAGACTGAAAGAATACAGAAAGCATGTTCTCACTTGTTTGAAAAGCAATGTCAGTCATTTAAAGAGGTCATATCATGAGATAAAAGATTACTTTTTTCTTTTCTTTTTCCAGTGAAGAAATTGTGACGTCTATTAAAATAATCACTCATTCTGCATTGCTTACACTGACTTTGTGACTTCACACAGGTTACATGTCAGTGATGATGTCAATTGGTTAATCAGAAACTTGACCCACACTGTTACAGTGAGGAAATAGACAATGCGGGATAGATACTATTATTCCTAAACACCAAACAAAAAGTTACGATTGTTTTGTGATCCTGTCACGATGTACTGGAGGCTTTACAAATAAAATAAAGCCTTTTTTCAAGATTTATACATTTCAATTAATAGTAAAATTCCATACAATTTAATGGAATAATCCTTACATATTATGAATTAAGAATTTTAAATGAGTAAAAAAAAACTAGAACTTCATCAAATCTTTTGTATAAATCTTAAACTTAAGTTTAAACATAAAAAAATATACATATAAAAATACAAATCACATAAACTCCATGTCCATTCCCATGTTCCATTAAGATTTATACAAAATATTTTATTAAGCTCTAGTTTTTTTACTCATTTAAAATTCTTAATTTATAATATGAAAAATATGTAAGGAGAATTTGATAGAATTTTACTATTAATTGAAATGTGTAAATCTTGACCTGATTTTTTAATGAGGGATTGAATGATGAGGGAGTTGCAAATTTGTACATGACTATAACCTGCAGCTGGAGTGATTTTTTTTTTTAAACTGCTTTTCTTATAGGAGAGAGGGTGATAAATGGTCACAAAATTGTGGGGAAATAAATATGACCCCTGTAATAGTGATAAACAATTGTGATATACTTTTGTGACTAGAGCCAAAAGGTAAATTAGACACTTGTTGCAGTAAAACTTGTTTTTATTTTATTTTTCTTACCGTTTTCTTAATCTCATTCTGCGATCTTTCCAAGGCTTTTTTCTGTCTTTCCTCCTGTTGTTTATTCTGCAAATGTATCTTCTCATCACGCAGTCTAAAGAGTAAAAGAAGTTTAGAAACGAACTAGCTACAGATGATTTTGTTGCTGGTTTAATGTATATTTTCACTGACAAAACATTGGTGCAAAAACAATTCTCACTCAAAAATTACTAGAAAATTTCACTATTAGAAAGAAACGGCAAGTAACATTGAACTCAACATGAAATATTGCTGAAATAGTATTGAAATAGTACAACTCAACAACAAAACAACATCTTTTACAGTGTATGTGGTCACCTCATTCTCCTCTCTTTCTCTTTGGCACGTTCAGCTATATTCATTTGGTCTTTTGGAATCATTTCGGCATTTTCCAGAAGCTGCCCCAATTTTTCCTCAATGGCCGTCAGCATCTGCAAAGTGTTCAGGTTTGCCTCGGTTTCCCCCACACAGCAGTGATACACCTCCTCCACCTTATGGCTCAGTGTGTCAAGAGTCTTGTCCTGAGGGCAAGGTACAAGTATTCTTAAGTCACTAGATATGTTTTTAAACAAGTCTTCACTGTCCAATGATATATCAATGCAAAGATTTCTAGAACAATGAGTAGTACTTGTGTCTTATCATAAAAAACATTATAGACATCAAATCTTTAATATCTTTAACTCAAGATGAACAGCATGAGCATGACTAAAAGTGATATTGCTTCTGCTGTCTCGTAGTTGGATGTATGGCATAATTTAGGATTTTACAGAACCTTCCTAGATTTTAAAATGATTGTTGTAAATCTGTAAAGATGACATCTTGAATTCCTATAATTGCTAGTGTTTATGTGTTTTTTAGTTTACCCCTTCGAAATCATCAGTCTTGTCAAAAACTATAAAAGATTACATTGGAATTGTGCACATTCTTCAAGTAAAATCTTGCTCTCGATTGATTACAATTTAAGTTTGAATCTATCTTTCCCTCATGGACCATAGTGAGTTTTTGGATCTGGTCCATCAAGTTCATTATCCTGACAGTGCCCTCATTGCTTTTAATCAAAAGGTTTCGGGATCCCCCTAAACAGTAGGGTGATGGATCCCACCTCCCTGAATCTGCTTCAGTCCTGGAGCTATTCTCGGAATCCATTCCCGCCTCTGCACTCCCTAGCCTATAGACCACCCAGTACCGGTGGACCCAGCAGTCCCTAGCCTGATGGTCAAGTCTGTTGTTTCTTCCCCTGTCTTTGGTGCTTTTAACGATGGGTTGCGCACACTTCTCTGTCAGACACCCGTGGTCCTGTCATTGTTAGGTTTTGTTCATGTGTTTTGACGATCTGTTTTGTTTAGCTTTTTCCCAGGCTGTAAACTTCTGAAGTATTACATGTGTTTTGTTTTTTGGTTGTTTGTCTTAAAGGACAAGTTCGGTATTTTACACTTAAAGCCCTGTTTACAGATCGTATCTGATGAAATAGAACGGTTAAGATTAAAATTTGGACACATGCTCCTGTCCCGAGAATTTTAGTTTTATTTAGCGTTTGTGGACCTATTTTGCCAAACGCGTCACACCCAGATTCTTCCGTTGAGAGCTTGAATAATAGACACCAGTTGGTGGCGATAATGCACCTTTGCCGATTGCAAGCAAACCGCTGGCATTTCATTTAATACACAGAAGAAGCAGAAGAAGAAGCGGCGGAGGAATAACGTACCTCACACAGCACATTCAATACAATCAATGGAGTTGGACAAACACTACGATAAAACCTGTTGGAAAGCATCTTTTTCAGCGTTTTTTTTTTGGGACCGTATCAGTGAACACCCCTGACCACTCGGTGAGTTTCACGTCTTTGTAAACGAAAGTTTAATGTGTTTTAGGAAGGAATCTGCCAGTGCACATAGACAACCATTGTGGGGGTGGGGGGGGGAAAGCTAAATAAAACTAAAATTCTCGGGACAGGAGCATGTGTCCAAATTTTAATCTTAACCGTTATATTTCATCAGATACGATCTGTAATCAGGGCTTTAAGTGTAAAATACCGAACTTGTCCTTTAACCCTCTGGTGCTGCTCGGGTGGTGGTCAAAAATGACCAAAACTGTTGTTTTATTACTTTAATGAAATGAATGTACTATATTTTAGTTTGATAATGTTTTTTTATTCAATATTTTGTATTTTTAGGTTTACTGTTTTTACATTTTATATGAAATTTATATATTTTTCAAAACATGTTTTACTCTGAAACTGTGACAACATCCTCAGCCATAAAGTTGTGTTCCATATTTGCAGCCCCCCTCACCCGAACTATCCTGTCCCCTCAGTCAAGATGAATGTGAAAATGCATTTTAATGATGAAACAGGCGTTCTAGCATTACAATTATACTACTATAGCAACATTTATTTAAAGACAGTCTGTTTCACAAAGTCACAAGTGCATTCATGTGTTCTGAAGAATGCGTGTCTTTGGAGAGCGTTCTGAAGAGAGGGTTGGATGTTGGATCTCATGCTTTCAAAGCTAACTTGCTATTGCTAGCCACTCCGAAAACTGCATAGCCAGCATTGGGGAATACAGCTTAGTTAGGTAGGGTAGGCAGTTTTCAACTTAAAACTTTAGGAGTTATCAACTACTGCCAAAGTTTACATGTTAATGTGTGAGATGAATCAAATATTTAAGATTTAGCACTGCATTTTTTAAATGCTTTTCTTAGAGCCTTCTTAAAGGCAAATATGCATTAATTGAAGCTCAACAAGGATGAAATGTCACTGAGTAAATTACACTGTTAATGAGAAGACTGGCAAAAAATATATTATTTATTTATTATTTATCATTCAGGAACTGGGTGCACTAAATTTGGAAGTGAAAATATACAGTATATTCATATGAAATTTTAAGAATTCAAAACGGAAGATACTGTATTTTATGTCATCCCAGAAAAGATGATTCATTGTTTTAATCAATGGGCAGTCTGTTTGTCAATGAAGCTTACAAAAAAAATGACAAAGTAGCACAACAGAAGACAAATATGAAGCCCACAACAACAACAAAAAATCCATACCTGGTCCTCTGGTTTGTACTGTCCGAAGCTGAAGTGTTTGGCTTTCAGTTCAAGCTCTGCTGTTCTCTCTCTCTCCTTTTGAATGGTGTCACTCATGAAATCAATCTGCTCTTTTAGCTGCTTTGACTCAGACTCCCTGCATATACACAAACAAATATAAACATGTACTGGTATAATTCAATAAATAAAAAACATATTTGTGCGATTCTAAGGCGCATAGGTACACACATGTTTTTGCGAGTCAGTTCAGCATTCTGTCTGAACTCCTCCAAAGTCTCTTCTGTCTCTCTAGTGTTCTGGATGAGAGAAAGGTTCTGCTCTTCCAGCTCAGTCATCAGATTCAACAGATCCTGAGGATCTTTGAAGAAGATTTCTGGGTTCTCCTAATGGAGGCAATAAAGTGGTCATTTAAAACAAGGAGGTTAAGGAGGAATCTGTTAGCATTCCCGTTCATCTCATTGGCAGTTGCTTGAATACAAGAGCCCCCGAAAGAACGTGATTTGAAATCTGCCATCTTTTTTCATGGCCGCTCAGGTCTATTGTTTTGAGCCAATCACCTGAACTGTAAATGCCATGTGACTAATCACTCGGGACAATGTTGATAGGTTGATGGCACCACAAAAATACACACAGCTCAGTCTTTTTCTAGCGGTAAATGTAACCTCAGCTGTGATGTCAGTGGTTGTAGCCAGGAAAAAATATATTGCTCAATGACATGAGTTTTGATGGTAAAAAAAAAAGAGTCCTTAGAAATCCACTCTTTGTGAGAAAAGAGAACATTTAAGCAGAGGAAACATTAAGAAAATTTAATGACTTTAAAAATGTAATGTGGTAATTCCAATCAATGTTTCACCAATATCGAATATCACCAACATTTCACCAATATCTTGAATTTTCATGTTCATAAATATCATTACATTTATTGGAGAGTCACAAAACATGACATTTTACAACCTTTTACTAACCTTGTCTTGCCATGTGATATTTTAAAAGACTTGCTGAACTTGACACACACTCAAGTCTCCGTGATATCATTTTATGTTTTTTTTATGTTTCTGAATCTTGTCACACCACATGACTTAGATTTTTTTTTTTTTTTTTTTTTTTTGCTGACAAAAGGTTTATCAAATATCAATAAGCGTGAGACAAACAGTGATTTGTTAAAATATTAAATAAAATATTGTAATTTGTCTTTTCAAGAATTTCACTCTTTCTTCAATATTCTCTCTATATAAGATGTATTCAAGTTATGCCAATTGCATGTATTTTTCAAAATCCATAGATTGTTTTTATACAAACGTTATATAATTGACCTATATTATTCTATCCACAAGTTCATTTCACACATTTATATGATAAGCCATTAAATAAATGAACCGGGCACTGAAAAAACATCTATTATACTATAATTAAATAGCAACATATACAGCCTATATATGTTGCCTGAATGGCCATCAATGGAGAAAGTTCCATTTTGCTGCCAGATGGTGTAGTTACAGAATCTCTTGGCAAAGGCAAACAGAACCATGCTATCCAGCCAAACCCTGACTGCTTAATTTTCAGGTTGTAGGCTTAGGCATAAAACATAAATCTGTTACACTTTAGTATTATAAATGTAAAATTTGCAAAATATAAATGAACAATAAATTGGCTGCTTAATTCAAAAGAATGTTAGAGGATATTAACCTCACAATCCGAACTGTCAGTCCCAGGTGCAGATCTAAAGTGAAAACAAAACATTATTAATGAGTCATGCAAACACGCAAAGCTTTTTTACACTCAATGCTATGATTTGTACATACATTTTGCTGCTCTGACGGCCGGACTTCACACTTTGTCTAGATGAAGCCCTGGCCTCCCGAGAGGATGAAAAACCATGAGCCATTTGTCTTTCTTCACCTATATGTTTGAGTACATTTGATTTAAAGAAAACCAGGCAGTCAATAATTAAAACTGTGTTTATGGAATTTATACTTTGCACTCTTATTTTAAACAAACGTAATTTTAAAAGCTTGTAAAGTTGCCAGCGTACGCTTGCTGTCTGGAGGGACCGTCTTTCTCTCTCTGTTCTTCTTGACTTTTTCTGTCTGCTTTCCATCACTCTCAGTATTGGTGGAGTCAGTAGAGTGTCTGCTTTTGGATCTCTGTTTCTCTTGCCACTCTGGGGGTGACAGCATCAGCAGAAACTCTTTATACTTTTTATACTCCTTCAGGATGTCCTCGTACTTAGAGATGTCACTAAAATAAAAGGATAAGCAGAGAAAAAAAGATAAACAAACAAGATGACATATTTTGGAAAGCATCTACCATACAAATTGTTTATACCTCTTGATTGCCACCATTTTGGAAGTAGTCTTCTTGATCTCAGCTACTTTCTCCAGCTTCATCTTGGTCTCCTGCTCAGCACTGAACAGTATTTAATGGTTTTAGTCATAAGATTTAGGCCACGTATTCTGCTGTTGCATACCCATGCATACCCAAGTAAAAAATAAATAATTTGATATGCCAATATTTGATCTTTTAAACATTGAGTTTCTTACTTCAAGCATTACAATTCAAGATAACAACAGGACTGTAATGATAGTTTCTTTATAATGTTTTATAAGTGCAAGTTAGTATGACTGGTACGTTTTGATAGCTTCCACAGAATTCTTGTCATTTTCTTTCAGAAATTCTTCAAACAAAATGGCATCGTCTTCCAAGAACTTCTCAGCTCTTGCCAATTTTCCCTCTTCTTCTGCAGCCATTTTCTCTAGTAGCTGAATCTCTTCCTTCTTTACTACCAGGGAATACTAAAAAAAAAAAGTAATAGAGAACATGTGTACAAAAACAATCAGACACAGAAGAACAGAGAACCAAACACAGAGGTTGAGTAAAGAAAGGCCCGTCAGAAACAGTGCATAAAACAAAGACAGTGAGCAAATGTCTACCTGGCTAGTGAAAAACAAAACACCATCTTACCTCAAGTAAGAACAGCTCTCGTCTCTTAGTGATATATTCTTTCGTGCTTCCTTTATCAATTTTGGGGTCTTAGAAAATGAGAATAACAACAGTAGGCTTTTTTTAGTAGGCTTACATTTAGTTGGCTTACAACAGTAGGCTTACATTTTTAGGCTAAACTTTTTACTTGCTGTGGGTTTACAAGTTTGATGCAGACATGGTGAGGTATAGCGTGGCTCACCTTTGATAGATGCCCTCCATGCGGATGTAATTTGGAGCTGTCCATGAGTGTGTGTGACTGGTGTGTTACTCTCTTCTTTCAGTTCCTTCCTCAACCTGGCTTGTCTTGCCCTAGTTCTGTCTGCAAATGTCATCTTCTCATGGACAGGTAAAGCCAACTTACGTTGGTGCTCCTGCCATGACAGAGTGCACAATTTCAACTTCTAGCACGCAGCTTCAGACTTCAAGCAAGTGCTTATTATCAACAGCTATCGCGTTTCTCAGGAGCCAATTCCCTCCTCCATCCCCAGCTCCTCCTCTCGGGCAAGTCACGATTTGGCATTTTGGTTCCCCTTTAAATCAGACTAAATTCTCTAATTACTTGTACATTCAAATATTGACATTAATGATATCTGTTTACCTTAAGGGGGGTTATTGCTGCTCTCCCTGGGAGTTCTTGCCCAGAATAGAACCATATCGCCAATCCAAACGGTATGCTAATTGTCAATCGTATTTAACGATAGTGGTCTTGACAGAACCTTGGTTAACATTCTGGCAAGGTTTTCTTAAAGTTCATAACAAACATTCTTCCCCAGTATCATTAATGGAATGTTTGTTCAAAGTTATCTGGTCTTTAATGTTCTCAAAACAGTAACACAAACACATTTCTACATTGTTCGTGGTACTTTTTTTTTTTTGTCTAGCTTTCTCTTTTCTGAACATTCGAACGATTCTAAAGTAACGTTCCCAAAATGATAAAATGCAATGGTCCCTTAACATTCGTATAACCAATGGATGTTTGTCATAACAGAATGGGAATGTTAGTAATACATTCTTAGAACATATTTTTGTTTGCTGTAAGTTAGGCTGTTTTTGTAATACAACCCTGATGTATTTTTGGTCCTGGCTTTATTCTTTAAAAGGTATCAGCTACAGTTCAATGTATTAAATGATACAAACCAGCATCTTCTGAGTTTTTTCTTTGTTCCTCATCTGGAAAAGATCATCGTGTTCAGGGATTTTGTAAGGATTCACATCATCGCTGCTTTCTAAATTAAACAAACATACGCACACATCCATACTTACAAGGACATTTAATTGACATAATGGGTTTTAAACAGAGAGAATAGGACGTAGACCTATACAGTACCTATATTGCAGCCTTTAAGTAGAGCTGGAAACCATATTTACAAATTCAGAGTAGGTCTGAATGGCCCAATTAAGTTGTATTTTTTGTTAGATACCATACATAAAGAAATGATGGAAATAATATACAAATAAATGTAAAATATAAATGACTAAACGTTTTTGTATTAATGTTCTGACTTGAATAGCCTATACATGATATGTTGTAATAATGCCCAACTCGCAACCGGGTGCATTGAAGACAGTTCACCCAAAAATGAATAGTATTCTGGCATCATTTACTCACCCTCAAGTTGTTCCAAACCTGTATGAATTTATTTCCTCTGCAGAACACAAAATAAGATATTTTGAAGAATATGGGTAACCAAACAGTTGATGGGCCCCGCAATGGCTTGACTTCCATAGGCCTATTTTACAATGGAAGTCAATGGGGCCCATCAACTGTTTGGTTCCCCATATTCTTCAAAATATCTTCGTTTGTGTTCTCCAGAGGAAATAAATTCATACTAATAATAAATGTGGGGACATTTGGTCCAGGACCACACACACACACACACACACACACACACACACACACACACACACACACACAAACAGCTTTAACGCATCTAACCAAATATATGGCCTATAATGTATTTTTTTTCTTTAGATTCAAAACATGGCGATGTAATGCCATTAAATTAGAATTATGTTTCTCTATAGCCTAGAGAAAACTGCTTGCCCATAAATGAATCACCCATGTATGAATCCATAGGTGTCTTACTGTGTGCTGATGTTGCAGATGAAGACATGCTGCTCCAACAGTATAGCGAATTAGATCAATTAAATTCAGAGCTCTCTAAACCTGCAAATAAATCAGAGAGAGTAAACCCGTTTGGATGAGCCAGTTCGAGGAGACCTTTCCCTTGTTGCGGTTTTGGTTGCCCAGACAACTTTATATTGGGCATTTTCTTTCCACGAAAAGTAGGTGGCGGTATTTCACAAGATGAATTATATAACCTGCAGTGGTAAGAGCGCCTCCAGAGTCCAGATATTTTATATTTTAAAAGTTCTCTCTATTTTATGCAAACATTTTGAACACATACTAGGCCGTTTAAAATCCTTCAGAATTTACCCACCATTTCATTTATATAAAATCTTGTAGTTTTGGATTTTATTTGTTGTGGTATAATTTCCTCAGACTCATCTCTCCATAAAAAGAATGTAATAAATTTGACACATTTATGTGCCCATCAGTTTACATTTTTAATGTGCATTTATTTTAGAAATTATTTGTATACTAATAACTCCTGATTCCAGGCTCCTGATCTCCACCCTCATTTTAATTTTAATTCAAAAACAGAAAGAAAAAAAAAAATATTCTAAAAGCAAGTTCTTTAAGTCATCTTTAAGGCTTTCACATTGTAGGGGTAGGCTACCTAAAAACTAAAATTGTGAAGGATAAAGGATAAAATAAATTTTAACAGGACACATCCAACCAGGGTAAGAAAAAAAAACACAACATAAGAGTAGCCCTATTACAATTTTGGTTGGTGTTCAGTTTTGTACTAGTTCAAAGGAATATTTTTTTCTTCTATTCAGCACATATTTTAATTTCAATGATTCCACTGGTAGGTATGTGATATAATCCATATTCAGAAAAATTACTGAAATAGTAGATCACAAATAGCAGACCGGCCTACAGATATTTTTAGTAATTTGCTGCATGCTGCATTCTACTGATGGTTATATGTATTTGATTAATACGTTTACTGATCAAAATAGTAGAAGTACAAGTATTTTAACCTAATTTTTACCTCACTTAAAAAGGGTTTGTGGATTAGGAAATGTTACTTGAGTTACCTTTCGAACGGTCACTAAACTCCCTTTCCTCGATTTACTGAAGTTTATATGTAAAACACATTTGCAGCTGCACAGCTAGCACTTTGAGCATCTGACTGCTCATAGGCTGTGGTGGAGCAACTGCACACCCAATGGCGCTGACGTGTGACCAATGAGCGAGCCCTACGCCATGCACGTCAAAGCCCCCCGAGGGACGTGGCCTTAGCCTATAATAGCCCCAGAAATTCGGCATTATAGCAGATCTTACTCCTTTAGCGACAACTTTACTGAACTTTGCCATCGAACAAGCCCTTTCAGCCTTTCAGCCATTTTCTCCTGACCCCGTCTCACCTGTGGCTATCCGGCGACGACGTGATATCCTTTTAAAATCTAACTGTCTTAACTTGTACAAGGCGATAGTTCCAAATGCCTCGCTCATCCTGTGCCACGTGCGGAGGCAAGCTGCACGAGGTCGACGAACACTCAAGCTGCATTTCATGCCTGGGACCCCACCACGCAGAGAATGCACTCTCGACTGGCGGAAGTTGTGGCCTGCAAGGGCATCCCCATCTCCGTGCTGCAAACTCGGCTAGCTCTCTCTCGAGACGGCGACGCCGCATCACCTGCTCTTCCTTTTCCGGCGCTACTTCACCCAAAAAAAAAGAAGCACCGCAGCCAAAGGCGCCCAAAGCATGGACGTCAGTGAACGCACGCCGGCCACGTCCCCACGTGGTTCACTGTCGCCAGAGCAATCACCCTCACCGGTCCTGTTCGCGGGAGATCAGTGCGTATTCCGCCTCCGGTCAGGCTGCGCCGGCCCTGCACACGATGTCCGTGTTGCAGGTCTACCAGGCCAAACTCCTCCAATCCATGGACGAGGCTGGCCCGGACCCCGAGGCCTTCCGTGATCTCCGAAGCGCTAGGACTTAGCCTTGTGTACTAGCCTATCGAGCACTACCTCTGCCTTAATCTGACTGAGATTAAGGATGCTGACAAGACGAGGTTCCTCGACGCCCCGGTATCCGGCTCCGGCCTCTTCGGCCCGGCGGTGACGGGGTTCTCGGAGAGGTACACGGAGGCACAGAAGGCGTCCCAGGCCATACAACACTTCTTGCCAAAGTGCTCGAGCTCAGCGTCCAGCAGACCCAAGCCAGCACCGTCTTCAACGCAGCAAGCTAAGCCAGCGAAGCAGGTCTCTCAGCCCCGCCCTGTGGCTGACGCCCGCCGCTTTCGGCGGAATGTTTTCCGACGCCCCCAGCGCCAGGGCCCGCGTCCCAGCGTCATGCTCAATGTGGTGCCGCTGAAATGTCATCCTAGCACCAAAGGTAAAGAGAGAGGGCTCGTGTCTCGTGCTAGCCGGACAACCCTCGAAAAGACCTCCAAAACTTCCCACAGTTCCCTGTTCAGTTCAGGCAGCTGGGGATTTTATTATTGTAAACAGGCCCGCAGCAGTGAGCGCATCTCTACAAACAAACCAAAACGACCCAAATAAAGCACAAAAAGAGTATGTTTCACAATCATAATTCATGGGTCCCCCCCCCCCACACACACACACACCAGATGGCCCCCTCCCTGTTGTAACACTGGCCTGCACAGTCAGTCCAACACTCAGTATGTGCACAAATCACAGTGTAAGGGTGCCAGGTCCCCATATATTAGGCAACCTATCCCAATCAGTGTGTCGAACCCTAGCCACACGGGTACTGGCCTGGCAAGCCATCCCAGATGTTTCGAGTTGGGTCATAAACACTATAAAGCGTGGTTACTCGCTCCACTTTGCTCGCAGACCCCCAAAGTTTCAGGCGGTTGTCGAGACTTCGGTGTGAAGCAGTGCGGGTCACGTGCTTCGCGCCGAAGTGCAGAATTTATTAGCAAAAGGGGCGATAGAGATAATCCCCCCGGCGCTAATAAATTTGGGTTTCTACAGCCGCTATTTTCTAATCCCGAAAAAAGACGCGGTCTCAGACCCATTCTAGATTTGATACGTTTGAACAAGGCTCTCATGAGACGGCCCTTCAAAATGTTAAATATCAAACATATCCTCGCGCAAGTTCGCCCCGGAGATTGGTTTGTCACAATGGATCTGAAAGATGCATACTTTCATATTCAGATAAACCCTCGTCACAGGCCATTTTTGATATTCGCCTTTGATGGTCAGGCTTATCAATACACCGTTCTACTGTTCAGTCTGTCGTTAGCACCCTGTACATTCACAAAGTGTATGGATGTAGTGCTTTCTCCCCTGAGACATCAGGGGGTGCACGTGCTAAATTATCTCGACGATTGGCTGGTACTAGCACAGTCGAGAACCGAGCTTCTAGCGCACAGGGATTTGATTCTCGGCCATTTGAAATGCCTGGGTCTCACAAGCAATGTTACCAAGAGCAAACTGATCCCCAGTCAGAGCATCTTTCTGGGTACGGTTCTAGACTCTGTAACCATGACAGCGCTGCTCACACGAGTGGGCGCTCTCTGTGCGGACGCTGGCAGCCTCGTTCAGAGCGTGCGAGCGCACGCCCCTCAGGAAATTTTAGAAACTTCTCGGTCTCATGGCGGCAGCATCATCAGTACGTCATATGGGATTACTGCGTATGCGCCCGCTGCAGCACTGGCTGAAGCGCCGTGTGCCAACCCATGGATGGCAATCAGGCACCCTGCGCATCACGGTGAATCACGGTTGTTTGAGAACACTGATTCCCTGGCGGGCTCAGAACTGGTACAACGAGGCTGTGACCATGGGAGTGGTTTCCAGGAGGAAAGTGGTGTTAACAGACGCTTCCAACCTAGGTTGGGGATATGGAGTGTGTTTGGAGAGGCCTCAGCTGGTGCTTGAAAAATCGTTTTGACCCAGACTCATGTGAGGTACCTGTGGTGCTCTCTTTCCTACAGGAGCGGTTGGATGCGGGTCGTTCCCTGTCCACGCTCAAGATGTATGTGGCAGCTATTGCAGCGCATCATGCTCTGGTAGCTGGCCAATCATTTGGGAAGAGATGAACTGGTGGTATGGTTTCTGAAAGGGGCTAGGAGGATTAACCCCTCTAGACCTCCTTCTGTGCCTCCTTGGGACCTTTCCACGGTCTTGGGGGCTCTGAAGGGTCCGCCCTTTGAACCGCTGCAGTCGGTTGACTTTAAACCTCTCTCGCTAAAGACTGCTCTTCTGTTGGCATTGGCATCTATCAAGCGAGTAGGTGATATGCAGGCGCTCTCTGTGAGCCCCTCCTGTTTGGAGTTTGGAGTAGGGGACTCTAATGTCACTCTCAAACCCTGGTAATGTACCTAAATTGCTCTCAACGCCGTTCAGAGCGCAGGTTATCACATTATTAGCCCTTCCCCCTTTTGCCGAGGATGGGGAGGTTAATCTTCTCTGCCCTGTCAGAGCACTGAGAATCTATCTGGAGCGTTCTGCATCTTTCAGACATTCAGAACAGCTTTTTGTCTGCTTTGGTGGCCGATCCAAGGGGGATCCGGTCACTAAGCAAAGACTTTCTAGATGGATAGTGGATGCCATTTCTATGGCTTATACCTCAGTGGGTCAGGTCTGCCCCATAGGTATCAAGGCCCATTCGACCAGAGGCATGGCTTGGTCATGCTTGGTCATCTTTCCCATTCAAGATATTTGTGATGCGGCTGGCTGGTCCTCGCCTTCCACATTTATGAAGTGTTATCATTTGGAGGTGCCTTCCCTTCAGGTGAAGGTGCTTTCGGTATGATTAAGGCCCGACGGTGTCTGGTCTGATCTAAATACTACTGTGCATAATCACATATATAAAACCCGCTTTTGCTGGTTAAAAATTCCCATACTGTATCCTGACGGTGTCATGGTTATTGGTTATATTTTGTCGGTGTTAGTGCTGACACATGTATATTACTCTAGACCCGACGGTGTATATATATATATATATATATTGGGTTTTCTGGCCTGTTCTATGTGCTCAGGGGTCCGGAGTCACTGTGGCAACCAGTTACTTACTGTGCGGCGTTTTGCATGGCGTCCCCACTGCTTATAATACTCGGTTACTATCGTAACCTCAGTTCCCTGAGATAGGGAACGAGTATTGCGTAGCCGGCCGCACCATAGTAACCTGGAGAGTTGTCGCTTCAGTCGTTAAAACCTGCTATAATGGCGAATTTCTGGGGCTATTATAGGCTAAGGCCACGCCCCTCGGGTGTGCAGTAGCTGCAGCACAGCCTATGAGCAGTCAGATGCTCAATGTGCTAGCTGTGCAGCTGCAAATGTGTTTTACATATAAGCTTCAGTAAATCGAGGAAAGGGCGTTTCCCCCACTGTGTATAGCTACGCAATACTCGTTCCCTATCTCAGGGAACTGAGTTTACGATAGTAACCGAGTAGTTCTTGCTGATTCATTCACTTCTCTGTAATAAGGGTCAATAGACATCTCAGATGTCAATCATTAACTCTAGTATGATAATGATTTTAGGCTGACTGAGGTCCAGTGGGAACTGGATTAAACCAGGACACACTTTTTTCATTTGCAAAATATAATCTTAAACATATGTAAAATATGCAGTATAGCAATAAATAGGATTTTGAATAGTATTCTAAATTAGGGTGTACTGTTTGTCAGCTATATTGATATATTGGCATTGCTGTTTGTACATTGCTGTTGTACAAAACAGAAAGTATTTTAATAAAGAATAATATCTTCTTTTTGTTTTAGTGTTAAGTGTTATACTATCAAAAGTGTTGCATGCTGGTGTTTTTAGTATTTATATGATTTTTGGAATGATATAATATTAATACCATGGCTTTTGGACATGGTATTCTTAGATTTATTTGGTTATATAATACGGTAATGGTTTAATACCGTAAGTACCATTGCATTACTATCTGATACTAAAAATGCACCACTACAGTATTCTTTAATAAGCAGAATCTCAGTTATGAGAGGTCAAAAATGCTGGGTGAACTGACAGCGGAGACATTTTTCACATGCGTTTCAAAAACTGCTGATAATGCTGGACGTTCTAGTGGATTCAGTCCACTAAAATCAATTGTTATATATATTTGTATCTACATGTCAACTAACTATCATTACATGTTAAATAACTCTCACTATAGTATTGGTTGACTGGTAGGGTAAGTTAGTAGAATAAGTTGATATGTACTTGCAAAGTTAAGTAACTTGCAAAGAGTCCGTATAATGTCTGTTGGGAACCATCAAAATAAAATGTTAGCAGATATTAATCAGTCTACTAATATATAGTTCTGGTGCAATGTTACTTCAAGAGAATTTCTTAAGGGGAGCATCAAAATAAAGTGCAACTAATAAAATGTGCACTTTTTATAAAGTAATCATGCATATATTAACCCTGTATTGAAACCAATCCTGGACCACACTAAAGATAAATGCCCTACTTTTTGCAGACACGCCTCTGATCCCTGGCATTTAGGATAGTGTCACAATTCTACAAGAGATAGGACCCAGACGCAAAGGAGCAGACAAGGGTTTTTATTAACAACAAAGACTAGAGACAGCAGGGACAGTGAAGTGTGAATCAGTTCAACAGTAGGGCAGGGCGGACGACAGGCAGGATGGGGGACCACCGAGACGACAGTAAGATGACGGGAGTTATAAAGGCAGCGCTAAAGCAAAGACCAGGCAGGAACAAGGAAATCGTAGCTCGATGTAGATCTAAGATGTTGCACCAGTCTTGCTGCCAGGTAGAGGCTCACAGAACCAGAAGCTTGAAACAGAAGTTTGATGCACCAGTCAGGCTGCCAGGCAGATCCGAGTCAGTGGCAGGGGACTCAGGATACAGGGCAGGAACACAGAAGAACATACAAGACAGACAAGATATAGTAACAATTAAGAACCAAAAAACCTGATAAGATAAATAACTAGAGAAACAAAAGTAGAGAAATAAATAACAAAAACTAGATCTAAGATCACAACTGGAACTACAAAAGAAAAGCAAAAAAGTCTATAAAAAGTCTCCCACTAGACAGGGAAAAAAGAACGTAAAATAACTAAAATTAAAATTCGAAAACAAAAGAGAACTCAAACAAGATTATAAAGACAGAGATCAAAAGCTATAAGCAAAACAGAGAAACAAAAAAGCAACAAGGATACTCTGATACTAGGAAAGATCAATAAAAAAAACTAGATTACACGCATGGCACAACAATATTTTCAAGAGCACAAACTGGAAAAGACCACAAAGTACATACACAAAACAAACCATAATATAGCTGCAAGCAGCGATTACGGGCCCAAGCCGGTGGCACCGCCACCCTGGTGCCTTTAGTTACACTAAAGGCACCGGGCTGGCGCTGCCACCGGCTTGGGCCCTCCATCGCTGCTTGCAGCTATATTTATTTATATATATATATATATATATATATATATATATATATATATATATATATATATATATATATATATATATATATATATATATATAAAGCCGCCACCCCGTTGCCTTTCGGGTTCCTGTGCACGACGGGCAATAACGTAACCCCGCTTTGACTGTCGAGAAGAAGTCTGCTTTAGAGCTTGTATCAGTGTGAGTCTTTCTGCTCCCCTCCAAACACACACAGAAAAGGGGGGGGGGGGGCTGTCTGTGTGTGTGCCCTCCCTCCCTCCCCTCCCCCCCACTCCACACACACACACACACACACACACACACACACACACACACACACACACACACACACACAGAGAATGGCAGGGGGAACTCTGTCAGAGAGAGACAAAACCACATTCAAACCAAAATATCTGACTTCCTGTTGGTCGGAGCTAATGACTGTAAATGAGAAAGTTGTCCGGATCGATAAGCACAATATACAGACCGAGTTTTGTGACTGTAGGTAAAAATAACCCACCCACTTTAGTCAAAAGTATCTTGAAAGTAACACACTTCCTGCTGCCAGTTGGTGGCGCTATAACTTTGACTCACAATAGTCACATCCATGTGATCGCCCTCTTACAACAAACACACTGCTGAAGTTTCATCCAGATCAATTAATGTATGAAGACGTTATAACACATTGTGTTTTTCTTTTCTCGCCATAACTTCGTTTCCTCGCCACGGCCAAACCGTTCGAGATATCAAAAATCCGTCCGCAATTTAGCGTCCTCAATGTCTTGACTTCATGCTGACCGAGTTTGGTGGCGATAGGATAATTTTTCTTGGAGGAGTATATCAAATTCCAGGGGCATGCATTTTCATACAGCCCATAATAGCCGACTTCCTGTTGGACTGGTGTAAAACTTAGAGCACGAAAGTTGTTCGGCCCGATTAAATCTATATGTGTACCGAGTTTCATATTATTACATGCAAACGTGTTTGATATATGGACCAAGTTTTTCGGACCACGTTCAAGGGGGCGCTGTTGAGCTCCCCTGCCACGCCCGGGTACCAGCTTCAGCCCAGCCCTGATGGCCGCAGATTCTGACCTGTGTGCAAAGTTTCAAGAGTTTTCGAGCACGTTAAGGGCCCCAAAAGTGCCCGAGAAGTCCCACACAGCAGAGAAAGGGTTAAAATAAAGCCCCCCTCCTCTCTCACACACACAGACACTGAGAGAGACTGGCAAAATTCCCATCAAATCACATTCAAACCAAAATATCTGACTTCCTGTTGGTCGGAGCTAATGACTGTAAATTAGAAAGTTGTCCGGCTCGGGGAGATAAATATAAATACCGATTTTTGTTACTGTAGGTAAAACTAATACCCCATTTTTTACTAAAGGTGGCGCTACTGAGCCCCTCCACCGCGCCCGTTTCTGAAACTTCACACATGCCTAGTACCTAATAAATCTGATATGCATGTTGAGTTTCATGCAATTTGAAGCATGTTAAGAGCCTCAAATGCACCCAAAAAGAATATAAAAGTTTAAAGCGTTGCCATGGCAACAGTATTTAAGATATCAATAATTCTTTCACAGGTCTACATCTGCCGTGTGTTTACATTATACACATAAAGTTTGAAGCAAATCGGGTAAAAATAAGAGGGTGAATTCAAAGCATTTTGAAAGTGACACACTTCCTGCTGCCAGTTGGTGGCGCTATAACTTTGACTCACAATAGTCACATCCATGTGATCGGCCTCTTACAACGAACACACTGCTGAAGTTTCATCAAGATCAATTAATGTATGAGGATGTTATAACACACTTCCTGTTTCCAATATTCGCCATAAATTCGTTTCCTCGCCACGGCCAAACCGTTCGAGATATCAAAAATCCCCTGGCAATTTTTCATCCTCCATGTCTTGACTTCATGCACACCGAGTTTCGTGGTGATTGGTTGAATCGTCTAGGAGGAGTATTTTAAATTCCATTGCATGTGTTTTTTAAACTACTCCAAATAGCCGACTTCCTGTTGGGCTGGGGTAAAAAGTCAGAGCACGAAGGATATATGAACCGATGAGATCTATAAGTGTACCGAGTTTCATATTATTCCACGCAAGCGTGTTTGATTTATGGACCAAGTTTTCGGACCCCGTTCCAGGGGGCGCTGTCGAGCCCCCCTGCCACGCCCGGGTACCAGCTTCAGTCCGGCTCTAATGGCCGCGGGTTCTGACATTTGTGCAAAGTTTCAAGAGTTTTTGAGCATGTTAAGAGACCCAAAAGTGCCCGAATAGTCGTAAGAAAAATAATAATAATAATAATAATAATAATAATAATAATAATAATAATAATAATAATAATAATAATAATAATCCGAAGGAAAACAATAGGGCCTTCGCCTTTTCAAGGCTTGGGCCCTAAATATACAATATAAAGGGACCAGAGCACATGAGGATCAGGTGAGCACAGTTAGTGAAGCGTGGACTAAACAAGGGGGCATGGTAACAGGAAACATGGAGGTGGGACATGGGGGACATGGTAAACCAAGACCAAGAAAGAGCCGTGCTCAAACACAAGACAAACATAGAAACATGAAACCAAGACAACACAGACAAGGCTGCTAGGGCAGAACCCTGGCAGATAGTTGCCTATTAAACAGATTTATTGGCAGTGGACACACTTAATACATTTCTAAACTTATTTAACTTCTTATGCAAGATCGCTCAAATAATCTAAACTGGAAGTGTGCATTGTGTCACTGCGTCATCTGCTCACTGATTTAAATGGGATTGCATTTGCTGTATACAGTGCCCTTCAATAATACAGGTATGTATGAACAAAACGGGCTATGGAAAAATTTATTCGCCGTTTACTCATTGGGTCACAAAAATCTAATCTCTGTAACATTTTACAGTGTCCTTGTTATACGTTACATGTTATTATAGTAAATTACTTTAAATTGTGCATAATTACATGCCACTAACCCTAAACCACACCCTAATCCTATAATTGCATGTAGTTAATTATTATTACTTAAATGTATAATTATAATGTAACACGGACACCTTAACCTTAACTGTCACCGTCCCGTATACGGGACGCCTATAAATTTACTTCACAATTATTATTAAAACCTAATCTAATCATGACAAACTATATTATCATTGGAAAGGTTTAAGACTCCTAAATAGATATTTTAGCACTGTTTTTTGTTACAAAAATGTAGGAACAGTAATAGATACATTTCTGACAAGAGTGCGCCTCAAAAAGTACATCATAACAGGAGTTCTGACCTTTGTCACAAAAAGTAGATGCACCCACTTTTAACAATTGAAACTTTGGTTTTCATGCTAAAAGTTCATAATAAAACATATAATCTAGTATTTGTCAATACAAAATTATAAAATAATATTATCCTCTAAAAAGTATAACATATATTATCCTCTAAAATATAATATTATCTTTTTTTATCACCTTTTTTATTACATCACATTTTTTAGTAGTTATCATAAATTATGTATCATTTGAAAGCTTACAAACTCAGAATTCATCCTGTGAAAACCTTTTTGAAATTGGACATTGCGTTACCATAGAAACGGTACTCTAAATTATTTTATCTGGCTCCTCCCCTTTTGGGCATCATCATGTTTCATAATTTATGATCAAAACCTTTTCTAATCTTGACAAAACACATTTTGTCAGTAAGGTCTGAGTCTCAAGGTTCCATATTTCGTAACAGAAGTGATATTTGGACAGAAATGTATTAATTTGTTACAGCAGAATCATGCATACAATTAAATTAAATGGAACGTATATCACCCGGTGGGTTCTTTTGGTATTACGCCTAAACAAAATCTCATGGGAACTTCAATTTTTGTGATATCAACTTCAAATTTGGAACACAACTTAGTTAGATATATGGCTTTAATTTTATAGTAAAAAATGTTTTGTAAAATATATATTTTATATAAAATAAAAAATATGAAGTACTGTATATTTGATTTACTGTACATTTAATCTTCCATAACTTTTTCATAATACATTTTTTTTAAGTGCTTTCACTTCAGCAATAATCTGCTGAGTATTTTCTTTAAAACAAGACTCAGGTCTATATTCCAAAGCATTCTTGAATTACAACCATTTAAGTTTGAATAGTGCATTTTAATGTCCACTCTCAAAAAGGGGGGTGACAGTTAAATGGTTTTTAAAATGAAGTGTAGCCTAACCCAGTAAAACAATTGCAAGAAATGTTTTTTTATCGTAAAACAATTTTTTAATATATATATATATATATATATATATATATATATATATATATAAATATATATATATATATATATATATATATATATATATATATATATATATATATATATATATATATGCCTCAATTATTGGCACTCTTTCATTTAATACTTTGTGCAGCCTCCCTGCAAAATTACAGCTCTGAATCTTCTCCTAGATCTGAGACCATTTCTGCGTGCAGAACTTTCCAGATGCTTCATAGTCCAGAAATGTGTACTCTCCTCATAAGCTCACCCACACAGGTTTTATGGGGTTCAGGTCAGGAGACTGGGATGACCATGGCAAAACCTTGATTCTGTGGTCAGTGAACCATTTTTATGTTGATTTTGATGTGTGCTTTGGATCATTGTCACTCTGGAAGATCAAACCACGATCCAGTTTAAGCTTCCTGACACGTGATGGTGTTGATGCATCATGCCATGTATTCTATGTTTTTGATTTGAATTTTGATTTAATTTTGATTGAGCCCATGATGTCATGTATTCTAAGTTGTACTTATGTGCCATCTGATCACAGTTTTGGAGACTTAAACCATTGTATCGGGCCAATAAAACATCTCATTGATAACATCTCATTTGATTTGTTCTCTGTAATCAATCAAGTGAACTTTTAAAAAATATATACAATATAAATAAGAATATGAAGAATATGTCAGTTACAGTTGTACTCAAGCATTTCAAGGTAATCTATTCATTGACACACATGGTTTGGAGGGGATTTTTTTTTTATTAACCAAATTTTTTTATTTTTTTATGCTATTAGGCCTATATAATAGCTTACATAATTTTATACAATAATTTTAGACAAGCTGTGTAGTCTATTTTCCCAAAACAAAGTTACATAAAATGGCAATATTGCAGACATATTACATAACTTCTTTGTAATTTGAGTGTTCTGCTCTTCAGGAAATCTCACGTTATCACATAATATGCAATATTTGACTAAAATACTACAGAATCAAGAATTTCCTCATCCAAGGCTTGTTAAATTGCCAGGTCTGAATCACTGCCCAGACAGATAGTCAGGTCAATAAACTTTATACAGTCAAGTTGAGCTATAGGCTATAGCCTATTTTGGCCCTTAAATTCAGGCTACATTTTATTGCTAGGCTATTATAATCTGGCTTATTCTTATAAAAACACACAAAAGCTTGCATTCTTGTCATGTTTTTTATTCACAAAGATTTCACCATATCCTTCTATAACTGTGGAAGCGGAAACTTTCGGTTCCTCCCCCTTGCGGTTGTAATAACGCTATTGGTAGTCTGATCGCTGGCCTCTTGCAAATAAGCAGCAACAGGGTCTGCTGAATCCTCCTTTCTTGCAGTTGCAGAGGAACAACTCTGATCTGGACGTGCAAAGGTATGATACGATTAATATCTAGTACATGTAGACTACAGTGTTTGCAATGACACATTCCCTTGACAAAGGACACACTCTCGTTTCGTGTCGTGTAGTCGTAAACTAGTTGCCTTAGCGAAATGTGTTGTGCATGATACAATCTGTGTAAATAAGGGGAGAGATTTGCATGATCGCACTTATGAGTTATGAATGTGTTAGCAAAACTTGAATCAATAGTTTATTTCCTTGAAAATAATTGTGACTTTAATTGTGGAAGAGCTGATGAATAAATCTGAATGAAATGGCTTCACGTTTTCATTTTTATATTGTTTTGGTGGGCGTATCGAGTTGATCGAACTTTGTTTGACCCTGCATGGTCATTCTTGGGTTACATTATCCCTATAACTTTTCCGTTGGTCACTCACTACGCTTTGATATATATATTTAGTTATTGTGTTTTTTTGCCCTGACTCACTTTTAAATACTTATTCTGATTGGAATGCTCTTTCATGGTGTAGTAATTTGAACGAGTCGAATCTTTATTTGAACCAGTTATTTTCAGTAGCCTACACCAGTTGAACCGGTTTCACAATTTGAGTCGTTCGTTTCGAGTCTACAAAACGAATCAGTTCGAATTGTCGAACCATGACAATGATAGAAGATTTAATCCCCCATTTTGTCAATTGGGCATATAGAAAAAGTAATACAAAAGTATAGAAGTTAAAGAAAAAATAGTAATAGTCTTAATGTAAGATTTCAATAATGCCCTTACATCAGTCCTATGAATGGCCTACATTAATAAATAAGAATCATTATTCTGCACCCCCCACCCCCCCACCCCAATGGCTACTTGATGCACAAGATTGATTAACATGCTGAACTGAAGGACCCCTTTATCATCAGTTTGTCATTCACAAACAAATCTATTTGTTTGCCCGTATCTTTGAAGTCCCACAGAATCAATTACATCTTTTAACAACCAAATTCTTATATCATAGTTATTTTATGTCATCATGATAATATATATCACAATAGAGTTATTTTTGCTGGAAATAAGGCTGTTACAATACCAAATACAAAATACAAATAAAAGTTTGCATTTCTATTTCTGGGTGTAATAGCTGGACATTTTAGTGCTATATATTATTTCACTAGTTCGCCTGCCCATTCAGCCTTAAAGGTTAATAGTAAACTAACTTGGCTTGCTTTCCTTGGAGGAGGCTCGAACCCGAGGCTCGGCTTGAGCCCCCAAATGTATTTTTGTGAAAGCTAGCAACACTAGCTAAGTGAATTCCCTATTCACACTTTGCTCATTATTACCAACACAAACACTAATTCACTAAGCAACAGTTTTGGAAGGTTCTGCTTTGAGCAGAGTAAAGTGGTAGGCCAGACTACCTGACTTTCCCTTGAACATGGTCTTGCATAACAAGGGTAGCCTTGTGAAGCTCTCAAACATTTACATTTAGTCATTCCAAAGTGAATTGACAAGCAATAGGCTACATCATAAGAACCAACTATATTTTCAAAGTTCTAAATTACAAGTTTTGATACCCGTCATGTACGTCTAGAAGGTCCAACACATCTGATAGTTTTAAACTGTGTAATAATAAACAATTGATAACTAGGATTAACAGCCAAAACCTGTGTTTTCAACTGAAACACTGTGTTATACTACCGGTCACAATTGTGACCGTTAACAAATTTACGTGTCTTACGAGCAAAATATATATGCAGGAGTATAATTCTCAAAATATATCAGTAGTAGACCCTTTAAAGAATATATGTACAAAATTTGATAGTTCTATCTTTTAATTAAGGTGTTTTATATACTACTTTTTATAGTAGTGTGAGGAAGACATCTTCTTCTAGATGTGCAAGCAGAAAATAAACTGATCTAGTCATGTGACCTTTCACACCAGTCACATGACATTTATACATTTTAATCAAAACAATCTATTTTTTCTTTTAAAAGTTGAATTTCTTGCCCAAAGCCAATAACAACACTTTTAGAGCTTCCAGAAATAAGAAAAAATATGCGGTCACAATTGTGACCGGTGGGATTAAACGGACAGAGAAGTAAACAAGCAAGAGAAGTAGAATGCAGAAAGTTTTTTTCTTAAAAAAAAGTTATATGAAGTAAATTTGTTTCAATTAACTGCTTGCGGAAGAGGTCTTCAAACTATTTTATAATGTATTCTAATATGCTACTATTTGTAGTAATGATAATATTTTATAGTTGTAGTATGACTAGTCAATATAATGTGTGTTCCTTTTATTTAAGATATCAGTGAATATCTATGATGAAGATTTCCGTGATTGGCCAGAGTCTCTTTGGGCAAGAAGTGTATAAAGAACTGAAGAAGGACGGCCACACAATTGTTGGTGTGTTCACCATTCCTGACAAAGATGGAAAAGTGGATCCACTTGGTAAGTCTCTCATTCTCTTTATTTCATGTAACTTCATGTGACTGTTAAGGACTGTTGTTGACACCAACACAAACATTCCCCATGAAAATTTGGTGAGCTTTTCACATGTGATTTGTTCAGACCAAAAAAATGGACCGTAACGACACTCTTATGTAACAACAATGGCCCTGCTTTTGCACCAAACATTCTTGGTCTGAACAGGCTTTTATTATATTGTCCTTTTCATTTATGATATAAAAAATATATATAAATACTCATTTTGATATTTTTGTGGGGCAAAAAGTAGGATATGTCTGGGTGATAAAAAAAAAGAATTGGTAATTAAAAGAATGACAATATTTAAAAAAAACATCATGTGGTGTTGCCAACATGTAGAAAACATGCAGTAGAAAACTCACGATGTGTCAAGGTCAATAATAAGTCTCTTGAAATATAAAATAATTTGACCTATATGATGACAGGGTTATTTCAGGTTGTTAAATGTCATGTCTTGTGATATTTATGAATTAAAGCAAGGCTATAGAACTTTGGACTCTCTATCGCCATCTGTGGTTGAAATATAAAATTGCATGTTTCTTGCAGAGAGTTCTTTTGAAGTTGGTTTTGCTTCGGCACTGTTCTTTTTGCGCATATGAATCTGATGGTTTGGGGAAACTTCATGGTTACACAAATTAAACTAAATCTTTAAACTTTCTCCAGCGACCGAGGCCGAGAAAGATGGCGTGCCAGTGTTCAAGTTTCCCCGCTGGAGGCTGAAGGGAAAGGCCATCACAGAGGTGGTGGATCAGTATAAGGCAGTTGGTGCTGAACTGAATGTTCTACCTTTCTGCTCTCAGTTCATCCCTATGGAAGTGATAGATCATCCAAAGCACGGCTCCATAATTTATCATCCCTCCTTGCTACCCAGACACAGAGGTGCCTCTGCCATTAACTGGTCAGTATGTGTGCGTGTTCTCTTCATGTTTTTTAAGAGAGTGTGGTAACTATAATTAGAAGTATGATAGTAAGATCTAATGAGAGGCAGGTGGGTATAACATAAGTAGGCTATTGGTGTGTTTTTACTGTCTGCTTTTAGCATCAACACTACTATTACAGTTGCAATTGTCTCTTTTTTTTTTTTTTTACATTCTTGTTCTTGAAAGAATTTATTTCACAAAATATATCCAGTGCATTGCATCATCATCAATTTTTCTGGACTATATTCCCAGGAAAGAGAGAGTAAAATTTTTAAAAGCATGTATCTCCCGAAAGTAAACTTTGTTGACTCTTAGAATGTTTAGACTAAAAACAATAAAACGTTAATTTTGAATATATGGAAATTTAGCTTTAGCTTCAGAAGACGTATTTTGTAGCGCTTTAGTCATGTTATATTTTGGTAATAAACGGCATGAGGGTGTAATATAAATTATGTAAAAATGTGTTCTTTTAACATAATTTCCTCTTTGTTATTTTGTATGTATTTCTCTAAGGACTCTGATTCATGGTGATAAGAAGGGTGGGTTTACTGTGTTCTGGGCAGATGATGGACTGGACACAGGACCAATTCTTTTGCAAAGAGAATGCGATGTTGAGCCGAACGACAATGTAAACAGCATCTACAAACGCTTCCTGTTCCCAGAGGGAGTCAAAGGCATGGTGTGGATTATTGCAGATACATCTACAGCCTCATATTGCAAAATATAATTTGCTATCCATTAAGTTAAAACAGCATATCAGTCATTGTTTTAATGTAGGAACAGCAGGATTTGAAGTCCAGAAAGTAGTCTGATGTAGTTGTTGTATATGCACTTTTGGATTCTTATGTGTGTTTTTGTTTTACTGTAGGTGGAGGCAGTCAGGTTAATCGCAGCGGGTAAAGCTCTGAGAATCAAGCAACCCGAGGAAGGAGCCACATATGAGTGTATTCAGAAGAAAGAAAATTCAAAGGTGGAGTTTCTCCAGCACTGCACAACAGTCAATATATAGATGTATAGCTTGTTTGATTCTAAGTGTTGTACACAACATTTCAACAACCGTCTATGGTTGGGTGCATAGATTGACTGGAACCAGCCAGCAGAAGCCATTCATAACTGGATCAGAGGGAATGACAGAGTCCCTGGAGCCTGGGCAGAGATTGACAGCAAAGTGAGTGTTTTAACTAACTGTTGAGCACGCACAACAGCACAGCAGACATGTAGTAGACACTCTTAGTCAAATGCTACAGTGTTGTTTTCGTTCTTCTGGTAGAATGTGTCATTTTATGGATCAACACTGTTGGAAAATGACCATTCTTCCAGCAATGGTCAACCTCTGGAAATCCCTGGAGCAAGTCGACCCGGTCAGGTTACCAAAAGTGGCCTTGTTCTCTTTGGGAACGATGGCAAAACGGTAAGGACTTGGAGAAACTTTATGCTTTTAAATTTGCTGTAAAAATGTCATTGTGAAAGGACTGGCGAAACCTTAAACATACATAATGACTATTTCTTTCTTCTACTGTGCACAAAAGAAGATATTGTGAAGAATGTTGGTAACCAAAAAGTTTTGGTGACATATGACTTCCATTGTATGGACAAAAAAAGACATTTCCCAAATTATTTTTTTCCATCTTCTACACAAGAAGGAAAGTCATAAAGGTTGGAATCAGCTTTTATTTATTTTTGGAATAGAGTTTTTTTTTTTTATTGTTTTTTTTTTTTTTTTTGGGTGAACTATCCCTTTAAGTGCAAGCTGCAATCGTCACGGGCTCACGGCCCAAGCACATGTAAAGAGACCACGATTAAGATATACGAATTCAAAAGAATATATCCTGTTGATGCTGTGGATAAAATTGCTTCAGTGTCAGATGTCAACTTCTTTGAGCACAGTTGCAAAATAGGTTTTTCTTAAGATATAGCCCCCAGCATCAGAAGCATTTTCAATGTAACATGCTAGACAGAAGTCTCAATGTTTCAGCATGTCACCATGAAAAATTGTCACCACAGCTGAAAAATGAATTAGATCACATCTTAGAAATTAAGTACCAAATCAAAATGTCTTTGATACGTTTTTGTCATGAGGGTCTCTAGAAGATCTGTACCAAATTGTGTGTGAACTGGACAAGCGGCCTAGGAATACTTTTGAAAAAGTAATTTTTGGGGGGAAATAAAAAAATATACAGATTAAATATATTTTATAGTTGAGAATGAAATCTGAGCTATACATTTCTTTTTGTCCTAAGGCAAGGATTCAGCAGAATTCTAGCCCACATGTTAATGGGCATAAATGTAAATGTACTTGGGGCCCTAAAACCTTAAAGGGATGTTTCACCCAAAACTGTCATTATTTATGCACCTTTGTTGTTCCAAACCTATATTACTTTCTTTCTTCTGTGGAGGAGCACAATGATATTTTGAAGATTGTTTAAACTTTTTGACAATACTATGAAAGTGAGATGTTGTTGTTTTATTAAACGTAAGAAGAAGGTTTCCCCATGTATTTTACACCTTTGATAGTGAACCAATGCAATATGGACTAGTGTGAATACTGTATGTTGAACACCATTTATTCTATTTTTTTTCTGAGGTTGTAGATGCGTGTGAATGTGTATTTATACATAAAGTGTGTTTGTACTTATGTATGCATTTAGTTGCTTGTGAAGAACCTGCAGTTTCAGGATGGGAAGATGATTGCAGCGTCACAGTATTTTAAAGCTGGTGTCAGTTCCACTGTGGAGCTTTCTGAGGATGAAAAACAATTTGCTGAGCAGATGAGGGTACATTTTTTGTCATTAGTCACCATAATATTATTTTTTTGTGTGTGCGTGTCTGCATGTTACAAACCTTGTACCCATATTAAATACTAATAGTTTTGTTTTTGTTTTGTTTTTTACATTCTGAAAGATAACGTGTTGAAGACAGAAGACTCATGTAGTATTTATTGCATTTTTATCCAGGAGGTGTGGAAGAGTATTTTGACTAATGTAGAGAAGATTGAAGACACTACTGAATTCTTTAAGTCTGGTGCTGCTTCGATGGATGTAGTCAGGTAATTATGTGAGCATGTATCATTTTCTAATTCTGATGATATATAATGCATGTAAATATACATTATTTTCCTCACTTTTCCCTTTATAGAATTCAAATATTTTTTTTCTTCTTATTTTCATACTGTAGGCTGGTGGAAGAGGTGAAGTTAAGGGCGAAACAGTTGCAGTTGCAGAATGAGGACGTTTACATGGCAGCAAGCTTTCAAGAGTTCATTCAAATGTGTGTGAGGAAGCTGAGAGGAGAGGATGAGGAAGACGAGTTCAACGTAGACTATGTTAGTATTGCTCCTGTTAAATGGATAGTAGTTTAAACTTAACTTGAGATTATACTAATAAATGGTCTGTGCCACTCAGTTGCATTTATTAGCTCTAGAATTGCCATAGTTATCCAAGTTTGAGTAGAGCGATCAAAAGAACCATAACTGATTTAATGAGTCAATCACAGTATACAGTTTTTTTTTGTTAAATGTGTATTTCTAATTTTGTACTTTCTATTCAAGTATCTGCATGTCTTTTGTAGGTAGAAAAAAATCTGAACAATATGACAATCCGAATCCCTCACCAGCTTTTCATAAATGGCGAGTTTGTAGATGCTGAAGGGGGAAAGACCTATAAGACCATTAACCCCACCGATGGACAGGTACACAATGGACACAAACTTTTCCACTCTTAATCTATCTGCATTATCTTTTCCACATGCTCAATTTCAGCTTGTGTTTGTGTGTAGGCAATCTGTGATGTGTCCTTAGCTCAGATCTCTGATGTGGAAAAGGCAGTGGCTGCAGCTAAAGAAGCATTTGATGAGGGAGAGTGGGGCAAGATGAACCCCAGAGACAGAGGCAAACTACTCTACAAGTACATAATTAATTGCATTTTATATTTTAACACTGCAGTTTAAACATTGGTTTCGTTACCCAAAACGTTCATCATTTACAGAATTTAAGTAGTAAATGACAAATAATTCCTAATCGTCATTTTGACAGAAATGGTAAACGCATGATAAACATTCAAGCTTAGCCCATCAAGATATGTATGAGTTTGTTTCTCTTTATTTGGGTTTTTATTTCCAAACCAATTCTGTTGCACTTAATTTCATTTGCATTTATGTTTATAGAACTCAGATCATTTTTGCTCAGTCCATGCTAACAAAAAGTTATAAAATTATTAAAAGCTTTTTGCAAGATTAAACTGTTCTCTTATAATTTATCAAGAAATTTAACAAAGATGACAACAGAAAGGAAATATACAACTACCCTACCGGTATACATGATGGATGATGATTATTTGTCTCTGCAAGCGATACACATGTTATTAAAGTGTCTACAACAGATCGGTCTGAAAATAACTGTGTAGTGTATGTGGGCATTCTCCAGACTGGCTGATCTGATGGAGCAGCATCAGGAAGAGCTGGCCACTATTGAATCCATAGACTCTGGAGCAGTCTATACTCTTGCCCTCAAAACACACATTGGAATGTCTATCCAGACATTCAGATACTTTGCTGGGTGGTGTGACAAGATTCAGGTTTGCTTGTGTCTGTTTATATTATTTATTAGAATATTTATTTATCAGCCATCAGTTTTAATGTATGCCACAGTGTCATATTTAGGATATTCTGTTATAAGTAGCCTATATATTCTGTTTTTTCAAGATTTAGTTACCTTGTTTAAAGATTTTTTTGCAAAGGATAATAAGAGGGGCCTTAAAGGAACACTTCACCTCTGGAAAGATGAATGTGTATTTAAAATGGGTCATTTATGTAGAAGAAATGTGAAATTATTTTTGAATTTGGAGCCTTCTAGACTGAGAAAAGCCAGAAAATGTATTTTTGGCTTATGGGGATGAAAGACAACAACTCCCAGAATGCACTTGCTTCGCTGCCCTAGGAGGCCACGCCTACCGGTAAGAGATCGCAGTAAACAACACAGCTATGCTAACGTTACTAGTGAGTCTCCGTGAGTCTGCCCAGTATTTTGATGTCGCCCAAAATGTCCAGGATTCGGCTTTTGCGTTCTACAGTCGCCATTCCTCATGTTTACTGTGACGAGCAGAAACGAGACTGACGGCCGCGGAGAACGATGCGAGCCCGGTGGCGTGATTACTGATGAGTGGCGCCGGCGCCTGTGAGACGCACCGGTCTCGTATCTCTCACGGAGGAGCGGGAATTTTCCTAGCAATGTTAAAACGCACATCAAACGATCACTTGTTTAGCGTTCATGTAAACACTACATTCAGATTCACCAATCGGAATGAATTCAGTTAACGTTAGATTGAAACAAAAGGTGTGCATGTAAACTATGAATGCGACTGCAGAAAGCAAAAGCCGAATCCTGGACATTTTGGACGATCTCGACGGCCGGACATGTACGGGAAAAAGAGGATGGTCACCGCTACTACTCAGCTTTCTCCACAGAATAAGAAACTTTTAGCTTAGCTTCCAAATAAAGAATGGCTGACACTATATGTACATTCTGTGAGTGAGATCCCTCTATGGATGGGTTGAAAACATGCGGAACAGCGCCTTCTACTGGATAAATGATGAGCTAGTGTTTGTAGTCTTACCCTTATTCAAAGAAATTTGACTTCCTGCTTTTTATGACGCAAATTGACGATTTTTGCGTCATAAAAAGCAGGAAGTGGAACACTTAAATCCTTATTTCTCCCATCTCAGGGGAAAATAAGGGAATAAACCATGACCATTCGAAAATGTGACTGGGTTTCTAAAGATACAAAGTCTAATGCAAATGGGTGAAGTGTTCCTTTAAAGGGCACCTATTATGCCCCTTTTCACAACATGTAAAATAAGTCTTGTATGAGAGTGTGTATGTGAAGTTTTAGCTCAAAATACCCCACAGATAATTTTTTACAGCATGTTTAAATTGTCATTTTTGGGGGGCTGAGAAAAACGCTCCGTTTTAGTGTGTCTCCTTTAAAAGTTAATCCACGCACAGGGGGAGGAGCCTAACCAGCTCACACTCAGAGCCATGGCAATCTCAGCTCACAGAAAGATGATAATATCAAAACAGAAACTCACAGTAACGCCGTTTGAGTCGGACAATAATGCCCACAGAGCTAGAGAATATATGCCGAATAGAGATAGAACAGGTATGTTTATTTTAATTACGTTTATAACTTATTTGCCATCTGCTCCACTATTAATACAAGCCTGCTGTAGTAGACCCCGTCTGAATGATGACCAAAATATACTGATGAGTTCAATTAAGTTTATTGTACATCACACAAAAGATGAAGCGTTAGTTTTACTGCAGAAAATCACTAAGAATAAACACAGTATAAGAAGTGCGCATTAAGTCTTATCCATAAACTCTCTCTCTCTCTCTCCTTTTCATTATCATGGAACATAACGTTACACATAACGTAACAGTACCGTAACGTTACACATAACGTTAGTGGGTGCTTTATAAACTGGTAAACTGTATATCTGTAAAACGACTCTGAGCTCGAGCTGTCATAAAGTGCTCGCTCTCACTTTAATTTCTGCCAGTAACGTTAGTCCTGTCGCTCCGGAGACTGTAAGCTGGATCACGAGAGCAGTTGCACTGATCAATTCTTGAGTAACAACGAGCAAATGAAGACTGCCAAACAAAACACCTCAATCGCTTTCGGAGACATTCTACAGCTGCTCCAGCGTCAAAACAATGGCAGACTGTGTCCAGCTCACTCAGGGCGGGTCTATGCTCAAACTGCAGTGTCAATCAACAGTCGTGGGCGGGGCTTGCGCAATTCTACGTCACATGTTCTGACCACCCCCTCGTTCTGAGACAGTGCTTATGATTTATGGGGATTTAAAAAAAAAAACACTGGTTGGATTTTTATCATTATAGGGTGGTTGTGTACACACACTGCCAACACACATTTATGTTCAAACACCATGTAAAAGTGCAATATGTGCCCTTTAAATCTTTAAAGATAAATTCCAGGTTTAGTATCGATTACCACAAAAATGGTCCCTCGTTTTGGTTTACAGTGAGCACTTACAATGAAACTGAGACCACTTTGGCGATTTATATATGACACCACCGACATGTTGTCCGTGCGGACTAAGACATGGTGTCCTTTGAAGTTTGACAGAAATGCTTTCAGGGCCAAACAAACTGCTTTCATTTCCAGACAGTTGATATGTAAGATATGTTCGACCAGAGGCCGGAGACAAGCTTGCCCTCGTGCAGCGCTCCCCAACCTAGGTTTTACGAAAACCTCTTTCCTCCTGGAGGCCACCCCCATGGCCACGCCCTCGTGGTACCAGTCCTGAGCCCACCAGGGAATCAGGGTCCGTAAACAACCGTGATTCACTGTAATGTGCAGGCTCTCCGACTGCCATGCATGGTCTGGCACACGGCGTTTGAGCCAGTGCTGGAGTGGACGCTATGCAGTAATACGGAGTACTGGTGATGCGTCTGCCATGAGACCGAGAAGTTCCTGAAACTTTCTGAGGGTTGTGAATGCGCCTGCTTTGAAGGAGGCTGTCAGCTGTCAACAGGAGGGGCGTAGCCGTCTTTGGAGAGAGCTAGCCGCGTCTGCAGCACAGAGACAGGCATAGAGCCACCGGCAGAGAGTGCAGTTTCAGCATGGGCGGTTCCCAGGCATTTGACGCACTCCGTGTGCCCATCGGCCTCGTGCAGATGGCATCCGCATGTGGAGCGAGGCATTTGTAACAACGCTCGCGAAATTGCTCGTTTAGACTGTATGTGTGCACACAGTAATAGTAGCAGAAAGGATTTAGCGTTGATCGCCGGATGGCCGCAGGAGAACGGCGTCAGGAGAGAAGCGGCTTCCTGGTGAGTGAAGACGCTGCCTGCTGTGTGATGGCTCGTTCTAGCAGAGAAGGCTTGTTTCCAAGGCGATTGCTTCAGAGGAGACGGGGACGTGAAGTGTCACTGAAGTAGAGAAAATCTGCTATAATGGCGGATTTGGGCTCCTTTTATAGGCACAGCCACACCCATTTTTGCGGTCTCTGACGTGTGTTGGCGTGCTGATATCCGATTGGCGCACACGTCTCGCCATTGGATGTGCAGTTGCCGCAGCACAGCAGCCTATGAGTGAGCCAGACACTCACTGTGCTCTCTGTGCAGCTGCAATGTGTTTTTACAAAAAAGCTTCAATAATCTGAGGAAAGGAGTTTCCCCACTGCGTATAGCTACGCAATACGAGTGACCGTTCTCGAAAGGGAACATGAATTTAGTGTGGAAAAAATTTACTTAGTAACCTTTTCTGTGTAAGGTTAGATTTATTTTTCATACTAACAAAATAATACCCTAAAATGACTGTATAAATGACGAGAATAACTTTACAGCTCAAATAATACACAAGTTTTAAAAGAAGAATCAACGTTCAAGTGGTTTTAGAAACTACCGTATTGCCTGGTTTCACAGACAAGGCTTAAACTTAGTCCCAGACTAAAATGCATGTTTGAGCTGTTTTAACTGAAAGTAACTTGCACTGACACATCTTAAAATATGTCAGTGCCATTGTTTTGTCTCAAGATGCACACCAGTAATGTTTTTTTTTCTAAGGCGCATTTATAAAAGCTACTTAATGTCCTAATAGAACTAAGGCCTAATCCTGGCTTAATCTAAGCCCTGTCTGTGAAACCAGGCCTACAAGTATCACATTTAGTCATGGCCAGATGGTTTGAGAGTCAGACTGGTAACCCAAAGGTTGCGGGTTCAATTCTCGATTCTGTTAATTCAGCCTAACTTGTATTGAACCCAGAGGATTAGTTTCACCAAAAATGTAAACACTGTCATTATTTACTCACCTACAAGTTGTTCCAAACCTGTATTAATTTTTTTTCTTCTGCTTAACACAAAATAATATATTTTAAAGAATGTCAGTAACCAAACAGTTGATGGGCCCCATTGACTTCCATAGTATTTTTTATACTACAGATAGAGGACAGTCTGAACTGTCACCTTTTTTTTCCTTCTGATTCCTTGGCTCATGACGATTCGATTGCAAATTAATATGACGTCATTTGAATTTTGTGAAAAACCTGCTTTTTCAAACTCCTCCTAGGCCGTTGCTCCGATTTTTACGAAAATTTAACCAGACCATCTTCAGACCATGGCGACAAAACTATGGAATTCAAATTGATTCGGCAAACAGTTCTCGAATAATGCGCGAACGAATTCGATGAAGTACCCGCCAAATTGGACATGAGGCTATATCTCCGCAGCGCTTTAACGTATTCTGACCAAACTTTCGTAATCGCCACCTATTGGTCAAACGTGATAAAACATTAAATCACATTATTAGTGATTGTATTTGATTTTTCAGGTATTTTGCCTAAAATCATCTTAATATGCTCATTGTTGCCGTTGGTCTGATGCTCCCAGCCATGCAGTAGTGACTTGTCGTGCCTTCTTTGTGCTCGGCCCCTTTAATGACTCCTTGCAGCTATATTCTTCAAAATATTTTCTTTTGTGTTCAGCAGAAGAGAGAAATTCATACAGGTTTGAAACGACTTGAGGGTGAGTAAATGACAGAATTTTCATTTTTGGGTGAACTATCCCTTTAATATAAGGTAGCTATTATCCCAGAACAAAACTGAAAAAAAAATACTTTTGTTATTATACAGTATATGATTGGAAACTACTGTTTTAGTAACATTTTTAAAAATGTATCAAAATAATGAACCTATTCTGGTGTGTGTCTGAAAGATCTATATTTTTTCTCCACAGGGCTGCACTATTCCTATCAACCAGGCTCGGCCTAATCGAAACCTTACCTTCACCAAGAAAGAGCCAATTGGGTAAAATCAACCCTCCCTATAAAAATGAAAACTCACACTCCAACCTCACCATGAAAAGTCACCTTAAATGCTATGTATTTTTTATATCTGGATAGAATGTTGAGAATATTTAGCTCTTGCTTGTTTATGTTCAGTTTGTGTGCCATTGTCATTCCATGGAATTATCCATTAATGATGCTGGCATGGAAGACTGCAGCCTGCCTGGCAGCTGGAAACACTGTGGTGCTCAAACCTGCACAGGTAAAAATTGGAGTTAATGCTAAACAAACATGCACAAGCAATGTTTGGAACAGAAATGAAGAATTGTGTGTTGTTTCTGTGTTGAATTCTAGGTCACACCTTTGACTGCTCTCAAGTTTGCCGAATTAACTGCACTGGCAAAGTTTCCAAAGGGCGTGGTGAACATACTACCAGGATCCGGTGCATATACATGCAAAGCATACACAACAAAGTTCATATACTGATATACTTTTTTTGTATGTCATTCAGTATCACTATTGTAAATGCTTGGCGCATTTAATTTTTTTGAGTGAATTTGGCTGTTTTTAAGGCTGTCTGCTTATATATATATATGAATCGAATATTTATTGAATATGTCAATTTTAGGGTCTGTGGTTGGTCAGCGGCTGTCTGACCACCCTGATGTTCGAAAACTGGGTTTCACCGGCTCCACTGAGATTGGCAAACAGATAATGAAAAGGTGAATGAGCATCTCTTTTTAAAAGGTTGTGACTCTTCTTTTCTTTTCAGAGTTTTGTAGATTTTGTCTTGATGCCACATTTGGGCCACAAATTGAAAATAGTGGCACATATTTTAATCTAGTTATTCTAATCATATTTTAATCTTAATAACTCTGAATAAATTATACAAACACATTCAATATTATTTTTACAGCATTTTTTTCATTTAAGGTAATTACAAATAGGGTTTAAATAAAAGTTGGGAATCCTAAAAATGCTTGTCTATCTTGTAGCTGTGCAGTCAGCAATGTGAAGAAGGTTTCACTTGAGCTAGGAGGGAAATCTCCTCTCATCATCTTTAATGACTGTGATCTGGACAAGGCTGTCAGAATGGTTTGTTCACCTCAGTACCATGAACGCATGATCATATTAAAAATACATTCTTTGTTTATCGAAGTCATGTTGTAATCTCAGACATGTTATGTACCCTCCACACACACTTCTTGTCTACAGGGTATGAGCTCTGTGTTCTTTAATAAGGGAGAGAACTGCATTGCAGCAGGGAGACTGTTCATTGAGGAATCTATCCATGACACTTTTGTGGAGAGAGTGGTAAGGAATACACATAAATGAAGATGTAATAGCCTCTTAAGCTGAATGTCTATTTTCACATATATTCCTTTTGATTCCTTACCTACAACTGAATCATAGTTATGCTGATATATAGTCATAACACACTCTTGTCACTGTGATATGGCTTTAATATTATATCTGAAGTATAGTCATACAATCTGGATGAGTGGTGAAACCTCTTAATATAATTTAACCAAGATAATTATTTGTGATGACTTCATAACTCACCATTTTATAATTAAAAACTCATATCATATAACTACATCTATGTAGGTTAGTGAAATAAAGAAGATGAAGATTGGTGATCCACTAGACCGTTCCACAGACCACGGCCCACAGAACCACAAAGCCCATCTGGACAAACTAGTGGAATACTGTGAAAAAGGGGTCAAAGAAGGAGCAAGATTAGTGTGTGGAGGGAAACAAGTAGACCGTCCAGGTGAGGGGAGTGTGAGCATTTGCATTAGTCTTAGTGGGAAAGAAAAGTGCAAAGTTGCTTACGCTTTCCATCTCTATAGGGTTCTTCTTTGAACCAACTGTTTTCAGTGATGTGCAGGATCACATGTATATTGCTGTTGAGGAGTCCTTTGGGCCCGTCATGATCATCTCCAAATTCAATGGGTTGGTAAAAACAAGCTACTTTTACCTCTAAAATGCTGATTGTCTCACACCAGTCAATCTATATAAACTCAGCTTCCAGCAATGATTAATGATTTGTAGTGGATTTAACTGTATGCATCATGCTTTTTTTATTTGAATTGTAACAACATGACAAAAAGCAACATTGTTAACTGCCTTTTCCCCAATGTCCCTCATTCAGAGATGTTGACAACGTACTGCAGAGGGCTAATACTACAGAATATGGTTTAGCATCAGGTGTGTTTACACGCGACATCAGCAAGGCTCTGTATGTGAGTGAAAAACTTCAAGCCGGCACGGTGTTTATCAACACTTACAACAAGACAGACGTGGCAGCTCCTTTTGGTGGCTTCAAACAGTCTGGCTTTGGCAAAGATTTGGGTAAGATTGTGTGAATGATATAATTGTTTTGATACATTTGAGTACCGGTAGGTATTTCTTTTTAACTGTGTATTTCTCCCCAACAGGTCAAGAAGCTCTGAATGAGTATCTGAAGACTAAGTGTGTCACCATTGAATACTAACTGATAAAATACTGGACATATACTGCACAAAAAAGATGATTGCATTTTAGTGCTCTAAAGTGGATTTTTGTCTCATAGTTTTACATGGTACCTGTAAATGTCTAACTGTACATAAGCTCAGAGAAAGTGATTTCCGTACAGAAGACTTTTTTTCACTTATTATGATATATCACTTTGTCATTTGTTGTGATATAGTTTGTAATAGGTTAAAATACTGTGAAATAATGCTTGACTAGCCATCAAAACAATTTCAGGTAAACATCTGACACTGTTATTTACTGCACTGATACTGTTTAATTGTTTTAAAGATTTCATATTGATCTAAATAAGTGTATTTTATCCTTTAGAAACCAGACCTCCACCATTGTTTTGTCTTCTTTCTAAACATTTTCCAAGCATGTGCCACAAAATAATTAAATCTGTCCAGTATTGTCTTATTACATTGTTTTGAGTGTTTTATTAATGTGCATTTGTGATAAAAAAATATGTACTGTGTAACAGAGCCAGATCCAACATCACGATAACCTAGTTTTCATTTTAACAGTATTTGAGCAATTTGTCAAAGATTCATTATTTTTCTTGACTATTGGTTATTCAAAGTAAAAGTTATTACACTGTCACAAAGATATGGTTATTATAATTTTTCAAATAAATATTTAGAAGTTATTTGAGAATTGACAATTTATCTACCATTTTCATACTAGAATTAACATATTGTTGTAAACAGAATTTAGAGTGTGGAGTGTATTATTTTAGTATTGGTAACGCAGTTCAAATGTTATGGGAAGTTCATTCATTCAGGCCCTTAGCGTCGATGACGACGATTGGCATGGCGCTTCAGTCTTCTACTGTTAAGAAAGTCTGTGTACTGCTGCTGGCAAGATCTTTTGGCACCAGATCTAATGGTGGCGTGCCACATTGCTCGGTCACCAGCAAGCGTTTCCCAGGTTTCGCTAGGAAAGCCGAACGACTGAAGGTCACGCTTCAGGACATCCTTGTACCGGAGCTTCGGCCGGCCGACTGGGCGTGGGGCATCAGCAATTTCGCCATACCGAATTGCTTTCGGTAATCGGTTTTCATCCATGCGGTAGGTGTGGCCAGCCCATAGTAAGCGACATAGTGTAAAGGTCTGTGCTCTTAGTCGTGGAAAGGATAGCCGAATTTGAAACATGATCCTTCCAAGTTATGCCAATAATTGAGCGCAGACAACGAAATTTAAAAGTGTTCAGACGTTGTTCATGTCTGCTATAGGTGCACCAAGTTTCACTGCCGTACAGGAGAGTGCTGAGAATACAGGCCTCGTAAACTTTGATTTTTAGGTGGAGAGACAGTGAATTGTTCTTCCATACTCTCTCACTAAGCCTGCCGAAGGTTGTTGATGCTTTCCCAATACGGATGTCCAATTCGCAGTCTAGACTGTTGGAGGCTGATCTTCAATCCAAACTCCTCACAAGCAGCAGCAAAGGAGTAGCACATAGCCTGCAGATCAGTCTCAGAGTTGGCAATGAAGGCGGCATCATCTGCATATAGGAGTTCCCGGATATGGATGCGGTTGATCTTTGTTTTTGCGCGTAATCTTGCCAGGTTGAAGAGATTGCCAGAGCTACGTGTGTGAAGTAACACTCCAGATGGAACAGGGAAAGCTTGGCGCAAGACAGCGGAAAAGAATGTTAAGAGTGAATGAAGAGAGTTGGAGCTAGTACACAACCTTGCTTCACACCACAGAAAATTTAAAATTCCTTAGAGCGAGAGCCCTCAAACTGTATTGTTGCCTTCATATGATCATGAAATTCTTGTATGATTTTCAGGAGTTGGGTGGACAGCCCAGTTGACGGAGGATGGTAAACAGGCCGAACCTGCTGACGTAGTCAAAGGCCTTAGTCAGATCGACAAAGACTGCATACAGAGGCCGACCTTGCTCAATGTATTTCTCTTGGATTTGGCGAACTGAGAAAATCATGTCTATGGTAGAGCGACCGGGACGGAAGCCGCATTGGCTCTCCGGGAGTATCCTGTTTGCAATGACCTGTATGCGTGGGAGGGTGAGGCGGGCAAAGACCTTGCCAGGCTGGGAGAGAAGGGCTATACCCCGGTAGTTGTTACAGTCACAGCGATCCCCTTTGTTCTTATACAGAGTAACTGTGTTAGTGCTACGTAATTCATCGGGGATGTTGCCTTCATTTCAGCAGGTTGAGAAGAGGTGATGGAGTTCCACGGCAAGTGTGTTGCCACCGCTTAAGATGATTTCAGGTGGAAGCCCATCCGCACCAGGGGCTTTGTTGTTCTTCAGGAGGCTGATGTTTTTTTTAACCTCATTTAGAGTGATGTTGTCAAGCTCGAGCTGGATTGGGAGTTGGGGAACAGCAGATACTATAGCAGCTTCACTAGCTGTTACAGGCTCAGCATACAGTGAGCTGTAGTGTTCCACCCAGCGATTGAGCTGATCGTCAAGGTTTGTGAGTATTTCTCCTGTTGAGGATCGTAGAGGGGAGGACTTCTTCACAGGAGGTCCTAGAGCTTGCTTTAGCCCCTGGTACATACCACCAGTATTACCGGTAGCAGAGCAATGTTCTACACGTCTGCAGATGCTTTCCCAGTAGAGGTGTTTTACCTCCCGTGTTAGGCAATGCACCTCTGAGCGGGTCTGCTTCCAATGAGCAATGGTACGAGGGGAGGAGTCTTGTTTGACAGCCAATCGTGCCGCACGCTTATCTGCAAGAGATGGTAGGAGAGTGTATGCATGACACCTAAACCAGTCAGGCTGTTTTTGAGTACGTCTGCCGAAGCTGGAGAGTGCGCAATCCCTAACTATGTTACGAAAACGCAGCCAGGCCGATGTAGCATCCTGGGTGGGGGCAGACAGAACAAAATTGGCTTGCAGCGAAGCCTGAAACTAACAACTAAACAACTAAACGCAGTTGGGAGGCAGTAGCAGGATGACGACCGGGCCTAGAACGCGAGCCCTGCCGAGCAACGACAGTACCCCTGCTTGCAGGGGGCTCCCGAGTTGCCAGTCGCTGAGAGTTTTTTCCAGACAATTCCATCGTAGTTGCTTGAAACGTTAAGCTCCGGGGCAAGAAGTTAGTGGATAAATGCATGCCCAGAACAAAGCATCCACCTCTGGACCCAGCACTGCAAGCGCCAGCGGAGCACAAATGTGCGACTGCTGGAGAAGTGATAGGTTGCCCCGCAGTACCCGCTAACTGGGTGTTGATCCCTGACCGTTGATCGTAAGATGGTACTTCCGCTCAGTTATCTGCCATGGGTGACCGGTAGCTGAATCCTTCGGCTGCACTCACACCATGACTGCCAACTCCTGCTGCCAAGATGGCATATTGCTATTTAACCCATAGCTGGAAAAGAAGTAGTGCAGCCTAGTGGAACTATGGCTTAACCCATAGTTATGGGAAGGAGGAGGCGAGAACCGGCGAACATTCAAATATTTTAATAAATAAATAAACCAATATAAAAATGAAAGTATAAGCCAGCAGCCCCTTGCGGACGACTGCTGGCCACACAAAACAGAAACATAAAATCAGGCCTGTTCCTCTCTCGATCTCGCTCCCCCTACAGTTAGACATTTACAGGTACCATGTAAAACTATGAGACAAAAAAAAAATCCACTTTAGAGCACTAAAATGCAATCATCTTTTTTGTGCAGTATATGTCCAGTATTTTATCAGTTAGTATTCAATGGTGACACACTTAGTCTTCAGATACTCATTCAGAGCTTCTTGACCTGTTGGGGAGAAATACACAGTTAAAAAGAAATACCTACCGGTACTCATGCTTCCGCTCCTCCGTGAGAGATATGAGACCTGCGGTGTCCTCCCACGGCCCTCGACCTCGTCCTGCTCGCCACAGTATTATTTTTGTATTATTATTCTAAGCTCCAAAACTAATTTTTACTAACTATATAGTAATGAAGCAGCTTCATTAAAACCTTGAACCGGAAGTTGCAACTAACTTGTTGGACCCTTTTCACAGACTCTGATGACACGTTTTAACGGTCATCAGCATAGTAATTTCTTCAAGTTTTTTCACACACAAACACATTTGCACTCACATTCACACCTATACTATACAATTTAGAGTCTAATACACATATGCTGCATGTCTTTGGATTGTTTGGGAAATTGGAGCACACAGAAGAGGAGCTGAGCGAAGCCCGGAGTCAGCGGTGGTCTAGCAATAGTGGTGAAGGGACTACGTCTCCGTTCCCTCCTTCAGGGAACGAGGGTTGCATACGCAACCGAGACGTTCCCTTTCAGTCGTTCAAGTTCGACGTAGTCGACGTAGACTAAATGGAATCACCATTGAAACGGCATTAGTGCTTTGGATAACACTGGGAAAGCGTGCCCTTTCGATGGAAGGATGGACGCTACGGAAGCCACATCCAGCCCGCAAGGAGGTAGTATGTGGAGGATACACATATGGACTGGGCGTTACCGGGAAGTACAACATATGGAATGTCACTGAGGTGGCTCCAGCCTATAACAGGGGGAGACTCAACCGGTCAGCGACACGGGCTCACAAGCTAGAAGACTTTCGGGGATCTTCTCAGTGAGAAGAACACCACTCAACGAACAGGTTCCACTTCAGGGCGTAAGCATGCCTCATCTTTAGAGGGTGCTATCGCAGAAGTGATGGTGTTTACGACATGTTTGTGGTAGAAGACCAAGAACCTCCGCTTGTTTGGAACCAGACATGGATTTCCCAGAGGTCTGGATGCGGGTGCCAATGGTGCCCCGTCCCTGAGATGTCTCAGATGAATGGTCAGGAAGGTGGCTGTCAAAGGAGCATAAATTTAAGAGAAATAAGTCTGGTTGGGCCATATACCTGCTCCTTCTCCTCCCAAACTTAGCACAGTGCTGTGCAAGAAGGCTCACTGGGGTTTTAAACGCATTTCTGCGATGGCCCCGGGGCCAGCTGTGTGCCCGTGTCTCTGTACCGAGGGTTCTGCTTGAAACCCTAGGCAATTGATACCAATGCAGTCCCCCCAGGCCCGCCCAGACCCCCTTTACTGCATGCCCGTTGTACGTGGCCCCTCAGAAGGTGTTGGTGGACACTTGGAGACACCGTGGAGCGGCTGGCCCGAAGAAACAAAAGGTCTGATCACGGGCTGAGGGTTTGGCGGCAGGCCGTGTGATTGTCACACGGAGCGTGCCGCTCTGCTACGGCCACCTCGGGACTCGGCCATGAAGCCAGTGCTGAAGCAGTTTTCATATGGAGGAAGCCGTTCTATTGGGGCTGCGTCTGCCATATGAAAAGCCTCTGAAAAAGTTTCTCACTTCTGTATCTGTACGTTCACACCGCCGCCGGCGAGAGCGGCAAAATTCGCTCTCGCCGCCCTGCCATCGACGCCGTGAGATTCGGGGACTCTCTGGCGCTCTGACGTAGATTTTAGAATGCGTGATTTTTTTCCAACTTTATTTAAAGGAGCCGCAAAGCAAATAAGAACTGAACATAAATCAGTATCATATTTTGTGCATACTGGCTACACGTAGGGTATAAGTTAACCTATTAAAATCTTTTAAATGTGAAAGTAACAAAACACCAACAATTTCAGACACCTTTTTCCATTTGTCGTTCTTTTTATTAATGTATGTAAACAGGGACACGTCGTACAATAACGGGAAACCCGCAACAGAAATAATTAACTTTTCCTCCATTTTGCTTAGGAACTAATGTGGTCGGAACCAAAGTTTACAGGATTGTGTTCTCTGGTATCCTCTCAGGCGGAGGAATTCTACATTCCGATTGGTTGCCGATGGTTGCCGCCGAACCGCGTCATAGCTTATTACCATAAAGTTGGCAAATTTCAACTCTTCTCGCCACTCTCGCCGTCCAAGACGCGCCGCGCCGCGCCGCCCTCGCCGGAGCTCGCCGCCGGCTCTCATTGAAAATTAATGGCTTCCGGCCAATTTGACGCTCTCGCCGCCAGTTGTGTGAACGTACAGTTAAGCACCGACCGGACACGTTCCTCTTGAGAGATGTGTTGAACCGAGTCCATCTCCATACCGGAAAAAGAGATCCTCAGCCCGTGGGCAAGTCTACTCCTTTCCCAGTTGACCTGAAGACCCAACTGGCTGTGGAGCACTCGAAGGGTAAGACTTTGTATTGACTTTGAATCCTCGATTGCAAAAAGCACAGGTACAGTCTGCGTTGTGGAAGGATAAAGATCTGAAGTACTTCCGGTTGAATGCTGCAGACCAATCTTAGGGACGGAGCATTCGAAAATGCGTTTCTGCGTTAGCAACTTGAATGGAGGCTTAAAAAGGGGCCCGTTTCCCGACTCGCAGGTCCAAGATAGGCCGTAACACACTACCTTTCTTGGGTACAGTAAAGTACGGGCTATGATTGCACAGGGGAATGATTGCAGCAACACTGACAGGAATGGCGCAGCCTGTACCAGTGAAGCAATCACGCTGTAGAACCACCAGCACCGGGAGAGACTTCCAGAAGAAGCTCCGACACGCAAATGCATCCGTGTTGCTCTTTTAGGAAATGAAAAACTCTTAGCAGTGTCGGAGCACACAGGAGAATGCTTGCGGCAACACTGACAGCAGGAATGGTGCAGCCTGTACCAGTGAAGCAATCGCCCTGTAGAACCACCAGCACTGGGAGAAACTTCCAGAAGAAGCTCCGACACACCCGCTCGTTGAATGAATCAACACTCTTCAGAGACACCGTCATGAAGACCAATCGGCTCCGAAGCGAAAGACAAGTGGTGCATGCATCCACTTCCGTATTTATACTCGCGCTGCGGGGCGTGCTATTTTTTTCCCCCCAGGATGGTAGGGGAAGGTACTGCCTTTTTCGCCTCTGATTGGCTACTAGGGCTCTCCTCCGATTGGTTATTTGATTTGGCCGTGAAACGTCATCTCATGTTCATGGCAGGCTGTCGGCTAGTCTATTCACACACACACACACACACACACACACACACAGACACAGACACAGACACAGACACAGACACAGACACAATCACTCACTCACTCACTCACTCACTCACTAACCCTTCTAGCCAATCAGAGGCGAAAAAGGCGGTACCTTCCCCTACCATCCTGGGAAAAAAAAATATCGCTTGCGGAGCGGAGCGTGGATGCAAAGCTCGCACGCCAACGTGTGCATTGGCGTTTTTTTCAATACTGGAAGATGACAGGAGATCCCATTCAGACGACTGAAAGGGAACCATACTTCAGGTGATTAATGAAAATTATTTTTGTAAATATATGATAATCTCTTCCTTACAGTGTTGTGAGACAAATTAGCCACAAATTAGTAGAACACAGCTGTTAGTAAAACATATTAAATTGAGTTAAATAGCTATATTTTAATAATCATAAATAAAACACAATTTACCATAATTTATAATTCATTTAATTTTAAATATCATATAGTAGGCTATTTTCTATATAGGCCTATATTTAGGCCTATATTTATGTTTTAATTATTATTAAGCAAATAAAGCAGAAGTAAGAAAGCTGGAAACTGCATATTTCGTATAAACTCGCGCGCTCTGTCCTCTCCGCGGTGTAATTCGTGCTTCAGCAAGTGTACATCGGGTGCATTGTTGATATAAACCACGTAGGGAATTAAGTTTTTATTTTATTTTTTTTGAAGCCCAGTTTTTTATATGTTATTTTTTTTATTATTAAATTTTAATAAGAACAAAACATACTTTACATACAAGAGTACATATTAATTAAATATGTCAAGGGTAAAAACAAAATAATAATAAGTAATAGAAAAAAGGCATTTTACATAAAAAAAACTTATGCTGTCTAACAATTCTGTAGTTTTTCTAGCTTTTAAGTTTTTACTTTTAGATATTGTTTCTAAATATATTTAACATCAATTTTAAAATGTTCAAAATTTCGTAGGGAATGAAGTTGTTCATTCAGTATTCGGACACCACTTCAAAATGGCCGACACCCTATATAGGGCACTATTTAGTGGATAGGGAACGGTTTCGGACACAGCAACAGTACAGTCCTATCTTTTGTTGTGACTGCTATAAAACAGGTTTGAAATTATTTTATATTAATCTAAACTAAGAAATTCGTTCGTCCAGTCATCCAACGCGCAATTAATTTAGATAAAGCCTCCTTTAGATATTCAAATCCGTTAGGTTCACCAACCATTGTTTTTACGCACCTACGCGAATTCATCGTCATACTACGCAGTTTTCTTTGCGTTGTGTGTGTACTTTCGATACATCCCTACGCACAAAGTTCTACGACATTAAACGGGGCGGGTCCAGTTGCTTAGTGGCAGACGACATTTTACTGAACCGAGTGTACGCCCGATGTTGTTTGTCTAACTCAAAGCTGGTGTATTTTTCGCTGCTGTGTTGTTTGTAAAAGTCTGTTTTCATGCTGTAAGGAGATACTTGCAGATTTTACATACTAACCTTGTCTTAAACACCCTCATTAAACATATTACATATCTACCGCTTATCAGAAAAAAATACATTTCTACAAACCAGGTAACGTTAACGTTAACGTTAGGACCAGCCTTACTTCGTTTTGTTAGGAGGAAAAGGTGATTATTCTGCTGGGGTTTTACTTTACTGTAGGGTAAAGGAAATGAGGGGAAGTAACTCGTATGGAGACAGAGATCGAGGACGGGACAGAGGGTGAGCTATTATATTTAATTGATGTTTGTTTATTTGTGTGTATTAAAACATTTAATAATATCAGTTTAATTGGATATTAGGTCATTCATATTTTGGTTTCAGGTAACAGATTTAGCTACTGGTCCATACAGTATCTCAAACAGTGCTCATAACTGCCAGGAAAAGGATTCAAAGTTAAAGAAATGTATCTCTCACAGGCCTCGCTTTGGATCAAGTCGAGTTGTCCAACCTCCACCTAAGAAGTTTGGGAATCCAGGAGATCGGCTGAGGAAGAAGAAATGGGACCTGGACCAGCTGCCCAAATTTGAGAAGAACTTTTACAGCGAACACCCAGAGGTTCAGCACATGAGTCAGGTAATAAATAACCTAATAAAAAAATAATAAGAAAAAGGAAAAAAGTGGAGTCTGAAATGGGTTTCCGTACATATCAATTTATTTACAGCAAAAACCTTATTGACAATGTTATTTTGGTAAATCAATATAGTGAACTTTAGAATATAGTCTGGTCTACCGTTTTTGCTTTTATTTATATTTGTATATTTAATAGTATGATGTTGAAGAATATCGCAAGAGAAAAGAGATCACCGTCAGAGGCTCCGGCTGTCCAAAGGCTGTCACCAACTTCCATCAAGCTCAGTTCCCTCGTGAGTTTATTTCACATGAGTGTGTTGAAAAAGTTTTTTTTTTTTTCCTTCATCACACTTACTAATATAATTTCTTCTTGTATTATTTTCTGCTAGTGATGGGTCGTTCATTAACAATTCATTAATTTTGAACAAATCTTTTATACGACTCTGGAATAATGAGTTGTCTTATTCATTTTTTGTTTGCTGTGCATGCACAACAGCAAAACATCATTTTGGTTGTTTGTAACTAACTGGAAAACTACATAGGCTCTGTACAGGAAACAGAGGGTCAGGAAAAAAAAGGTGATTACACTAGTCTTCATTCATTTACTATATTTAACATACAGGTGAAACTCGAATAATTAGAATATCGTGCAAAAGTTCATTTATTTCAGTCAGCAGCCATATCACCATGTAGCCCAAGACTGGTTTCCCACTGAAGCTTAGCAGGGTTAGCCTGGTTAGTACCTGGATGGGAGACCTCCTGAGAAAATCAGGTTGCTGCTGGAAGAGGTGTTAGTGAGGCCAGCAGGTCTGTGATATGTGTGGGTCCTAAAGCCCCAGTAGAGTGACGGGGACACGGTTTTAAAGAGCACCGTCCTTCGGATGAGATGTAAAACCAAGGTCCTGAGTCTCTGTGGTCATTAAAAATCCCATGGCATTTCTCGTAAAGAGTAGGGGTGTAACGATGTCCTTGCCACATTCCACCCATTGGCTCTTACCAATCATAGCCTCCTAATAATCCCCATTCACTGAATTGGCTCTATCACTCTCTCTCCTCTCTCCACCTATAGCTGGTGTGTGGTGAGGTCACTGGCGCCGTTGTACTGTGGCTGCCATCGCATCATCCAAGTGGATGCTTCACACTGGTGGTGGTGGTTGAAGAGAGATCCCCTGATATGATTGTAAAGCGCTTTGGGTGTACAGTAGTACATATGAAAGCGCTGTATAAATGCCTCCATTCATTCATTCATTCCATTCAACTTAAAAGGTGAAACTATTAAATGATATAGACTCATTACATGCAAAGTGAGACCTTTTCACAATATTCTAATTTTGAAATTGGGGTTTTCATAAGCTGTAAGCCATAATCATAATTTTTTTTTTTTTCGAGTTTCACCTGTATTTGTGCTCCTACTAGTCTAAATTAAGATTTGGGTTTAACCGCATTTGGCCAAATTTGAGTCTGAACTTGTGACTCCCCCCTCCCCCCATCGCTTCCTAATTCCTAACTAAATTGCTTTGTCATTTTGTTCAGTTATGTTAAAACATCTCTTTGAAATATTCTGGTCTTGTAGAGCAGTGGTTGCGTATAAGGATATTGAATATTGTTTCTATGTCTTTTAAAGAATATGTGATGGAAGGGCTGCTGCAGCAGAACTTTAAGGAGCCCACTGCTATCCAGGCTCAAGGTTTTCCTTTGGCTCTCAGTGGCAGGGACATGGTGGGCATCGCACAGACTGGCTCTGGGAAAACACTGGCTGTAAGAGACCTTCATCTACAACCAACAGCCAGCGAAAAACACACATACTTGAATACCCATTCCAAGTATACTCATGTTTACTTATTTCAATGTTTTCCACAGTATCTGTTGCCTGCCATAGTGCACATTAACCATCAGCCATACCCAGAGAGAGGGGATGGCCCCATCGTAAGTTGCCATACAACTTTTACCACAATAAGTAGAATTAGGCACTGATTTAGTATCAGAATGGTGTACTGTTGTTGATTCACACTACGATGATCAAAATGAATCCATAGTGCTTTGTTTGTACATTCTTCAATCCTGCTGTTTCCTGTTTTCTGTTCTGTTTAGTGTCTTGTGTTGGCACCCACACGTGAATTAGCCCAGCAGGTGCAGCAAGTGGCTTATGACTATGGCAAATCATCCCGAATCAAGAGTACCTGTGTTTATGGTGGAGCCCCTAAAGGTCCACAGATCAGAGATTTAGAAAGAGGTTTGGACACTGACTAACATCTACAACACACAAACAAAATTTGATGTAAAAAAATGACAACAAAAATTACCTATTGTTAATGCCTAAAATATAATCCTGATTATTCTGAGAATGTTTTATTATTAATTTAATTCCTATGAACCAAGCCTATCCGAAACACTGAAAGTGTGACATTAGTGAGCTCACTAATGTCATGAGCTGCATGTGTGTAAAAGAACACAGTGCCGTGCTTTACTCTTAAACATGTAGTGTTGTCAGGCTATAAATGTATGTAGTTAAATCGCAGCGTTTGCCAGTAATTATGACTTTATGGTGCCATTTATGTTTGAAAATGCTTATCGCATTTCTAGAGCTTTAAATGGTGTTCATCTTAAAATGAAAATTAAGTCATAAAAGTTCTATCATTAAATAATGCTTGATTATCATAGATTTTAAGTACATTTAGATTTTTAAAAAGCTGTGCCATTTTACAAAGATTAGCTGACTTGGTGGAATATTAAATAATAAAATAAATGTTTAAAAATAAATAAATAAATAATAATAATAATATATTTATTAGGGCTGTCAAAGTTAACGCGTTAATTAGGCGTTAACGCAACATCATATTAACGGCACTAATTATTTTAATGCGCGATTAACGCAGCGCGTATTTTCAGTTTGACCCGTGGCCCATCCCTAGTTGGAGAAATGGAGATACACAGTGTTGCCAACTTAGCGACATTGCAGAGCCCTTTAGCGATTTTTTTTCTCTTCAATAAAGCGCCCAAACCTTTAGTTTCTGAGAATCGCCGGTACTCTCCCAGCACGCGCGCAAGTAATGGGAACCTGGTATTTCTTTATTCTTTCTTCATGTGTCTAATAGACATGAACAAGTTCTTTGAAAAACATCTATGACCTTTGAAACATGTCTCGTCTTCATAATCTATGTTGACTATGGTTTCAATAATAAACATACATTTGCATAAAGCATCCATATTTATCCATTCCCATAATGATTAGAGTATTATACAAACTTGAAAAGTATTAATTTAAGGTACATTTAGAACAAATAAAAAATGTGCAATTAATCGCGAGTTAACTCATGGCAAGCATGCGATTAATCGTGATTACATTTTTTAATCGATTGACAGCCCTAATATTTATATATATATATATATATATATATATATATATATATATATATATATATATATATATATATATATATATCATCAGTCATATAGTCGAACTTTGTCCATTGGTCTTTTGTGCAGATCTACGTGACGTGTGCCTTGCCCAGAAAAAGCACATAAGTTGTGAGAAATCAAACAAAAACGCAACATGAAATACAATCTATAAATCCATTATGATTGTCATTAGAAGTTATCGTGTTCAGATCCGTCTGCTGTCATTCTGACTGTCATCACACAAATGGAGTTCCAGTCTGGAAATGTTTACACAGATTAAATACAGCGATACTTTTTGGGGATTTCTAGGCGTTGTATTTCATGTCGCGTATTTGTTAATCTTAATTTCTCACAACTTGTTTGTTATTTCTGGGCAAGATGGAGTGAACTACGGCGCTAACAGAGTCTCACGAATGCGCATGTCCTGAAGCCGTGGACAGAATTTTTTTTTAATCCAACCCTATCGTATTACCCTAGAACACTTGGAATATATGGTACGTGTCACATTCTGTTATACTTTTGCGTCATTTTTAAAAAGCTTGATGCTGGTCGTTATTCACTGCCATTATATGCCATTTTTCTCCTTTTGTAGTCCCCCAAAAAAGAAGGGCATACAGCATTAGAACACCACCAGGGTTAGTAAATGATGACTTAATTTTAGAGTGGACTATCCCTTTAAACAAGTTCATTGACAGTCGCTGATTGTTAACAGTTCAATGGAAGTTACTCCCATAAAGTCATGCAAAGCGTCATGGGGTGTAGAAAAAAAAGTTGGATTGAGCTGTGGTTTCTCAACCCTTTTCCTGGACTAGTGTAATAGTTACTGTGAATATTTTCTGATTAATTGAGCAGGAATAGTTAAGGGCTCTTCATTCAATAAACTTAGTTTGATCTCCTAAAGGTGTTGAAATCTGCATTGCCACACCTGGCCGTCTGATCGACTTCCTGGAGGTAGGAAAAACCAACCTGCGCCGTTGCACCTACCTGGTGCTAGATGAGGCTGATCGTATGTTGGACATGGGTTTTGAACCCCAAATCCGCAAAATTCTTGACCAAATTAGAGTAAGTTCTGTCCTTTTGTGAAACAGTCTCCAGTATTCACTTGAAACAGAATTTGACAGTTCATAGATGTTAACATTACACACACAGCAATGCTAGACTGAGAATCTTAATCAGCAGTTATGCACTCAAAAAATTGTCCTGGTCTGTGTTTAAGATTGCTACCCATAATCGCTTTCCTCTGAATGCATATCAAGCTCAATCTGTTCCTGTTTCCTTCAGCCTGACAGACAGACTCTCATGTGGAGTGCTACCTGGCCTAAAGAAGTGCGTCAGCTGGCTGAAGATTTCCTCCATGACTATGTCCAAATCAATATAGGAGCTCTAGAACTAAGCGCAAACCACAACATCCTGCAGATAGTGGATGTCTGCATGGAAAATGAAAAAGACAACAAGTGAGCTGAAGTATTGGATATGAAATTTATTAAGCTTTTATTATAGTCCTTGCGATTTGTGTTGGTCTACTTTCCTATTTGTCTGTATAAATCAAGATGAAAATGTTTCAAAGAAATGTTTGTGCTCAAAGGCTGATTCAGCTGATGGAGGAAATCATGGCTGAAAAGGAGAACAAAACCATCATCTTTGTCGAGACAAAGAAACGTTGTGATGAACTGACTCGCAGGATGCGAAGAGATGGGTGAGAGATCTTTATAATAAAGGTTTTTATAAAATCATATAGTATGCTGATGCAGTGTATGTTCTGTCTTCATCCAGGTGGCCTGCAATGTGTATTCATGGTGACAAAAGCCAACCAGAGAGGGACTGGGTACTATCAGGTGAATTTTTTTAAGCTTCACATTTTATTGAAGCAGACTGTCACATTTTTTCCTGACAGTTCTCACTTTCTTGTACTGTGTGTTATGTATTTCCAGAGTTCCGCAGTGGAAAAGCTCCAATTTTGATCGCTACTGACGTTGCTTCACGGGGTCTGGGTATGGTCTGATACTTGATACTCATTCAGAACCATTTTTTTTTTTGTCTAAAATTCTAAACGGAATGATTCTCTGATCGCCACTAAATAATGCAGATGATATATAGTCAACACTTTGACATGTACAACATTGACCCATACAGTCACATAATTGTGGAATGTTCAGTGACGTCTCAAACTTTGTGCCCATAGAGATGCACTGGTTAAGCAGATGTCATTCCTATTCACACAAACACAGGGCAGCAAACTGCACAATTTCTTTTGGAGGAATGTTATGTTTTGAAAGCAAAATCGCTTTCGTGAGACCCGAAAATAATAGGTTTAACCTCAAATACATGAAATCATAAAAATGTATTGAAATGTTTGCTAGAAACTTATTCTTTCATGAGAAATTCCCACTGAAGCATGTCCTCGGATATGTAATTGTTTGACCTTTTTCACACCTTAGGAGTTTGCATCCCTGCAAACAGCTAATCAAAGTGTTTTTTCAAGTAATTATGTTATGTCAGACAGACACCTAAATGTTGATCGATAAATAAGCGCACTAATGTCATATCTTGTCAATGCGCACAGCCAAGTCCCATGACCCTCAGAGTGTGTTCACACTTGTTGTTCAGTTCTTTTGGTCCGGGCCAAAAAAGAAAGTGATACATTTTTTGTTTTAATTGGACCAAACCGGTCAAGTGTGAACTTTTTTTTCAAATATATCAAGTGAAAAGTATTTGTATAATGCTTTTCACAGTACACATTGATTCAAAACTACAGAAAATAATGAAGATATTATAGACATGAAAATAAAATATGACAAATACATACATCATGCCTCACTCTGGGGGAATTTAGAGAAGTCAGTTCAGATTGACAACTATTTACAATGGCCATGCTATTCATTTTTTAAGAGAATTGAAGGTTTCCATCAATGTGTGACTTTTGGCAATGCAATGAAGTTAAGTAGAACTCAACTTCCTAAAAATGAACTGTGATCCACCACCTGATACTACAGATGGATAGTCGGTCAAGTAGGAATTCTCATCAACACAACCGTACAGATAATTGGCAACATCCAGTTATTTAATCTGTATCACTGTGAACGCCCCTTTGACTTTTTGTTCAGTTGATGAACAGAGAACAGTGTTTTGTGTAGGGTCTATTTCATTTTCCAAGATTTCATCTTGTGCATATAGTGGACCTTTATTTTTTTAACCGCTCAAATCACTTGCACATGCGCTGTTGTCTGCAGACAAGTCTCCACAGTTACAAAAATTGGGCTGCATGTAGACGGTGTGCACAGACATCTGCGGATTGTGCCAAATTGTCATATTGACTGCCCACAATATGAAGTGGAATGCGAAAAAAATGTGCTTTCAGATTAACAGTTGTCAGACTTTAGGAGGAGGATAGACATTAAGAACAGTTTTTAACCTAAATTTATATCTATAGTTTCAACGCCTAGAAATCAGTACCTAGAATTCTACTATTTGTTTAGGATTATTTTGGTTCAGACCTTAATGGCTTCTCTCTTTACAGTTGGAAAAACATCACATTTTGGGCTCTCTCTTTCTCTCTCTCTTGCATTCATATCTCCACCCCACCCTGTCCTTTCCTCTCTTATATATTTTGCTCAAAACAAGTGAAGGCTGGGAAGAAAATATATTTATTGACGCGTTGTCAAGTTCACATTTAATGGTAAAAAGGACTCTGGGCTGATGGTGACTGACGGGCGGGCTGCTTCGTCTGTTTCCAAATTCCACAAGCAAGCTGTTTCAAACATGATAAACTTGTGCTGTCTGTTTCTTGTTACTAATGTAAAAATCCTCGCACATGTGGGGCTCACCGGCTCGCTGTTGACCCTAGCACGGATCTAGGGGAGCTGCTATCCTTCCCTCCTCTTCCCTGGGTCCTAACGCCAGTCTCCTTCCTGAACAAATTGTGTACAATTGTCCTGTTATCTTGGAAGATGTTAATCCGTAGTCATGGTCAAAATAGAGTTGGTCAGAACTTTTTTTTTTTTTTTTTTTGGTGTGCAAAACCTCTTTCTGGAATCATGTCTGGGTGAACAATGACCTCACAAAGATATTAGAAATTGCTAATTTGTTTTGTCTGGGTATGTTTGGGTTATTCTAGAGAGTCTTACACTATTATTGTTCTTTTTCCCCTTCAGGATTTTTGACTTCCTAACTGCCAGCCCAGACATGCTGTGCTAATTTGACACAGTGGCCTCCCTCTACCATGTTACCAGACACTAGAACAGGGCTTGATATGGATAAACTCACTCAGCTGCGCCCCTATTTATCTAGAGTCTTATGGGCTAGCAGCATCAACTAGCTTACTTTTGTTTAGTTTTCTTCTTCTAAATCTGGATTGACCATTAAAAAAAAAAAAAAATCTCAAAAGGATACTATGGCCCCTCTGGGCTCTGTTAGATTCCAGGAAAGTCTGCCCCTAAGATAGATTTGGGGCTGAATGGCCCACAGAGTTCTAGAGAGAGGGAGAGAGAAAGTTAAGAGTGCTGGATACAGTCCGGTCCGGTTTGTGGAGGCCCTACAACCCAGCGAGAGAGAGAGAACTGGGGCAGAGCCGGTTCTGCTCCCGCCTGGCGTTGCTGGGGCAGGGCCGAGGGTGAAGGGGGGGCAGCTCAACGCGTGAGCCCGCATTAACCTCTTCCTCTTGGGCCGCTCCACGGGACCCAGGACTGATCCCAGCCAAGAGTAACCTAACCTAGGGTAAGTACCTGATCATGCCCTAGTCACTGCCCTGTTCATGAGAACTGTTTCCATAGTGTGGCAAATGTCCTTTAAGTTTGTTTGAATGGGTGTGGTAAGTGCCATGGTATATTAGGTCATTATTATACATGATTGTATTTCCATTTTAGCACGTTGCATTCTTTAGATATCTAAAATAGCATAAACTATCATTATAATTTTCCAAAAGGAGACTGTTTTATTTTAGGGTCAATAGCAGTGTTGTTAGAGCCCCTTTTAATCTGTAATAAGAAACAGACTTTTAAGATGTGTAAAAAAAAAAAAAAAAAAAAAAAAACACTTCAACTTATGTTTAATGACCTCCTGACATTTCTCCTCTTTAATATTACCTCAAGTATTGCTGGTTACAAATAGTCTTAAATATGAATCATATTGTTAATTTACATTAATCTTTAGTGTATTAAGTATTAATTACATGAACTATCAGATAAACCATTTATCTTTGGAATAGGTGAGTACTCAAAGCTAAGTTTTTATTTAATTATTTATTTTACTGTATAGCGTTGGTCTCCTTAAGGGCGGTTTCTCACTAGTCGACTGAAAACAGCAATTAAAAAACAAACAAACTCATACTATTCTGTTCAGTGCTTTCACACTAGCACTTTTTGGTGCGCACTCGGTTTTGTTTGACATCAGTGTTCAGTTTGTTTGGATGATGTGAACGCTGTTGACCATTGGAAATCAATTAAAAAATCAGCTAGTGAGACCCTGTCTTTAGGTTGAATAAAGACAGAGCTTTATCTGAATGATTAATATTATAGTGATGCACTGAAATTTCATCTTCTGAAATTCAGTTGTGGAGGGAAGAATTCATTGACTGAAACGGTGGCGTTTAATTAGCACTCCTCTGATTGCACGTTTTAAATTAATCCTGTGTTTATTTTGTGTACACAACGTGAATAAGCTATAACTTGGGCTGGGATGACAATGTAAATTTCAATTTTTTTAAAGATTTTAATTTTGATGGACTGCGATCATTTAGTTTTGAGCAAACCTTCACTAAACATTATTTGTAGTGCAAATACAATCCAATAATCACAGTAACATTTGTGCTTTGTTACTTTGATATGAAACTAAGTCTGAGCTTTCAAATTCTGTCAAGTTTGACAAAATTCAACAGTAAATGTCCTTTGAATGTGAACTAATTAAAAAAATATTTTTGGTGCATCACTAATTTTATATATATATATTTCATATACTAATTAACAGTCAAAAAATCTGTGCCAATTGTCTTGGTTTTATGATAGACAAACTTACTCCAAAGCCATGCCTGTAAAATCCATGAAGAGATCCCAAACACAGATGAGTGAATAATTCCAGTACGGCTGTCGCAGTAAACTAGGCAATGGCTATCCTTCTGTCTACCTCACTAATTTCTACCTTTTTTCTTCCTCTATAAATGACCTTGTCCCCATGAAGATGTGGAGGATGTAAAATTTGTTATCAACTATGACTATCCAAACTCTTCTGAGGATTATGTTCATCGCATTGGGCGCACAGCCCGTAGCACCAACAAAGGTACAGCCTACACCTTCTTCACACCTGGGAACCTTCGGCAGGCTCGTGATCTGGTCCGGGTTCTTGAGGAGGCTAGACAGGCCATCAACCCCAAACTACTGCAGCTGGTGGACACAGGCCGTGGGGGAGGTGGAGGTGAGAGTTTCAAGATGAGCTGCAGTTGGGCAGGCATATTTGAGTTTGTTTTATGTCTTTGAGAGTGTTGAATCTAGTTTGGCACCATTTAGTTCTTTTTCACATTTCAAATTGTCGTATCTCTAGCCTAATTTCTGGCCTCCCACTGGCTACTTCCATAGGTGGAAGGATGCGTTACCGTGGCAACAACTCAAGCTCAAATAATCCCAACATGATGTACCAAGATGAATGTGATCGGCGTATGAGCTCTGCATCTGGGGGGAACAAGGGCAGCCGCAGCAACAACTTTAGCCGCGATGGAAGGTCAGTTGGGAGCAGCCGTGGCGACCGTTTGTCCTCTTCTTCTTGCAGAGATCGCAGTAGGGATGGACGAAACAACTACAACTCAGGACCCTCCTACAACAGTGAAGGAGGTGACCAATACCAGAGCTATGGGGGTGGAGGAAGGGGGCAGTATGGCTCCAGACGGGGAGGCTCACATCCAGGTGGGGGAGCGGGAGGGCAAGATCAGGCTAGACCTCCCCAAGGTCTGTTTGGAGCGCCGCCTCCAACTCCTCCTCAGCCTGGGCCAGGTCCGCAACCACTCATGGCACAACAGTTCCCTCCTCCACCACAGCCTTTCATGGGTCCTGGCCCATACTCATTTGCCTCACCACCACCCCTTCCTCCCCCTCTGAGAAAGTAGCATCCAGAGGCATTGCTGTCTTTTTGTAATAGTAACCTGCCCTGCTACCAGTTGGAACATTTGAATATAGCTGTGTAATATGGTGTGCTCCTTTCTGTTGTGTTGTCATAGAAAATAATGGCTTTGCATTTAATTAAGCCAGTGGTCTGCTACGAGGCATCTTTAGTTTGTCATAGTTTAGTTTTTATCTACTTTTTTAATGTGTATCTTCCTAAATGCATATTTTGATTACAGGTGGTCAGTACTTATTCATGATGACTACTGGTGTTTTTAAAGCGGTGTAATTTGTTTTATTAAAGATACTTAATTGATTTCTTACCGGTAATTTAGTTTTTCTTAGTTTTGTTAACTTTTAGCCATTTTGCTAACTTCAACCACACACCATGGAAAACCCTCCTGCCAATGTCTGCCAACTCAATGTCATCAACCTGCAAACATGCAGAATATGCAGATTCATGATCCGTGTATACTAAACGAATAGAGGGTGTAGACTAGAGTTACAATCAAGCTATTTTGAGGGATTAGAGAGTTTTTCACATGAAAAAACATTTAAAAATAAAATTTTGGTGATCAAAGATGAGTTAAGGTATAACATTTATTGACTAAAATTATTCAACTTATCCCCCAGAGTTAGATAAGTCCATACATACCTTTTTCATCTCCGTGCGTGCTATAAGTCTGTTTGACGCACCCACCGCTAGGCTAGCTTAGCACAAAGACTGGATGTAAATGGTTGCAGCTAGCATACTAATCCAAATAAGTGACAAAATAACGCAAACATTTTCCTATTTACATGTTGTGATTTGTATAGTCACAGAGTGTACAAAAAACAAAGTCACATGAGACACAGACATATTTTAACCGTATAAATACTGGGAACTATATTCTCTGAAGGCGAAGCACTGCTACTTGGGCGGAGTGATAACGTACTCGGTTACTAACGTAATCTCGGTTCTCTCTAGAAGAGGGAATGAGTACTGCGTCGAAAAACGCTACGGGAAAGATTTCTTTTCCGAGATTGAAGCCTAAAAATTAATCCTTAATTTTGTAAAATTTGTAAAACGTTTTTCTGTAGCATACAACCTTAGACGGAGCAATTCGCGCGCCTATTGGCTCCTATTGCTCCGCCAGAAAAGCACAGCCTATGCGAGGCCAGTGACGCTTGACCAATGACCTCCGCCGAAACGGGCGTGGTCTTGGCCTATAAATACGAGCATAGCTGTCTTCCACTCTGATTTTCGCCACTGAAGCGACGCAGCGTGGGCACGCACGGCCTGAGACGCAGTACTCGTTCCCTCTTCTAGAGAGAACCGAGGTTACGTTAGTAACCAAGTACGTTCTCTTACGTAGAGTTCTCTCTTACTGCGTCGAAAGACGCTACGGGAACCCCTGTAACACGCCGTGCGTGCTCTTGGACCGACACAGACACCCAAGGGCGCGCGCGCACTGGCATACAAGCGCCTACACCAAGAATGTATAGGGAGAGCGGCTAGAATTAGCATCATCCCTTCATAATAGTGCCCCTGAGGGCATAATAACATATATATATATGTAAATAAATAGATATATGAGGGGTCATAGCATGCTCATGGGACACATTGTCAGTGAGTGATGCTTAAAACATTGGAATGACCTGGGCCGCAGCGCGGGGCAGGAACACCATACATAGTCTTCTAGACCGAGAGCAGTTTAGCCTGCAACGCAGGAACCTCTAGGTTATAGAACCTTATAAATGTAGACAGGGAGGCCCAGCCTGCCGCCATACAGATATCTTGTAACGAGATCCCGCTATACCAAGCCCACGAAGAGGCCATGCCTCTCGTAGAATGTGCTCTGATGCCCAGAGGGCATTTCAAACCTCTAGATGCGTAGGCCAACGCAATGGCGTCCACCACCCACCGAGACAGACTCTGTTTCGTCGCGGCTCGCCCCTTAGAGCGTCTACTGAACGAAACGAAGAGCTGCTCCGTCTGTCGAAAAACAGCGGAGCGGGACACGTAAGCTCTTAATGCCCTGACCGGGCAAAGACAGGGAGCCGACAGGGAGATGACCTGAGCCATGAACGGTGTGTTGAGGGACTTGGGTACGTACCCATGCTTTGGTTTCAACACGACTACAGAGTCGTTAGGCCCGAACTCCATACAAGACGCTCTGACTGAGAGTGCTTGCAAATCCCCCACACGCTTCACTGAAGCAAGAGCCAAAAGAAACACGGTCTTGAAAGACAGGTGTTTCATGTCAACTGAGTGAATAGGCTCGAAAGGGGCCCCTTTCATAGCGTTCAACACCGTAGAAAGGTCCCAAACGGGGACTGAAGGAGGCCTTGGAGGATTTAACCTCCTGGCTCCTCTAAGGAAACGGACCACCAGGTCATTTCTGCCCAGTGAACGGCCAAGCGTTGGATTAACGAACGCTGCTATGGCTGCCACATAGACTTTGAGCGTGGATGGGGTTCTACCCTTATCCAATAGCTCCTGCAGGAAGGAGAGAATCTCTGTTTCCCCGCACTGAAGGGGTGACAGACCTTGGTCTGAACACCAACCAGAAAACACAGACCATTTGGAAGCGTAGAGCCGTCTAGTAGACGGAGCTCTAGCCTGCTCGATCGTGTCTAACACTCCCCTTGGGAGGTTAGCGGGTACCCGTTTATGGCCCACACATGTAGGGACCAGAGATCCGGGCGAGGATGCAAAATCGAGCCCTTGGCCTGCGAGAGGAGGTCCCTCCTCACTGGAATCGGCCACGGTGCAGTGCTCTTCAGCCGCATCAAAACTGGGAACCAAGGTTGATTCGTCCAGTATGGAGCAACAAGTAGCACTGAGCATCCGCTTTCCCTGATTCGCTCCAGCACCTGAGGCAGGAGTGAGACAGGAGGAAAAGCATAGAGCAGACGGCCAGACACTGGCCAGCGCGTTCACGCTCTTTGAAAAGAATTCCGGGCAGTGAGCGTTTTCCTGGTTTCCGCTCTGCCGAACGTTCTCCACAACAGGCACTGTCTGTATGTGTAGCGACCACTCTCCTGTCGGAACGTTGTTCCGTGAGAGTCTGTCTGGGACTACGTTCAGGTGACCTGGCACATGCATTGCTCTCAGCGAGCGCAGGTTGTGCTGGGTCCATACCAGGATGCGTTCCGTCAGCCTGAAGAGGTTGCGGGATTTCACGCCACCCTGGCGGTTTATATAGGCTACTACCGACATGTTGTCCGAACGGACCAGGACGTGGTGCCCTTTTATCCGAGGACGAAAGCGCCTCAGCGCAAAGTCCACCGCCATCATTTCCAGGCAGTTTATGTGCGGTAGTCTGACTCGTTCTGCCCACTGGCCAAAGAACGGTCTGCCCTCGAGCAGCGCTCCACCAGCCTGAGGTGGACGCGTCCATGGACACCACCTTCAGGTTCGTTCAGGATTTCGCCATTTGCAGGGTGTTTCGCCTGCGCTGTGATGACAGCCGTGCTGTCATAGACAGCGAGTTCAGATCCAGTCCTAAAAAGGAGATCCTTTGACTGGGAAACAGTGAACTTTTCTCCCAATTGACTCTCAGACCTAAGCACTCGAGGTGATTGAGTATTAGGGTCTTGTGGCGAGTGAGTTCTGAAGGTGATTGAGCTAGAATCAGCCAATCGTCCAAATAATTCAGAATTCGAACGCCTCGGAGTCTCAGGGGTGCCAGCGCCGCGTCCATGCACACTGTAAATGTACGAGGTGCTAGAGACAGGCCCAATGGCAGGACTGTGTACTGATATGCCCGGCCCTCGAAGGCGAATCTCAAAAATCGCCTGTGACGTGACGCAATTTGTATGTGAAAATACGCGTCTTTCAGATCTATTGCCATAAACCAGTCTCCTCGGCGAATCTGCGCGAGGATTTTTCTGGTCGTGAGCATTCTGAACTTTCGCTTTGTTAGCGCTTTGTTCAGATGCCTCAGATCTAAAATGGGTCTGAGACCCCGCTTTCTTCGGTACCAGGAAATATCTGCTGTACAGACCCCCTTCGCTCTGAGCTTGAGATAAAGGCTCTATGGCCCCTTTGCTCAATGGCTTCGCTACTTCGGCTCGAAGTAGATGTGCTACTTCTGCTTTTACCGTGGTTTCGACTCTCGCCGTGTAACGGGGAGGGCGTCGATAAAACTGTAGCGAATAGCCTCTTTTTATAGTCTCTAGCACCCATTCTGAGACCCCGGGAAGTCTTTCCCATGCATCTGCACGCGTGACTAGGGGTTGAATGTAATCTGGGCCCTGGTCGCGAAATGGCGGCGACACGAGAGCAACCGTGTGCTGTAACATGGACGCCGTGGCGTCTGAGGCGGGGGGCACGTTTAACACTCGACTCTCTGAGTTGAGAGAGAGCGCGCGGGGCGAGCCCCGTAGGGCTCGTTATGTTTGTGAATAAATGTGGGCGCGTGGTAGCGGGTACATCTATAACACCGGGAATACTGTGTTTGTGAACTGACTGACCGTTCGTTGGTTTCGTTTTTACAGAAACTGCGAAACGTGCAGTGTGTAGTGGTTGTGGGCACTGGACAGCGGGCACGCTCACTACATGTAAAGCACAATCGACATGAGTCGATTTTATGTGTGCAGACCCTGTGTTGTACGGGGCTGTGCTTGTGTGAATGAATGGGCACTGGGTGGGCATTGCAGTTACACACATTACACCATCGGCCGTGGCCGGAACACCAGAAATGAAACTCTTTTTTTAGATTTATCTGGGTCGCCGTGAAAACGGCGTTTGTGTGCAGGCAAACGGGCTTTACGGCCGGTTTGTTGGCTGCTGAGTACACTGGTACAAACGCGGAACTTAGGGCTGTACAAGCGGGAATCTTTGCTGGAAGTCCGGCCGCGGCGGGACCCGAACACCGTCTTTTTCCTAGTCGGGCTAGGATGGCGCCGAGGCCTCGGGCTTGATTGAGATCTTAGGCCGAGGTCCACGCGGCGGGCGGCGTCCGGCGGAGCGAGACCGTGGTCTCTCTCGGGCCTGTTGCTGCTGAGCTGGCGCGGCGGGCGCTGCTGAGTTCGGACAGACGGCTGTTTAGGGCGGCCTGTTGCGGAACTGGAATGCTTCGGCAGGAAATGTTTCATGGCCTGCGATGTCTTCTGTACCTCAGCGAATCGGTCCGCGAAGTCTTTGACGGATGATCCGAAGAGGCCAGTTGCTGAAACGGGAGCGTCGAGGAACGCAGAGCGCTCTGACTCCGCCATTTCAGAGAGCGTCAACCACAAGTGTCTCTCGGAAACAGTTGCTGAGGCCATAATCCTACCAATGGCGTGTGCGGCGGACTTTGTAGCACGAAGAGCGAGGTCTGTGGCGCTACGTAAATCCGGCACGTTGATCGCGCCCGGGCCTTCCTCGTCTAGCTTGCGGAGGAGGTTGGCCTGGTGGATCTGAAGCACCGCCATGGTGTGCAGCGCCGATGCAGCTTGTCCGGCGGCGGAATACACGCGGCCATTCAAAGCTGATGACGTGCGGCAAGCTTTAGATGGTAGGACTCCCTTAGCCCGCCGTCCCGCAGAGGGTGGGCAAAGGTGAGTCGCTACGGCCTCCTCGACCGGAGGGAGAGCGTGGTAGCCTCTGTCTCGAGCACCGTCCACAATGGAGAATGCTGGCGAGGCAGAGGTACGTACCCTGGCTGAAAAAGGCGCCTTCCAGGATTTCGCCACCTCTTCGTGAAGCTCAGTGGACCTCCCCTCCCCCGCTGTTCCGGAACGCCGAGGAGGGAAGATCCACGGAGCTCGCCCATCCCTCGCTTCCCGAAGCGAGAAGCGAACAGCAGTCGTCATCCCCCTCAGATAAGGCTTGCTGGTCGTCATCCATGACGGACAAGGCGGCGGGCTGCGGCCGTTGTCCGTCGGTGAGCGATTCGGCGGCGGCGAGCTCCTCGTGGAGGGAGGTTCCGGGACCCGCTGAGCGCGGCGCTTTTTACGGCGTGGCGCTACGGGGTGGTGGAGCAGCTTCGGTGAATGATGCGAGGCGAGTCCGCAGAGTCGCGATGGGCATCATATCACAGTGATGGCAGCCGCCATCACCGAGAGCGATAGCTGCATGTTCCTCGCCCAAGCAGGAAACACACAACACGTGGTGGTCCCCGTCGATGAGCGCGGCTCGGCAGGAGCCGCAGGAATCACGAGGCATCTTGATAAAGACACTCGTACTCTTTTGTGATGAAAAAATATGTGACGCAGCGGCGAACACACACACAAAACACACAAAGTTGAAAAGGATATTCCACGCAGGAGAAGCGCAGCAGGGAACGGCAGCTGAAGGCGGCGAAGACCAGCGGCTTCAGGTAAAGGGCTCGTCCTGCTGAGGTGCTTGAATTAGTTAAGACTTTTTTCCCTTGGAAATTTGCAATGTACTGTACCTGACACATACACCAATTAATCGATACCAAATTGAATTAAATTGGAATCTTGAGAATCGAATCGTGAAATTTGTCAATACTCAGCCCTATAAGCAATGTTTTCATATCAACAGTTTAGTGATTGTTTGACTGTCGAACACGACTGACTGAATTAATTCTTTACCATAAGTGAGTCTCTTTTACAACTTCACTAAATGAATGTGGCGTGTGCCACTCAAACCAGCAACAGATCGAGTAAATCTAAATCAGACTACTTTTCTGTTTGGTGATCATGCAACATCAAACCACATTTACAGTAGGCTATCAAAGTCATGTGTCAGAGGTGAATATATGCAGGTTTTAAGATTTTTAGGTTTCTTCTCATCATGCAAGCGCATGTTATCACTTAGAGAAAACCAATGAAAAACAGAAAATAAAAATATTTACAGATGACGTACATAAAACATTTACCGGTATGTTAAATATGGCCTGAAAAATCGTTTGGAAGGACGTCTGTAAAAGTTTGGCATTTTGAAATAGAAATTGTTTAGAAACCCTGGAAACGAACCATTTTTTAACATAACTTCCATTTTAAGCTAACCACGTTGCACTAACCAATATATTACCATCCAATTACACAACACACCCAATGCAAACATTCAAGACTGTTGTTTGCACTATTGCATTAATTACTATTTTGTATGATCACACATTACAAACAGCTTTCCACTAGAAAAGCTTCCACTTCTTTTTATATAATCACTTTGTTTTACAGACTTTAATAAACAGTTAAATACAGATCGCTCAATTTTTTTGTGTGATTATTATATACCTTATTCAACCTTTGGTATATATATTCATTTAAAATAATTAAATGAAAACATGCATTTTAAACCCCAGAGAAAAAGAATAACTTTATTTCCCTTAAATACATATTTGCACTACATTCACTTCTCCATATGTTTAATCTCTGTATACGTTTTTGGCAAATGTACATAATAGCAATACCGATATTTACACTTTTTTCAGGTTGGAAGGACATAATCTGGAATGCAGCTGGCTTCATCACAGACCTTTAACTGTAGGGAGACACAAACTACAATAGTTTGAGAACTGATTTAAATTCCAGTCTGCAGAGAATTCAGATACAACAAATTATTTCTGTTAACATCATCGGAGTACAGAATTCTTCTGATAACTTCATTTATCTCATACAAGCATGGCAAGGGTAAAATAGTATTCATTAAACTGTACTGCATAAAAAAAAAAAGACAGACTAACTGTGGAACCGTCAAGGATTCAAAAAACAAGTGTCGACCCGAGGGCCAAATGCTCATGTTATTCTACCAATTAAAAACAAGCATCAAACAAAATGTCTATATTCACATTAACATGAAAAAGAAAATCTGATTAGGCACGTACGGTAAATATAAACAAGACATCAGCGTGAAGTTCGAGCAGTACAGTTTACAGAACAAGGGCAATTTTAGGATTGAGGACAATCATGATTAATTAGATGCAAAAATCACAATGAATGAAGGGCTGTTTGATTTGTAATATAGATCAGTTAAAGTATTTCTTGCTAAGAAACCAATTCAAGTTTGGTGTGTTACCAGTAAAACCACATGCAGCCTGACAATACAATCGAACACACAAAAAAACAGAAATATGATCAAAAATGTGTGCAAGTGCAGAAAACCTATTAAATCAACACCATGAAAATGAAACGATTAGTGGCGAAATTTCACCTGCTCTGTCATTACAGCTGACTGAGACTCCAGCATCTCAATTCACACGTGGAAATAATGTCAGAAATGACCACTAAACTCATCTCTCTAACTTTCAAACATTTAAAGCTTCATACAAAAAGGGCCGAAAGCAACAAGAAAGAAAAAGAAAAAGTTAGCACAACTGGAATTAAAAAAATCAAACAAGTTCATTTATAAAGGCCTCCTCTCAGCACTCATCTGGACACTAAGGAGAGGAGAGAGATATGGTCTGGATATGAAAAGCAGAGGAGCCACTAGCAGGAAATCAGTCTGTTTCTTTAAAGAGTTCCCCAGGACTCTGGTGGAGGGAACTGCTCTACATCTCCGCTCTCATCGTGGGATTCTTCTCCTAAATCAAATGTCAGTTTGTATCTCAATCGCACCTTCTCCTTCAAAAGGAAAAAAAAAGAAAAAAGGCATAGGTTAGAACATGAAGAAATGTCATGTAATCAGAAAATATCGACAAATCAAGGTCACACACATGAGCCATAAACCATAACCAGCACAGTTATTGAGCTTCACTGTCAAATTACATTCACATCATAACCGGTATAAACGTTGGAATAAAGATTTTTTTTAGATGTTTTTTAAAAACCTCACACGCAAGTTTAAAATATTCTAACTATATTCTAATTCCAAAAATATTAAGCAGCAGTTTTCAACATTGATAATACTGTATTAAGTAGAAATGCTTCTTGAGCACCAAATCAGTTTAAGATCGAGACAGAAGAGAGGAGTAACAGCTGCTGGAAATTTAGCTTTGGCATCACAGGAATACATTTTAATTTATTTTCAATTTAAATTGCAATAATATATCACATGACTGTTTTTACTGTATTTTTGATCAAATATATGCAGCCTTGGTATAAGACACTTCTTTCAAAACATTTAAAATCTTAATTATTAAAAACCTTTGATGGGTAGTGTATATATATCTTTTTTATTACTATTGCATAGGGCTGCAACAGTACACATAATTCATATTTCAGTACATACCTCAATATTGGGGTCACAGTTTGGTACAGCAGAGAGAACAAAGAATCTGTCTTGAAATTATTATTCATGTTACAAACGGTGGCACAGCTACAAGTCTTTTCATGGCCAAATCTCAGGTTTAAAATACATTTGATTTAAAAATGTTAAGTTTATCATGTAAATGTTTTTGATTTTTGTCCTCATTTTGTTGTGGGTATGTGAACATGGAAATTACGTGTGGCAACTGTGATGTGTAATTAGTTTGATGACATCAGCTATCCATCCACAGTGTTGCCATGTTCACTTATGACTATGGGCTTGTTTTTTCATAAAGTGGTTTATTTATATGGGCAAGTTGTTGGTTGTTTTCTTTAGGGATCTTACTAAACAGTCTGCACTGCATAAATAATAAATTAAAAATAGATTAATCCTTATTGAAGCTACAAAAGTTCTTTAGTCAAGAGCAGTGAGTGATTTCCTCTGTTACCTTTATTCTTTGATGAACATAAATGACAGACAGAAGGCTATTAGTGGCTGCTGTCACTTTAAGATCTGCCGCACGCAAATCTCACACACGTCACAATTTCTCACAATTATTTACTTTCATTTTAAGACTAACTCATTTAAGACTGCACTTATGAGGACACTCAACAAAACTGACATTTTAGCATAATTGTGTGTTATTGTTCGTACAAACGCGAAAGAAACTCGACATTCACAAACAGCGTGTTTTATTTTGTCTTGAATGGTTTAAAAGCATTTGAGTGTGATCATAAAATGTAAATGCTAGCACAGAGGACGACAGGAAAAACGGATGGTGCGTTAATTGTTCTCTATTCTCGATTTCCAGTAGATTTGGCTATTTGAGCATGTTATCTCTTGTCCCAAGGAATTAACAACATATGGTGCAACATCCATCTAGTGCTCCAAAATGTGTTATTTTGTGTACATACCGAAAGCCCTATTTCTGCATCCAATATACATGTAACTTTTGCATTATATTCTCTGATTCTGTCAGTTTATTTACCTTGTGAGGATTGGCTAAAAGCAGGACCTGTGTTATGGCGGCAGGGGGCAATAAAGGGTTGAAGGCAGGTAAATCTGATCCCGATGGTGGCTGCAACCTCACTCTCATAGTCTGCACATGCATAGAATACAGCTTTAATACGAAATTCATTAGAGATTTACTGAAGACACATGTATAGATAGTTACCTTAGGGACAGCAGACTGGAATCGTACATTTGTGATGGGCACAGGGGCAGACGACAACATGGAGATTATCACCACTAAAACATCTGGCCGGGCTGGTGGAGAGTCTCTTGCAAAATGGAACAAAACTCGCAGGCTGTGTTTGTCAAAGATTGTCACGGGTAACAAGCTACCTGTGAGGTCAGACAGAGAAAAGGAAATCTTTAAATAAATCTTCAATTGAATTGATATTCTAAACAGCAATAAACCAAATGGGTCAACACATCCTCTTTACAACAAAACAACAAAAAGAAAAAGCATCCACAACATCACCACAATTTACACAATACACTACGGACAGCTAAACATTTATTCAAGCTCATGTAATTTCAAACCATATCATTTTATTTCTTCCAAGGAACACATAAGACATCTTTAAAAACTATAGTAGTCACTCTTTTCCATACAATTAGTCCCTATGCGGACTGAGGCTTTCAAACTTCAAAAAGAACACAAAATCACCATAAAAGAAGGCCATATGACTTGTGTGCTGAAGGAATACAACAGCTTTGTGAGGAACTGATATTAATAACATACTGATATTTAAGCGTTTTTTGTTGTTGTTGATCCTTCATAATTGATAATTCTCCTTTATTTCAAGCTGCTGATTGAGCGAACAATAGAACAGTTCGCTCACCTCTACTTCTGTCATGAACACACCACAAAGAGCTAGGGCAGACGTCATGCTTTTCGGTGGATAATGATTGTTCTTTTTTTGTTCCTAACATTAAAATGATTTGTGACTGAGTCACATGATCTGTTTAAGGTTTACTTTACAGAACTGATTACTCAAAAAAAAAATCTGACTCTCAAAATTGTTAACTTTTGAAGTTTATAGTAAAGCAGGACTAGAGAAAAAACAACAACATTAAAATATATTACGATACATTTCGGGCAGGAGGAGAACATTTCTGTCGCTACACTCCATATTCTGCTAATAGCCCCCTTAAAGAATTAGTTCACTTTCGCATAAAAATTTCCTGATAATTTACTCACCCTCATGTCATTCAAGATGTCCATGTCTTTCTTTCTTCAGTCGAAAAGAAATGTAGGTTTTTGAGGAAAACATTCCAGGGTTTTTCTCCATATAATGGACTTCAATGGCACCCAGCCATTCAAATGTTCAAAGAAGGTTCAAATGTCCGTCTCAGTGCAGCTTCAAAGTCTCTACACGATCCCAGCCGAGAAATTAAGGGTCTTATCTTATGGAGCTAATATTCTGACAAAATGATTTGAATTTGAATTGTGTAAATCTGAATTATTTGCAAGTGTAATCTAACAAAATTGAATTTTAGGTGGTAGTTTAAATAGTTCTGAATTTGAATTTTTTTAAACGAATATTGAACATTTGAAATTTAACAAATTGAAATGTTTTTATGGCTGAATTTTATAGACATGTATTTTCAAACAGTAATATTCAGTTTAAAAAAATTCAGATTCAAGTTTTCAAGATGAAGAAATTCAGAACTTCAAATTCAGTTTTCTAAAATTCAATGTCAAAAATTCAAGTTCAAAAATTCAGATCTGACAGAAAGTAGGTCACAGGTCATCCACAGGGAAGAGTAGATGATCTCAGAAAAGTCGAACAGAGCATTTTGGCCAATTGGGGACTGCGGAAGTTTTCCAGCGCGAACGTGGTGGTGGTTCAAGAGGTTGCCACTCTCTGACTCTTGTCATGAATCGCCCGGAGGTCTATTACATGTACGACGCAGTCTAGACCGGACGCGAACGGTGCGACGCGACCCGTGAAATCCCCAACAGCACACGGATTCCCCATCCTATTTCTGACCTAGTCCCAGCTCTTTGCAACAGTCGCTTCAAGCTGTGTTGCGTCGCGCCGCTCGCGTCCTATCTGTGTAACTGAGGTCTAGTAGACAAGGTGGCGTTCTAATCAATTTTACACAAAATGTAGGCTACTTTAAAACAAACACCAGAGACCGCTTAGACAATGTCCCACGTGCTGAGAACGCTAACCTAACATATAAACACAAAATCATTCATGTTTAAGAATCACTTACCTCCGGGCGATTCATGACAAGAGTGGACATTCTAAAACGCTTACGTGAAAAACGCTTAACGTGGCTCACTGTACGAAGACAGTGATATTTAAGGACCAAACTCAGTACAAATCATATTAATAAACCATACTTTGTATAAAAAATCAGATGAGCCCAGAATACCTACGCAACGCGTTTAATTGTGCGTTAAGCATTTCCTTACCATAGAAAACCGTTATAAGAAAACGCTTAACGTGGCTCACTGTACAAAGACAGTGATATAAGGACCGTACACATATTAATAAACCATACTATGTATAAAAAATCAGATGAGCCCAGAATATGAACGCAACGCGTTAAGCATTTCCTTACCATAGAAAACTGATAAGAAAACGCTTAACGTGGCTTACTGTACAAAGACAAGGACCAAACTCAGTAGCCTACGCATCATAATAATAACAATGTATAAAAAATCAGATGAGCCCAGAATATGAACGCAATGCGTTTAATTACGCGTTAAGCAAATTCCTTAATAGAAAACCGATATGAAAACGCTTAACGTGGCTTACTGTACGAAGACAGTGATATTAAAGGACCAAACTCAGTACAAATCATATTAATAAACCACTTTGTAAAAAAAAAAAATCAGATGAGCCCAGAATATGAACGCAACGCGTTTAATTAAGCATGTTCTAATCATAGAAAACCGTTATAAGAAAACGCTTAACGTGGCTTAATAAACCTTAAATGGTCCTTAATAAACCATAGGCCTACTATGTATAAAAAAAAATCAGGTTTAAGGTTTATTAAGCCACGTTAAGTGTTTTCTTATAACGGTTTTCTATGATAAGAACATGCTTAACGCGTAATTAAACGCATTGCGTTCATATTCTGGGCTCATCTGATTTTTTATACATTGTTATTATTATGATGCGTAGGCTACTGAGTTTGGTCCTTGTCTTTGTACAGTAAGCCACGTTAAGCGTTTTCTTATCGGTTTTCTATGGTAAGGAAATGCTTAACGCGTTGCGTTCATATTCTGGGCTCATCTGATTTTTTATACATATATGGTTTATTAATATGATGTGTACGGTCCTTATATCACTGTCTTTGTACAGTAAGCCACGTTAAGCGTTTTCTTATAACGGTTTTCTATGGTAAGGAAATGCTTAGCGCACAATTAAACGCGTTGCGTAGGTATTCTGGGCTCATCTGATTTTTTATACAAAGTATGGTTTATTAATATGATTTGTACTGAGTTTGGTCCTTTAATATCACTGTCTTCGTACAGTAAGCCACGTTAAGCGTTTTTCACGTAAGCGTTTTAGAATGTCCCTCAGAGAGTGGCAACTGGCCAAAATGCTCTGTTCGACTTTTCTGAGATCATCTACTCTTCCCTGTGGATGACCTGTGACCTACTTTCTGTCAGATCTGAATTTTTTAACTTGAATTTTTGACATTGAATTTTAGAAAACTGAATTTGAAGTTCTGAATTTCTTCATCTTGAAAACTTGAATCTGAATTTTTTTAAACTGAATATTACTGTTTGAAAATACATGTCTATAAAATTCAGCCATAAAAACATTTCAATTTGTTAAATTTCAAATGTTCAATATTCGTTTAAAAAAAATTCAAATTCAGAACTATTTAAACTACCACCTAAAATTCAATTTTGTTAGATTACACTTGCAAATAATTCAGATTTACACAATTCAAATTCAAATCATTTTGTCAGAATATTAGCTCCATATTATCTAGCGAAACGATCAGCCATTTTCTACAAAATAAATAAAAATGATATACGTTTTAACCACAAATGCCCGTTGTGTACCATCTCTGAGATGCGCCATGAATTGCGTCATCACATTGGAAAGGTCACGCGTCACGCTATAAATTAAGTTATTTGTCTGTGTACTCCGGTTCAAAAATGTAGTGTAGGGCGAAAAACTCCATCTCATTTTCTCCTCCAACTTCAAAATCATCCGACATCTTCGTTTTCATTTTTTTTATTCGTGACCTTTCCAACGTGATGACGTAATGCATGGCGCATCTGGTACAAGACGGGTATTTGTGGTTAAAAAGTATATACCAATCGTTTCACTAGATAATGACCAATCGTTTTGCTAGATAAGACCCTTATTTCTCGGCTGGGATCGTGTAGAGCCTTTGAAGCTGCACTGAGACTGACATTTGAACCTTCTTCTTGGATGACATGGGGGGGGGGGGAGTAGATTATCAAGAAATTTTTATTTGAAAGTGAACTACGGTAATCCTTTAAAGGAATAGTTCACTTAAAAATGAAAATTATGTCATCATTTACTCACCCTCAAGTTGTTTAAAACCTACATGAATTTCTCTCTTCTGCTGAACACAAAATATGTCTGTACAGACATATTTTGAAGAATGTATGTACAGGTTTGAAACCACTTGAGGGTGAGTAAATGGTGACAGCATTTAAATTTTTAAGTGAACTATTCCTTTAACTCTGTGATATGAATTTATGTGAATTATCTCCGGTCTGTCCTTTACCAAATCTAAGATGTTTATCTGTTTTTTAAATAAGATTTAAGATGCTCAAGACTTTCTACAGTCTTAAATTCTGAAACTAAATTTAAGTAATTTTAAGGCCTTTTAAAGACCTTCAGGAAACCGGTTGTAATTGCATGGAAAAGAACAACCAGCCAAATTGTTCTGATTTTATGTACAAGTTTTGAAATGACATGAGTGATAAAGAGGAAAAGAGGAGAGACAATTCTCATTTTTAGGTAAACTACTACTTTTAAAACAGTCTGCCCTAAGTCTTACTAGGTTTGATAGACTCCAGGGGCACAGTCAGATTCACCAATGAGATGTCATCCTGAGGGGTAGAGGCTGGAGTGATGCCTGCTGTGAGCTGTGAATTCAGCAGAGCTCCTGGTTCAGAGGAAAAGGCCAACACAGGGCTGGGGGTTGTAGCAGAGTTGTTTCCAGACTTGATTTGAAGGTCTCGTAGTGTGGGTTTGGACTGAGACTGAAGCTTGTCCCTGTTGAAAAAGTTGAAATGTATTATATCTGTTGCACTGATATAGCCTGATGTATTTTTAAACCATGAATATTACCAGTAATCTGAAAGTTCTCCATAATCTTTGCATTTATTAACAAGCAAACATTTTCCAATTATACATTTTAAAGGCCTTAAGAGCAACCATTTTTAAGTGAAAGTGATGTGACGTGTATGGGGTCCCATACATTTTACTCAACCGTTTTAATATGTTTCACTAAATTAATGGAAAGATGGAAAGAGGTATACATTTACCATTTGACCTGAAGATTTTCTGGGGGTAGAGACTGCTGCATCAGGGTCTTACCCAACAGGTCTAACTCGTCTAGGGATTTAGTGGATGTCACAGGCACAGTTGCAGGCGTCTTGGTAACACTTGCCACTGGCAACAGCACTGCAGGGACTGGCGCAACGGGAGCGTCCACAGAATCTGATGACTAAACAAAACCTTGAAGTGTTATGGTAAGCAGGGTATATAACAATATAACAAGTCATCAACGGACTAGGGATTTTCATAATCAGATAGTGGTGGGTTGTTCACTATTCACTCTTAAGGTAGGCACTTATAAAACTGCATTCTGTATGTTGTTGCAATGTTAGTGCCAGCAGAGCGCATTTGCTCTCCAGGCAGTCGGCCTTATTGTTAACAGACAAAAAAAAGGCCAATTCACAGCACACTGACAGATACTAGGGGTAGGAAGGGGCAAAAACATCCTGTTGTCATACTGCTGATGTTAAATTAATACTGTGGGCAAACAATTACATATATATATATATATATTAAAGTATTCCAATTTAATAAATAAAAAACCCTGCAAAAGTAAAAAAAAAAAATATTCCAGTATCACTGCACAAAATATTTTAAAGGCACACTATGTAACTACGCCACTAGAGGTTGTTTATTCAAAACAAAGGCGTAAGCTTGATGACACCTTGATTTCGCGAAATCATGGACGTTGTTTTCTTCACCTCTACAGCCGATGAAGAATACGACGGAACTCAGGCAGAAATCATATTCATGGATGAGCGGTATTGTATTAAAGATTTATTAACGTTACGAAAGCTGTTGGAGTGGAACGAGGCCGCTGGAGCGATTGCTAATTAACAAGCACGACACAGCTCGAGAGCAGTGGAGCATTTATTACGCTTCCGCTTCTTCCGGTCATGAGTATGTGGGGTAACACAGCGCTGTTTTATCATATTAGATACATTTGAGTGTGTTGAAAGTTGTTATGATGTTACTCTGTGTGTTCGCTCTCAGCGGCTACTATATGAGACACTTGTTGCACACTGCAGTGAGATAGATCGATATTAGGTATGGTAAATATGGTACTCGCGGTAAATCAAGAAAACAAGATTTAAACAAAAAGACTAACTGTGTTGAGCTGTATAACAATAATTTGTTTTCTGTCGAAGAAAATATCCAACCAGTTGCTCACCTAATAAAACACAATATATTAAAGCGTCTTTTGTGTTTCTATGGTTTCTGCAAAATATAACCAGAAATCAAGGGTAATGCTGGTATGATGTTATTAATAGGCAACGTACGGACACGATGCGTGTTCTGGTTAAAACAGCTGATTTCTCTGAATTTAAACATTCTTAGAAACATTTGAGATAATGTAAGTAGGGCTGTAATCTCCCAGTCGATTAGTCGATTGTTGGTCGATATGTTCTGGATCGACCAAAATTCTGATTGGTCCATTTTTTGCCGCGTTCATTTCATCAGTTTTCCCGCGTTCATTTCATCAGTTTTGCCGCGTTCGTTTCATCAGGTGGAAAGCACTAATTGCTAATGGGGGTGTTTTCAGAGCACCCCTGTTTCACAGGTAACAGTCTGTCATCAGAACACCCCCCTTGTTTTCACTTCTTTTGGATTAGCCCAACCCACCGGAGAAGAGAGACAGATTGAAGAAAGTAGGCTACTAGAAGGTTTGCTGAATATTATTTATTTAATTGTGAGAGCGTTTAATTCATAGTCAGTACTTATCTACCATGTCAACAAAGACATCGGCAGTGTGGCAGCATTTTTTTTTTATAGAAAACGGGAAAAAATTATTGTAGCCTAATGCGCAATGCCCACTGTTTGTATTAGTTTTGAGCCTATGCTTTATTTTCAGTTATGCACTTTATTTCGTTTTTGCACTTGATCTGGTTTGTTTAATAAATATTTTTTTTTTATTAAAATGGACGTGCCTTTTGTGTTTAAGAGTAAAGCTTTAAGTTAATAGTCTATTTGTGTCTCAGCCGCGAAGCTGCGCTCCTGTGTTCAGCCTCACTCTGCGAGCTGCTGCGAGCTGTCAGTTATTATAATACATATGATAAAAACAATTGTCTAAATTATGTTGCATATTCCTCAAAAGTTATTGTGGTGATATCACTAGTTGACAACAGTACTATTTTCGGAAATCATAGGCTATGATATTGCGCAGGTGCGCGTGATGCAACGCTGTCAGAGCCGACAGACTCGTGTCAGACTCATTTCATTGCAAAATAATTAGGTCAAAAACTATTTAATATACTGCAAATAGCCTACTATTTTTTTATGTTTATTTATAATTCATTTAGGCGGACAACAAGGCTACCAAGTACTGCGCACAGTGCGCAGCTAATTAATTTAACGTTTTTTTAAACGTTTCATTTTTAGTCGATTTTTAGTCGAAAATTTCAGGACTTCAGTCGACCAAGATTTCCTTTGGTTGATTACAGCCCTAAATGTAAGTACACAAATCGACAAAATATATAACATTGTTCAAGTGTTTTTTTTATATAAATATTTTGATCCAAAAATCATACACAATTTAGCCTTTAAGGTTAAAACCGTGAGTAAAACAGGCTAGTTGGGTGGTTCCACCAATGAGAGATTACTGACATGTTATAACACCTGCATGTAAGATAAATAATTCCTGGTACTGTTAATAGTATATCTAGGGCTGCACGATTCTTGCTAAAATGTGAATCACGATTTTTCTCCATGGGAATTGAGATCACGATTCTCTTACACGATTCTCATTTTTTTCAACCAAAATGTATTTCACTCAAGTACAAAAAAAAACAAAAAAAACAGGACATTTCATTATAATAAAGTGCAGGTCTGCAGGAGTAACAAACAATCGTCTCTACTCTCTTTTCTTTATTTTAGACCCCTTAAAGAAAATAATTCGTTCATATTATGGGCTCATCTGATTTTTTGTACATAGCCTATTTGTTAGGATTTTAGTATCATAATGATTAGGCTAATAAATGCATGCACAATTAACCGTGAACTTTTTTTTTGAACAAATGCCTTTCAACTTGTGTGTGCAAAATTCAGAATTAAATGAATGTGCAGAAATTTGTACAAATAGAGAGTAGGCTATGTAGGCCTACTATAGGCCTACTGTTGTAGCCATTAAAAAAAGCGCGTTTCATATTTGTTAAAATATTATAATGTTATTTTTTTTTTTTCATTTATGTTGATTTATGAAAAGTGAACAGCACGACCGAGGAAGAATGCGCAATATGAGACATGGAGCGGGTCAGACATGATTTTGACCGTTGAAGTTGAAGTATTTATAGAAAGCCTTTCTTTAAAGTGAATTTCGTTTTGTATAAATTGTATCTTAATTTTAATAAATTTTTCATCAACCAATTGCCTGCATTTAATGAATAGGCCGACGAAACAAATATAACGGAGGCGCCCGCGCGCTCACTTGCGCACGTGAACTAGAGCACATCCTAACTTAACGAAACTCAGTGTATGCCTCACACAGACATGACAAATACATCAAATACACAAAGCTTGAAATGTCTTTAAACGAAATAATTCAAAACGAAAAAAGAAAAAGGCTACTCTCTGATTATGTAATCCATTATTAGGCTTATTTATGTGCATTTCTCTCTATAAGCGCGTTCACACGGAGATGGCGATCGTCAACTTCATCTTGGCAGCCGAGTCGACACTTTTAGAGAAAACACTTGTTTATTAATAAAAATCAATACACGTGTCACCGGATTTACAAATGCACGGACACATATTATTTAGAAATAACGAGATATTGTGTTGAAATAACATTATTATTAATAATAGTACATCATTTAGAATAGGCCTATTTGATTGAATGCTGAATGTTGCGCTTGTTCAATTTAATACAATTAAAACTTTAATTGTGATCATTAACATAACTGAATATTAAATATTTAGTGACCAAGTTTTGCTCAGCTCCCCGTCAATGATCTAGCAGCACCCACTCAGCACATGCTGTCCCTGCAGAGAAGCTACGTAGGCAGTGTAATTTTTTTTTTTTTGTGAATCGCCATCATTAAGAAATGAGATCGCATTTATGTTTGAATCGAGATCGTGATTTTTTTTCGATTAATCGTGCAGCCCTAAGTATATCAATCCATACTGTTTGTTGACCGTCTTACAAACAATTTAAAAACAAATCTTGATAAATTAGTCAACTCATGCCCACCTGAAAAGTATTCCACGTCATAGCATCTCCATATTGGGAAGGTGAATTGACTTCAGTCAAGCCTGAAACAGAGTTACAAACATGAGCATGTTATGCCACACATGGTCTTGTCACTGCACTTACTGTTTACTGTGCAAAGTTTCTGCTGAATTAGCTGTCTACTGAAGCTCAATTTACAAAATTACTTTTAAGGAATGAATGGCCAGTGGCCTGAGATGGCCCCCAAAAACCAGTGCCACCCAAAATAAACTCAGGTATATATTTGTTGATCATTACACACTAAATCTAAAATACATTTATTGGTTTGAACGTGAATATGGCATGCAGTTGCTCCCCAAAAAAATATTTTAATGCAAATTCCTTTAATCAACATTAATAATCATTATTAAAATTATGATTTTTTTTAGAACTTTGCAGTTCTCGAGGCACTTCAAGACCCCTGTGTTATTTCGTTCCATTGATTCCCGTCTAGTTGCATTTTGTTTAATTCAAATTGTGAGTAGATTATATAAAGAAAACAAGCAGAGTGCTCTATTTATTGCTAAAGCTGGTAATCGCTTATTTCAGCGTGAGTTAACCGAGTTTGGCACTCTCGAAAACTCCCGCACAATCAGCAAACCTGACTAAACTGCACAATGAATCTCTTATTTACATCGTATCTATACTTAATTGGTTATAATGAGACAAGGTTTGAAATTGTGACCTTTTTGGTCGCATATGCTCCCTACATTTAGTCAATGCAACCTCAAAATATATTTGGAAGCATTTGTGTGAGTGCAAATAATTCTTGCGGTAAAACCTGTTTTCTAGAGATGGCTTGGGCCCTAATAATCCTTAGGAATACAATAGAGCCTCTTCCCCTTTTGGGGCTTGGGCTCTAAATATTGAATTGGGGGTGGGGGTTTATATGAATGTATCTCTGCAGGGAACTGATTTGAAAAGTGAAACTGAAAAATTTTGATGGCATTTACTTTTACTCTTATCTCTGTATAAAGTAGTATTTATAAGCGCAGCAATGATTTGTGTACAGCAGTACCAAAATAAATGCTATATCGCTGCTGTTCCATAAGTACCACCTACTGTCAGAGAGTGAATTTGCATTTACATTCAGTCCATCTGCTGTTTTTGTTTTGTGCAGGCAGGTGTGACTTATGTAGCATAATTTCACAAATCTAAAACCAGACCATTCTGTTTTTACTTGAAATCCTAGAATTAAATGCCTACAGATGTTTTTATTGTTTAAGACCAGTTTGGCCTGTTATGCAAGGAATAATTGACGACGGGCCGTAGAATTATTAGAAAAATAATGCACAACACCAGAGGTGGTAATACGGTCACGGTTTTACAGCCATTACACCTCAGGTGTGCATTATTTTTCAATAATTCAACGGCCCAGAGTAAATTATTCAGCTTATACTACTATTAACACACCTCAGAACATTGTTCAGATAATGTATTTCAAGACATTTGTCAGGTTTTTGTCCTTAAGTAAAACATTGTGTGTAGGAAAAAAAAATTACTCATCTAATCCCAAGCCTCCGTTGCTAATTCCAAAACTCAATTTTAGAGCTATTAACGGAGGCTTCAGCCACAGATAGCAGACTAATGCAGTTATTAGAGAGCGAGAGAGAGAGTTTTTAAGCGCCGTTATTACATCGCTAGTGAAAAATTTCTTGTAGCTTTTAAGTTGTTAAACAATTTTACGGATAAAATCGTCAGAGCAGAGCTGATAACACGTTTCTGTAGGAGTGTGTGTCCATACTGTATGTGTGCGTTTGAATGGGAGCAGGAGACAGAGATTATGTGCTGTCCGTCCGTACGTAATAAAACGTAATTTTGTGGCAAAAAATTATTTGTCGTTTTTATCCTATTGTTTACTGTGTTTATTTGCTTGGCCAGTGTTGTGGGTTTTTGTACTTTTGCTGTTGTAAGCTGTAAGGACCTTTGAAATAACGGAAATAATTTGGCGAAGTGATATGGAACTGTAATGCGATCAAGACCTGCCTGGAACTACGGTACTTAAACTGTGTGTTTCCCTAAAATAATTGAAGACATTCAACAGCCCCAAAGTATAAAGAGCAAATAAACACATAAATATGCTTAAATAAAGAAAAAACAGGCAACCGGTATCAGAATCAGACCATTTGGTTCTTAAAAATATTTTTTTTAAATAAATGAAATTGTTTATAATATACTGTATATATAAATTGTAGTTGTGGTGCGTGCTCCTTAATTTTCGGTGGGTGCTATAGCACCAGTGCTATCAAGTAAAAAGTTTAATTTCGAGCCCTGTGAGAAAATTTGCACAAGTGTATAACTCGGTCAGTGAGCTTGTGCCTGACAAAGATCGTTTTGAGAGGGTTTCCTCTCTGCAGTGATTCTTCTGCACATCTCTAATTGGCCACAGCGGTCATGCACTTAACAGACATAGCGGTTCTAAACAGCGCAAAACTCTGCAAAAACACATTGTAATTAGTAACCTTAGATGAAATGGGAGTAAATATAAATACAATACTGTAATCAACACTTTTCACAATGAGGTAATCGGAGCAGTATTTTCTGAGACATTTCGTAAAGGATTTCATAACACTGACAATTAAAACAAAACAAAAAAGAGAAAAGAAAACCACTGAATCCAGGACAGGTCATTTTGACATTTTTATGCATCCATTTAGTTTTTTTAGTTGGGTCATGCATTTAGGGTTAAGTCCACTCAATTTTTACACAATCCTTCATATGCCTCAATTCACAATCCATATAATATCAAGAAAATACATGGCATAGTATATCAAGAGAATACAAATGTCATCACAGATGTCTTACCCAGGGACATGAGCTCATCATCTAGAAGGCTGAAGCCAAACTCCTGTGAAGATGGTGTCTGAGAGGGAAATTCAGAGAAAGACTGAGCTGAAAGGGATGTGTCCAGTCCTGTCAGGTCCAACAAAGCGTTACTGCTGCCTATGAACATCAAGAGTATCCAATCACATTTTAGAAAAAACAGGAAATTATGCCCACCTTAGTGAGCATTCTATTACACGATTTCTAAAAACCATAGAACAAGGTTCACAGCAAACGGAGACACTCCATTAAAGTGTAACTGCCGATTTTCAACCTGCTTTGAATTGATACAATATCAGTAGTAAGTGTCAATGAAAAAGGGTCATCCGGCTCTAGGGCTTTTGTGAAAACAGATTATACTTTCGCATTTTTGCAGCCCCTACCACAGACAGTCGGATCAACAGAGGGTTATTAACAGAACATTTATTGTAAGAGTATTGAAAATTATATCATACTCTGTCTCATTAGACAGCATTATAGTAAAAATGGAACACTATGCCAACAGCTTATCTGTACGCGACGACGTTTTGCTTCGGGGGGTTGGGCAGAACTGACAGAATGACATTTCTTTCAGTTTTTTCCCCTCCGTTTGGAATAAAACACTGTGTTCGTAGTCATCCAGTTTGAAATGTTGACTACAAACACTGAGGTTTTTCAGATTTTCCGTTGCAGCATTCCTGGCGCATACCCCGTGATAATGTAAAATACTCAGATTTAACATTATTAGTATAAATTGAAGCTTGAGGGTCAGCATATAATAAACGTATCCATGAAATCAATCCATCCCCAAAACCGAACTCCTCTAATGTCCTAAACAGATAAGACCATTCTATCCTATCAAATGCCTTTTCGGCATCTAACTAGATGATCACCTTAGAGGAGCTATTGTTTTGTCTTGAGTATAAAATATTAAAGGGGTGGTTGAGTATGATTTCACTTTTCTAACTTTAGTTAGTGTGAAATGTTGCTGTTTGAGCATAAACAACATCTGCAAAGTTACAACGCTCAAATTTCAAAGCAAAGGAAGATATTTGCTTTTAAAGTAAAGGACTACAACAAACGGCTGGTAGGGACTACACGACATTCCTCACGGGTTAGTGACATCACCAACCTTAAAATGTACATAAACCCCGCCCCCGGGAACACGCAGTCCATGTTGAGAAGAGGAAAAGTTGTTGTATAAGAGTACATTTGTGAGTCAGCTCAAACTTTAGCATACGTCTTTTCACATGCAATATAAAGTCACTCTGTGTGCATCTCACAACAGTTCCTATACGAGCGATTTATACATTACCATGACAGAATATTCTAATTGAAGATAGTTAACTCCACATCAGCAACATAAATTCATCAACTAACCATTCAGAGACGTCCTGTTGCATTCTACATGTTGTCACTTCTTCTTGAGTCTCTCCATCTTTGTCTGACTCCGTTTTAACATTAAAGGCAGAACAGTTTCTGTCATTTTAGTGTGTCTGCGTGAGGTAATCAGCTCATTTGCATTTAAAGGGCCAGGCACAAAACGGTGCGTTTTTGCAAACCCTCAAAAAGTGACAATTTTAACATACTATATAAAAATATCTGTGGGGTATTTTGTGCTAAAACTTCACACACACACACACACACACACACACACACACACACACACACACACACACACACACACACACACACACACACACACACACACACACACACACACACTCCCACACTCCCACCCACACTCCCACCCACACACACACACACACACACACACACACACACACACACACACACACACACACAGGGGACATCAGAGATTTATTTTACATCTTGTGAAAAGGGTATTTTACCACCCCTTTAAAAAGAGTATGGATATTAGAAAGCGAATACAGTCCTTTTATAAATCCGGTTTGTTCCTCTGAGATAATACTAGGAAGTATTGCCTTTAAACGAGAAGCTAAAAGTTTGGCTGAAATCTTACCATCAGCATTGAGGAGGCTAATAGATCTGAATGAGTTACATAATGTCGGGTCCTTCCCATCTTTAACCCTCTGGGGTCTAAGGTGTTTTTGGGGTCCTTGAGATGTTCTGACATGACCAGACATTTGTGCTTTTTTCAGTTGCTTATAAACTTATTAATGGCAAAGGTGTAATTACACTCTATTCAGCACAAACAGGGCTACCATAATATGTGAGCAACATGTATGTACATGTTTGTATTTTTGAGAGAATATGCATGGTTATTCAAAAAACAAAAATTTAAAGTGTCTGAAATAAGACAACAAAACACATACTAAATACTGTCCACAATACTTTTGACTAATGGATGTTATCGCCTAGAGTTTTTCCTTCAAAATGATCTGAAAATCACCCTGCCTAATCATTCACATAAAACAATACATTGATTTAAATTTTGTAAAACACTTTTTGTTTGGAAAGGCAATATGCGTGGGGGCGTGAAAGATCAGGTTCACACCTGAGAAGACAATGACCTGCATAATGAGCCTTTCATTCAGGACAAAATATATATATATAACCCAAATATAAATGAAAGTCAAAAGCACATTTTTAGTACATAGTCGTACCTGGAAACAAATCCTGTTCAAATAGGCAATATGAGCCATTCTACAGAATTGGTTCAAAGTTAGAGTTGTAAACATCTTGAATTTTTCTTTTCTTTTTATACATGCAAATTGTATAATCTCCAAGGGAAACATTTCTGTATACAACATAATTGTGCAGTTAATTCTCATACTGTATTTTCAGAAAGATTTGGAATACATCCTCTCCAAAATGTGTCACTAATAAAAAACAATAAAAAATAATTTAATGAGAAGGCTTATATTGACCTATTAAGATTTTTTTACATTTACCATGGAAATATATTTTTTGCTATTTTATTAAAAAGTGTTCACATGTAAATCAACAACAATTACAATTTTAACAATATTTCAAGTGTAATCTTTCTTTTTTTAAAGTATACATTTTATCAAACACATTTCAAAGTTAAAGTCCCTGTAAAGGTAATTCTAAAAAAAAATTCTAAACACATTATACATGTTAGAAATGTATTGCTAAAATATATTACAAAGACTGTGAACTGCGAAGTACTGAATTGTGGAGTTAGACCGTTAAACAGTTTTTCACCATTGCTATTTTCCGGATTTTTTGGGCGGGGCTAAAACGGGGGCTCGATGACGCACTGGAGCCCCTGAGCTACTGGACACGCCCCTACTTGATGACGCACTGGAGCCCCTGATGCTGGCCGCGGCGCTCCCTAACAATATAAATATAGCACATTCGCATCAGTTTGCCGCTCAATCGCGAGTTACTGTCAGTCAGTACTATTATTAGTTACTACAGCCTACAGTTTGCTAGTTAGCTATGCCTTCGTCACAGAAATGCGTACTACCTGGATGCGATCATGTACGAAACAGATCGGTGTCCTTATTTAAATTTCCTATAAACGATCACATCAAGAAGAGGTGGATTAATTTTGTGAAGAGCCACCTTGATGGAGAGCTGAGGATCACCACCAAAACCAGCCTCTGTAGTGATCATTTTACACCGGATAGTTTTATAAACTTTCGTCGGAGACAACTGGGATGCTCTGATAATCCGCTGTTACTGGTGAATGTGGCCGAACCGACTATCTCCCGCCTCGGCCTTCATCCTCCCGTCGCGCAGACACCTGGTGCCATCCTCGGCAGTGCGTGCCCACCAATGAGGGTAAGCTGCCTTGTGTGCTTATGTTATAATTATAAACCTAATAAGCTGCTAGGAGCATCCATTCCGGCTGTAGCGGTGACAGTTGAGTGTGGCGACGGCAGCTTCCCCGCGAGTGGGCGTGGTTTCAGCGCAGCCAGCGGACACGCCCCCAGCGTTTGAGAGCAGAGACCACTGCTCATTTTTTCAAGATTTTGATAGCTTATTTTATGTTCTTGCCGGCTTTTTTTATCATTCAAATTTGGCTGGGTGGCTAATAACAAATTTTTCTGTGATTTGACAAACTCAGAACACATACTTAATTTCGACTTTACAGGGACTTTAAAGATTCATTAGTTTGATATAGCCTAACGTTACATTGGAACAAACACTATAACATCTTAGTTGATGAGTTTATTTTTGACAAAATATATTTTTAACATATGAGCAGAAACTGGCTAACAAAAGCTTATTTGATGTCTATTTTACAGTAAAAACTTTATAATCTATCCAAAACTAGTCAACAAAATGTTGTCTTTCATTTTTCGTCAGTAACAACAGCGCGCATCTGTGCCGTTCATTCATCACAAACAGAAACGCGATTCATATTTAAACAGTCTTTTTGCGGTTTACAGACACTATTCCATATCGCGATTATAACAAAGCATATAAGAATAAAAAACGTACTCCTCAGGTGGATCCATTGCTCCTCGAAGTGAAACCAGCACTTCTGAGGTAAGTTTTCCAGGATTATTCCTCACAGCCTCGCAAAATGACATTAATCTGATTAAACTTGGTGTGTTTTATCGAGTTGGTGAGGGCGTTGACACGTTTGCATACTGCCTCAGATAATTTGCGTTTGAATAGCGCGCGCTCTCCGTGGGCGTGTCACATTAACAGAATAATGAGCTGCGAGAACGATACTGAGAATGACTGAGATCTCTCTCTTTTTATATAGATTACATAAACAGAGAATATTTGTTTTAGTTTTGAATTAGATCATTTAAAAGTACACACTTAAATGATTATAAAGATATATTGCTCATGCCTGGGTGAATAGTATTTGCTGCGTTTTGTTTATGTTTAGAGACGTGCACCAGAAAGTTCACGGAGACGGAGAGGCAGAAAGCATACCCTGTTTATTTTCTTTATTTTACAAAAGCACAATTTTTTATTTCGAAGACATTTAACAGTTTATTTTTTAATATTTCTTGAATCTGTATGACCAAAAATGACTGAGTATTTTAAGTCTATTTTGCAGCTATGTAAAATAAAAACTAGCAAAACGCGCCGGCGCATTTGCCGACCCCAGAGGGTTAAAGGGGTCATGACATGGGTTTTTTTATTTTAATATTATGTTCCCTTAGGTGCAAATATAGTATTACTATAGTTTTCATTTACAAAAAACTTTTAAAATGTAGTGATTTATGACCTTTTCCCACCCTGTTTCTCATCCTCTGATTCAAACAGTCTGTTTTGGGGGTGTTTCCCCTTTAAGAGTTCAGTGTTAACGCCCACTGTTATGATTGGCTAACGTCAGTGCCTATGCATCAATTATTAACGCCCCCAGCCAGAACCTGTGCGGATTCAGCGTATTTAAAAAGTAGTTTAAAGTTTTAAATACATTACTTACAGTTTGCGTCGTCGTTGTTGAGCCCAGAATAGTCGACACGGACTTATCTTTGAGCAACAGTTTTCTGGCAAAGCCAGCATCATTTTGGGATTTGTTCTCAAAACAGTCATCCTTCAAATGTATAGAACAAACGCTTAAACTAACACTGCCGTGACTGAGACGTCCGCAAAAAATAAAGTGCATCCATTTTTCCCTGACGACTGGATCTTTCGCAGCGTATTCAAAGATGTTGTTTGTCCACAGCCAGGAACAGCACATCTGTGGCATCGTAATTTCCCTGTACACAGACCCACACTCGCTGTCCACTTGTCGACTGAACACTTGTGAGGCGCGCGGCGCGCGGGCGCGACAACGATACGAAATGAGCGTAGTTGTCTTGCGCTTAAAGCGTAGTTGTCTTGTGCCTGGAGGCGGTCATATGCAAACGCTGGTACGTCACTTCGTACCGTGACGTCACTTCTTACCATGGATCCAGAACAAGCTGTATTTAGAGCTTGATTAAATAAATGATTCGTTTATAATGGGGAGGAAGTCTTAAGCTATGAAACTTGCAGGACGTTTTAATGGTACAAAGACCTCCTATATACTAAAAGATCAAGGCAAATTTGGTTTCTCATGTCATGACCCCTTTAAGCAATAGAGTTATAGATGCTTGGCTCAGTGTTGGGGGCAACATACCTAGCTCTAAAGATTCCTCAAATACAGATAAAAGAAACGGAGCCAATTTAGCATGACATTTATTGTAAAATTCAGAGGGCAGCCTGTATGGGCCAGGGGATTTCTTAGATTGCAATGAATTAATTTACTTAATAATCTTCTCTAAGGTAATGGGTCTATCAAGTTCAGATGCTAAAAGAGAGTCAACCATAGGGAAGTTAACAAGCCCAAGACATTGTTTCATTTCTCCTTTATGGCCCGAAGCTTCAGTTTTGTACAAGGAGGAGTAAAAGTTTTTAAGAGTCGAATTTATCTCCTCAGGATCTGAGGTTAATGCGCCACTGGGCTGCGCAATTTGAGTAATAAAACGGGAAGCCGCTTGTCTGCGCAGCTGGTGGGCCAGGAGTCGACCGAACTTATCCCATATTCTTTGTAATTGCCACGTGTGTGTAACAAAAGTCTCTCTGCCTCAACTGTGGATAACAGATTAAATTCTGCCTGTAAATTAAGCCTTTGTTTATGTAGCTCAGGAGTCGGGTTCCTTTATGATTATTTCTATGGCTGGTGTCAGTGCTGTACCTGGGAGTCTGGCTGTATTGATGGTGTCTCCATTCACCTCTTCCCCTTTCACTAGCTGCCTGTACAGATTGATCACCTGTGTTAAGCTGTCATTCGCCTGTAAGATCTCAGCTGCAGACAAACACATAAGCAAAGAGTGTCAGAAATTGACCCCATTCATCAACTCATAGGCTCTATTTGTGAAATTATTGATTTTGCCTCACCGAGAGCTTCATCGTTGTCCTCAGTATCACTGGCCAGTCTGAACAGAGTGGGTCTCATTTTCTCACAGCGCTGGTATAGATCCTACAACAACACAACAAAGACAAAGATAAATACAAAAAAAAATGACTTCGCTGCTCTGATTGTGTTGAGTGACAGTAGTTCTGAGTCCACTACTGCCATTTAAAGAGTGTGACAGGCTGCTTTGCTGATATGTTACAGACCTTAATGAGCTCCTCATTGCTTTGTGAGCTGCTCTCTTTGCTGTAATCTCCCAGTAGTTGTGAAAGAAGCCCAACACTCTCCTTTACTTCCTGAATAGCATTCACCCTTTTCGACACCTTCTCCATACGCTTCTGATCCTGAAAACACACTGTATGCATTACACAGCAGATCCTAAAGAGCTCATGGAAAAGCTCACAAAAAAGGTACTGTGCAATAAAAAAAAGCAGCAATTACAGACACACTCTTTCAACTTTAAAAAATATATATAAATATCAAAAGTATACTTCAGGTTTTATGCATATGCTAGGGTATGTGTAAAGTGCGCGTGACTCAGATTTCATCATCAGCCTAGTGTGCACAGTCAGATTTAGAATATGAATATGAAAATGCGCCTTGAGTTTTGCACTAATTAGTTAGTTCACAAGGTAGCAACACTGCCCAGGCCTATTGTTTCATAGTCAAAAAAGAAACCGATAAGACAGAAGAGCAACAAACTACTGGAGACAGCAACAACATTAGACACCTGCATTGACGAGTGCTTGGGTTAGGGATTAAAACTTCTGGAGAGAAATAGCGTAGACACTGAACAAGGATGAAACTTTCTAGTGCGCATTGGTCAAGCACATCAAAACTTAAGTATATGTTGAGCTTTAATAAATTACGATCTTTCAAGCAAGTGATTTTATAAAAAATCTGTCAAGAACAAAAATTACGCAAAAAAAAAAAAGATATTTATTGTCATAATTTACTAACAATGATAATTTATCATTTTGAGTTTATTGGCAGTAGCAGTAAGTACAGTTCATGGGCTTTCTCTTACTTTATGAACCAATATTTTTGTTGCTGACCTTCGATTATTAAAATTCCACCATACCAGAAAAACGTAAAAGATGTTTGTGATAGGGACCAAGCAGACACAAGAAGAATCGCACAACATGAAAACACAAGAGCGATGTTGGCTCCAAAAAGAAGTTTATTACAAGCAGATGTGCAAAATGTGCAAATAAATATGGTTAAAGGGGTGGTATAATGCCCCTTTTCACAAGATGTAAAAAAAGTATCTGATGTCCCCTGAGTGTGTATGTGAAATTTTTGCTTAAAATACGCCACAGATATTTTTTTATAGCATGTTAAAATTGTCACTTTTTGAGGGTGAGCAAAAACGTGCTGTTTTTGTGTTCCTTTAAATGCAAATGATGCTGCTCCCGGGACAGTGGGCGGAGTTTTAAGAGCATGTGTGTTAGCTTTTATGTTCAAACCGGAGTCGGACAAAGATGGAGAGACTCAAGAAGAAGTGACAACATGTAGAATGCAACAGGACGTTTCTGAATGGTTAGTTGATGAATTTATGTAGCTGATGAGGAGTTAACTGTCTTCTAGTCATTGATTAGCATATTCTGTCATGATCCTCTATAAATCCTGTTCTGGGGGCGGGGTTTATGTAAATTTTAGGGTTCGTCTTGTCACTAACCCGGGAGGAATCTTGTGTAGTCTAGAGCTTAGATCGGGCCCAAAAAATCAAGCCCGACCCTACCCGAGCCCGTGCACGTTGTGTCCGAGCCCGGCCCGGCCCGACACATTAACTGTAATTATGAGCCCGAGCCCGATTTAAACCCGACCATTTGTTTAATACGTGGGCCGTTATAACTGACGTTGTCAACTACAATTCCGAGTTGTTTGAACTAACGTTACAGAAATCTGTTTAGAATTATCTTAAAGAATAATACAACAAGGACGAAGCATGTAAACTGCGTTGTTTGTTTATTCAGAATGGAATGGATCGCAAGTGGATCCGAATGAAGAAACGGAAAAAAAAAACGTGAACAATGATGAACACAGAAAATGAACAAGAATGAACTTTGGACCTACTACTCTAATATAATTCAACAAGGTTTTAGAATATAGAATATTTTTTAAGCAAAATTGCGTCCACGGTTGCTGGTTTCAGAGCGTCCTCCTCTGCTCTCTCTCGTTCGGCGCGCCTCTCATAGGCGAGCAGCGCACACACAATGCACTCGACAAAGCCAACACATGTTGTCACTGCCCACGACTTGTTTAAATGGTTCCATACCTCCAACTTTCCACCAAACTTGCTCAAAGTTAATTCTCCTGTTTTTATTTATTGTTATTTACATCTTCAAGCTTGCACTTGAGCTACACAATACAGCACAGCAGTCCCGGTGTGATGCGTGCGAGTGAAGGAGACACTGCGCATGACACGTGACGTGCTTTTATCAAGGGCCCGGCCCGACCCGGCCCGAGGACAGTGGCGGGAAATATCGGCCCGACCCGTCGAGTTCGGGCTCGGGCAGAGAATCTAAGCTCTAGTGTAGTCCCTACCAGCCGTTTGTTGTACTTAAAAGAGGCCCCCTGAAATCTAAATTTAAGTTTTTTAGCTTTTAGTATGAATATGTTAGGCTTAAGGTTATGAATAAGCTGGTGTGTTCCAAACCAATTACAAAATTCACATTTAGGAGATATAAGCATTCAAAACTTATAGTCGCTCACTTCCGCTAAAACGGATTTTTATGATGTCACCGCAGACTTCAGCTTCTCATCATATCTTGTGTCCAATCAAATGCTCTCTAGAATGTTAAGCGTCCCGCCCCCTATTCTATAAATACCACCTGGCCAAAGCGACTGTTGACACGTCACAGAGCAATATGGGTTCTTGCCAGGGTCGATATTGTCCCCACCACTTTTTGAAACAACTCGCGGCACAGATGTAAGAAATAAGAGGTGTTCTAGCGCTGTAACGTGTTAAATCAAGCTGCTGAGCATGTTGCCGCTGCTATCAGTTGCATGGATACAGTGTTCTCTTGTGGCTCGCGCACACGGACTCACACGGGTCTTCACATGGACGCGCGCTTTAATCTATCGCGTAACGCCGTTGCAGAGACACTCTATTCGTTCCGGTAAAATCACAAAACAAAATGCACACAAACCTGTCCCTGCTTGATATACAACCACCGATAAACATATTCGGTTTTGTTGAGGGAAAAAAAACTATACGAGTGTGGATTAGAACCCAAAACCTCTGACATGCTTGGCAGAAGATCTAGCACCAGACCATGAAAATACACAAGCTACATCCGCGGATCTATGGATTTATTCACGTGAAAATTCTTGGCACTAACAATATATATTAGCAGATCTCATTAAATGACAAATCAAACACAATATACTATTGAAATAGATTTCTGGACATTGTTATGTTGTTATTAATTAATTACGGTAAAACAAATGCGTTAAAATTAACAACAAATTGAATGCACTTGCCCCGGCCCAGACCTATGTAGGTCATCTTACATTTCATACAGTTGATTGATGATTAATATGATGCAGAGAAACAACACACTGTGTGATGGAGCCTATAGAATGCAGTAAGAATGTCCCTAAAATTCAAGATATGGGGCAAAAATGCCCCCTTTCGAGTTTTTGTGTCAAGCTGTATTTTGTAATAAGCTACATATCACACGAGTAACGAGCGCAATATCACAAAAGTTCTGTTTTTCTGTCTAGAATAGCACAAGTGCAAATGAAATACTGATTTTATACAACAGTTCAATAAATAAGAAAATAAAATTGTGTTACTTTAGACACAATATTGTCTGTTTTGCCAATAAAAATATAAAGACAAAGCAGAACTGTTCGTCTCCGAGCAACACACAGCAGCATTTCATTTCTGAATCCACATTTTGAACGAATTGGGTGGTGAACCAATGATTCAATGGACCATTCATAAAGAGAAGCATTTACTTCATTCCTGAATCAATTAGCTGTTTGAACGAATCGAATGAATGAATGAATGACTTACTCATTAAAGAGTTAGTTCACCCAAAAATGAAAAATCTGTCATTAATTACTCATCCTCATGTCGTTCTAAACCCGTAAGAGCTTCGTTCATCTTCGGAACACAAATGAAGATATTTTTGATGAAATCTGAGAGCTTTCAGTCCCTCCATTGACAGCAACGTCATTGCAACTTTCAAGGCCGAGAAAGGTGGTAAAAACATTGTTAAAATAGTCCCTGTGACTACAGTGGTTCAACCTTAATGTTATGAAGTGATGAGAATAGGGTAGGAATAGGGAGAATTTTGTGCGCAGAAAACCCCTAAAATAACGACTTTATTTAACAATCTCTTCTCTTAAATGTCATTCTCCTGTTAACGTAGTGTAAACAGTGCAGCGCTTCTGGGTTCTACGTCAGAAGCTCGGCTCACTATATTGGCCGGTACTGACGTAGAACCCAGAAGCGCTGCACTGTTTACACTACGTCAACAGCGTAGGAGAATGACATGGAAGAGAAGAGATTGTTGAATAAAGTTGTTATTTTGGGGGGGTTTTGCGCACAAAAAGTATTCTCGTCGCTTCATAATATTAATCACATGGACTATTTTAACAATGTTTTACCATCTTTCTGGGCCTTGAAAGTTGCAATGACGTTGCTGTCAAAGGAGGGCCAGAAAGCTCTCAGATTTCATCAAAAAATATCTTCATTTGTGTTGCGAAGATGGGTTTGAAACGACATGAGGGTGAGTAATTAATAACAGAATATTTATTTTTGGGTGAACTAACCCTTTAAGACTTTTACCGCCACCTTTATTTATAAATATTAATTAAACACAGTCACATTTGGCTTACGTGAATGTAAGAAAAATGTATTCATTTAATTTTATAATTTTATTGGATCCGTACATTTGGTCTTAAACTGATAGCAGCCTAATATTACTGCTCCTGCCTGGGTCATTAATGTTAATCAAACTACAAAATACAAGGAGATCAAAGAAATACCTTTTGTAGCTGTAGCAAAGGTTAATTATATTTAATTTATACAGTGAAGACTATGCAGTGTTATTTTACATTTGATTATTCAATTTCTGTACCCGCATACTGTTAGATTTACCTGAAAAACATAAAGCACTGTTTATTATATTTGTATCTTTGTTCTATTATATTTATCCATGCTTGTAATTTGTTTATTATTTTGCAAATTCACTCGTCTATCCCCAAACATTCTAGAACGGTAATTTTTTTCTCCCAAATAGCCTACAGCTATTCAAATCATCTGGTGATTTTTTTTTCATATCACAATATATCGCTGAAAAAAAGTCGCTTTACATTTTTTTCCAATATCGTGCAGCCCTAGATAAGCCCAAAACATACATTTGCACAAACATTTCCATAAATTAGCTATAATGAGTGTTCCCCTACAGGTTTGTAGGTTTGCCCACTCAGCTAAAAATATAAACTAGCAAACCCCACATAAAATATTCTAAAATGCATAAGAACAGTAAAGAACACAAAAACAGTGATGGAAGACAACTTCAAGGTCTCTCCATCACACACCTCACCCCTTAAAACTGACACTGTAAACACAGTCAGTGCTCTTAACACTATTTATTTGCACATTTTGCACACCCGGTTTGATAAACATCAACTACATTTCCATTTTTTCCATCACAGAGTGATTCTTCTTGTGACCGTTCGGGTCCTGATCACAATGCTACTTATATGTGAGGGTTTTTTTTTTAGTGTGTACTAAAATTAGAATGTTGAACTTGGATTTCCTGCTTCTGTTCTTCTGACAATTGAACTGAAAGGTGAATTCCGCATTGCATCCTCTATTGTATACTCGCATGCATTTTTTTGTTCAGAGTGACAGATATTTCTTTTGCTTTTGGTGTGATTAGACCAATTGTTGGCATTATTGTATTGTTTTTCCACATTGCTGTTCTGGGAAATAGACACTAAGAACCACCTAAAAGTTAATGAAATATCTAAGACATGCAAATACACATCTACTCACCTCCTGAACCATTTCTTTGATGAGTTTGTTTGCTGCCCGCAGGTCCTCAGGATGAGAGCTATTCAGAAGACGGGCCAACATCTATTGAATCAGAGGAAGAAAGTACATGACAGAGAAAATAAAACATTAAGAGAAAATGCACCTGGACTTCTTAAAATACTTCACTGGCTCATAGTTTCCAATCTTAGCAATAGTTTTATGCATGACACATGTATCAGGTTGACCTCCTGAATCCTTCTTAGTTTTCAATCACGGTACACACAGTAGAGTCATATTAGGAAAAAGGAACATGAACCATCAATTTAAACTGCATTAGTGCATCTCAACTACCTTTGATTTCTCCTCATCGTCAAAGATGGCGTTCTTGGGCCTAGGCGGTGGAGGAGGACAGGGCTTGTCATCAGGAAGATCTGGATCCTGTTTAATAATACCTGGAAAGAGATGAAGATCAGTTACATAAACAATGTATTAACAAACACAACCACATCATCAACACTATGAGTCCCACAAGATAACTTTATTGTTTTCCACATATACACGTTTCCTTACCGTAACTTAACAGCACGCATGAAAATACAAATGTCAATATGTCTATTGACCATACAAATATCAGCTGTGAGACGTAGCTAAATATGTACGTCAGTTATGAAAAAATCAGAACCCTGCACATCAGGTTACCTTGTTTCTTAAGCATCTGATAAGCATCAGAAATCTTTGTCTCCTCTGGTAAACTCACAGTCCAGCTGTACATCATTTCTAAAACTTTTTTCTTCACCGGTTCTGGGGCTCGAGAGCCAAGATACTGTAATATAAATAGGGTACAGGGGCAGTTATTGACAAATGCTTTAGGGGCTAGAGTTCGTATGTGCAATCTAACAAATTAGCATAACTGATTAGCTATGCTAATTAGCATCACACTTAAGAAATATTCTGCATTCAATACAAGTTCAACGAATAGTTCAGACATATCACCCCCCTTGCTCTAGTGCTTTCTCTTTGGATTTCATGTTTTTCCAGTTCTTAAGAGTCCCTTATGCAATATATTCAGGTTTGAACAAATAAGGAAGTGCAATAAATGCATAATATTTGCCATCGTTGGACGTAGTGATGTATTCAGAAGATTAGGGGGGAAAACAAATTACCTGGAGTTTTTACCACAAACCCAGTTTACACCACCTCTGGATTTTATGTACTACAAATGAGGGTCAGCTTTTAAAAATGTTTTTTTTTAAATGACTATTAATTCAGTTTTAAACATCTGTAATGTGAAATGGCTTATTCAGGTCAGTACTAAAAAACAACATGCAATTTTTATGATCCCTCTTATTTTGTTAAAATTATTAACATTTTGCATATCCTGCAAGGTATATGGAAACTTACAATTGCACATAAACATTTTTAAATTAAATAAGCCCATGTTATCATTGTGGACCTATATTAATACACATACTCATTATAAGGTGCATTCCTTGCCAATTAATGCTTGGATACCGCCTCCTTCGATTAAAAATAATGGCTAGTGCAGTTGGCTGCGATACACTTAAACCTACTAATTCGTGTTTTCGACTTTATTAAGGATATGCCCTTCTTGTTTTGCACTTTGTGCATGTGTTTTGAATGAATGTTAAATACTGTTAATACTGTAACCTTTATTTTTACTTCTTTTTTTTGGCACCAAAATGAAAAATGTATAGGCCAAATATCTTTAGCTGTCAAATTACAGAACTGCTTAGTACAGATTGTTCATAAGTGCTGTTGTCCATGCTCAGATTCCATCTTAATTGCAGCGGTTAAGGATTCAAAGCATTCAAATGAACAAGTTAAATGTTATGATTTTTTGTGTGTGATTACACTAACATTCTTTGTGTGAATTCAAACTAAGCAACATTGCTCATTTATATACACAGAGACCAAACAAACCTTAGGGGAAACCACTTTGATGAGCTCATTCAGGAAACGGAACTTCCCCACCTCATTATGGAACCTTTTCCCACAGTTCTTCACACAGGTTTCTAGAACCTTAGGACACAAACACACAGTGGCACACATTTAAATAATTTCTAATAGAATAATAATGTAATGTAGATAGATCATCTCTCAATACGATTCTGTATGATTCATTCAGAACATTTACACCCTGAATCAATGATCAGGTGAAATGACAATGAAAACTGTCAACAAACTGTCAACTCAAACTCAGTAACATTTGAATTATGGCAAATTTGTAGATGAGCCAATAATGTGATGATCCCGCCTATTGATGGGAGATCCCATCAATTAATTTATTTAGAAAAAGAAACATAGCAAAGGACGCTACTGCTGTTTGTCAAGGTCAATAAGTCTCTTAAAATATTTATTATAAATTAATATATTTATGAATTAATAGTTCATAATGTGAACAAAATACTTTGCCTTTTACCTTGACAACCATATTTTAAAACATTTTGAAAATAATTATTCAGATGCATTAAAGATTTGAAGAAACATTTTGTTACAAAATGTATTATTTTTACTTGATGGTTAGTTGTTGTTGTTTTTACGTCATGCCAGCTTCTAACGAGAAACATTTATGGTAAAACTATATCAGGTTTTTACTATCTATTTTCACTAAAAACTCTATTTATGTCAGCTTTTTTTATTTTTTTATTCTTCGAAAGTATTAACTGATTAAAAAGTTCTAATCACAATCTAATTACTCATGCTTAAAGGAAAAAGGATTCTGACAAAAAGAACATGATGGTGAATCTTCTCCTAATATTAAAAACTTGATGGTTGGAAGAAATTGAACTTTTCTAAAGGATTCAAAGGAAATATTAGTTTATTGTTCTAGTCATTGTGGATCTAGAATTATTAGAAAAAAAATTAGCCTATAATAGGCTAATATAATATAACCTTGTGGTTGACTCAAAATAAACAGCGTCATCGTGCTGAACACTCTAAATTTCATAATGATCAGTCATTCACAATGCAAGTTATTAACTGCTGAAAATTGATTGGCTCCAGGCGGGCTTTTTTGTTTATTTGTAATATACATTTTTCATGGATTGGTTACCACTTGCCCTTAAGAAGATACATGCCAAATTTAATTTTCCTTAATCAAATGGTTGTTGATTTATGAAGTTTTTATTTGTAGGACACATGTGCTCAAGTTTTTTTATTAAGTTCAGACCGTGCATTCAATTGCAAGTCAATTAGTCAAAATGTGCGATACCAGACAATTTAATTTCTTTGCAATACATTGATAAATCAAAATTCATCAGCAAATAAGCAAAAAAATCAAATACAAATAAAATAGGGTTTCAGCATACTCGGACACACCCTGAATGCCAATCTTACCATGAGTGCCTGCATGGCCTCCCACTCCTGAGGGGACTGAATCTTGTGAGCAAGAAGCCTGGTGGCCAACTGTGGACTACACAATAAAAAGAATAATCTGTAAAACAGGACCCTTGAACATTTACATGTTGAATTCTAACAACAAAAGCAAGATATGTGATCCGCATACATTTTATTTTTATAATCCTAATCAAGTTTGAGCGTATGTATGTGTTTTCCTTAGGTCTCTTTCAGAGGTCGGTCACACACACATTGATAAAAATGGCAGAAGGGTGACAGACTACTTGGCATTCTCTACGTTTCCCTGTCAAGTGAAGCTCACTGAATTAAGGACATGTGTAACTTTACCCTGTGATTGTGTGTTTCTGCCTTGGGTACTGTTATATGACCATGCACAGCCACAATGACAAAAATAATCACATTCAGTATAAACACAAAAGGTCCTACTTCTACTTTCTCATTTTATGAGTAGTTTAAATACAAGTAACCCTACAAGTAACATATATATCATCATGTATAATAATCAGTGCTCACACAACATATGGTTTTGCATCAGCTGAAGAAAAATGAAATGCTTGTCGGTTCTCTAGAAGAGTAATGAGAGCTCGCTCAACTGCCACTAACAGGACAGAAGTTGATTTCTAGTCATTAAAACCAATATCTCTGCAAGGTATAGAGTTCTGTAGAAATGACGTCAAAACCCGAAAGACAAATTCAACAATGCTTCCCTCGAGATTTTCTTTTGGGGGTTTGTGAATGTGATGGCCTGTTGGTCTGGCCTGTTTCCTTGTGTCTGGTTTGTTCTGTGTTGCAGGGGACGTGACTATAGTCAGTGAGATTGGGGACACCTGGGCCCAGGTGTTTCACGCCTTCATAAACCCACCACTCTCCTTGTTACAGGAGAGCCCTCCTCTCTCATGCATTAATTGTTTTGTTCACGCAACACGCAACAGCATACCTTCCATTCATCCAGACATGCACCTCACCCTACTGACTTTTATACTTCATGGTTGTATTAGGTTATGTTAGTTGTTGTATTAGTGTCTTGTTTAGTTAATATCTTCTCCATTTTTGTGGTTTAAAACTGCGTCCTTCCATTTTTTTGTCATGGCTTTAGAGGCAGGTCATGACAGTTTTATAAAAGGGTTTTTCAATTTATGAGTAAAATAGGGAACATAAAATGTGGTAAACATAACTTCACAATACTTAAATTTAGCTCTACGATGTAAATTACACACACCCAAAGCTTGACATTAACACCTGCCAAATACAGGTGGATTTCAGCAGTGGCGTGTAACAGTCACTCCCACTAATCACTGTGGCGGGCTGAATTTTTATATTCAGTTAAATAAATATATGAGCCGTGGGTTTCCAACGCAAGCACCACGCTTTAACTATTTACATGCATGCAGCCAGGTTACGTGTTTCTTCCAGCATCTCAGAGTGGCTCCATTCACTGTAAATGTTGCTTGTTAAAAATGATGTTAATTCAACAAGCGCACATACCTGTATTTACTAATTCGAAGTCTACAGTAGTCGATTGTCGAGTTCACGCGCGTGATCATAGGTAACTAAGCAACAGTGGAGACTCAGACTGTCAGCCGAAGACGGTGATGTGTGGTGTTTTGAGAATATCAGCTCTGATGGATATTTGTAAAAAAAATAGGGCTGTCAAACGATTAAAATATTTAATCGCGATTAATCGCATTAATGTCATAGTTAACTCGTGATTAATCACATTTTTATCTATTCTAAATGTCTCTTGATTTCTTTTTGTCCCATTATTTTTTCTCATTTTAATGCTCTTATCGACATGGAAAAGTGGATCGGCTTGCTTTGTGCAAATGTTTTTTTTATTGAAAACAACATACTGTGTTCAATTTCAAACTAACATTCTCACTTGGAGCAAATAATCTCTCACACAATGTAACACTGTCCATCAATAAAAGGGTGAAAGAAATACTGACGAGGTAACGTTATAGAAACGCATCAGCGGTGTGTGTGCTTGGCCATCAAGTTCAGACTGGACGTGCTGCGATGATAGCTCAGTTCACAACGACAAAACACACAGATCACTTTGGTCTTGTCAATTGAACTATTTGGCAACTTTTTAAAAGTAAACTTTCCATTCAGAATCTTGGCATCCATTTCGGCGTCTCGCGCTCATCATTCATCCACTCAAAACGTAACGTTCAGACGAGAAGCGCCGCGTCGCGCCTCGTATTTAAAATTCGAACACATTATTCTCTATGAGTGTACACACACCGTCGGCGCCATTCAGCGTTTTTATTGCTGGCCATAAACTGAGAAAGTGCGCGTCCGATATGCTAGACGCGCTCAGTTGTCCTAGACACGGCTCGGCACTGCGCTTCTCGTCCACTCTTTGGCGGCTCGCAAACCCAAACAAGTGTGTGCGGCGTGCCTGTTGTTTTGTTTCTGGTCTAGCTAGATCCGGTGTGGTGTTGTAGTTTTAATAACGTTACTAGTTGTTGCAAAAGCATGTGAAAAAAACTACAAAGTTTGCTAGGCGTTAAAGCAGCACTAGGTAACTTTTCAACCTTAATAATATATTTCCAAGTCTCTTGTGATGGTACATCGACTTACACTAGGTTGAATGACACGTCTGCCATAGCCTGACAGGGTCTGTAGCGTTTTTAATCGTACTTTTAAACTTCGGGTTTCGGGTAGTAACCGGCGAACAGAGAGAACTACAAAATTCGACTGCTTTACGGCATATACGTCACTTCCACCACCACCCCCACTTCCTTAAAATCGGACGTGCGAGCCAAACTAGCGTTTGTTTGCCAAATGTTATAGTCATGGCCGAAGCAGACAGAAAAGCAAGAAAGCAAAGTTTTTGTCGGAGGAAAGCAAAAAGAGGAAACGAGAAAGTGATCGCATTAAAGGCAGAACGAGGATCAACATTGGGCCAGCGTTGTCTCGCTGGCGTGAGCTGAAGGAGGAGGAGGACGGAGGAGGAGTGCCCGATGCCACCCGCCCCGGTTTTCCAGGGATTATTCTCTTTTTTGAGCGACAGTCCCAGAAAATTCATATTCTTTCCCGGGACACGAATTGTCCCGTTTTTTTGTGAAAATGTACTTCTAAAGTAAAATTTCCTGGTTTCAAATTAAACCGTTTCCGTCTACTGTTACTGTGTTTTCTTCATAGTTGTGTACAGTACATCCAATCCTGTGACCGTAAACGGGTAAAAACCATGGTAAAAACGGGTAAAACAGTGGATTGGCCAATGCCAGGCGTTTACTTTTATTTGATTGGAAGTTCAACTTATCGCCTAGCAACTGCCTGTGCTGTCGGTCGGTCGGTCGGTCGCGCGCGCATCAACACACATCCAAGATGATACAGTGTGAGTTTAGTTGCTAGCTAGCTTTTTAAAACTGTCTATTTACATCTATTGTGTGAAATGGGGAGAGAGACGGACGAGGAGGATAACCACTGTCTATGAGGATAACACAACAAAGTCACATGAGCCACCAGTGTCAAAGAAAATACTATTTACAACCTACAACTCAGACTCAGACCCCAAAAAATAATAATAATCTTTCACAAATCAAAGGTGGCAACCCTATGCCGATGCGGACTTTCAAATATCAAATGAAAGCCTATGTCTAAACGGCGTGTACAAGTTTGATAGGGGCTACATTCTTGCAAGTAAATATATAAGATGTACAAAATAATATTTTAGGATAGGCTACCTAACATGTCTGTGATATTTGTTTATTTGTAAACAAATAAACAAGCTATAATGCAAATCGATTTGTAAAATTTGCAGATTCATCTATGGTAGCTTGATATTATAATATTGACGATATATGGTTATTATATCTACCAATCAAACATTGCATTGAAGTATCATATAGATTCAGTAAAACGGTAACCAATAGACTAGGCTACTATAATGACGCTGGCTTGTAAACGTGAGCATCACGATCATTTGTCGTTTGAAAAAAAATAAAACCCATGAAATTATATTCATATCATGACATGCTGAAATATATGCCACTGTACCTGGATGAAGACATTTCACACGCGACACAAGCAGAACACCTGCATGTGAACTTTTCCTACAGTGTTCAGGGCTATCATGGTTGTCAACAAATGCACGTGCATGTATGACAGAGTTTACGACAGTAGTAGAGGACAATACTGTTTCCCAACTCTAGGGGGACCCCGAGAGCAAAAAAAAGAAAAGTAACCTAGTGTTACTTTAATCTCACAATAAAAAAATTGACGCCGTTAAAATGGGTTTGCGTTAACGCCGTTAATAACGCGTTTAACGGACAGCCCTAAAAAAAAACATCTTAGTTACCTATGATCACGCGCGTGAACTCGACAGTCGACTACTGTGGACTTCGACCGAAAACAGGAAGTAAATACAGGTATGTGCGCTTGTTGAATTAACATCATTTTTAACATCATAATACAGTCAGATTCACCGTGTTCACTCTGAAGGAATCACTCAACATGGCTGGGCACTTGTAATGACCCATGTCAAGGATGTTAAGAGGATAAAAGCAGATTTAAAACTTGCCCCATTCAAGTCAATAGGGTGCAAATTTTAAAAAGAGGATAACACGACACGGTGTAGGCAACACCGATTTTTGTCGTTGTTCTCTGTATTGACAGCACTCCAAATTTACTAAAAATTGAGTTCAATGTTAAAATTGACCGGAGTTCTCCTTTAAGGCTTACAACGAGTGAAAACTGGCTAGTGAGATATCAACATTACACCCCAGAGGGTGGACCTTGGTTTATGAATTGTTCAACAATACATACACACATTCATAAGTTTCACATACTTGAGGCTTCTGTGAGCACTTTTAACCAGCAAAATATGTACAGGAATGTATCGGGAACATCCACAATGTGTTTTGCGTTTAGAAATGTGAGATGCAAAGACGTCTAACATGTTTACATTAAAAAACAATGTAAATCAGTACAGTAAAATGCAAAAACACATTCCCTGTGAAAGGATCCTTACTGTGCACATTTAAGAGATACATTTAAGTTTAAAAATGATTGAATTGTTGACGCACCCTTCAGGTTCATTGCTGAGCTGGTCACAGAACAGTTGAATACTCTCCCAATCAGTTTCTCGATTTAAAGGGTTGGTCGCTTTGTCTACAGGTGACAGAACAGTTAAGCAAAAAAAAAAAAAAAAGTCAGAAACACACACAAAAAACTACATACAAACCTTTGACAAGCATATATGCATAAAGATCACAAGAACTGACTGTAAAACAACAGTTATAAGACAAAAAAGCAATCAACAATAATAACTGCAGTTTGACCTTGTAAATGTCAGCAGATAGAAGTGAAGTCAAATCACAGGAAGAACAACTTTTGACATTTTTATTAAAGACTACGAGGTCAATAAAAAAAAAATGTGCATGGATCAATCACAATAAGACCAGTGACATAATTAAAGACAATAAATAGAAATCACGTTTGATTTGATGCTATTAAAACTATTAATTAGAAATCGAATAACTTGTGTACAACTTTTGAATGAAAAATAAATAAATAAATACTGAGTGTACATAATCTGTACACTTCAATGTTATTGAAGTAGGGCCCAAGACAATAATTCAAAGGGGTTGGAGGGTAGAAAATGTTGTTGTATATTCTTTTTTAATTAATTGTATTATTATTACCTTAATTGGAGAAAGTTATCTTTATTTGCATCACAAGTGGGCTATATAAAACTGACAAAAGTGTAGGTCGGGTCTGGCCCCTTTAAGGAAACGGCAAATTAATCATCTTTTCTTGACTGACATGTTGGGTGGGAGAACGGAAATAGGGTTTAAATGGGGACTTTACATTATATAGGTATAACAAAATGTTCTGTCATTGAATGTCTTCATTCAACATTTTATTCATCATATCTGCGAGACTCCTCCCTTTTGACTCACGAAGATGTACGTTAGCTAGCAATTTTACAACTCTTCTTTACCTGTCCATCACAGAACGCACACTCCACAACAGGCAAGATATAACGTTACGCACAAGACAATAAAAACAAAAGTGTGTCAGAAACTTAACTAGTATATCGTCGTTAGCAAGCTAATAACTCCGCTGCCAACAACAACATGACACTCCGCATCTGCGTTAAACAAAGCGCCTGCGCCAAGACATCAACTTAGGCTAATACATGTCCTTGATATTCGCACTGTCACATTAGAATGTAATATATTTGTAGTTTAAATGTGTTTGACTTACTGATGCGGGACTCTAAGCTCTGCTCGTCAGGCGGAGCCGCCATCTTCACCCGAGATCACAAGACCCAAATCTCGCGATGAAACACGTGACCTAACAACTAGTACTTCTGCATTTTTAATGAAATGAAACAATACATTACGATTATTTGACCATGATCTTGAAACCACACTTATTTAATATGGTGCATTTAACTACAATTGTACAAATAGATCAACTGATTTTGTCTTTAATTTTCATGATGGCCTTTTGGTAAATTTGGTAGGCTACTGTTCTTGACGGTCAGGCAGTAGGCTAGAATCTACAGCAGCACAGGAAAACGTGTGTGTCACACTACTGCATAGACAGTATATAAACGGTGACACGAGAATGTGGTTTGTCTGTGAAGCTAATTTAGGTTCATATTCCTGGAACTGTGGAATTGTCTGATCTGATTTGAGTCTAATTCGACGGATCTACATTTTTCAGCTTGTGTGACAAAAGATTAGACTGCCTGAGGATGCGATATTTTCCATTCTAAACTAAGAGAAAAGTGAAAAATAAAAATTTAATCTTTTGATTGCAGTTTTTCTGAATTGCTAAAACACTAAACTCCATTGTCTGAACCAAATTCTCAACCAGTTTGTCGATTGAATCACTCTTTCTGTAAAACATTAAAGTTCAGGTAGTCAAGTCAATTCACCTTTATATAGCGCTTTTTACAATAGCCTACAGATTGTATCAAAGCAGCTTCACAGTGATAACATGAAAATAACACAACAAAGTTTGTTTCTAGAAGAAAATTGCGTCATCGTCTACCTTAAGTAATTCAGATCAATATTATTGTTGAATATTAAATGTCCCCAACTAAGCAAGCCCAAAGCCTAGGCAAAAGTGGCAAGGAACCAATCCATCAGGTGACAGAATGGAGAAAAAAACCTTTCTGAAGAAACCAGGCTCAGTCGGGGGCCAGTTCTCCTCTGGCCAACGAACGAACAGTAGCCTATATGATATGATTCAGACAGCATTACAGGTCAGAAGTCAGATTGGATCAGAACATTCAGAGTATTTATCCATTTCCATCTGGTTGGAAGTCAGAGTCATCACGCCGGTATGACAAGTTAGTTGAGGATCAGTGCAGATGACTGTCGTGTCGATGAGGCCTTCACAGGGCTGATGAGGCTGGCACCTCAGGGATGCGTTGTGGATGGGTCCAGGGCAGGCGCAGGTCCACCGTCTGATCTGGATACGGCCTGGATCCGGCTTACTTCAGTAAACCTCGGAATAAACAGAAAGACTAACATTAGCATAGATGCCATTCTTCTTATGATGTTATTAACCTTATAACCTAGATCTTATATGATCTTATAAACATGAACCTCGTCTGAAAGGCAAATGGGGAGGTGTTGCTGTAATTTATAGTAATATTTTTAGAATTACTAAGAAGTCTAGTTTCAAATATAATTCTTTTGAAGTGTTGGTGCTTAATATAACAATATCTAGTGTAAATGATAAATCACGTTTGAGATTTGTGCTGGCTACTGTATACAGCCCCAGATTATCAAACATGACAATCTGGGGCTCAGGTCAGGAAGCAGACATACTGGCTAAACCGACCGTCTGCTAGCTGTCTAACGTCACCCAGGTCAGATAAATCCCATCACATAGAGACTCTTTCACCTAGATATCATCATATAGAGACTGTGTCTGTTCCCCAAATTAGGAAATACCAAAAATTTCCAAACCCATCTAAGGGTAAAAATGTAATTGATGTTCAACACATAAAAAACAGATATAGTACAAATGAACAAATGATAAAGCTTGGGTTGCTGAATATTCAATCCCTTACTCCAAAAGCACTCATTGTTAATGATGTGATTTCAGATTATAACCTAGATGTGCTGTGTTTGACAGAAACCTGGCTAAAACCAAATAATTACATTACTTTAAATGAGTCCACCCCCCAAAATTACGGTTATAAACATGAAACTCGTCTGAAAGGCAAAGGGGGAGGTGTTGCTTTAATTTATAATAATATTTTCAGAATTACTAAGAAGTCTAGTTTAAAATATAATTCTTTTGAAGTGTTGGTGCTTAATATAACAATATCTACTGTAAATGATAAATCACGTTTGACATTTGTGCTGGCTACTGTATACAGGCCACCAGGCCACATACAGACTTTATCAAAGAATTTGCTGACTTTCTATCAGAGTTAGTGCTGGCTGCAGATAAAGCCCTAATTGTCGATAACGAAATTAGATGCATTTGGGATTGGCATTTAAAGACATTCTTAACTATATTGGAGTTAGACAACACGTGTCAGGACCTACTCATTGTCGTAATCATACTCTATATTTAATATTATCACATGAAATAGATGTTGATGCCGTTGAAATTCTGCAGCAGAGCGATGACATCTCAGATCATTATCTAGTCTCGTGTAAACTTAATTTAGCCAAGGCTGCAAAGCCGACTCAGTGTTACAAATATGTTAGACCTATCACTTCTGCCACTAAAGATTGCTTTATTAATAATCTTCCTGATCAATTTCATCATCTCAGCATCCCAGATAGCTTAGACACACTCGATATGGCAACAGAAACCTTAAACCTTATAACCTTAAAGCAGTTTAGACACAGCTTTGCTCCTTTATGCTTAAAGAAGATTAAAGGAAATAGTCCAACGCCGTGGTACAACGAGCACACTCAGGCCCTTAAGAGAGCAGCCAGAAAAATGAAGCGCAACTGGAAGAAAACAAAACTAGAGGTATTTCGCATTGCGTGGAAAGAGAGCACAATCTTATACAGAGAGGCATTAAAAGTTGCCAGATCTGCTTATTCTACAACCCTATTAGAAGAACCCTAGGCATTTATTTGAAACAGTGGCTATAACGGAAAATAAAGCTTCAAGCTCAGACGTTTCCAAGCAGCACAGCAGTAATGACTGGTGTGGCTCTAGCTAAGTATGAACTTCTTTACTTATTACAAGATTGATAATATCAGAAAAAAAATTATAACTATGCAACTGTCTACTACAGTTTTGCATCAGGCAGTGCATTGTAGTCTCCCAGACGAAAAATGATTCATTCATTGCTATGAGAGGAAGAATTTATAAATTTGTTAAATCATCTAAATCGACAACATGTATGTTAGACTCTATACCGACCAAGCTACTGAAAGAGATGCTTCCAGAGGTCATAGATCCTCTTTTTAATATCATTAATTCATCTTTGTCGTTGGGATACGTACCAAAAACTTTTAAGCTGGCTATGATTAAACCGCTTGTTAAAAACAAGCTTGGCCTCAACTTGACCCATACAGAATTAGTCAATACAGGGCAATCTCGAATCTACCTTTTCTGTAAAAAAAAAAAAAAAAAAAAAACCAGTATCTTCACAACTATGCTCCTATTTAGAAAGAAATTATATCTGCGAGGATTTTCAATCAGGATTTAGACTGTAGTCAAGTCAAGTCATCTTCATATAGCGCTTTTAACAATGTAGATTGTTTCAACGCTGCTTTACAGAGATAAACGTATAATTTAAGGTAACATATTGTTTTGGCTTTATAGCGGTTCTTGAATAATGTTATTTTCCAGCTAAAGTTAGTTTTGATTGATTCACTTCCGAAAGGATAATTTGTTATTAAATTAGGGGCCGCTAAGACGACACCGTTCTCTCTACACAGACTTTAAACGCGAACCTGTGATAAACACTGATGACGCTCACATGCGCATCAAGAATGAATTCTTTATTTATGTGCATTTGAATATATGTGCGCATGTTTGTAATTCTCTACAAACCAAGCCTTAAACTACTTGTCCTGCCTATAAATTTGATACAGAATTGTATTTTATTTTATCACTATGGGGAGATACGTGAAATTTCCAGAATGCTTTTTCTGTAGAGTGGTAAAGGGATCCTCCATAGGGAGAGGCTAGTTGGTACTTCAGCACTGCGTTGACATCGGGTCCAGACGAAGATGGATACTTCGTCAGATCTGGATACGGCCTGGATCCGGCAGGCTGCGGGAAAACCTCGGGATAAACAAAGACACTAAAATTAGCGTAGATGTCATTCTTCTTATGATGTAACGAGTACATCAGGATTTAAGGGAAGTGTTTCCAGTTCCGGCTGACCTAATCTATGCAGCCTAACATTAAGTTATAGAAGTCTATAATGCATTATGTGAATGCTAGGTCAAAGAGATGTGTCTTTAATCTAGCTTTGAACTGACAGAGTGTGTCTGCTTCCCGGACAATGGTAGGAAGACTGTTCCAAAGTTTTGGTGCTAAATAGGAAAAGGATCTACCGCCAGCAGTCGATTTTGATATTCTAGGTATTATTAACTGGCCGGAATTTTGAGATCGCAATAGACGCGAAGGACTATAATGCGTTAAGAGCTCGCTCAAGTACTGTGGAGCTAAACCATTTAGTGCTTTGTAAGTAATCAGCAATATTTTAAAATGTCTACGATGTTTAATAGGCAGCCAATGCAGTGTTGACAGAACGGGGCTAATATGGTCATACTTCCTGGTTCTGGTAAGAACTCGAGCTGCTGCGTTTTGAACTAGCTGTAGTTTGTTTGTTAAGCATGCAGGGCAACCACCCAGTAGAGCATTACAATAATCTAGCCTTGAGGTCATGAACGCATGAACTAATTGTTCCGCATTTGTCAATGAGAGCATATGACGTAATTTAGATATATTTTTAAGATGGAAAGATGCGGTTTTACTAGACACGTGACTTTCAAATGAAAGATTGGTATCAAAGAGCACACCCAGGTTCCTAACCGACGACGAAGACAGAGCAGCCATCAAGTTTTAGACAGTACTCTAGGTTATTACGTGTGGACGTTTTTTGTTCAATAATTAGAATCTCTGTTTTTTCTGAATTTAGTAGTAGGAAATTACTAGTCATCCAATTTTTTATATCAGCTATGCATTCTGTTAATTTTGTGAATTGGTAGGTTTCGTTTGGTTTTGAAGAAATATACAGCTGAGTATCGTCGTCATAACAGTGAAAGCTAATTCCATGTTTCCTAATGATATCTCCTAATGGTAGCATGTACAGAGTGAACAGCAGCGGTCCTAGTACTGAGCCTTGTGGTACGCCATACTGAACTTGTGATCGATAAGACATCTCTTCATTTACTGCTACAAACTGACAACGGTCAGATAAGTATGATTTAAACCATGCTAGTGCAATTCCACTAATGCCAACATAATAATCTGTACCATAGTACTGAGACAACTCTCGTTAGAGTCACAAATGATTTGCTCTTATCATCCGATCGTGGTTGTATCTCTATTGGTGTTACTCGATCTTAGTGCTGCATTTTACACTATTGACCACAACATTCTTTTAAATAGACTTGAACATTATCTTGGCATTAGTGGAATTGCACTAGCATGGTTTATCTGACCGTTATCAGTTTGTAGCAATAAATGAAGAGATGTCTTATCGATCACAAGTTCAGTGTGGCGTACCACAAGGCTCAGTACTAGGACTGCTGCTGTTCACTCTGCACATGCTACCATTAGGAGATATCATTAGGAAACATGGAATTACTTCTCCCGATAACTGCGCAGTGGCTTTGGTAGCACGCAAAGCTAAGTCCGTGGTGCTCCTGAGATCGCAGAAGGCCTCGGGATCCGGGCCGGACTCGTCCATCGACTGGAGAAGTTTGGCCTGGTAAACCGAAGCAGCTTGGCCAGAGGCAGCGAAAGTGCGTCCAACGAGGGCTGATGTGTTTCGGTACAGCTTGCTCGGGTGAGTGGCCCTAGCTCTTGAGCTAGCAGCAGTGTTCGGGCAGAGGTGAGCGGCCACGGCCTCTTCGAGGGGCGGCAACGACTCGTAGCCTTTTTCCACCGCGCCGTCCACGGAGGAGAGCATTGCGGATATTGCGCAGCCCGCGCTGAATAGGGAGCGTGCCACGTCTTGGTGAGTTCCTGGTGGACTTCAGGAAAGAACGGTGCGGGGCAGAGAAAGGCTTGTTTCGACGGCGATAGCTTCAAAGTTTTCCGGAGGACACATAGGCGGAGTTTGTTGCTGAAGTTGAGAAAATCTGCTATAATAGCGAATTTCGGGCTCATTTATAGGCTCTGCCTCGCCCTATTGGCGGTCTCTGACGTTTGTCGGTGCACTGTTAGCTAATTGGCGCATACGTTAGAGGCGCCTTCGCCATTGGATGTGCAGTTGCTGCGACACAACCAATGAGTGAGCCAGTCTCTCACTGTGCTCGCTGTGCAGCTGCAATGCGCTTTACATTTTAAGCTTCAATAAATCTGAGGAAATGATTTTCCCCACTGCGTATAGCTACGCAATACGAAGTGACCATTCTTGAAAGGGAACTTTTTTTGATGACAGGCCAATCTGTTTTTTAACGTGAAAGCATTGTAATCTATTACCATTCTCATTCATTAGGTCCAGCATAGACCAAATATTTCTACTTAACAAAAAATGTAAAATATATATGTTATGAGTATTGTAGGGGTGTCAAATTTTGAAAATGATAGTTACACTGGGAGTTTGGGTAAATAGTCACATTTGAGAAGAAAGTTAATTTCACCCAATTTACAAAACAGAGCTGAAGGCAACATACCAAAAGCTATCAGTGTTACATAACATTTGAAGCACTTTTAAGTTTTAACAAAATATGCATACTCGAATTCATTCAAACCACCTTGGTCATTATGATAATTTCCTTGAACTTACCTTTAAATCTTTGGTAATTTAAATATCTAAATATTTCACAGTCTCTTTAACAGTGATATTAAACAAATAAATAACTCAAATAAATTAAAGATTTAAAAAAAAATGTTTTTATTGAAATTCAAATTTACAGACAAAATAGGTATTGAACAAATATTAACTTACAATTCTCAAAGGCCAGACATAATTGCAAAATACAATAAGTAACAGCGATGAAGTCTCAAATCAAATATACTATCAAGAAAGACAACAAAAAATAAATAAGTAAATAAAATAATAATAATAAAATAAGTAAAATAAATAAATGAAAAACACTTATGTAAAAGTAAGTCCTTGCAAGGGGTAAAGGAGCTAAAGTGCACTTAGCTCATTGAAGAAACTGGCTACTGTAGAAGCTTTTTCACTAAAATAAATTTCATGTCGGGGTTGAAGCATAGACTGTAAAAAAATGGGTTGAAGCCAACGGATGACGTCATCAAACCACGTCCAAAATAACTGAGCGACGGAAGTGCCTTCAGCAGAGTGTGTATGTATGTGTGTATCGTTTTTAAAGCGGGAACCGGTTTTATGGGAGTAATCAAATATTTCCGCGGCAGTTAGTGAGTTTAGATGGCTAAGATATGTTGATAGCATATTGCCAATAATTTAGATCTTGCCCAGGCCTATAATTTCATTGTATTTCCTGAAGGCTATTAAAACCCATCGCACGGGTTGTTGTTTAATGCATGTGAACATGATAATTTGCTTTTTATAACCTGGCTATGAGATTAATTTCAGACACTTTCAAAACAGTAGCCGTTTGTTAACGTTACCGTTAAATTGAATTGAATCGGTGTAACGTTAGGTATTGTAGATGATCTTTGTTGTCACGTGTTAATACTCTATCGCATGTTCCGTGTGTATAGGATCTGATTCATTGTTGTTTGATCAGCTCTTGACGGACTGAAATGAGTTTATTCGGGACGAACACGGGTTTTGGGTCCGCGGGAACAGGTGTATTTGGCACCGCCACCACAGATAGTCATAATCCAATGAAGGTGAATACAGAAATATAATATCCGTACAAATATTATATATGTATATTATTATATGTGCATGTTAATTAAATTGAGCTGTCGTTAATAGGATGTTGAAGTAACATCGCCACCCGATGACAGCATAAGCTGCTTGGCATTCAGTCCTCCTACGATGCCTGGAAACTTTCTCGTCGGAGGCTCGTGGGCCAATGACGTAAGCCGTTGTTCTTCTCCTATCCTAAATATACATTTTTCACTTGTGTTTCGTTGTGTCCGTGTTTTTATATTTGTACCACACTGACTGTATCCACTTAGAAATATGTTATTGCATCTCATGTTTGTTGTTGAATAACCCTTCTTTCAGCTTGTCACTGATACATTTGCTTATGTATTGTTTAACTCAGGTGCGGTGCTGGGAGGTTCAAGATAATGGTCAAACTGTCCCTAAAGCCCAGCAGATGCACACAGGCCCAGTTCTGGATGTGTGCTGGAGTGATGTAAGATCATGCGCACACATTTATTGTGTCGGGGTTAGACACATTTATTGTGTCTTCAAGATGTTATTTTAACATCTTGAAGACTTCCAACATTCCAACCATCCAACATTATTCACCATAAAGTCTATTTTAAAGCAAATAAATGGGAATCTTACTCACTGGATCCATTTTTGCAAATGTACAAATTGTTCTTGTGCACAATCTCAGAAACAAGACATGCACTGATTTGCACAAAAACAAACTTCTCGTGCCCGTTGCTCAGATTAGACATTACATTTGACATCAACAACTGCATCTGATCCTAAGCTGCTATGCTTGTTTACTTTATTTCTGGTTTTGGGTCAGAGCTGGCATAGAATCTTACTCAGAATTAGTTTTTTCTCTTAGCTCCTCCTGAAATGCACAAGAATTGTTGTAATCCATTTAGGATTTCCTAAATTGAATGGAGTTTCTCAATGATTTTAAATAAGAAATGGATAGATTGTTGGATTTTTTTTTTTTTTTTTGCTTGCATACAATTTGGTACTCCTGTCAGAAGTCAGAATCTTAACCAGGTAATATACCTGACATGATACATCCTCTTACCCGATTCTGCTTCTGTGTTTTGTATTAACAGGATGGCAGTAAAGTATTTACAGCATCCTGTGACAAAACTGCCAAAATGTGGGATCTGAACAGCAATCAGACCATTCAGATAGCGCAAGTAAGTGGTTCATTTGTTCATTTTATATTCTTAAGCTTCTGTATAATGGGCCAATTAAAGTAAATTATTAGCAAAGCCCATACCATACCTTTTAGTATATGTATTTCAGTTGTGTTGGTTACAGTATGATTAACAGTTTCTACAACCTTTTCCTTTGAGCAGCATGAAGGCCCAATCAAGACAATTCACTGGATAAAAGCACCAAACTACAGCTGTATTATGACTGGCAGCTGGGACAAAACACTGAAGGTGCTGGAACCCATCTTTGATGTCTTTAGGGCTGCACAGTTGAAATATAGTCTAAATCCTCATATGGCCTAGTGCAACTTATTACACCACAAAAAGCATGCCTTCTTCACATTCGCATATTTTATAATTTATGGACCAAGATGTATTTAAAGTACAATCCTTTGGTGGAACATTGTCCAGTGACAGTTCTTTTTGGTCAGTTCTGTTTGTCTTGGTCTGAAGACCAAGGTTTTTTTTTTTCAATCAAATTGGGCTTGCAAGTGTCCTTGGATCTCTTTTAATCCAATGTATCTTAAGTAGTAGTTGTTAAATATGAATTTTATCACAGTTCAGTGTGCAGTATCTGACAAAGTTATTGCAGCCTCAGTCTCATTAGCAACTGTTTCTCTACCTCTCTTTATTTTTTTAACAGTTTTGGGATACACGTTCCCCAAACCCCATGATGTCCCTGCAGATGCCAGAGAGGTGTTACTGTGCAGATGTGGTAAATGAGTGTGATTTGAATTATTTGTTATAGTATCAATTTAGAATGTTATCTGTTTCTTTCACTCTTCCAGTGTAATTGATAGCTTGAGTTCATTTTGTGTGTGTACTTGTCTCGCAAAGTGAACCTCTTTCTATTTTAAAATCTGAGTACATGGTACATAAAATAATTTTTTTCTGAAATGATTTATTGAAAGCGTTTTATGCATATCTCTGTTGTTTTATAGGTATATCCAATGGCTGTTGTTGCTACGGCAGAACGTGGTCTTATTGTTTACCAGTTGGAAAATCAGCCTTCAGAGTTTCGACGTATAGATTCGCCTCTGAAGCATCAGGTCCGTATTAGTTAATTTCGAAACACTCAATTTTGGAAGTAATTGATTAGAAAAATTCTTCTACTATTATCCGTGCAAGCTGCTATCCTTGTTGAAATTTATTACTGTATTTTGTGACAATGTAATGTGAATATACAATGTACACTGCAATAAATCTAAAAAGACGGTACATTGATTAGGTCATATGCCATATCTTTTTTTTTTTTGGCTAACGCGATTTACTTAAGGCAATTCAATTCAAATATAGGCTACTTTAAGGTGTGTGTGTGAGAGAAATGTAACAAATGCACAAAGTCCTGAAATCTATATTTTCTGTAAAGTCAGTGGAATTTTAGTGCTTTCTAACAATATTTAAGAAGTAACTAGGGCTGGGTAAAAAAAACCTTGATCCTTGGAAATGAACAATTACAATAGGGTTTCAAGGCTACGTGCTTGAACCCCTAATAGTAAAAATCCTTACAATATTTAATAGGGTTTTGGCACTTCATGCTTGAACCTCTAAATTAGTGAATAGTTGTAGTACTTACCTTTTGGTTCTCTCATATCTTGTAACCACCTCTTATTTGCCAAGTTTGAATATATGGAGGAATTAATTACATTAGAGGATTGTAAGATTTTTACTTAGTTTAGTTGTTTTAGTTTTGAGTGAGGAATACTATTGTATGGCTTCAGATGACTTTAAATATAGCACATAAGCCTTATGGTCTACTCTACAGTACTTTTATGGTACTTTTTTTTTTTTTGTTCAATTTTGGCCAGTCTCTTCCTTAAGTTCACCAACATCTCTGTAGTTGCCCTGCATAACCTCTCTAAAATGTTATTGTGTTGATTTATTGGCCATTTCACCTATTATATTGTTTCTTTCTTCTCTGCAGAATGCAGAAACTGTTGCAAACAGTGTATTAAACTTGTGTGTTTTGTTTAACAGCACCGCTGTGTGGCTATCTTTAAGGACAAGCAGAGTAAACCTACTGGTTTTGCACTGGGCAGCATTGAGGGCAGAGTTGCCATTCACTACATAAACCCACCTAACCCGTAAGTCTGTATCTAATTTGGTTTATACATTTAACAGCTAATACAGTAACACAGAATATCTTTTTATCTAATATATATCTTTTAACCCAGAGCCAAGGACAATTTCACCTTTAAGTGCCACAGGTCAAATGGAACCAATACTGCAACACCCCAAGATATTTATGCTGTGAGTTTGTGTGTACTTTTTAAAATGCAATCCAAATTTTGCTAGAGTATTCCGTCTAGTCTAAGGCTGGCCAGTGTTGTATCAAAGACAATATTCAAAAAATAATACTTCTTGCCTAATTTGCCTGTTGTTCAGCTAACTGAAAATGGTCATGCTGTTTGTTTCTCTGTTGTAGGTAAATGCGATCTCCTTTCACCCTGTCCATGGCACTCTGGCAACAGTAGGCTCTGATGGGCGCTTCAGTTTCTGGGATAAAGATGCCCGCACTAAGCTGAAGACCTCTGAACAATTAGATCAACCAATAACAGCCTGTTGCTTCAACAACAATGGGAACATATTTGCCTACGCCTCCAGCTATGACTGGTCTAAGGTACGCCGCTGGCAAAACCAGCAATGCATGTTTGAGAGGTGGCGCCCCACCAAATCTCGCGAGAATCACGACTTGCTTTACGGCACAACAATTATGCAGTAGCCTAATGTTTGTATGAAATCGTGAAACATTACCTGGTTAGTAGACATCTTCGGAGTCTATCTGTGCCTGTTTAATGTCCGACGTTTCCATCCTACTGAACAGGTACCGGTATACAGGGGGATGGGATCAGGCCGTGAGTGCATAGACGGCTCTGCGTGGTATTTACGACAGTAACGTTAAATACAAGTACTCCACAGCGACTCTAGGGGTTACTGTTTGACAAAAATGAAAATCCTGCATAGTGTGCCTTTAAGTTTGAATAGAATGAGGCATTTATATAACGCTTTCATATGTACTACTGTACACCCAAAGTGCTTTACAATCATCAGGGGATCTCTCCTCAACCACCACCAGTGTGCAGCATCCACTTGGATGATGTGACGGCAGCCACAGTACAGTTTGCCCCAGATTCTCTTATTATTGCATTGGCGAAAGAACAGTAATGCTAAAGTGATCAGGAAAATAAGGCATTCATGAAAGAGACTGCAAATGATTTGCTATGGGTAGTCTATGGGTTGCCTGAATGAGTAGTTAACACAACACATTCTTGTATTCAAAAATAGCTTGACAGAGTGCAACGGAATCAAACCGAATCCAAGGGTCTTTAGCCACATTGTTAGAATTTGGTCTTTTGACTTGGCACACTGCCCTAATGCAGCTTTCATGGCAGGGCATTAAGTGCAAGGCAGCGTAAGGCACAACACAATGGCCAAGAGATACGTTTTTTTTTTTTTTTTTTTATTAAGTCGACCATTGTACTTGCTCCTCATCTTTTGAAGCATTTTAAGGACTAATCATATACAGAAAGAATTGAGTGATAAAATACAGCTGGACTTGTCAATCTCAGCATTTTGCATCATTGCCTTTATTATTATATTACTATATTAGCGTCCACACCAATGCACAATAATGTTTAGTTTAGATTAGTGTGTGTTACAGGCATGTCATCTGGGGGTATTCCAGATAGCAGGTTATGCGACATTCCCGGTTAAGTTTGCAGAGAACCTTAATTTATATTCCAGCGTTAGTTTACTTATAACATCTTCTTTATTTTACTCCATAATTTATTTATTATATTATCATCTCACACTTCAATGTCCATTCAAAATGTTTTTGAATGAAAATGGGACAATGTTTATATAATGTATAATAAAATAGACATGTGATACATTTCACAACAAATGTGGAAGTAAAATGGTTAAACATAAAAAATAATTTTATACAGCCATATCTTTGCAAGCACATACTATATAGATTTAGTTCAATCAATGTTACTTTTTTAAATTGATATGTATATTTTATATATTTAGCATTCAACAAACAATATAATTCGTTGATTTCGTTCACTGTAATGAAAAAAAAACAGTTTTAAGATGAAAAAAAAAGTTAAAAAAAAAAGATTGCACGTCCGCCCAGTAGGTGGCAATATGCAATAAGAATGCCAATCGCCATTAAATGGATAGTTCACCCAAAAATGAAAATTGTCATTTACTCACCTTCAAGTTTTATTTCCATACAATGGAAGTCAATGGGGCCTGTTTGGTTGCCTGTGAACGAATGAATTTATGATTTGGTGTTGTCTTTGTTACTTAGATACAGTTACGATAAAGGATGAAAACATAAAAACTAAAGTTCTATGTCTTTCTACTGAACTCGAGTGACAACCAGTGCGACCTCTGTTCACCCCCCCCTTCTGTTTTGTTTAACAGGGACACGAATATTACAATCCCCAGAAAAAGAATTACATCTTCTTGAGGAATGCGGCTGAGGAACTGAAGCCTAGGAACAAGAAATGGTGAGAGCGGGATGTCCATTACTGTGGAGACTTTCTTTCACTGGGCAAGGGCCGGTGTGCTTTCTAACTTGCACAGACTTTGTTGCAGTTGTGATGCTTTCCGAGTTCTATGGTATCTCATGATGGATAAATAAGTTTCTGAAGGAGCACAATCATTTTTAAAATGGTATACAGAAAGGAGATTTTACTTAAGTTCAAAATTAAATGTTCAGGATTGAAGTGTATTACGCATGGAGTATAATAGTGAATCATTTGTTTACTATTGGAAAGCCACTATATAAATCAAAACCATGTTAGGAAAGTAACTATTTACTAGGAATTAATCTTTTTGTTTTGCTGTCATATTCATAAATCTAGCTGTGATGTTTCCATTCTATTTCATAATTCAGTTTATTTTAGTTGTTCTCAAGCAGAATGCCAGGGCTGAAATAAAAGAAGCTAGAAATTAGGATATACAGCATGCGCTAACATAAAATTTATTTTAGCTGTCCACTCAATTGTTTTTATACAGAAGAATATACTGTTCTTGAAACTTCTGGTGCCTGATGTTTAAACATTGCACACAGAATGGGCTTTGAAAATTGTGTATGGAATTTCTCATGCATATACTGGGATAACATTTTTTTTAAAACAACTTGCCACTTGGGCACTGTTTACATGCACTTTGAACTGTGTATTAACTCGGTTACTGGAGTCACTTATTAGCATACATAACAGTAAAAAAGTAATGCATTGAAGAGAATGATTCAGTCCTTCCACTTTTAATTTAATGCTTCAATTATTATGCATGGAGTTGAGCACTTAAAGCTGATTTGATCATCTAGTACTTTAATCTTATGTAAATAATTGAAAAGTCATTAGCTACAACATGCAAAGATTTGTAATGGTTGCTTTATTTTTGAATGATTTTTCTCCTTGTCTTCTGTAGAGAAATGTGTTATTAATGACTTAGGCTTCATTGCTTAGTTTTTCTGGAAAAAGTTTTCAATCGCAAAAAATGTCATTACATCAATCTGTGTTGCACTTTTAACTTGATCAAGATTAGATGGCTTTGCAAGACAGACCGTATAATGACATGCTGCCGCACGTTTGGGAGTCAATCAGACCATTGGTCTTAAAGGATAATTCCGGTATTTAACACCTTGAGTCTATATTGTAGTTTGTTTTGGATGAACAAGAGTGGTGTACAACATTTTTTTGACAATGGTTCCTCTCTCGAGTTTTTGACTGTTTTATTCGTCATTTTGTAAAATCCCATTGAATTCTGTTGAAGGAAGTGCTTGTTAATATGAATGCGCTACCGGAAAGAGGGCTGTTTACATTTGGTCGATGTAGTCTTTTTGCTCGCTTCCGTTTCTCATAAGGCTAGCGAGCAGAGCAACTGTGCTCCGGGAGAGTAAGCGAAATAAACAATATTTTTTTTAGGAACTTTACCGCAGTTTTTGACCGCACAAATTCTAACCATATTGAAAGACGTGACCACTAACCAGTGCAATATGAAGTTGAACTCGACTGTGACCGTGAGTGTCCCGCGAGACATAAACATCGGTTATCCCCATCAAGTGGTCGGGAGTGTGCTAACGCTTCAGATTCAAATATTGAGCGGAAGTTACACGGTTGTGAAGTGTCTGAAAAAATAGTTCCACTATAGCAAAATAAACGGATTGGAATCATATATTGCGACGATATATTGTTTATAATCATCAACGAACACCACTAACCACTCGGTGAGTTTAACAGTTTTGTAATCGAACATTATTGGCTGTTTTAATGACATTTTCGGACATGCCCATTGACTCCAATGTTAAATGGGTCCATGGCCAATTCTATTATAGTCAAAAACTCGAGAGAGGAACCATTGTCAAAAAAAATTTGTCCACCACTCTTGTTCATCCAAAACAAACTACAATATAGACTCAAGGTGTTAAATACCGGAATTATCCTTTAAGAAAAGTCTTCTGTTGGCTGTCTGGATTGGTCTGATGACTCTGTACAGCCACACACAGTTATGCTGTTTTGTGGTCGCATGTACAGATCTGTTCAGTGCATTGATCTGAAAAATACTAAATAAATACTAAATACTAAAAAAATACTAATACTACTAAATACTAAAAAGTCAGCAGTGTTTAGGCTCAAGTAGGATGCAAAGGAAACTGTATTAGTTGTAGCATTTATACTATAGTACTTTGCATGTTTTCATTTTTTTTTAAGTTGTCCATTTTATTATGTTAAACATTTGTTTCCAGCTAAAGTTATATTGAAATATATTTTTACTTGAATACAATACCAAGGTGGTGATTTAAGAAAATGACATTGACAAAGTCTGTCTGCGTTCCTTTTCCTTGTGCTGATAAATTTACTATTATCAGGTGTTTGTATGACTGTGTGTGGATATTATATGTAGAGGAGGATATATATGAATTTTTGTCTCTGATCTACTTATTAGATACATCTCTTAATACAAGAGAAAGATCTGTAAAACTTGGAGCCATTGGATTGGCCTGTCAGTGAATAAAGATGTAATAATTAAGCATTATGCGTCTCTTGACCATGTGAAAACTTTACTTTTGTTCATGGGGAACAGAAAACCACAAATAAATCTGATTTGAAAAGCAGAATGCTGTATTGACTGACGCCTGCCCCTCCTTGTCTTTAGATTCGTCAAGCTTCGCATCACATCTTGGAAGACCTGCATTAGTGTGTAAATATGGGAGAGAGACCTCAATTTGGCTAACACCTGGACCAAAGGCATGGCAATGCGTAATTTTTATGGACCAATCGGAAGGGCGCCAACTGCTCATAAGCAATGGTGATGTGAGCAGTTGCTTTTGATACGATTAAGGAAGCCATGCTTTAGCATTTCTGGTGTAATTGATGTACCTTTTTTTTCTTCTTCTTCATGAAGTTCTTCATTACTTGCAGCTCTTATTTCTTGATACTGCCTTGCAAAGGAAATGCATTTTCACCTTTTGCTTTTCTTTCTCTTCTTGTTGTGTAATCGCATTATGTAACCAATAATAAATCTATCTCAAGCTTTCTCTGCATTTTGCCATTGCACTTGTCTTATTGTCTTGCAGGTGTGAAAAAGATGCAGACTTTCATAAATATAATTTTTTAGTTTTGCATAAACTTACTTTTGAAGCAGTAATGTAAATTGTAAACGATTCAACTATTAAAACTTGTTAGTCAATTGGTGCAACCAACATACTGGGGGAAAAACATCTTAGAATTCCCCGACACCCTCATGACTGTCAAGGTCTGTTAAAGTGCTGCTGTTATGCTACTTAAAACATTTCTAATTTTGTTTGGGATGCCTCTTACAATAGATTTACATGCATCGAAGGTAAAAAAAAAACTATGTATTGCACATCACCTAATTTCTCAAATAGTCGTAAAACGGTTTGTTCAAAGAATCAGTCTCTCCAAACCCCTCCTTTCCCCCAGCCTACTCTGTTGTGATTGGTCTACCTCTTTCAGCATGTGTTGGAAAATATTCACCTGTGGTGCTACCTCAGCTCTTGCATACACAGTGATATGAACAGTAATGATGGCAACGTTTTCTTCCTTTTCAATTCCAGTGCGAGTCCTCATCCTTTTAAAGCGCATGCAAAGTTACACATAAACAACACGGACCAAGCTCTTCCAGTCCTCAGCTACAGCTACAGTGTTTGAGGGCGAGTCAAAGTAGATGTTGTTCGTGGGCAACCAATGAAGACCATAGGCTGGCATTATGCAAATGTCTTACATTGTTACGTAGATATGTAACACAGTAAGACCGGAATTGCTGATGACTGAAACTGGGCGGTGCTTGTTAGTTCCCAGCATGCTTTGCATATAGTTGAATTAAGAGAGAATAAATGTTAAAATTAAGTGTTATTTTATGTTTTTTTGAGAAAATGAGAAAAGGGGAAGACTTGATAGTGTGTAATTGTGTTTAATGTTCAATTACATTGGAATTATTAGAACCATTTAAATTACAGTGGGTTACCATTGTGGAGAAGAGTGGAGCATTTTGTTTGTCTGTGACTGATTTAGTTAATTTTAACTGCTTTGGTTGAAGGAGCATGTAAATCTTAGCAAGTAATATGTTAATATGTGCTACTGCTAACAAATAGCTAGCTGTAGTCTATTAATTTAATTATGTGTCACTAAAATAAAAAATACCTGAATCATGTCAGGAAACTTTAATATTAGTTGGGCTGACACTATTAAATTAAGCTGTGCCCAATCATAGTAAATAAGTTGGATCAACCTTAATAAATTAAGTTGACCCAACATAAGTACATTAAATTGGAATAACATAATTGCATAATGCTGAAATAAAGCAAGTTAATCATGTGGAAAACCTTTCCATGATTTTATTATGTTCATTCAACGAGTTATTTTTTTGAGTGTACTGTGAATTCGGACATATTACTTTTGTCACAAGCTATGCACTTATACACTATGTACTAATGCACTATATACTCAGATGTGTAGTGTATGAATTTTAAAAGGTTATTTTGTCATTGAGCATGGGAGTCTGATAGCCCCCGCTACTTAATTAATACTGTGACAGTTGAGTGCATGAGGTGTTCAATATTCCACACTTTGTTTTTTTTTGTTTAACTAAATGTGGGGTTACTTCCCTGGGGTGTCCAAATGGGTGGTTTGTGAGGAACCCACCTTGTTTCAACACTGTTATATCTGTTGCTGTGCAGAAAGTGCCCATCTTGATTCAAGAGGCTTTGTTCTTTCTTGCCAAGGAGGAAGATGATTATGCAGAAATACTTTTTGTCACACATCCTATAAAATACAGGGAAATGACAATGGACTTCATGGATTCATATTTTCATGTTGAAATTGCTTGTTTCTGCTAAATGTGCAAGTTCTGAGTCTTGTCTTACAGTTTTCTTACCTACTCTCACTTTTAAGTCCATGGAGATGACAATGGCTCTACTGAGAGTGGACAAGTGATGTTTGTGTCTCGACATCTTGCCTCTCAGACACACATTAAGATCACCTTGTTTTAGCCAGGCCTCAGGCTGCAACTTTGTTTTTACTAGGACCTTTAGGAATTGGGATCAAGTGTCCTGGCACAAAGTTGTCATGACAAGACAACTAGGGAACTTATGCAACAGGCAACAAATATACTGTACCTGGCATGCCATATGGCACATAAATTGCCTAAAATTTCTGGCTGTATTCATGGCTCTCAAGGCCTTCTGCTACAACTTATGCACGGCTGGTGGAAATGGCCTCGGGTCTATACACAAAATCTTTACATGAAACATCGGAGCAAGTTCCTAAAAAAAAAAACACCTTTTGTGCAAATAACCTTTTGCACCTGGGCTACATGTATGACTAAATTTAAAGGCAAATAATAACATCATGATCTTCTTGCAAGAAAGTGTGTAAATTTGCCTATACAACATAAAATGGTTTTGAAATAAAAAAAACTGGAATTAGTAAAGCTTTTGAGTAAAAAGACAAATAAAGGTTATACACCAGAATCAGAAGATGATATTTATAGAGATTTTCTAAAAGCACATTGATGAACAGAGAATTAAAAAAAGTTAGCTTTTCTAAGGTGAGGCTTTTTATTTCGTAAAATAAAAAACTGACATATAGCCTGATAACATCTCATCTGACTGCAGATTCTGAATCAGGACAACGTGGTTTTCCCAGGCACTCTTTACTGCATCTGACAGAAGTATAAATATTTTTTAAGCACGTCTTTCAAAATAAATGTCCTGCATCATAAAAGCATAGGCTGCATCCGAAAGTAGGTGGGAAACAGTAGGTGACAAAAGAAGTAGGCTATGTCCGAATTTACAGTACTCATAAAAGAGTAGGCAAAAAGTAACATTATTACCTACTTCCAGTGAGATTCTGAAGTCTGCATAAGATGGACACTTTACTATCCCATGAGGACACAGGAGAGGATTTATGAATGGCAGTGAAGCGACCTAACTAACGCTGTTAGGTCACACGATAATGACAACATTTATTTATTTATTTATTTAATTTATTCGGGACATGCGATTTCGGACGCAGCCACTGAGTTATGTTTGTTGTGGTTTCTTTGGACTGCACACTCCGTGAACCACACAAAAGAGTTGAGAAACACTGGTTTATTGGGTATCGGTGAAAGAATATCACCCTGTAAAAGACAGGGAATTCATGCTGGGAATATGAATATTCACAAATAGCCAGTTTCGGATTAGATGCCAATAATGAATTCATGAATTCAAATTCATATGAAATTAGTCGGACAGTGGCAATATCAACTATACCTACTTGGTTATTCCCAATGCCATTGGTCGGTCTGCACTTGCTGGAAGAAATAAATGACAGAGAATGATCTCATAAGATTTGTTGGTGAAACAATGTTTAAATCAAGAGTGGGCCTATTGTAATGAAATATATACAGACAGCTCAAAAGATCCTGAATCTGGGCATACACCTGCAGCAGAAGTCATTTCACTACCAGACTTTAAAATAGGTAAAAGAACATTCCAATTTCTTATTTGTTTACTCCTCATAATTGATTGCTGTTCAATTGGTTCATTTGCCACAAGTTGTTATTTGCTCTTGATTCTTTATCAAGCCTTATCTGACTCAAGACAGGATATTCTCAAAGACCCTGTTCAGATTTCAACATCAATGAATAAAAGTAATCTTTTGTGGATTCCAGCTCACGTGGGGGATTGTGGGAAATGAAATGGCGGATGAGTTGGCAAAAAGGTTTCAAAGTATTCAATAATAAATGTAAAAAAAGAGGGAAAGCTGGAATGAAGGGGTTAATTAAACATATAATTAAGCATACATGACAAGAGTTGTGGACACAGGAAGGGAACGGAAGACTATGAAGACACCTATGAAATAAATAAGGAAATGTACGAGAAGTTTGTGGCAAAAGAAGGGATGATTTAATAATGCCATGACTCCATATTGGACACACAGCTTTGAATCAATCACTTTTTAAAACTAGTTAACAATACAGGATTGTGGAGTAAATGTGCATTACCAGAATCAGCCGAAAAGGTTTTTCTCAAATATGCTGGTAATAACGAAGAAAGATCTCAGCTCATAGAAGAGGTTAAGGCTGTAATAAAAAGGCTGACATTTAAGAACTTAATTAAAAATTTACCACAGCTTTATTTGAAATTTTTTAGAAACAAGTTTAATTAGAATTGTTTTTGTTTTCCTTTCTTTCCCTTCTACATCAACGCTTCACACTCCACCCCAGTAGGTGGCGGAAGTTCAACAAAGCTGGTTTGCCAACCGCCATTAAATCGAAAAGAAGAAAAAAAGAAGAAGAAGAAGAACATTTCGCACGGAGGTGGTGCACACTGTGGACAAGATGGTTGCCTCTATGTGGCGGATCAGCGGGGCAGTGAATCGAGCTCTTGTTAAAGCTGGCAACGTGAGTATTTCATGACTTTTCAATTGAATACTGGCTTTAGGAATTTCAAACATTACATTTAAGTACGCGCATATTACCCAGTCAATCTCCATGATCACAGTGGCTGTCATTGGCCTTGTCAATGCCAGAGAGCTAACTTAGCTGATAGCTCGGTTACACTGAAGGTTAGATCTCTGCCTAGTGTGTGAGAGCTTCGAGGATCAAGACACAAAGTTGTAATAGTTCTGTAAGCAAGTCACTTTGTAATTCTAGAAAGTTAGATATTGCACTTTGTTTCTTTTTCTTCTTGGTTAGGGAACATGAACTTTTACCTGACAAGGTCATTGAAACTTACGTCATCCTGATATAGAATCTTTTATCGTTTTATATTGTTAAACTGTATTCATTAGCTGTATAACTTATTAATTTGGTTACAGTTCCCTTTCGTCAATTTTAATCAAATAACAAAAATACGTAAGATGGAGCGCTGTCTCCTCAATGCAGCATCACACAATTGCCACAAAACGGCATACAATCTGGTTTGACGAAGAGCTAATTTATTTGGACTGTTAATAAAGAACAATATGTGAGTCAGTGACCTATACGAGTGTCAATAGAAGAAAACTGTTAAAAAAAATGATTAATTTGCTTTTCATTTTGGTTTCACATAAATATATTTATAGACATAAAAGAGCTAAACCGTATGAGAGGTAAGGTGTATGAGGTAGGCTAAACAAAAAAAAAAAGGATATAAATAAATCTGTTGCAAGAGCCCTATGAATCTCTTGATTTTCTCCATAAATTCTTAAATATCTTTTCAAGATTTCTTTTTCTCTCACTTTCACTTCTATTCCCTGTTTACTGTAATGGTTCTAAAGTGGTGAAGTGCAATCAGAAAAACATGTATGAGCACAGAAACAGCCGAATCAAATACATAAATCTTAAACATGACCATAGTATAACGTTCATATTCAGGGCACATCTATATACAATATACTTAATTTAAAAATACTTGAGTTTAATTTATATAACTTTTTCTCTCTCCTTGTGCATGATTTATGTATTTTATATGACAATAAAATAATACAAATGTTCAGAAGTAGAGAAGCGTAGCTATTTTTATTTTATCTTATTTGAAACTTTAAGTCATTGTTACATTTATAATAAAGACCTGTCTTATTTTACATTAAGTGAAACATTTTCTTTCATTTTTCATTTTAGAAGCTAACGGCTGATTTATCTTTTATCGACTTGTTTTCTTATAAAATCCTGAATTGCTTGGATGCATTACTACTCACTGAAAAGTGTAAAAACTAAACTAATCTCTAGCTATTGGCCAAATCAAACACTTTATTCTAATCTTGTTTTATCGGTCAACCTTGTGGTTGGTCAACCAACGGTACATTGTATTAATCTGTGAATTATTATTATTATTATATCTTTTTTTTCTTGCTTTTTAAAATTGATACAAGAATGTGCACCATATTCTTATGTCTATCTTTCTTTTTATTTTAGCCTCTTCTGCTGTCTCTGAGAAGAGGACATGCCTCTGTATCATATGCTCAGAGCCTGCTCGGAGTTTCAGAAACTCGCCTCACTACCTTAAGCAATGGCTTGAGGGTTGCCTCTGAAGAGACCAACCAGGCCACATGCACGGTGACTTACTTTTTTATAGTCTGTGTGTTCATAAAAATAACAGGAATTTAAAAAGCCTAAGTAGTAACTGTCCTTTAACTTTTCCATTTACAAATTAACATGTTTAACTAAAATGAAATCAACCTCAAAAGTACTGAGCACTGTTAACTTAATCCTTTGTGCTTTTCATTTGTCTGGCTTTTGCAGGTTGGCCTTTGGATTGGTTGTGGGAGCAGATATGAGTCTGAGAAGAATAATGGTGCTGGATTTTTCCTGGAGCATATGGCATTTAAAGTATATATGATACCTTTACTCGTTCTCTCTAAATGAATGTTGTTACTAGGGTATTGCTGCTTCACAATACGTGTTGCGTGTCAGAATTATATCACTGCATAATGCATTATAATATATTCACATCATATTAAATCTTTCTCAACAATTTTTTTTATTACAGTTTAAGTTGGATGTTTGCATTCAAAAGTGCAAATTTATTGAAATGACACTTATTGAGGAATAGGGCTGGGCAAAAATGATTTTTTCCCCGATTAATCGTTTTTTAAAAATGTGGTACACTCTATCAATTCGCAATAGCCACGAATCCATCTTTTTCCGCATTTCCACAAACATTGAACTTAATGGGTGCTTCTCGTTTCTTATTTGTGCATCCTTGTTTCCTTTCCTTCCCTGCATCCACTGCTGGCAGGTTTGAGAGGTGGCGCCCCGCCAAATCACGACTTGCTTTACGGCACAACATATACAATTATGCAGTGGCCTAATATTTGTATGAAATCGTGTAACTTTACCTGGTCAGTAGACATCTTCGGAGTGAGTCTATCTGTGCCTATTCGATGTCCGACGCTTCCGTCCGGTGCTTCCATCCTACTGAACAGATACAGTAACGTATACAGGGGGAGGGGATCAGGCCGTGAGTGCATAGACGGCTCTGCGTGAGTGGTATTAGTAACGTTAAATACAAGTATTCCACAGCGACTCTAGGGGTTACTGTTTGACAAAAATGGAAATCTTGCATAGTTAAATCCTGCAAAGGTTTAAGTAAAGAGTAGAGAAAGAACGCATGTGTATCATATTGGGTCTGTGCATTATTCTTAAAGCAATCGTTTTTTTAATGTTAATCAAGCTACAAAAGACAGAGAACTCACTCCCTGCTCTTCACTAAATAATGTATTTGTAACTTTAATACGGATTAACCTATGTTTAATTTGTACTGTGAAGATTACCGGTATATGCACATTATGCAGTGTTATTTTACATTTGATTACATTATTCAATTTCTGAAAACTGCTGTTAGACTTACCTAAAAAAAATTAAAAGCACTGATTATTTCATTTGTATCTTTGTTCTATTGTATTTATTTATGTGTTATTGATTGCCTTGTATTTTAAGTATTTTTTTATTTTTTATTAATGACTGTTTACTTGTTTTTAATCTTTGAAATTTATATTTGTATTTTTAGCTGTGGTATCGAAGTTGGAATGGAGAATTGTTAAATTATCATATTATTACAATATAAGGATACATGGGTCAAAAACAGCAAAAACTATAACTATTTTATTAATTTATTACTTTCTTTTAGTGGGGCCAGTGAAAATGGAACCATTGAATTCAATGAGTCGAATGAAAAATCAATACCCAGCCCTATTGAGGAAAAGCATAAGTTAGTAACTATAATAAAGTATTATTTACTAAAGTAACTTTGCTCGCACAGTATCTCTGTGTGAATATTTAACTTTTGGAATTGCATTAAAACGAGATGGCTTGCTAAAAGTTAGTTATATTATGCGTTTAGGACTCTTGTTCTAAAACGGCAGCATATGCCTCATCAGTTGTCAAAAGAAAAACTTTTTCTGTAATATATCTCACTATATTATTGTTATAGTCCTAGTTGTTTCAATTTCCTTTTGTTTTTCCTGAATGTTTTTTTTTTCTTCCTTAACGCTTAATGCACATTTTTAATTCTACTTAACGACGAAAACTATAAACGCAAAGCTAAAAATACAAATCTCAAGCTATTGGGACAAATTAAATCAAATGATCTCGCATCAGATATTTTGTATACATTTGCAATATTTACTGTAAAAAGATTAGAACGAACAAATATAGAACCGTGATTGAGGGAAAACTACTGTGACTGAAATACAGTAACCAAATACAGTAAGAGTCGGTCAACATATTCTAATGCTGAATTTCTGCTTAGTTAGACTTGTATCGTATACATGGGAAAGAATATGGTCAATGAAAGCACAGGTCTCATTAGAGGCTAATGTTCTCCTTGGCCTTCCTTATCCTCCTTTTCCTCATTCACCTCTTCTTGTACCGTTGTCCAATTTGAACACTTTCTACTTGGTATTCAAAGCTAAATAAGTTTTGGTGATAATTTTGCAATAATTATTGAATGTAGTACTACCTATGAGCACATGGTGTATAATTCTGAATTTATTTTTATAGTGTGAAAATAGCCTTCTAGAAGGCTAGCCTTTTAGAAAATAGCCTTTTAGAATGCTTGCACACCACAACCTATTCCATTAGCCAAACAATTAAAAACCGTTTCACTAATTTGCATGCTTTCCTTCCTATTCCAAACTATTCTTGGATCAAGGGCACAAAGAAGCACCCACAGTCTGCTCTTGAACAGGCAGTGGAGTCTATGGGAGGTCATCTGAGTGCATACACTTCTCGGGAACACACTGCTTACTACATGAAGACCCTTGCCAAGGACTTGCCTAAAGGTTAGAGAACAAACAACTGAACTATTAAAATAGATCCATTTCTCAAACAGGCGCAGTTTATTTATGCTAATGTATATTAAGATCTAAAATGGTATTTGAAGATCGTATTAATAATGTCTCTTTATTGTGTTCCCTCTAGCGGTGGAGCTGTTGGCAGAAGTAGTGCAGAGCTCATCTTTGAATGAGGCTGAGGTGGAGCAGCAGAGGAGTGTGGTTCTTAGAGAGCTGGAAGAGGTGGAAGGTAGCTTGCAGGATGTTTGCCTGGATCTGCTTCATGCTACTGCTTTCCAGGGTACTCCTCTGGGCCATAGTGTTCTTGGTCCCTCTGTCAATGCCAGGTATGCACACAGCCCCCAGATGCAAGATATTGTATTTCATGTATCAAATGCTTGACTGTGTGTCATTCAGATTGAAAGACGTCATGTAAATACCTCAGTCGATCGGATTGAGCTTGATCCGAATATTTTTTTTTTTATCAGATTGAGAGGTGTGTGTGTAGACCTGAAATAATCCAATCATTAAGGAAAAAACTGAGCATGTAAATACTTAAATATGACTATCTTCTTAATCGGTTTAAAAAATGCCTTGAGCACATGAGCAGTGCTGTGATGCGTATGTTTACAAGAGCCCTTTTATAATAAGATCTGTTCACATACGTTTGACTTTTTACAAACATGCATGTGTTACGAATTGGTCAGTGGAGGAGACTGATTATTTGCAAAAATCTCTTTAAGGAAAGCAAAAAGCTTTCCTTTAAGGCATGTCATCAAGGTAAAAAAACTGACTGGGGCACTGCGCTGAAGTTTTGTTTGAAATGCATAAATGCACACATAAATGAAAATATGTGAAACTGCTAAGTTTAAAGTTTGTATAAAGAAAACTTTTAGTATCTGAAATCAGATTGTATTAATTCGGATTGATGAAAATATGTGCATGTAAATAGGGTTTACATGCACTACCGGTACCAGTCGGTACTTTAAAATAAAAGTTTTGCAGTTTACCAGCGTTTCTGCAGTACCGGTATATTCGATATATGGTGCATTAAAATACTGTCATTCGTGTTTGTTTGAGTGCTCTCTGAACATCAATGATTTCTATTTACAGTATGATTTTTACAAGCATTGAGCTTTGAGGCCAATAACAATCATACCTGTTCAGCCCGTGAACACAATGGCCTATCAGAGGTGCTAGTCAGTATGTTAGTCAGAATCCACTTGTCACTACTGAAAACTTGTTCAACACGAGCTGCACACTCGCGAATCCTTTCACTTTAACCAGCAAAATGTAAACACGATGTAAATAAGATATTCATTGTAAAATTAAGAAAGCTTTTTTTTAATATATAACAGGAGTTTTTGCTAGTGCAGAATTCAGGGAACTTGCACTTTAGAAATTGACAGCCTTAGTGATTATAAAGCGTAGGGATGCACCGATTGATCGGCTTGTGATCGGAATCGGCCGATTTTCACGTGATCGGCCGTAATCGGTGACCGGCCGATCACTCTGACCAATGCCGATTTTAAAAACCGGTCAAAGAGAAGCGCGCGAGCTTCAAGCAGGAACGTCGCGTGAGCAGCAGTGAATCGCGGGTTTCGGCGCCGAGACTTTTGTAGCAGCTGCTGTGACGCTGTACTACAAACGCTTCCAGTAATACTCTGGCGGCTGCAGCTGCTGTGATGATGCATTTACGCTGACGCGCCACTCACGGTCGCCATGTGAAACTGTCGTTCATGCGCCGCTCGTTTACAGTGTGAAACGGTCGTTCACGCGCCTCTCACGTTTGCCATGTGAAACTGTCGTTCAACTGGCCAGCCCCTTGTCTGTGCAGGTACAGAACTACCTGTCAGAGGCGCCCATTGGCAGAAGTGAAAATGCATTGATCTACTGGAAGATCAACAAAGATCGTTTCCCTGCACTTGCTCCACTTGCCCGAGCTTACCTCTCTGCACCTTGTACAAGCGTCAACAGTGAGCGCTTGTTTAGCCTGGCTGGACATGTGGCAGATGACAGAAGAAACAGGCTATCTGGTATTGTGATGTGAAAAGAAGGAAATGTTTTTTTTTTTTCATAACACACTTCACTTTAATGTGTGTGAATTTCCCACACCGGGAGTAATTATTTGTTTGAATGTTCTATATTCTACGCAAAATGTTCTATTAAAGAAAACATAGACAAAAAACATTTGTGTGTGTTGTAAAGTGGTTAGAAAAAATAAAATCGTAATCGGCTAAAATCGGTATCGGCAGGTCAAACTTGATGAAAAATCGGAAATCGGAATCGGCCTAGAAAATTGAAATCGGTGCATCTCTAATAAAGAGAGGGCTGTTCTCTGGCTTTGTTTATTACCCAGTCACAATTTGTGTAGTTTAGTTTTTCATGCTGCTTAGGACACTGCAAAGTTTCTGCATTGACAACCATTTTTAAATGCGCAATTGAATCCAAAACTGCGATGAATAACAGTGATAACCAAAGGATGACACGAAACAGGACAACATTTTTAAAATGAATTGATTTAACATTTTTAGGTCTGTTACCAAAAACAACCCTACTTGTAAACATACCCAATGAAACATGTTCCTAAAGGAAATAATGTTTTTTTGTTTTGTTTGTTTGCTCTGAATTTTCAAGGACACTAACTCGTAATGATTTGGTGGAATACATCAATAGCCATTATAAAGGTCCTCGCATGGTCCTGGCTACAGCTGGAGGTACTGCTCTTGAACTATTATCAAACTGGTCATGCAGTAGTGTTATAATAGAAAAGACAGACAGCAAAGTTTATCGCTTAAATACTGTCTTTCTGTTCCGCTGTAGGAGTGAACCATGATGACCTTGTGGCTCTGGCTAAGCAGCATTTCAGTGGTGTTTCTTTTGAATACGAGGGTGATGCTGTACCTGTTCTGTCCCCATGCCGTTTCACTGGGAGTGAGGTATGAATTGCGTGTATGTTTAAAGCTGCAGTCCGTCGTTTTTCCTCTTTGTCGCCATCTCTGTTAGAAATCTGCAATTGCAGTTATTCGCGGAATTATTAACTGTGCGTGGGTAGTAAATCGGCATGAAACAGCGCGGATGAACACAATGTATTGAGGAGAACCTGTCGCGTCGCTGTGGATACTGTACTGTCATCAGCAATGTCAGAGTATACCTTTTGAAAGTGTCAACATTAGAATTTTCATCGGTAAATGTCATCTGAACAAGTAAGTAACATTCACTTTTGTTCTGACCAAATTCGGGGGGTGGGGGGAAGCATTGCAGTAGGCTATATCATGCTGATTAAATCTAACGATTGCTTAGGCTATATCACGTCAAAACGTGAAAAATATATTTTTTTCTGTAGCCACTCTGAAGTCCGAAGTCTTTGGGTTTTACAACTGGTGAATCTCCAGTTGTCACTGGTGATTGTCGCTTTAAACTTTCGGGATCCGCCATACCAAGTGCTAAGCTAAATCTCCACCTCCATCCATCATCCACACACGCTATATAGCCGACTAGCCGGGGACTCCTTCTCTATGTGTACAGAAGTGACGTAATGACGCAAAGACATGCTCGAAATTCCCGCGGAAATCCACCAGTACCACTGGAATTAAAATCATTATTACAAGATTACCGTTTTGAATCGAGGTAAGGCAAGCAGATCATTTTGAACACTGGCTGGTTACGTTTTTTTTCAAAAATGTCTTTTTTGATATTTTTAAACCCAAAAAAGTGCCGGACTGCAGCTTTAAGAGGGTCTCATTTTCTTGCCATTACTTGACTTGCTGTTGGTCTGATCCTGTCTTGCTTTCAGATTCGTATGCGTGATGATGCAATGCCACTAGCACATGTTGCTATTGCTGTAGAGGGAGCTGGAGCTGCAAGTCCTGATATTGTGCCTCTCATGGTTGCCAATTCCATTATTGGTAGCTATGACATCACATTCGGAGGTGGCAAGGTTAGTTTATTACATTGGTTAAACTTCTATCTCCTTAACTCATTTTTTCCCCCCGCATGTATGGAGTAGAAATGGGAATCTAAGTACCTTGTTGTGATTCTGATTAACTTGAGGGATTCTTGATTCTGATTAACTTGAGGGATTCTTGATTCCTCTTGCAATCTTTTGCAAGATGGCCCTTGGAAAATTCTAGTATGAGAGGCTTTTTTTCCTGTTTTAATGAAATGCAGCATAGAGCAACCTTAAACTTGGCCATTGTAAATCAGTTTGTCTCTCGATTTCTCCATGCACAGGAATGATAAACTCAAATTATTTGATAACTGAAGATTATTTTCATGCCGTTATATCTTGTCTAAATAGAAAAAATGAATAAAAATGTAAAATATTACATACTACCATTGAATAAGATGTTAAAAATAATCAACTTAACATAATCAATTAAATATCCAGTATTGACCAATGTATGTCCAATATCAGTACATTGTATTATGGCAACATGAAAAATAACTGATATGGTGCCAATATAAAAGCCTGAGCTTTCAAATACTGTCAATTACATCATAAAATTGATAATTCATTAAATTTATATATAAAATATATATATAAATAAAAAAAAGTCTTTATTTATATTGTCATGAAAACATGGTTTTAATGCAGACACCTTTTATAATAGTATTTGTAATAGTTTTTTACGTACCGTCTGTAGTATAAACTCTAATGCCGGGCATAAACAATGGGAATAATTTTTCATTGATAAATTCAAATTTGTAACATGCTTAGCTAATTTACAAGTAAAAATTTGGTTGCATTATGATCCTGAAATGATGCTAGTCTTTATTTGTATGTTGTATACAGCACTTAAGCAGTCGTCTAGCTCGCCTGGCTGCAGAGTTGAACCTGTGTCACAGTTTCCAGGCTTTCCACTCCTCATACAGTGACACTGGACTGCTGGGTATTTATTTTGTTACAGACAGACATAAAATAGAGGACATGATGCATTGGGCTCAGAATGCCTGGTAAGTCACTGGCATGCCTTCAGCTATTCCTGACAGTATATACAATTCATCTGATGTGTTATAGTCCTATTTGAGGTGATTAATATGTGTTGTTGATGTTTCTGTATTACAGGATGAATTTGTGCACCACAGTGACTGAGAGTGATGTGGCTCGAGCCAAAAATGCTTTGAAAGCTAGCTTAGTGGGACAACTCAATGGTAATAAACTAAAACATACTCATTACCCATATAGTCTTAGGGGTTTATTTGTTGTAGCAATTCACTTTTTGGCACGACAATTAAGGTCCTTGCACACTGAGTCCGAAATTTTCGCACATTTAAAAATAAATATGACCTCACGTTGTGTCAATCATGTTTGCACACTGCCTATGAAACTTTCATCCGTCAAAACATAATTTGGATCGGGTTAGTTTTTTCCCATTTTTCGCATCCGTAGCAAGCATTTAGAGGGGTGTTTTGACAATTCAGAGCCACCGAATGACGAATACAAAAAAACGCATACGAAAATTTTAGACTCAGTGTGCAAGGATCTTTGCTCCAACCTGCAGGTATCCCTGTTTTTTTTTTTAAGTACGGTGATTATTTTGTGTTTTTCCATCTAGCGGTTAAAAAAAACAAAAACATTTTGGTTGTGCTTCAGCTCTGCGTGACTGCAGATGATTATGGTTATCCTACTTAGGGTGGGCAATAAAACTGTATCGGTATTTTTTGACGGTACACCATTGTCTGTAACAATATAAAAAAGTGTTCCATATAGCGTTCAATATGTATTCTATAAAAAAAATTCAGTTAAGGTATTGGAGAAAATTATGATTATTTTATTCATTGTCCAATAATATTGTGCACCAACAGTAGGGCTAGTAATACAGATTCTTTACGTTTTTTTTTATTTTAAACTAATAATGATTTCAGACTACTATCTATAATATCCTTCTTTCTGTTCTCAGGAACTACTCCTGTTTGTGATGACATTGGCAGGCACATACTAAATTATGGTCGCCGCATCCAGTTGGCAGAGTGGGATGCCAGAATTGAGGTAAATTGTCCTTGTTAACAATCCCACAGTGGATGAGTGACTGCATTGCACTGTTTAAGATTAATTTGAAGATTAATAATACCATTTTGTTTGTCTCGCTAGGCTGTGACTCCCAGGATTGTCCGTGATGTCTGCTCTAAATACATCTATGACAAATGCCCAGCTGTGTCTGCAGTCGGTGAGTCCTTTTAAAAAAAAAATTCCTTTTTATTCTACATTGAATTTTTTTTTTATGTTAGCATGTCATATAAACGTCTGCATATATACAGTGGGGAGAACAAGTATTTGATACACTGCTGATTTTGCAGGTTTTCCCACTTACAAAGCACGTAGAAGTCTGTCATTTTTATCATATCTTCAACTGTGAGTGATGGAATCTAAAACAAAAATCTAGAAAATCACATTGTATGATTTTTAAGTATTTGAGACATCAGAAAAGCAGAACTTAATATTTGGTACAGAAACCTTTGTTTGCAATTACAGAGATCATGCGTTTCCTGTAGTTCTTGACCAGGTTTGCACACACTGCTGCAGGGATTTTGGCCTCATAAAGACCACCTCCAGATCCTTCAGGTTTCGGGGCTGTTGCTGGCCAATACGGACTTTCAGCTCCCTCCAAATATTTTCTATTGGTTTCAGGTCTCCAGGACCTTGAGATGCTTCTTACAGAGCCACTTCTTAGTTGCCCTGGCTGTGTGTTTCGGGTCATTGTCATGCTGGAGGACCCAGCCATGACCCATCTTCAATGCTCTTACTGAGGGAAGGAGGTTGTTGGCCAAGATCTCGCGATACATGGCCCCATCCATCCTCCCCTCAATACAGTGCAGTCGTCCTGTCCCCTTTGCAGAAAAGCATCCTCAAAGAATGATGTTTCCACCTCCATGCTTCACGGTTGGGATGGTGTTCTTGGGGTTGTACCCATCTTTCTTTCTCCAAACACGGCGAGTGGAGTTTAGACCAAAAAGCTATATTTTTGTCTCATCAGACCACATGACCTTCTCCCATGCGCTGGCTTGAGCAGGGGGACCTTGCGTGCGCTGCAGGATTTTAATCCATAATGGCGTAGTGTGTTACTAATGGTTTTCTTTGAGACTGTGGTCCTAGCTGTCTTCAGGTCATTGACCATGTCCTGCCGTGTAGTTCTGGGCTGATCCCTCACCTTCCTCATGATCATTGATGCCTCACGAGGTGAGATCTTGCATGGTGCCCCAGACCGAGGGAGATTGACCGTCATCTTGAACTTCCATTTTCTAATAATTGTGCAAACAGTTGTTGCCTTCTCACCAAGCTGCTTGCCTAATGTCCTGTAGCCCATCCCGGCCTTGTGCACATTGAGTGTGTAGACAGGTGTCTTTTTATACAGGTAACGAGTTCAAACAGGTGCAGTTATTACAAGTAATGAGAACAGGAGGGCTTCTGAAAGAAAAACAGGTCTGTGAGAGCTGGAATTCTTACTGGTTGCTAGGTGATCAAATACTTCTGTCATGCATCCATCATCTTCTTCCGCTTATCCGGGGCCGGGTCGCGGGGGCAGCAGTCTAAGCAGAGATGCCCAGACTTCCCTCTCCTAGCCACTTCCTCTAGCTTTTCCGGGGGGACACCGAGGCGTTCCCAGGCCAGCCGGGAGACATAGTCTCTCCAGCCTGTCCTAGGTCTTCCCCGGGGTCTCCTCCCGGTGGGACGCGCCCGGAACACCTTCCCGGGAAGGCGTCCAGGAGGCATCTGGAATAGATGCCCGAGCCACCTTAGCTGACTCCTCTCGATGTGGAGGAGCAGTGGCTCTACTCTGAGCTCCTCCCGAGTGACCGAGCTCCTCACCCTATCTCTAAGGGATCGCCCAGCCACCCTGCGGAGAAAGCTCATTTCGGCCGCCTGTATCCTTGTCCTTTCGGTCATGACCCAAAGCTCATGACCATAGGTGAGAGTAGGAACGTAGATTGACTGGTAAATCAAGAGCTTCTGTCATGCAATAAAATGCAAATTAATTCTTTAAAAATCATACAATGTGATTTTCTGGATTTTTGTTTTCGTCTCTCACAGTTGAATTGTACCTATGATAAAAATGACAGTTCTCTACATGCTTTGTAAGTGGGAAAACCTGCAAAATCGTCAGTGTATCAAATATTGTTCTCCCCACTGTATTTATTTTTTATTTTTATAGAGATGCACCGATTACAATTTTCTAGGCCTATTCTGATTTTGAATAGTTTGACCTGCCGATTTTAACCGATTCTGATAAAAAAAAAAAAATCTAACCACTTTACAGCACACATAAATATTTATTTTCTATATATATATTTTTTTCTTTTATAAAACACCATATAGGTTTACCCAAACTGAATAAAATTTCAATGGGTATATTTTCCATAAATAGTCTTTCTTTTCTGACATAGCCTACTCCAGTTCTTGTTAAAACACACTAGACATGCAAATTCTTTGCAGTTTGTGCACTTTTTGTGTGAAATTATATTTATTTTGTCCATCAAAAGTGTGCTTTCACTTTAATCGAGCGTGAGCAGCGCACCAAAAATAGACTCTGCGCCGAAACCCGCGCTTCACTCCTGGTCACGTGACGCTCACGCGCTGCTCCTGCTCGCGGTGTGAATGCACTCACTGATAACATGCACACTGAAAAAAATACGCACCGCTCACGCTTGCGGTGTGAAACGGCCATAATTTGCGAGGTTTCCTACATGTGCGTTCCGTGTGCACATGTGATGCTGATGTTGCGCGATGTTAATCATGCGGCACCCGAGTGCATTTGACTGCCATAAAATCTGCATATGTAAGACTGACCGGCCGATCACGTGAAAATAGGCCAATTCCGGTCACCAGCCGATCAATCGGTGCATCTCTAGTTTTTATTTTACCTTCTGCTCTCATAATTACTGAACTTTTTGTTCTAACCTTAATCAATAGATAAGCTAACCATTTAGATTATCATATTCATCCATTTCTAATCATTAACATCCCTAATATAGTTATTTTCTGAAACTAGCTGTAGCTTAGGACACTTGGTCCAATGGTTAATTCTGCTATCAGAATTTAATAGATAGAAATTGCTACACATCCAACCCAATGCTGTGGTATTGAAATTGGTATTAAGAATCATGAAAATTCACTTGTATTGATTGTTTTTTGTAACCTTTCGTACTTTTCTTTCTCTATGCAGGTCCAGTAGAGCAGCTGCCAGATTATAACAGAATGAGAAGTGCTATGTACTGGCTCCGATTTTAAATGTTCCATGGGCGGTCAGCTCTGCATTTTGTCCTCTCGTCTTATTCATACCCTTATCTTGTATGAATTTGATGGGTAGCATATTTGTCATCTCTTTCCAAAGCTCAGATGAAGAGGAATAATTTGGTACATATACATCTGGAATGTCTGACATGGGACAGAGCTATTTATGTGGTTTTATTTCTGTTCTTTTTGTATATAGCAATAGCTCCCATACCAACTTCAAATAAAACCCTGTGACATCTAATGTTTATTTGATTTGTTTTAGTTGCTTCATGAAATAGTTGCTTCATGAAAAAGTAACTTATTTGACTTCTAAATGGCCTGTAAATGTATTTTTGGGTTAAGGAGAGAACAGGAAGGTGTATTTGTTAAAGAATAAAGGATGTTTACGTGACAGCTTTTAAAATATTCTAAGGATGATTGGTTTTGCTACTATCAACATACACAAGCACACATGCCCTTTAAAGGAACATTCCACTTTTTTTGGAAATAGGCTCATTTTCCTAAGACTGATGAGTTAAACAGTTGAGTTTTACTGTGCTGCCGTACCAGCAGGTGCAATATTACAACCTTAGTGCCGGTCACGTTGGAAGTTACCGAGCTGGGGACTATTTTCAGGCGCTGCGTAATATCATTGCACCTGCTGCACCCATGGTATGGCAGCACAGTTCCTTGATTATTACGGAGGAATGAGAGTATATAGTTCCTTGTCATATTAGCCTAGAAAATCACAACTTTTCATTTTCTGTCGGTATTGTACACAATGTAACTACAGAAGAGTCAACAGACATGCTAACGGTCTAATCAGATTCAATGATCTATGCTAAAAGTGCTACCGCCAGACCCGGAGATCACCTGAATGGATTCGAAAACAGTAAAACTCAACGGTTTAGCTCTAGGGGAGTTGAAAAATGAGCCTATTTCCAAAAAAGTGGAGTATTCCTTTAAGGTTTGCATTGGGGAGCATTCTGAGGATGTCAATCTAGTGATTCTGTCAGAGGAGCTACAGTTGAAAAAATCAAAAACATTATGCAAACTTGTTCACATTTTATTGTCCTGGGACTGCAATATTTTATGTGACAAATGGAGTGATGTAATCAAATATTTGTGCAACCGCATATTACACAATCTGTAAAGCATACACTATCGATTTATTTAAATTGTTAATTCTAAGCTTAATTTAACAGCGAATCCACAAGGTAACACTTTAAAAACAATGGATTTAAGATCAACAGTTGACTTGGTCACAGGGGGTCTTGTCCATGTTTCCTACTTTTTTCCTCTGAGTAAGGAAAGTTAAACATGTATAACTGAAAAAATGAGAACTGCTTCTCTATAATTAGGTGACTACTTTTGATATAGAACTATGACTAAATTTTGCATTTATGCATCATAAAAATCAATCTAATTCAGTAAAGATTACACACATGTGAAGGGAAATTGATTTACAATAAATAAAGGTACAGAACAATGTCTGGGACAGCAAAAGCATCTGTCTCTCACGTTCCAAATTTACAAATGCTATAATACTCTCTGTAATCATAATTCTGTCACAGCAGCATTATTTCCAGCAAACAACAATGTTCGGATCATTCTCCAAACGCTCATCCAACTCCCTGTAACTCATTCCTGAAAATACATGAAAGGAATAATGTCACTGGTTTGAAGGAATATTCATGTGAAAAGCAATAACATACTTAATACTTGCCAGTTTTGCAACAGATTTCATCATAACTATGGCAGCCAGTGTAAAGTCTCGGTGGACGACTCCTATCATCTCTAACAACCTTGACTGGATACTTCTGCAGGCGCCGAATCAGACCTTTCATCAAGCCAAACTGAATCAACTTCCTGCAACATGTAAAAAAAAAAAAAAAAAAAATTATATCGTATATTTTCTTATAGCTCAAACTGGTACTTACAGCTTAATAACAGCTAAATGAACCAAAAACATTCTTAATCTATAATCTTTACATATTGTTCCTCTGTAGTACAGAAAACAAGACTGATATGCCTTATTAGTTGCATGTTAATTTTGGGGATTTAAGCGTGAACAACAATCAAATTCAAATGGCCTTGCCTTTCATCCACCCTCTGTAGCTGGTGAGAATAGCGGGAACAGAGGTCACGCACAGTTGTACCTGGGGTCAAACCACAATACAACTGGAACACATCCCTGAGACTTGTCCTTTGGCCTGGTGACAAGCATATAGTAAAATGTCTACTGTGAACTAGAAACATTTCACTCGCATATATATTTACAATCTCTGTACTTGCTCACCTAGCTTACAGACGTAATGTAGACACTCTTCCTGAAGGAACTTCTTATCGATCAAGTTTTGTACTTTAGGTGTTGTGCAGTAAACATTTGAGTACTGTAGAATATGAAAACCAAAAAACAGAGTAAGAAAAATAATTTATTATCAAATTTAGAATAAACAACAAAAACGTACCTGAAATATGGATACCAGAGTTACCACTTCATAATACCTGTGAAACAGTACCATTGATTCAGTAACATTGATTCCATTGACCAGTACCAGTGTTCAGTCCATTACTCTTTAGCTGCTATTACATGTAAAACATGTGTAGTTTTTACAACACAATAACTATTGTAATGATCCATTAATGGTTTTAATGCATTTCATTTTTACAACTTCATCAGGTGCTAGATTTTCATGCATTCATCATTGTATCTCGTTATACATTTTTGTTAAGAGTAAAGTGATGCCTTATGTCAGGAGGTATTTCCAAATTACAAGAATAATCTGGGTTAAATACAACTTGAACTCTGTCAGCAGCATCTATGGCATGCATTTGTACCAGAGTTTAAAAGCAGAAATGGTAAAATGCAAAGCAAAACCAAAGGTGTAAGAAAGGTTTTGTATTGGTATTGATTTCCTTATCTACACTCCACATTTTACACTTCCTCATCCGCGTTCACTGGAGAGACATTTTGCACCAGGCTCTGGCCATGATTTTGTAGTCCCAATATCAATGATTATCAAAAACTTTGAATTTAGCATAGCTACGCGGGGCCAAAATGAAAGTAGTGGCTGTACATGGTGATTTAAATGGTAATACAATTTTGGATCATAAAAATGGCTCTATGAGAGGAGATTTATATCTGATAACATATAGTCACTTAGAGGTGAGCAATTTTAATTAAACTTAATGTTAATTAAAATAATATGAGAAAATAACCCTGCTATTTATTATTAATAATGCATTAGTGTTTTTGAAAAAGAAACATCTTTTTCAAATAATCCAATCATAGTCAATATTGTTGGGCTTAATTAAATCAACCAAACACATCCTATATGAGATTAATCAGATATATACAACATAAATGTAATATTACAACTTACATCTGCACAAAATGACAGTGAGCTACAGTAGTCAACATTTGAAATGTAGGATCAAAACAAACTTTCTTCAAAGTTACATGAATTTTGAACAATACCCCTACTTGTCTTAGGACAACTTTGATGAAGTTTTTTGATCCACTTCAAAAGTTATGTACTAGGCAGAACTCCCATTGTTAATGCGCTCATCCTGTAACCCACTGAAACAAGTAACTACAGCACAAAAAAATTCAACAATGTTGCATTACAATAGTGTTCTCATCATTATAATGTAATGTATATGACAGTCCCAATCATAGTCAAAAACATCGGGAACTGCCATTTAAGCTGCGTGAGATGAACAGTCAAACACTAGTAAACTGAAGCGCTTTGCAAGAGGATTCACTAACTCAACCAATCGCATCTCATATGAGATTAACAACGGAGGCTTGGGATTTGATGCGCAATAAATTAGTCCTACACAAGTGTTTTCAGGACAAAATCTGACAAATGTTTTGAAATATAACATCTGAACAATGTTTTAACAAAAGCCTTGGAGCTGTCCAAATATTTTTCTGACAAATACACAAGGATATCTGGGTGCATCTATTTTCTTTATTTTATAGCAAAACGTTGCTGTTTTATAAGAGAAATCAGAGAACAAATTCAGTCTATGGCACTTCTCATTCATTTCTATGGTATCAGCAAACAGTAACTTGACATATGTGGCGGACAAATGCAGGTGCTCCAAACATGAATCAGCACTGTGTATGCGCACATATTTCATGTCTTCTTCAAATGAAATGCAAATAAGACTGATACAACGCTATGACTGACTGATCATGAATGGAATGACATGATTCATTATTCTGATATACAGAAGACAATGATGCAGACTGAAAATTCAAAGAAGATTGGAGAAAAAACTATGCCTTTATTCTTTCTGTTAAACTGATGTGTGTTATTTGTTGAGTTCTCGTAAACTTAATGCAAATATTATTAAAATGTTCTTCCTCATTTTTCATATAGACCAATAGCTATGGATAGTTATACTGGTTATTTGTTGATATTTCTAAGAATAATTTCTCAGCAGATAAGGAACTCCCGCACACTATCGTTACTTGCAATTTAAAATGAATGTTTATTAACACACAACGTTTCGGTCACACGACCTTCATCAGGAAGGTCGTGATGAAGGTCGTGTGACCGAAACGTTGTGTGTTAATAAACATTCATTTTAAATTGCAAGTAACGATAGTGTGCGGGAGTTCCTTATCTGCTAAAACGACTAACTTGTTTGGTCCTATTATCCGACGCACCTATCACCTGCAGGTGTGCGATGGAGTTTGTTCACTAAGAATAATTTCTCAAAATGTATTTGATTTGTTAATGATAGTTTTTAGTAGTCTCTAATTATATATTTTTGTGTGATTTTGTCGTCAAGTCACATTTATTTATATATCGCTTTTTACAATACAGATTGTTTCAAAGCAGCTTTACAGAGATAACAGGAAAATAATGCAAAAAAGTTTGTTTCCAAAAGAAAATAGCATCACAGTCCAACTTAAGTTCAGCGATGTTTCATTTTGTTTAAAAAAAAGTTATTAATTTAGTTATTAAATTAAATGGTAAATTTAATGAATTGTCAGAATTGTTTCTTTTTTCAAATCTGAGGTGTGAATGACAAATAATAAAACAGGGGGGTTTTATGACACGTTAAAGATATTTTTGTTTACTTATGTACTTTTATTATACTTTTTTTCAAAATATAAACTGCACTGAGCCAAAGCCAGCTGAAAACAAATGCAGTAGAGAGTTAATCTGTATTTAACACAGAATATTCTTTTTAATAAGTTATTATTGAGATAATGACCGCAGCTCAAAACAGGATTAATATCATACTTACAATAAATTCTGAACAGCAATCCGCACCAGATTAAGCTCAACATCGGCCTCAGCAGAGATCTTTTGAATGTGTCGATACCCATCTACAAAGGGTAGGATCTGCAAAAAAATTATCACAATATTTATAAAAAATGATATAAATGAAATATCCCTGGTAACAAATTGTATTTGGAGACAGTAAGCCAAATAAAATAATATACCTGTTTCACACTGCAAGTGAGCGGCATGCAAAACTATGGCTATGGTCAGTATTAAAAACAAAATTTGTAATATATCTAAATTGTAAAATCAAACCTTGTTGTATAAAACAAACCTTAGACTGTTATAACTGCTCAGATTTGTCTTGTTTCAGTCACGCCGTGATAAAAAGTACAGTGTAATGTGACAGTGACTTTCTCCAAGCCGGACAATAGAACTATTTCAAACAATGGATACATTTTTCTTCTTTTCGTATTTGTTTTCAGACATACTCCATAACAAAACACACTACACTACAAATAAAAGCAAATTTTATGAAATTTATAATTTCTTCTGCTTCCAATGTGAACACTTGTATGGAAGCTTGTTTCCGCCACAGAATAAAACATTTTAAAAGATAATTGCGACTTTTCATCTCACAATTGCAAGTTGTGTACATCTTGCAATTCTGACTTTATATCTCACTTTTTTTTAGATTCTGTGGCGGAAACAAGCTTGTTTGTTAACATGGGAGGCAAAAACAACAACACTACGCTGCTCATGCACCACTAACACGTGCAATATGAAACAGGGCTTCGTTTTCCAACTCTACTTTTTTTTTTTGAGTCAAATAAAGACAGTAAACAGTGGGGAAGATTTTGTATAGACCTGTTGTGTGGTGAGATCCCATTGTGACTTTATAAAGTGGTCTTTATTCTTAGTAAATACTGGTACATCATACTCCTGAACAACCTGAGGATCTTTCCTTTGTTCAATTAGCTTCAAGTGGATGGTGTTAGAGTCATCTGTTATGAGAGAGAGAGAGAGATAGGGTGATTATAAAAACGGCGAGAATCACTGACAGGGAAACAGAGAGATAGAAAATACATATATAACCAATAGGTAAGGTGCAGGCTCCTGTAACATTAAGTTCCTCAAGAAGTGTGGACAGGATAGGCAACAGCTTCTGTTTACTCTCCTCGTTGGAAATGAATCCACTTTCAAGCTAATCAAAACATTTTATGAAATGGTTAAGTGTTAGACCAACTTTTGAAGTACAGAAACTATAACAGAAATACATATTACATACATTTTTACCTCCAGAGTTGTGAGGTAGCCAGACAGTTTTTTGACAATAGGTTCTAAAGCACATGTTTTTGTCCTGGCATCACAGACTAAACCCAAATTGAAGAGCAAGGCATTCCGGCTGTATTTCTTATGCTCAATGCACACTGGACAGCCAATCAGTTTCTTCTCCATGGCAGTCCTTCATTAGTCACACAGATAAAACACAACCAGGTCAATATCATTAAGTCTAAAAGTCAATTTACACCAAATGTAAAAACCACAGATGTAAGGTGTATTTAAACCAAGATGTAAACCAGGAAAACACACACACACACACACACACACACACACACACTGCAGCTAAATTATTTTAAAGCAAATCAGTTTACTTGTCAGTGACATAATGTCCCCAAGTGTAATTAGTAAGTTTAAAAAATATATATATATATTATATATATATATATTTTTTTTTGATTGGCTAAGTAACGAAAAAGTGCATAGTCAACAATAGAAAACCCACAAGCAAATGTTCTATAATAAATATTTTTATAAATTGTGTGTGTGTGTGTGTGTGTGTGTGTGTGTGTGTGTGTCCGTCCTTACATGGCTTAATGCTTCCATAAATTAAATTTAGGAACTTCATTTCTTTCATACTTTAACAACATTGCTAATTGTAGCCCTAACAAAATATACATACATATTAAAGATAAGTATTATTGAACATTTTCTTGTGGATTTTCTATTGTTGAGCATAACGTTATCCACTTTTTCGTTAAACCAATCAAAACATGTATTTATTTACTTATTAAACTTACTAACGTTAATTAAATTTTAGATCCACTGAAGCAAATTCAGAAATCAAAAGCCTCACCTTCTTTTTGACAAGAAAACAAGCTAGCATAAGTTACTGTAACGTTACGTTTTTCCCAACTATTTTAACGTTGTATTTTTTAATGTGGAGCTCATGTTCGCTGAAGACAACACGTCGAGTCTGATCTCGTTTAAGAAATTATTTTTTAAACAATGTTTAAACGGTGTTTGTGCTCTAAAACAGTCTAAAACAACAATGCAAATACAAATAAAATTGCAGTGCAGTAATGAGATGACTTAAGTAAAGTAACGTTAAAGTTCAGTACGTACACTGTTATGAGCTTGTTCTGCAGTTCAGGTTTGGTGATGATGTACACCTGCACAGTATCAAACAGTTCCCTCGAAATATATTCTTCCGGAACCTTCGATCAAACACAAATTATATATAATTTGTTCCAATATAACCGTAACATTCATTTGATTGTATGCATAATGTTATCGTTTGCAAACACAAAACCAGGCTGTCAAACATGCTGTATTCTGTTTCGCTCAAAAATATTTATTTGATGTTACCTGATATGTGATCTTTGGTCCTAACGTTGGATGAAATTCACTGAAAAATATACAATCAATTCGTCTGTATGTACCCATGTTCAGTAATGTCAGAGACTTTGGTAATGTTGACGTAATCTTCTTCAGTGTGTTCACGAAGGGTAACAAAATAACAAAATGGGTGCATACTGCCACCTACAGTGCTCCTCCGCCACTGATTCAATTCTTCTTCTTCTTCTTTCGTTTTTTGGCGCGTTGCATTCTTAGTGCATATCGCCACCTACCTTTGCTGTTATGCAGTCATGGTTTCTTATGATCAGATTTTCCCTATTATTATTATTTCCTTTGCTTCTTTCTCACATCTCCATCCTTATCTAATTTTTAATGCTCTATCTCATTCCATCTTCCATAGCCCACCTGGCGCTGTGTGTTCAGCTCCTCCAGACTGGACTATAAAATCTGGAAAAGACCAAAGCATCCTTATTAGGGCCCAAGCCTTGAAAAGGCGAAGGCCCTATTGTTTTCCTTCGGATTATTCTTCTTTATTATTATTATTTATTATTAGGGCCCAAGCCTTGAAAAGGCGAAGGCCCTATTGTTTTTCTTAGGATTATTATTTATTATTCTTCTTCTTCTTCTTCTTCTTTATTATTATTATTATATTACTACCTTTTGGTCACTTTTGGGGGCCTTAACGTGCTCAAAAACTCTTGAAACTTTGCACAAATGTCAGAACCCGCGGCCATTAGGACCGCGCTGAAGCTGGGACCCGGGCGTGGCAGGGGGGCTCGGCAGCGCCCCCTGGAATGGGATTCAAAAACATGTCCATATATCAAACACGCTTGCATGTAATAATATGAAACTCGGTACACATATAGATCTCATCGGGCCGAACAACTTTCGTGCTCTAAGTTTTACGCCAGTCCAACAGGAAGTCGGCTATTATGGGCTGTATGGAAACGCATGTTCTGGCATTTGAAACACTTCTCCCAGAGAATTCATCCGATGACCACGAAACTCGGTGTGCATGAAGTCAAGACATGGTGGATGCTAAATTGCGGACGGATTTTTGATATCTCGAACGGTTTGGCCGTGGCGAGGAAACAAATTTATGATTAAAAAAGGATGCATAAAGTGTGTTATAACTTAGTTATAGTTTTACCTACAGTTACAAAACTCAGCGTGTATTTTGATCTTATCAAGCCGAACAACTTTCTAATTTACAGTCATTAGCTCCGACCAACAGAAAGTCAGATATTGTGGTTTGAATGTGAATTGTGTCTCTCTCTGTCTCTCTGCCATTCTGTTTGTGTGTGTGTGTCTGTCTGTGTGGGGTGGGGAGGGGGGATCTGTGTGTGTGTGTGTGTGTGTGAGGAGGGGGGCTAGTTTAGTTTAACCCTTTCTCTGCTGTGTGCAAAATCTCGGGCACTTTTGGGGCCCTTAACGTGCTCGAAAACTGGGTGGGGAGGGGAGGGGGGGATCTGTGTATGTGTGTGTGTGTGTGTGAGGAGGGGGGCTACCGGTAGTTTAGTTTAACCCTTTCTCTGCTGTGTGCAAAATCTCGGGCACTTTTGGGGCCCTTAACGTGCTCGAAAACTCTTGAAATTTTGCACACAGGTCAGAACCCGCTGAAGCTGGTACCCGGGCGTGGCAGGGGGGCTCGACAGCTCCCCCTGGAATCAAGGTCAAGGTATCTTTATTCGTCTCCCTAAGGAGAAATTTGGTTCGGATAAAAAGAGATTGCTACAAAGAAAATTACAACAAAGACAAACACAAGTACAGAGTTAAAACAGATAAGAGACAATGATACATAAATTGTGGGTGGTATGAAAACGCATGTTCTGGCATTTGAAACACTCTTTCTAGAAAATTCATTCAATCGCAACCAAACTCGGTCAGCATGACGTCAAGACATTGAGGATACTAAATTGCTGACGGATTTTTGATATCTCGAACAGTTTGGCCGTGGCGAGGAAACGAAATTATGGCGAGAAAAGAGAAACACGATGTGTTATAACGTCTTCATACATTAATTGATCTTGATGAAACTTCAGTAGCGTGTTTGTTGTAAGAGAGCGATCACATGGATGTAACTAATGTGAGTCAAAGTTATAGCGCCACCAACTGGCAGCAGGAAGTGTGTTACTTTTGACAAACTTTAGTAAACTAAAAGGTTAGTTTTACCTACAGTCACAAAACTTGGTATGTATATTGTGCACATCGAGCCGGACAACTTTCTGATTTACAGTCATTAGCTCCGACCAACAGGAAGTCAGATATTTTGGTTTGAATGTGGTTTTGTCTCTCTCTGCCTCTCTCTGACAGAGTTCCCCCTGCCAGTGTGTGTGTGTGTGTGTGTGTGTGTGTGTGTGTGTGTGTGTCTGTGTGTGTGTCTGTGTGGAGAGGGGAGGGAGGGCACACACACAGACAGCCCCCCCCTGTCTGTGTGTGTGGGGAGGGGGCAGAAAGACTCTATTAAAAATAGGTATATTGTGCCATCTAGTGTTTTATACTATGTATACATGTGTTTTTTCTTTTAAACAAGTGTTTTAAAGTACAGTAATTTCAATGAATATATATACCACACTTCATAGGAATTTTCGGTGTTGTGTACTTACAATGGCTGCTGATTTCATGTGTCCGTTAAGTCCATGAGACTGTAGGGTGTCTAATTTTTCATTTTAGGTTTCAGAAGGGTGTTCACTCATACTTTGTGGTTGATATGTGCCCTCGATGCGCACTTTTGCAGAACCCACACTGATGCAAGCTCTAAAGCAGACTTCTTCTCGACAGTCAAAGCGGAGTTACGTTATTGCCCGTCGTGCACAGGAACCCTAAACGCACCGGGGTGGCGGTTTTATATATATATATATATATATATATATATATATATATATATATATATATATATATAAATATAGCTGCAAGCAGCGATGGAGGGCCCAAGCCGGTGGCACCGCCACCTTGGTGCCTTTAGTGCAACTAAAGGCACCGGGGTGGCGGTGCCACCGGCTTGGGCCCGTAATCGCTGCTTGCAGCTATATTTTATTATTATTATTATATTACTACCTTTTGGGCACTTTTGGGGGCCTTAACGTGCTCAAAAACTCTTGAAACTTTGCACAAATGTCAGAACCCGCGGCCATTAGAGCTGGACTGAAGCTGGTACCCGGGCGTGGCAGGAGGGCTCGACAGCGCCCCCTGGAACGCGGTCCGAAAACTTGGTCCATAAATCAAACACGCTTGCGTGGAATAATATGAAACTCGGTACACTTATAGATCTCATCGGTTCATATATCCTTCGTGCTCTGACTTTTTACCCCAGCCCAACAGGAAGTCGGCTATTTGGCGTAGTTTAAAAAACACATGCAATGGAATTTAAAATACTCCTCCTAGACGATTCAACCAATCACCACGAAACTCGGTGTGCATGAAGTCAAGACATGGAGGATGAAAAATTGCCAGGGGATTTTTGATATCTCGAACGCTTTGGCCGTGGCGAGGAAACAAATTTATGGCGAATATTGGAAACAGGAAGTGTGTTATAACATCCTCATACATTAATTGATCTTGATGAAACTTCAGCAGTGTGTTCGTTGTAAGAGGCCGATCACATGGATGTGACTATTGTGAGTCAAAGTTATAGCGCCACCAACTGGCAGCAGGAAGTGTGTCACTTTCAAAATGCTTTGAATTCACCCTCTTATTTTTACCCGATTTGCTTCAAACTTTATGTGTATAATGTAAACACACGGCAGATGTAGACATGTGAAAGAATTATTGATATCTTAAATACTGTTGCCATGGCAACGCTTTAAACTTTTATATTCTTTTTGGGTGCATTTGAGGCTCTTAACATGCTTCAAATTGCATGAAACTCAACATGCATATCAGATTTATTAGGTACTAGGCATGTGTGAAGTTTCAGAAACGGGCGCGGTGGAGGGGCTCAGTAGCGCCACCTTTAGTCAAAAATGGGGTATTAGTTTTACCTACAGTAACAAAAATCGGTAATTATATTTATCTCCCCGAGCCGGACAACTTTCTAATTTACAGTCATTAGCTCTGACCAACAGGAAGTCAGATATTTTGGTTTGAATGTGATTTGATGGGAATTTTGCCAGTCTCTCTCAGTGTCTGTGTGTGTGAGAGAGGAGGGGGGCTTTATTTTAACCCTTTCTCTGCTGTGTGGGACTTCTCGGGCACTTTTGGGGCCCTTAACGTGCTCGAAAACTCTTGAAACTTTGCACACAGGTCAGAACCTGCGGCCATCAGGGCTGGGCTGAAGCTGGTATCCGGGCGTGGCAGGGGAGCTCAACAGCGCCCCCTTGAACGTGGTCCGAAAAACTTGGTCCATATATCAAACACGTTTGCATGTAATAATATGAAACTCGGTACACATATAGATTTAATCGGGCCGAACAACTTTCGTGCTCTAAGTTTTACGCCAGTCCAACAGGAAGTCGGCTATTATGGGCTGTATGAAAATGCATGCCCCTGGAATTTGATATACTCGTCCAAGAAAAATTATCCTATCGCCACCAAACTCGGTCAGCATGAAGTCAAGACATTGAGGACGCTAAATTGCGGACGGATTTTTGATATCTCGAACGGTTTGGCCGTGGCGAGGAAACGAAGTTATGGCGAGAAAAGAAAAACACAATGTGTTATAACGTCTTCATACATTTATTGATCTTGATGAAACTTCAGCAGTGTGTTTGTTGTAAGAGGGCGATCACATGGATGTGACTATTGTGAGTCAAAGTTATAGCGCCACCAACTGGCAGCAGGAAGTGTGTTACTTTCAAGATACTTTTGACTAAAGTGGGTGGGTTATTTTTACCTACAGTCACAAAACTCGGTCTGTATATTGTGCTTATCGATCCGGACAACTTTCTAATTTACAGTCATTAGCTCCAACCAACAGGAAGTCAGATATTTTGGTTTGAATGTGGTTTTGTCTCTCTCTGACAGAGTTCCCCCTGCCATTCTCTGTGTGTGTGTGTGTGTGTGGGGGGGGGGGGGGGGGAGGGAGGGCACACACACAGACAGCCCCCCCCTTTTCTGTGTGTGTTTGGAGGGGAGCAGAAAGACTCACACTGATGCAAGCTCTAAAGCAGACTTCTTCTCGACAGTCAAAGCGGGGTTACGTTATTGCCCGTCGTGCACAGGAACCCGAAAGGCAACGGGGTGGCGGCTTTTTATATATATATATATATATATATAAATAAATATAGCTGCAAGCAGCGATGGAGGGCCCAAGCCGGTGGCAGCGCCAGCCCGGTGCCTTTAGTGTAACTAAAGGCACCAGGGTGGCGGTGCCACCGGCTTGGGCCCGTAATCGCTGCTTGCAGCTATATTTCTATATTAAATTCTTTCACTTAATCCAGTAGTATGTATGTATTAGTATTCTATATCCTACTCTATCTTTATTACAATTATAACCTAACAAATATGCCAAATCCTTATTAACCTTCCCTCTTTCATTTAAATATGATATCAATTCCTTTATTTCCTCATCTTTTACAATCATATATCACATGCTCCACTGTTTCTTTCTCCCCACAATTCTCACATAAAACCAGTCTCATGAACTCCAATTATAAAGAGCGATGCGTTCAGTCCTGAGTGACCAAGTCTCATCCTAGTCATTATGACCTCTTCTTTCCTATTTCTACCATTTATACTTTTCTTAGTAGGCCCTATCTACCATTGTTTTAATATTATATAAATGCCGCCCCTTATTATCTGTATTCCATTTTTCCAGCCACTCTTTTATAATATTTTCCTTAATAATAGATTTAACTTCGTTTTTACTTAATGGAACATTAAAATCTATTTCTTCCCTTTTTAAAGGGGTCATGACATGAGAAACCAAATTTCCCTTGATCTTTTGGTATATAAGAGGTCTTTGTACCATTAAAACGTCCTGCAAGTTTCATAGCTTAAGACGTCCTCCCCATTATAAACGAATCATTTATTTAATCAAGCTCTAAATACAGCTCGTTCTGGATCCACGGTAAGAAGTGACGTCACGGTACGAAGTGACGTACCAGCGTTTGCATATGACCGCCTCCAGGCACAAGACAGTTACGCTTTAAGCGCAAGGCAACTACGCTCATTTCGTATCGTTGTCGCGCCCGCGCGCCGCGCGCCTCACAAGTGTTCAGTCGACGGACAGCGCGAGTGGGTCTGTGTACAGGGAAATGACGATGCCACAGATGTGCTGTTCCTGGCTGTGGACAAACAACATCTTTGAATACGCTGCGAAAGATCCAGTCGTCAGGGAAAAATGGATGCACTTTATTTTTTGCGGACGTCTCAGTCACGGCAGTGTTAGTTTAAGCGTTTGTAGATACATTTGAAGGATGACCGTTTTGAGAACAAATCCCAAAATGATGCTGGCTTTGCCAGAAAACTGTTGCTCAAAGATAAGTCCTTGCCGACTATTCTGGGCTCAACAACGACGACGCAAACTGTAAGTAATGTGTTTAAAACTTTAAACTACTTTTTAAATACGCTGAATACGCAAATGTTCTGGCTGGGGGCGTTAATAATTGATGCATAGGCACTGACGTTAGCCAATCATAACAGTGGGCGTTAACACTGAACTCTTAAAGGGGAAACCCCCCCAAAACAGGCTGTTTGAATCAGAGGATGAGAAACAGGGTGGGAAAAGGTCATAAATCACTACATTTTAAAAGTTTTTTGTAAAAAAAACTATAGTAATACTATATTTGCACCTAAGGGAACATAATAATAAAATAAAAAAACCCATGTCATGACCCCTTTAAAGCATTTTTTGCTAATTCATCAGCAGATTCATTACCCGCTTCTCCTACATGCGCCGGCACCCAACAGAATCCAACTTCTACTCTCTTCCTTTGTATTCGCCATAATAATGAAAAAAATTTGCACGTCAAATCTTCTCTAGAAGTACAATGAGTAACCAGTGAATCTAAGACAGAAGCAGAGTCAGAGTATATCACTATTCTGTCTGGCTCCTCTACCCGTGATAATCCTATTATAATAGCGACCATTTCCACAGTAGGCCTATATATTGACAATTTAGATGTTAATCTTTTAGATATTGATATTTTAAACTCTGGAATATACACTATTCCTGTAATCCCTGTTCTTGGGTCTTTAGATCCATCCGTATAAATTTGCATACTTGCATAGAATCTTTCCTGTATGTACTTATTACCATGGTATTTAATCATACCCATTTCCTCCCATTCCCGTTTTTTGTCTAATATTCCTAAATCAATTTTGACCTCAGAGATCATCCATTTCGGAACCTCTCCCCATACAGGTGACACACTACATTCAATATTAGCAATCTGATATTTCTCTGCTAACTGGTTTATCTTCTATCCATATCCTCTCTCTGTACTACTTAAGTATTCCCAACAATTATTTAAAACATCTTTAGCTATACTTCCTTCAGTGTAACTCTTTAAAGATGTCCAAAATACCAAAGACAATTTCTCTCTCCTTAGTTTCAATGGCATTTCATTCGCTTCTACTAATAATGCATTGACTGGTGTTGTTTTACATTTACATTTATTCATTTAGCAGACGCTTTTATCCAAAGCGACTTACAAATGAGAAACAATAGAAGCAATTAAACTAGCAGTAGGACAACAGTATGTAAGTGCTATAACAGTACAATCCAAGTTTTTTTTTTTTTTTTTTTTTTTTTTTTTTTTGTAGAATAGAAAAGAAAGTGTTAGTGTTAGTAGTACTGGATCAAGTGCTCAAGTGCTGCCGAAAAAGATACGTCTTCAGCAGTTTCTTAAAGATGGCTACAGACTCAGCAGCTCTGGTTGAGTTAGGCAGATCATTCCACCAGCAGGGAACAGTCATGGTGAAGGTCCGAGAGAGAGATTTCGTGCCTCTTTGAGATGGCACCACCAGACGCCGCTCACTTGCAGAGCGTAAGTTTCTGGACGGCACATAAGTCTGAATTAATGAGTTCAGGTACAGGGGAGCAGTGCCAGTGGTTGTTCTGTAGGCAAACGTCAGTGACTTGAATTTGATGCGAGCGGCAACCGGCAACCAGTGCAATTTCGTGAGGAGAGGAGTGACGTGTGCTCTCTTTGGCTCGTTGAAGACCACTCTAGCTGCAGCTATTGTATTCTATCCAGACTACTTAACAGTGATTCTGAAGCTGACCCATAAATCATGGAGCCATAATCAATTGTTGATCTGATCAAGGCTTGATATTGTTAGCATTGAGTCTCTTTCTGCTCCCCATTCTTTCCCAGCTATTGCCCTCATCACATTTAAGATCCTCCTGCATTTTTTTATCAATTTCCTCAATATGTTTTTTCCAGGTATATGTCACGGGGTGACAAAAACCTGAACAGGACCAAGATGCACTGCGAATTTGTTGCCATGGCAGCGAGGCCAATTGCCTGAGTGACAGCAGGTGTGGGGCAATTACAGGGAACGCTGTGAGAGGGACACGTGTTCAGATGGGGCTTTAAAAACAGAGAGAAAACAGACTGTGGGGTGGTTCTCCTCCCGTGTGGTTCTCCTCCCGTGTGGTACTGTGTTTGTCAGCGGGTCGTTCTTTTTATTGAGGCTGGGCTGTGGAGTGGTGAAGATCGAAGCTAAGGAAGAGAAAGGAAGGAGTGAAGGATTTGTCAGCGAAAACCTAAGGAATATCGTCAGCAGTGGGAAAGACGCAAGTGATGAGTATTGGATCCGTTGTTTATATGCACTAACACTGAAGTGGTGTTGAAAGTTTGGAAGTGTGTGGCACGAGTGAAATATTACACCGAGTGAATTGTTGATCTGTCTCCAACTTCAGTCCTCTCTTTGCCGAATATAACGACAGCTGCAACATTCTTCTGCTTTTCCTGGAGCGAAGTCGAGCCCTGGCCAAAGACTAGATTCGATCTGGTGGGAGAAAGACCGGTGGGTGAGTGCTGGCCCTAATGCACGGTGTGTGAGTGGAATTACAGTGCCTGAAGTGACGATTCACCCGGTTTGTGCTGTGAAGTGAAATTGTTGTGTGGAGAAATATTAGAAGTCTGCCGTGCACTCTTCCCATTCAGTCTTCCACCCGCTGTCTCCAAGGGAAGGTTTCGACAAATCAAGAGCCCCACTTCCTCCGTGAGAAGACCCGGCCCTGTTAAAGCTGAGTGTTTTATATATCGCTGGACTGTTAAAACCGTGCTGTGTTTGTTCCAGTGTCCAACGACGCGGAGTGTTTTCGTCCAAAGTGTTCTCCCTGCCTGGTGGTCTCCACACGCCCCTATTGGAAGCCTTTGCCCTGTTCAGACGAAGAGAGAGGTATCTCAGTTGAAGTTTCATGTACTGTTGGAACCGTTAAGACCTCCCTGTACTGTTTCAGTGTCCAACGACGCGGAGTGTTTTCGTCCAAAGTGTTCTCCCTGCCTGGTGGCCTCCACCCGCCCCTATTGGAAGTCTTGCCCTGTTCAGAAGAAGGGAAGGTATTTTGGTTGAAAGCTACATATACTGTTGAACAGCTAACCTTACTGTATCGTTCCAGTGCTCAACCAAGTGAAGCGTTTCACTTCAAGTGTCCTCCCCGTCTGGTGGTCCCCACACGTCCTCCATTGGAAGCATCTGCCCGAAACGGAAGAAAGAAGGTACCTCAGCTGAGTGTTCATATACTGACGAACGGTTAAACCTTGCCATATCGTTCCAGTGACTCGCTCGCCCCCACACTTGTATACTTACATGGTGACCTACCTGGACGGCGTGAGGATTTCCCCTGATCCCCATTCAACGAGCCCCCGGCCCGCTACGATCGTTCCTCCCCTCCCATCCCAGGAGGTCCAGAGACGCGTGAACTGCCCTGGCGGCAAGAAGAAGTTTTAATTAGTACTTATCCAATTCACCCCTTTTAATTTAATAAAGAACTGTGATTATTTTTATTCTCTTGTCTGTCTGGTCCTTGACCCGTTCCTCGAGGTGGTTCCCGGTTTTCAGGGGTGGGTGCAGTCTGGCTTGGCCCGCCCCGACCTGTGACAGAACTTGGCGTAAGTCGGGAGGATTACCACCTCGAGTGGAGCGATCAAGGACCTAGATGGCAGAAGAAGAAGAGCCGGTGGCCCAGAAGTACGGAGGTCCGGGGTCAGAATTGAGCCTGTCAGCATGGAAGACCCAGGTCGAATACCTGGCAGGGCTCCAAGGGCTAAGCGCCCCTCAGAAGGTACAGTTTGTGCTAAATTCATTGGAAGGAGAAGCAAGAAGAGAAGTACAGGCAGCGCCGGAAGCAACCCGCATCACAGTCCAAGCCATCTTTGATTTTCTTACGGGGCAATACGGAGACACCACCCCGGTAGCTGTCCTGAGAACACAATTTTTTAATTGTAGGCAAGGGCCTTGACAAACTGTTCGGCCATTCACGTTGCAACTGAGGGAACAGTTTACCAGGCTAAGGAGAAGGCAGGATCACGGCCTGGGGGACGAGGAAACCCTACTGCGAGATCAGTTTCTGTTAGGATTACGGGAGGGCCCCGTGCGTCAGAGTCTGCGGGTGCAACTGAGACGGAAGCCTGATCTCACGTTTGAAGAGCTGCGGCAAGAGGCTCTAGCCCTCGAGCGTGACCACACCGAAGGTATGGATCCCCCCAGCTGTCTGGCTGCGAACGCTGTCAGTGGGCCTTCGGCCCCTGTTACTTCCGATTGGAAGCATGCCCTCCGGGAAGAACTAAAAAGGGATATCCGTGAGCAAATGTCTGAACTGTCTAAGTCTGTCGTCGAAGAACTCCGCCGAGAACGCCTCCATTCATCGCCCTCACCGCGGGAGCGAGCCTACTCCGACGGGAGTCGCCCTCCAGAACGTCATTTCACTCGACCCACGGGTCCCCGATTCCAGTGGGACGAACAGGGGCGTCCTATCTGCAACGGTTGTGGAGAAGCTGGACATTACGTTCGTCAGTGCCCTTCCAGACGCACTTCGCAGGTTTTTTTTTAGAGTTTCCGGCCACTGTGGGTCAAGTGGTCGGGACCCCCTTTTCAGACCCCTCGTCTTCCAAACTGTCTAAGGAACGCCTGGTGGGCCGTTGTCCGGTCATCATGGTCCAAGTCAATGGCCAGAAGGTGCAGTGTCTGTTGGACACGGGGTCGCAAGTCACTCTGTTCGCAGAGAGCCTAGTCCAGGAACTATTCGGCACCCAGGGTCGGCCGACGACCGAAGCCCCCTGGTTAACTCTGCGAGGGGCCAATGGTCTCGACATCCCTTATGTGGGATACGTAGTGACGGACCTAGAAATCCATGGCATGGTCGTACCCCAGAAGGGAGTGGTGGTGGTTCGCGACGCCTGCCTGGGGTCTCATCGCGCCCTGTTGGGCATGAATGTCATTTCCGAATGCTGGGAGGGGCTGTTCCAGAGCAGGCCGGCTCGAGCAACTGCGACGCCTGAAGGCAGGGAGTGGGATCGCATTAGAGCTGACTGTCGCCGAGTTTACCTGGCCGAACAGCAGGGGGACCGGGAGAGCACTGGAAGAGCGGCTTGTCGCTATGCGTTGTCCATCCCGGCTCAAAGCGAGGCGATGGTTTGGGTCCGGGTGCCCCCTAGACTTTACCACCCGGAAGAGTGGGTGCTGGTGGAACCGCACAACGACGGCCCTAAGGTGGAAGTGGCCAGAGGACTGGCATCCGCCCAAGGCAGCCGAGTCCGGGTGAGAGTCCGGAACACGAACCCTTTCCCGATCCAACTGCATCGTCATCAGTGCCTAGCCCGAGTTACCTCAGTGTTACCCCAGCAAGTGCAAGATCCAGGAGGAGTCAAGTTCAGTCAAGTGGGCCCGACCGTAGTGGAGGTTGCGTTGGCGCAGACGGGGACACACAGAAGAGAGGCTGGAGAAGGACTGCCGGCCCACCTTGGGGGTGAGTCCCTACGGGGAGAAGGACTGGAGGCGGAACAAACAAGACGGCTCAAGGCTCTTCTATCAAAATGGCCACAGTTGTTCTCCACCCACGACGAGCACTACGGGTGTACTAACATCGTTCAGCATCAAATTCCCACTGGAGAAGCCACGCCTAGTAGAGAGCGCTACCGACCGGTACCCCCAACATTATATGCTGAGGTTCGGGCTCTTCTGCGGGGGATGCTGGATAAGGGGATCATCCGCGATTGTTCTGGTGAGGAAGAAGACAGGCGCATGGAGATTCTGTGTGGATTATCGGAGGTTGAACCGAGTGACGAAGCGGGATGCTTTTCCATTGCCTCGAGTTGAGGATTCCCTCACAAGTCTCACACAGGCGGCCTGGTATTCCACACTAGACTTGGCGAGCGGATACTGGCAAGTGCAGGTGGACGAGCGGGACCGGGAGAAGACGGCCTTCACGACTCCCTTTGGGTTATATGAGTGGGACCGGATGCCGTTCGGCCTCTGCAACGCCCCCGCCACGTTCCAACGGCTGATGCAGCGCTGTCTAGGGGGCCAGCTAATGGATACCGCTCTTGTGTACCTGGACGACGTGATCATCTATTCCCCTGACTTTGAGACTCACCTTCAGCACCTTGAGCAAGTGTTCCGCTCCCTCGAGAAGTACGGGCTGAAGCTCCAACCGGATAAATGTCAGCTTTTTCGGAAGGAGGTAAAGTTCCTGGGCCATATTGTGAGCGCTGCAGGAATCGCTGTGGACCCAGAGAAGGTGTCGGCTGTACAGGGGTGGCCTGCCCCGAAGACCGTGCGCCAGGTTCGATCCTTCCTTGGCTTTGTAGGGTATTACAGGCGCTTCATTAAAGATTTCTCTAAGATCGCCAAACCCATGAACCAGCTGCTGGGTGGAACGGGACACACCAAGGGCCGAGGGTCCCCAGTGATTCAGTGGGACCCAGCATGCGAGACCGCCTTCCAGAGGCTCAAGCAGGAGTTGTTGCAAGCACCCATTCTGGCATACGCCGACTTCACCCAGCCCTTTATCCTCTACACCGACGCCAGCCACTTGGGCTTGGGGGCTGTCTTAGCCCAGAAACAACGGGAGGAGGAAAGAGTCATTGCCTATGCGAGCCGGAGTTTACACCCCGCGGAGAGGAATGATGCCAACTATAGCTCTTTCAAGCTTGAGTTATTGGCCATGAAGTGGGCGCTCAGTGAGAAGTTCAAGGACTACCTATGGGGAGCAAAGGTGACCGTGGTGACTGATAACAATCCACTGGTACACCTGCAAACCGCCAAGCTTGGGGCGGTGGAACAGAGGTGGGTGGCACAATTGGCCAACTTTGAGTACCAGCTTCAGTATCGGCCAGGAAGGGAACATACCAACGCTGACGTGCTGTCTAGGTGGCCCGAAGGAAGGCCGGAGGGTCCGGGACCCATGCTTGAGGTGGACCGTGACGAGGGAATGATGGTGGGCATTGTGGAGGCACCGGGACCCCAGTCGGAGGAGCCGCCCGCAAGTTGGGGATGGGACCCACAGCGCTGGAGGATGCTGCAGGGCGAGGATGAGGACCTGTCACTGGTCCGGGTCTGGCTGGAACAGGACAGGTGGCCAGAGGGTGCGGGACGCCGGGCTCAAACCCGAATCGTGAGGGGCCTGCTGGGCCAGAAGGAGAGGCTCCACCTGAAGGAGGGGGTGATTTGTCGGTCCCTCCAGGACTCACGCTCGGGCGACCCGATCTGTCAAGTGGTGGTCCCCGAGGGAAGATGTCACGCTCTGCTGGAGGCTTATCACACCAAGCTTGGTCATCAAGGGCGGGAGAGGACGACGGCACTCCTACGACGCCACTTTTACTGGCCTGGGATGGAGGGAACCACGAGGACTTACCTGCAGGGCTGCCCGCGCTGCACCTTGTTTAAAGCCAGGAAAGAGACACGAGCTCCATTGGTCCCAATTCGAGCCAGAGCACCGATGCATATCCTCGCTATGGACTACCTGACGCTGGGTCGGCCGGTCGATCGCATTCAAAACCTCTTAGTGATCACTGACCTGTTCACTAAATATGCCTGGGCCATCCCAACTCTGGACCAAACCGCCATTACCACCGCTAATGCCCTGTGGAGGCACGTCACAAATTTCTTTCATACAAAAATTGAGATAACCAATTATACATATTTCCATCTATTCCTATCCTTGATGCTTTAATTAACAACCCTTCTCTGCATACAGTGTCATACGCTTTTTCTATATCAAAATACACTACTGCCATAATTTCTTTCATAACTATTGTCTTCTCTACATCATTACTGACCTTGATTAATGCATCCATGGTTGACCTTTTACCTCTAAATCCACATTGATACTTACTAAATGTACCCTTTTTCTCTAGATCATGTTAGTCTATGAACTATAATCTTTTCCATTAATTTACATAAGTTTGAAGTCAGAGCAATTGGACAATAACTTCCTGGGTTTGTTGAATTTTTTCCTGGCTTTACAATAGGGATTACTGCAGCTTTCTTCCATATTTTTGGAATAATTCCTTCCATCCATATTTTATTATATAACTCAAGGATCTTTACTAATGTACTATCTGACAAATGCTTTATCATTTTATAACTTACTCTATCCACCCCATGAGTGGTATTGGCACATTTTTGTAATGCTACTTTCAGTTCTGAAAGTGAAAACTCTGAATCCATACAGCTGTTATTGCTGTTTCTTTTCTTCATTATATCTGGATTTTTGTCCACAATTTCCTTTTTCCTTATCTCATATTCTTCTCCCAAATCTATTCTATGTGCTCTTTCTAAAACCTTACCTAACATGTTTGCTTTATCTATATCTATTACTGCAGCTTTATCTTCTTCAATTAAAACTGATATTAGAGTTGACTTCTTTCCTTTCTCATATTCCTTAACATATTCCATATTTTATCCATAGTAGTATCTTTTCCTATGGTAGAACAAAATTCTCTCCATCCTTCTCTCTTCGCATTCTTAATTACTCTTCTTGTTTTAGCTCTTGCTTTCTTATACTCCACCAAATTACTCATACTCATATTTTCCCTGAGTTGTTTAAATGTCTTATTTCTTTCTTTAATTGCATTACTGCACTCTTCCTTCCACCATGAAATATTTTTGTTTGTTTCTACTGAATCTTCTACCACTGAATCTTTATTTTCTTCACAATGCTTACTAAAAGAATTCCAATCTGCCTTATCTTACAACCGCCTCCGGGCGCGTCAGCATTGCCCGATCCTGATCCCGAGCTGACGGCAATGCTTTCCTGGGCGGCCGCGAGCATCGGGTTAGAGTGCAATCCGCCACCCTGCCCTGAGCGCTCGCGTCTAGATGATTGGTTTTTGGGTGCGGCCGCCGATTCACGTCGGCGTCCGACCCCGATGCCTTTCTTCCCGGATGTGCATGAGGAGGTCTCGAGGTCCTGGAAGACACCCTTGTCTTCCCGTGATCGCTCGGCGACCTCCTCCGCCTCTCCTCCCCTCGATCAGGCGGCTGTTTACGGGTACACTGGGGTGCCTATGGTTGAACGCTCTGTTGCGATGCAACTGCGTCCTCAGAGTGCTTCCTCCCGTGGCGATCCTAAGCACCCCTCCAAGGCCTGTAGGTTTTCGTCTACTCTGGTGACGAAGACCTATAGAGCTGCGGGGCAGGCAGCCGCCTCTTTGCATGCCATGGCCACTCTGCAGGTCTACCAGGCCCAGATGCTAAGGGACATGCACGAAAGGCAGGACTGACCCAGGGCTCTTCAATGAGCTGCGTGCCGCCACTGACCTCGCTCTCCGGGCGACGAAAGTGACCGCATGCTCCTTGGGCCAGGTGATGTCCACTAGTGTGGTCCAGGAGAGACACCTCTGGCTCAACCTGGCTGATATGAGGGACACTGAGCGAATTCGAAGCCGCAGGAAGGTGCCCCAGCCCTCTCCAGCCCCGCTAAACGCCAGGCCAAGCGGCTCTCCTGAGACGGGCTGCTCAGAGATGGCGACCAGTTCTTTGCAGGAGATGGTAGCAGGACCACTCCTTCCCCCGGTGGAGGGCTGGGGGAGAATCTTTTGTTCTCCACTCCCCGCTGCTCACCCACGGGTGGGCAGCACCCTAATGTGGTTAAAGAAAGAACTAATATCCCCATCTCTGAGCCCCCAGAAGGGGATGACAGTGCGCGCCGCCCACGGGCCTCGCCGCTCTCATCCCCTTCTGTCGCCAGACCCCTGCCAGAGCACGCCCCCGTGGAACGCTGGTCCTTCCCTGGCCCCCTCTGGCAGGACGCGGCTAATGACCGTGCCCCCACACCGGGCCGCTATGCCACCCAAGTCCGGGCCGGTCATTCCGCTTCGCTGCACCCCCGGGGGGACGTCTGTCGTTCGCATGACCCCGCTGGCACAGTCCTTGGGAGCCTGGTTAGAGCTTCCCAACCTGTCCCGCTGGCTCGCGCGAACCATAAGGCTCGGCTATGCGATTCAGTTCACGCGGTCTCCTCCCCACTTCAGGGGAGTCCGCTTCACTATGGTCGGTGGCAATGCCCCTGTCATGAGAACGGAGGTCGCCACCCTGCTGGCGAAGGGTGCGATCGAGACTGTCCCTCCAGCCGCAATGAGGTCCGGCTTCTACAGCCCCTACTTCATTGTCCCCAAGAAGACCGGTGGGTTACGGCAAATCCTGGATCTGCGCGTCTTGAACCGTTCTCTTCACAGGCTTCCGTTCAAGATGCTCACGGCCAAGTGCATTTTCGAATGTGTGCAGCCACAGGATTGGTTTGCAGCGATCGACCTGAAGGACGCCTACTTTCATGTCCCCATTCTTCCTCGACACAGACCGTTCTAGCACGTACTAGTCCGATCAGACAATGCCGCGACAGTAGCGTACATCAACCGACAAGGTGGTCTGCGCTCCCGCCGTATGTCGCAACTCGACCGCCACCTCCTCTTATGGAGTCAGAAGCATCTGAGGTCGCTTCGACCTGAGACCTGAACTGTGCAGCCGACGAGCTCTCACGGCTTCAGCCTCTTCCTGGAGAATGGAGACTCCATCCCCAGGCGGTTCAGCTGATTTGGGATCAGTTCGGGGACGCACAGGTAGACCTGTTTGCCTCCCACGACTCGTCCCACTGCGCCCAGTTTTACTCCCTGACCGAGGGCACGCTCGGCACGGACGCACTGGCGCACAGCTGGCCGCGGGGCCTCCGCAAGTATGCGTTTCCCCCAGTGAGCCTTCTTGCACAGACCCTGTGCAAGATCAGGGAGGACGAGGAGCAGGTCATATTGGTTGCGCCGCACTGGCCCACCCGAACCTGGTTCTCCGAACTTGTACTCCTCGCGACAGCACCTCCCTGGCCTATTCCTCTGAGGAAGGACCTCATTTCTCAGGGACGGGGCACCCTTTGGCACCCTCGTCCCGATCTCTGGAACCTGCAATGTAACATTATGTCACAGGTCGGAGCGGACCGCGTGAGTACCGCTCCTCCCTTAGTTTCCACCTCGGGGAGGTTCCCAGGGATACCCAAAACGACCAGACACAACGCGGACACTGGAATGGAATTTTAAAAGACAACTCTTTATTTATCTACTTAAAATTGGGAGAGGGGGGAGTGAAGGGGGCTAAAATCCAGGGGGGACGGGAGGGTGAGGACGCCGCCTCGGAGCCCGCTGTCTCCGTCACAGGGGAACCTCAGATAAGTCGTCTCGTTCTTCGACTCAATGTTTGGCTCTGATGTCCTTCGGTTTGCTTACTCGCCTCTCCTTCTCTTTCCTAGGTCGAACCTTCAGGGCGTCCACGCCACGGCTCGCTCCTTCTCCCAGGCACGAGGGAACCTCAGATGAGTCGTCTCGTCCTTTGTCTCAATGTTTGGCCCTATTGTCCTTCTGTTTGCTTACTCGTCTCTCCTTCTCTTTCCCAGGTCGTACCTCTTGTCTCGGGCGTGGTTCAGCGGTTTCCTTGAGGGATGGGTCGGTGGTCCGGCGGTATAAAGGTAAGCACCTCACGAACATTCACGCCACGGCGCGCTCTTTCTCCTGGGCACAAAGACACAGCAGGGAAGTACTGGGGTCAGGGGTGACAGGGTTACCTCTAGTCTCGGGCGGGGTTTGGCGGCTTCCTTGAGGGATGGGTCGGTGGTCCGGCGGTATAAAGGCAAGCACCTCCAGGACATCCGCTGGATCTGGGTCAACGCTGGGACTTTCAGTTGGTATACAGGTAAGTATAACTTCGCTCAATGGATCTCACTCACAGACTTCGTAGGCGCGGTGCGTCCGTTTCTCTCTTCGTCTCAGGCTCGGTGATAGCGATGGCTCGGGGGCTTGAACACGGCGGCGGTGCTGGATCGAGCGCTTCTCCAGGCGACTCCACACAGGTAAGTGTATCCGCCCGGGACGCGTCTGCTCGGAGCGTGCGGGAGCGTTCCCCTCTTCTCCACTCCGGCACTGCACACACACACACAAGTTCCTCCAACACAGCTAACATATTAATACAGTTGCTCAAGGGGTTCTTACTTGGCTCTGATCATAGGAGTTTATAGAGACAGAGAGTGGTGTGATGTTCACGGCATAAATATATGGGCCAGCTGCTCCGCCAACTTCAGGATCCTATCCTCCCCAGAGAGGGAGCCGGTCTGGAAAGTGGTCTTTGTGACAACACGCACACAACACGGCAAACTTCAAGTGTACACTTTCAAAGTCAAGACACTGACTCACCCACGGCACTTCACACGTAATCCAAGTGCACTTAAGGTCCAGAGACCACTTTTCCCTACGTCGTTTATCTCGGGGGGATCGCTGAAGCGCTGTTCTAGCGAAGGACCAGCAAGAGAGACGTCACTGCCACACCACCCCGGCGTCCTTCCTGTCCACCACCTCTGGCTCTCCCACGCTCACTTTCCACAGTGGGGCCACTCGTGTTCCCAGATCCAACTACACATAGCTCACAGATGATGCACTTTCGATAAATTTGTTACTGCATAGGTTTCTCAGGGTACTCACACATGGATCAACCTGTATGCTCGTCTTGTGCTCTCTTGCAGCGCTCGGCTCGGGTCCTGGCCGCCGTTCTCTCTCTCTCTCTCTCAAAGGGATTCGGTTATCGGCACTTCCGGGAAGCTGTCCTGCAGGTAACCTCTCAACAGCGAACACACACTTGACACTTGAATCACAATGCAAAACACGGTCTGTATTATACTCAACCCCGTCTCTTCCTTTCTCTTCGCAGTTCTCCGGGTCCTTGTTCGCTCAGTCCACGATATTCACCAGGTGTCGTCCTTTGTATTTTGCCCAGATGCCCAGATCCTCTCGCCACGACGGCTGGAAGCGGTTACCACCACGCTTGGTATGAACCCGACCCGGAACTAACAGCTGCGGCTGTGTGTGACCGCTGCAACAACTCGCCCCAACTGATTTCTGGAAGCCCTCCTTATACTCCTCCTGCTTCCCCTTCATCCAATCCGGGGATCGCGCTGTTCATTGGCGCACCTGCCGTCGATTAACCCTGATTTTTGGCGCTGGGAAGGTCAACAGGAAGTGGTGGTGTTTGATCCGGGCGGAACAAATCTCTGCCACTATGGTTCCGCCCCAGGAAAAGTCACCCCGTGACAATTACTCTGTCCAGTACGCGCCCTCCGTGCTTACGTAGACAGAACGCAATGTTTCAGGACTTCAGTGCAGCTCTTTGTCTGTTATGGTGGGAAGCTGAAGGGAAAGGCTCTCTCCAAGCAAAGGTTGTCTCACTGGATAGTGGACACCATTGCTTTGGCTTACCAGCAGCAAGGTCGACCGTGCCCTCTTGGTGTGACGGCCCACTCTACCCGGAGTGTGGCCTCCTCTTGGGCTCTAGTGCATGGCGCCTCGCTAACAGACATCTGCAGAGCTGCAGGCTGGGCGACACCCAACACATTAGCTAGATTCTACAATCTCCGAGTGGAGCCAGTGTCCTCCCGAGTACTCGCTTCAACCAGCTGGTGCTAGGACCCGCTCAGGTGTCTTCGCTTGCTCGCCATTCCACTCCACGGACTAGATACGTGCTATATTCTCCTCAGGTGAGCCTGATAAGCCCTGAGTTCCTCCAGCGCTGTTGACGTCAACGCCAGAGTTATGCCTCTGGCAGCTTTCGCGTTGGCTAGGTGCCGCCATGTGCATGGTTCCACTTCAGTGTTCTCCGTATGCACCCCCCTCCAGGTCATATGTGTATTCTTAAGTCCCCCCTTCGGGCGGGCACTGATTGCATATTTCCACTGAGATATGCTTCCCAGTGTACCTTGGTATTCCTGTGTTAAGTAGGAGTCCTTCGTCCGTGCTAGTCTCACGACAGGGAGCTCAGACTTACGCAGGGCACTGGAAGACAGCCGAGGTGGCGTGATTGGACTGGGAACCCCATTTCGTCACCATTCGACGTAACTCGAAGTGACAACGAAAGGGAACGTCTCGGTTACGGATGTAACCCTCGTTACGTTACGTCTTCCTGCCACTTCCGCTGCACCGCTGGAACAGCCGAGAAACATATCTGCATGTTGCCGGCTAACTTCCTTTATACCCACAAGGTGGGGCGGAGTTACGCTATGCAAATTCAGCAGACCCATGGCATTTGCTTGCCATTGGCTCGTTTTATTACTGTTCGAAGAGGATAGGCTTCTAAGCGAACCCCATTTCGTCGTCATTCGACGTAACGTCTCCGTTCCCTACTCAGGAACTTCTCTTGCTTTAATTTGTACCTCACATCCTCCATATGCTGCACTGTGAGCACCTCCACAGTTGGAGCATTTTAATCCATTCACCTCTGTACATTTATCATAATCATGCACCTCCACATTTTGCACATCTTACCTTCCCGCGACACACTGCAGCCACATGTCCTATTCGTTGACATTTAAAACATCTCAATGGCATTGGTACATACACTCTTACTGGGTAACTTATATATCCCATTTGTACCTTCTCAGGCATTTTCCCTTCAAATGTCAACAAGACACTTAAACTTTCCTGTCATTGTCCTTCCTTCGTCTTCTACAGTTCTCTTACGAGAGTTCACTCGTACTGCGTCGAAGACGCTACAGGAAAGATTCTTTCTCGAGATATTGAAGCCTAAAAAATTAATCCTTAATTTTGTATTAATGTAAAACGCATTTCTGCAGCATACAGCCTTAGGCGGACAGCTTGCGCGCCTATTGGCTGCTCTGCCAGAAAAGCAGCAGCCTATGCGAGGCCTCAAGTGACACTTGACCCAATGAGGGCGCTTTGCGCCCTCTGCGTCACGTCCCGCCAAAACGGGCGTGGCCTAGGCTATAAATACTCGAGCGTAGATGCTCCACACTGATTTTCTTTCACTTCATGAAGCTCTCGCATCGTTGGATCTGGATAGCAAGCCACCACCGCCGTCTGAGAAAGCAACTCTGCAGGACGCGCTCTTTCCCTGAAGCAGCTGATCATCGCCGCCTTCAGTAGCCGTTCCCTGCAGCGTTATCCGGCGTGGATTATATCCTTTCACTTTGTGTGTGTGTTTACCGCTGCGTCACACATTTTTTACCTCACAAAAGAGCAACGAGTGTCTTTTTAAAGATGCCTCGTACCTCCTGCGGCTCGTGCAGAGCCCCACTCACTGACGGGGACCACCACGTGCTGTGTGCTTCCTGCTTGGGTGAGGAACACGCAGCTATCGCTCTCGGTGATGGCGGCTGCCATCATTGCGACATGATGCCTATAGCGACTCTGCGGACTCGCCTAGCATCGTTCACCGAAGCTGCTCCTCCGCCCGCTGCAGTGCCGCGCCGTAAAAAGCGCCGCGCTCAGCGGGTCCCGGAACCTCCCTCCACCGCGAGAAGCTCGCCGCCGCTGCCGCTGCCGCTAGCTTCTCCGTGTGCTTCGTTGGAGTCGCTCACTGACGGACAACAGCCGCTGCCCGCCGCCTTGTCTGTCATAGATGACGATCAACGAGCCGCATCTGAGGGGGAAGACGACCATTAGGCAGAGTACGTACTTCTGCCTCGTCAGCATTCTCCATTGTGGACGGTGCTCGAGACAGAGGCTACCACGCTCTTCCTCCGGTCGAGGAGGCCGTAGCGGCTCACCTTTGCCCACCCTCTGCGGGACGGCGGGCTAAGGGAGTCCTACCGTCGAAAGCCTGCCGCACTTCGTCAGCTTTGAACGGCCGCGTTTACTCCGCCGCTGGACAAGCTGCATCGGCGTTGCATACCATGGCGGTGCTTCAGATCCACCAGGCTAACCTCCTCCGCAAGCTGGACGAGGAAGGCCCGGGCGCGATCAACGTGCCGGATTTACGTAGCGCCACGGACCTCGCCCTTTGCGCTACAAAGTCCGCCGCACACGCCATTGGGAGGATCATGGCCTCAGCGACAGTAGCAGAGAGATATCTGTGGTTGACGCTCTCGGAGATGGTGGAGTCAGAGCGCTCTGCGTTCCTCGACGCTCCCGTCTCGACGACCGGCCTCTTCGGATCATCCGTCAAAGCCGCCTGTTCGAGCTCAGCAGCGCCCTGCGCCCGCCGCGGCAACCCAGCAGCAACAGGCCCGAGAGAAACCACGATCTCGCTCAGCCGGACGCCGCCCGACGCCGCGTGGGCCTCGGCCTAAGATCGCAATCAAGCCCGAGGCCTCGGCGCCATCCTAGCCCGACTAGGAAAAAGACGGTGTTCGGGTCCCGCTGCGGCCGGACTTCCACCCAAGATTCCCGCTCGTACAGCCCCAGCATTCGCGTTTGTACAAGTGTATACTGCAGCCAACAAACCGGCAGTAAAGCCCGTTTGCCTGCACACAAACGCCGTTTTCACGGCGACCCAGATAAATCCAAAAAAGAGTTTTATTTCTGGTGTTCCGGCCAAGGCCGATGGTGTAATGTGTGTAACTGTAATGCCCACCCAGTGCCCATTCGTACACACAAGCACAGCCCCGTACAACACAGGGTCTGCACACATAAAATCGATTCATGTCGATTGTGCATCACATGTAGTAAGCGTGCCCACTATCCAGTGCCCACAACCACTACACACTGCACGTCCCACGGTTTCTGTAAAAACGAAACCAACGTACGTTCAGTCAGTTCTAATACACAGTATTCCCAGTGTTATAAATGTGCCCGCTTTCACGCGCTCACATTTGTTCACAAACATAACGAGCCCTACGGGGCTCGCCCCGTGCGCTCTCTCAACAAAGAGAGTTGAGCGCGCGCGGGATGCCCGCTCGATTAAGCGCGCCCCCCGCCTCAGACGCCATGGCGTCCATGTTACAGCACACTGTTGCTCACGTGTCGCCGCCATTTCGCGACCAGGGCCCGGAATTAATTTGACCCCTAGTTACTCGTGCAGATGCATGGGGAAAACTCCCCGGGGTTTCAGAATGGGTGCTAAAAACTATAACAAGAGGCTATTCGCTACAGTTCTCTCGACGCCCTCCCCGTTACACGACGAGGGTCGAGACCACGGGAAAAATAGAAGTAGCACATCTACTTCGAGCCGAAATAGCGAAGCTTTTGGGCAAAGTGGCCACAGAGCCTTTATCTCAAGCTCAAAGCGAAGGGGGTTTGTACAGCAGATATTTCCTGGTGCCAAAGAAAGACAGGGGTCTCAGACCCATTTTAGATCTGAGGTATCTGAACAGAGCGCTTATGAAGCGAAAGTTCAGAATGCTCACGACCAGAAAAATCCTCGCGCAGATTCGCCGAGGAGACTGGTTTATGGCAATAGATCTGAAAGACGCGTATTTTCAAATACCAATTGCGTCACGTCACAGGCGATTCTTGAGATTCGCCTTCGAGGGCCAGGCATATCAGTACACAGTCCTGCCATTCGGCCTGTCTCTAGCACCTCATACATTTACAGTGTGCATGGACGTGGCGCTGGCCCCACCTGAGACTCCGAGGCGTTCGAATTCTGAAAAATAGCAGCTGTCATCACAGCGCAGACTGAACATCCTGCATATGCTGAAATCCTTGGAGTGCGTCAGACTGGTACCGGTCAGGTGTAAGCCTGGGGACTTCCTCGAGCGTGAAGGTGGTGTCAACGGACGCGTCCACCTCGGGCTGGGGAGCATTGTTCGAGGGCAGACCGCTCTTTGGCCAGTGGCCAGAACGGGTCAGGTCACTACACATAAACTGCCTGGAAATGTTGGCAGTGGACCTAGCGCTGAGGCGCTTTTGTCCTCGGATAAAGGGACACCACGTCCTAGTCCGTTCGGACAACATGTCGGTAGTGGCCTACATAAACCGCCAGGGGGGTGTAAATTCCCGAAACCTCTACAGGTTGACGGAACGCCTCTTTGTCTGGGCCCGGCACAACCTGCGCTCACTGAGAGCAGTACACGTGCCAGGGCACCTGAACGTAGGCCCGGACAGACTCTCACGGAACAACGTTCCTACGGGAGAGTGGTCTCTACACCCACAGGCAGTACAGCTGCTGTGGAAGAGGTTCGGCAGAGCAGAGATAGACCTGTTTGCGTCTCAAGAGAATGCTCACTGCCCGAAATTCTTTTCAAAGAGCACGAACGCGCTGGCCAGTGTCTGGCCCCGCTGTCCGCTCTATGCTTTTCCCCCTGTCTCACTCCTGCCTCAGGTGTTGGAGCGAATCAGAGAAAGCGGATGCTCAGTGCTACTCGTTTCCCCATACTGGACGAGCCAAGCATGGTTTCCAGTATTGATGCAGCTGACGAACACTGCTCCATGGCCGATACCAGTGAGGAGGGACCTCCTCTCTCAGGCCAAGGGCGCGATTTTGCATCCTCGTCCAGAACTATGGTCCCTACATGTGTGGGCCATAAACGGGTACCCGCTAACCTCCCGAAGGGAGTATTAGACACGATCGAGCAGGCTAGAGCCCCATCCACTAGGCGGCTCTATACCTCTAAATGGTCTGTGTTCTCGGGTTGGTGTTCAGACCGGGGTCTGTCACCCCTGCACTGCGGGGAAACGGAGATTCTCTCTTTCTTACAAGAGCTGTTGGATAAGGGTAGGACCCCATCCACGCTTAAAGTATACGTGGCGGCCATATCAGCGTTCGTTAATCCGACGCTTGGCCGTTCACTGGGCAGAAACGACCTGGTGGTTCGTTTCCTCAAAGGAGCCAGGAGGCTGAATCCTCCCAGACCTCCTCCAGTCCCCGTCTGGGACCTTTCTACGGTACTGAATGCCATGAAGGGTGCCCCATTTGAGCCTGTACACTCAGTTGACATGAAACACTTGTCTTTCAAGACCGTGTTTCTTTTGGCTCTTGCTTCAGTGAAGCGTGTGGGGGATTTGCAGGCACTCTCAGTGAGAGCGTCATGTATGGAGTTCGGGCCTAACGACTCTAAAGTCGTATTAAAACCGAAACATGGGTACGTGCCTAAGTCCCTCAACACACTGTTCAGGGCTCAAGTCATCTCCCTGTCGGCTCTGCCGGCCTTCGAGGACGGAAATAGCTCCCTTTGTCCGGTCAGGGAATTAAGAGCTTATGTGTCAAGCTCCGCTGTTTTTCGACAGACGGAGCAGCTCTTCGTTTTGTTCGGTGGGCGTTCTAAAGGGCGAGCCGCAACGAAACAAAGCCTGTCTAGATGGGTGGTGGATGCCATAGCGCTGGCCTACGCATCAGAAGGTTTAACATGCCCACTGGGCATCAGAGCACACTCTACGAGGGACATGGCCTCTTCGTGGGCCTGGTATAGTGGAATCTCGTTGCAAGATATTTGTACGGCGGCAGGCTGGGCCTCCCCGTCTACATTTATAAGGTTCTATAACCTAGAGGTTCCCGCGTTGCAGGCTAAACTGCTCTCGGTCTAGGAGACTCAAACGGTGTCCCTGCCCCGCATCGCGGCCCAGATCACCTTATGTTTAAGCATCACTCACTGACAACTATGTCCCATGAGCATGCTATGACCCGTCATATATATCTATTTTGTTACATATATATGCTATTTTAAAAGGGATGATGCTATTTTAGCCGCTCTCCTTATAAAACTCTCTGTGAGTTGTTGTGTGTAGGCACTTGCATGCCCTGGGCGCGCGCGCCCTTGGGTGTCTGTGCTGGATCCGAGCACGCACGGCGTTTTACATGGGGTTCCCGTAGCGTCTTCGACGCAGTACGAGAGAACTCTCGTAAGAGAACGTACTCGGTTACTTACTTAACCTGGTTCTCTCTAGAAGAGGAACGAGTACTGCGTCTCAGTGCCATGCATGCCCACTCTGCTTCGCTTCAGTGGCGAAAATCAGTGTCGAGCATCTACGCTCGAGTATTTATAGCCTAGGCCACGCCCGTTTCGGCCCGTTTACTCATTGGGTAAAGTGTCACTTGAGGCCTCGCATAGGCTGCTGCTTTTCTGGCAGAGCAGCCAATAGGCGCGCAAGCTGTCCGCCTAAGGCTGTATGCTGCAGAAATGCGTTTTACATTAATACAAAATTAAGGATTAATTTTTTAGGCTTCAATATCTCAAGAAATAATCTTTCCCGTAGCGTCTTCAAGGCAGCACTCGTTCCTCTTCTAGAGAGAACCGAGGTTACGTTAGTAACCGAGTACGTTTTCTCACATTAATAACCTTACCTCCTCTTATATTTTCGTTTAATCCCACCGGTCACAATTGTGACGCATATTTTTTCTTATTTCTGGAAGCTCTAAAAGTGTTGTTATTGGCTTTGGGCAAGAAATTCAACTTTTAAAAGAAAAAATAGATTGTTTAGATTAAAATTTATAAATGTCATGTGACTGGTGTGAAAGGTCACATGACTAGATCAGTTTATTTCCTGCTTGCACATCTAGAAGAAGATGTCTTCCTCACACTACTACAAAAAGTAGTATATAAAACACCTTAATTAACAGATAGAACTATCAAATTTTGTACATATATTCTTTAAAGGGTCTACTACTGATATATTTTGAGAATTATACTCCTGCATATATATTTTGCTCGTAAGACATGTAAATTTGTTAACGGTCACAATTGTGACCGGTAGTATAACACAGTGTTTCAGTTGAAAACACAGGTTTTGGCTGTTAATCCTAGTTATCAATTGTTTATTATTACATAGTTTAAAACTATCAGATGTGTTGGACCTTCTAGACGTACGTGACCCCCCCAAGTGCTGTGTGCAGCAAACAGAGGCATTTAAAAGTGATTGATAGCGATGGATCAGATAGGGAGTAACAGGGTGAAACGGCCTATTTGCCAGGTAGATTATTGAATGGCGATGCAGAGGTGAAACATCTGGAGGATGAGGCAGATGTTCATGAGAACCAATTGGTGCGCGCCACACATCACCACAAACAACCCTTTCTACAACGTACGGCCCGTCTTCAGTGCACTGAATGAGTGCACACACATCTCCCTGAAACTGGCCTATAGGCTGGGCCCAAGTGTAGTCTTTGGTCTACTCTAGCCCATAGAGGTCTAGCCGAACAAGCGGAAGTTCATCCAGGGTGTAACTTTGTCCATGACAACCTTTTCATCTCACTAAACCTCCTTCATGAAATGACAAAGCGAGGTTATGGATGTCTTGGAATGTGTTGCGTAAATAGGCCTAATTGAAGAATTTGTATGAATTCTGACTATGGTGTTTCCCACCGGTCACTATTGTGACCGAGTATAAAACCTAATATTTCACTAACTTAACCAACATAAAATCAAAAAGGGCATACAGTTTGTGTGTTAGGGAGGTCTAAGGAGTAAAATGCATGTATTCAAATTGCAAGAAAAAATTTGGGATTAAACGGGTTAATTTCGTCAGTGGTTCTATATGTTGGAATTCCATATATTACCCCTTTTTCCCCCTTTTCTACTCTCTTTGGTTGTGACCTTTTCTCTGTTCATTTATTTTATCTTGAGTAGTTTGTTTTTTTGCCCATTATCTTTCACTATGATCAAAACTCTCCCTTGTCCCAAACATTTAGCCAAAACAACTGACCCAATGATTTTATCGATCACCTTGGATAATCCTATTGGATGCAAATGTGTCCCTGTACTCTTTTCAAATGTCAGCATAATTTTGAATCCATTCTCCTTAGCATTTTGTACAGTTTGCTCTCCTATAATTTCTTGATTTTCTTTTGTCTTTTTTTGTTTTATCCTGCATTGATTCCGCCATATCTTCGCTATCCTCCATTATCGATTCCTCAGAATCTTCCTCCATGACTGCACAACAGCCATCATGCGCCAGATTATTAGCTTAGTTCGTAAAATGTCAAACTACTTAAGAGTTGCAGATATCAGGCTGTCCAGCGTCGTCCTCCGACCTCACTCGACCACAGAATCCCCGTGGAAGTCTTGGCGTCACTTCCGAAAAACGACCTAATAATGTTACACAAAAGTCCACTGATTCAATTAAAACAATTCAAATGTTATGACCTGGATATTTGTAAATGGGATATTAGCAAAAGTATATAACAAGTGCTAGGTAGTAACTGATTGGTACATATCTGGAGTACGTAATCAGATTCCAAAAAGTAATTGTTTAGTAGATTATATTGCGTTTTAAAATATACATAATCACCTTTTATAAATTGCAGAATTAGGCTACCTATTATTCACACACACACACACACACACACACACACACACACACACACACACACACACACACACACACACACACACACACACACACACACACACACACACACACACACACACACACTCTACCAGCAACACGCAGCGACAGTGACTGGATCCCTCTGTCTATGCTGGATCCCAAATGGCATACTTCATGTGGACTCCTCTGCCCTGTCCCTAATGGCACCCTAAGCACTCGCGGTCTTCCTTTGAGTCCACACTTTCGTGACGTAACGCCGCTTTGACTGTCGGGAAGAAGTCTGCTACGGAGTGCGCATCACTGCGGGCTCGGCAAAAGTGCGCATCGATGGCGCAAATCGACCGTAGAGCACCCTTCTGAGAGCTAAAATGACAAATGGAACACCCTACGGTCTCACGGACTTAACGGACACGCGGCAGCCATTGTAAGTCCACAAGAACGAAAGTGCATATGAAGTGTGCCATTTGGGACAATAGACAGTATATAAACTGAACACAGCGACCCCATAGGTTTCAACGGAGAAAAGTGAAGTCAATTAGAAGCTGATGGCTGACCATACTGCGTACTGAGTTTGACGACGTAGATGTGACGTGAGCAACCTGTCTGACAGTTGTAAGTCTTCTACTAGCTGTGCCGAGAGAAATCTGAATCATTCCCTTCCGAATCTTGCAGAGACAGAGAGCGTGAGTATTTACTGTCCATGAGCTAGCAGCAGGATCAACTTTATGACTCTCTATGGGCTTCTCCCTTTCGACAGAGAGTTGCGTGGTTATGACACAATCGTTAGCCTATTTTTACAAAAACTGCTTCTACGGAGCCATAACGTAAGATACAAGGTAATGGAGCCTTTTATACATTGTCGTGTTTCTTTAGAAATAAATAATGGACAAATGGAGTCTTAAAATGCCTCAGATGTTAAGTTATTCGCTGTCAAAGTGACGCCAAAAAGAATGGGAGTCAATGCTAGCAGCAGGTGATGGGGGGCCCCCCAATGGCGGCTTCCGGGGAAGCTTCGGTTTCCGGCAGATGGATTACCCCCTTGTTTGGGACAGGGCCATCGTTTCCTTTCCTCGCGTGTCAGCTCCACGCCCTGTAGGATGCGAGGGAAGGCTGCAAGTAAAGAAAATGAGGACGGAGGAATCTAAGGAAAGATTATTTATACATTGGAATACTTGATCACTCACTTCATAGCGTCATCAGCAGCTCTCAAAGGATCTGCCCTTATGTTGTTTTAGTTTTGTTATTTAAGAAATTCATAATAAATAATAATAAAGCAAGATATCCTGTTGAAATATATGAGATGTGTGGTTTATTTAAACTGAAAAGATATAAAGTATAAATTAAAATGATTGTGACCGATATGAAGGGGGAGGAGAATGTACACATGCGTCACATTTAGTAATTAAAGGGATAGTTCACTTTCAAATTAAAATTCTGTCATCATTTACTCACCCTCAAGTTGTTTCAAACCTGTATTAATTTATTTCTTCTGCTGAACACAAAGAAAGATATTTTGAAAAATGTCAGTAACCAGACAGTAGTCTGTACCCATTGACTTCCATAGTAGGAAAATACTATGGAAGTCAATGGGTACAGACTACTCTTTGGTTACTGTCATTCTTCAAAATATCTTTCTTTGTGTTCAGCAGAAGAAATAAATGAATACAGGTTTGAAACAACTTGAGGGTGAGTAAATGATGACAGAATTTTAATTTGAAAGTGAACTATCCCTTTAAAACTCTTCCGCAAATCAGATAAATGAGGGGAGGAGCTTCGTGACTTTCGCTGGCATAAGAGAGAAGAACATTTTTAGGTGTATGTTTTTTAAAGATATAATTTCGGAGATTATCATCATAAATCACCCAGACATGGCTTTGACCAATAGCACAAATGATAATGAAAACATTTAAACATTGGACTAGTGCCTGAATACTCTTAGTGAGTAATTAAGGCAATACAATTTTTCCCATTATTTAGGTATGATTTCATTATTCAATTATAGTCCATTATTTTGGTATAATATCATTTAATGCAAGGAATTTTGTCATATTCACGTTAGCGTGATGGGAAGTGAATAAGGTAGCTGTAAATGTCACCGAACTCAATGGCCCTCATTTATCAATCTTGCGTCGAAACGGGCGTATATGTTGGCGTAAGATTATGCTTACACTCCTCTCACCGCCTGAATTATGAAGCTGTGCGTACCTTTGAAATTCAGGTGCAATACCTGCCTCTTGATAAATGCCGCGGCTGAAAACGATCGTCATTAGATTAACACGCCCCTATATATTCACGTCTCCGCCTATCCCACGCCCTCATTTTACGCCATGGACACGCGGAAGACGGCAAAGAGGAGAAACTTCTCCGGTGGAAATCCAGTTTAAATCGCTGGTTGGTTGAGTAAACTACCTATCACAATGCATTATTTTACAGCACGTGTTTTGAAACTATTATGGTCCCTACACACCGGACGCGAATAGCGCGTCAAGCCATTTATACTCGACGCGTCCGCACGAGCGCGAGTCTCCGCTGACTGCGCGCGCACCTCTCCAAGCGGTCGAGGCGTTTGTACTTGACGCGCTCGCCGTTGTACTATTCTTTGAAACTACAGGGGGCGACTCGAGTAATTGTCCTCTCTAAACCATCAAATCGGTGAGAAGAAGAAATATAAACACGTGACAATGTTTATTTTAGTTACCACCACCAATACAAAAATAATCGTGTAAAACCCAGTAAACCCTGAGATTATTACTTGTGACATTAGAACAAAATATATGCTAGCCTATTTGGGAATACATGTACGTATACAAATAAATTAACGATCTCTTAATTATATTCTAATTTCACTAAACATTTCATTAACTTTCGTGCACATGTATTAACCATGGACCTTTTATGTTCATTAAAAAGGCTTTTTATGCTATTGTATGCTCATTTTTTAAATGTAAGCAACTAATTTAGGGGTGGTGGTGTGATGAGAAGTTCGTGCTCGGCCAGATTCGGCTCAAAGTCGTTCATCTTCGGATGCGGCGCCGCGCGCGATGTTACAAAAAGTGCCGTGCACACCGCCAGGCGAAATGGGGTCTTGCGCACCCAACGCGCGCGACCGCCCACACCGCAATGACGTCATTTTTGCCGCGCGCCCTTCGCGCTCTTGCGGACGCGTCGAGTATAAACAAGGCTTCAGGTGCGAGTGATTTCAATGTTAAGTCAATGCAAAGCGTAACGCGTCTTTGCATTGACTTAACATTGAAATCACTCGCGCCTGACGCGCTATTCGCGTCCGGTGTGAACGCACCATTAGCGTTGAATTTCGCATGACGTCACATAATGGGGTGTAAAACAGTGATGATGATGTGAATAATTGCATGACAATTTGTAATATTTTTCTTATTAGTATTATGATTTTTGTTTAATGACTTTTTGCCCCTTTATTAAACATGTAAAATATACACAAATCAATATGGAAAACATGTCGATTTTACTGGTTTTCTAAGGCCAAATTAGAATCTGGAATTGATATTTTCGCGCAGTGCTGAATGAGAAGAGCCTATATTAAACTATTATTTTCTAAGTCGGCTAAGATCTCCAGCTCCGCTGTTAAGCAGATGCGCTTTTAGAGAAAAATGCACCTTTCATACGGATTACTTAATCAGAACAAAATGTATTAGCTTATTCGAATTTGTTCGATTTAAAGTGGACATTTCAAGTTCTCTTACGAGAGATACTCTCGTACTGCGTTGTCGTAGCAACGCATTGGGGAAAATCCTTTTCCACGAGAATACTGAAGCAAAAAATTATCCTTAATTTTGTATCTATGTAAAACGCTTTGCCACAGCATACAGACCTAGGCGAGACAGCTCGCGCGCCTATTGGCTGCTGTGCGGCAAAAGCTTAAGCCAATCGAGCGAGCCCTTGAGTGACGTCACACCCAATGAGGGAGCTTCGCGCCCTCCCGCGTCACGTCCCGCCGAAACGGGCGTGGCTTAGGGCTATATATTCCGCTCACAGGCTTATGAACTGATTTTTTATCCTTCAGCGAGGACAACTCATCGCTGATCCGAGTTAAGAAGCTGCGCCGTCGAGAGAGCACCTCAGCGGGAGAAGTCACGACAAGCTGCTGGCACCGCCGCCTTCGTCGCCTTCCAGCTGCGCGTTCCGGCGCCTATATATCCTTTCACTTATTGAGTGTGTGTGAGGTCGCCGGCGCGACTCACACTTATTTTACTCTGTTTGTATCTCAAGCGGCGTCTTTCTCAAGATGCCTCTTTGCGGTTCATGCAAACGGACCACGCTCAGCGACGGGGACCGCCACGTGATTTGCGCTTCCTGCCTGGGCGAGGAACACGCGGCTATCGCTCTTGCGGATGGCGGCTGCCATCACTGTGAACTACTGCCTCTGGCGACTCTGCGGACTCGCCTGGCGTCGTTCCAGGAGCCCGTGTTCTCCGCTGTTGTGCCGCGCCGTAAAAAGCGCCGTGCACAGCGGAACCCAGAACCTCCGGCAAGCCACCCAAGTTCGCCGGCGCGCCCGCGAACTGTGTCTCCGGCTTCCTCAGCGTCGATACCCGACGGACAGCGACCGCAGATTGCCGCCGCTTCCGTCGACGACATCGACATCGACGCCATGCTGAGGGACGAGGACTCGTGCTCGGTTTTGGCTTCCGGCAGCGAGGATTGGGCGAGCTCTGCGGATCTCGCGCCCCCTGCCCCCACGCCAAAAGGAAAGAGAGCGAGCATCGAGGCGGAGCTCATGCGCGTTCTCACTCAAGCCACGGCGAGCCTTGGCCTTGAGTGGGTTTCGCCCGAGCAGCCCACTAAAAACCGGCTGGATGGCTATTTTCTGCCCGGGGAGAAGTCGACGCCTGTCTCAAAGCCCGCCCCCTTCCTTCCTGAGCTTCACGAGGAGGTCGCGAGAGCTTGGACTTCCCCGTATTCTACGAGGACGAGGTCGTCTGTTTCTCTAGCGTTCTCCGAGGTAGACGACGCTAAGAACAGAGGTTACCTTTCCTTCCCGCCGGTCGAAGAGCCTATCGCGGCCCACTTATGCCCACCCTCCGCTGGACGGCGGGCTAAGATGGCGCTGCCTTCAAAGGCTTGCCGCACGACGTCATCCCTGCTCCGTCGCGCTTATGCCGCCAACGGACAGGCCGCGTCAGCGCTGCACTCCATGGCGACGCTACAGATCTTCCAGGCCGATCTCCTCCGCAAGCTGGACGAGAACGGACCCGATGCGATCTGCGTGGCGGACCTGAGAAGCGCTACAGACCTGGCTCTTCGCGCTTCGAAGTCTGCAGCCCAAGCCATCGGACGCAGTATGGCGGCGATCACCGTGTCTGAGAGGCACCTCTGGTTAACGCTCTCAGACATGCCAGAAGCAGAACGGACCGCGTTCCTCGACGCCCCGCTCTCCCCTGCTGGCCTCTTCGGGACTTCGGTGAAGGACTTCACCGACAGGTATGCGGAGGTGCAGAAGGCGACCCAGGCTATGAAGCACTTCCTGCCGAAGCGCTCCAGCTCTGCAGCAGGCCGTGCGAAACCACCCGCTCAGAGCTCACAGCCGAGACCGCCGCCCAGCTCCTCATCTCAACGCCGCCAGACCCAGAGCTCGAGACCGCGCTCTCGCTCTGCCGGTCGCCGCCCCCGCGCCGCGTGGCCCGCGACAGAAGGTAGCGTTGAAGCCAGAGCCCCCGAAGACATCCTAGCACTGCTAGGGAAGCTGCGGCCGGACCCTCACCGAAGCTCACCGCTCGTGCAGTCCCAAGCGAAGCGATTGTACCTGCGATCATTGCAGCCAACAGGCGTGTCTCACTGGCCGCTTGCCTGCACACAACAGCCGTTTTCACGGCTACCCAGATAAATCCATTAAAGAGTGCATTTTCTGGTGTCCCGGCCACGGCCGATGGTGTTTCTTGTGTAGTAAGTCTGCCCGCTGTAATGTGCACATCCCTACACACAAACACGGCCCCACACACAGGGCCCGCGCACATAAAATCGACTCAGTTCGATTGCGCGTTACAAGTAGCACACGTGCCCACTACCCACTAATGCTACCTCCTGCTCATCGCACGGTTTCTGTAAAAACGAAACCTGCGTGCAGGCGCTCCGCTCCGGCGAGCGATGCTATAAAGGTGGTAAACGTGCCCGGTCCCCAGTGCCCGCGTTCCCACACAAGCATCACGGTTCCTACGGAACCCGTCCAGCCCTCCCTCTCCCGCCTGAAGGCTGTCGAGGGGTCGAGCGTGGACATTCTGCCCGCTTTCATAAGCGCGGCCCCGGCCTCAGATGTTGCGAGCGAGACATTGCAAATGTCGCAGCTCACGAAAGCCGCTGTATCGCGAGTCGATCAGAGCGCGCTTTTCACTCAGCCCCTAGCTACACGTGCAGATGCATGGGAAAAGCTCCCCGGGGTTTCAAAATGGGTGATAAACATCATAAAAGAAGGCTATTCGCTACAGTTTCGCAGACGCCCTCGCCGCCACGCGGCGCGCGTCGAGACTTCGGTAGATTCGAATGTAGCACATCTACTTCGAGCCGAAATTCAGAAACTTCTGAGAAAAAGGGCTATCGAACCTTTATCTCAGGCTCAGAGCGAAGGGGGGCTTTACAGCAGATACTTCCTGGTACCCAAGAAAGACGGGGGTCTCAGACCCATACTAGATCTGAGGCAACTGAACAGAGCGCTTGTGAAACGCCAGTTCAGAATGCTAACGACCAGAAAAATCCTCGCGCACGTTCGCCAAGGAGACTGGTTCGTGTCAGTAGATCTAAAGGACGCGTATTTTCAAATACAGATTGCGTCACGTCACAGGCGATTTTTGAGATTCGCCTTCGAGGGCCAGGCATACCAGTACAAAGTCCTGCCGTTCGGCTTGTCTCTAGCACCCCGTACATTTACGAAGTGCATGGACGCAGCACTCGCTCCCCTCAAACTGCAGGGTGTTCGAGTGCTGAACTATTTGGACGATTGGCTCATTCTAGCCCAATCTCAGTCAGAGATAGTGGCGCACAGGGCCCTGAGAGTCACCTCGAGAGTCTCGGTCTCACAGTAAACTGGGAAAAGAGTTCGCTGTCCCCCAGTCAGAATATTTCTTTTCTGGGACTGGAACTGAACTCGCTGTCGATGACAGCGCAGCTGTCACAACAGCGCGCGCTGCGCATCCAGCGCACAGTCAGCTCATTTCGCTGCGGCGCTGTTCTCCCTCTAAAGAGCTTTCAGAAAATGCTAGGTCTGATGGCCTCAGCATCTGCAGTACTGCAGCTGGGTCTGCTGCGCATGCGCCCGCTGCAGATATGGCTCAAAGGGAGGGTGCCATGCAAAGCATGGGCCACCGGTCGGCTTCGCCTCAAGGTCAATCAAGCTTGCATTGCAGCTTTGAAACCATGGAGGTCAAAAGACTGGTACCTGTCAGGTGTAAGCCTAGGGACTTCCTCGAGTCTGAGGGTGGTGTCTACGGACGCATCCAACGCAGGATGGGGAGCGCTGCTCGAGGGCAGACCGCTGTTTGGCCTTTGGTCAGAGCGAGAGAAGCTCTTCCACATAAACTGCCTCGAGATGTTAGCGGTGTGCAAAGCGCTCACTCGCTTTCGTCCCCTGATTATGGGCTGCCATGTACTGATACGTTCAGACAACATGTCAGTGGTGTCATACATAAATCGCCAGGGCGGCCTCAGGTTCCTGTCATTATACAGGCTGACCAAACGCCTTCTGATATGGGCGCGCTGCAACCTCCTTTCACTAAGGGCGGCGCACGTGCCGGGGCACCTGAATGTTGGACCAGACGTACTGTCCAGGAACCGCGTTCCGGCAGGAGAATGGTCATTACACCCACACACAGTACAACTGTTGTGGAAGAAATTCGGCAGAGCGGAAGTGGACCTCTTTGCGTCCCCAGAGAACGCTCACTGTCTAGAATTTTTCTCGAAAAGCAAGGACGCGCTGGCTCATCAGTGGCCACGCCGCCCCCTATATGCTTTTCCCCCTGTCTCCCTCCTGACCCAGGTGGTGGAGAGGATCAGGGAGGAAGGATGCTCAGTGCTGCTAGTAGCGCCGCTCTGGTCGAATCAACCCTGGTTCCCAGCTGTGATGCAGTTAGCCAGCACCGCCCCGTGGCCAGTGCCTCTGAGGAGAGATCTCCTCTCTCAAGCGAGTGGTTCGATTTGGCATCCTCACCCGGAGCTATGGTCCCTTCATGTGTGGGCCATCAACGGGTATCCGCTGACCTCCCTCAGGGAGTGTTAAACACGATCACACAAGCTAGAGCTCCGTCTACACGACGGCTCTATGCGTCTAAATGGTCTGTTTTTTCTGGCTGGTGCACGTCTCGCGGCGTGTCACCCACAGACAGCGGAGTGACAGAGGTTTTGTCCTTCTTACAAGAGATGTTGGATAGCGGGAGATCCCCTTCCACACTCAAGGTATATGTGGCGGCTATAGCGGCTTTTTCTGAAACCGCACACGGCCAGTCCATAGGAAGGAACGATTTAGTCATTCGGTTCCTTAAAGGAGCTAGGAGACTTAATCCACCCAGACCTCCCACAGTTCCCATTTGGGACCTTTCCACGGTGCTGGACGCCATGAAGGGTCCTCCTTTCGAGCCTCTTCAGGAGATTGATATGAAACACTTGTCGCTCAAGACGGTGTTTCTCCTGGCTCTCGCTTCAGTGAAGCGCGTTGGGGACTTACACGCGCTCTCAGTGAGCGCGTCGTGCATGGAATTTGGGCTTAATGACTCCAGAGTCGTGCTCAAACCTAAGCATGGTTACGTTCCAAAATCCCTAAACACACCATTTAGGGCGCAGGTTATTTCCCTGTCTGCCCTTCTGGTCATCGGGGATAATATGGACGAAAACTTAATCTGCCCAGTGAGGGCATTGAGAGCTTACGTGTCGCGCTCGTCTGCTTTCAGGCAGACAGAGCAGCTTTTCGTTTCGTTTAGTGGGCGTCTCAAGGGACTGGCCACTTCGAAACAGAGCCTATCCAGATGGATAGTGGACGCTATAGCTCTAGCGTACGCATCCAAAGGCATTCAGTGCCCTTTGGGTGTTAGGGCGCACTCCACGAGAAGTATGGCTTCTTCGTGGGCCTGGTCGAGTGGGATTGCCTTACAGGATATTTGTATGGCGGCAGGCTGGGCCTCACTGTCTACATTTATCAGGTTTTATAACCTCGAGGTACCCGCTTTACAGGCCAAGATATTATCGGTTTAAATAACCGTATTTGTTAGACTGACATTTCAGTCGTCTATTATGCTGAAACTGCTAAGCGCAGTTAATTCTGTACTGATCTGCTATGCGCAGTATATTCTGTACTGATCTGCTAAGCGCAGTCAATTCTATACTGATCTGCTAAGGCAGTCATTTTTGTGAAAGATGGTGGTTAGAGCCCACCTCTTTCAGGATTCTCTGTGAGTCCTACAGGTGATTATGTACTATATGAACCCCAGCTCAGTGCTCTGGGTCTATGGTGTCGGATCACTGCACACACAGCGTCTTACAGGGTGTTCCCCAATGCGTTGCTACGACAACGCAGTACGAGAGTATCTCTCGTAAGAGAACGTACTCGGTTACTAACGTAACCTCGGTTCTCTCTAGAGAGAGGAACGAGTACTGCGTTTCCTGCCGTGTATGCGCTCTGGTTGTTTCGCTGTTAAAAATCAGAGTTCATAAGCCTGTGAGCGGAATATATAGCCCTAAGCCACGCCCGTTTCGGCGGGACGTGACGCGGGAGGGCGCGAAGCGCCCTCATTGGGTGTGACGTCACTCAAGGGCTCGCTCGATTGGCTTAAGCTTTTGCCGCACAGCAGCCAATAGGCGCGCGAGCTGTCTCGCCTAGGTCTGTATGCTGTGGCAAAGCGTTTTACATAGATACAAAATTAAGGATAATTTTTTGCTTCAGTATTCTCGTGGAAAAGGATTTTCCCCAATGCGTTGCTACGACAACGCAGTACTCGTTCCTCTCTCTAGAGAGAACCGAGGTTACGTTAGTAACCGAGTACGCTTTAGCCTATAGGCTATATTTTGTTTCAGTTCTCGCGCTCCAGTTCACGGAGATCATGAAACGCGCCTGATTGTTTTATTTTATTTTACAAAAGCACAACGTTTTCTTGTTATTGTTTAAACAAATAAAAGTAGTTACAAATAATGTATTATTATTTTCTGTATGACCAGAAATGATAGAGTATTTGATGTTAGGCCTACTACCAAGGGTATCACTGGTTGTTCCCTCATCCCTCATAAAGTTTATAAATGACAAAACAGAGAGAGCAAAAATATTTTTTAACCCGTAATTGCAAAACGAAAACGGTTGTTGTATTTTTAAAACGCAAAGTTGAACACCAAAATTTTAACTGTAGGCTACACCAAATGCTGCGCAAAAAAAAAAAAAGATATTTATATAGACACATTTTTGTTTATGACTTTTTGCCCTTTTATTAAAATAATCACAAATTAATATTTTTTTTTATTTAACTATTTTTCTAAGACAAAATTAGAACCTGGAAATGATATTTTTTCCCCCGCAGTGCTGAATGAGAAGAGCAATAGCAATGTGATTTAGGTGAGTTAGGCTAATAATAATAAATGTGTCTGAAAAAATAACGAGGCATTTTAATTGTTTATTAATAAACTATTGTTTTCCAAATCAGTGTCGGCTAAAAAAACATATCTCCATCTCCGCTGTTAAGCGGATGCGCCTTTAGAGAGAAATGCACCTTTCACGCATTACATAATCAGAATGTATTAGCTTTCGATTCGAATTTGTTCGCTTTAAAGTGGACATTTCAAGCTTTAGCCTACATCAGTGATGCGCGCGGGTTAGTTGAAAACGTCGGTCGGGAGCGGGTTGTTTATACATTGACCCGCGCATCACTGGCCTACATAGGCTTTATTTAGTTTCAGTTCTCGCGCTCCAGTTCACGGAGATCATGAAAGCGCGCCTGATTGTTTTATTTTATTTTACAAAAGCACAACGTTTTCTTGTTATTGTGAGTTTACACAAATAAAAGTAGTTGCGAATAATGTATTATTATATTCTGTATGACCAGAAATTCTAGAGTATTTTAAGTTGTTTCCACTGTTGATAGGAAAATGCAAGTGTTCTCGCCCGCGCCTCCGTGCCATGCAGTGCGCGCTCACACTCCGCTCCACAAACCCTTGGATATGCGTCAAAATCTTGTTTATTTGTAACATTCTTAGTCCTGTATTATTGTCTAACCCGTATTATGAATGACATTTGATGAATTGCTTTGTTCCTTTTTTGGATAAAAGCGTCTACTAAATATGTCGCCTAATGTTATAATAATGATAATAATTATTATTATTATTTGTGTAGGCTACACGGAGCCCAAACACGCCACGTCTTCTAAGTCAAGTAAATGCGCAAAAAACTCTTTCCAAATATTCCTTTTTCGAATTGCCTGAAAAACCACCTCATGCGAAATTTACGTGTTTCCATTGTGCGTATTTTCAATTCGCAATTTCAATTTGCGCAATTTGAATGGAAACGCAGCTACTGACAGTAATGCAGCGTCTAGGTTTAACAACCTATGAAACTAATAATGAACAATATTAAACTAGGACGAAATAAGCTTAATTTAAAATGGCTTAGGCTATTAAGAGGTGGATAAACGCACTTTGGAGGTGGGTAAACGCTATTTCAGAATTTTGGGAGGTGCGCCAAAACGGCGTTTACGTGCGTTTAGCCTCCACTACATCCCGGCGAACCGCTTTAATCCACTTCTTCCTTAGACTTAGTTCAGTCGGGAATCCATGGAAACTTAAATAAGGTTGGCGTTGTTTGTTTGATTGACAAAGTGGAACAGAGCAGTGACATCTAGCCTTCGTTTCAGCCATTGTTGAACTGCGCCGGAAGTGGACATGCACAAAGTTGAAAAATCCCGCCCATGAAACCCGGAAGCGTGATAATCCCCTATTGAGTAGCTGACGGATGTATTCCGTCAAAATGGCTGACACGCGGCTAGGGGTCACGTGACTGGGAGATCCCTATGTGCTGTGTTTGACAGAAACCTGTCTAAAACAAAACGATTACATTACATTAAATAAGGCCAACCCCACAAGATTACGGTTATAAACATGAACCTCGTCTGACAGGCAAAGGAGGAGGTGTTGCTGTAATTTACAGTAATATTTTCAAAACCTCTAAGAAATCTAGTTTTTTAAATATACTTCTTTTGAAGTGTTGGTGCTTACTGTAAAAATATATACAGTAGTGTAAACTATAAATCACGTTTGAGAAGTCTGCTGGCTACTGTATACAGGGCACCATAAAGATTTTATCAAAGAATTTACGGACTTTCTATCAGAATTAGTATTGGCTGCAGATAAAGTACTAATTGTTGGTGATTTTAATATACACATAGATATAATGAAAAAGATGTATTGGGATTGGCATTTAAAGACTCAATTGGAGTTTACAATGTATGTCATTCTGAATTGGACTGTCGTCTCCGCCCTGGCCGCCCGATGGACTGTCGTCTCCGCCCTGGCTGCCCGATGGGTCGTCTGCTTCGCCCTGGTCTGATTGAATTGAATTGTTTATTGTTTATATTTCTCCGCCGGCTGAGCCGTCTCCCCCTGTTCCTGTTTCCCTTCATGGACCTGGCCCCCCATCCCTCCCCCTGATCCTCCACCGTTCCACCTCCCTTCTGGACTCCCCTTTTGTTTTGTAGTTGTGTCTTGAAGCATCTGGTAGCCGCTCCGTAGAGGGGGGGTTATGTCACAGTGTCTGGTTTGTGTTTCCCTGGGTAACCACTATAGGTCCTCTCCCCATGGTGTCATTCACTCTTAACTACATTTCCCATCGTCCTTGTCTGTCTCATCATTGATTATCGTGTGTATTTATATCTGTGAGTATCTGTGTATTTATACCCTGCCTGTTCAGTCATTGGCTGCGTTCGAAACCGCATACTTCCCTACTATATAGTAGGGGAAAAGAGTAGGCGAGCGAAAAAGTATGTACGAATCATAAAAGAGTAGGCGAGAATTACCTGGGTGACGTACTAATTATCGCGAGATTCGGACGTACGTATACTTATAGTGCGTTCGAATATGCCTACTTTCCTAGTAGGCGAAAACAGTACGTGAAAGAAGTACGTTTGAAACATCAGTATTCATAAGAGTAGGCGAGAAGTTCCTGGATGGCTTACTGCTTCAGCGCAGATTTTCGAGTGCAGTCCGATGGATACTCTTCTATCCCAGGAGGCCACGCGAGAGGATACGTCATTATCAAACATCACGGAGATCAGCGACGCGGGGGGTTTCAAATGTGAGTAAACACGGTTCCTTGTGTTAAAATTGCATGTGTTAAACTACTGTAGAGTAAACGTTTTAACTGTTGAAGGTGTAAAGACGTTACACAGTATAGTATAGTTGTGATTTTGCTGTAAAAACACGTTTTATTATGTATAGCTCTAGCTGACAGGGGAACTGCAGTAAGGTCATGTAAGTTACGTCTCTAAAGTGGATTTATATAAACCAAAAGCTTATTTTAAACGTCTATTTACATCTGACAGGAAAATCTTCTATAAGTATTGGAGAAGAGCACATCACAACATGAAATATACATCTGAGTGATGTAACGTTATGTGTGCTATTATGTAGAACATATTTATAAATACTTAACTAAACATAAGTTATCTATTTTATTTGTCCATTAGTACTGTTGATAAATTGAGGAACATTTATGTTGGATAAAAAGTTAAAACAACCTCAACATGTAAATGTAGTGTTGAGCTCATAAATCACAGAGGTTATGTGAGTCTTGTCTGGATGTTACAGGGACAGGTGAACAGATGTGTGTTTATCCGGTGGAGAGAGGCTCATGAAGCTGAAGTATACTACAGAAATGAATAACAACAACTATTTAAATATTAAGTTGTAGTTTATTTTAATTATTGTAATGTCAAACAGAGCTATTACAGCACTTTTCTGATTCTTGATTTCCGTGCATTTGCTGCACAGCTGTTGTGGTGGAGCAGGACCTGCAAGGAAAGATGATGGCGGCATTTGTGGAAAAAAAAAACGTTTTTGTCTTCTAAATAATACAGAAATCAAATGACATTGTGCAGTTAAAATGACTGCTTTTGTGTTATGTTTGTGCATTTTTGTAGGATCTGAAATGTCAGCAGACTGGTGTGAGCACTGAGGATGAGGAGCACAGAGCTGAATCCTGGAGATGGTGCCATGGACGAGACCCTCCATCACTCCACCGGCCCTTATGAGTCCCTCCATCACTCCACCGGCCCTTATTGCCTCAGATTGTGAAGCACAACACATCACGCAACAACCTCCGGCACTCCGGCACGGCTCACCTCTGGTGGTCCGCTGGTTCATCAGAATAAAGCCGCAGAAGGGGAACCGCTGTGTTGAGATGGCAGTAGATGTGGTTCAGTGCCTGTAGCCTACATACATTATTGTAGTTTGAATAAAGCTTTGTTTCATGTGTTGACTTGTATATGCATTTGTTTATTGTGTGATGGTAACTTTCATTCATTCATTTACTCATTTATTAATATTTATCATTGTTGTTATTAAATAAAATATCATTATTTAATTAATTAATGCTTTAATTAATTGTTTGAATGAAAATGTAGATATGTTTACAATATACACATCTAGAGTGTACTTATTCATAGCTATGTCTTATGACATACATTACATTTTGTTTGTTTTATTGAATTATATCATTTTCAGTAAAAAGTAATATAATTAAGTATTGGTCAGTATTTATCGTTGTTATTATTGTATGTTTTGGGGTGGGATAGCAATGCAATTCATTCTGGGGTTAGCCTAATATTGATTTTTAATATTAATGATACGTATAAAATTAACAGTTTTCTCCAAAGGCGAATCTTCATGGCCAACGTCTCCTTTGTGCAGACATTACAAACGCTGAGGAAAACCATTCTAGGGCTGTTGAGTTACTGATGTTATGAGGTGTATACATTATATATATATATATATATATATATATATATATATATATATATATATATATATATATATAATCATGGGTTTGCATACATAATATGAGATTTTATAGGAAAAAAGTTGAATATCTTAATATATATTTTCTTAAATAATTCATTATAATACATTTAAAAAATGATTTTTTTGTTATTTATAGGCCTGAGGGATGAAACGAGAGTTAAATTCAAAAAGGAAAAGAGGAAAACAGCAGTAAGCCATTTTTGCTTGTGGATGAAAATGTTTGGATATAAAATAAAGAAATTAACAACATATTCAAGAGGTGACAATTTTGGGTTTCGAAATAAAAATAAATAATATCGTTAAGGATAAAACGGTGGGTCACATTAGTAGGGTTAAATATAAGATCTTAATCAACCCTAAATGTATTCACAAAATAAATGGGCAGCAGTTTATTAAAAAAGACCATAAAATGAGCAAGTTTAATCAATATCAAGCTATTTACAGATAGATGAATTAAACGTGTCTTTCAAATCTTTTAAGTTGTTGCACTTGTGATAACGCGTTGTAGGTCACATGATAACGTCAACATGGCAGATGTCCGGTTCGCATTCATACTTAACGAGATTTGGCTATAAAGTACCTACTCTTTTAGCGCTCGTTAAGTAAGAACTTATTTAAATTAAGTACCTACTCATTGAGTATGCGGTTTCGAACGCAGCCAGTTTCACGGAGTCCTTGTTATATGACAAATAAAACACTTCTGAAGGTGTCTGAAGGTTCTTTTCCTGTGTGTGTATCGTGACAATAATTTAAGGTAACAGAGATTGTTTTGGCTTTATAGCGGTTCTTGAATCATGTTATTTTCCAGCTAAAGTTAGTTTTGATTGATTCACATCCGTCGAAATGATAATTTGTTATTAAATTAGGGGCCGCTAAGACGACACCGTTCTCTCTAAACAAACTTTAAACACGAATCTGTGATAAACGCTGATGGCGCTCACGTGCACATCAATAATTAATTCAATAGTTATGTGGGTTTGAATATGTGCGCAGGTTTGTAATTCCCTACAAACCATGACTAAAAAAAATACTTGCCTATAAATTTTGATACAGAAATTAATTTAATTTTATCACTTCGGGGTAGGTACGCAAACAGAATTTTCCCACAACGCTTTATCTGTAGAGTGGTAAAGGGATCCTCCATAGGGAGAGGCTAGCTGGCACTTCAGCACTGCGTTGTCATCGGGTCCAGGCGAAGGTCCTTCGTCAGATCTGGATACGGCCTGGATCCGGCCTGGATCTAAAATTAGCGTAGATGCCATTCTTCTTATGATGTAACGAGTACATCAGGATTTAAGGGAAGTGTTCCTAGTTCCGGCTGACCTAATCTATGCAGCCTAACATTGAATTATAGAAGTCAATAATGTATTATGTGAATGCAAGGTCAAAGAGATGTGTGTTTAATCTAGCTTTGAACTGACAGAGTTTGTCTGCTTCACGGACAATGGTAGGAAGACTGTTCCAAAGTTTTGGTGCTAAATAGCAAAAGGATCTACCGCCAGCAGTCGATTTTGATATTATTAAGGTATTATTAACTGGCCGGAATTTTGAGATCGCAATAGACGTGAAGGACTATAATGCGTTAAGAGCTTGCTCAAGTACTGCTGAGCTAAACCATTTAGTGCTTTGTAAGTAATCAGCGATATTTAAAAATGTATACGATGTTTATTATGAAGCCAATGCAATGTTGACAGAACCATGGTCATACTTTCTGGTTCTGGTAAGAACTCGAGCTGCTGCATTTTGAACTAGCTGTAATTTGTAAATTAAGCATGCGGGGCAACCACCCAGTAGAGCATGGGTTCTCAACCTTTTGCAAGCTGGGCCCCCCCAAAGCTGGTTCATTGCAGTTGGGGCCCCAGTGCCCCGCCCCCATCCCCCCACCTTGCATAGATAGATAGATAGATAGATAGATAGATAGATAGATAGATAGATAGATAGATAGATAGCCCTAGGCTATTATTTTTAGGCCCACATTATTATTATTATTATCATCAGTAGCGGTAGGTAGGCCTATTATCATTACTAGGCTATTGTTATAATTGGCAGTAGCACCAGACTTCTAATGTGAGCTTGCAGGCATTATTATTATTATTATTATGAGTAGTAGTAGGCCTATCATCATTACTAGGCTATTGCTATATAATTATATGAGCTTATATGCTATCATTGTTATTATTATTATTATAATCAGTAGGCCTATTATCATTACTAGGCTATTGCTATATAATTATATGAGCTTATATGCTATCGTTGTTATTATTATTATTATTATAATCAGTAGGCCTATCATCATTACTAGTCTATTGCTATATAATTATATGAGCTTATATGCTATCGTTGTTATTATTATTATTATTATAATCAGTAGGCCTATCATCATTACTAGGCTATTGCTATATAATTATATGAGCTTACATGCTATCGTTGTTATTATTATTATTATTATAATCAGTAGGCCTATTATCATTACTAGGCTATTGCTGTAATTGGGAATTGGCACCAGACCTCTGATATTAATTTAATTTATGCTTTGTTATTATTACTAGGCCTAATAGTAGGCATCATCTGCATTTTTTACAGAAGCTTGCAGGTAGGTGATGTTAATGTGAGACCTGAGCCTGCTTTGCCTTGCAAAGATCCTCAATTCTTGGCTCAATGTTTGATAAACATAGCCTCAAATCATCCTCTATTTGTGCACGATTGCGGTATTTTGTTTTGAGTGCAGTCATTTTTGAGAATCCTGCCTCACACAAATATGTTGACGCGAAAGGAAGGAGAATCTTCAAGGCGACGTCACAGAGTTGAGGGTATTCCTGCATCAATGCTGCCCAGAATGACGAAAGAGGGCAGGAGCTAAAGAGTTCCTTCAGTCTACTGTCACTCTTCAGCTCAATAAGCTGTTCCTGCATATCAATTGATAGCTCGTTTGCTGTGCACACAAACGGATCTCGAACCCACGCAAAAGAGCGATAATCCTCTTTAAAGTACGTCGCAAATTGTTTTCTCATTGCTGACAGGTGCTCAGACGCTGATTGAAATAGGGAGGAGAAATCATGTGACGTGCCTGCATCAGTGATAAAGTCCGCAAGGGTGGGGAACATGTCACAGTTCCCTCGACTGATGCGACCATGCCAGAGGTCTAGTTTTTGTGTGAAGGCGTGCACTTTGTCTGCAAGGAGCAAAATATGAGTTTCGCGGCCTTGCAAAGACAGGTTGAGGCCATTCAAGCGGTCAAATATATCGACCAAATAGGACAGAGACGCAAGCCACATAGTGTCATCCAGATGCTTCGCCAGATCTGATTTGATTTCTGTCAAAAACCACTTCACCTCCTCTCGCAGCTCATACAACCGCTGTAACACGCGCCCCCTGGAGAGCCAGCGAACTTCAGTGTGCAAAAGCAGCTGTTCGTGCCCTGACCCCATTTCCTGGCAGAGGACCCCAAACAAGCGAGAGTTTAGCGGCCGTGATTTTATGAGATTTATCATTTTCACGGATTGGTTCAGCACGGAGTCAAAGAGAACCGGCATTTTTTTAGCAGCTAGTGCTTCGCGATGGACCATGCAATGTGTTCATTTCACAAGTGGAGCTACTTGCTGAACGCGAGCAGCTAGGCCACGCTCACGCCCCGTCATTGCCTGCGCACCATCCGTGCATAGGCCAACGCATCGGTCCCAAGCCAAACCATTTTCACGGATAAAAATATCAAGGACATTGAAAATGGCTTCTCCTGTTGTGTGCGACTGAAGAGGCCGGCAAAACAGGACATCCTCCTCAATCGCCTTGTCCCGCAGATACCTGACATAGGTGAGGAGCTGAGCCTGCCCAGCAATATCAGTGGATTCGTCCAGCTGCAGCGCATAGTAAGGACTCTTTTTTACGAACTCTATCAGTTGCTCTCTGATATCATTGGACATGTCTACAATTCTCCTAGCGACTGTGTCATTGGACAGTGGTACTGCACCGAGTTTGGCTGCTGCACTATCGCCTATCATTATTCTGCACATGTCTTGCGCTGCTGGCAAAATGAGAGTCTCTGCGATTGTATGCGGTTTACCCAGTTTACCAATTCTTTTGGCCACTACATACGATGCCTCCAAACACTGTTTAGACACCGTGCTGTGCACTGAAATGGTTGCCTGTTGCTGATGGAGGCCATCAAGCTTTCTTTTAAAATATTCAGCCGGTTTATTTTTAATGCCAGCATGCTTTGTTTCGAGGTGCCTTTTTAATTTGCAGGGCTTCATACTGTCGTTTGCCAGCACCTCGGCACACACGACACACTGCGGTCTCAGATCAGCCGTGACTGTAAACCCAAACTGCAGGTATGCTTCATCGTACCTTCTAAGTTTTTTTGCAGCTGGTGGTGCGTCGGTTGGCTTGTTGGTCCTCACAAGAAATTTCTCCATTTTTGTTGTTTTCAATAAAGTTTAGGCAATATGTAACTGTGTGTGTGGCTATGTTGAGATACGTATAATCAGTCGGGACTTAGGCACGATCTTTAATTAAACAAACAAAATAATTATTTTGCAGACAATTCAGATTTTATTCAAATACTTAACGATTGCAGTCCTCATCTGTGTGTGTGTGTGTGTGTGTGTGTGTGTGTCTTAGTCGCGTGGGTAGTTTTAGCTAAGTGTAGCTAATGCCTAGAAGTTAAAAAAAATACTAGCTAGGGCTGAGATTTGATCTAATCTTTAACAAAAATGTTTGTGGGTTTAGTCTTTAAAAAGACTGTTGGGGTTTTGTAGTAAAGGCCTACGTAAATCGAGATTTGATAACAGACTAGCGAGAGCTGGCACAAGCGAACTTGGCAAGAGACTAGACTAGAGTGAATGGAGAGCTATGTCGTGAGTCAATTTAAATGCAGTGATTTATTTTTGTGTGAGTGAGTGAACATTTACATTTACCCCGCTCTGTAAGCCAGGGCGGGAACCATGCGCATGCGCGATTCATTTGCAGCCTGGACGCGGAGGGGTGTGTGTCTCCTCCCTGCTCTGACTGCAGGCTGGGACTGCTGCGCGATGCTACTGAGAGACTGACCGCTTGTGAGTGCTTTTGGACGGGAGAGGGGCTCACGGCAGCACCCGCTGCTCGTTGAGCACAGTAGGCCTAACTGCAAAGTGATTCGTGCTTTCGAGTCTCCAAACACCACAAAAGTCTCCAAAAACACCAGTAAAAGTCGCTGGATTTGTTGCTTTTGACAACAACAACAAAAAAAAAGTCGCCAAGAGGATGATTTGTTTGTGTTATAATCAAGTGGGGGGGGGAAAGGTGGCGGTACTCTCTTTGCATTGGCAAATCATGACATTTTTACAGTGAAAAACAAAACTTGGAGATATTGCTGTTACAACAAATTATTTATTATTGTTATTTATTTATTAACAACATAAATGTATTTAAACATGTTTGTGTGTGTGTGGATGCATGCGTCTGAGCATTTCACAAAAATTAAAGGAAAGCTAACCTATATTCTGACTAGCTTATTCGTATATATATATATAGTTCTCTTACGTAGAGTTCTCTCGTACTGCGTCGAAGAACGCTACGGGAAAGATATTTCTTTGTCGAGATTGAAGCCAAAAATTAATCCTTAATTTTGTAATATTGTAAAACGCTTTTCTGAAGCATACAACCTAGGCGGAGCAATACAGCTCACCCATTGGCTGCTCTGCCAGAAAAGCACAGCCTATGCGAGGCCAGGACGCTGACCAATGAGGACGCTTCGCGCCCTTCTGCGTCACCTCCCGCCCAAACAGGCGTGGCCTAGGCCTATTAATACGAGCATAGCTGTCTAACACGCTGATTTTCTTAAATTCACGAAGCTGCACGCATCGTTGGATTGGATTCGAGCCGCCACAGCCGTTTGGAACAAGCACCTCAGCAGGACGCGCCTCTTACCTGAAGCCGCTGGTCATCGCCGCCTTCAGCCGCCGTTCCCTGCTGCGCTTCTCCGGCGTGGAATATCCTTTACATTATGTGTGTGTGTTTTGTGTGTGTGTTCGCCGTCGCGTCACACAGTTTTTCCACACTAAAAGAGCCGAGCGTCTTTTTCAAGATGTCTCGCACCTCCTGTGGCTCGTGTAGAGCCCCGCTCAGCGACGGGGACCACGTGCTTGTGTTTCCTGCCTGTGAGTATCACGCAGCTTCAGCTCTCGTCGATGGCGGCTGCCATCACTGTGATTTGATGCCTACGGTGACTCTGCGGACTCGCCTGGCGTTCATTTACTGAAGCTGCACCCTTTTCCGCCCGCTGTAGTGCCGCGCCGTGAAAAGCGCCGTGCTCAGCGGAGCCCGGAACCTCCCTTCACCACGAGATGCTCGCCGCTGCTGCCGCTAGCTTCTCCGCCCGCTTCGCTCGACTCTCTGACCGACGGACAAGGGCCGCTGTGTGCCGCCGCGTCCGTCATGGATGAGGAAGATGAAGCCGTGTCTGTGAAGGACGACTGCTGTTCTCTCCTCGCTTCGGGTAGCGAGGGATGGGCGAGCTCCGAGGATCTCCCCTCCCCCGCCGCTCGTGAGCGTCGACGGAGAAAGACCAGCATCGATGCGCTTACCGGCTGGATGGCTGCTTTTCTGCAGAGGAACGTACGTTACCGTCCTCACGACCCGCGCCTTTTTCTTCCTGAATTCACGAGGAAATCGCGGAGTCCCGGAAAGCCCCGTTTTCAGCCAGGATGCGCATTTCTGCTTCGAGGAAAGCTACAGTGTTAAAATCCCGCCGCGGCCGGATTTCACTAAAATGTCTCGCTCGCACAGTCCCAACATTCGCGACCGTGCCAGTGTATTTTGCAGTCACCAAATCGGCATCAATGCCCGTTTGCCTGCACACAGACGCCGTTTTCACGACGCCCCAGGTAAATCTGAAAATGTATTTACTGGTGTCCCGGCCACGGCCGATGGTGTAATGTGTGTATCCGTAATGCCCACGACCTAGTGCCCATTCGTACACACAAGCACAGCCCTACACAATACAGGGCTTGCACACATAAAATCGACCCGTGTCGGTTGTGCTTCACATGTAAGTTAGTGAACGTGCCCGCTTTTCAGTGCCCACAATCACTACACACTGCATGTCCCGTGGTTTCTGTAAAAACGAAACGAATGCACGGTCAGTCGGTTCTGATAGACAGTACTCTCTGTGCTACACGGTGTCCCGGCCACAGCCGATGATGTAATGTGTGTATCCGTAATGCCCACGACCTAGTGCCCATTCGTACACACAAGCACAGCCCTACACATACAGGGTTTGCACACATAAATCGACTCATTTCGATTGTGCATTATATGTAGTGAGCGTGCCCGTTTTCAAGCGCCCACAATCACTACAAACTACATGTCACACGGTTTCTATGAAACGAAACCAATGCACGGTCAGTCAGTTCTAATAGACAGTACTTCCCAGTGCTATAAATGTACCCGCGTTCACGCACCCACATTTATTCTCAAACATGCCGAGCCGTACGGGGCTCGCACCGCGCGCTCTCTCTTTCACCTGAGAGAGCTGAGAGCGCGCGCGGGCTGCCCGCTCGATTAAGCGCGCCCCCGCATCACGCTGCAATGGCGCCCATGTTACAGCACACGACTGCTCTCGTGTCGCCGCCATTTCGCGACCAGAGCCCGGTTTTTCAACTCGTGCAAGCACAGCCCTGAACAACGCAGGGTCTGCACACATAAAATCGGCTCATGCCGATTGTGTTTTACATGTAGTGAGCGTGACCCACTGCCAAGTGCCCACAACCACTACACACTGCACGTTCCGCGGTTTTCTGTAAAAACGAAACTAACGAACGGTCAGTCAGTACACAAAAACAGTGTTCCCGGTGTTATAAATGTGCCCGCCACCAAGCGCCCACGTTTATTCACAAACATCACGAGCCCTACGGGACTCGTCCCGCGCGCTCTCTCTCGACACAGAGAGCTGAGCGCGCGTGGGATGCATACTGTGTTAAACATGCCCCCCGCCTCACACGCCACGGCGTCCATGTCACAGCACACGGTTGCTCTCGTGTCGCCGCCATTTCGCAACCAGGGCCCAGATTACATTCAACCCCTAGTCACACGTGCAGATGCATGGGAATGACTTCCCGGGGTCTCAGAATGGGTGCTAGAGACTATAAAAAGAGGCTATTCGCTACAGTTTCATCGACGCCCTCCCCGTTTCACGGAGAAAGTCGAAACTACGGTGAAAACAGAAGTAGCACATCTACTTCGAGCCGAAATAGCGAAGCTATTGAGCAAAGGGGCCATAGAGCCTTTATCTCAAGCTCAGAGCGAAGGGGGTCTGTACAGCAGATATTTTCTGGAACCGAAAAAGACGGGGGTCTCAGACCCATTTTAGATCTCAGGCATCTGAACAAAGCGCTGACAAAGCGAAAGTTCAGAATGCTCACGACCAGAGCTTTCCTAGCGCAGATTCGCCGAGGAGACTGGTTTATGGCAATAGATCTGAAAGACGCGTATTTTCATACAAATTGCGTCACGTCACAGGCGATTTTTGAGATTCGCCTTCGGGGGCCAGGCATATCAGTACACAGTCCTGCCATTCGGCCTGTCTCTAGCACCTCGTACATTTACAGTGTGCATGGACGCGGCGCTGGCACCTCTGAGACTCCGCGGCATTCGAATTCTGAATTATTTGGACGATTGGCTGATTCTAGCTCAATCACCTTCAGAACGCATCCGCCACAAGACCCTAATTCTCGATCACCTCGAGTGCTTAGGTCTGAGAGTCAATTGGGAGAAAAGTTCACTGTTTCCCAGTCAAAGGATCTCCTTTTTAGGACTGGATCTGAACTCACTGTCTATGACAGCACAGCTGTCATCACAGCGCAGGCAAAATACCCTGCAAATGGCGAAATCCTTCCTCAGCGGCCACATAGTGCCACTCAGGAGATTTCAGAAAATGCTGGGCCTCATGGCCTCAGCCTCAACAGTGCTGCAGTTGGGCCTGCTGCGCATGCGCCCACTACAGTTCTGGTTGAGAGCGCGCGTACCGCGCCGAGCATGGTTACACGGTCGTTATCGCCTCAAGGTCACTCAGGAATGCATTTCAGCCCTGACACCATGGAGAGCGTCAGACTGGTACCGGTCAGGTGTAAGCCTGGGGACTTCCTCGAGCCTGAAGGTGGTGTCCACGGACGCGTCCACCTCAGGCTGGGGAGCACTGCTCGACGGCAGTCCGCTCTTTGGCCAGTGGTCAGAGCGAGCCGAACTACCGCACATAAACTGCCTGGAAATGATGGCAGTGGACTTTGCGCTGAGGCGCTTCTGTCCCCGGATAAAAGGACACCACGTCCTGGTCCGCTCGGACAACATGTGTCGGTAGTAGCCTACATAAACCGCCAGGGTGGCGTGAGATCCCGGAACCTATTCAGGTTAGCGGAACGCATACTGGTGTGGGCCCAGCACAACCTGCGCTCGTTAAGAGCAATGCACGTGCCAGGCCACTTGAACATAGGCCCGGACAGACTCTCACGGAACAACGTTCCTACGGGAGAGTGGTCCCTACACACACAGACAGTGCGTCTGCTGTGGAAAACGTTCGGCAGAGCGGAAATAGACCTGTTTGCAAACCAGGAAAACGCTCATTGCCCAGAATTCTTTTCGAAGAGCGCGAACGCGCTGGCCAGAGTCTGGCCCCGCCGCCCGCTCTATGCTTTTCCTCCTGTCTCACTCCTGCCTCAAGTGCTGGAGCGTATCAAGGAGAGCGGATGCTCAGTACTGCTAGTTGCTCCATTCTGGACGAATCAGACCTGGTTCCCAGCTTTGATGCGACTGAAAAGTACTGCCCCGTGGCCGATTCCAGTGAGGAGAGACCTCCTCTCACAGGCCAAGGGCTCGATTCTGCATCCTCACCCCGAGCTTTGGTCCCTACACGTATGGGCCATAATCGGGTACCCGCTAACCTCCCAAGAGGAGTGTTAGACACGATCGAACAAGCTAGGGCTCCGTCTACTAGACGGCTCTACGCTTCCAAATGGTCGGTGTTCTCTGGATGGTGTTCAGATCAAGGTCTGTCACCACTTCAGTGTGGAGAACCGGAGATTCTCTCCTTCTTGCAAGAGCTATTGGATAAGGGAAGAACCCCATCCACGCTCAAAGTCTATGTGGCTGCCATATCAGCGTTCGTTAATCCAACGCTTGGCCGTTCACTAGGCAGGAACGACCTGGTGGTCCGCTTCCTGAGAGGCGCCAGGAGGTTAAACCCTCCAAGGCCTCCTTCAGTCCCCGTTTGGGACCTTTCTACAGTGTTGAACGCTATGAAAGGGGCCCCTTTCGAGCCTATTCACTCAGTTGACATGAAACACCTGTCTCTCAAGACCGTGTTTCTTTTGGCTCTCGCTTCAGTGAAGCGTGTGGGAGACTTGCAAGCGCTCTCAGTGAGAGCTTCTTGTATGGAGTTCGGGCCAAACGACTCTATAGTCGTATTGAAACCGAAGCATGGGTACGTGCCTAAGTCCCTCAACACACCGTTCAGGGCTCAGGTCATCTCCCTGTCGGCCATGCCGGCCTCAGAGGACGGAAATAGCTCCCTTTGCCCGGTCAGGGCATTAAGAGCTTACGTGTCCCGCTCCGCTGTTTTTCGACAGACGGAGCAGCTCTTTGTTTCGTTCAGCGGGCACTCCAAGGGACGAGCCGCAACGAAACAGAGTCTATCTCGATGGGTAGTGGACGCCATTGCGCTAGCCTACGCATCTAGAGGCTTGGAATGCCCTTTGGGCATCAGAGCACATTCCACGAGAGGCATGGCCTCTTCATGGGCTTGGTATAGCGGAATCTCGTTACATGATATCTGTATGGCGGCAGGCTGGGCCTCCCCGTCTACATTTATTAGGTTCTATAACCTAGAGGTTCCTGCGTTGCAGGCTAAACTGCTCTCGGTCTAGAAGACTATGTATAAGTGTTCCTGCCCCGCGCTGCGGCCCAGGTCACTTCAATGGTAATATGTACAAGTGCTCCTGCCCCGCGCTGCGGCCCAGGTCACTTCAATGCCTAATATGTATAAGTGTTCCTGCCCCGCGCTGCGGCCCAGGTCACTTCAATGTTTAAGCATCACTCACTGACAATGTGTCCCATGAGCATGCTATTACCCTTCATATATATCTATATTTACATATATATGCTATTATGCCTTAAGAGGCACTACTATAAGGGATGATGCTATTTTAGCCGCTCTCCCTATACTTCTTGGGGTAGGCGCTTGTATACCAGGGCGCGCGCGCCCTTAGGTGTCTGTGTCGATCCAAGAACACGCACGGCGGTTTGCATAGGGTTCCCGTAGCGTTCTTCGACGCAGTACGAGAGAACTCTACGTAAGAGAACGTACTCGGTTACTAACGTAACCTCGGTTCTCTCTAGGAGAGGGAACGAGTACTGCGTCTCATGCCGTGCGTGTCCACGCTGCGTCGCTTCATTGACGAAAATCGGCGTGTTAGACAGCTATGCTCGTATTTATAGGCCTAGGCCACGCCTGTTTGGGCGGGAGGTGACGCAGAAGGGCGCGAAGCGTCCTCATTGGTCAGCGTCCTGGCCTCGCATAGGCTGTGCTTTTCTGGCAGAGCAGCCAATGGGTGAGCTGTATTGCTCCGCCTAGGTTGTATGCTTCAGAAAAGCGTTTTACAATATTACAAAATTAAGGATTAATTTTTGGCTTCAATCTCGACAAAGAAATATCTTTCCCGTAGCGTTCTTCGACGCAGTACTCGTTCCCTCTCCTAGAGAGAACCGAGGTTACGTTAGTAACCGAGTACGTTTTGAAACTTCCGTCCGTCATAAAAATTAATTCGGATGGTTAGATTTTCTGTATTTTTCGCATCCGTAGCAAATATTTTGAAGGGTGTTTTTGACAATTGAGAGCCACCAAATGACGAATATGAGAAACGAATACGACAGTTTCGGACTCAGTCAGGGTGCATGGATCTTATACTTTTGAGGCTTGCACAGCTTCTCAAGGAGAAATTAAACAAATGAGCGCCGTTTTCTAAAGTCTATGAGCGCAGGCAGCACACACAAATAAACTAAATTGGCATACTGCAGTTAAATTTCAAAATGTGGTGTTTTGATATTTATTACATTTGAATAACGTTACAGTTCAGCAACATAGGCTACATCACACGACCTGACGACCAAGAAAGCTGACATTGACCATCACTTAATTTACCATCACCTCACGATTGAAAATGTGACACTGATTTCATATGACGTTCAACAAACAAGTTAATAATATTAAGTCACTTACATTTTAGACGAAATAATGACTGATTTGGACATTTGGTCTATTTTAGCAGCGAAAATATATACGATGAATCCAAACAAAGATCACAGCATAGCGCATCTCACAGCATCACTCAATCGTGTTTTGAATGATTCAGGGTTTTGAACGAATCGGTTGAGTCAAAGATGTAATGACCCAAGTCACCCAATCATAAATATCTGTCTCATTCTTGATAAATCGGCCGTTTGAACGAATCGTTTGAATGAACGACTCAGTGACTCGCTTAATAAAACCGCTTATCACCTGCATTTGCGCTCACTATCGACAAACCAATCAAAATTGTTTAAAACTTCTTTTTTTTTTAAATCAGTCCAAACACATTTTACATTTTATTCGGGAGTTATGTATATACAAAACGATAACTTTTTATGACAGCAGTTTAGTGCAATTTTATTTTTATTTTTTTTAAAGTTTTTTTTCCCCTCCCATCTGTAGCCTACTCGCGCCCCCCCGGGAGAGTGTCCGCGCCCCCCCGGTTGAGAACCACTGCAGTAGAGCATTACAATAATCTAGCCTTGAGGTCATGAACGCATTAACTAATTGTTCCGCATTTGTCAATGAGAGCATATGGCGTAATTTAGATATATTTTTAAGATGGAAAAATTCTGTTTTACAGATACTAGACACGTGACTTTCAAATGAAATATTGGTATCAAAGAGCACACCCAGGTTCCTAACCGACGACGAAGACTTCAGCAGCCATCAAGTGTTAGACAGTATTCTAGGTTATTACTGTGACAATCAGCGGCTGGAGTGCCTGCATGAGCCACTGGAGGGCACTCTCTTCCTGTGTTATTTTCCACCATGGACTCATTATTGTTTAATTATGTTCAGTTGTGTTTGATTACCTGTGATTGAGTTCCTTATTTAAACCTGAGTTTTCCCTGTGTCCTGTGCGAAGTCTTGTTACACTATAAGCGTACATCTCTGAGCGTTATTCCTTGTTTTAGTATTCCGTGTTTCCCTGGACTCTTGACCCTTGCCTGTTATCTGGACCGTTTATGAACCTGTGCTGCCTGCCTCGACCTAAGCCTGTTTTGACCACGAGTTACCGGATTGCCCTTTGTTGAACTGTCTGCTTGAGTTTGTCTTCTTGTATGTAAATTTAAATAAAGTGCTGCACATGGATCCGACCGCCTCATTCCGTACGTTACAGAAGACTTCGCCAAACGAGGATCCAGCAGTCTTTCAGCATCTATCCACCGTGATCAAGACCCAAGCTTCCATGCTAGCCTCTCATCGGTTACAGCTGACGAGACTAACATCTCTCCTCGAGGAACTAGTAAGCTCAACGCAATCCTTGTCTCCGCAGAGCTCAAGCACATCCGCTAATCAAGCCCAAACTCCCGCTGCACCTGTTCCATTGCAACCCAGTGTGAGTACTGCATCTAGCTATCCTTGTATGTCCCTTCCTGAAAAGTTTAATGGCTCACCTGGGGCGTGTGAAGGATTTCTTCAGCAGTGCAGCTTGTATATTAATCATCAGCCTCAGGTTTACACCTCGGATTACGACCGTGTTTCCTTCATCTGCTCACTGCTCACTGGAAAGGCTCTGGAGTGGGCAGGCGCGTTCTGGGAACCAGGTCGAATTTCGTTCCCCTCTTATGCCGTTTTTGTCGCCCGATTCAGAGAGGCTTTTGAACTCCCCGCAGGAGAGGATCCCGAGGAACTGCTCTTGTCCCTGCGCCGGGGAGGTTCGTATGCGGCGGATTTCTCTCTCTCATTCTGCACGCCACTGAAGACTCATATCGCTAAACTGTTTGATCCTCCCTTGATAACCGTCAGAGGGGCTTTCAAATATACCGTTCCTGCCAAACCCACTCATCGTGTTGGATCCCGCGAGCCCGGATTCAACACTGGTCCTGTTGAGTCTGCTAATCCAGAGACCGCGGAGGTTTCGCCAGTCAAACCGGAGTTTGAGTGTGAGTCAACTGAGTCAAGTGCATCCTGTGAGTCAACTGAGTCAAGTGCATCCTGTGAGTCAACTGAGTCAAGTGCATCCTGTGAGTCAACTGAGTCAAGTGCATCCTGTGAGTCAACTGAGTCAAGTGCATCCTGTGAGTCAACTGAGTCAAGTGCATCCTGTGAGTCAACTGAGTCAAGTGCATCCTGTGAGTCAACTGAGTCAAGTGCATCCTGTGAGTCAACTGAGTCAAGTGCATCCTGTGAGTCAACTGAGTCAAGTGCATCCTGTGAGTCAACTGAGTCAAGTGCATCCTGTGAGTCAACTGAGTCAAGTGCATCCTGTGAGTCAACTGAGTCAAGTGCATCCTGTGAGTCAACTGAGTCAAGTGCATCCTGTGAGTCAACTGAGTCAAGTGCATCCTGTGAGTCAACTGAGTCAAGTGCATCCTGTGAGTCAAGTGCATCCTGTAATGAATCAAGCCCAGTGAAGCGCCGTCGCAGAAGGAGAAGGAGGGCTCGTTGGGCTCGTTGGGCTCGCCAGGCTCCGGAGGGCGTTCCCAGACTCCTCGCCTTGCCGGCCCCGCCTCTGCGCCTCGCCCTGCCGGCCCCGCCTCTGCGCCTCGCCCTGCCGGCCCCGCCTCTGCGCCTCGCCCTGCCGGCCCCGCCTCTGCGCCTCGCCCTGCCGGCCCCGCCTCTGCGCCTCGCCCTGCCGGCCCCGCCTCTGCGCCTCGCCCTGCCGGCCCCGCCTCTGCGCCTCGCTCTGCCGGCCCCGCCTCTGCGCCTCGCCCTGCCGGCCCTGCCTCTGCGCCTCGCCTTGCCGGCTCCGCCTCTTCGCCTCGTGTTACCTGCGCCTCTTCCTGTGGTGGTTTCCAGCCTGGAGGCTTTAGCCGTAGATTTCCCCAAGTATTTTTTGGGGGGGGGCCGTAGGTACCCTGTGAGGGCCATGGAGGCGACACCTACATGGACCTTTGCACGTCCACCTTCGCCTGAGTTCATGTCACTGGTCCTGTCCAGCCCTGTGCTCCCCACGCCCTGGTCCCCTGTTAAGTGTGCTCTGCCCTGGTCCCCTGTTAAGTGTGCTCTGCCCTGGTCCCCTGTTAAGTGTGCTCTGCCCTGGTCCCCTGTTAAGTGTGCTCTGCCCTGGTCCCCTGTTAAGTGTGCTCTGCCCTGGTCCCCTGTTAAGTGTGCTCTGCCCTGGTCCTGTGTCAAGTGTGCTCCACCCTGGCTCCCTTCTGAATGTTCTCCGCCCTGGTCGCCCACGCTCCATGGTCCAGGCCCGCCTTGGCTGTGTCCTGGTCCCGTTCCCCTGCACGGGCCTGGCCCTCCATCCCATCCCCCGTTGACCTCCCCCCGGAGCTCTTAAGAGCGTCTGGAAGCCGCTCCTTAGAGGGGGGGTTATGTGACAATCAGCGGCTGGAGTGCCTGCATGAGCCACTGGAGGGCACTCTCTTCCTGTGTTATTTTCCACCATGGACTCATTATTGTTTAATTATGTTCAGTTGTGTTTGATTACCTGTGATTGAGTTCCTTATTTAAACCTGAGTTTTCCCTGTGTCCTGTGCGAAGTCTTGTTACACTATAAGCGTACATCTCTGAGCGTTATTCCTTGTTTTAGTATTCCGTGTTTCCCTGGACTCTTGACCCTTGCCTGTTATCTGGACCGTTTATGAACCTGTGCTGCCTGCCTCGACCTAAGCCTGTTTTGACCACGAGTTACCGGATTGCCCTTTGTTGAACTGTCTGCTTGAGTTTGTCTTCTTGTATGTAAATTTAAATAAAGTGCTGCACATGGATCCGACCGCCTCATTCCGTACGTTACAATTACGTGTGGAAGTTTTTTGTCCAATATTTAGAATCTCTGTTTTTTCCGAATTTAGTAGTAGGAAATTACGAGTCATCCAATTTTTTACATCAGCTATGCATTCCGTTAATTTTGTGAATTGGTTTTGAAGAAATATGCAGCTGAGTATCGTCGGCATAGCAGTGAAAGCTAATTCCATGTTTCCTAATGATATCTCCTAATGGTAGCATGTACAGAGTGAACAGCAGTGGTCTTAGTACTGAGCCTTGTGGTACGCCATACTGAACTTGTGATCGATAAGACATCTCTTAATTTACTGCTACAAACTGATAATGGTCAGATAAGTATGAATCACCGATCCAATGTTCCTGAGACTGCTGGGCAGGAGCAGTCTCAGCCTACTAAAGCTCCTTGCAGCATAAAGTGCTGCAAAACAAAGCATCGCCATTCGGGCTCATCCACAATCAGTCTAGCAAGTTAGAGATATGCAAGATCTGAGGACTGTTTTATCTCTAAAATAGCTTGGAAGAAGAAGCCCTGACGCCGAGGCTGCAGGCTTCTGAGGGTGGTCCCCTCCCGGGGTAGGGACGGTTTTGAGAGATTGTTTCTCCTCGGCGCCCTCTGGGGTGCGACTCTTTGAGGAGGGTCGCAGCGCTGCCAGTTCGGTTGTTCCCTGCTGGTTCGCCGTTCAGGGCACCGAGGTGTCAGCGTCCCCATATGATCCTCCGAGGAGGGTCGTAGAATGGTCAGTTCGGTGTTCCCTGCTGCTTCGCCGCTTCAGGGCACCAAAGTGACTGTTCAACCAAATCCAGAGGCCAGCCTCGAGAGACTGGTGCCCTTAGTAGAATTTCTGGCAGCGTGTAAACTACTGCCACATATTTCTCAGTGGGTCCTGCACACCATAGAAAAGGGTTTCAGAATTCAGTTCGGTTCTCGTCCGCCCAGATTTCTAGGGGTCCTCCCCACAGTGGTGGACCCTGAGCAGGCTATGTTTATGGAGCAGGAAGTTCTGACACTTCTGCAAAAGGAGCTATAGAAGGGGTTCCTCCTCCCAGCAGACAGTCAAGGTTTTTCAGCCGTTACTTCATTGTTTTGAAAGAGGATGAAGGTTTGCGTCCTATTCTAGATCTGCGTCAATTAAACAGCAGGTTTCAGAATCTCAAGTTCAAAGTATGCTTACGCTAATATGATTGTTTCACAGATTCAGTCCGAGGACTGGTTTGTCACAATAGACTTGAAGGATGCTTACTTATCTATCCATCCTCATCACAGGAGGTTCCTGAGGTTTGCTTTCGGGGGCGAGGCATATCAGTATCGGGTTCTTCCATTCGGCCTAGATTTATCACCCCGCACCTTTACAATATGCGTGGATGCAGCTCTGGCTCCTCTGAGATTCTAGGGCATTCGCGTATTATACTATATCGACGATTGGTTGATCCTAGCTCAATCTGAGCAGATGGCAGTTCGGCATCGAGATGTCGTTCTGTCTCATTTAAAGATGTTGGAGTTGCGACCCAACGCCAAGAAAAGAGTGTGCTCCTCCCAGCTCAGAGGACTAATTTTCTAGGTGTATTATGGGATTTACAACGATTTTCCGTTAATGGGGTAAAAATAGGCCAGTCACTCACTGTGGAACAGTTTCAGACTGTTGGGTCTCATGGCAGCTGCGTCCAACGTATTACTTTTGGCCCTCTGTACATGAGACCCCTGCAGTGGTGGCTCAGGACCAAGGGTTTTCTCTGAGGGGAAATCCGTTTTCGCATGATCAAGGTCACGCGGCTATGCCTATGTACCTTTGGTCATGTGGAAGAACCTTGGTTCCTCGCCCAGGCCCAGTGTTGGGGGCTTCTTGTCGACGCATAATGCTATTGACGGATGCTTCCCTCACAATCGGGGGTGATCATGAGTGGTCACTCTGCGAAGGGTCTTTGGCAGGACCATCTTCCTTTTTGCACATAATTGGCTAGAAGTGATGGCGGTATTCCGAGAATCTCAATACTTCTACCAGAAAGACTCGGGAGATAAAATGATGTAACGAAGCATACATTTATTGACAGCCCAGCAAGCATTTATTTATAAAGTTATTTGGCGTAGGCCCCGTCCATAGTTCGTAATCCGAGGGTAGCGGATCTGCATCTCCTGCCTGAAGACGAAGGCAGGGGCACAGCTGACCCCCCTGGGGGGTGTGGACAGGACCATCCTGATGGTGGTGGGGAGGGTGGAGGTTGATGTCGCGTCGGCATCTGCGAACTCAAACATGTGTAAGTACTGATCTTTTATACAGAAAGTAAAAAGACGTGATTGGATATAGATGAAGGTAATAAGTGACGTAGTAATTAAGTCTTCCTGGCAGAATTTAAGCTAAAGCTTTCATTTCCTGTCAGACCCGAGAGGTCACCATGTGCCTGTCCTTCCAGATTTCACACTGATGGTCTCGTATATCAGAGTAGATATCCTATTGAAGCAGGTGCTGAGGCCCGGGGAATGGAGACTTCACCCCGAGGTGGTGGAGCTTCTTTGGGAGAACTTCGGTAAAAACTCTACCTTTCGCATCATTTTATACAATGCATTGCCCTATGTGGTTCTCCCTGATGCATCCAGCTCCGCTTGGACTGGGTGCGATGTATTAGCTGTGGTTGAGGCTACACCTGTACGCATTTCCTGGGTATCTTTGCTCCCGGGAGTTCTCGAGAGGGTTTGCCGGGCAGGGGCTCGTCTATTATTAGAAGCCCCATTCTGGCCGGCCCGAGTGTGTTTCTCAGACCTACTGTCCCTTCTAGATAGCTCTCCCTTGGAGATTACGATCAGGAGGGACTTAGCGTCCCAATCAGGGATACAATATTTTACCCTCTTCCGGAGTTATGGATACTGTGGGCTCGGCCCAGCTCATAGATTCAGGTTGCTCGACTGAGGTTGTGGAGACCATACTCCAGTCTAGACTGAAGACTGAATATGCATTGAAATGTAAACAGTTCTCTGCCTGGTGCGGAGAACGCCTTCTGAATCTTGCTATCTGCCTATGGTACAGTACTTGATTTCTGCAATGAATGTTTCTTTGCTGGGTTATCTCTGAGGAGAGATCCTTAATTTAGTTTTCTCCGTGGTACATGAGGCTGAGGCCTGCACGTACTTGGATTTGCACCTGGTATGGTGATAGTCTTTCTTCACCTCAGGCCGGGTTGTATTCCTAGGTCCCTACTAAATTTGCGGGTCATTTGTGCTGCAGGCCTTCCTCCACCTAATACCCCAGATCAGGAAAAACTTAATCTGTTATGCCCTGTCCGGGCTTTGGATGTTTATGCCCACAGAGCTGCCCTGTGGCGTATATAAGAGCAATTATTTGTCTGCTTTGGGTTACCTAAGATAGGTTGCCCTGCATCTAAACAGATAATGAGCAAGAGAGTAGTTGAGGCTATCTCACTTGCTTATGAAGCGACCGGACAGCCTTCACCTTTGGCTGTCCGGGCCCCTTCTACGAGGATTATGGCTGCCTCTATGGCTCTAATTTCGTGAGTTTCCCTACACGACGTTTGTGATGCGGCAGGCTGGTCCTCGCCGCATACATTTGTCAAATTTTATGACTTAGACCTCTCCACTCCTGGGGCTAGGTTGCTTGCTTCTTAGTGTGCGCAAGGACTTCACACAGAACGGGCACTTGCCATTATGGCGTAGTGCGTATGGGGTTCCCACAGCGTAAACGCAGCGGGAGTTCCCTTGATAGGGAATGTCTCTGGTTACGTATGTAACATTAGTTCCCTGAGAGGGAACGAAACGCTGCGTTCGCCTGCCATACTTCCTGCATGCCCTGATCGACTTCGTTCGGGGTTCTTTAAAGCTTCCTGGTCTATGACGTCACCCGCCTATAACATCTCGCTCATTCATTGGACTGATTATACACGTGCTTCATGACGCAACACTCGGAGGTGTTCCCACAGCGTAAACGCAGTGTTTCGTTCCCTCTCAGGGAACTAAGGTCACATACGTAACCAGAGACGTTCTCCACGCTTGCATAAACCATGTATGAATTCTCTCCATGGTTTACACGAAAAGACACCTCCAAGTTACGTTCCGGCGACCTCAAAAACATATAGACCTGTCTTCTAAAGGAAAGCACATGTTTTAGTGCAGCGTTTTTACAGCCCAGTGAAATAAGTTTTACAGGGCTTGCAATTTTTTCAGAATCTCTGCAATTCCTTCATGATCACATCATTAGAGATAAACGGAATGTTTGAGATTATGATTTTCGTCGCCGGGGCAGATAGCGGGGTTACTGTAACAAAAGTGCCTTTTACCCATACTCCGTTCACGGTCAATTTATTAATCAGCATTTACGTTTTTAAAAACACAATCACAGCTTTGTTCATACGTGAAGCCGAGATGATATTCTCAAACCCTACCTGCTCTTCAACGACTAGGAGCAGTTTCTACATTTCAAATGTGTGTATAAAGGTTTATAAAATGTAAATAATTAATTTGTATGTTATTTTGTGTTCATCAGCGATCTATTAATTTGGCACAATGCGGCGTGCAATCGATTACTCTTGTCTTGTTGAACACTAGGGGGAGAACTCGCGGGGTTTTTCCATTCCACAAAGTTCGCAGTGGGGAAACATCGAGCGAGTTGTGTGGTTAATCTTCTCCCCCTCTATTCAGGGGTACAACACCTGCACCCGTTCCGAAGTGACAGGCCTTGCATTCCTTGACTGGGAACAGATATCGGTGTCTTGAAAATGATGCACAAACAACTATATATATAAAAAAATGTAACTCTCAAAAACCTTTTATTTTTATTTTTTTTATAACTACCGAAAAGACAACTAAGAAACCATTCCCATTCGTATTATATTATAAAGCTATTTTTTTGTTTCATCTGACCATAGAACCCGTCCCGTTTGAAGTGCCAGTAGTGTCAGGTACTTTTCAAACGTTCTATGGACAGAGGAACCAAAAAAATAGCTTTTTTGGCAGCAAACACTTAAGATGGGTTTGGTGCACACAGGGATAAAAAAGTACCCCATGTGTAAAATGAAATACTCTGCTGTATCTTTACTGCTGTGGGCTTAATTTTCTGCCAGAGGTTTTTCTGTATGGAGGAATGGTCTCTGATCTCTTGTCAGGTGTTCTCCAAACTCATCAGGCATTATAGGAGAAAACTCAGAGCTGTTATCTTGGCAAAAGGAGGTTGCAAAAAGTATTTAATAAAAGGGTGCCAATAATTGTGGCCAACGTGTTTTGGAGAAAAACATTTATTTCATAATGTGATTTAGCCCCACTTTCAATTCTCTTGCTTCAATGAAAGGTTAGAATTTTGGCAATTTTTTGAATGAAAGATCAAAAGGATAAACAATGCAGATTTATTTTTTACAGCCAGTTTTGATCATATTTACCAGGGGTGTCAACAATTTTGGCCATGACTGTAAGTAGCAGTTCGGGTAATTGAGGAGAGTTGCCATTGTACTTATAATTACTGTTAGTCAGATGAAATATAGATCACAATTCGATTTGAAGTGTTGTTTTAACCTTTATGTCAGCCTTTTATTCTTAAACTGACCTCCTTCCTGTTATGTTAATGGGTGTAAAGTAGAGAAATATTTAGGAAGTTCAACAGGAAAGGTGTCTGCACACTCCTGCACAACGCAGTTATTTATTACTAGCTTGAAGAGGTTGTTATGGTGGTTTATGCTCAGAAGTGTCTCACGGTAATACAGAAAATAGCTGGAGCTGCATTAATATATTTTATAAAGGTATGTGCATTTTTAAAAGATACCTTTTTTTGATTCTCCCAAGAATGTTAACAAATTAATGAGTTACTTTGTTACTCTCGGCAGATCTACAGTATATCATGGTAACTTGGGGGGCCAGACAGGGACCACTTGTTTTATATTAACCTAATTTCAGGATTATTGGAAGTAATTTTTCTAGGTCACTTATCACTCTGCAATCTTTACACATAAGCTAAAATTATTTCAAGTCAATTTATTTGTTTGATAATAATCTTGTATTATAGTGTGATTATGAGCAGTGATGACATACACTTTTAACATCTAATTTTCTGCACCTGTAAACATACAGATACTATTTAACACAAAACAAACTGATACAAATATATATACAAATAGGCATAACATAAATGTACTTAGGAAAAACAATGAATCTGTAACATGACTTTGAATTTATAATTTACATACACCCCGCAGAATCTGCAAAATTTTAATAATTTTAACAAGAGGGTTTAATATTGAAGCAGAAAAAACAATGCCAGTACAAATGTTTATATATGCTTTAAACATGATGAATTAAATTCAGCCATAATTGTGTTAACATGTGTTATGTGATATAGCTTCATCAGGGCAGTACTAAATAAAAACAACATGCATTTTTTTATTATCTCTTTTGTTTTGTTAAATTTATAAATTATAAAAATGTATAGAAAAACATTTTTTTTTTGTTTTGTTTGCATGTTCTGTTGTAGCCTAATACATCTGGGGCCGTATTCACAAAACATCTTAAAGGGTTAGTTCACCCAAAAATTCTATCAGTAATTACTCACCCTCATGTTGTTCCAACCATGTAAGATTTCTGTTCATCTTTGGAACACAAATTAAGATATTGTGGTACCTGACATGCAGTATACCTATTTTAATTCTGACTACGCCACCTCCTGATGATGGGCAGGAGGAACCCCAACTCTCCCCGTAATGTAGTAATACCTTTGTCCCCGCAAAGAGACAGTTAACAAGAGGCAGATATGTAAAGGTATTCCAAATTTATTACATTTTAGTACAAAATAAGACGTAGAAAAGTTATTTAAAACGGATCTTAAAAATACTATGATAAATTACTGGTGGATTTTCCTCAATCTAGGAAAGTCGGATCAGCCAATGCAAAACCCCTGCTCAGGAGGCCCCTGGGGAGACAGAAACAGGAGACAGCAACCCAACACCAGTCGAAGCGTGCAACACAACAAGCACTACACACTTAAGATCTTTAGTACCACTACAAAATATCACACCGTGTTGTAGTTCTAAGTACACACCAATATAGTGTCTCTCCCAGTGTGGTCCCCTGAAGAGAAGGGGCAAAGCATCAGTGTGGATCCGGCCTTGTACAAGGATAACCTACACAGAAGACATAGTTAGAGAGGAAAGACCACCAGCATAAATGGCACACTTAGTCAAAAATGTGGATGTGGCACATGAGTGACAAAATTATAAATAACCAACAAAAAGTCCAACAAAAGAAAACAAAGAAATGCCTATTAATTACTAGAAAACAGTGGCTGGCCTGGTCCCTTTTCAAGAGAAAACGTACTCGGTTACTAACGTAACCTCGGTTCTCTCTAGGAGAGGGAACGAGTACTGCGTCGAAAGACGCTACGGGAAAGATTTCTTTTTCGAGATTGAAGCCTAAAAATTTATCCTTAATTTTGTAAAATATGTAAAACGCTTTTCTGTAGCATACAACCTTAGGCGGAACAAATCGCGCGCCCATTGGCTGCTCCGCCAGAAAAGCACAGCCTATGCGAGGCCACTGACGCTTGACCAATGAGGACGCTTCGCGCCCTCTGCGTCACCTCCCGCCGAAACGGGCGTGGTCTAGGCCTATAAATACGAGCATAGCTGTCTTCCACTCTGATTTTCGTCACTGAAGCGACGCAGCGTGGGCACGCACGGCCTGAGACGCAGTACTTGTTCCCTCTCCTAGAGAGAACCGAGGTTACGTCAGTAACCGAGTACGTTCTCTTACGTAGAGTTCTCTCGTACTGCGTCGAAAGAAGCTACGGGAACCCCTGTAACACGCCGTGCGTGCTCTTGGACCGACACAGACACCCGAGGGCGCGCGCGCCCTGGCATACAAGCGCCTACACCAAGAATGTATAGGGAGAGCGGCTAGAATTAGCATAATCCCTTTATAATAGCGCCCCTAAGGACATAATAACATATATATGTAAATAATAGATATATATGAGGGGTCATAGCATGCTCATGGGACACATTGTCAGTGAGTGATGCTTAAAACATTGGAGTGACCTGGGCCGCAGCGCGGGGCAGGAACACCATACATAGTCTTCTAGACCGAGAGCAGTTTAGCCTGCAACGCAGGAACCTCTAGGTTATAGAACCTTATAAATGTAGACGGGGAGGCCCAGCCTGCCGCCATACACATATCTTGCAACGAGATCCCGCTATACCAAGCCCACGAAGAGGCCATGCCTCTCGTAGAATGTGCTCTGATGCCCAGTGGGCATTCCAAACCTCTAGATGCGTAGGCCAGCGCAATGGCGTCCACTACCCATCGAGACAGACTCTGTTTTGTCGCGGCTCGCCCCTTAGAGCGTCCACTGAACGAAACAAAGAGCTGCTCCGTCTGTCGAAAAACAGCGGAGCGGGACACATAAGCTCTTAATGCCCTGACCGGGCAAAGGATGACCTGAGCCCTGAACGGTGTGTTGAGGGACTTAGGTACGTACCCATGCTTCGGTTTCAACGCGACTACAGAGTCGTTAGGCCCTTGCAAATAGAGTGCTTTAGAGTGCTTGCAAATCCCCCACACGCTTCACTGAAGCAAGAGCCAAAAGAAACACGGTCTTGAAAGACAGGTGCTTCATGTCAACTGAGTGAATAGGCTCGAAAGGGGCCCCTTTCATAGCGTTCAACACCGTAGAAAAGGTCCCAAACGGGGACTGAAGGAGGCCTTGGAGGATTTAACCTCCTGGCTCCTCTAAGGAAACGGACCACCAGGTCGTTTCTGCCCAGTGAACGGCCAAGCGTTGGATTAACGAACGCTGATATGGTTGCCACATAGACTTTGAGCGTGGATGGGGTTCTACCCTTATCCAATAGCTCCTGCAGGAAGGAGAAAATCTCTGTTTCCCCGCACTGAAGGGGTGACAGACCTTGGTCTGAACACCAACCAGAAAACACAGACCATTTGGAAGCGTAGAGCCGTCTAGTAGACGGGGCCCTAGCCTGCTTGATCGTGTCTAACACTCCCTTTGGGAGGTTAGCGGGTACCCGTTTATGGCCCACACATGTAGGGACCAGAGATCCGGGCGAGGATGCAAAATCGAGCCTTTGGCCTGCGAGAGGAGGTCCCTCCTCGATGGAATCGGCCACGGGGCAGTACTCTTCAGCCGCATCAAAACTGGGAACCAAGGTTGATTCGTCCAGTATGGAGCAACAAGTAGCACTGAGCATCCGCTTTCCCTGATTTGCTCCAGCACCTGAGGCAGGAGTGAGACAGGAGGAAAAGCATAGAGCGGACGGCGGGGCCAGACACTGGCCAGCGCGTTCACGCTCTTCGAAAAGAATTCCGGGCAGTGAGCGTTTTCCTGATTTGCGAACAGGTCTATTTCCGCTCTGCCGAACGTTTTCCACAACAGGCGCACTGTCTGTGTGTGTAGAGACCACTCTCCTGTCGGAACGTTGTTCCGTGAGAGTCTGTCTGGGCCTACGTTCAGGTGCCCTGGCACATGCATTGCTCTCAGCGAGCGCAGGTTGTGCTGGGCCCATACCAGGATGCGTTCCGTCAGCCTGAAGAGGTTTCGGGATCTCACGCCACCCTGGCGGTTTATGTAGGCTACTACCGACATGTTGTCCGAACGGACCAGGACGTGGTGCCCTTTTATCCGAGGACGAAAACGCCTCAGCGCAAAGTCCACCGCCATCATTTCCAGGCAGTTTATGTGTGGTAGTTCAACTCGTTCTGCCCACTGGCCAAAGAACGGTCTGCCCTCTAGCAGCGCTCCCCAGCCTGAGGTGGACGCGTCCGTGGACACCACCTTCAGGCTCGAGGAAGTCCCTAGGCTTACACCTGACAGGTACAAGTCTGACGCTCTCCATGGTGTCAGGGCTGAAATGCATTCCTGATTGACCTTGAGGCGACAACGACCGTGAACCCATGCTCGGCGCGGTACGCGCGCTTTCAGCCAGAACTGCAGTGGGCGTATGCGCAGCAGGCCCAACTGTAGTACCGCCGAGGCTGAGGCCATGAGGCCTAGCATTTTCTGAAATCTCCTGAGCGGCACTATATGACCGCTGCGGAAGGATTTCGCCACTTGCAGGGTGTTTCGCCTGCGCTGTGATGACAGCCGTGCTGTCATAGACAGTGAGTTCAGATCCAGTCCTAAAAAGGAGATCCTTTGACTGGGAAACAGTGAACTTTTCTCCCAATTGACTCTCAGACCTAAGCACTCGAGGTGATTGAGTATTAGGGTCTTGTGGCGAGTGAGTTCTGAAGGTGATTGAGCCAGAATCAGCCAATCGTCCAAATAATTCAGCCAGCGCCGCGTCCATGCACACTGTAAATGTACGAGGTGCTAGGGACAGGCCGAATGGCAGGACTGTGTACTGATATGCCCGGCCCTCGAAGGCGAATCTCAAAAATCGCCTGTGACGTGACGCAATTTGTATGTGAAAATACGCGTCTTTCAGATCTATTGCCATAAACCAGTCTCCTCGGCGAATCTGCGCGAGGATTTTTCTGGTCGTGAGCATTCTGAACTTTCGCTTTGTTAGCGCTTTGTTCAGATGCCTCAGATCTAAAATGGGTCTGAGACCCCCGTCTTTCTTCGGTACCAGGAAATATCTGCTGTACAGACCCCCTTCGCTCTGAGCTTGAGATAAAGGCTCTATGGCCCCTTTGCTCAATAGCTTCGCTATTTTGGCTCGAAGTAGATGTGCTACTTCTGCTTTTACCGTGGTTTCGACTCTCGCCGTGTAACGGGGAGGGCGTCGATAATACTGTAGCGAATAGCCTCTATAGTCTCTAGCACCCATTCTGAGACCCCGGGAAGTCTTTCCCATGCATCTGCACGCGTGACTAGGGGTTGAATGTAATCTGGGCCCTGGTCGCGAAATGGCGGCGACACGAGAGCAACCGTGTGCTGTAACATGGACGCCGTGGCGTCTGAGGCGGGGGGCATGTTTAACACAGTGTGCATCCCGCGCGCGCTCGACTCTCTGAGTTGAGAGAGAGCGCGCGGGGCGAGCCCTGTAGGGCTCGTTATGTTTGTGAATAAATGTGGGCGCGTGGTAGCGGGCACATCTATAACACCGGGAATACTGTGTTTGTGAACTGACTGACCGTTCGTTGGTTTCGTTTTTACAGAAACCGCGAAACGTGCAGTGTGTAGTGGTTGTGGGCACTAGACAGTGGGCACGCTCACTACATGTAAAGCACAATCGACATGAGTCGATTTTATGTGTGCAAACCCTGTGTTGTACGGGGCTGTGCTTGTGTGAATGAATAGGCACTGGGTGGGCATTGCAGTTACACACATTACACCATCGGCCGTGGTCGGAACACCAGAAATTAAACTCTTTTTTAGATTTATCTGGGTCGCCATGAAAACGGCGTTTGTGTGCAGGCAAACGGGCTTTACGGCCGGTTTGTTGGCTGCTGAATACACTGGTACAAACACAGAACTTAGGGCTGTACAAGCGGGAATCTTTGGTGGAAGTCCGGCCGCAGCAGGACCCGAACACCGTCTTTTTCCTAGCAGGGCTAGGATGGCGCCGAGGCCTCGGGCTTGAGTGAGATCTTAGGCCGAGGACCACGCGGCGGTGGGCGGCGTCCGGCGGAGCGAGACCGTGGTCTCTCTCGGGCCTGTTGCTGCTGGGCTGGCGCGGCGGGCGCGGGGCGCTGCTGAGTTCGGACAGACGGCTGTTTAGGGCGGCCTGTTGCGGAACTGGAGCGCTTCGGCAGGAAATGTTTCATGGCCTGCGATGTCTTCTGTACCTCAGCGAATCGGTCCGCGAAGTCTTTGACGGACGATCCGAAGAGGCCAGTCGCTGAAACGGGAGCGTCGAGGAACGCAGAGCGCTCTGACTCCGCTTTTCAGAGAGTGTCAACCACAAGTGTCTCTCGGAAACAGTTGCTAAGGCCATAATCCTACCGATGGCGTGTGCGGCGGACTTTGTAGCACGAAGAGCGAGGTCTGTGGCGCTACGCAAATCCGGCATGTTGATCGCGCCCGGGCCTTCCTCGTCTAGCTTGCGGAGGAGGTTGGCCTGGTGGATCTGAAGCACCGCCATGGTGTGCAGCGCCGATGCAGCTTGTCCGGCGGCGGAATACACGCGGCCGTTCAAAGCTGACGACGTGCGGCAAGCTCTAGATGGTAGGACTCCCTTAGCCCGCCGTCCAGCAGAGGGTGTGCAAAGATGAGTCGCTACAGCCTCCTCGACCGGAGGGAGAGCATGGTAGCCTCTGTCTCGAGCACCGTCCACAACGGAGAATGCTGGCGAGGCAGAGGTACGTACCCTGGCTGAAAAAGGCGCCTTCCAGGATTTCGCCACCTCTTCATGAAGCTCAGGAAGAAACGGGGCGTGTCTGGAGGGGGGCGAAGCGCGGTCTCCAGAGAGGAAGCAGCCATCCAGCCGGTTGAAAGCAGGCTCTTCGGGCGTCGACCAATCGAGGCCGAGGCTCGACACGGCCTGTGAGAGCAGACGCATCAGCTCTGCCTCGATGCTGATCTTCCCTCCTCGGCGTTCTGGAACAGCGGGGGAGGGGAGGTCCACGGAGCTCGCCCATCCCTCACTTCCCGGAGCGAACAGCAGTCGTCATCCCCCTCAGATACGGCTTGCTGGTCGTCGTCCATGACGGACAAGGCGGCGGGCTGCGGCCGTTGTCCGTCGGTGAGCGATTCCAACGAAACGGTGAGAGGAGCTAGCGGCGGCGAGCTCCTCGTGGAGGGAGGTTCCGGGACCCACTGAGCGCGGCGCTTTTTACGGCGCGGCGCTACAGGGGGTGGTAGAGTAGCTTCCGTGAATGATGCAAGGCAAGTCCGCAGAGTCGCGATGGGCATCATGTCACAGTGATGGCAGCCGCCATCACCGAGATCGATAGCTGCATGTTCCTCGCCCAAGCAGGAAACACACAACACGTGGTGGTCCCCGTCGATGAGCGCGGCTCGGCAGGAGCCGCAGGAATCACGAGGCATCTTTATAAAGACACTTGTTGCTCTTTTGTGATGAGAAAAAATGTGTGACGCAGCGGCGAACACACACACAAAACACACACAAAGAATGAAAAGGATATTCCACGCCGGAGAAGCGCAGCAGGGAACGGCAGCTGAAGGCGGCGAAGACCAGGGGCTTCAGGTAAAGGGCTCGTCCTGCTGAGGTGCTTGTATCAGACGGCTGTGGCGGCTCGAATCCAGTCCTACGATGCGTGTAGCTTCGTGAAGAATAGAAAATCAGAGTGGAAGACAGCTATGCTCGTATTTATAGGCCTAGACCACGCCCGTTTTGGCGGGAGGTGACGCAGAGGGCGCGAAGCGTCCTCATTGGTCAAGCGTCACTGGCCTCGCATAGGCTCTGCTTTTCTGGCAGAGCAGCCAATGGGCGTGTGATTTGCTCCGCCTAAGGTTGTATGCTACAGAAAAGCGTTTTACATATTTTACAAAATTAAGGATTCATTTTTAGGCTTCAATCTCGAAAAAGAAATCTTTCCCGTAGCGTCTTTCGACGCAGTACGAGAGAACTCTACGTAAGAGAACAAGCATGTTAGTTACCAACCTCATTAAACAGCATAGTCAACTAAAACAAAACTAGAAAATATTGGCCTACTTTTCAGTATGCTCAACTGTCCCACAGCGCATTAACACATGCAGAGAATAGGTGAATGTTCCATTGCTACAGACAGAAAAAGTGGTTAAAACATGTTTCACAAACATTCAATGGAAAATGTACATATTGAAGCATTTACCAGTGCAGCTCAGCAGCTCGAGTCACACTGGGGGTGATCGCATAAACGTTAAAACTCCATACAGAAGCATGTGTCCTCTGTGAAGAGTAAACACGTGCTTCTAGAATTACCCTAATAAAATGAAATAAATAAGTATTAAAATTCAATGGCAGTGATTAAACATGCTCTACAATGACCAATTATACCTGTATGAAAAGGGAGCCCAACTCGCACAACAGTGTCTAGCATCAACACAAAAGATTCTGCCTTGCAGCCAGCAAACATTTATCAGTTCCTGATTAGTCAATGTGACCTTACAACAGATCACATGATCCCGGATGTTGAGTGAATGTGATGCAGCTGTGTTGTATGCCTGCCTGAGTAGATCCCCACACTCACTCCTCCAAAATGGTGTCGTCGCCCCCGACGATCAAACATTAACCTTAAGGAATGCAGCAGCCCCTACCATCCCCACATTGGCACTGGATACTGCAGACCTTGGCAAATTGTAAGGATTCTGATGTTTCCCAGCTGTTGCCCGTCTGGTGCGTCTAAGACCTGGCGACCTGCCTTGAAGTTGGGAGTTCCCCACCTCGTCATCATCGCCCTCGTCCCAACCCTCATCCTCTCCTACTGGTGCTTCGGACACTTCGTTTGGAGACATTGGTGGTGAATCTGTAGTGACAGTAGCGGTTGGAACAGGTCTTACTTCTTCTATCCAGGTAAGGACATCCTCGTCACTGCAAGTCAAGTTACTTTCTGGGCAAGTAGATTTTGTGCAGGGCTGAGGGACCTTTGGTATGGATGGGATAGTCTCTAGCTGTGATGCTTTAATCTCTGTTCTGTGGACTTGCCGGACATTACCAGTTCCGTCAACCAATGTTACCGTGTAGGGCCCACCAGGGTCGGTCGGTGCCCTGACAACTTTGTACAGTTCTGGTGACCAGACATCCTGGATCTTGCGGCGACCTTGGCAACGGTGATCTTTTGGCGGTGTCAGTAGCCCCCAAGAGGAAATCCACGGGGAGTTGAGGTGTCACGCCAAACATCAATGAGTAAGGGGAATGACCAGTGGAGCGGTGAGTAGAGGTGTTGTATGCCCACACCAACTGGGAGATGTACTTTGGCCACGCCCTTTTCTTTTCTATAGTTAGTGATCAGAGAAGGTCATGAAGGGTCCTGTTAAATCTTTCGCATTGACCATTCCCTTGGGGATGGTATGCTGTTGTTCTAGACTTTTCAATCCCATATAGCTGACACAACTGTGCAATGAGTGCACTCTCAAAGTTTCTCCCTTGATCGGAATGTATCCGTTTAGGCACTCCAAAGCGATAGAACCAACAGTCAACTAGGACCTTCGCCACTGTACTGGCACTTTGATCTTTGGTTGGAATTTCCTGTGTGTATTTTGAGAAAACATCTGTCATGACTAAGACATTTTCCCTTCCGTCTGTTGCAGACTCAAGCAGGGTGAAGTCTATAGCAAGTACTTGCAATGGCTGACTGGCCAGCAGAACCCCCTGGTAAGTCTTTACTCTGGGCTGAACAGCTTTAGACAGCACACAGCGTTGGCAGTTCTGACAGTACTTCTCAATTTCCGCTCCCATCCCTGGCCAGTAACACCGTTGCCTCACCAGGTCAGTAGTCCGTTGTACTCCTTGATGTCCATGTTGGTCATGGAGACCCCGGAGAAGCTCCTGATGTAGACACTGGGGCAAGAGTAGCTGCGTGTATGGCTCTCCATGAGGAGCAGTTGTCTTCCGGTACAGCAGGCCGTCCTTCTCCAGGATACGATCCGACTGCCGGAGGAGATGCTGTACATCCTTAGCGAGTTTGACCCGCTGCTCCTTGCTGGGAGACCTTCCTTGTCTCCAAAAAGACAGAAAGTCTTTCAAAACAGGAAAGTCCCCCTGCAACGTTGCCAGGTCAGTATTGGATCGACTTAGGACTCCAATTTGATGAGACATGGCTTCCTCAGTTCGGTCGGTAATGAGCAGCTGGTAAGATTCGGCTCTCAGCTGGTCAGTCTCCGGAACTGTGGTCTCTGCTTGGGTGCTGTATTGACGAGAGAGAGAGTCAGCATTAGCATTATTTTTACCTGGTCGGTAATGCACGGTGAAGTCGAAGGCTGCCAACTGAGCAACCCATCTTTGTTCAGTAGCCCCCAGCTTCAGGGTCTGAAAATGACTCAAAGGGTTATTGTCAGTATAAACCGCACATTTGCTGCCAAGTAAATACTCTCTGAACTTTTCCGAGACTGCCCATTTTAATGCCAAGAACTCCAGCTTCATGGAGCTGTAATTTTCCATGTTACGCTCTGAACCACGCAATGAGCGACTAGCATATGACACTGGTCTCAATTTTCCATCCTTCTCCTGGGACAGGACTGCACCTAGTCCTTGGTGACTAGCATCTATCTCCAAGACAAAAGGCTTGGTGAAATCGGCGAATGCTAAAATGGGAGCACTTGTGAACATCCTCTTCAACTCAGTGAAACTTCTCTCACATCTTTCAGCCCACATACAGGGTAGGACTGCAGCTGGCCTGGTTCTACTCATCTTTGCGGCTTTAATCACGTCCGCCACTAGTTGGTGAAGTGGAGCCGCTAACTGGGCAAACCCCTTGACGAAGCGACGATAATAGCTGCAAAATCCAAGAAATGATCGAACTTCAGTCACATCACAGGGCCTCCTCCAGTCACGGCAGATATCTTTTCTGGATCAGTGGCCACACCTTCTTTGGACACACGATGTCCCAAGTACTGCACCTCTCTCCTGAAAAAGTGGCACTTACTCAGCTTTGCCTTAAGTCCTTTCTGTTGGAGTCGACTAAGGACCATCTCCAGTCTCTTCAAGTGCTGGACCACAGAAGAAGAAAAAATTATGACATCATCCAGATATAAAAGAACTGAGTGAAAGCTCTGGTCACCAAATATTCGCTCCATGAGCCTCTGAAAAGTTCCGGGAGCATTACATAGTCCAAATGGCATCCTTTCAAATTCAAAAAGGCCAAAGGGGGTACAGAATGCCGTTTTTGGCTTATCTCTCTCAGCCACAGCAACTTGATTATAGCCACTAGCCAAGTCCAGAGTTGAGAACCACTGGGCACCTGACAAGGCGTCCAAAGACTCCTCAATACGAGGTAATGGGTAGGCATCCTTTCTTGTTTTAGCATTAAGTTGGCGGTAATCAACACACATCCGTAGCTCTCCAGTTTTCTTTTGCACCAGGACAATGGGTGATGCGCAAAGGCTGCTACTCTCCCTAATCACTTTGCTATCCATAAGCTGTTGTTACGTCCCTGGACGTAATGTGTTATTCATTCTATTATTTCTTTGATTTTTGTCATGTGACTTGTTATTGTGCAGTTCGTTGTCTCTCTCTCTCTCTCTCTCCCTCTCCTTCTGTGCAGGCTTGATTGGGTTCAGCTGCGGCAGATCACGTTGATGAGCGGGAGTTTTGATATGCTGAGAAAGACGGCAATGCGGGAGAGCTTCTTGGGGCGCGTCGTGGAGCTCCGTTGTCGTTCTGTCCCTCATCTCCTGCCCCAGACATTTGGCTTATTGTTGGAGTACTAAATGTTGGAGTGTGGTTGGGGTTCGTTCAGTGAGGCTTCCTTGTGTGGGGTTTTCACCATTGAATTATGAGGACATCTGCCTTGTTATTTTGGTATCATGAGTTTCTCTTTTTTTTCATTATCTTTTATTTATATTGTCTTGTTATTTAAGCTGTTACTGATTGATATCATTAGGTTGATGTTTAATTAGTTTCCTTTGGAAGCCGTAGGGAGGAGGTTGCCATTTTATTTTCTCTTGAGTAGTTTTCTCCTGGTTATTGTTAGTTAGGGAGTAAGGGAAGACTTTTGTACTTTCTTTGGGGTTTTCTTTTGTTAGGTAAATTATATTTAATTCCCTTTTAGTTAGACCCATTTCTGTTTGTTATTTTGGCTTGAACCCCTCCTGAAGATTCACGCTTCCTGTTATTCATTCATGTGTTAATAAAAAGCTTACTTTTGACACTTTCGTTTCGTAGTATTTGTTTGTGAGCTGGGACAGGAGAAGGGACATAGGTATTAATTTAATTGATGCGTTGTTTGTCATTGGCATTCCTAACCCTAGACGGGGAGGTCGTGACACTGTTTAATATGGTCTTTCACAGCCTGCCACTGTCTAGGGGGTATTCGCCTATATCTTTGTCTGACTGGTGCATCATCTAAAAGAGGTATCTCACGTACAATTTCATCAGTGCAACCCAGATCTCCATCATATTTAGCAAAGACATCACTATACTTCTCTAACAGCTGCTTTGCTTGACTCTCCTCTTCAGGTGAAAGCTCTGACCAGTGTAAAGCTGCAAGGGCTTCTGAGATGGAGGCATGTGGCTCACCAGCAGTATGTATATTAACTAGGGCAACCTCTCCATTCTCCCCTTCAAACTTCAGCTGCTCTGCCTGAATATCAACTACCGAGTGTAACATCCCCAACACCTGCTTTGAGTGGACTGTAGCACCAGTGGCTCCTACATTAACGACAGGAACATATGTCACACCATTAGTAACATTGAGTAACGACGGGGACAACAACAAACCTGGGGCGAGATCTGAACCTCCAGGTTCCAACAACATTGTGGCAGGTGTTGTATGTGGGACTTTTGGGCAGGTGACCTTAATAAACTTAAGTGATCCAGCTGGTATAAACTCCCCACCCCTTTCTAAAACCCGCACCCGACCCTCATGAGTTAGATGGCACACATCTTGGCGACGACAGTAGCGGAGAGCAGACTCCCAACAGGCCTCTGCCTGAACAGCACATAAAGAAGCAAATAAGTCTTCGCCCTGTTGTGCAAATAACTCCCTATAACACTGAGCAATGACATTCATTCCTAACAGCCCAGGAATGTAATGTTGTTGTAATGTGCGAGGGGCATCTTTCACCACCAAAACCCCCCGCCCTGGAAGGGTTCTACCCAGTACCTGGATATCCAACTCTAAATATCCCACATAGGGGATGTCTAAGCCAAATGCAGCTTTTAAAGCCAACCAACCACATGACTTGAGCTTAGGTGCACCCCAATGTTGAAAGACTTCCTTAAAAAGAGACTCTGTTATTGTCGTCACCATAGAACCAGTGTCCAGTAAACACTTTACTTTAACACCCCCCATCCTTACCTCCACTACAGGGCATTTACCTACAAGTGAGATTGACTCATTTGAAGGGGGCAAGACCTGATTAGAGAGACTAGGATCGTTTGTCACAGTGCTAAGATCAATATGATGCATACCTGACTGTCCTGTAACTGCAGGATTTTCCTCAGGCTGGACATTAGGTAGACTGGCTGTTCGCGGTCTCGGTCCCTGTCGACATTGACGGAGGACGTGCCCAGGCTTACGACACCGGAGACAGATGGGTTGACCTTCTGGGGTAAACTGGTAATTGGGGTTATGAGGACGAGCAGTTGACTGGCTTAACACAGATTCAATCTTAGACAGACTCTGTAGGATTTTATTAATCTGTGACTGATGTTGGTTAAGTTGTTCCTGCAGAACAGAAACTTCCGACCCTTTTGCCACCCCAACTGTATGACAAGCCCCTTCAACATTTAAATCCACCCCACAGTGGTAAAGCCCGGCTCGATTTTGTCCGGAAGGGCGCTCACCCTCATCCATCCATCTAATTGCTTCATGCCGCAGTGCTATAAAATCAACTGCCGGATTTTGGCGCACAATGCTCTTTAGCTCTCTTCTTAGTGAAACATCACGTACATGCTCCATAAACTGATCTCTGACTAATATATCTGGGTCTGTCAACCTATTAGGGTAAGCACGCTTGATTTCTTCAATTAAAGCCCACAGAGAGTGTGAAAATTCTTTTAAGGACTCCCCATCTTTTTGTTTTCGGTCAAAGAATTGTCTTTGCAGGCTGACAAAGGAGGAGGAGGAACCATAAACCTCTTTTAAGATTTTTAAAACTGTGTCCGGATTCTCCCGCTCAGCCAAAGGACGGAATCTAATTTCAGCTTTTGCTTTTCCTTCCAAATGGTCGTAAAGGAAGAGGGCCTTCTCTCTAGCGCTCATATTTCTATCCCTCACGCATGACTCAAAATTTTCTATCCAATCATAAATCAATATATCAGATTTAGATTTTGAGCCGGAAAAGTGGGGGCACTTCCTTTCTCTCTGAATATAAACAAAACGTTCAGGTCTAGGTTGTGGACCAGGAAAATTTGGTAAGTACAAATCGCCACTGGGGGCTGTCCCACCAGGAGTAGTGCCATTACCAGAGGTACTTGCGCTGGCACCTCTTCCTCTCTGAAGTTGTTCATTAGCCACTCGTAACCTCTGCACTTCCTCCCGAAGAGTCAAAAGTTCCTCTGGCATGTGTTCCTCCACCTCACTCATTTTACCAGTTTAACAGTCTCACTATCACAGAAGAGAACATAGAACAATGCTAAAGACATGAAAAACAAAAACACTTCAGTTGAGAAGTAGTAGTCACTAGCCTCTGGTTCCCATCATGATTTGTCTTGGCCGTCCAATTGTAGTCTTCTGTTGTCCAGAGCCAGCCACTGTTTCTATTTTAACAATCAAAGAATTCACAAACAAAACCATACAAGCAATATAAAATGTCAAAGCCTCTTTTTTTTTTTTTTTTTTTTTTTTTTAAACCCTGCCTAACTACGCCAAAATGTGGTACCTGACATGCAGTATACCTATTTTAATTCTGACTACGCCACCTCCTGATGATGGGCAGGAGGAACCCCAACTCTCCCCGTAATGTAGTGTGGCTAATACCTTTGTCCCCGCAAAGAGACAGTTAACAAGAGGCAGATATGTAAAGGTATTCCAAATTTATTACATTTTAGTACAAAAAAAGACGTAGAAAAGTTATTTAAAACGGATCTTAAAAATACTATGATAAATTACTGGTGGATTTTCCTCAATCTAGGAAAGTCGGATCAGCCAATGCAAAACCCCTGCTCAGGAGGCCCCTGGGGAGACAGAAACAGGAGACAGCAACCCAACACCAGTCGAAGCGTGCAACACAACAAGCACTACACACTTAAGATCTTTAGTACCACTACAAAATATCACACCGTGTTGTAGTTCTAAGTACACACCAATACAGTGTCTCTCCCAGTGTGGTCCCCTGAAGAGAAGGGGCAAAGCATCAGTGTGGATCCGGCCTTGTACAAGGATAACCTACACAGAAGACATAGTTAGAGAGGAAAGACCACCAGCATAAATGGCACACTTAGTCAAAAATAAGAAATGATACTATGAATGTGGCACATGAGTGACAAAATTATAAATAACCAACAAAAAGTCCAACAAAAGAAAACAATAAATAAATGCCTATTAATTACTAGAAAACAGTGGCTGGCCTGGTCCCTTTTCAAGAGAAAACAAGCATGTTAGGTACCAACCTCATTAAACAGCATAGTCAACTAAAACAAAACTAGAAAATATAGGCCTACTTTTCAGTATGCTCAACTGTCCCACAGCGCATTAACACATGCAGAGAAAAGGTGAATGTTCCATTGCTACAGACAGAAAAAGTGGTTAAAACATGTTTCACAAACATTCAATGGAAAATGTACATATTGAAGCATTTACCAGTGCAGCTCAGCAGCTCGAGTCACACTGGAGGTGATCGCATAAATGTTAAAACTCCATACAGAAGCATGTGTCCTCCGTGAAGAGTGAAGAATTACCCTAATAAAATGAAATAAATAAGTATTAAAATTCAATGGCAGTGATTAAACATGCTCTACAATGACCAATTATACCTGTATGAAAAGGGAGCCCAACTCGCACAACAGTGTCTAGCATCAACACAAAAGATTCTGCCTTGCATCCAGCAAACATTTATCAGTTCCTGATTAGTCATGTGACCTTACAACAGATCACATTATCCCGGATGTTGAGTGAATGTGATGCAGCTGTGTTGTATGCCTGCCTGAGTAGATCCCCACAATATATTTTGATGAAATCTGAGAGCTGGATCACTCCTCCATAGGCTTCTATGGGATCGAAACTTGCCGGCCCATAAAGTTAGTAAAGATAATGTTTAAATTAGTCCAAGTGACTACATTGGCTCAACCATACATTTATCAAGCGCGAGAATACTTTTTGTGCGCAAAACAACAACAAAAATAACGACTTTATTCAACTATTAATTTTCTTCTCTGTGGGCCTCTGAGTTCACATAGTGTAACAGCGCAGCGCTTCTGTGTTGTACGAGAGATTGTAGGCTCACGATTGGCCGATCATGTGTGTGATGCTGGGCTGACAACAACACAGAAGCGCTGAAAAATTCGCGAAAAGAGGAGGCATGTACCGACGCAAATGTTCCCTGTTGCTATTTTGCAGTTTAAGAAAACAATTCCGCCACAGACCAGGAAAAACCTAGTCTAAAGTCAGTGGCGCATTATTCAGATGCTATTTTAAGGGAGCATGCTTGGCCATAATGTAGCGTGTGTCAGGGTTCTGTCACTTTGGTCTGGGTTATATTCTGGTTGGTGACAGAGCTCTGGCATTCCCAGTTTGTCCTGTTTTTCTGTTTGGTCTGGTTTATTGTGAGCACATGGCTTGTCTTCTATTCCTTGTGCCATGTGCTCTCCTGTCAATTGTCTAGCCCCTCCCATCTCGTTACCTGATAATTGATTAATCTTCCTCACCTGCTTTGTTCGTTACGCTCTTTTGTTTGCTCCCTATTTAGTCTCCCTGTGTTTGCAATCCTGTACTGGTTCGTTGTCTATGTTCCCTCGTGTTTCTTGTTTGATGCCATATGCCTGTCTTGTTTTCCCCCACGGGGAGTTTTGTTTAATAAAGATCCTGAGTTTCCTGCACTTGAATCCTCGCTTCCCCGCACATATACACTTTGCTTCTCTCATCTATACAGACGCAGCAGTTCATATTTTTGCAAACCATACATAATTACAAGGAGAAATATTACCACACGAGGGAGATCATTGGGGTGTCCATGAAGAAAAATGAGGCATAAATCTAGCTTACACATTTACCCAAATTATTCATGCTAATTGTAGTAATGATGGCTCAAACCTGTTTGATCAATAGTGGTAAGACACATAGGTATATAAGGACATCTGACAAAGTGGGTTGTCCGTCAAAAACCAAGAAACAAAATTCTGAAGACTGCAAAATCACCTTGTCCTTTATCATCATGTAAGTTGCGCGCGCCTGGCAAATCCGCCGTTATTATAGCAATCCGCCATGGAACACGTCTGCTCTTAAAGGGAACGTGATATGACGCTCTGATTGGTTTATTACACGTTTATTCACTTTTTAGTGAATAAAAAGGGGCGGCAGTGGTTCATGTAGGTTGTCTACAAACCGGAAGGTTGGTGGTTCTATCCCCGGTTCCACCTGACCAAGTGTTGAGGTGTCCATGAGCAAGACACCTAACCCCAGCTGCTCCCGACGAGCTGGATGGCACCATGCATGGCTGACACCGCCGTCGGTATATGAATGGGTGAATGTGAGGCAATATGTAAAGTGCTTTGGTGGCCATGGGTCTGTTAAAGTGTTATATGAATATAAATTCAGTCCATTTACCATTTTTTTCCCAAATTAATTTTAACAATGAGTACACTCATTAAAACCTGTACGTCACTCTGTTGACTAACAAACACTAAAACATCATCAGCATATGCAGACATATACTTTTTCCAAAACTAGGTTAATTAAAACCTTGTACATTTTTTCTCAATTGTTGTAACAGAGGTTCTATTGCTAGCGAATATGGCATTCCAGAGAGCGGGCATCCCTGCCTCACACCTCTAAAAACTTTAAAAGGAGTGCATAAGCCACTATTAATTTTGAGTATGCTCTCAACATCACTGTACAAAACAAATTTTATCTATAAAACTTTTACTAAAACTGTTAATGAAAAAAGCTGTTAATGTTGCCCATAAGTATGTATGTTCAACTCCAATTAATCCAATGGCACTAGACATCATAAATATCCATAATAAGGGAAAATTATAAAAAATTGACCTTTTGGGAACACAGTAGGTTTGGTCCGGATGGATCACCTTATTCATAATGTTTGATTATCCGTTTTCTAAAATCTTTGAAAGAAGTTTATAGTCACTACAAAGAAGTGAAACAGCTCTCCAGTTTTTGATCTCTGTGAGATCTCCTTTTTTGGGAAGGAGGGTCAGGACTGCTCTCTGGAAACTCAAAGGTAGAAGACCTTCGCCCAGACTACCATTGAGTTCTTCTAAGAGATCCTCTCCTAAAACTTCCCAAAAACATTTATAGAAGTCTATTGGTACGCCATCAATTCCAGGCACCCTTCCGGATTCCATGCTCTGAACGGCCTTATGCAGTTATCCCAGGCTAACCGCACCTGAAATCTCTGCATTAGCTTCATCAGGCACCTTTGGTAAATCCTCAAAGAAGACACTCTCATTGATATCGTCTGATCCTAATTCACTTCTGTACAGTTTCTCACAAAAACCAATCTCCCTCCTTCCAATCACTACAGGATTGGACAACAGAATTTCTTCCTCAGATCACAAAGCGTGAATTACTTTTTTGTCCATTTTTCGTTTCAAGGTTACGTTTCCAAAATACTTTGAAGGTGCATCCATCTGATCAAGACATATAAATCTTGACCCTGTGTTTCAAATAGCTTTGTTGTTTTGTTGGTTCTGCCAATTCCTATCTTAATTATGTCTGGTGATGTTGTGAGCATACTGCTGATAATACCGTTTAATCTGTACTTAACCAAAATCCCACCATTGTACTGATTGAAAAGATTCTTTTTTTTGTTTGTTCTGTAATCAGCCCAAAACAATTTAAAAGTGTGTATAAATCCTTATTATCTAACAAAGTTAAATTAAAATGCCAGTAAGCACTTTTAGTCTTGACAGAATTCAAAATAAAATAACATTGCACCATGCAATGGTCCGAAAAACCAACAGGAAAAATAAAATGTTTTTTTTAAATACCAGCATGACGCTTAAACACATCGATCCAATCTTGCCAGAGATACAACATTATCACGTGCATGTGCCCACATATATTGTCTTTTATCCTCATGATAAAACCTCCACACGTCACTTAACTCATGCTTATTTATTATTTGAAGGCATTCTTGAAGGCATATGGGGTTCAATATGATTTCTGTCACAATTACTCACTGTACAATTAAAATCTCCTCCCATAAATAAATAATCATCATTAGAAACATCTTGTAAAACAGAACATAATGTATCGAAAAACAAAATCCTATCAATTGTTGAGTTGGGGACATACACACAAATAAAAACAAAATTATAATTCTGTCACTTTTAAAAGTTTACCCTTCAAAAACTCTTTAACTTGATATGAACATGGATTAAATGTTTTTGCAAATAATATTGCTACTCCTCCACTTAAAGGTAGGGTTGGTAATCCTGCTCAGAAACATTTTTTTTTATACTGGGTGAAATGGTCCTTCCATTCTGATAGTAGTCAATACATTATGTGTTCAGAAAAAGGAATGAAACAAATCTGACCTCTGTAGCAGCTGTAGGACAGTAAAAACTCTGACCAATCACTGCCATTCGGTGCGAATGTAAAGAACCAATCAGATGCCTTCATGTCTCGTGCCCGAGCACCACTGCGTGCACAGCAGTGATGCGCGGGTCAATGTATAAACAACCCGCACCCGACCGACGTTTTCAACTAACCCGCCCGCAACTCGGACCGCAAAAAAAAAGAAAGAAAATATTGTACCCGACCCGCGTTTTTTAAAGTAGCTATAGTAAATGCTCATCGCGTCATGGGCCATAGACGGAGGAACTAGGGGTGCGCATTTTTCAGAATGCTGTATGATATAGCCTAGTGTTTTGTAATAAAGGCTTGATTTATTCTTTTATTTCGTTTCATTTTCTTAACAATTAAGATGCTGCATGTGTTTATCCAGTCTAATCGACGTACGTCTCTCCCCGGACTTTCCCAACAAAAATCCCGCCCCCTCTCAGCAAATAGGCTACATAAAACTGACATTACTGAGAGCTATATGCGTTTAAAAGTAGCCTATTAAAATGGCACAATGGCATTGCTCAGTTCAACGCGTTGGGAAATCGGGCATTTTGTCCCGCGTCAGCTTTTATTCAAAAGTTAATAACGCGCTCAACATTCAAAAGGTAAATAAGGATTTCCCACTTTCATCTGCAGACTGCTCGTGCGTCATCCTCGCGCATTCAGACAATAAAGTGTAGACCTGTGTATTTCATAGAACATTGTGTCTAGTACTATATAAATTACAAAGGTAAACGACCCGACCGACCGCGACCCGAATATCATTAAAAATATTTTTGGATGACTCGTAACCGCGGACGCAGGCACCCGCTCATTTTGGATCAACCCGCGCATCACTGGTAGGTACATCGTACATGCAGCTGACTCCAAATGTGGATGCGCGTTCATGTTTGTGGGGGGGCGTAGCTTTGGACGGAGCACTGACAGGAGGGGGCGGAGGTTAGAAGAGGTGCCACTTTCAAATCTGGCTAGCTCTCCAACATTACCTACTCTAGCTTTAACGTGGTGTTGTGGCTGAAAAAAGATAAACCTTCCCATTCCTTCATCCAATTATTAACATTGTTCACGTCACTATGCGTTTCCTGAATCAAAGTGACATCTCCTTTTTCTGCTTGATCATTTCATACAGCTCAGCTCTTTTTCTACAATCTCTAGCACTATTGACGTTCAAGAAGGCAATCCGCACTTCAGCCATACTGAAAAAAAACAAAAAAAACCAAAACAAAACACAAGCAAAACCAGATTACTAATGTTCTTTCTTCATTTTCATTTAAATCCGTGCCAACTTTCCTCACAATTTTTTTCAAACAATAAACCTCCTTGTTTGAAATACCCTTCTGCTATTAGGTTTTTGCCTTTGTCACGGAACTGCATTAGATGAGAGAAATTTTCCTTTACAATCACACCTCTTGTTTTTTTTGTGGTATTAAGAAAACTTTTTATGTCATCAACATCATAGCATCTGCTTATACCTTCAGTCTATGACAACACTGCAATTGAGTCAGACATTTCACTTCCACTTTCTGACTCTTTCTGATATTCAAACACTTCACCTTTTTTAAAACATTTTGCATTACTGATCTTTTCCAAATTTGTCCTTTTTGTTGGTACTTTGAACATCCCATTCTCTGTTTCTATGTCAGACACATCATCTTCCTTCATGTTTTCCACATCACTGTTCAACAACCCAGTTTCTGCAGCTAAAGAAGTTCCTGAAGTATCCCTACCTTCATTCATTGATTGTGTTGAGGTCAATCCAGCTTCCACTGGCCCCTCAACAGATGTTCCTTCCCCAGCAGGTTCATCCATGGTCGACACTGCTTCAGCCAGACCGACCTCAGACGGTTTAATGGTAGTATCTTCAGTTGCAACACTATCCTTACTACCTCCAGCTCCATTACTCCTAATCTTGTCGTGACATGAACGGATTAAGTGGCCCGATTTACCACTTCCAAAGCACTTCATTTTGTCAGTAGTAATAAAAACGACATATTCCACACGGAAATTTAGTGCCAAGTCCAATACTGCGTCATCTTTGATGATCATGAATGTGATCTGTTTCAATAAAAGAGATTTGCACCAGATCGTAATCTTCTTGATTGGCGAAACCAACTTTCCATAACGTGACAGCGCTTGTTTTTTAAAATATCATCACTGAGAAACGGAGGAATATTCGATATTGTGACTTTTTTTGAAGGCAACAACAGAGGTAAAACAGGTCTAGTCTAGTACAGGGGTTGACCAACCAAACATACACACAAGTTCTAGACCTGGCGTCAGATGCCTCCGCCACAACTGACTGCCGAGGGTTCACCAGCTGGCGAGCAGAATAGTGTCACGACACGCACACACAGGGAATTAGAGATCCAAGAGCAGTTTATTTTAGGGTAATCCGTACTCACAAAACCAGTCCAGGCAAGGGTCAAAATCCAATAGGGCAATCCAAAGACACAAAACATGAACAAGAAACAGGCAGCAACAGGAACGGAAGTGTGGGGACATTAAACAAGGACTCCGTGACAAACACTGAAACAGACAGGGTATATATACACAAGTGCAAACAAGGTGACGAGAAACAGCTGAAGGAAATGAACAATCAGTGACAGACAGGATTATGGGAAATGTAGTGAAAATGCCTAGACACCGTGAAAACTGAGACCTCTAGTGTAAAACCCAGGGAACCACCAGACACTGTGACATAACCTCCCCTCTACGGAGCGGCTACCAGACGCTCCAAGACCACAAGAAACAAACAAAACCAGAGTCCAGACGGGAGGTGGAAAGGTGGAGGATCAGGGGGTGGGATGGGGGGCCAGGTCCATGGAGGGGAACAGGAACAAGGGGGAACGGCTTAAGCGGCGGCCAGGGCGAAACAGACAGTCCATCGGGCGGCCAGGGCGAAGCAGACAGTCCATCGGGTGGCCAGGGCAGAGACGACCCCTCGGGCGACCACAGCGGTGAAGACCCCTCGGGCGGCCACGGCGGTGAAGACCCCTCGGGCGGCCACGGCGGTGAAGACCCCTCGGGCGGCCACGGCGGTGAAGACCCCTCGGGCGGCCACGGCGGAGACGACCAGGGTGAAGACGACCACTCGGGCGGCCATGGCGGAGACGACCAGGGTGCAGACGACCACTCGGGCGGCCATGGCGGAGACGACCAGGGTGAAGACGACCACTCGGTCGGCCATGGCGGAGACGACCAGGGTGAAGACGACCACTCGGGCGGCCATGACGGTGAAGACCAAGGCGGAACAGGAACAGACCCTGGCTCAGGAACAGTCACAGACACCACCGGCTCAGGAACTGGAACAGACACCACCGGCTCAGGAACTGCAACAGCAACAGACACCACTGGCTCAGGAACTGCAACAGCAACAGACACCACCGGCTCAGGAACTGCAACAGCAACAGACACCACCGGCTCAGGAACTGCAACAGACACCACCGGCTCAGGAACTGCAACAGACACCACCGGCTCAGGAACTGCAACAGACACCACCGGCTCAGGAACTGGAACAGACACCACCGGCTCAGGAACTGGAACAGACACCACCGGCTCAGGCTCAGGAAATGGAACAGACACCACCAGCTCAGGCTCAGGAACAGAAACAGGCTCAGGCTCAGACACCACCGGCTCAGGCACTGGAACAGACACCACCGGCTTAGGCACTGGAACAGACACCACCGGCTCAGGCTCAGGAAATGGAACAGACACCACCGGCTCAGGCTCAGGAACAGACACAGGCTCAGGAACAGACACCACCGGCTCAGGCACTGGAACAGACACCACCGGCTCAGGAACAGACACCACCGGCTCGGCAACGGCCATCTTGTCGGAAGACACAGGTTCGGTGGCGATCATCTTCTCCGAAGACACAGGCTCGGCAGACGTGACGTGAACAGTCTCGGCGGCGGCCATCTTGTCCGAAGACACAGGCTCGGCAGGCGTGACGTGAACAGGCTCGGCGGCGGCCATCTTGTCGGAAGACACAGGCTCGGCAGACGTGACGTGAACACTCTCAACGGCGGCCATCTTGTCCGAAGACCCAGGCTCGGCAGGCGTGACATGAACAGGCTCGGCGGCCATCTTGTCTGAAGACACAGGCTCGGCGGCCATCTTGTCCGAAGACACAGGCTCGGCAGACGTGACGTGAACAGGCTCTGGATCGGCAGACGTGCTGTGCCTCCTCCAAGCATGCAGTACTGCCACAGCATAAAAAAAGAAGACAGCCCTCCTTACCGTGGCCGGACTGATGGTGGGTATCTCCGGAACGCTCTCTGGGATGACAGCGGGCTGCACTGGAACAACCACCGGAACGACAGCGGCCTGCACGGGCACGGCCTCCGGGAAGACAGCGGGCTGCTCGGGGACGACCTCCAGGATGACAGCGGGCTGTACTGGAACGACCACCGGGATGACAGCGGACTGTACCGGAATGGTCTCCGGGACAACAGTGGGTTGTTCGGGAACGTCGGGAGTGCAGGAAGCTCTCCCTCTCCTCCTCCTCTGCCGCCTCTGATGGCGACAGGCAGGCTCTGGACTGGATGGGATCGGCGGCGGATGGAAGTCTGGGCTGGACCTCACCACCTCAGGTTCCATGGAGGATCGAGGTGGAGAGTGATACCTGGACTCCCCTCTAGTACCTCCTCTCCTATGACCTCCGTGGGTCCCAGAATATTTTGCCAGCCGGGTTCCCTCAAACGACTCTCTGGGATGATCTGAAGGGTGTGTGGAAGCTTTCTTTAAATCAGCTTCCTCAGTCAATCGGGCCCACAGGGCAAAACACTCAAAGATGTTCATACGAGGAGGAATCTCCTTAGGTTGAGAATTCCCCCTCTCAGTGACTGGATATTTAGGAGACCCCATACCGCTGGATCTCTGCATGACGGAGTCCTTCTGTCTCGACACGCACACACAGGGAATTAGAGATCCAAGAGCAGTTTATTTTAGGGTAATCCGTACTCACAAAACCAGTCCAGGCAAGGGTCAAAATCCAATAGGGCAATCCAAAGACACAAAACATGAACAAGAAACAGGCAGCAACAGGAACGGAAGTGTGGGGACATTAAACAAGGACTCCGTGACAAACACTGAAACAGACAGGGTATATATACACAAGTGCAAACAAGGTGACGAGAAACAGCTGAAGGAAATGAACAATCAGTGACAGACAGGATTATGGGAAATGTAGTGAAAATGCCTAGACACCGTGAAAACTGAGACCTCTAGTGTAAAACCCAGGGAACCACCAGACACTGTGACAAATAGGCGCTCGTATTCTGTCCTCAGAGGGGAATGGTGCAGCAAGTGAGACACTGAGCCAGCTTTCACGCATATTACATGTTTGTATCCAACACATGGGAAGAGACCGGCTCCACTCTGAAGAATCTCACGAATGTGTTAGGTGTTACCCAGCCAGCAGCTCTACATATGTCTGTCAGAGAGGCACCGTGTGCCAACGCCTAGGAGAAAGCAAATCTCCAAGTCGAGTCAATATCAGCTGTGTATTATCATTACCTCGTTTGCATTTAGTACTTAAGTTTCCCCTTCACCATCACTCAGTATCCGGTCACCGTTATGTTAAAGGGTTAGTTCACCCAAAAATGAAAATAATGTCATTAATGACTCACCCTCATGTCGTTCCAAGCCCTTAAGACCTCCGTTTATCTTCGGAACACAGTTTAAGATATTTTAGATTTAGTCCGAGAGCTTTCTGTTCCTCCATTGAAAATGTATTAACGGTATACTGTCCATGTCCAGAAAGGTAATAAAGACATCATCAAAGTAGTCCATGTGACATCAGTGGGTTAGTTAGAAATTTTTGAAGCATTGAAAATAAATTTTTGTCCAAAAATAACAAAAACTATGACTTCAGCATTGTATTCTCTTCCGGGTCTGTTGTCAATCTGCGTTCACGACTCCGCAGTGACGCTGCTGACGTAAGACGCTGCTGACGTGTTATCTGGTGCGCCCGAGCCTTGTTTACAGTCTGAGGGAGACGCACGATGTAAACAAAACAATCTTCGCAAACATGTCTAAGGATTTCGACACAGAGGAAGACTTGCATGTTTTTGCCCTTCCATATTTATTTGAACCCGAATACTACACGGACGAGATAACACGTCAGCAGCGTCTTACGTCAGCAGCGTCACTGCGGAGTCGTGAACGCAGATTGACAACACACCCGGACATGGCATCACAAGCATGACCTGAGGCTACATGCTGCGTTTCAGCGCAGCACCACCTACTGGTACGGAGATTAAAAAATGGCTATTTTTGCTTATAACTAGGGCTGCAAAATTAATCGAATTTTAATCACGATCACAATTTTGGCTTCCCACGATCAAATTCGCGTGATCGTGCGATATTTAAAATGTGTCATTCCGGTCATAGAACGCTCCATATTAATGTTTTTTTTTTTTTTTTGCAAAGCCAATCTAACGCTGACTCCATGAGCCAATTATCAAAGTTGTTCCCTGCACCGCGCAGCTTGGTTTCTAGATGTAGAAACTGTAATGTTTGCCGGACTTGACAAAAGCGAAGCGAACTGCGCGAGACCGAGTGTGTCTGCGCGCGAGCAATAGTGCACGAGAGAGAGACCGAGTGTGTCTGTGCGCGAGCAATAGTGCGCGAGAGAGACAGTGGCTGGGTCCCAATTCGCCTACTTATACTACGACCTAAAAGTATGTACTCTTTTTGTGAAAAAAAAGCATATACTTTTGAGTGTGTAGCAAAAAAGTAGGCAAGCTTTGAGACATACTACTGTACTTCGTCATCTTTAACGGACAGATCTGTCGCATGCATCCTGTCACTGTAAACTGCCCTGTCAATCATCTTGTCACAGTTAAAATCCTCCATTCAATCTAATTTAATTTCCTACCGTTTCGGAGAGAAATGTAGTAGCACGTGCATCTGCCAGTCGCAGGTCTTTCATGCGGAGACTCTCCTCATGTGTTTGGAATTTGAATATAATGATGCATTTAAAAGTTAATGGCTAAACGTGTCTTTACAAAAGTTCACAATGCTACTGCAGATGCAATATAATGTGGACAACATTGAATATACATTTTCGTCAGGTTAGATACTGATAATTAATCACTCAAACGGTACCCCTTTATCTAAACCTCTCTACATAACATTTTTTTTTGTAACACTTTTCACCCGTGTTTGTAGTTCTAACCGTAGTCCAACGCGCGATGGGTTATGGGCAATATTAGCCGTTAGAGTGTTCATTGATCTGCACTTCGGATTCTGACCGGAAATAGTAGACCATGCGGGTATCTTTGGAACACTTATTTCAACATACTATGATTTGGGACGTACTAATTCTATTTTCGAATACTATTTAGGATGGATGGTATGCGAATTGGGACGCAGCCCGAGTGTGCAATAGTGCGACTTTTCAAATAACAATGACTCTGAATTTTATTCACCGACATCGGGATCCCGCTTACAGTACATGGCTACCTACCCAATTTCAATAATTTGACAAAATATTGATTTAAAATGGAGATTATTGATTTAAAACGATCGTATTGCTTCCGTTGAAGAACACCGTGTCCATGGCAACCCTGTGTTATAGCTACCTAGCAGTGGTGTGTGTTATCAAGAAATAACAGACCGCATTCTACATTAGAATTTAACCAAGCCATGTAATAATAGGTAATAATGATTATAACAGAAGATAATATCTCTAGTCTATCCTAATATTAATTATAAATACAATGTATATAAAATATAAATACAATATAAAATAATAATAAATTATTTATTTTTATTTATTTTTTAAGGAGATGCACTGAATTTTGGTGAATAAGAGGACCTATTTTATTTTGATGCATATATTTGTACATTAGCAGGAAATGTAGCACAATATGGAGTGGATGCTCACACTGGTAGTGGTTGAGGAGAGACCCTGACACGATTGTAAAGCGCTTTGGGTGTACAGTAGTACATATGAAAGCGCTAAATAAATGCCTCATTCTATTCTATTCTATTCTATTCTATTCTATGCTATGTGAAAGCAGTTATAATTAGCCTATGTGACAATAAAATTTGTTTTGGTTCAAATCAACAAATAATTGTGATAATTAATCGTGATTTCAATATTGATCAAAATAATTGTGATTATAATTTTGACCATAATCGTGCAGCCCCACTTATAACTTCTGAACGGTTTGTCCAAAAATCATAAAAGAATCTCGTTAGATTCAGGCCGTCATGCCGAGTCGACTGATATCCAATTTTCCCATATCGACCATTATAGGCGTCGGCCATTTTGAATTTTGTACCAAAATGCTGTATTTTCTGAACGCATGAACATACGAAACTCGGTATGGGTCATCAGTACAATGCCCTGAAGGATTGTGCATTGTGATTTAGCGCTTAAAAAATATTTGCCAATATTTTTGAAACCGTTAGACCGATCAAGACAAAACCACCATCAGAAGTTTGGAAACAGGTTTTTGGCTATTTGTTATTCCCAAATATCAAAATATTAATAGTAAGTGGCATAAAAATGCAAACAAAGTCAGGTGTAGGTAATTTTTTGACGTGTTTATACAGATACATGTCTATAACTTCAAAATGAAATAAGATATTTTCACCAAAATTTACACACATATGTATGGGCTCACTCCGAGAACACATAAAAAAAAAAAGCGGTGGAACTGCACCACTTGGTGGCACTATAATAGAACAAAACAAGGACATTATTTACAATATAATATCATGATATTAAATACACTTACGGATGCATTGTGGCTCTTCAGGTATCAGGTTAACCATAAGCTACATTAGCATTAAGATAGCTTAGCATACTAATCTGGTTAACATGCTTTTGTGTGCTAATTCTTACACTGAAGCCTCTCCTCAGCAGTTTGGTAAGTCAGTGTCAACTGAGTGGTGCAAACTGCTAAACCATGTGCCACGACCCACGAACCATTCAGGTCATGCGTTTGAATCCTGTGTGGCACATGCCCAGACTGCAATAGGTACGTGGTGCAAAGATGCTTCAGTTCCAAACATGGTGTCTATCTGAGAAGGAATTTCAATCCCTTTATTATTCAAGCGTTGTACTAATCTTTCTTTCTCTTGGATTAGAAATAAGTATGTTTTTGTTCAGTGTTCATTCTCATCTGAACATCTGTTCATTTTTAGTTCATTTTAACATGTACTTCTGAATTTCTGCTGTTTTTGCTCTTCCTGCTCTGCACTGCTTTTGCAGCTGCTTCAGGGGCTTGGCTCCGTATCGCTGCTTGCAGCTATATTCCGTGTCTGTATTCGGATGAAATCGGACATGGGTAGAAGTTAAACCAGAAGTTTAATGTAATTCTGTTCACTTCTTAGTTAACATACAACTCACAGAAAAGCATCTCAAATCCCTCATTCTTCATAATTTAATGCACAAATGTAACATTCGATCGTCGCCGTGTGTGTGCGCGCCTTACAAACTACTGTATTGTAAGGATGCACTCGACAGTTACCTTGAACGAATATATTCAATTGATATGGAAATGCAAAAAGAATACAAAATGGTGCAGAATATATCAGCCTCTGTCCAACTCTGTGTGACTGCTGAGCTCCGGGGGAAACCCCAAACATGGGTCTTAAAGGAACATACCCCCAGATCATTACAGCCGATTTATTATATAAGATCCGATGACACAGTACTGTACAACCCCTGCCACACACAGGTGTGCTGAGTAACTAACCAGCCTAATGGCTAAGAACTGACAGTGAGGATGTCCTAGGTATGTACATCTTTCAATGGGTCATGAATTCTTCATTAGTTTAATCTTTTGACATATAAGAGGTCATTGTACTATAAAATATATACTGTAAGTCTCAGAGCTCAAATCTTACACATTAGTCCAAAAACAGATTTTATTGAAATGCTGCCAAAAGATAATACCTAATAGCGTTAAATATGCTAATATATGTATCGCTATTAGGTATTATGTTTTGACTGCTAGACTGCTTGCACAGACACAATGGCCACTTCTACATATTTGCCTCTTTGGCCCTGCTCACTAACATGATGTGTAGGAAATGGAAAAGAACAACTTGAACAGGATCGCTGGACTAAAAATAACTTCCAAAGGATTCCAGTGTTAGGAACGTGGTTTTTTTTGTGTTTTTTTTTTTTTGGTGGTAAACCAGTAGCAAGATGAATGTTTGTAAACAAACTTTTACAGAAAGATATATACATGATAGTAATGCTGTTACTTAAGTAACCATGCTAATGCCTAATCTGTGATCATAAACATCATGGGATAATGGAATTGCTATATTGCTATGAAAGTTTACTTCATAAGTAAATCACTTTCTAATCCTTGTGTGTTCACATAACCATATTTTCGAAAAGCTTTCACAGAAACTTTGGACAGACAATATGACTGTATAGATATATTTCAGAAACACATAGGGTTTATCTCTTCCTTTTCACCACAGGAAAGCACTTCTTAAAAACAAACAGAGGAAGTGTAAAGACACAAAGCAAATTTCCCAGAGCCATATAGAGAAAGAGTTGCGACGCTCTTTGATGTCGCCGCTGGCTGTCACGTGGTTCATGTAAGCCCCAATAGTTCCAAAACATACGCTGGCTGTCATGTTCAGTTCTTCTATGGGACAGACAGCAGCGATTGCATTATTGAACGGAAAATATTAAATAAAACACACACCCAAGTACTTTTTCAGCTGTTATTGCATTTTGTTAATGTCAGTTTTGCATTGGGAGAGGCAACGATGTACTGTATATTACTTAGTTAAGTTTTTGGAGGGAAAAGCTTAGTGTTCATGTTCGCATGGGTAGTAGCACTGGCTTTAGCGGCTCTAACTTAACTTTTCCATATCATTCATCTGATGATGGACGTGTCATGATATTTATTTTAGCACAACTGGGCTGTATTAGGCTATTGATTCCCGTGATTTTGCTTATAAATTCCGATTCAGCCATCGTGATCACGCAAAGAGGTCTGCTGTGGCGGTTCGTTCAAAATTCGCTCAGAAGCTAGCTCACTTCTTCGATGAAAGTGATCAACGAAACGCCGATCTAAATGCGCTGGACCATATGAGATTCTACACAGTTCAGCGCATTTGGATCGGCGTTTCGTTGATCGACTGATCGAGTCTGTTTTTCAAAGATGGCTTCTGCTTGTATACGTGAATTGACTGTATGTATAAAATATCTTCTTATTAAACTGTCTGAACACTGTCAAAGTTCTCAATGCTTCGGTTTGAAGGTAGGGACCCTCATTATGCTGCCATGTTAGTGTGGGGCTATTTTGAGCCTTGTTAGTGGTATTAACAAGCGATTTGTATTTGTCATTACTCTATGCCCAATATACTAGCGTTATACTAGCGTTATAGGCTGAACTGTTTTTAGAGAAAAAACTATTTACATTTGATAATCATGAAAACAAATCTCAGATAACGGTTGATTAGGTAACAATGTGTAATTAGACCAAAGGTTCATTTTGCGCTGGAGTTCTCCTTTAAGACTAAGATATAATTTTAAGATTAAGCCATACACATATTATCAAAACTATAACAGATTAAAAACGAATTTCACGCATTTATGTTTGGGTCTATATGTAAGTGCAGAGTGAAGTTCTCTTACGAGAGGTTCTCTCGTACTGCGTACTGAAAGTACGCACCGGGTAAAGTCTCTTTGCTCGAGATATTGAAGCCAAAATTTATCCTTAAATTTCCATATCTTGTAAACGCAGTGCAGCAGCAGTCAGACCTAGAGCGGGCAATCTAGCGCGCTCATTGGCTGCTCCGCGGCAACTGCTGCAGCCTACCACTGAGCCCCTGGCGTGACGTCACGCCCAATGAGGACGCTTCGCGCCCTCACGCGGCCAAGCCCGCCAAAATGGGAGTGGCTTAGCGTATATAAGGGGCAGTTCAGGCTGCTAACACTCGATTTTAATCTCTTCAGCGACGCTCTACGCTTCGCTGACCTCCGAGAGAAGCCGCCGCCGTCGAATCCAGCGACCAGCCAGCTTAGGACAGCGCCTGAGGAAGCCGGCCGTCTTCGCCACCTTCAGCCGTCCGTGCCAGCTACGCTATCCGGCGTCATATCCTTTTTATGTCTATGATATAATGTATTTTCCTCTCCGTGCGTTCGCCGCTGCAACGCACGTGTCTAAAAGAGCACGAGGTGTTTGTTTCAAAATGCCTCGTTTTTCCCGCTCAGCGACGGAGACCGCCATCTTATGCGCTCGCCGCCTGGGACAGGACCACGCAGCCCTCGCTCTGTCTTCGAGAGGCTGCGTTCACTGCGAGGAACTGCCAATGTCGACCCTGCGGGCTCGACTTGCCGCGTTCGACGCTGAAGATGTCACTCCGGCTGTCTTCGGCGGGCCGCGCAACAGAAGTGCCGCCCCCAGAGACCCCCCCCCCCCGACACGCAGCTGCCGGCCTCGGCCCTCACTGCTGTCGCCTCAGGGGATGAGGTGGACGGAGAACCATCGATAATGGCTGCTTTTGGGATACAAATTCCCCCAGTGAAGAAGCGGTCGCAGCGCACTTCTGCCCGCCATCCGCAAGATGGCGCTCAAGGTCTGCCCTCCCGCTAAGGCCTGCAACGGACCTTCTTCGCAGCGACGACAGATCGCGCTCTGACAGCCGCCACAAGCCGCCTCCCCCCCGGGGACCCCGGCCTAAGATCGCGTTGAAACCTGAGCCGCGAAGTCCTCCTAGCAGCCGCACGGAGGAGAAGATGCGCGAGTCCCGCCGCGGCCGGACCGCCATCAAACCTAACGTTACCCGCTCTGCCAGTCCCCTTAGCTAAGGCTACTGCAGTAGTGTATACCGCAGCCAACGAGCCAGTTGCTTAACCCGCTCGCCTGCACACAGACGCCGTTTCCACGGCGACCCAGATAAATCTCATAAAGAGTGTAATGTCTGTTTTTCCGGCTCACGCCGACGGTGTTTTCAAGTGTAGAAGATGTGCCCACGCCACTGTGTTCACCCTACACATAAGCACGATCCCCCCCGGTGTCCCTCACTGTCACAGAGCCCACTCACATAAGCGGGCACGCGCCGCTCGAGTGTTAGACGTAGGATATGTGCCCACGTTACAGTGCCCACACCTACTCACTGCCAGCTCTGTTACACAGTTATTCCAGGGGACGAAAGCTTTAACAGTCGTGTTGTGAACGTAAGCCCTGTGACCGTTCACGAGCACTCACACTCACTGATAATGCTGCAGCCCCGGCGCCGCTCACGCGCCCCGCCGTTCTCGCCACAGAATGATTCCGTACAAAGCGATCGAATCATTGGGTGTGTAATGCAGCCGGCCGCCCTATACAGACATCGAGAGCGCGCGCGCCTCGCTGATACCTCCGCTACAGTTTCTCGACCCCACGCAGTGCGGCGATCGGAACGCGGAGACCTTTGTTTACCGGCCGTGTTGTGAACGTAAGCCCTGTGACTGCTTACGAGCACTCACACTTACTGATACACACTGTAAGCTAACGCCGCTCACGCGCTTTGCTGTTCGCGCCACAAAATGTTCTCCGTCCAAAGCGGCCGAGTCATTGAATGTGAAACAGCCGGCCGCCCTATACAGACATCGAGAGCGCGCGCGCCTCGCTGATACCTCCGCTACAGTTTCTCGACCCCCGCGCAGTGCGGCGATCGGAATGCGGATACCATTGTATAACCGGCTGTGTTGTCAGCGTAAGCCATGTGAGCGCTCACGAGCACTCACACTTACTGATAAACACTGTAACCCCGGCGCCGCTCACGCGCCCCGCTGTTCTCGCCACATAATGTTCTCCGTCCAAAGCGATCGAGTCATTAGGTGTAATGCAGCCGGCTGCCGCTGTCAGCGAGCCACCTTATTCAGACATCGAGAGCGCGCGCGCGCGCCTCGCTGATACCTCCGCTACAGTCTCTCGACCCCGCGCAGTGCGGCGATCGGAACGCGGATACCATTGTATAACCGGCTGTGTTGTGAATGTGAGCCCTGTGAGCGCTCACGCTTACTAACAAACACTGTACCCCCAACACCGCTCACGCGCACCGCTGTTCGCGCCACAAATTGTTCTCCGTCCCTAGCGACCGAGTTACTGAATGTGAAACAGCAGGATGCTGCCGTCAGCGAGCAGCATTACTCAGCCAACGAGGGCGCGCGCGCCGCGCTGATACCTCCGTTTCAGTTTCTTGAGCCCGCGCAGTGCGGCGCTCAGAACACGGAGACCATTCTGCCCCTAGCTATGCGTGCGAAAGCATGGGAAGCGATCCCGGGCGTGTCAGAATGGGTGCTGAAGGTTGTAAGACAAGGCTATACACTGCAGTTCGCTCGCCGTCCCCCGCGCTTCCGAGCCCGTACAGTGACGAGCGTGAACCCAGAAGTAGCACACCTACTTCGCGCAGAAATAGCAAAACTGTTATGCAAGGGGGCGATAGAGCCGGTACGTCCTTCTATGAGCGAGTCAGGCTTTTACAGCCGTTATTTTCTCGTGCCCAAGAAGGACGGAGCGCTCAGACCTATATTAGATCTGAGACATTTGAACAAAGCTCTTATGAAAAGACCGTTCAAAATGATCACGACCAGACAAATCCTCGCGCAAATTCGCCCGAGGGACTGGTTTATTTCTCTCGATCTGAAAGACGCGTACTTTCAGATTCAGATCATACCCCGTCACAGGCCATTCTTGAGATTCGCCTTCGACGGTCAGGTATATCAGTACACCGTCCTGCCGTTCGGCCTGTCTTTAGCACCCCGTACATTTACGAAGTGCATGGACGCGGCGCTCGCTCCCCTGAGGCGTCAGGGGATGCGATTATTGAACTATCTGGACGATTGGCTGATTTTAGCACAATCAGAGGCGGAACTTGTGTCTCACAGAGCTGTGCTACTCAGTCATCTGGAAAACCTGGGTCTCACGGTCAATTGGACCAAGAGCTCACTGCTGCCCCGTCAGTCAGCTTCCTTTCTGGGAATACAGCTCGACTCAGTGGCAATGACGGCTCGCTTGTCAACACAGCGCGCGCGCCGTGTTCAGCGTTTGGCCGCATCTTTCCAGAAAGACAAAGTGTTTCCCCTGAAAACGTTTCAGAGATTGCTGGGCTTTATGGCCTCAGCCGCAGCAGTGCTCCGGCTAGGTCTATTGCGTATGCGCCCCCTGCAACGATGGCTCAACGCTCGTGTACACCACCGAGCGTGGGCTTCCGGCGGTTACCGAATCAGAGTGACTCAGAGCTGTGTTTCAGCTCTGCAGCCCTGGCTTGTGACCGACTGGTATCAGCGGGGAGTTATGATGGGAACTGTCTCGTACCGAAAAGTTATCTCGACGGACGCTTCCAACCTCGGTTGGGGCGGGATATTCGAGGGCAGACCGGTCTTTGGCCTATGGTCAGACACGGAGAAGCTCCTCCATATAAACTGTCTGGAGATGATAGCGGTCGAGTACACTGTGAAACACTTCCTCCCTTTTCTGCGGGGCCACCACGTACTGGTTCGAACGGACAACATGTCTGTGGTATCGTACGTGAACCGCCAGGGCGGTGTCAGATCCAGGGCACTCTGCGATCTGGCGGAACGCCTCCTCGTCTGGGCTCAGCACCACGTGCGCTCGCTCAGAGCCACGCATGTGCCAGGACGCCTGAACGACGGACCGGACAGACTGTCCAGGAACAACGTTCCCCTCGGGGAATGGTCCCTGCACCCTCAGTCAGTCCAGTTATTGTGGCACCGCTTCGGCAAGGCGGAAGTCGACCTATTCGCGTCGACAGACAACGCCCATTGCCTAAGGTTCTTTCCAAAGAACGAGGACGCTCTGGCCCAGACATGGCCCAGATGCCCGTTATACGCGTTCCCTCCGGTCTCATTGTTACCACAAGTAATCAAGAGAATCAGGGAAATGCGTCACTCGGTGCTCCTCATAGCCCCCCGATGGGAGAACCAGACATGGTTCTCGGAGTTGGTGCGGCTGTCAGACTCAGCCCCATGGCCGATCCCGGTGAGGAAAGACCTCCTTTCCCAAGCCGGCGGATCGATTTGGCATCCTCATCCAGAGCTATGGTCTCTGCATGCATGGATAATCAATGGGTACCCGTTGTTTTGCCAGATGGGGTCGTGAACACGATCACGCAATCTAGAGCCCCCTCTACCAGGCGGCTTTATGCGTCTAAATGGTCGGTGTTTACTAAATGGTGCACGGACAAGGGCTTACAGCCTCAAACGTGCGGAGTCTCGTGGGTGCTTCGCTTCCTTCAAGAGATGTTGGGAAGGGGCAGGTCCCCCTCCACGCTCAAAGTATATGTCGCGGCCATCGCAGCGTTCGCCGAGTCGACGCTTGGCCAGGCGATAGGAAGGAATGAGCTCATCATCCGCTTCCTTAGAGGAGCCAGGAGGATGAATTCCCCACGGCCCCCCTCGGTTCCTTTCTGGGATCTTTCCCTGGTCCTAGAGGCCCTGAAAGCACATCCCTTCGAACCGCTTCACTCTGTGGATTTGAAGTACCTCGCGCTCAAAACCGTGTTTCTGATCGCTCTTGCATCAGTTAAACGTGTGGGTGACTTGCACGCGCTCTCTGTGAGTGCTACGTGCCTCGAGTTTGGACCTAATGACTCTAAAGTCATCCTTAAACCGAGACATGGTTATGTCCCCAAAGCGATCGGTACCCCGTTCAGAGCACAGATCATTTCGCTCTCAGCTTTGCCGGCATCAGACAACGAGGTCGATACGAACCTCCTTTGTCCTGTCAGAGCACTGAGAATTTACGTCACGCGCTCCGCCGCCTTCAGGCGCTCGGAGCAGCTTTTTGTTTCGTTCGGTGGGCGCAACCAAAGGTCTCGCCGCCTCGAAACACAGCCTATCCAGATGGATAGTGGACGCTATTGCTGCGGCTTACGCGTCAAAAGACCTGCAATGCCCCTTGGGCGTTAGGGCTCATTCCACCAGAGGCATGGCCTCGTCGTGGGCTTGGTCCAGCGGGATTTCTATTCATGACATTTGTACGGCGGCAGGCTGGGCCTCCCCGTCTACATTTGTTAGGTTCTACAACCTAGAAGTCCCCGCCTTGCAGGCTAGACTCCTTTCAGTCTGAAAAAAAAAAAAAAAAAAGTCCTAGCGACTCACTTGTGAACTGCGCTACAAGGGTAGATGTGTTCAAATATAAGACCGGCAGTGCCGCTCTGTATGTATATCCCCTCATATAGTGCTTATGTACAGGTGCGAGCCCACTCTGTTGGCCACCTAATCTCACTTATCCATGTCCCCCGGGGCGTTCCCCCCTGGGATTCATATAGTGACTGCTTAAGCGCACACGGCGTTTACAAGGGGTTCCCGGTGCGTACTTTCAGTACGCAGTACGAGAGAACCTCTCGTAAGAGAACGTACTCGGTTACTTACGTAACCTCGGTTCTCTCTAGAAGAGGGAACGAGTACTGCGTTCCCTGCCGTGTCGCGCTTCGAGCTCATTTCGCTTCAGCGATCAAAATCGAGTGTTAGCAGCCTGAACTGCCCCTTATATACGCTAAGCCACTCCCATTTTGGCGGGCTTGGCCGCGTGAGGGCGCGAAGCGTCCTCATTGGGCGTGACGTCACGCCAGGGGCTCAGTGGTAGGCTGCAGCAGTTGCCGCGGAGCAGCCAATGAGCGCGCTAGATTGCCCGCTCTAGGTCTGACTGCTGCTGCACTGCGTTTACAAGATATGGAAATTTAAGGATAAATTTTGGCTTCAATATCTCGAGCAAAGAGACTTTACCCGGTGCGTACTTTCAGTACGCAGTACTCGTTCCCTCTTCTAGAGAGAACCGAGGTTACGTAAGTAACCGAGTACGATTTTTCTCTATGGCTCTGGGTTAGTGTAAGGTTAGTAAGGTTAGCTGTAACTCAATCCAAGTAACAAGCAATTAACTAACAAAACACTTGTAACTTCTGTTACAGCTATTGAGACATCAATTAAGCATGGCTAATACAAATGAAGGTTTTCAAATAAAATTGTTTTTATTAAACAATGACAGACAACAAAAATGTGTGCTTGTGTGAGTGTGTGTGAACAAGAAAAACAAATACCAGGGGCAGGTGATCCATGAAACAGACAGGACTGGTGATGGCCATAACAATCCTAGAGTTCCAGCATTGTTCTCACAAGCCGCTTCACTCAAGACAACAAATGAAAAGTTAGTATATCCCAAAAATTAAATTAAATAAAAGTTGCTATAAAGGTGGTAGTGATTCATTACCGAACTAATTAGATGCTACCTTCACAGCTGGCGAAGTCGCGCTAGCTAACTAGCAAGCAGGCAATGCTAGAAAATTGGTTGAAACAACCAAGATAAAATATAAATAATTACACTGTGCATATACAAATGAAGACCAGTATAAGCATCGCAAAGGGCCTCTGAAACAATATAGTGACAATTCAAAAGGGGTCGATATTTCAGCAAGTTACCTCTGGAACAACTCGACGCGCAGCAATGTAAGTGAATGGGGTTCAACGCCCAAATGACAGTGTTTGGAACTAATCCGATCTTCAAATCCCGGAAGTAGGCGGTTAAAAGCGCCGACATTTTTTACAATGGAGGTCTATGGGAGTGTCGCAACTCTTTCTCTCTATGGCTCTGAAATTTCCTATACTGCAGCTTTCCTGAGCTTTGTCCAGATTTAACGAGCCCGATCTCATGAAAGTGAGTATCTATACCACGAATGTTATTTCTCGTGCCATTTATGCGACAACATTTTTTTCCGTGCATATGATACGCAGTTCTCTTACGAGAGTAGGCCTACTCTCGTACTGCGTAATATCTTACGCTAGGGAAAAAACTCTTTTCCACGAGATATTGAAGCCAAAAATTATCCTTAATTTTGAAATAATGTAAAACGCATTGCGGCAGCATGCAGACATAGGCAAGATGGCTCGCGCGCCTATTGGCTGTCCTGCAGCAGCCTATCGAGAGAGGCCTCTCGTGACGTCAGATCCAATGGTGGCGCTTCGCGCCCACTACGTCACGTCCCGCCGAAACAGGCGTGGCTTGGGCCTATAAATATAGCTCGACAGGCTGATAGACTCTGATTTTCATCTCTTCAGCGAAGCTCTCGCATTGCTGGATCCTGAGAGGAAGAAGCTGCGCCGTCTGAAAAAGCCTTCTGCGGGACGAGCCTTTGGATCTGAAGCTGCTGGTCGACAACTCGCCGCCTTCAGTCGCCGTTCCTGCTACGCTATCCGGCGTGTTATATCCTTTTTCTCTGCTAAGTGTGTGTGTTCGCCACTGCGACTCACGCTCTCATCCTAAAAGAGCCGAGCGTCTTTTTCAAGATGCCTCGTATCTTCTGTGGCTCGTGTCGAGCCCCACTCTTCGACGGGGACCGCCATGTCATCTGCGTTTCCTGTCTGGGTGAGGATCACGCACCTCTCGCGCTCGCTGACGGCAGCTGCCCTCACTACGAGCTGATGCCCATGGTGACTCTGAGGACTCGCATGGCATCTTTCGCCGAGACTGCTCCTCCGCCCGCCGCGGCGTAAAAAGCGCAGTGCTCGGCGGGCCATGGAACCTCCTCCAACCCGCGAAAGCTCACCGGTTCGCCCCCAGCTTCACTGCCTGCTTCGCTCGAGTCTCTCACTGACGGACAGCGGCCGCCGTCTGCCGCCGCTTCCGTCATGGATGACGATGAAAAAGCCGCGTCTGTGGAGGATGACAGCTGCTCTATCCTGGCGTCTGACGGTGAGGATTGGTCGAGCTCTGTGGATCAGAGCTCAGAGAGCCTCGGCCTTGAGTGGTCGACGCCCGAGGTGCCTGCACACAACCGACTGGATCAAACATCAAACATCCCCTGCAAGGGAACCACGTTTCACCGTCTTCAAGACCCATGCCTTTTCTTCCTGAGCTTCACGAAGTCGCGAGGTCCTGGAAAGCCCTCTTCTCAGCCAGAATGCGTACCTCTGTCTCAGCAGCATTCCCCGTGGTGGATGGTGCTAAAGACAGAGGTTACCATTCTCTTCCTCCTGTGAAAGAAGCTGTAGCGGCCCATCTTTGCCTGCCCTCCGCTGGACTGTAGGCTTTAGGCTTTCCTGAACTAAGTCTGTAGGCTTTCCTGTAGCTCAAACAGTAGAGCGTTGGCGCTAGCAACGCCAAGGTCACGGGTTCGATTCCCAGGGAAAGCAAGAACTGACAAAATGTAAAAAAAAAAAAAAAAAATGTGTACCTTGAATGCAATGTAAGTCGCTTTGGATAAAAGCGTCTGCCAAATGCATAAATGTAAATGTAAATGTGGACGGCGTGCTAAGATAGCGCTACCATCTAAAGCTTGCCGCACGACTTCAGCCATGCACAGTCGCGCTTACACCGCCGCTGGACAGGCTGCATCTGTTTTGCACTCGGTGGTTGACGCTCTTCCTGCCTAAGCGCTCCAGCTCCACAGCAGGCCGCTCAAAGCAGCCGTCTGCTCTAAGCTCTCAGTCGCAGCCACAGCCTGCCACCACTCCCCAGCGTCGACAGGCCCGGGACCCGAGATCACGCTCTCGCTCTGCTGGCCGCCGCCCCCCCTCTGCGTGGGCCCCGGCCTAAGATTGTGATAAAGCCAGTGGCTTAAAGTCTTCCAAGCCCGTCTAGGAAAATGACGGTGTTCAAGTCCCGCTGCGGCCAGACTTGACCACCAAAATGCTCGTTCAGTACCAGAAAATGCGACTGTTCCAGTGTATTTTGCAGAAAACAATCCGGTTCGACAGCTCGTTTGCCTGCACGTTTGCCTTCATAAAGAGTGTATTTTCTGGTATTCCGGCCACGGCCGATGGTGTTATGAGTGTAGTAAAAATGCCCACAGGCCAGTGCTCATTCCTACACACAAGCACAGCACGCCACATTCCAGGGCTTGCACACATAAAATCAACTCATGTCGATTGTGCATTAAATGTAGTGAATGTGGCCACGACCCAGTGCCCACAAACACTACACACTGCATGTCTCACGGGTTCTGTAAAAACGAAACCAACGCACATACAGTCAGCTCAGGCCGACAGTGTTTTCAGTGTAGTAAATGTGCCCACTGTCTCGCGCCCACATTCACTCACAGACATGACAAGCCCCACGGGGCTCGCTCCGCTCTCTCTCTCTCAGCAAGCCGCCATAAGAGAGTCGAGTGCCCCCTCCGCCTCGAACGCTGCAAGCCCGGCGTCTATGTTACAGCATACCGAAGCTCTCCAGTCGCCACCACGTTGCGGCCAGAGCCCAGATCTCATTCAACCCCTAGCTATTCATGCAAGTGCATGGGCAAAGCTTCCCGGGGTATCAGAATGAGTGCTGAACATTATAAAGAGAGGCTATTCCCTACAGTTTGCTCGACGTCCCCGCTGTTACGCGGTGTGAATCGAAACTACGGTAGAAATGGAAGTAGCACATCTACTTCGAGAAGAAATAGCGAAACTGTTGAGCAAAGGGGCCATAGAGCCTTTATCTCAAGCTCAGAGCGAAGGGGGTCTATACAGCAGATATTTACTGGTACCGAAACAAGACGGGGGTCTCAGACCCATTCTAGATCTAAGACAGCTAGAGAGAACGTCTCGGTTACGGATGTAACCCTCGTTCCCTGAGTAGGGAACGGAGACGTTACGTCGAATGACGACGAATGGGGTTCGCTTAGAAGCCTATCATCTTCGAACAGTAATAAAACGAGCCAATGGCAAGCAAATGCCATGGGTCTGCTGAATTTGCATAGCATAACTCCGCCCCACCTTGTGGGTATAAAGGAAGTGAGCTGGCAACATGCAGATATGTTTCTTCGCTGAAGGAGCCAAGGCTGAACTCGGCTGTTCCAGCGGTACAGCGGAAGTGGCAGGAAGACGTAACGTCTCCGTTCCCTACTCAGGGAACGAGGGTTACATCCGTAACCGAGACGTTCCCTTTCGTTGTCACTTCGAGTTACGTCGAATGACGACGAATGGGGTTACCAGTCCAATCACGCCACCTCGGCTGTCTTCCAGTGCCCTGCGTAAGTCTGAGCTCCCTGTCGTGCTAGCACGGACGAAGGACTCCTACTTAACACAGGAATACCAAGGTACACTGGGAGCATATCTCCGTGGAATATGCAATCAGTGCCCGCCCGAAGGGGGGACTTAAGAATAACATATGACCCGGAGGGGGGTGCATACGGAAACACTGGGGTGTCCAGCCCGTAGGGTGGAGTATTTCAACCCCAGGGGTGGCAGACTGGCTTGCCAAGGGAAAGACACATGCTCGAGAGAGGCTTACAGTGGAAATACACACGTAGGGGTCGCCCAGAGGGGGAACCATGCACATGGTGGCACCTAGCCAACGCGAAAGCTGCCGGAGGCATAACTCTGGCGTTGACGTCAACAGCGCTGGAGGAACTCAGGGCTTATCAGGCTCACCTGAGGAATATCGCACGTATCCAGTCCGTGGAGTGGAATGGCGAGCAAGCGAAGACACCTGAGCGGGTCCTAGCACCGGCTGGTTGAAGCGAGTACACAGGAGGACACTGGCTCCACTCGGAGATTATAGAATCTGGCGAATGTGTTGGGTGTCGCCCAGCCTGCAGCTCTGCAGATGTCTGTTAGCGAGGCGGCATGCGCTAGAGCCCAAGAGGAGGCCACACTCCGGGTGGAGTGGGCCGTCACACCAAGGGGGCACGGTCGACCTTGCTGCTGGTAAGCCAAAGCAATGGCGTCCACTATCCAGTGAGACAACCTTTGCTTGGAGAGAGCCTTCCCTTCAGCTTCCCACCATAACAGACAAAGAGCTGGTCTGAGGTCCTGAAACACTGCGTTCTGTCTACGTAAGCACGGAGGGCGCGTACTGGACAGAGCAATGCCAAGGCTGGGTCTGCCTCCTCCAGGGGCAGCGCTTGCAGGTTCACCACCTGGTCCCGGAAGGGAGTGGTGGGAACCTTGGGCACATATCCAGGCCGGGGTCTCAGGATCACGTGAGAAAAGGCCGGCCCGAATTCCAGGCACGCTTCGTCTACAGAAAATGCGTGCAGGTCCCCTACCCTCTTGATGGAGGCCAAAGCAACCAGGAGCGCTGTCTTAATTGACAGGAATTTAAGCTCCACTGATTGCAAAGGCTCAAAGGGAGCACTCTGCAGGGCATTTAGTACCACCGAGAGGTCCCAAGAGGGAACGAGAGGAGGGCGAGGAGGCTGTAGTCTCCTCGCTCCTCTCAGGAACCTGATGACCAGGTCGTGCTTTCCCACGGACTTACCATCAACTGCATCGTGATGTGCGGCGATAGCGGCAACATATACTTTCAGGGTGGAGGGAGACAGCCTTCGCTCCAACCCAGCAGGAAGGAAAGCACAACACTGATCGGGCATGATCTGGGGTCTTCTGAGTGAGAAGAGCACCAAAGACGAAGAGGTTCCACTTCAACGCGTAGGCATGTCTTGTCTTAGTGGACGACGCTCTAGCGGAAGTGATGGTAGCCACCACCGCTGGTGGTAGGGTACTCAAACCTGCCTCGTCCCGTCCAGGAGCCACACGTGGAGGTTCCAAAGATCGGGACGAGGGTGCCAAGGGGTGCCCCGTCCCTGAGAAAGGAGGTCCTTCCTCAGAGGAATTGGCCAGGGAGGTGCTGTCGCGAGGAGTACAAGTTCGGAGAACCAGGTTCGGGTGGGCCAGTGCGGCGCAACCAATACGACCTGCTCCTCGTCCTCCCTGATCTTGCACAGGTCTGTGCAAGAAGGCTCACTGGGGGAAACGCATACTTGCGGAGGCCCCGGGGCCAGCTGTGCGCCAGAGCGTCCGTGCCGAGCGTGCCCTCGGTCAGGGAGTAAAACTGGGCGCAGTGGGACGAGTCGTGGGAGGCAAACAGGTCTACCTGTGCGTCCCCGAACTGATCCCAATCAGCTGGACCGCCTGGGGATGGAGTCTCCATTCTCTCGGAAGAGGCTGAAGCCGTGAGAGCTCGTCGGCTCGTCGGCTGCACACCTCAGATGCTTCTGACTCCATATGAGGAGGTGGCGGGCGAGTTGCGACATACGGCGGGAGCGTAGACCACCTTGTCGGTTGATGTACGCTACTGTTGCGGTATTGTCTGATGGGACTAGTACGTGCTGGTTCTTGAGCAGCGCCCGGAAGCGGTGCAGAGCGAGACGTACTGCCAGCAACTCGAGGCAATTGACATGCCATAGGCGGTGGGGACCTGTCCAGGAGCCCACGGCAGCATGTCCATTGCACATGGCGGCCCAGCCCGTGGAGGAGGCATCCGTTGAGACAACAACATGCCTGGAAACTCGTTCTAAGGGCACTCCGGCCCGAGAAAGCTGAGATTCATCCACGGGGAGAAGGTCTGATGGCAGGTCGGAGTAACTGGTACTCGGAACGTGCCCTGACGCCATGCCCACCTCGGGACTCGATCGCAAAGCCAGTGCTGAAGCGGTCTCATATGAAGCAATCCGAGCGGCGTTGCCGCGGCTGCAGATGCCATATGCCCCGGGAGCCTCTGAAAAAGTTTCAGTGGAACCGCACTCTTGCCCTCAAATTGTCTCAGGCAAGTCGGCAGTGACTGCGCGCGCTCACTCGTAAGCTGCGCGCACATGGCGACCGAGTCGAATTTCCTACCGAGAAAAGAGATCCTCTGCACGGGGCAAAGTTTGCTCTTCTCCCAGTTGACCCGAAGGCCCAGACGGGCTAGGTGCCGGAGCACTAGGTCCCTGTGTTCGCAACCCTGGTCCGAGAGTGAGCTAGGATTAGCCAGTCATCGGGATAATTCAGGATGCGAACCCCGTGCTGCCGTAGCGGCACAAGGGCTGCCTCGACGACCTTCGTGAAGACGCGAGGAGACAGGGCCAACCCGAATGGGAGAACAGCGTACTGGAATGCCTGCCCCTCGAAAGCAACCCGCAAGAACGGTCTGTGTCGAGAAAAAATGGAGACATGAAGTAGGCGTCCTTCAGGTCAATCGCTGCAAACCAATCCTGTGGCTGCACACATTCGAAAATGCGCTAGGCCATGAGCCTCTTGAACGGAAGCCTGTGAAGGGAACGGTTCAAGACGCGCAGATCCAGGATTGGCCGTAACCCACCGGATTTCCTGGGGACAATGAAGTAGGGGCTGTAGAAGCCGGACCTCATTGCGGCTGGAGGGACAGTCTCGATCGCACCCTTCGCCAGCAGGGTGGCGACCTCCGCTCTCATGACAGGGGCATAGCCACCGACCATAGTGAAGCGGACTCCCCGGAAGCGGGGAGGAGACCGTGCAAACTGAATCGCATAGCCGAGCCTGATGGTTCGCGCAAGCCAGCGGGACAGGGGGGAAGCTCTAACCAGGCTCCCACGGACTGTGCCAGCGGGGTCATGCGAACGACAGACGTCCCCCCGGGGGTGCAGCGAAGCGGAATGACCGGCCCAGACGTGGGTGGCATAGCGGCCCGGTGTGGGGGCACGGTCATTAGCCGCGTCCTGCCAGAGGAGGCCAGGGAAGGACCAGCGTTCCACAGGGGCGTGCTCTGGCAGGGGTCTGGCGACAGAGGGGGACGAGAGTGGCGAGGCCCGTGAGCGTGCGCACTGTCATCCGAGAACTCTGTGACAGAGGAGGGCGAGAGTGGCGGGACCCGAGGGTGGCGCGCACTGTCGTCCGAGAACTCTGTGTGCTCAGAGATGGGAGAGACAGTTCTTTGGAAAAAGAGGTTTTCCCCCGGCCCTCCACCGGGGGAAGGAGTGGCCCTGCAACCACCTCCTAGAAAGAACTGCAACCCATCTCTGAGCTGCCCGTAACGGGAGCACCGCATTGCTGCGGGGCTGGTACGGGCTGGGGCGCCTTCCTGCGACTACCTCCACGGCACGGCCTGGGTGAAGGGTGCTGCTAGGGCCGGCAGGGAGTGTCGCAGGAGGGCGCCCTCGGCGGCGAGCGGAATGAGGCAGCTGAGCCGGCGGCTGAGCAGCTGGCCGCGGGATCAGAGCCTCAGTCCGCTCTGGGCAGCCGAGAACTCTGGGCAGAGTCCTCGACTGCGCCGCCGAGGAGGCCAGTCTGGGATATGGGGAGTTGAGGAAGCGGCTTCGCTCAGCCTCGCCCATATCAACCAGACTAAGCCAGTTTTTGTCTCTGGACCACATATGTGGACATCACCTGACCCAGGGAGCGTGTGGTCACCTTCGTCGCCCGTAGAGCGAGGTCGGTGGCGGCACGCAGCTCTTGCAAGAGTCCTGGACCAGCCCTACCCTCGTGCATTGGCAATGAGCACCCCTGGCCTGGTAGACCTGAAGGATGGGCATAGCATGCAGTGAGGTGGCAGCCAGCCCCGCAGCTCTATAGATCTCTGCCACCGGAGTAGACAAAACCCTACATGCTTTGGGGTGGGTGGGTGCTTAGGGCCGCCACGCCAGTGGAGGCGCTGTGGGGACACAGTTGTGTTGCCACAGAACACTCCATAGGGGGAACCCCAGTGTACCCACTGGCCGCGACCTCATCGAGGGCAGAGAAGGCGGAAGAGGCCGCTGAGTAATCTCATGACCTCTTCATGCACGTCCAGGAAGAAAGGAATTGGGGGCGGGCCGACGTGTGCCGGTGCGTCCCCAAAAACCGATCATCAGCTTTAAGCACTTGGGACATGGCGGAGGGTTCCACACAAGCCCAAATGCTCGCGACTGCCCGGGGAAGCATGGCAGAGTTCTGGTTCAGACTCGGGCAATGCTGGCACACCCGGAGGAGGCAGCACAGCCGAGTCTTCTCCAGCGTACTCACGCCCACCTTGTGATGCGGCGATAGACAAGATTTCATCTGCCGGGGCATCGAATGAAATGCTGGACCAGCCCGCGACCTCTGGCCGGGACTGGTCAGCGATCTCATCCGGATACCACACGGGTTGCAATGTGAAGAGGAGTGTGTGAACCGAGGATAGATCGTCGGGTTGGTTCCACACAGCAGCCTCTGATCACCCTGGCCACCAGCCGAAGTATTCCCTCTTGCGGAGAGAATAGATCGGGGTGTGGATGAGGGGACTCTCTCTCGAGGAGGTCATCGAGTCTCGATCGTTACATTGCGATGGTCATGTCCCCGCAATGAGAACATGACGCATCCACGAACGCTGTCTGTGCGTTTGCCCAAACACATCAGACAGCGTCCGTGCCCATCAGCTGATTTAATCTGTGTATCGCACCCAGAAACACACGGGCGAACCGTCTTTAAAAAGACGCGCCGCGTGCAGCTCTTTTAGAGAGATAAAACTCAAACAGCAGTGTTGAAGCGCCCAGGGAGAGACACACGACTGGCAGACCACTGCGCAGATCGGCAGGCAATATGAAGCTCGCTGGAATTCGCCGTCACACCAACACTTCTGAAGAGTAGCTCGTCTCGAAGAGTGAAGAGAGATGATCTCAGAATGGCTTGTGGAGTGAAGAATGCTCTTGGCTCCGAAAGCGAAAACATATCTGCATGTTGCCAGCTCACTTCCTTTATACCCACAAGGTGGGGCGGAGTTATGCTATGCAAATTCAGCAGACCCATGGCATTTGCTTGCCATTGGCTCGTTTTATTACTGTTCGAAGATGATAGGCTTCTAAGCGAACCCCATTCGTCGTCATTCGACGTAACTCGAAGTGACAACGAAAGGGAACCAAGGTTACGTTAATAACCGGGTACGTTTTTCTTGTTATGAATTGTATCCTATCTTCCATTATTACGGTCAAGACCTGCCTGGAACTACTTTAGTAGTATTTTCCCTATTTTATTTTCCCTGAAAATAATTGCACACAGTAGAACGTTCGTCAACCAATCAGATTCAAGCATTCAACGGCCCTGTAGTATAATATAATATATTATAGCTGAATGTAAAATAAAGCTGTTCTCATTTCCTATATTTTTTTTGTCAGACAATAGAACGAGTAGCTATGATATAGGCCTAGGCCTAGTGAATGACTACATTTTTTATAGGCCTTATGTGGAAATTTAACTGAATTGAGAGAGTTTGGGAACCGGATGAACTCTGTGATAGTGAGTAGGCTATTTAAGTAATAAGCACAAGAAAAGAAAGGAACTTAAAATGGTCAAACTAAATTATTTAAATAAAAACCAAAAGAAAAGCAGATAAGTGATAAGTCCATGGAAAAACACTGCTCATTCACGTCTGTCAGCAGCCCGCTGCTCCTCTCAGCCATTCACTGAACAGGGTAAACGCAGCTAGAGTGAGTGACGGGTGGGAGAAACCAAAAAAGTCGGGGTCCGAAAAGTCGCTAAAAATATGCGCGATTCCTTTGCGGTCTGGGCGCGGAGGGGTGAATATCTCCTGCTCTGACTGCAGCTGGGTGCGGCGTCTGCGCGAAGACTGGGCCGCCTGTGAGTGCTTTGCCTTTGGGACGCGGGTGGAACCCATGGCACCACCCGCTGCTCGTTGAGAAGATGCAAAGATGCTGCTTGTTGAGGAGATGCAAAGAAATTACACATTGCTGGGTGTTAGGTTTTTTAGAGTCACTTATTTGCTTTAAAAAGTCGGTAATGCTTTAGATTACAGCCCGGAAAGTACTGCGTAATTAAGACGAATTTACAGCACAACTTTCGGTAATTATAGTGTACCTATAAAGTACTTACCTGTAAGTATAAGGGAACAATATGTAAAGTTTGGGGAATAAAGGGGTAACAACCAGGAGAATTAAAAAAATATTTATACTGTAAGTATTATAGAACTAAGGGGTACTTATTGTACTATTATTATACAACAATCCTTTTCTCTAAAAATTACATATTTATGCATTTATACAGTTTTTTTTTTTTTTTTCAAAAGTGCAGATGTTTAAGTTTGGGCTTACATGTTTTAAGGCAAGTAAAGTTAAAACTATAAAAAAATCATAATACTGGGAAATATACTCTTGTTCCATGTAGTTACAGGGTAAGTGGTGCTTGTTACCCTCTTGTTCCATGTAATTACAAGGTAAGTACAATAAAGATACATACACAATCTAATATCACTGACTCAGAAACCTTTATTTGAAAAACAACTTATTACAGTTGGTCTGAATGAAACGATAGTCTAAAGTATTTTTTTTTTGTTTAATATTGTAATTTTTCTTATAAACATCTATCGTTTCACTTCAGAAGATATTGATACATCCATTAGGGTCGTATGGATTACTACAGTTATTGCAGTATGTGCAGTTTGATGCTCCAACTTTTAGGAACACATGAGCTTGCATTATATGTATTCCCAGAGATGTATTCTTTATTTTTCTAAAAACCTTCATTTGTGTTAATCTGAAGAAGGAAAGTCGTATACATCTTGGATGGCATGATGGTAAAAGATGAGTAAATGGTGACGACGTATTTCTGGGTGAACTGCATTTTCTATTAATACATAATACAGAATAGCAAGAGACATGATTTCTTCTTCAGATTCATCAGTGGAAAGAAAGAAAAAGAAGAGGAACAAAAGGAAGGAGCCAAGCTAGAGAAAAAAGGGGGGACAAAACATGCTACTTTCTGTCAAGAGTTTTGAAACGAATTGTTGATTTAAAAAAGTTTAGTTTTAAACGAAAAATAAGTCTTGTGAATCTGTTTTTAATTAAGTTGTTTTTCAAATAAAGGTTTCCGAGTCAGTGATATTAGATTGTGTGTATGTATTTTTATTGTACTTACCCTGTAATTAACTACATGGAACAAGAGGGTAACAAGCATCACTTTAATTTACGGCCCGCAATGTCACACTTACCCTGTAGTGTAAGTGAGTTTAATCACAGGTTATGATGTATTGGTTTATGTCAAGTTGTCATATCAAAGACATCTCAAACAATGTCATATTTGCATTTAAAATGTCATAATTGAGCGAATGACACTTTGCATAAAACCTCCTTCATATTCATGACATGTCATGTCATGATTAGGGTGTCATGTCAGTCTTATGCACACCCCCCTCAAGTAAAGTGTTACCAACTAGTGCTGATGAAAGCCGCCTGCGTCGGGGGAAAAAGCTGCACTTGAACACACCAAGAGAACTACAGGCGACTGTCAGCTAGAATGCGCGTTCTGCGCCTGCGTGTAAATGAGACAACTGTTATTTCTGCAGATATATTCGTCATTCAAAACGGAAACCGACTCTGCAGGCTGTAGATACACAAACCATAAACATAGCAGTGCGTGCTTACCGTTTTGAATATCAATCCCGCTAAACACTTTCTTTATTCCACTCCTCTCATGTTAATATTGAAATATTCGCCAAGGAACACTCAGGTAAGATGACGTAACATTAGAACAGCCTATCTGTACCGTTTTCTGTACTGTTTTGCTTTTATTATCGTGCACTGAATCGTTCACTAAGTTGAACAGCCAATCAGAGTTCCCTCTTTCACCGACGGCCAGACGCCGACCAAAAAACCCGATGGCGTCAGACTATAGAGAATGCGAACCTACGTCACGCTGCGTTGCATTTCGGGAAGGCGCCGCCATCTTTGCAGGATACGCTATCCGTTGCCATGGTTTCTTCACCAGTGAGACCGAGAGAAATAGCAGCAGAGAGCATTTTGCGATATGGCGAAGTTTCTTGGGAATAAATGGAGAAGGAGGAAGGGAAAGTGGCTCTATCAAGAGAGAATAAAAAACAACGCCAGGCAGCGCTATTTAGAGAAACTGCTTGTCAATAAACTGACTGCAGTGACAGCGAGCACAGCATGATTGCAAAAGCAACACATTTTTATTATTTTATTATTATTATTATTTTAGCACCAGATCGCCTTTTATTTAACACAAACAAACAAAATTAATACTCTGGTGGTCAACTAGAGTTGTTTAATTTGTTATAGATATATATGTACCACGAAATGTTTTAAAAAGTCACTTTTTTCAATGACGTATGACTCACATTGACAGAATGTACGATCTGTAGGTGCAAATGCACGTATCTGATTCATATCGGATATATTTCCACATATGAATGATGCCAGAAATCTCGAGTATGACTGAGCTTACGACTTTTACAGGTTACTTTGTGGGTTTGTAAGTTGCACCCAGCCGCAGAAGACTTGTTCATAGGCTTCTAATGACTGAAAGCTTCTGAACTCTTGCTATGCATCTTGTACTGTAGGCACTGATACCAACTCTGTCCGGGTGTGAAAGGTGGTAGTGCTTCTGGGTCTTTCGTCCATTCTGCAGCTGGCATGTCGTACGGGTCCATCTTGATTAATGACAAGCAAATTCTCTAAATAGCGCTGCCTGGCGTTGTTTTTTATTCTCTCTTGATAGAGCCACTTTCCTTTCCCTTCCTCCTTCTCTATTTATTCCCAAACTGCGCCATATCGCAAAATGCAAACAAATATCAAGCTGCTCTCTCTCTCTGCTGCTATTTCTCTCGGTCTCACTGTTGAAGAAACCATGGCAACGGATAGCGTATCCTGCAAAGATGGCGGCGCCTCCCCGAAATGCAACGTGGAGTGAAACGTGTGATGTCACATTCGCATTCCCTATAGAGTCTACGGTATGGAACACTCCGGGAAAACTACGTCGGCCGATGCTCAAAACAACGTCTGACATTGCCCAACGGCCGATAGTCGGCTTGGTGTGTCCCGGGCTTTATATTTCAAAAGCTCATGGAAAATGTGATTTATCAATTCATGACCACTTTAATGTAATTTATTGTTAATGTTTTTGTTTGTCTGTTTGTTTCTTTATGCTCCTAAGGCTGAAATATCTTCAGTATGCAATTTTCTGCTCTTCTCTTCATTTCATCTATATCAGCAGCAGTTGGTGAGTTATTACTCTAATTGAAAAATGTTTATTTTAGCATGTCTCATGTGTTTACAATAAATGCTTGAAATGAATCACAGTTAGATAGTAGTTTGCTAGACTTAAAGCAAAAAAAAAAGTACAAAGATCCTAATTCAGTCATTATACCTGTTATTGGTATTTAAGTGATACAATTTATATAGATTTGCATGCATTTTTGCTTATTTACTGGGTTAAAAAAACCGTTTTCCAGTTACATTATATTTCGCATGATTCATGGTAACACTTTATGTTCGGTTATAAGTAATTTATAAGTTATTAGTTAATTATGAACTAATAATTTACAAAACATAACTATACATTCATAAATGATTAATAAGTGACATGCTGACATTTTATGAATGTTTTGTTAATTCAGTTATAAGTCACTTATAAGTTATAAGTTAATAATGAACTAATAATTTACAAAACATAACTATACATTCATAAATGATCAATAAGTGATTTGCTAAAAATGTATGAAAACTTTTTCTTCAGGTGCATGGAGCCAAATAGATATGGAAAACGAGCAAGAAGGTAGCTGGCCGCATACTGAATTCAGTACAGACTACAGAAGTTTATACATTTTTTTCTCTTTTTTTCTGGATTGCATAGTGCAAAAAGTGCAAAGTGAATTCAAAACAAATGAACAGGAGCAAACGTTTCAACACATTGCTATCTTCAGTGCTCGCTCTGCAACAAACATTCACCCTTTTGTTGGTAAATTAGCAATTCACAAATCACAAGTACAACTCTATCACAGGTGGAGCTCCAAGAGAGTCTGATCATTGACATGCATGACAAAATATTAGGTATTCAATTATAGCAACAACAAAAAAGGAGTATAAAAACAATGCATATAATAATAAAAAAAACACAGAGAAAAAAAAAACTTTATAAAAAACAGGAAAGTTCTAGTTCTTCATACCATCAGGGAATAAAGACTTAAGGACCATCCTCTGCCAAAACCTCATCCATCCATCGGGCGGCGCAAGATTCGACCTTTCTGGGAGGGGGCGTAATGTCACAATCAGGGCTTAAAAAAAAAAGGTTTTATTTACTTAATTTCATTATTTGTTCAATTTTATTTCTCTTTCTTTATTTGTTCAATTTTATTTCTCTTTCTTTAATGTTCTTATTAATTGTTATGATGGGAAAAAAGGAGAATGCATTGATACCAATAAATACAGTACATAATACAAAAATTAATTTACTTATAAGTTATAACTGAATTACAAAACATAAAAATGTTAGCATATCACTTATTTGTTTATGAATGTATTTTAATGTTTTGTAAATTATTAGTTCATCATTTACTAATAACTTAAATAACTAATAACTGAACATTATTATAAAGTGTTACCCTGTCTTTCTCTTTCCCAGGCATGGCTAGTGTACTTGTTACTAAACCTGTGATATCCTACTGCCACCAGGCCATCACTCTGCACTGCAATGTATCTCTATCTGATGAAAAGGACAGTGAATTCCGCGTTACTCATCTAAGCTGGATTAAAGAATCAAATAAAACAATATGCTCGGAAAGCAATACAGCAATCAGACGTTTTTTCAGCTGCCAATATATAGCAAACAAACAGCTGGTACTAACTATTGCCTACCCAAAACCAGATGACATTGGACGCTATATCTGCAAACTCCGATCCTCCCATGGACATACACATGCTGATACCAATGTGACACTGGGTATGTAGGCTCAAATTTTATGATAGGGAGTGAAGAATCAACTTATTTATTCTTTTCACAAATTCTTCATACTCAGAATCCTTTCCTGTACTCAGAACTTTCCTGTAGCTCAAACAGTAAAGCGTTGGTGCTTTCTATGTCAAGGTCATGGGTTCGATTCCCAGGGAAAGCAACAACTGATAAGAATGTAAAAATCTGTAGCCTACTTTGAAACGCAATGTAATTTGCTTTGGATAAAAGTGTCTGCCAAATGCATAAATGTAAATGTGTACTGTATGTCTATGCAAAATTGAGGAAATTATGTATTTATTTTGTTTTTGCTTTTCTTTTGAGCTATGGGATTGGCTAGCATTTTAGTCAATGCTAAAGGGTCGGCTAGCATTTTAGCCAACCCTCGTTAACTTTATGTCATTCAAGATGCATTTTAGAATCACAAGTCAACATTAATGAAATTTTCTTTCTTTTCTTAGAGTGTCCTCAGAAAATTGTCCAGATACATGAAGATGGGAACAGGGTGACATGCAAGGTTGAGAGGTCAAACCATGAAGGGCGCATCCACTGGTTTCATGGAGCAGTCAATCTAACAAGTCAATCAACTCAGGACATTTATTCTGCTGTTGATGGATCATATACAGTGATTAGTTCTCTCAATGACAGTTCAAATTGGAAAACGTATAACTGTTCATACTGGGTACCTCAAATTGAGCAATATATAGCAAGCAAGAACATTGTTATGGAAGATAACACACAATCTAACACACAGTCTTTCAATAGTGGCAGAAGATCTGGTCTGGTCTTCTGTTTGTCTCTCCTATGGACGCTCATTCAGCCCTAATGGCAGCAATAACTGCAAAAAGCTAATTTTGAACTTTACATCAGCAGACACATTACACACATTAATACACGCTCAAATGTACAGATCAAAGACACCAATTATATGTTCAATGGCTTGTTCTGCCCAGTCACGAGGTGATAACCTGAGGATAACCTGAAAGAGAATCTTTAGGTGGCTTGGGCTAGAAAATAAATCCAATTACATCATATAAAAAAGAGCGTATTGATACAAAGATAAAGCAACAATTAAATGAATCTGAATAACATTACAAACTAATGTAAATATTAACCAAAGTTGGTCTGGGCAACGTAAAGTACAAAAACTCATCCCGAGTCTCAACGATATTAACAGCCAGCCAACACTCCCTACTACTGTTATTTTTAGCTTCCCTATGGAGGACCTTAAGCTGGTGCATTCAAAATGTGATTCAAACTAGTTACAAGTGTCAGCTATTAAATCACATAGCTGTTATCTTTACAGCACAAACATATTTTTTTTTATTATTAATTCGAATTTCCTTCAAAATTATAAAAATGCACTGTCCAAAGTTCAATATGATTCTCTTACGAGAGTACTCTCGTGTTGCGTAAGCTAGCTTATGCTACGTGAAAATCCCTTTTCTCGAGAATACTGAAGCCAAAAATTATCATTAATTTTGTATTATTTTAAAACGCATAATGCTGCAGCGAGCAGACCTAGGCGAGGCTGCTCTGCGGCAACTTGCTGCAACCTATCGGCAGGCTGCCCGTGACGTAAGCACCAATGAGGGCGCTGGCGCTATTCCTGCTGCGCTATCCATCACCCATATCCTTGTTTAAACTCACACTCCATGTGTGTTCGCCGCCGCGACACTCACGTTTTCTTCCTAAAAGAGCCGAGGCGTTGTTTCAAATGCCTTGTGTTTCCAAATGCGGCTTGAGATAGTAGCCTATCAAATAGAGACTGTGTCTGTTCCCCGAATTTGGAAATCCAAAAAACGTCTAAACTAGGGCTGTCAAACGATTAAAATATTTAATCGCGATTAATCGCATTAATGTCATAGTTAACTCGCGATTAATCGCACATTTTTATCTATTCTAAATGTCTCTTGATTTCTTTTTGTCCCATTATTTTTTCTCATTTTAATGCTCTTATCAACATGGAAAAGTGGATCGGCTTGCTTTGTGCAAATGTTTTTTTTTATTGAAAACAACATATACTGTGTTCAATTTCACACTAACATTCTCACTTGGAGCAAATAATCTCTCACACAATGTAACACTGTCCATCAATAAAAGGGTGAAAGAAATACTGATGAGGTGACGTTACTGATATTAACGAGTGGGCGTAGAAACGCATCAGCGGTGTGTGTGCTTTGCCATCAAGTGGTGTTTAGACTGGACGATGATAGCTCAGTTCACAACTTTAAAAGTAAACTTTCCATTCAGAATCTTATTGGCATCCATTTCGGCATCTCGCGCTCATCATTCATCCACTCAAAGCTTAACGTTAAAGGGAGTCGCACACCGGACGAGAAGCGCCACGCCTCGTATTTAAAATTCGAACACATTATTTCTTTTTTATTGCTGGCCATAAACTGAGAAAGTGCGCGTCCGATGTGCGATACGAGTTGTCCTAGATGCGGCTCGGCGCTGCGCTTCTCGTCCACTCTTTGGCCGGTTCACATCGCAAGCCCAAACAAGTCTGTGCGGCGTGCCTGTTGTTTTGTTTAGCTAGATCCGGTGTGGTGTTGTAGTTTTAATAACGTTACTAGTTGTTGCAAAAGCATGGGAAAAAAACTACAAAGTTTGCTAGGCGTTAATCTTGCGATAAAAAAATGTACGCCGTTAAAATGGGTTTGCGTTAACGCCGTTAATAACGCGTTTAACGGACAGCCCTAGTCTAAACCCATTTAAGGTTAAAATGTTTATTGATGTTCAACAAATAAAAAACAGATATAATACAGATGAGCAAATGATAAAGCTTGGGTTGCTGAATATTCGATCGCTTACTCCAAAAGCACTCATTGTTAATGATATGATTTCAGATTATAACCTAGATGTGCTGTGTTTGACAGAAACCTGGCTAAAACCAAATTATTACATTACTTTAAATGGTCCACCCCACACAATCACAGTTCTAAACATGAACCTCGTCTGAAAGGCAAAGGAAGAGGTGTTGCTGTAATTTATAGTAATATTTTTAAAACCACTAAGAAATCTAATTTTAAATATAATTATTTTGAAGTGTTGGTGCCTAATGTAAAAATATATAGTGTAAATGATAAATCACGTTTGAGATTTGTGTTGGCTACTGTATACAGGCCACCAGGGCACCATATAGACTTTCTCAAAGAATTTGCGGACTTTCTATCAGAATCAGTATTGGCTGCAGATAAAGTACTAATTGTTTTTGTTAATATACATGTAGATAAAGAAAAATATGTATTGGGATTGGCATTTAAAGACATTGTAAACTCAATTGGAGTTAGACAACACGTGTCAGGACCTACTCATTGTCGTACTCATACTCTAGATCTAATATTATCACATGGAATATGTTGATGCCGTTGAACTGCAGCAGAGCGATGAGCTCAGATCATTATCTAGTCTCATGTAAATTACATTTAGCGAAGGCTGCAAAGCCGACTCCGTGTTATAAATATGTTAGACCTATCACTTCTGCTGTCAGGATTCTGGTTTGATCTTCAGCCTTTCTGCTGTGTTTGTCTTGTGTCTTGATTGTCAGTTCACCTCACTCTACCATCACAGCTGAATCCCGTTCTAATCAGTGCTCTCACTCTCATTACTCACACACCTGTTTCCCATTTCTGCACTGATTTTCTCCACTACTTATGCGTCTCTCTTTCTTTGGTTCTCTGTCAGTGTGTCTTGGTTTCCGTCAGTTTCACCACTGTCCCCTTGCCTGAAAGTCTTGTTTTGGTTGCTTCTAAACCTTTAAAGCCTTGTCTGACTATTTAATCCTGTTTTGTTGTTTATTTGCCTAGTTCCTGTTCCCTATCTCAACTCAACTTGTTCTCCTGGTTTTTGACCCCCTGCTTTCGTCCTGGACTATTGCCTTGGCTTCTACCTTGAAACTGTTGGTCCGCTACTGGTTTTGACCCCAGCCTGTCCATTGGATTTCGACTCTGCCTCGCCATCTTACTTGGTGACTCGGCTACCAATTATTTTATGTTTTGTTTTGTTTTGCTTCAACCTTTTGGACAATAAATTCTATTTTCAATTGATCTGCTCTTGGGTCCCTGTTGTCTCTGCACCACCCTAACATCTGCCACTAAAGATTGCTTTATCAATAATCTTCCTAATCAGTTTAATCATCTCAGCATCCCAGATAGCTTAGAAGAAATGAAGCTAGCGCAAGTTCTGCCAGGAAGACTCAATCGTTCACGTCACTAATTACCTTCTCATCTATCCAATCATATAATTTTTACTGTAGCATAAAAGGGTAGTACTTACACATGTTTGAGTTCGCAGATGCTGTCGCTCCAGTTACCACCATCCTCCCCGTCTCCACAAAGACGGGACCTTTCTTTCAACCCCCCTACTCCACCAAGTCGGGTCCTCCCTCCATCATCCCTAACACCACCAGACAGGCTATCCCCTCCATCCTGAAGACTTCAGAATGTTCTTTTTCTCCATCCACCCTGCCACCACCAGATGGCCCCTTTCCTTACTTCGCGGGGGTGGCCTTCTTCTTCAGGCGGGACACGCAGATTCCGTACCCTCTGAATGCGAGTTAGTTCAGTTCAGTTTATTGAAGTTGCATCTCATATCATATTTACATACAATGCAAGAGCAAAAATCTTAGGTCTCCCTCCCTCCTGACAAGCAGCAGCTTAAAAGTGCCTATACACACACACACACACACACACACACACACACACACACAATGATAAAAACAGTACATTACATCTCCATAATAAATAGTGTCTATCTACTGTTAAGAAGCCTAATAGCTTGGTGAAAAAATGAGTCTCTAAGTCTGCAGGTTTTTGCTCTCAGACTGCAGTAGCGCTTGCCTGAGGGAAGCCGCTGGAAAAGGTTGCTGTTAGGGTGGCTGGAGTCCTTGACAATCTTTTGGGCCTTCGTCTTGCACCTCTCCTGATACAGGTCTGCTATAGGTGCAAGCTCACAGCCGCATATTTTCTGAGCAGTTTTTACTACTCTTTGTATTGCTCTGCGGCTGTTTGTAGTGCAGTTGCCATACCAGGAGGTGATGGCCCCTGTGAGGACACTCTCAATTGTCCCTCGATAGAAGGCACAGAGAACATTGGGGCCCATGCCAAATTTCCTCAGACGCCTAAGGTGGAACAGGCGTTGCTGGGCCTTCCCCACTATTCCCGTAGTGTGTAGGTCCCAGGTGAGGTTATTGGTGATGTTGATCCCAAGGAACTTAAAACTGCTCACCCTTTCCACAGCATTCCCCTGAATCATCAAGGGAGTCAGTTCAGCTCTTTTTCTCTTCCTGAAGTCCACCACCAGCTCTTTCGTTTTTGCCACATTTAGTGACAAATTGTTATCCTGACACCATTGTACCAGATTCTCCACTTCCTCCCTGTACAACAACTCGTTGTCACCTCTAATCCGGCCCACCACCGTGGTGTCATCAGCAAACTTGACAATGAGGTTTGACGAGTGTAATGGTGTGCAGTCATATGTGTACAGTGAGTAAAGAAGAGGACTAAGCACACAGCCTTGGGGCACTCCGGTACTCACGGTTAGAGGAGCGGAGGTGATGGACCCCATCCTAACCACCTGACGGCGGTTACTTAGGAAGTCCAGTATGAGATTGCAGAGGTCCGATGGAAAATCAAGGCTGCTGAGTTTTTTGACCAGTCTAGAGGGAATTATTGTATTGAATGCCGAGCTATAATCAATGAAAAGTATTCTGACATAAGAGTTTTCATTTTCCAGGTGCGTGAGTGTGTTATGGAGTACTGTGGATATAGCATCCTCTGTGGATCTCTTTTCTCGATAGGCAAACTGATGGTGATCCAGAGTTTTTGGGACAATAGTGCTGATGTAATCTCTTATAAGCCGTTCAAAGCATTTGCTCACTATCGGAGTGAGGGCAACAGGCCGCCAATCATTTAGACACATGATTTTGCTCTTCTTGGGAATTGGCACTATTTCAGAGGATTTAAAGCAAGAGGGAAATACAGAGAGAGACAGACAACGGTTGAAAATGTCCACAAACACGCCTGCAAGTTGTGAATCCCATCCGGCCCAGCAGCTTTTCGGATGTTCACTCGCTCAAACACACGTCGCACATCACCCTCTGTGATGTGGAATGTCCTAGGTGTGTTATTGGGAGTGTTTGCACTGCCGGCGGGACTACTCTGGGGGGTCATGTTGGTGATTTCAAACCGGGCATAAAAAAGATTCAGCTCATCTGGCAGTGTAGGCAAGACATTAGTTGTATAACTAGGTCTTGCCTTGAGGTCCGATATGGAATGTATACCCTGCCATACCCTGCGTGAATCGTTTTCACTCAGCTGTTTCTAAATTTTTTCCTTATATTGCCTCTTTGCCAGCTTGATTGCCCTGCGGAGGTTATATTATATAGCTATTTTATATAGCTATAGCTATTTTCTTCTCCTCCGAGTTCCCAGAAGAAAAGGCTTTGTCTCTTGCTGTGAGGGCTAGTCTTACAGAGTGATCAAGCCATGCTTTTTGGCCCGTAGGCACACACGACAGTGAGAGACCTATTCCCGACCCGTAGGCGCAGGGAAACAACCCTCTCGATCACCGGGGTAAATTCCACCACATGGCGGCTGAGTTGGGGGGCTATTAACAAACCCACACAAGCCCGCCGCCTCTTACCATGGGCAACTCCAGAGTGGTGAAGAGTCCATCCTCTCTCAAGGAGTGTGGTTCCAGAGCCCAAGCCGTGCATAGAGGTGATTCCAACTATCTCTAGTTGGAACGTCTCAACCTCACGCACAATCTCAGGCTCCTTCACCGCCAGCGAGGTGACGTTCCACGTCCCTAGAGCTAGTTTCCGTGTCCAGGGTTCGGGTTGTCGAGGCCCCCGCTTTCGACTGCCGCCCGATCCTCTCAGCACCGGCCCCTTACGGTCCCTCCTGTAGGTGGTGAGCCCACGGGAAGGTGGCCCCACTTCGCTCATTCGGGCTGAGCCTGGCCGGACCCCGTGGGGGGAGGCCCAGCCACCAGGCGCTCGCATACGAGCCCCAACCCCAGGCCTGGCTCCAGTGTGGGGCCCAGGCTGCGCCATACTGGGCGACGTCACGGTCCTCGATTTAGTTTTCCTCATAAAGTTTTTTTTTTAACCACTCTTAGTCTGACCCGTCGCCTAGGACCTGTTTGCCTTGGGAGACCCTACCAGGGGCATATAGCCCCGGACAACATAGCTCCTAGGGTCATTCCAGTACTCAAACCCCTCCACCACGTTAAGGTGGCAGTTCAAGGAGGGGTCCTTTGCTAAGGGCTGTCCGGTCCCTGTACGACCGAAGCAGGAGCTTGGTTCGCATTGCCGGCAGTATTCTAGGCGCAGCCAGGGGCCGGGGGGTGTCTGGTTTGGGAACAACCCAATTTCGTCTCTGCTCTTTGCAGATGATGTTGTCGTGTTGGCCCCTTCAGACCAGGACCTTCAGCATGCACTAGGACGGTTTGCAGCCGAGTGTGAAGCGGCTGGGATGAGAATCAGCACCTCCAAATCCGAGGCCATGGTCCTCAGTCGGAAAAAGGTGGCTTGCCTACGTCAGGTTGGTGGAGAGTTCCTGCCTTAAGTGGAGGAGTTTAAGTATCTTGGGGTTTTGTTCAAGAGTGAGGGAAGGATGGAACGGGAGATTGACAGAGGGATCGGTGCAGCTTCTGCAGTAATGCGGTCGATGTACCGGTCTGTCGTGGTGAAGAAAGAGCTGAGCCGCAAGGTGAAGCTCTCGATTTACCGGTCAATCTACGTTCCTACTCTCACCTATGGTCATGAGCTTTGGGTCATGACCGAAAGGACAAGATCCCGGATACAGGCGGCCGAAATGAGCTTTCTCCGCAGGGTGGCTGGGCAATCCCTTAGAGATAGGGTGAGAAGCTCGGTCACTCAGGGAGGAGTTCAGAGTAGAGCCGCTGCTCTTCCACATCGAGAGGGGTCAGCTGAGGTGGCTCGGGCATCTGTTCCGGATGCCTCCTGGACGCCTTCCCGGGAAGGTGTTCCGGGCGCGTCCTACCGGGAGGAGACCCCGGGGAAGACCTAGGACAGGCTGGAGAGACTATGTCTCCCGGCTGGCCTGGGAACGCCTCTGTGTCCCCCCGGAGGAGCTAGAGGAAGTGGCTAGGGAGAGGGAAGTCTGGGCATCTCTGCTTAGACTGCTGCCCCCGCGACCCGGCCCTGGATAAGCGGAAGAAGATGGATGGATGGATGGACTTGACTATCAATTCTGCCACTAAAGATGGCTTTGCCTCTGTACAAATCACCATGATAAACAGTCTTGTTATCATTATTAACTTATTTAACATTCAATACACATGCACAAAAGTTCAAAACAAGAAGGGAAGCATATAGCCTTATGAAAAAAGAAAACGCGAATATTGTGGTTGCTGCGGTTACTTGCATTTCTCTGTGGTTGGCTTGTAAGCGCAGAATAATACAATATTGCGGTTATCGCGACAGCCCTGGCTATTTCAAGGCATGCGATTGGCTTTTCGCTACCGATGTACCAACCAAATTTCGCTACCAAATTTTCAAGTGCACATTCTCCATGAACTCAAGATCAAAGCCTGGTACAAACAAAGCCCGATTTAATTGGTTTGGTTTTGTCAACTTAAAACTAATCATGAGTTTGTTTAACTACCATCATGCTATAGCTATAGGCCCCAGGTGTAAACAGGGCTTGTAAAATCTGCATTGGGAAATATTTCGACCTCAAATTCCAGATCATATGAATTTCTATTGAAATGACTGAAGTTTGCCCCTCAACTTTATGCAGTACTGCACAGACCGATCGGCGAATGACATCAAAGCACAGAGAGAGTGATTAGAGAGCAGCCGGTGCCATATGCTTTCAAATTGCTCTTGCCATATTTTTTGTCATACACCGAACAGTCTGCGCAGCGCCACATCAAGTTGAACCAAATGTGAAGGTTCCACCAGTGGAAGGAAGTAAATGAGTCGAACATACTTAAAGTACTTAAAGACTGTAAGTCGTGATGTTAAGAACACTGCTTCCGGGTCCATGCCGCCTCCATTCGTTTCTACCCCAAAAGCTGCCTCCAGGATCTTTTTCACAAACACTGGTTGTAAACCTTTTCACTGACAGCACCCATTTGCACCATCAAATCTTCATATACTGCAGAAACCAAATATTATTATTAATATATTACCTAATGTCACACAACTCTGAACAAAATTCAATGACATCAAGGCTTTAATGTGATTTGTTACCAAGGCACACAAAATCCAAGTCAACCATTACGCTTTTTCGTAAAAAAGTGGATGAAACCAATAACATTGAAGCATTGTATGTAGCTTTGTCTGTTCTTTTCCCGTTTACTTCCCTTGTATGTTAAACACAATTAGCACAATTCGAACTAAATGTGACATTTTAATAAAGTTAAACTATACTACTTACCAATTACACAACAAAGATTTAAATGCAGACGAAAACCAAAATGGTTTACACATAAACCAAAAGTGGCATTAATTACAGTATGATCTCTGGGAACAGGTTACTTGGAAGAAAATAAATACTAACAAAATAACTTGCACCCTCTTATAAGGATAATAAATGTTACAAGAGATTAAACTGTAAATTAGCTTTAGCTTCATGGTTAAGTGATTAAGGTCTGCAAACATTTTACCAATTAAAACTTCTAATAAACTTCAATACAAAGTTCTGATGAAATGTAAATGAAAATGTTCTGCAACAGCACAATTGTAATATCTTAAATTGCACACAGCTTTAAGTACAATGCAGTCAGTGTAGGCAAGTGAATAAAATATCAGTGTGAAAAGCTCTCTTTCTTTTGCAAGCTCAATTTTGAACATACCTGTCCTGATACAGAAGAAACATGAGATATTGTTTTATATAACACCTTGAACAGTTTAGTTTCATATTGGCTCTATAAGGGCACAATAGTGCTACTGGCTCCCTAATCCAGAATAAGCAATTGACCGTTCGCAAAAGCCACGCCCCTTAGTTATTGTTACTACGCCCGTCAAACAATTGAGAACCATAGCCATGGCTGGGTTGAGATCCATACATTAAGTGATTGGTTTTGGAGTAATGCAGCAGACATATTCTCCAGGGCACGACAGAAAGTATAGACAGAATAGTGCACGGGAGCACATGCACAAAACAGTTTTGTAAAATTATATATCAATCATTTTTATTTGATCATATATCATTTTACAAAACTGTTTTGCGCATGTGCTCCTCAGTCACAACACTGCAATCAGCGGACGCGCTGAAACCATCAACTCTCGATGCTGTTCTCTTCATTCATAACTCATAGCCTACTGAGAAGGATATATGTGTGTAAATAGTTGTGCAACTGCGCAAACTTTGTTTTGAAGTTTAATGTTTGAGTTCCAGAGGAATTTGTGACTGTGTACCTGTTCAACCACATCAAAGTTTCGTAATTAGTAAGTCCGTGCTCTTTCTCTTTTTTTCTCTTGTTTGCTGACTGATGAGGGGCCGCAGTGCCTTTGAGAAACGGTGTTTGTACATGTAGCCTATTTTTTAATAATAGTTGAAAGCAATCATAAAATACAGCAAGTTTTAAGCCCGTGCAGACCTCACTGCCATAGGCGAATCGTTTCACTGTCTTGCTGAAATCGGAATGTTTGACGGAGGTCCTTCTCCTTAGTTACAGTTGCTGAGCTAGGATTGGACGAGAACCATTCGAGGGCGGGGTTTTGCGAACGGTCAATTATCTCAATCAGCCCAATGATCTTAGCATGCCAGTACTGCATCTAAAATTAAGCAATTACAACAGTTAAAGGCCTGGTTTCACAAATTCCTAAATTCAGGCCTGGTTTCACTGACAGGGTTTAGATTAAGACAGGATTAGGCCTTAGTTCAATTAGGACATTTAAGTACCTTTTATAAATGTACAGTACCTTAGAAAAACATAACTGTGCATCTTGAGACAAAAAAAATAACACTGACCTATTTTAAAATATGTCAGTACAACATAGCTCAACAACAGCTCAAACATGCATTTTAGTTTGGGACTAGGCTTAAGCCTTGTCAGTGAAACCTAGGGTCAATCAGGTGATCTATAAAATGCAATCATATCTCAAGACATTTACCCATTGCATTAAATGCTATATACTATATTATAGGTTTATATTCTTTTCATATTTTAAGGAGATCAAGTTAAACAAGGAAAGCGAAATGCTAGCATTGGTTGGAAGGAGAGTTCAACATCAAAGACTGAAAAGAAAAAACGTATAATTTCAGTCAGAGTTCCGTTCATTCTTTAGGACCTTCTCTTTCAACAAGTCCAGTATGACCTGCCTTTCCTGACTCTCCAGGTCAAACCGTCGTTCCCGCTCTTTTCTCTCTGCTCCAAGACGCTCTCGATCCAGGGCAATCTTACTCCTCTGGATTTCTAGCTCCTCTCTTCTCAGTGCCATCTCCTCCTCTCGCAGACTCTGCTCTGCTTCAAATCGCTTTTCTAGAAAGCTCAGGATCTCTGAATAGGTTTGGCAGCAGCACTGACATGGACGTTTGGCTGTAGGAGCTGTGAGCTCAGTCTCCTCCTGCTCTTCGGGTTCTGGGCTTACTACCACTGTTAAAAATTACACAAATATGTTTAAATTAGATGCAATAAAAGCTAATTATCTTCAGGCTGTATGTTGTTTAATGATATATGTGGTTATAATTATTTCCTAACTAAAAGCTCCTTACCAGCAGGTTGAACTGTTGTTACTGACAGCACAGTGGATTTGTCAGGCTCAAGAGATGATAATTCTTCCAGTGCTCTCTTCCTGAGGTCTTCATCCTGGTATTTATTTTCCCCACTCGCTAGAAGATTCTTCTCGGCTTCTAGCTCCAGCACTTCATGCAATAGGTCTTCTTTCTGTGCATATAGGCGCTCCGTACCAAACCTGAACATCAAAAACTCATATGTAATAACTTTGGTATGCACAAAAGCCACTCAGATGAACTTGAATTTGTATTTATTTAAATGTTATAAGTATTTCAATTAAGCTTTCTGGTAATTCCTGACCCCAGCTTTTAAAAGCACAAACCAATGTAAAGCCTGGTTTATACTGCACGCGTCCGCACAAGCACGAAGCTGTACACAACAAAAAATTATGTCATTCCGGTGTGGGCAGTCGTGCGCATTGAGTGAACTAATTTTGCGTGGTGGTGTGCATGGCATTTTTTGTAACTTTGTATGCGGCTCAGCATCCAAAGATGCACAACTTCAAGCCAATTCTGGCCGAGTAGGTACGTCTGCACCGTCATCAATACCGGCACCCAGTTTGCGCTTCTCTACATTTACAAAATTACCCTACGAAATCAGAAATAAGCCTTTTTGATGACAATACTGTTTATGTCCATGTTCAATAAAAATGTATAATGAAATTTGAAAATATTTCAGAGAATGGTGTTTGATTTAGTTTTATACATATGTTCTCATATCCAAATATTTTGTTCCAATGTCACAAGTGATAATCTCAAGGTTTACTGGGTTTCACACAATTCTTTGGTTCCCTTTCGAGGGAACTCGCAATGTGTCGATGACGCTTTGGGAACGCCCCTGCGTGATTGCGTCTGAAGCAACTAGTGTCAACTAGTCCAATGGCGAGAGTGAGCGTCACGGGCGGGTGACGTCGTGACCAGGAAAGGATAAAAGCACATTCGGTTTAGAACTGCGCTAGCTTCTGTGCCTCAGCCAGTGCTCTGTGTTACATACTGTCTGTCTTATTTATTGTTGTCTGTAACTATATCAGTCACAAGCATAGATATTATGGCGTACAAACAGCCTTAGATCGTGTGTTCCTCCCTGCCCTCTTTCTTTACGGGTGGGGATACACACAAATGTATGTGTTGTTTGTTTGGAACGGAGCATGATCTGTCGAGAGCGCTGACTACAAGCATTGCGAGTTACTATCGCTTTACAAGCTCCGTTCCCACCTGTCACTCTTTGAGGAGGGTGTTCAGGCTCGCGTTCCTCACAGTACTGGCCCCGTTGTAGCCGAGGCAGCATGGAAGCTGGTATTGTGGGGTTCGCAAATGGATCTTGCGGGGGGAGGTTAGAGACGGGCTCCGCCTTTTCTCTGCCTTCACCCGAGGGATCCAGCGCTCTCTCTCTGGGATCGGAAGCCCGCGCCGCGGCTTCTTCCGCCCTGGTAGAGAAAAATGAAAATAAGTGAGCGGGCTATGTTCATTCATAAACATTCCCGACGTGTGCGTAGATATATATATTTTCAGTCTTTCATCCAGACTATGTTGTCTTGTCTCGTTGATCTTTTACTATGTTTAATTCTGAAGAAGTTTAATTGAGGATCTTTTGATGTGTTTAAGTTTGAGGAATTAAATTATGTATGCTTGTCTGACTTTCATTAGTATGTAAGTTCAGCCTTTCATCCAGAGCGTTTTTTGACTTGTCTGGTTGATCTTTTACTGCATTTAATTGAGGAATTAGATGAGTTGGCTACATTTCATTTTGAGGAATTAAATGGTATAATATGGTGCTGCAGCAGTCCACCTCCGAGGAGATGGATGTGCTGAGCATCGAGTTAAGGGAATTGAAGATTCTCCATCTCAATGGAGTACAATGAGTTTTGTGTACAATGTGGACTGATGAACAATGAGTGTACAATGAGTTTTGGATTTTATAACTTCCATGTCAGGGCCTTCCAGTTTTTCCCGATCTCCACTAATAAAATTAGAGATCCCGGATCAACCCTTTTAGCTTGGGTTTTAATTCTCAAAATTTATATTTAATAAATTGGGTTGAAAGAGCTTGGGCATGGCCGATGCCAAAGGCACGCTTGCGAGCTATCAGTCCTGTCACGGCTATAGGCTCCCCTTAAGGCTCGGCATTACTCTCCAGGCCAGTTAGAAACTGCTTGCCGCTGGTGGGAAAGGCGTAAATGGAGGGCTGCTGGGCGGAGCAGCCCCAGCCATTAACAAACTCCTTGTGCAGGACAGAGTGTCGTTTCCTGTGCCCCCCCTCAGAAAGATTTGGGACCGGGATTGCATTCTCAACAGAAGCCTTTGAAGCAGGAGATGGATCTGAGGACCGTTGTTTCTGCGAAAAAGGCTTCGGCCAAGGTCCTGACACCACTGGTGTCAGACCTCTGAGGGCAGCCCCAACCGGGGTGGAGCGGTGTACACCTCATTATACTGTGCTCGCCCCACCTCGGTGCCCTCAGGAGGCCGTTCTGACAACCCTGCCACCCTTGGTGCCTCGGGGTGCAGCAGTCTCCAGCGAGCACATGGCTCAGAGTCACCACGACGCTGTGTCAAACTCGCACCCTCTGAGGGGGTTCAAAAACAGTTCAGTTGTTTCCTGCCAGGATGCTTCAGGTCACCGAAGTGGCTGTTACAATAACACCAGAGGCCAGTCTCGAGAGACTGGTACCCTTAGTAGATTTTCCGACAGAGTGGAAGAATTTGCCAAATATATCTCCGTGGGTCCTGTAGATAATAGAGAGGTTACAGAATCCAGTTTCGTTCTCCTCCACCTCGTTACAACGGGGTGCTACTCACGTTAGTATACCCTGAGCAGGCTCTGGTAATGGAGCAAGAAGAAGAGTCTCTATTAACGAAGGAAGCTATAGAGCAGGTGTACTCGCCTGACAGATATCGGGGTTTTACGGCCGCTACTTTATTGTTTCGGAAAAGGATGATGGGTTGCGTCCCATTTTAGATCTCCGTCTGTTGTATCGTGCAGTCATGAAACTTAAGTTCAAGATGCTCACACTCAAACAGATCGTGACTCAAATCAGATCAAAGGACTGTTTTTTCACAATACATTTAAAAGGCGCTTACTTCCATGTCTCCATCCTCCTTAAACACAGGAAGAAGTTCCTGAGGTTTTCTTTTGGGAGCAAAGAATACCATTATTGGGTGCTTCCATTCGGTCTACTATAGTTCTATCACCCCGTACGTTCACGAAGTGCTCAGGCTGGGCTACGCATTCTGAACTACATCGATGACTGGCTGATTCTGGCGGAATCAGAGCAGTTAGCGGTTCGGCATCGAGATGTCATCCTCGCTCACATGAAGAAATTGGGGTTGAGACTCCTGCTATCCTCACAGCCACAAAAGAGTTGAAGCTAGGCCAGTCACGCACTGTGAAACAGTTTGAGAAACTGTTGGGCCTCATGGCAGCAGCGTCCAATGTGATACCCTTTGGCCTACTGTACATGAGACCCTTGCAGTGGTGGCGTAGAACCAGAGGATTCTCCCCGAGGGGAAACCCACTTCGTACGATCAAGATCACGCGGCGGTGTCTCTGTGCCTTGGTTATATGGAGGAAACACTGGTTCCTATCCCAGGGTCCGTTTTGGGAGCTCTTTGCCATTGATTGTTATCTCAACAGATGCTTCCCTCACCGCCTGGTGAGCGGTAATGGAAGGCCGCTCAGCCCAGGGTCTGTGGAGGAGTCATCATCTTTCTTGGCACATAAACTGCCTGGAGATGATGGCAGTCTTCAATGCGTTGAGACATTTCCTCCCAGATCTGAGGGACCATTATGTGCTCGTCCGTACAGACAACACATCAGTGGTCTCTTACATAAATTGTCAGGGGTGTCTGCGTTCATGTCCACTATACAAACTGGCGCAGCAGATTCTCTTGTGGTCCCTAGGGAGGCTTTATTCCGAGGTGGTGGAGCATACTTGAGGGGTTTATGGCCAGGCACAAGTGGATCTGTTCGCATCTCAGGATACAACACACTGCCCACTTTGGTTCTCAGTCACAAACCCAGTTCCCTTGGGGCTGGACGTTGTGGTATAGACATGGCTGAGGCTATGTCTGTACGTCTTTCCCCAATTACTCTGCTCCAGGAGTTCTGGAGAAGGTCCGCCGGGATGGAATAAGTCTACTAGTAGTAGAACCGTACTGGTTCTCGGACCTGGTGTCTCTCCTCGATGGCTCTCCCTTGGAGATTCCAGTCAGGAGGGACCTTCGGTCTCAAGTGGAAGGGGTGACCCTTCAACCCAGCCCAGAGATTTGGAACCTGTGGGTTTGGTATCTGAGGGGGCCCAACTTTGGTCTCTCAGTTGAGGTTGTGGAGACCATACTTCACTCCAGAGCTCCCTCCACGAGGAAACTGTATGTATTAAGTGATGGGTTTTCACTTCATATTGTGGATCTCGCACAGTGGGGCCCAGTTTACTGCCCAACTGGTACAGTGCTGGAGTTACTGCGGGTTAGTTTTTCCGCAGGTTTAGGTCCGACCTTTGGTTGTTTCCTCCATGGTGCTTTTAGACCAGGACAGGACTTTGGCGGCTTATAAGCCTTATTATATAAGTAGATATCCCTGTAGGATGTGGTATGCGGCAGGCTGGTCCTCTCCACTCACATTCGTAAGGTTGTACAACTTTGACCTGGGCGATACCCCAGGTTCACAGGCGCTCTTGTCTTAGTTGTGCTCTCAGTATTCACACAGACAGGCTCTGGTTCGTATGGCGTGTTGGGCACCATCGACGCATCGTGAGTTCCCTCAAAAGGGAACGTCTCAGGTTACAACTGTAACCCTAGTGCTGAGTAGGGAATGAGACAATGCGTTACTTTGCCATACTTCCTACATCCCTGTGATCGACTTGCTTTGCCTTTTTCAAAGCTAGCGCGGTTCTAAACCGGATGTGCTTTTATCCTTTCCTGGTCGTGACGTCACCCGCGCCATTGGACTAGTTGACACAATTACATTTACATTTATTCATTTAGCAGATGCTTTTATCCAAAGCGACTTACAAATGAGAACAATAGAAGCAATTAAACTAGAGTAGGACAACAGTATGTAAGTGCTATGACCCTTCGCAGTTCAATCTAACATTTTTTTTTAAGATAGAATATAGGAGAAAGTGTTAGTATTACTGGATCAAGTACTGCCGAAAAAGATACGTCTTCAGCAGTTTCTTAAAAATAGCTAGGGACTCAGCAGCTCTGGTTGAGTTAGGCAGATCATTCAACCAGCAGGGAACAGTCATGGTAAAGGTCAGAGAAAGAGATTTTGTGCCTCTTTGAGATGGCACCACAAGACCCCGCTCGCTTGCAGAGCGAAAGTTTCTGGATGGCACATAAGTCTGAAGTAATGAGTTAAGGTACAAGGGAGCAGTGCCATTGTGCTTCATATTGCTTCAGACGCAATCACGCAGGGGTGTTCCCAAAGAGTCATCGACGCATCGTCTCGGGTTACAGTTGTAACCTTAGACGTTCTTTTGTATCGTGGGTTTGGTGAAGTGTAATACAAAACAAACATCTTCACGTGTGTACCTTAGTCTTCTCACCACTGCTTCATGGTGGGTTGGAAGACAATTACTCTGAGTTGCCCCCTGTTGTTTCAAAGAATAGTACAGTGGCGAGCGAGTCAAGTATAAAAGCCTCGTCCGTTTGGGCAGGAGGAAGAGGCTTGCCGTGCGGTGTGGAGCCAGAGGAAAGCATAAACAAGGCTTCATACTCTAATGCCTCATTTAATAAGAAATCTTGAAATACAGTTAATGACATCATGTATAACTATCTCACAGTTAAAGGTGCACTAAGTAATACTTTTTGTTTCACTGTCTGAAACAGGTGTGTTTTGGACTTCATTTTGACACTTGCAAAAGCAAATGTGTTCAGTCCAAAACCTGATCTCGACATGTCAGAAGGGAGCCCACCTTTATGTAGAAAAAAAATTTGCTTTTTTAGGCAACTGATATTACTGGAATCGGTAATGCTTTAGATTACAGCCCGCAAAGTACTGCATGAGTCAAATGAATTTACAACAGAACTTTCAGTAATTATAGTGTACCTATAAAGTACGTCTGTTTAGGTATATGGGAAAAATATGTAAAGTTTGGGTAATAAAGGGGTAACAAGCAGGAAAATAAACAAATGATTTATACTGCAAGTATTTTAGAACTAAGAGGTACTTATTCTACTATTATGAAGGCAACAATCTTATGTTAGGAGCAATTTAGTGAGAACATGCACTGCGTACCTTTTTGTAATAATAGTGTACCAATACATAAATGCTTCTTTAAAATTACGGGGAACATATTGTCTGGAGGCCATAGAAAGGCACACGACGAAGGAGATGGTGATGGATGCAAAGTCTTTTAATACAATGACAAACTTCACACCATGTTCACACAAAAAATAACCGACAAGGGACTGAACAGAACAGGGAGTATAAGTACACAAGGTAATGTAAAAAAATTAAAAAAATTAACTTGCATCACAATAAGTGTAGGCTATTGTGATTGTTCAAAACATTTGGTAGCCTAACTACTACGCATTATTTTATTAAGTTTAGTGACGGCATGGTGCATGGAAATTGATAGGCTACTGCTTTTATTATTGCTCAATACGAATTTTGGAATTTCAATTTAATTCTTGTGGTTTTATTCCGATCTTGATTCAATTTGGATATTTATTAGGTAGGCTAAAGTAGATTTTTCTCAAGAAATAAAATCTCACCTAATGCTGTTAACATAGACTACAGAGAGCCCTGTCAGCTGGTATTATTAAAGGTTAGAAATAACAACTCAAATTAAATATAGGCCTAATGCGGTTTTTATTACAACAACTTTATAATATTTTAATGCTATAAGTAAAAAATATTATAAATATGTAATTTAGTGCACATATTTAGCAAAATACTAATTTATACTAATACTACATATATTATAAAATGCAATTTTTTTCTAGCCAACTTACTTACGTTTCTAGCCAACTTACGTCATTAAATGGCTTTCCTGAGGTAAATGACATGTAACGCTCCCTTTCAAGGGAACTCGAGCTGCGTTGAGACGCACTGGGAACGCGTTCATTCGTTTCTAGCCAACTTACGTCATTAAATGGCTTTCCTGAGGTAAATGTAACGCTCCCTTTCAAGGGAACTCGAGCTGCGTCGAGACGCACTGGGAACGCCCTGCGTGATTGCGTCGTGAAGCACGTGTATAATCAGTCCAATGGAAAAATGAGACGTCATAGGCGGGTGACGTCATCGACCAGGAAGCTATAAAGCACCCTTGAGATCAGGTTCTTCTTTTGCCTTCAGAAAGCGCTATCTGTATCTGTCCCTGTCTATTTATTATTGTCTGTCTCAGTATCTATCTATCTATCTATCTATCTATCTATCTATCTATCTATCTATATATATATATAAGAAACAAGAATTCAAACGTTGTGTTGTTCCCTACCCTCGTTTTATCTCGGGTGGGGACACGCATCAGCTTTGCGTTGCTTTTTTGGGAGTAGAGCATGCCAAGTCGGTTCTCGAAATGACTGACTGAGCATTGCGAGAGGTTGTCTGTTTGGACGCCTCGCTCCTGCCGGGCGTTCTTCGATGAGGACAGTTCAGCGGCGACAAACATCTTGGGGATCGCAAATGGATCTAACAGCGGGGTTTGAGACGGGCTCGCCCTATCTCTGCCTTCACGTGTTAGATCCAGTGCCTTATCTCAGGGACAAGCACGCGCTGCGGTTTCTTCTCCCCGGGATGAGGCACTCATGCTGCGATTTTCAGTTCCGAGGAATTGGTATCGTTAGTGTTTTGAAAAAATAAAATAAAGGATATATATATATTAGGGCTGTCAGTTAACGCGTTATTAACGGCGTTAACGCAAACCCATTTTAACGGCGTCAATTTTTTTTATCGCGAGATTAACGCCTAGCAAACTTTGTAGTTTTTTTCACATGCTTTTGCAACAACTAGTAACGTTGTTAAAACTACAACACCACAGCGGATCTAGCTAGACCAACAACAAAACAACAGGCACGCCGCACACACTTGTTTGGGCTTGCGATGCGAACCGGCCAAAGAGTGGACAAGAAGCGCAGCGCCGAGCCGCGTCTAGGACAACTCGTATCGCACATCGGACGCGCGCTTTCTCAGTTTATGGCCAGCAATAAAAACGCAGAATGGCGCCCTGCGTGATTCCCACCGCCGGTGTGTGTACACTCATAGAGAATAATGTGTTCCAATCTTAAATACGAGGCGCTGCGCTTCTCGTCCGGTGTGCAACTCGCTTTAACGTTACGTTTTGAAAGGATGAATGATGAGCGCGAGACGACGAAATGGATGGCAATAAGATTCTGAATGTAAAGTTTACTTTTAAAAAGTTGCCAAATGGTTCTATTGACAAGACCAAAGTGATCTGTGTGTTGTGTCGTTGTGAACTGAGCTGTCATCGTCCAGTCTGAAATACCACTCGATGGTCAAGCACACACACCACTGATGCGTTTCTAAGCCCACTCGTCAATATCAGTGACGTTACCTCGTCAGTATTTCTTTCACCCTTTTATTGATGGACAGTGTTACTGTCACGAGTGGGAGACGAGAGACGTGGATTCAATTGCAGAGTGATTTAATAAGGAGACAAAAAGGTAAGGTACAACTCCAACACTGGGGAAACAACGGGAAGGTACACACAAAACACGTAACATGTACAACGAACCAGCACAGGACAGCAAACACAGGAAGACTAAATAGGGAGGCAAACAAGGAGGGTAACGAGCAGGACAGGTGGGACAACTAAACCAATAATCAGATAACAAGGGGGAGGGACCAGACAATGACAAGAGCACATGGCCCCAAAATAACAAAACACCCATGTGCATAACAAGACAGGACAGACATGTGACAGTTACATTGTGTGAGAGATTATTTGCTCCAAGTGAGAATGTTAGTGTGAAATTGAACACAGTATGTTGTTTTCAATAAAAAACATTTGCACAAAGCAAGCCGATCCACTTTTCCATGTTGATAAGAGCATTAAAATGAGAAAAAATAATGGAACAAAAAGAAATCAAGAGACATTTAGAATAGATACAAATGTGCGATTAATCGCGAGTTAACTATGACATTAATGCGATTAATCGCGATTAAATATTTGAATAGTTTGACAGCCCTAATATATATATATAGTATTTATATATATTTATATATATAAATATTTATATTTATATTATGAATAAGGCAGATGTTTGTGAGTTTTCAATGAATAAATAAATAAGTCAGCTCATAACGCTGTTGAATAAAGAGGAGCTTATAAAAGGAGGTTTTATTTAGTGCTGTTGCCAAGTTAAATATTTTCTGGCCAGCCGAACATTATGAGAGTAAGAATATAAGGAAAACTATATACTATAAATATATACTATATATAAAACTATACCGGGTAGGGACGGTTTCGAGAAATCGTTTCTCCTCGGCGTCCTCTGGGGGGCGACTCTCTGAGGAGCGTCGCAGTGCTGCCAGTTTGGTTGTTTTCCTGTTGGTGGCCACGGAGTGATAGTATATATAAATGTTTTTCTGATGTAAGAAACATAAAGATAAAATATGTCTGTTCTTCTGGACACTACGCTTTCAAAAAATGAAGGAATAAACTATTCAGCGGCGTTCCAGAGGTTTCTTTCTCACCGATCTAATGTTCCTGAGACTGCTGGGCGGGAGCAGTCTCAGCCTACTAAAGCTCCTCGCAGCAGAAGCCCTGACGCCGAGGCTGCAGGCTTCTGAGGGTGGTCCCCTCTGGGATTGGGACGGTTTTGAGAAATCGTTTCTCCTCTGTGCCCTCTGGGGTGCGACTCTCTGAGGAGGGTCGCAATGCTGCCAGTTCAGTTTTCCTGCCGGTTCGCCGTTTCAGGACACCGAGGTGTCAGTGTCCCCAGACGATCCTCCGAGGAGGGTAGTAGAGCAGTCAGTTTGGTTTCCCTGCCGGTTCGCCGTTTCAGTGCACTGAAGTGACTGTTCAACCAAATCCAGAGGCCAGTCTTGAGAGACATAGTAGAATTTCTGGCAGTGTGGAAACTACTGCCATATATTTCTCAGTGGGTCCTGCACACTATAGAAAAGGGTTTCAGAATTCAGTTCACTTCTCGTCCGCCCAGATTTCTAGGGGTCCTCCCCACAGTGATGGACCCCGAGCAGGCTCTGGTTATGGAGCAGGAAGTACTGACACTTCTGCAAAAGGAGCTATAGAAGGTGTTCCTCCTCCCAGCAGACAGTCAGGGCTTTACTTCATTGTTCCGAAAGAGGATGAGTGGTTGCGTCCTATTCTAGACCTGCGTCAATTAAACAGCAGGTTTCAGAATCTCATGTTCATAGTATGCTTACGCTAATATGATTGTGTCACAGATTCAGCCCGAGGACTGCTCTGTCACAATAGACTTGAAGGACGCTTATCTATCCATCCTCATCACAGGAGGTTCCTGAGGTTTGCTTTCGGAGGCGAAGCATACCAGTATCGGGTTCTTCTATTCGGCCTAGGTTTATCACCCCGCACCTTTACAATATGCATGGATGCAGCTATGGCTCCTCTGAGACTCCAGGGCATTCGCATATTATACTATCGACGATTTGTTGATCCTAGCTCAATCTGAGCAGATGGCAGTTCGGCATCGAGATGTCATTCTGACTCCTTTAAAGATGTTGGCGTTGCGACTCAACGCCAAGAAGAGTGTGCTCCTCCCAGCTCAGAGGACAAATTTTCTAGGTACATTTTAAACGATTCGCCGTAAATGGGGTAAAACTAGGCCAGTCACTCACAGTGGAACAATTTCAGACTGTTGGGTCTCATGGCAGCTGCGTCCAACATAGTTACTTTTGGCCTTCTGTACATGAGACCCCTGCAGTGGTGGCTCAGGACCAAGGGGTTTTCTCAGAGGGGAAATCCGTTTTCGCATGATCAAGGTCACGCGGCTATGCCTACGTGCCTCGGTCATGTGGAAGAACCTTGGTTCCTCGCCCAGGCCCAGTGTTGGGGGCTTCTTGTGGACGCTTATGCTATCGACGGATGCTTCCCTCACAAGTGGGGGGTGATCCATGAGTGGTCACTCGGCGAAGGGTCTTTGGCAGGACCATCTCCTTTTAGCACATAATTGGCTAGAAGTGATGGCGGTATTCTGAGAATCTCAATGCTTCCTGTCAGACCCGAGAGGTCACCATGTGCCTGTCCTTCTGGACAACAGGGAAATGGAGACTTCACCCCGAGGTTAAAACTGGGAATGGAGAACTTCGGTTAAAACTTTGCCCTTGTGGTTATCCCCAGCTCCGCTTGGACTGGATGCGATGTATTAGATGTGGTCGAGGCTACACCTGTACGCATTTCCCAATATCTTTGCTCCCGGGAGTTACACTCATCTGGAGTTATGGATACTGTGGGCTCGGCCTCTGAGGCGGCCCAGCTCATATATTCATATATGAGAATATATGCTGCTCCCTCCACGAGAAGACTGAATATGCATTGAAATGTAAACTGTTCTCTGCCTGTTGCGGAGAACGCCTTCTGAATCTTGCTATCTGCCCTTTGGTACAGTACTTGATTTCTCCAATGAATGTTTCTTTGCTGGGTTATCTCTGAGGAGAGATTCTTATTTCGTCTTCTCCGTGGTACATGAGGCTGAGGCCTGCACGTACTTGGATTTGCACCTGGTATGGTGTTAGTCTTTCTTCACCCCAGGCCGGGTTGTATTCCTAGGTCCCTACTAAATTTGCGGGTCATTTGTGCTGCAGGCCTTCTGTCCTCCACCTTAATCAGCTTAATCAGAAAAGCTAAACAGATATTGAGCAAGTGAGTAGTTTAGGCTATCTCACTTGCTTATGTAGCGGCAGTACAGCCTTCACCTTTGGCTGTCCGGACCCACTCTACTAGGAGTATGGCTGCCTCTAAGGCTTTAATTTCAGGAGTTTCTCTCCACAACATCTGTAATGCAGCAGGCTGGTCCTCACCGCATACATTTGTTCGATTTTATGATTTGGACTTAGACTCCACTCCAGTAGTGTTAATTTTGTCACCTATTTTTAATTTAGTCTTAGTCTTAGTCTTGTGCCAAATGTCCTTGTTAGTCTTAGTCATATTTAGTCATTCACATAACTTTTTTTGTTAGTCTAGTTTTAGTCGACTAAAAGTCTCATCATTTTAGTCTAGTTTTAGTCAAAAGAGAACTTAAGGTATCTTAGTCAAGTTTTAGTCGACTAAAAGTGTTTTCATTTTAGTCAAGTTTTAGTAAAAAAAAATTGTCTTTTTTTTTAATAACACATTATTACTGAGATTATTTCTGATTAACATTTCAGTATAAAAGTGTTTCACATATCTCAAATATTGGTTAAATGTCAGAACCTGACAAAATACACTTGTTGAATGATTTTTGTTGAATGCAACTGTTAAACATGTCTGGTTTTCAATTTCTGAGGAGACACATTTACAAATGAGGAACCTGTTCTGAAGAGTATTTTATTTTAACCAACACAATTCAAAAGCTGGGGCCCAACAGACGACTGAAGTTACAAAGGCGCGGGAAGACGTATCAGGTTGGGGTGCACCCCGGTGCTGAGTTTTTTTCATGATGATACTTCATGAGGCACACGCGCGCGGTCTCTTGCTCTCTCTCCGCCGTGCACGCGCTACGCGGTTTGGAGCACAGTCTCTGTCTCGCGGGCGCGCTCGCTCTAGATTCCGGAGATTTTAACTAATTCGTGGGCATCAGTGAGCCGCTATCAATATGCGGGAGACTCCCGGAACTTCCAGGAGGCTATTTTTTTGCAACAGCGCGAACTAATTCGGAATATTTTAAAGGCGTAACAGCTGATGAAAAAGCAGAGACGATTGTAGACGAAAATTAAGAGAGATTTTATCTTATTTTTTATTTTATGCAAAACATTTTCGTCTCGTCTTTTTTCGTCAACAATAATGCATGTTAATTTAGTCTTAGTCAGCGTTTTTGAACAGTAGTGCAGTCTCGTCATCGTCTCGTCTTAGTCATGGAAAAAAAAGTCGTTGACGAACATATTTCGTCTCGTCTCGTCTGACGAAATTAACACTACACTCCAGGGTCTAGGGTGCTTGTTTCTTAGTGTGCGCATGGTCTTCATACAGAACAGGCATTTGTCATATGGCGCCGTGGGTATATGGTTCCCAATAAGTCTTGACGCAGCTCGAGTTCTCTTGAAAGGGAATGTCTCAGGTTACGTATGTAACCCTGGTTCCCTGAGAGGGAACGAGACGCTGCGTCGCCTTGCCATACTCCGTGCTGGTCCTGGTCGATGACGTCACCAGCCTATGACGTCTCATTTTTCCATTGGACTGATTATACACGTGCTTCACGACACAATCACGCAGGACGTTCCCAATCCGTCTTGACGCAGCATCTCGTTCCCTCTCAGGGAACCAGGGTTACATATGTAACCTGAGACATTGAAGTCTACTCCAGCTATTTTATTGACCTCTTTCCGCGGTTGAAAAACACTGATTGGTCGATATTATGTATGAGGCATATACATTTCGGTAAGTTGTAGGCTACTGTATCTTTCAACACACGTTACACATTGATCATTCGCTAAGTGGCGCTACAATAACAGACTTTGAAAAGTGTCAGTTTATTCTCTCTATTGCGTAATTTGCCGCGGCTCGTTGAGAACTGGTAGCAAATAAATTCAAGTGAAACAGTCAAACGAATTCATAATCCTCAATACTGAAATTACAGTACAAATTTAGAACTGAAACAAATCTAGGCTTCTATTATTGCAGCAAATTTAAGCAAAGTATGGCTAAATGTTAACATTGTGTGCCCAGTTTTTCTATAGGCTAATTTAGAAAGGTTATTTTTATTTGTTAGGCCTAGATTTATGAACTGAAACATAAAAGTAAAATAAATTCAACTAAATGATCTTAAATGAAAACATTGTCAGGACTTGCTAACCGGTGTTAGTCGGCAGCATTTGTGTTTTAGCATTAATTAATATTTAAATAGTCGTACAGTAGGTTGATTAGCATAATTTTCTTTATTAAATAAAGAAAACATTTCAACATAAAACATTGCAATAGAAAAATGTCACATCAATGAGGCTTTGCGTAAACATAAGATGTTAAGCTCAAGCTCATAAGACAGCGTTCAGATGTTAGCTGTGTGGTCAATGCTTCAACGTGTGCGTCGTGAAGCTTCAAGCGTTCTGAGTTCAAATGTCAGTTCTAACCTCATAATATTGTTTGTAGTTTAAAAGGTTATTTGTCAAACAATAAAAACTTCTGAAATGTTAATTTATTGATTCAAAACACTTTTCAGTGCTTTGTTATTCATTGTCTGTTATTTTTTATTAATAGGCGTTTAACATTGAAGCCTATAGTATAGGCCTACATGCTGTTAACCGATGTTGGCCCACAGTATTTATGTTTTACCGTTCTTAATACTTAAAAAGGTAACAGATTATTAAAATCAAGATCGTTTCTCTGCGGGTCTCTTCCCGTCCACACTTAAGGTGTACGTGGCTGCCATTGCGGCGGTCAATGCACCACCAAGTGATGGGCCTTTGGGGAGGCACCAACTGGTCATACTATTTCTCCATGGTACATGGAGGATGAGACCGACAGTCAGGTCCAGGGTTCCTTCCTGGGACCTGGCGGTGATTCTCGAAGGGCTATCCCTGGCTCCCTTCGAACCCCTCCATTCGGCTTCGCCTAGGACCTCACGTTCAAGATAGCCTTTCTCTTAGCTATTTCTTAAAATATTAAGAGAGTGGGAGATGTCCAAGCCCTGGCACTAACGCCAGCTTGCTTGGGGTTTTGCCCCCCGGCAGAGTTAAGGCCATCCTGCACCCGAGACCCAGCTATGTGCTTTAAGTGCATTCTAACATGTCTAGGTCCATGGTCCTGCGAGCATTTCATCCTCCAACCTCATGTGTCGGCAGAAGAAGAGAGGTTCCTTTGCTCTGCCAGTCAGGGTTCAGTGTATTTACCTTGAGAGGTCCTCTTCTTCGAGGAGGTCGGACCTACTGTTAGTGTGTTTTGGGTCACCTAATAAGGGGCTCCCGGCATCCAAACAAACCATAAGTAGGCTTACAAGGTGCGCAATTTGCCTTCACCTTTGGCCGTAAGGGCCAACAGAGGCATGCGTCTTTAGCAGAGGCATTTTACAGAGGCATGGCGTCTCTGTAATTTTAACAGAGGCATGGCGTCCTCTAGGGCCCTCCGTTCGGGAGTGCCCCTCCAGGAGATCTGTGAGGCAGCCGGTTGGGCTACCCCGCACACTTTCATCAGTTTTTATTGTCTTCACCTCCTTAGTGCGTCTGGCGCACGAGTGCTCTCGTCCTAGCTTAAAGGCCATGTTGCAGGTTAACCATCACTGTCGATTAATGGGTACATAAATCACTCAAGATATGTATATAATTTTTAAAATGTCTCAAAAATGGTCTTAAATACCAGTTTTTTACGTTTTTGGTATTAACGTTTTTTTTACGCAATTCGGCGATGACGTCACGTTGGGGAGAAGTGGAGGAAAGGTAGCCTGATGGCCGTCAAAGCCGATGAAATGCATGGTCCGATGAGAATGAGTGGAGAGTTGGTGAAGTGTCCTGGTGAGTTGCTATCATTTAGCAACGCAGCAATGAGATAACGACACATATTTTTTTTACTGTCATTGAATAGCACCGAGTGAAAAATCAACGTTTTCTTTATAGTGGCAGTGATCATGACGTTAGTTCAGATAAGTACCGGTAACTTTGTCATAGTACTGGTAAACTTTGTCTTTGTCATCTATAAATAGAAGGCATCGTGCTAGCTATATGGGCATTTCTAAGCGTTTATTTCTTCCTCCGGTGAAAATGTTGTTGCAAACGTAGCCGCCGCGTGTCTATCGCGGTGTTTGGCAGGTGCTTGTGCCGGCGGTGCCTTCCCATGGAAACTGCGTTTTTGTGTACCTGTAGCCTGTAGGGCAGTGAGTGTGTTTTGGTCGCTGGTCGAGGAGCTCACCCCGCGACCAGATGTGACTGAATGCTGAATGCATGCTGCCTGAATCCGTTTGTGCTGAAGACAGCATTCAGGCAGGATCATGGTCCCCTTCAAGCCAGCACGCACGAGTATGTTAATTGTTTGTTTACTTTTTTCACAAAGTCTTATGAACCAACTTAAACAGTTATAGGTAACTATAGATGTGTTGTATAGACAATGATCATGTTCTATAATCTGCGCTATCTGAATACTCTCGTCTACTACTCGTCTCTCTTGTCACTCTCAACGCTCTCAAGGCAGGCTTTGGTAAACTCTCTCCCCAAGGTGACGTCATGGAATGCGTTGTGGCGGAAAGGAGAACCGTTGCCGCTGTAAGATAGTACCTACTTTTTCGTATTATATTCCGTTTTGTGATACCCAACAACATAAAATACCATGGATAACAGTTTAAATGGTCATTACCAACAAGCAAATTGCACAAATTCGTTGAAAAATTAAACATGCAACACGGCCTTTAAGTGCCTGAGATCAGCTTCACTCTAGGACAGGCGTTTTCGGTGCGTGGCCTAGTGGGTATTCATTCCCCAAAGAGTCGTTTTCAACGACGCAGTGCGAGTTCCCTACGAAAGGGAACGTCTCGGGTTACGACTGTAACCCTTGTTCCCTGAGGAGGGAACGAGACACTGCGTCGTCTTGCCACGCCCCTTAACGCCTGGGAGCGGCTTGCTTCATTGCGAGGCTAATGTGTGTGTGCGCCGGCGACACTTTTATGCATCCGGTTATGCCGTCACATGTTACATCACGACGCAACACCAATCAGGATTGGATTAGTTTCATTCATACTTCAGAGGCGTACACTTAGGGAGCGTCCCCAAAAAGTCGTTTTCAACGACGCAGTGTCTCTACCCTCCTCAGGGAACAAGGGTTACAGTCGTAACCCGAGACGTTTCCCTGTCTGTGTCTGTTACCATGGACACTGATCACCTTCCTCACAGCTGCCTGTCATTTGTGTTAATCATCACTGTGTATTTAGTTCCTGCCTGTATTCTGGTCATTGTCCGATATTGTTCGTGTGTTCACACACTGTCTCACCTGTTCCTGTTATTTGCCCTTTGGTAAAGTTTTCTATTATTAAAGAAATAGTTTGAACTACTTTCATCTCCGTCTTCCTTGCTACGAGACGTGACAGCCAGATTGTTGACAAACACACTGCTCAAACATTCTAACTCTACAAAACCAGTTAAAACAACTGGATTGAACACTTCAATTGATTTTTTTTATGATTTTTTTTAAAATAGGTAGCTACAATATTTATAATTGAATTAAGATAGTGCCTATTTGGACACATCAAGAGATTTATTCTGAAATGAATGTTGCTTTTGCCTGCTCCGTATCATCAGGCTGGCTATCTGACATCTCCATATGAAAGACAGGACATTAACACCTTGTCCTGCCCCCCCCCCCCACGATAAAGCCACTTCCCCTCCAAACTCCCCACAGGCTCTGAGAGGAGCGTCTGAGACAAAGAGAAGTCGCAATTCACACTTGACATTAGCATTATTAAAGTGTAGATAATGAAGGAATTAAAACATTTAGGCTACATGTAGTAATATTTCTATCATAAAAAAAGTTTATTAGGCTAACTAAATATTTAATTATTTCAATAGGCTAATTGAAGATTTAAAATGCTATTAGGCCAGCTTTTTCCAAGCAAAACGAAATATAAACTTTAAATTCATGTTAATTTGTTATCATAAAAAAAAAAAATTCAACTCATTATTCAATATTCATTTCCACAGGAACCTTTGGATCCTTAGTTAAAACCAGGGTGCGATTTGTGAATTAAGCAAATTAGAAATTAAGATTTTTTTTTTTTTTTCAAATAAATCTCGAACCACAGTTGGTATTTCGTGCTGCTGTTAAACTAAAGAACAATGATAGACCTAGAATGTACATTTCCTGAAGAAAATGTGAGGCAAAATTCGGCACGGTTGCTAGGGTAGTTTGGGTGGTTACCAAAGCGTTTCTATATGGTTGCTAGGGTGTTCTGGCAGCGAACTATAACGCACATACCGTATTTTCCGGACTATAAGTCACACTTTTTTTCATAGTTTTGCTGGTCCTGCGACTTATAGTCAGGTGCGACTTATATATCAAAATTAATTCCTACTGACTGAGATGAATTAAGAGAAAACATTACCGTCTACAGCCGCGAGAGGGCGCTCTAGTTAGCGGAGTTGTTCAGAAGCGACACCGAGTGGCTCCGCTTGATTTAAAAAACAACACATATTAGCGCTAGATCGTCTCTTATTTAATAACAAACTAAATAAATACTCTGCTAGTTAACTGGAGATGTTTTATTTATTTGTATTAGGTACATCCTCATAATGTTTCAAAAAGTGGTTGGGAACAATATCGATCCTGAAAAAAAGTGGTGGGGACATGTCCCTCATGTCCCACCCGCAAATGCGGCCTATTAAGCCTATGGTTCATTCACATTCAGAATGAAGAGCAATGGGTCAACCCATCTGCTAGCGATGGGGGGCTGAGACTGAGAAGCTACATGGAGCTACATGGATAAAAAATAAAATATATAAAAAAAGGTAGGCTTTGTGTAGCGTTGACAGGTCAAAGTCCTAAAGTCTTCAGATGGGTACAATGGCCGTTTTTAACTTAATTTTTGCAAAGAAATGTAGTGTTTCAAAACTGTACAGCAGCCATAGCATATTAACATCATGAGCCAAGTAATATTGTTTAACACCAATTACCAGTTTGCACATTCAAATTCTTATGTATCTCAAAAAAGAGGAATTTAATTATTTGTATATGTCCAGAGTTCAGATAGCTTTACTGCTTGAAAGTCCTTGTAAAGTTTAAAATAAACTGTTGTCTTTCCCTGTATGAGTGAGCATCAGCCATGAGTCGCATTGGAGTGACGTCAACTACCCTCTTCGATTGATTGGTTAGAGGAGGAGCTGTCAATCTAGAACTAGTGGACCAATGGTGACGCTTAAGTGACGCCCTAATGTACATGAGACTCGAACTGCAACATTTGGAAGAGCAAGCGCAGAACACGGAAAGAAGAGCGAAGAGAAAAACAGCACAAGCGTCCAAGAAAATTAAATAATAGCAGAAAATGCAAGAGAGCACAAATTACAGACAAATAAAACCAAGAAAAACATAATTTTAAAGGAAACATTAACATAAGTTTAAGTTTCGTGCAAAATAATTTTGAATGTGTTTAAAGTTTTTATTCATGCTTGTTATTTTTTAATTCATGCTTATTTTGATCCGTGACCACGTTGTTTGCTATTCTGATCATTAGGGCCCAAGCCTTGAAAAGGCGAAGGCCCTATTGTTTTTCTTAGGATTATTATTTATTATTATTATTATTTTACTACCTTTTGGGCACTTTTGGGGGCCTTAACGTGCTCAAAAACTCTTGAAACTTTGCACAAATGTCGAAGCTGGTACCCGGGCATGGCAGGGGGGCTCGGCAGCGCCCCCTGGAATGGGATTCAAAAACATGTCCATATATAAAACACGCTTGCATGGAATAATATGAAACTCGGTACACATATAGATCTCATCGGGCCGAACAACTTTCGTGCTCTAAGTTTTACGCCAGTCCAACAGGAAGTCGGCTATTATGGGTTGTATGGAAACGCATGTTCTGGCATTTGAAACACTTCTCCTAGAGAATTCATCCGATGACCACGAAACTCGGTGTGCATGAAGCCAAGACATGGAGGATGAAAAATTGCCAGGGGATTTTTGATATCTCGAACGGTTTGGCCGTGGCGAGGAAACAAATTTATGGCGAATATTGGAAACAGGAAGTGTGTTATAACATCCTCATACATTAATTGATCTTGATGAAACTTCAGCAGTGTGTTTGCTGTAAGAGGCCGATCACATGGATGTGACTATTGTGAGTCAAAGTTATAGCGCCACCAACTGGCAGCAGGAAGTGTGTCACTTTCAAGATACTTTTGACACAAGAGGGGGGGGGGGGGGGGTAGTTTTACCTACAGTCACAAAAATCTATATATATATTCTTCTCCTTGAGCCAGACAACTTTCTAATTTACAGTCATTAGCTCATACCAACAGAATAGGCCAGAATAGGGCTATTTAATAAAAATCAAGTCATACATAGGGCTATACTGCCCTCTAGTGATGTATGACAGTCAATGCCAGCATGAAAGGTCTAAATGAGATCAAAATAGTTCAGACATAAATATATATTTATTAGGGTGACTGTGTGAGGATATTTTCCCACCGGTTAATCGACGTGTGACACCGGCGGGAGCTTTTAAATCGCTAACTAAAAAGCGAAAGTAAGTACTGGACGTCCAGTAGGAATGAACTAAAACACATTCACTCTGTTCTGCTCGTTCCTCGCCGTGAACGCGTTATTGCTTGAATTGCGAGTTCAATAGCCTATTATTCTTAATGGAAAACAACAAAACAGTACAATGACAGATTCGCTTAAATAGTCGTTTTTACACAAAATATTCCGTCATCATCTTTTCAGTCAGCTCTTCACCCATGATGATTAATGAAATTGGACAGATCTTTGCTGCGACTCTCGTTCAACTCACGATTTATTAAGCGGACACGTTCAGGTTTTAATAGGTTAGTGCCCGTTCTCTAACTAAACTAAATTATTTTAACACACACACACACACACACACACACACACACACACACACACACACACACGTGCATTGCAATCTCAAATCGACGGTGGAGCGCGATGATATATTTAAATCTGTATATTGTAGCCTAATATCTGTACCTAGTCACACCCCTACTCTTATTAAATGTATGCTTCATATTTCATTTTTAATTTCTAAATTTGATCAATAAATTAAATTATTTAGAATAATAAGACACTATAGGGACACCCTGTGGCTGATCAAATTAAATATTTTAAACTGAAAAATAACAATGCATTAAATAATGTTATGAGATTGTTTTAAATATAAGTTAATTAACGATCGTTGGAAAGAATGATAGGCTATACTTTTGAACATTACACTAAACCTCCTTTAGGTGTCGCCAGGCGACCATCTTAATGAGCGAGTCATTGATTCATTCGTTCAAACGAGTCGTTCGAACGACTGAGTCATTCATGAATGAGACAGATGTCTATTGATTGATCATTGAATCTTTGAGTCAAGTGATTCTTTCAAAATGCGGAATCATTCACTAATGAAAAAACACTGTGAGATGTGCGATGGTTCTGCTGTGATCTTTGTTTAACTATTTTCACTGCTGAAACAGAACAAAAACAGGAACATTGCATCTAAAGTGTAAGTGACTCATTTTATGCATTTATTGAACTGTTGTATGAAATCAATGTCACATTTTCAATTGTGATGGTGGTATTCATGAAAAGAGGACTCGTCGTGTGAGGTTGCTTAACTGTATCATATGTTAGAAAATATGAAAACGCCCCATTTTTAAATTGTTCACTGTGATTATTTTGTGAGTGCTTTGCAACATTGTTACCGTGAGTAATGTATTTATAATGCACTATCGATAGCAGCTTACAATAAATGTTATAATCAGGATTTTGTTTCTTTTTTCCCCATGTTCTAATCAGGTTGGGCAAGTAAAATTACCTTTGTCTCAACCGTGCGCTTTTTAGTTTCATGATTTGGCTCTATAGTTCGGGGTGGATTGCTTGAATTGTGAGTTCAATAGCCTATTGTTCTTACAGTAAATGAAATCGGACTCCTGCTGCTGATCTTTGCTGCTTAAAATAAACAGATTACTGCTCTGTTTGAGGACAAGAAATCAAAACCAATGCAATATGATGAATGTCCAAAAGATGGCACCGACAGACTGTTTTTAAATGAGGTTGGATACATTTTTACACACATACCGGTATATATATATATATATATATATATATATATATATATATATATATAAAAAAATTCTTATATGTGCCCTCGATGCGCACTTTTGCAGAACCCACAATGATGCAAGCTCTAAAGCAGACTTCTTCTCGACAGTCAAAGCGGAGTTACGTTATTGCCCGTCGTGCACAGGAACCCTAAAGGCACCGGGGTGGCGTTTTTTTATATATATATATATATATATAAATATAGCTGCAAGCAGCGATGGAGGGCCCAAGCCGGTGGCGGAGGCACCGGGGTGGTGGTGCCACCGGCTTGGGCCCGTAATCGCTGCTTGCAGCTATATTTTTGCATTATTTCTTTCAGTTTGTGCAATATATTTGCACATGTGTTTTTACATTTTTAAAATCAGGCTTATTATTTTTTGATCCGTGGCCGCAATACACTTGGCAGGATATTGATCCCATAAACAAGCACTACTTACCATGTAAATAATCTGAGTTTGTGTTAATCACGTTTATTGTTTGTATTTCTCTTCGATAAAATCTCTAATTTTATCGGGTTTGTCTCGGGTCGGGTTTTTCTTTTAAAAAAGTTCACTTTAATACCCGTCGGGTTCAGCGGATCGAATTTGGATCGGATCGGGTACAGATTTTAGAACCTGAGAAGACCTCTACTTTGCGGGCTGTAATCTAAAGCGTTACCCACAAATCTTCATTACATCTGAAAAAGTACACACATTAAAGAGTAAAGTACTAATCATTTATTTACTTGGTAACACTTTAGATTACAGCCCGGATTAGTACTGCGTAATTAAAATTAAATTACAGTGTAACTTTTGGTAATTACAGTGTACCTATGAAGTACTTACGTGTAAGAATAGGGGAACAATATGTAAAGTTTTGGGAATAAAGGGGTAACAACCAGGAAAATAACAAATTATTTAGGCAAATTATTTATACTGTAAGTATTTTAGAACTACGGGGTACTTATACTATAATACAATCGTACTTTTGGGAGCAATTTAGCGAGTAGGCTACATACACGGCACCTTTTTGTAATAATAGTGTACAAATACACAAAGGCTTTTTTACCAGTGCATTTATAAAGTAGGCTAATTTGTTATTATTGCAAAGGTGCACTGATTAAGTTGTTTCAAGGCAAGTAAAACTATTGCAACTTTTTTTTTTTTTTTTTTTTATGCTGGGGAAATATACTCTTCCATGTAGTTACAGGGTAAGTATGACATTGCGGGCCGTAAATTAAAGTGGTGCTTCTTACCCTCTTGTTTCATGTAGTTACAGCGTAAGTACAATAAAAACACATGTATACACACAATCTGATATCACTTGGAAAACTTTATTTGAAAAACAACTTATTTCAAAACGGATTTACAACACTTTGCTTCTCTTGCTTGGTTTCCTCCTCCTCGTGTTCCTCTTCTTCTTTTTCTTTCTTTCCACTGATGAATCTTAAGAAGGAATCCCATGTCTCTTGCTATTCTGTATTATGTGTTAAAAGAAAATACAGTACAGAAATGTCCTCACCATTTACTCATCTTTTACCCTCATGTCAGATATGCATCCGAGATGTATATGAATTTCCTTCTTCAGATTAACACAAACAAAAGTTTTTAGAAAAATAAATAATCTCTGTGAATGCATAACGCAAGCTCATGTGTTCCTAAAAGTTGACATCAAACAGCGCATACAGCAATAACTACAGTAATCCATACGACCCCAATGGATGAACCAATGTCTTCTGAAGTGAGATAAGTGTTTGTAAGAAAAATACCAAATAGTTTAAATGTTTAAACCGTAGACTATCGCTTCCGACCAATTTTCTTTTAATACAGAATACAGAATAGCAAAATACTCCTTCTTAAGATTAGACTAATCAATGGAATGATAGAAAAAGAAGAGGAACAAGAGGAGGAAGCCATGCAAGAGAAACAAAAAAGGACAAAACTTACTTTCTGTCAGGACTTTAGTATTTGAAATGAAAAGTTGATTAAAAAAATGAATAAAGAATAATAAGTGTATGTTGTAAATCTGTTTTGAAATAAGTTGTTTTTCAAATAAAGTTTTCCAAGTGATATCAGATTGTGTGTATAGCCTACATGTGTTTTTATTGTACTTACGCTGTAACTATGAAACAAGAGGGTAAGAAGCACCACTTTAATTTACGGCCCGCAATGTCACACTTACATTGTAACTACATGAAACAAGAGTATATTTCCCCAGCATTAAAAAAAAAAAAGTTGCAATAGTTTTACTTGCCTTGAAACAACTTAATCAGTGCACCTTTGCAATAATAACAAATTAGCCTACTTTATAAATGCACTGATATATACCCCGTAATTTGAAAAAAGCATGTATTTGTATGCACTATTATTACAAAAAGGTGCAGTGTACTCGCTAAATTGCTCCCGAAAGTAAGATATTATAGTATAATAACCCACAGTTCTAAAATACTTACAGTATAAATAATTTGTTATTTTCCTGGTTGTTACCCCTTTATTCCCAAGACTTTACATATTGTTCCCCTATTCTTACACGTAAGTACTTTATAGGTACACTGTAATTGCCGAAAGTTACACTGTAATTTCGGTTTAATTACGCAGTACTTTCCGGGCTGTAATCTAAAGCGTTACCATTTACTTCAATTCACTTATTCCAAATATAAAAAAGTACTTAGTGTACCTTCAAGGCAGATAAACAAGTGAAGTTGACCTCTCCTAACCTGCGCAGACTGGCAAAGTCCTGTTTTTTATAATAATCGAGTAGTAGCATAGTCCTCTCTCTGCATCTGCGTCCATCCACCTCAAAGTTCTCGTCCTGTAGGGTAGCAGTAATAATTTCACCCACCCTTGCCCAGATCCGGCCTGACTCTTTAGAAGTGAAGGGGTTCTGTGCTATCACCTCACGTAGGAGCAGGATGTCATGACGTGCTGAAAATCGCACCTGACGTTTACGAGGATTAGAAGAAGGTCCTGCAAGAGAGAAACCTGCATATGGACAGAAAGATATGAGAGACTTAAGTAAAATCTAGGCGCTGGATTTTTAAACATTTACAATGCATATAAATCTGTGAATATTCTTTCATATACTGTATCAGCATTAATATAACTTAGTAACACTGTTATTATAGTGAGGATAAAATTATAGTCCGTACACATTTATTTTCTTATGGTGTGTTCAAGTCATGTAGAAAAGATCGCATTTACCAGTTGAATGCAGATAAACACCACCACAGTCATGTACAAGTGGTAAGCTAGGCATTTTGTTGCCTTCACGTCGGAGTTATTGTAAATACGAGTTTCCTGGTTAAAATTTGGATTTCAACACCCTCTCATGTCATATTTACCACTGGGAAGCTCGGGGATCATTTTGATACCCAAGTTCCCGAGTTAGGCGTGCCATAAACATTAAACATGGCGGAGGGGATAACGATTGTTGCTGTGACTGGTATTCTTTATTAGTTATTTAACAACAGGTACATTGCCTTATCTTGAAATTAAAGTAATGCATATTTACATAGGCTATATGAATAATTATTTGAAGCACATTGTATTGAAATTCCAGAATAATCAGCAAGCTATCTAGATAGCATGGTGAATGTTTATTGTTGTCAATGAATGGGAGGCTATATAATTTTGGCTTTAATAAGCATTCTACAAAATAGGCTTCAGAAGTGGGGAAATAAAAAAATATCCAATAGCACAAGCAGCATTTATTTAAGCCCCAATCTTATTTGTCTATAAATTTAATTTATTGGCTTTTTTTATTTATAACAAAATATGCTAATTCCCTGCACAAAATATAATAGCATTGTAATATACAATTTTTATGTTTTTAATTCTAATTTATGAAGACACTGTAAACTTTATCATAGTGGCTTCATAAATTAGAATTAAAAACATTAAAATTGTGTAGGCCTAGTTCATTAAGAGAATGTGCACCGCCATCTTGCTCAGACGAAAGTAATTTAAACCACCTGACCTGACGTCCTAATCACGATTCCCTAACTCATAAAATACGAAATTCCCAGGAGGACTTGAATGCATTATTGGTCCAATAGTAGCCTATGGCACAGACTTTTACTAGTAAAGAAACACAACTGTAATTATATTGTCTATGCGTTATTCTTCATTGTGTCAAGTCACCTTTATTTAGCGCTTTATAGACTAACGTTACTGTTTCAAAGCAGCTTTACAGTGATAACGGGAAATTAAAGCAACAAATATTGTTTTGGCTGTACAGCAGCTCTTGAAGAAAGTCATTGTCCAGTAAGTTCAACGTTGATTAATTTCCGTTGTAAAAATCATAGTTATCTGGAGAAAACAGATCATCATTCAGCTCAGTTGGGTTCTCTGTGTCAATTTTGTCTTTGTGCATAACTATTTAGAGTTTTGACAATTATTTTTTACTAACATGTTACTTTTAATAAGACAAATACACAGTTTTCTATAACAAATAGCGTCATGGTGCCTTTATTGACTACTGACACAGCAGTGCAGCCTAGGCTTTTACAGCTCGTTAATTGTATGACGTCGCTTATAAGCATCGTAGTGCAATGCAGAAGTAAAATACTAATCTCCGCGCTACAGAGAATCTGAATAAAACAGGTTCTAATGATTATAGAGTCAAGAATAGAATCAATACATTCTATTCTATTCAAACGTTGAATATAATAGATTCTATTCTAGATTTAAGACTACAATCAATAGATTCCTTTCTATTCAAAGGTTGTGTTTTTTCGGCACGGCAGGTCTTACCGCGTTCCATGTCTTCCCGTCTGTATTTGTGTCAGCTGATACGCACAAACTGCTGAGGTCACTGCACACGTCCGCTCACCAGTACAGGTTCCATTCTGACGTGTACCTCAACTTCTCGGGAAATCTGGCATAACTGGAAGATAAATGAATGCAGGTGCACGGTTCATCCTCAAGAGGGCAGAAGATGATCAAATTTTGATTTTGACTTAAAACGGGTGCTACTCCTATCTAAAACAAAATGTTGTCAACTCACCTGCTAAGATACAATTCCAGTTTTCTAGTAAACAATTTTCTAGTGGTTTAGAAATGTTAGGCTATATGAAAATTGTAGCCTTGAACAAAAATACACAAATCCAGTTCTTAAACATTTTACTGATTGACATACTAACACTTAAGGTTCATTAGTTAACTACCTAAGAATGAACAATACATTTTCAGCATTAATTCATCTTAGTTAATATTTATATTAATTTAATGCCATTAAAATCAATGGTTGTATTTGTTAACATAGTTAATGCACTGTATGTGAACTAACATGAAACAATGAACAGCTGGATTTTTATTAACTAACATTAACAAAGATTAATAAATACTGTGACAAATGTATGGCTCATTGTTAGTTCAGGTTAGTAAATACATTAACTAATGTTAACTAAATTAACCTTATTGTAAAGTGGTACCGAAATATCTTAATTTTAAAGCTGTGCAGTCAGCAAATTCTTCTTTTTAGTCAGAACTGAACCAAAACAGTGCCATAATTGTGCCACTAGTGAGCAAATTCAGAAAAACAGTTGTGGCCCATCTGTGAACCTTAGGCCTATGTAATTATTTTATTGTCAAGTTCTGTAACATGCTGATGGTCCATGTGGCTGACAGACCAAAAGCCATTATTTATTTACCCATATTTACACCCGACTTATTTTTTATTTAAAATGTCCATAACAAAATTGATTCACAGCCATTTTTTATTTTTAACAGAAGTGTGCTGATATTGGTAGTGGTGTTGGAATCTATCTATAACATTCAAATTTAATATATTCTTTACAAGTACATGTGAATGTGTATGGTCTCCATAGTCGCATCGGGGGTCGGTTCAGGGAAAACAGGAAGTTCTTGGCCAACCTCCGTGGTCGCATCAAGGCAGACAGGGAGTTCAAGGATGGCTGGGCTCTGGGACAGTAACAAACGCTGGAGTGGATTCTTAAACTGAAGCGCAATGCACGGCCCAAACACACCAAATTGCCATCGCCGTAACAGGGAGTACAGTTGTCAGTGGGACCACCTCTGAGACCTCCAGACTTGATGCCACTGCAGAGATACCGGCTGCATGGGCGGAGTGTCTTCTAGGCTAGATGCCAGTCTCAAACACCTAGGGGTTACCTTAATGGCATCATGTGCAAAGTTCATGACGCCCGGGAACACTGACGCTCTGGCGTAACACCCATGATGGCTGTAGACTCCAGCACGGCGTTCATGTCGGCTGGGGACTCTGGTGTGGCGACCATGATGGTTGGGGGTATCATATTTAAACTGCCTAACTAGTACATTATGTTGATCCTTGAACAATTTTTGCTGACATTCTTAAAAATACCAGCACAAAGAAACAAACTAAATAACTGTAAGATCACTGCATTTGACACTTACACTTTCTCTGCCTCTTTACTAATAAAAGAAGACGGATTAATAATGAATTTATTCGTTAATTAGGCTCCCCAGACACAAAATACAACTGAAGCTCCGTACACTGAAGCATTTGAATGATTCTCACTAAATTATTAAAGGTCTGGAGCTCAATTATGCCCAGGTTCACCCCTTTTTGCTCCACAGACAAATTACTGGAATTATCTTGTCAGACAGATGTGTAGTCAGATGTATGTCTTTTCCTCTCTTTTTGTGTCCATCTCTCCGTATCTCATGCTTACTGTCTTCACTATAGCACTGCACCAAATAGACACATTTAAAGACAAACATTCAAGATGGTGTTTTTGAATTAAGTGACTGAGATTGAATTTGTTTTGTTTTGTGTCAGTATCCTCTTTTATTACTATACATTTAAAAAAAATAAGTCTGTTGTCCTTGTTTATATGAAGTAAAAATAACAAAATCTAGATGACCAGGGGGGGTATTCCAGAAAGCAAGGTTAACTTACCGTCAGATAAACCTTGAACTCTTGGTTGTTTAACCCCAAACTTGCTTACTCTGGGTATGTCGGTTCCAAAAAACCTGTGAGGAATTAGTTTAATCAACCTCCTATTGGTAACCCAGAGTTAATGCGTGCGCACGGCGAGTAGCCTACACAAAGACATTTTCAATGGATCGCCGATTTCAGCAGTCGCCATGGAATTATTTGGGGCATGTAGTAAAAATAGACAAGTATTTACTTGTTGGCCTCCATACATTTCTTAATATTTCAGTAGTAATGCACATAATCGGCTAGTAATATGTTGGCTTCTTGTTTTATCAGGTGTAATCCTTCTGGAGCCAGAAGAAGAGTGAGCCAAGTCAAAATGAATCACAAAAACATTCTCCAGCAAGGTAATATTTTCTAAACTTACTAAACTTGTTGCTGACGCCATGTAATTTAGTATTTAATTTAGTTTTCTATGTAGCCAATAGAAATAAGGCTGAGGCCCGTAAAACAGGTGGGGGTGGACTTTTCCTCGGTAAAGGCAAAAGTCCATTTGTAAAAGATCTCGTAGTGCGCTCAGACTTGAGCTAAGTTTCAGAACCAATTCGGTTAGAGCAGTTACAGTGTGTCTATTTGAGATTTGATGAAACAGGTTTATCCCATGGCTTATTTTATAGTTCTGAAATGTCAAGGCATTACACAAAGATAGTGCAGTACAGTGGTGAGTCCAGCTGGAAGCCTGACATGGATCTTATGAGCTCTATTATAAAGTCTTATTACTGGTTCAATAATCTCATTTGTTGTTAGTGACCAAACAGGTAAACAATACGACAAAGTGGACAGAATGATGGCTTGAAGATAGGTTTTGAAATAGAAAGCAAAAATTATGGTCTAATTTTGCTATAAACCATATAAATTTGATTTAACTTTCTGGTTAGGGTTTGAACAAGTTCTTGATAAGTAAGATGTGAGTCAAGATAGACTCCCAAATACTTATATGCTGATACAATTAAAAACGTTTGATTAGAAAAGTGATAGGATTGGACATGGATAGTTGTCTCCTAGATGAATAAAAATACATGCATTGTGTTTTTCTTGACATTAAGTGTTAAATGATTATCTTGCAACCAGTTCTGTAAATGCTGCAGATCCGTGTTAAATTTGTAATTTACAAATTACAAATTTAATGGGGGGGGGGGGGGGGGGGGGGGGGTTGTAATGCATAGATTTAAATATTATATTATATAACAGTGTCATCAGCATATAGCAAAGAACTAGAAAAATTCAAAACACAAGGAAGATCATTAATATTACATAAGGAAAAGTAAAGGACCTAAAATACTGCCCTGTGGAACTCCCATAGAACACACTCGTGGCTGTGATGTTACTGTGCCGATTCTACAGTCTGAGATCTGTCACTTAAATATGATGTAAACATATCTATTGTGGAAGATGACAAATGAAAAGAAAGAAGTTTGTTTAACAGAATTTGATGATTTAATGTATCGAAAGCTTTCTGAAAATCTATGTACAGTATATAACCTCCAGTAATCTGACCCTTGTTTAGAGACGCACGTATTTGCTCATTGAGAAGCAGCAAGCCGACATAGTTGACCGCAAGTGTCGAAAGCCATGCTGGCAATCACTGAGCAGGTTATTATTTTCAAGGTGGTTAATTAGTTTATTATATAATATTTTTTTCAGGCTACTTGAAATGGTTGGTAGAATTGCAATTGGACGGTAATTGGAAATATTAGTTGGATTATCAGATTTAAACATCGGGGTGATCTGGGCGTTTTCCACATGGCAGGAAATACTGATTGTCTAATACACAAATTAACTAAATGATGAAGGAGTGGTATAAGAGTACTGGCATGAGTTTTAAGAAAAGTTATGTTTACATTATTCATAATTCTTGAACAGATGCAATAAAATACTCATTAAAAGAATTAGCAATTTTATCATGATCAGTAAGAAGAGTACCATTTATGTATATTTGTAAACTATTATTATTTTAAATTTTATTTTCACCAGTTATAGATTTCAATGTTCGGCATAATGTTCTTGGATTGGAAACTGTTCGACTAATTTGATTTTCATAATAAGACTGTTTTGCTTTGTATAATTCAAAATTACACTTATTTATAAACTGCTGTGAAAATGACTTAGCTTCAGGTGTTTTTAATAATCTGAAGGCTTTCAAGGAGAGCCTTCTTTTTTAGGAGCTGTAAAATATCAGGAGTTAACCAAGGTACTGTATTTTGTCTAATATGTATTTTACAGGTAGTTGTATATTTTGACGTATTGTCTCCACTCTCCTATGAAATTTGACAGTACATGATCTGGATTTTGCAAAAACATCTCGTTACTCCAATCATCCCTCCATCCATCCATCTTCTTCCGCTTATCCGGGGCCGGGTCGCGGGGGCAGCAGTCTAAGCAGAGACACCAGACTTCCCTCTCCCTAGACACTTCCTCCAGCTCTTCCGGGGGTACACCGAGGCGTTCCCAGGCCAGCCGGGAGACATAGTCTCTCCAGCGTGTCCCTAGGTCTTCCTCGGGGTCTCCTCCCGGTGGGACGTGCCCGGAACACCTCCAGGAAGGCGTTCGGAGGCATCCGGAACAGATGCCCGAGCCACCTCAGCTAACCCCTCTCGATGTGGAGGAGCAGCGACTCTACTCTGAGCTCCTCCCGAGTGACCGAGCTCCTCACCCTATCTCTAAGGGATCGCCCAGCCACTCTACGGAGAAGCTCATTTCGGCCGCCTGTATCCGGGATCTTGTTCTTTCGGTCATGACCAAAGCTCATGACCATAGGTGAGAGTAGAACGAGATTGACCGGTAAATCGAGAGCTTCGCCTGCGCTCAGCTCTTTCTTTACCACGACAGACCGGTATAACGACCGCATTACTGCAGGGGCTGCACCGATCCGTCTGTCAATCTCCCGTTCCATCCTTCCCTCACTCGTGAACAAGACCCCAAGATACTTAACCCTCTAGAGTCTAAGGTGTTTTTGGGGTCCTTGAGATGTTTTGACATGCCCTGATATTTGTATTTTTTTCAGTTGCTTATAAACATATTAATGGCAAAGGTGTAATTACACTCTATTTAGCACGAACATGACTATCATAATATGTGAGCAACATGTATGTACATGTTTGCATTTTTGAGAGAATATTATTTATGCGTGGTTATTCAAAAAAACTCAAACTTAAATGTTCTGATATAAGACCACAAACGACCAACTTCACATATTCCCACAATACTTTTGACTAAGGATCTTGTCGGCTAGAGTATTTACTTCAAAATGATCTGAAAATCATCCGGGCTAATCGTTCACATTAAACAATAGATTGATTTAAATTTGTAAGACACTTTTTGTTTGGAAAGGCATATGCAGGGGGGCGTGAATGATCCAACAAGGTCATGAATAATGTCCTCATTCACACCTGGAGACAAAGAAGACCTGCTAATGCTGCATACTAATGAGCCTTTCACTGAGTGTGTCACTGAGCCACACAGAATGCAAAGAATGCAAAGACAACACACACACACCACACACACATATATATATATATATATATATATATATATACATACATAATACATACATACACACACACATCTACAGAATTGGTTCAGAGTTGGAAACATCTTGAAAAAAAAGTGATTTTTCCACAAACTGTGTAGGCCTATGCTTGCAAATTGTATAATATCCAAGGTAAACATTTCTAGTAATTGTGCAGTTAATTCTCATTCGTATTTTCAGAAAGTTTTGGATTATGTAGGCTATCCTCTCCCCAAATTTGTCACTAATAAAACACAAAAATAATTTAAAGAGAAGGCTTATATTGACCTTTTAAGATATTGTTTGCACTTGGAAATTAGGTTTTGATGTGGCAGTACAAACTTTATAATCTATCCAGAACGAAATGTTGTCTTTCATATTTCGTCTGTAACATATCGTCTTTTATAATATAGCCTATTTTAGGGCATAAATGTTAATTTGCAGTTTAAAATGTTGCTTATACAAAGACATTTTATTTCAACGTATTCAGTCGATTTTTACTCATCTCAGTAGGCAATAGATATTTCATTCACACACACAGACATGCGTTTGTAACGTTAGTAAACAAACGCATGCACATGTGCCGTTAATTCATTCAAACACAGAAACGCGCGAGCTGGAGTTACAACAGCATGTGCCGTTCATTCATTCAAACACAGAAACGCGATTCAAATTTAAACAGTCTTTTGCGGATTACAGACACCAGTTCATATCGCGATTAGAACAAAGCACTTACTGATGATCTGCAGCTGGATCCGTTGTTCGGCTACTCCAGCACGTTTGAGGTAAAATTTCCAGGATAATCACGATATTATTAGCAGAGCTATTCCTCACAGCGAGTGTGTTGTCCAGCTGTTGTGGGCGTTGACTGGTTTGCATGTGTTGCTCCAGATAATCTGCGTTTGAATAGCGCGCGCTCTCGATGGGCGTGTCACATTAGCGGAGTAATGAGGTGCCAGAACGATAATGAGCACAGCTGATCTCTCGCTCTTTTTATATAGATTACATAAACAGAGAATATTTGTTTTAGATTTGAATTAGATAATTTAAAACTACACACTTAAATGATTATAGAGATATATAGCTCATGTCTGAGTGAATAGTATTCGCTGAGTTTTGTTTGAGTTTAGAGAAGTGCTTCAGAAAAAAAGTTCACGGAGACGGAGAGGCAGAAAGCACTCCCTGTTTACTTTCTTTATTTTACAAAAGCACAATGTTTTATTTCGATTGTAAGTGGACACATAAAAAAGTAGACATTTAACAGCTTATTTTTTCATATTTCTTAAGTCTGTATGACCAAAACCGACGGAGTATTTTAGGTCTATTTTGCTGCTATGTAAAAAAAAACGAGCAAAACGCGCCCGCGCGTTTGCCGACCTCAGGGGGTTAAACTCCTCCACTTGAGGCAGGAACTCTCCACCAACCTGAAGTGAGCAAGCCACCCTTTTCCGACTGAGGACCATGGCCTCGGATTTGGAGGTGCTGATTCTCATCCCAGCCGCTTCACACTCGGCTGCAAACCGTCCCAGTGCATGCTGAAGGTCCTGGTCTGTAGGGGCCAACACGACAACATCATCCGCAAAGAGCAGAGACGAAATTGTGTGGTCCCCGAACCTGACACCCTCCGGCCCCTGGCTGCGCCTAGAAATTCTGTCCATAAATATTATGAACAGAACCGGCGACAAAGGGCAGCCCTGCCGAAGTCCAACATGCACCGGGAACAAGTCTGACTTACTGCCGGCAATACGAACCAAGCTCCTGCTCCGGTCGTATAGGGACCGGACAGCCCTTAGCAAAGGACCCCGGACCCCATACTCCCGGAGCACCCTCCACAGGCCGCCTCGAGGGACACAGTCGAATGCCTTCTCCAAATCCACAAAGCACATGTGGATTGGTTGGGCAAACTCCCATGAACCCTCCAGCACCCTGTAGAGGGTATAGAGCTGGTCCAGAAAACCGCACTGTTCCTCCTGAATCCGAGGTTCTACTATCGGCCGTAATCTCCTCTCCAGTACCCTAGCATAGACTTTCCCGGGGAGGCTGAGAAGTGTGATCCCCCTGTAGTTGGAACACACTCTCCGGTCCCCCTTCTTAAAAAGAGGGACCACCACCCCAGTCTGCCATCCCAGAGGTACTGTCCCCGACCGCCACGCGATGCTGCAGAGGCGTGTCAGCCAAGACAGCCCCGCAACATCCAGAGACTTGAGGTACTCAGGGCGGATCTCATCCACCCCCGGTGCCTTGCCACCGAGGAGTTTCTTGACTACCTCGGGGACTTCAGCTTGGGAGATGGACGAGTCAACCTCCGAGCCCTCAGCCTCTGCTTCCTCAATGGAAGACGTGACGGCGGGATTGAGGAGATCCTCGAAGTATTCCTTCCACCGTCCGACGACATCCCCAGTTGAGGTCAACAGCTGCCCACCTCCACTGTAAACAGCGTTGGTGGGGCACTGCTTCCCTCTCCTGAGTCGCCGGACGGTTTGCCAGAATCTCTTCGAGGCCAGCCGATAGTCATTTTCCATGGCCTCTCCGAACTCCTCCCAGGCCCGAGTTTTTGCCTCCACAACCACCCGGGCTGCAGTTCGCTTGGCCTGCCGGTACCCGTCAGCTGCCTCAGGAGTCCCACAAGCCAACCAGGCCCGATAGGACTCCTTCTTCAGTTTGACGGCATCCCTTACTTCCGGTGTCCACCACCGGGTTCGGGGATTGCCGCCTCGACAGGCACCGGAGACCTTACGGCCACAGCTCCGAGTGGCCGCTTCGACAATGGAGGTGGAGAACATGGTCCACTCGGACTCAATATCTCCAGCCTCCCTCGGGATCCGGTCGAAGCTCCGCCGGAGGTGGGAGTTGAAGATCTCTCTGACAGGAGACTCGGCCAAACGTTCCCAGCAGACCCTTACAGTACGCTTGGGTCTGCCGAGTCTGTCCAGCTTCCTCTTCCGCCATCGGATCTCTTCCGCCATCGGATCCAACTCACCACCAGGTGGTGATCAGTTGACAGCTCCACCCCTCTCTTTACCCGAGTGTCCAAGACATACGGCCGCAGGTCAGATGAAACGACCACAAAGTCGATCATCGACCTACGGCCTAGGGTGTCCTGGTGCCACGTGCACTGATGGACACCCTTATGCTTGAACATGGTGTTCGTTGTGGACAAACTGTAACTAGCACAGAAGTCCAATAACTGAACACCGCTCGGGTTCAGATCAGGGGGGCCGTTCCTCCCAATCACGCCCCTCCAGGTTACACTGTTGTTGCCCACGTGAGCATTGAAGTCCCCCAGTAGAACGACGGAGTCTCCAGTCGGAGCACTTTCTAGCACCCCTCCCAGAGACTCCAAGAAGGCCGGGTACTCTGCACTGCCGTTTGGCCCGTAGGCACACACAACAGTGAGAGACCTATCCCCGACCCGTAGGTGCAGGGAAACGACCCTTTCGTTCACCGGGGTAAACTCCAACACATGGGGGCTGAGCTGGGGGGCTATAAGCAAACCCACACCAGCCCGCCGCCTCTCACCATGGGCAACTCCAGAGTGGTGAAGAGTCCATCCTCTCTCAAGGAGTGTGGTTCCAGAGCCTAAGCCGTGCGTAGAGGTGATACCAACTATCTCTAGTTGGAACCTCTCAACCTCATGCACAACCTCAGGCTCCTTCCCCGCCAGCGAGGTGACGTTCCACGTCCCTAGAGCTAGTTTCCGTGTCCAGGGATCGGGTTGTCGAGGCCCCCGCCTTCGACTGCCGCCCGATCCTCTCAGCACCGGCCCCTTATGGCCCCTCCTGCAGGTGGTGAGCCCACGGGAAGGCGGCCCCACGTCGCTCCTTCGGGCTTAGCCCGGCCGGACCCCGTGGGGGGAGGCCCGGCCACCAGGCGCTCGCATACGAGCCCCAACCCCGGGCCTGGCTCCAGGGTGGGGCCCCGGCTGCGCCATACCGGGCGACGCCACGGTCCTCGATTTGTTGCTCATCATAAGGGGGTGTGTGAACCGCTCTTAGTCTGACCCGTCACCTAGGACCTGTTTGCCTTGGGAGACCCTACCAGGGGCATATAGCCCCGGACAACATAGCTCCTAGGGTCATTCGGGTACTCAAACCCCTCCACCACGTTAAGGTGGCAGTTCAAGGAGGGGTTACTCCAATCAGTATCAGATGATCTCAGTTTAATGCTGAATTTGCTGTTACTCCAATCAGTATCAGCAAATTCAGCATTAAACTGAGATCATTTTGAATTCGGTACTTTTTTAATGTAATTATTTTTATGACATTTTGGTTGTTTAAAACATTTCCTAATGACATATACAGTATGAGTGAGTGATCTGAAACTGCTGTGTATATCACTCCTGATATGCCATACTTGGAGGGTTGATTAGTAAAAATAAGGTCCAAAATAGAAAGTGTTGTAAGTGACAATAATAGTAACTGAAAATTGATTTGTAAAATGAATAACTAATTGAAGTGACTCTGATACTGTTGATAGTTTTACTAAAGAATGTGCATATTTTTTATTTACATAAAGAGCAACACCACCACCAGTTCTATCAGTCCTGTCTTCGCGATATAATGAATAGTTTTCAATCGCAAGAAATGAGTCTGATATAACAGGAGTCAGATGCATAGAATGATGCATAGAATGCATTCCCCCTTTTTTTACATAAGAGAATAAATAAATTGTCATTGTAATTTTACAGAATATGGCAGGAGATTTTAATACAGATGAGGGTCCATCTACCTCCACACAGAATCTTAGCAGTGTAAGGAATGTTTCTGGAGTTATCCTTCCTCATTTAAATATTTGGTCTGTGTTTGTATTACAGATTTTATCAGTCATGTTTAATTATTCTGTCTTTCTAGTTGCCTGCCAAAGAGCTGTAAAGGTCCACCTTCAAAAGCAAATAAGAAAAAGTGACATGGAGATGGACCTTATACAACTTCAAATGGAGGAAAAAAGGCTTAACCTAAAAAAGGCCAGACTTGAAATGTAATTGCTGGAGCACCAGCTTAAGGTGGGAAACAGTATGTGAACATTAATCTGTCATTTGTTGTTGAATTAAATCTAAAGCAATAAATACAAATGTCTTTTGTTACAGGAAATAAAGAAACAATGAACAACACTTGACTGTTAACTGGTTTTAATTAAAGTGATTTTGGCAAATCATGTCTCGTACCACCCTGCCATCTCTTTGGTCTACTGGGTTCATTGGGGGTTCCTCTTGGCCATCTTCATCAAGAGAAGGGGGGCCCTCTCACCTCTCAGAGTGGCAATGTTGTGAAGAACAACACAAGCTGCTGTGATGTCACATGACCTTTCTGGACTGACCCTGAGCCTACGTAGGCACTGAAACCTTGCCTTCAGGATGCCTACAGTCATTTCCACCTTGACCCGTGTTCTGCTGTGGGCCAGGTTGAATTGTGCCTGTGGTCCAGGCTCAGGTTCAGGGTAGGGTGTCATCATATAGGGCAGACAAGGGTACCTGTAGCTCCCTCCAGTCAACAGACACGAACACAAGGCGTTCTTCTTTACGGGCATTTATTAGTCAAACATCCTCGATGCCATCAAACATATGCCGTGAGAACTAAATAAAAACAAACTCACATAAGTTACAGAAATAAGAATATTCTCACAGAGAATAGCACATTAATAAATAAACACAACGTTAGATTGACTGTTAATAAACTGTCACACAGTTATGCTTTACATTGATAATTACACATTAAAAGAACAATGTATACCTCATTGGCCGCGTTAACTCCAGGGAGTGTAAAACAGGTAACAAAGGCAACTTCTCTTCTGTGTGTCTCTCGGTGAACTTACAAATGTAATGATATTACTAATACCAAAAACTTTACGAGCCGCAGTTAGCTCGGCAGGCTACATGTTCCGATGCTGGTGTAACATCAATAAACGTCTGAACCAACTAAACCTCAGAACAATAGTTCCGCTATATAAGCCTACATAAACAAGTCAGCATGTACACATATTTCAAAGTAAAAGAAATGCAGATAAATATAAATATATTATGATGTATTTAAACGTGGTTACTTATTAAATTAAAACTATTCTTTTATGGAACTTAAATTATGCAACTGTCTCTGCTGGCAGCTACACTCCCACCAAATCACTGGTGATTTCTTATTAACTTAATAAACATAAGATTTCAACTTAAAATTATGAGACTTGTTTTAAGTGAGGTAGCAACAACCAAGACTGCATTAATCAGCTTCAAGCAGGGTTACCGTCTTGTGAATAGGCCGTTCTAGGTAAGTCTGCTTTGTGAGCCGCTTTCCTTGGTCATCCAGTGCTGATTCACTGATCAGCAATCGCAGCTTTCTCACATGTCCATCTTCACCAGGATACACTTCAGTGACTTTGGCGAGTTTCCACTCATTTCGTGGTGCATTGTCATCTTGCACAATCACTATATCATTGACCTGTGCATTTCTGCGGGTTTTGTGCCATTTTTGTCTCTCTTGAAGATTTAACATGTACTCTTTTTTCCACCTAGACCAAAACTCATTGGCTAAGTGCTGAACTTTACGCCATCTTTTGCGAAGATAAAGGTCTTCTTTCACGAAGTCTCCAGGTGGTGGCAAGACTATGGAAGACTTCATCGTCAAAATGTGATTAGGCGTAAGAGGCTGTGGCCCAGCTGGATCACTCAGCAAATGTGCTGTTCCGTCCTTCGGATGAGACGTTAAACCGAGGTCCTGACTCTCTGTGGTCATTAAAAATCCCAGGATGTCCTTCGAAAAAGAGTAGGGGTGTAACCCCGGCATCCTGGCCAAATTTGCCCCTTGGCCGCTGTCCATCATGGCCTCCTAATCATCCTCCTATATATACTAATTGGCTTCATCACTGTCTCCTCTCCACCAGTAAGCTGGTGTGTGGTGGGCGTTCTGGCGCAATATGGCTGCCGTCGCATCATCCAAGTGGATGCTGCACATTGGTGGTGGTTGAGGAGATTCCCCCCTTCTATGTAAAGCGCTTTGAGGTCTCAGATAAAGCGCTATATAAATGTAACGAATTATTATTATTATTATTATTATTATTAAAGGTCGGCTGTTTATAATTGTCATTACTTCGTAAAGGTAAGTTCTCAAAGATGAACTGTCAAGTCTTTGGGATGCCTGATCTAGAATGGACGTCAACACACTTCGTATTGTCCTGATCTGCCTTTCCCAGGCTCCGCCCATGTGGCTCGCAGATGGAGGATTCATGACAAACTCACAGCCCAATTTCTTAAGGCATTCCTGATCCATCTCTTTAACCGCTTCCAGGAACTCATGTCTTGCGCCAACAAAGTTGGTGCCCTGGTCAGAACGAAGTTGTCGAACATTACCACGCAGAGCAATGAGAGCACGAAGAGCATTGATAAAAGCATCGGTCGTCATATCATCAAGCACTTCTAGGTGCACTTCCCTCCTTCCATCTTTAACGTAGAATGGCCCGAAACAATTCATCCCACAATATGTAAAGGGGGGCGTTGTCTCCATACGTTCACGAGGTAAGTCTGCCATTCTTTGTTCCTCTGTACACCTTCTGAACTTTCGACACTTGACACACTTGTAGATGTAGGACGACACTGCATGACTGCATCCAATTATCCAGATCCTGTTAGCCCTTAGCTCATTCATTGTAATGCCACGTCCTTGGTGTTGCACTCGCTGATGGTAGTGTGCAACCAGTATCTTTGTTATGTGACTGGTCTTTGGTAAGACTGCCGGGTGCCTGATGTGAGGGTGCAGTGCAGCATGCTCTAATCGACCTCCCACCCTGAGGATGCCTTGTCCATCCACAAAAGGATTTAGCCTTTGCAGGTTGCCTTTGGTTATTTCCTCCTTGCACTGAAGACTTTGAATCTCCACAGAGAAGTTATTCCTCTGGACGATGCTTATGATGGTAAGTTCTGCATCCTCTCTCTCTTCCAGGCTGCTGGCTTCGTTGGTTCTTGATGTCAACCCTTTGAACTCTTTGACACATCGCTTAAGTCTAGCAATGGCTTTAACCAACCTCGTCCAGCTGGAGAACTTGAGAAAGCGTTTAAGCAGTGAATCTTCTGTTGTCGATGTCTTATGCACAAAGACCTTACGAACTTCTGGGTCTTCAACTGCAATGTCTCCCACCTTACTATCTCCACTGGGAAGTTCTTCACACCAAAGAAAATCTGGACCATTAAACCAGTTAGAAACTATGAGCTCTTTTGCCTTAACCCCCTGAGGTCGGCAAACGCGTGGGCGCGTTTTGCTCGTTTTTTTTTTACATAGCAGCAAAATAGACCTAAAATACTCCGTCGGTTTTGGTCATACAGACTTAAGAAATATGAAAAAATAAGCTGTTAAATGTCTACTTTTTTATGTGTCCACTTACAATCGAAATAAAACATTGTGCTTTTGTAAAATAAAGAAAGTAAACAGGGAGTGCTTTCTGCCTCTCCGTCTCCGTGAACTTTTTTTCTGAAGCACTTCTCTAAACTCAAACAAAACTCAGCGAATACTATTCACTCAGACATGAGCTATATATCTCTATAATCATTTAAGTGTGTAGTTTTAAATTATCTAATTCAAATCTAAAACAAATATTCTCTGTTTATGTAATCTATATAAAAAGAGCGAGAGATCAGCTGTGCTCATTATCGTTCTGGCACCTCATTACTCCGCTAATGTGACACGCCCATCGAGAGCGCGCGCTATTCAAACGCAGATAATCTGGAGCAACACATGCAAACCAGTCAACGCCCACAACAGCTGGACAACACACTCGCTGTGAGGAATAGCTCTGCTAATAATATCGTGATTATCCTGGAAATTTTACCTCAAACGTGCTGGAGTAGCCGAACAACGGATCCAGCTGCAGATCATCAGTAAGTGCTTTGTTCTAATCGCGATATGAACTGGTGTCTGTAATCCGCAAAAGACTGTTTAAATTTGAATCGCGTTTCTGTGTTTGAATGAATGCACGGCGCATGTGCATGCGTTTGTTTACTAACGTTACAGCTCGCGCGTGTCTGTGTGTGTGAATGAAATATCTATTGCCTACTGAGATGAGTAAAAATCGACTGAATACGTTGAAATAAAATGTCTTTGTATAAGCAACATTTTAAACTGCAAATTAACATTTATGCCCTAATATAGGCTATATTATAAAAGACGATATGTTACAGACGAAATATGAAAGACAACATTTCGTTTTGGATAGATTATAAAGTTTGTACTGCCACATCAAAACCTAATTTCCAAGGTGCAAACAAAATCTTAAAAGGTCAATATAAGCCTTCTCTTTAAATTATTTTTGTGTTTTATTAGTGACAAATTTGGGGAGAGGATAGCCTACATAATCCAAAACTTTCTGAAAATACGAATGAGAATTAACTGCACAATTACTAGAAATGTTTACCTTGGATATTATACAATTTGCAAGCATAGGCCTACACAGTTTGTGGAAAAATACACTTTTTTTTCAAGATGTTTCCAACTCTGAACCAATTCTGTAGATGTGTGTGTATGTATATATATATATATATATATATATATATATATATATATATATATATATATATATATATATATATATATATGTGTGTGTGTGTGTTGTCTTTGCATTCTTTGCATTCTGTGTGGCTCAGTGACACACTCAGTGAAAGGCTCATTAGTATACAGCATTAGCAGGTCTTCTTTGTCTCCAGGTGTGAATGAGGACATTATTCATGACCTTGTTGGATCATTCACGCCCCCCTGCATATTGCCTTTCCAAACAAAAAGTGTCTTACAAAATTTAAATCAATCTATTGTTTAATGTGAACGATTAGCCCGGATGATTTTCAGATCATTTTGAAGTAAATACTCTAGCCGACAAGATCCATTAGTCAAAAGTATTGTGGGAATATGTGAAGTTGGTCGTTTGTGGTCTTATATCAGAACATTTAAGTTTGAGTTTTTTGAATAACCACGCATAAATAATATTCTCTCAAAAATGCAAACATGTACATACATGTTGCTCACATATTATGATAGTCATGTTCGTGCTAAATAGAGTGTAATTACACCTTTGCCATTAATATGTTTATAAGCAACTGAAAAAAATACAAATATCAGGTCATGTCAAAACATCTCAAGGACCCCAAAAACACCTTAGACTCCAGAGGGTTAAGGCCTCTTGACGCATGGTCAGCTGGATTTTCTTCCGATGACACGTATCTCCATTGACTTGGTTTGGTACTGTCCTTGATGCGCTGAATGCGGTTCGCCACAAAAACATGGAATCGTCTTGCATCATTGTTGACGTATCCAAGGACGACCTTGGAGTCAGTCCAGAAGAATTCCTGGACCTCTGCTATATCCAACTCCTTTCTAAGCAGATCACTTGTACGCACAGCAACAACAGCTGCTGAAAGCTCAAGTCTTGGAACGGTTGTGACTTTCGTAGGAGCCACTCTGGCTTTGCCCATCACCAAAGCACAGTGAGTTTGTCCTGATGTCCCGATCACTCTCAGGTAGCTGCACTCTCCATATCCTGTGATGCTAGCATCAGAGAAGTGATGGAGCTCATATTTCCGGTCTTCTGGAAAACTTGCTGGAAGGTAACATCTGTCTATCTTGAGATCACCTAGATTCTGTAGGTCCAAGAGCCAGGATTCCCATTGTGGTCGAAGATCATCTGACAGTGGTTCATCCCATCCGACTTTGTCCCGGCACATTTGTTGAAGCATCTGCTTTCCGACTAGAACGAACGGTGCTACAAAGCCAAGAGGGTCATAGACAGAGGCAACGGTCGATAACACTCCTCTTCTAGAGAACAGTTGTTCACTCACCAATATTCTGAATCTGAACTGATCTGAGGTAACGCACCAGTTAACCCCTAGGGCTCTCTCCATTTGGTACTCTCCCAAGGCTAGGTCTTGATGTATGGCTGTTTGAGCACACTCTTCTTTGGGGATTGATTCTAGCACCTCCTGGCTGTTAGAAACAAATTTATGGATTCGTAGCTTGCCATTGCTACAAAGCTGTCTTGCTTCACTGACTAGCTGCTTCGCTGCTTCTTCTGTTGACACACTGGTCAGTCCATCATCCACATAAAAGTTTCGTTCAATGAAGCGGATGGATGCTTCACTGAAACGACCTTGCCCTTGTGCAGCAATGTGTTTGAGGCCGTAGTTTGCACAGCCAGGTGACGAGGCTGCACCAAACAAGTGCACTTTCATCCGAAAGACGGATGGTTCGAAGTGGTAGTCCCCATTCTCCCACCAGAGAAACCTTAGATAGTCTTGGTCTTCTGCTCTTACGTGAAATTGATGAAACATGCGCTCTATGTCGCACATTATTGCTACTGGACCCTTACGGAAACAACAGAGAACACCTACCAACGTATTGGTCAGCTCTGGCCCAGTAAGCAGATGATCGTTCAATGACACGCCTTGAAACTTTGCTGAGCAGTCAAACACAACGCGTATCTTGCCTGGTTTTTGTGGGTGATACACCCCGTGATGAGGGATGTACCAAGCAGGGCTCTTGTTGATTTCTTCTTCAGGAACTTTCTCAGCATCTCCACGCGTCATTGTTTCGTTCATGAAGATTAAGTAGTCCTTGTGGTACTGTTTGTCTTTCTCAAATCTCTTCCTCAAACACGTAAGGCGATGAACAGCACATTTCCTGTTGTCTGGCAGACTCGGCCTGTCTTCTATAAATGGCAAAGGCATTTCACAGTGACCGTCAGACTTGATCTTGATTCCTTCCTCCATTATTGAAATGAAGCGAAGATCTTCTTGTGAGAAGTGAGCATCCTCCACGCTTCTTTCATTAAAGTCTGACTCCAATATCTTCATAACATTTTGCGGAGTGACTAACTCCTTGACTTGTGTTCGACATATGTATCGGACTTCACTTGTCAAATTGGCAAACGACTGAAGGCATGGCATTACTTGTCTGACAATAGTCCTGTGGCTGCTTCCAATTGCATCTCCGTAGTCGACACAGGAACTACCAGGGTCAACAATATTCCAGCCGAGGTCTGTTTTTTGAGCAAAAGGCTCCTCGTCTCTGCCTGACACAACTTCTCTGGGTAACAAGGCTTGAGAACAATTGTAACCTATGAGCAGACCAACGTCACAGTCAATTAAAGGAGCAATCTCTTCTGCAAGATGCTCTAGATGAGGCCATGCTCTTGCTGTCTTGGGTGTGGGAATGTGACTTACATTGACAGGAATGAAGTCTCTTGAATAGGTTACCGGAAGAGTGATTTTCTTCGCTGAATAAAACCCTCTGATCTGCAACCCAGTTACCTTCTGACTTGGAATGACTGTACTTCTCGATGACAATGTTGAAAGTTTTAGTTGCACTGGTTCCTTCTGTGTGTCCAGAGCATCTGCCTTTTCTTTTAGGATAAAGGTGGTGTCACTTTGGTTATCCAGTAAAGCACATACGAGAACTTCATGCTCTGGGCTACATGTTGTTGACAACCACACTGGAATAACGGTGGACGTGTATGTTCCATTCATGTTTTGCACCACACGGTTAGATGTGGCTTCCTTATAAGCTTCCTTTGACTGCTTAGAATCTGTCCTTTCCATTGACCTCTCCTTCTCTTTGGCTTGGTTCCAACTCTCCTTTCTCTCGTCATCTCTGTGATCCTTCTTTCCGTCATCCCTGACCTGGTCTTCATGCAGACAGGTTGGGTGCTTCCTTTTACATGTGTCGCAGACACTCCTCCATTCACAGTTCTTAGAACGGTGCCCTGACTTCAAGCATCCAAAACACAGTCCTTTAGTTTGCACAAACTTGACTTTTTCTGAAATTGACTTTTCTTTGAACTTTCGACATGTTTGAATGCCATGGTACAACTTCTCACAAAAGACACATGTTTTAGGGTATGGGTTTTCTTCTGAGCTGCTTGCCAGCACCTTTGCACCAACATTTCGAGGCTTTGGTGTCTTAACCTTTTCACTATCACCAGACTTCAAAGCATGAAGAGATGTCACAGGGTTGCATGCTATCTTGGCTTCTCTTGCAACAAACTGAACAAATTCGCTAAAGCTTGGAAAATCATGTGTTGATTCTTCAATCGCCAGGACCTTTCTGTTCCATCTGGCTATTAGCCAATCAGGAAGCTTGTTGAGCATTCTTTGGTTTTCACCGCAGTCATTTAGGACAGCAAGACTCTTGATCTGCAACATTGCTGCTTCACAGCTTCGTAGAAAATCTGAGAATTCTCTTAGTTCAATGCTGTCTTTGGGTCCTATTTTTGGCCATGAAGTTATCTTATCCCTGAAGGCCTTGGCAATCACAAAGGGGCTTCCATACCTTTCTTCCATGATGTCCAATGCTGAATAGTAGGCTGCATTTGTGCCTAGCAGGAAGTAACCTTCAATAGCTTTCTTTGCAGGTCCTCCAACATACTTGCGGAGGTAGTAGACCTTCTCATTCACTGTAATATTCTTCCTACCGATCAATGTCTCAAAGGACGTTTTCCAGTCTTTGTACCTTAGTGGATCTCCATTGAAAACAGAAGGCTCTGGTATTGGGAGATGGCTTGCGTTGATCGACTCTGTTATTGCTTTGACAAGTGCTGTGGCGCTATCTTCTTGATGAGCAATGGCAGCAGGTTGCACAGTTTCCACAGTCTGTCTCACCATAGCAGGTTGTACATGTGTGGCGTTTTGTGGTGTTGTCACATGATGCACAGAAAGATTTCTTTGGGTAGTTTTAGCTTCGGTTTTCACATGCGTACTGCTATGGAGCAACTCTGATATCTCTTCGTCCGAACCCACTTCCTGTTCGTAGACCTGTAGACATGCTTTTGCAGCATTCATTTTCTTAACTGTCTCTAAGCGCCCTAACTGCCTGCGCTTCTCCTCTAATACATTTTTTCTTGCAGCATTTTCTTCTTCTTGTAGGGCAAGCCTCTTTCTGTTCTCAACTTCGAGGTTCCCAAGCTCTTGTTCCTTAACCCTCTGGAGTCTAAGGTGTTTTTGGGGTCCTTGAGATGTTTTGACATGACCTGATATTTGTATTTTTTTCAGTTGCTTATAAACATATTAATGGCAAAGGTGTAATTACACTCTATTTAGCACGAACATATCTATCATAATATGTGAGCAACATGCATGTACATGTTTGCATTTTTGAGAGAATATTATTTATGCATGGTTATTCAAAAAACTAAAACTTAAATTGTCTGATATAAGACCACAAACGACAAACTTCACATATTCCCACAATACTTTTGACTAATGGGTGCTGTCGGCTAAAGTGTTTACTTTAAAATGATCTGAAAATCATCCGGGCTAATCGTTCACATTAAACAATAGATTGATTTAAATTTTGTAAGACACTTTTTGTTTGGAAAGGCAATATGCAGGTGGGCGTGAATGATCCAACAAGGTCATGAATAATGTCCTCATTCCCACCTGGAGATAATTACACATTAAAAGAACAATGTATACCTCATTGGCCGCGTTAACTCCAGGGAGTGTAAAACAGGTAACAAAGGCAACTTCTCTTCTGTGTGTCTCTCGGTGAACTTACAAATGTAATGATATTACTAATACCAAAAACTTTATGAGCCGCAGTTAGCTCGGCAGGCTACATGTTCCGATGCTCGTGTAACATCAATAAACGTCTGAACCAACCAAACCTCAGAACATTAGTTCCGCTATATAAGCCTACATAAACAAGTCAGCGTGTACACATATTTCAAAGTAAAAGAAATGCAGATAAATATAAATATATTATGATGTATTTAAACGTGGTTACTTATTAAATTAAAACTATTCTTTTATGGAACTTAAATTATGCAACTGTCTCTGCTGGCAGCTACAGTACCCTCTGTCCCCCAGCAAGTAACCATTGAAGTGTCCTATAAAGATAGTTAAAGTGTATAATTGCATAAAAAAACATTGTGTAAGGCAAAACATATCAAAACATATCTGTACAAAACATGTACAGACCCCTGGCCATTTGGCTTTAACATTACAGTAGTGATGAGGTGGGTTGCATCACATATTACCTAGTTAGTGGGGACCAGTAATGAGGGTGATTTAATGGTTTAAAGGAGAACTCCGGTCAATTTTAACATTGAGCTATTTTTTTTGTAAATTTGGAGTGCTGTCAATGACTACTTTGGACTTCGACCGAAAACAGGATGTAAATACAGGTATGTGAGGTATGTGCGCTGGCTGAAATAATATCATTTTTATTCGTATCTTTCACATCTACTGCAGTCAGATTCACTCTGAAGGAATCATCTAACATGGCTGGGCACTTATATGAGACATCAAGGATGTTAAGAGGCTAAAAGCAGGTTTAAAACTTGCCCCATTGAAGTCAACAGGGTGCACATTTTAAAAAGAGGATAACACGGTGTAGGCAACACCGATTTTTGTCGTTGTTCTCTGTATTGACAGCACTCCACATTTACAAAAAAATTAGCTCAATGTTAAAATTGACCGGAGTTCTCCTTTAAACACCCAAACATTTAGCACCCAAAAAAAATCTATTGTCACCTGCACATTGATGCTATGGATTGACTTTCTATTAACATAGTCTCCTCCATTGACTGAATGAGCTTTAATGGGAATGTGGGTTCCATCAATGTACCCAATCACATTTGGGAACCCTGAAATTGAAAGTTATATAATTAGAAACCCACTCCTTGAACTGCCACCCAAACGTGGTGGAGGGGTTTGAGTTCCCGAATGACCCTAGGAGCTATGTTGTCCGGGGCTATATGCACCTGGTAGGGTCTCCCAAGGCAAACAGGTCCTAGGCGACGGGTCAGACTAAGAGTGGTTCAAAAAACCCTTTATGAGAAAAATAAAATCGAGGACGTGATGTCGCCCGGTATGGCGCAGCCGGGGCCCCACCCTGGAGCCAGGCCCGGGGTTCGTAAGCAAGCGCCTGGTGGCCGGACCTCCCCCCACGGGGTCCGGCCGGGCTCAGCCCGAAGGAGCGACATGGGGCCGCCTTCCCGTGGGCTCACCACCTACAGGAGGGACCGTAATGGGTCGGTGCTGAGAGGATCAGGCGGCAGTCAAAGGCGGGGGCCTCGACAAGCCGATCCCTGGACACGGAAGCTAGCTCTAGGGACGTGGAACGTCACCTCGCTGGCGGGGAAGGAGCCTGAGATTGTGCGCGAGGTTGAGAGGTTCCAACTAGAGATAGTTGGAATCACCTCTACGCATGGCTCGGGCTCTGGAACCACACTCCTTGAGAGAGGATGGACTCTGGATTTGCCCATGGTGAGAGGCGGCGGGCTGGTGTGGATTTGTTTATAGCCCCCCAGCTCAGCCGCCATGTGTTGGAGTTTACCCTGGTGAACGAGAGGGCCGTTTCCCTGCGCCTACGGGTCGGGGATAGGTCTCTCACTGTCATGTGTGCTTACGGGCCAAACGGTAGTGCAGAGTACCCAGCCTTCTTGGAGTCTCTGGGAGGGGTGCTAAAAAGTGCTCCGACTGGAAACTACGTCGTTCTACTGGGGGACTTCAACGCCCACGTGGGCAATGACAGTGTTACCTGGAGGGGCGTAATTGGGAGGAACGGCCCCCCTGATCTGAACCCGAGCGGTGTTCAGTTATCAGACTTCTGTGCTAGTTACAGTTTGTCCATAACGGACACCATGTTCAAGCATAAGGGTGTCCATCAGTACACGTGGCACCAGGACACCCTAGGCCGTAGGTCGATGATCGACTTTGTGGTCGTTTCATCTGACTTGCGGCCGTATGTCTTGGACACTTGGGTAAAGAGAGGGGCGGAGCTGTCAACTGATCACCACCTGGTGGTGAGTTGGATCTGATGGCGGAGGAGGAAGCTGGACAGACTCGGCAGACCCAAGCGTACTGTAAGGGTCGGCTGGGAACGTTTGGCCGAGTCTCCTGTCAGAGAGATCTTCAACTCCCACCTCCGACGGAGCTTCGACCGGATCCCAAGGGAGGCTGGAGATATTGAGTCCGAGTGGACCATGTTCTCCACCTCCACTGTCGAAGCGGCCGCTCTGAGCTGTGGCCGTAAGGTCTCCGGTGCCTGTCGAGGCGCCGAACCCGGTGGTGGACACCGGAAGTAAAGGATGCCGTCAAGCTGAAGAAGGAGTCCTATCGGGCCTGGTTGGCTTGTGGGACTCCTAAGGCAGGTGACGGGTACCGGCAGGCCAAGCGAACTGCAGCCTGCCGGTGGTTGTGGAGGCAAAAACTCGGGCCTGGGAGTAGTTCGGTGAGGCCATTGAAAAGGACTATCGGCTGGCCTCGAAGAGATTCTGGCAAACCATCTGGCGCCTCAGGAGAGGGAAGCAATGCCCTACCACCGCTGTCTACAGTGGAGGTGGGCAGCTGTTGACTTCAACTGGGGATGTCGTCGGATGGTGGAAGGAATACTTTGAGGATCTCCTCAATCCCGCAGTCACGTCTTCCATTGAGAAAGCAGAGGCTGCGGGCTCAGAGGTGGACTCGTCCATCACCCAAGATGAAGTCACCGAGGTAGTCAAGAAACTCCTCGGTGGCAATGCACCGGGGGTGGATGAGATCCGCCCTGAGTACCTCAAGTCTCTGGATGTTGTGGGGCTGTCTTGGCTGACACGCCTCTGCAGCATCGCGTGGCAGTCGGGGACAGTGCCTCTGGGATGGCAGACCAGGGTGGTGGTCCCTCTTTTTAAGAAGGGGGATCAGAGGGTGTGTTCCAACTACAGGGGGATCACACTTCTCAGCCTCCCTGGGAAAGTCTATGCCAGGGTACTGGAGAGGAGAATATGGCCGATTGTAGAACCTTGGATTCAGGAGGAACAGTGCGGTTTTCGTCCAGGCCGTGGAACACTGGACAAGCTCTATACCCTCTACAGGGTGCTGGAGGGTTCATGGGAGTTTGCCCAACCAATCCACATGTGCTTTGTGGATTTAGAGAAGGCATTTGACTGTGTCCCTCGTGGCGGCCTGTGGAGGGTGCTCCGGGAGTATGGGGTCCGGGGTCCTTTGCTAAGGGCTGTCCGCTCCCTGTACGACCGAAGTCAGACTTCTTCCCGGTGCATGTTGGACTCCGGCAGGGCTGCCCTTTGTCGCCGGTTCTGTTCATAATTTTTATGGACAGAATTTCTAGGCGGAGCCAGGAAAGACCAGGAACTTCAGCATGCACTAGGACGGTTTGCAGCCGAGTGTGAAGTGGCTGAGATGAGAATCAGCTCCTCCAAATCCGAGGCCATGGTCCTCAGTCGGAAAAAGGTGGCTTGCCTACTTCAGGTTGGTGGAGAGTTCCTGCCTCAAGTGGAGGAGTTTAAATATCTTGGGGTTTTGTTCACGAGTGAGGGAAGGATGGAACGGGAGATTGACAGACGCATCGGATCGCATTTGGGTCATGACCGAAAGGACAAGATCCAGGATACAGGCGGCCGAAATTAGCTTTCTCCGCAGGGTGGCTGTGCGATCCCTTAGAGATAGGGTGAGAAGCTCGGTCACTCGGGAGGAGCTCAGAGTAGAGCCACTGCTCCTCCACATCGAGAGGGGTCAGCTGAGGTGGCTCGGGCATCTGTTCCGGATGCCTCCTGGATGCCTTCCAGGGAAGTTGTTCCGGGCACGTCCCACCAGGAGGAGACCCGGGGAAGACCTAGGACACGCTGGGGAGACTATGTTTCCCGGCTGGCCTGTGAACTCCTCGGTGTCCCCCCGGAAGAGCTAGAGGAAGTGGCTAGGGAGAGGGAAGTCTGGGCATCTCTACTTAGACTGCTGCCCCCGCGACCTGGCCCCGGATAAGCGGAAGAAGATGGATGGATGGATGGATGGATGGATGGATGATTAGAAACAATTAAAATTAAAATTATTGTGACTGTATACTAGCCTAGAAATCTAGACGCACCCTAGCATGTATTTTGCAGCCAGGGCAGTCTAGCAACTCTACATTGACCTTCTAGCTGCAAAAACCTAAATTGGGTCGGGCCAATCATGTCGTGTATAGAGTAGGCGGGGGCGGGCTTAACATATGACGACAGAGTTGCGACGGCTGCCATTTGAAAACAAAGAATGGAGGCTGCGGATGGAGAACAGCGGTCTTTCGAACCGGCTTTGGCCGCGACTCTGGAGGACTTGGAATTAAGTTTTTCTTTAAGAAAAGAGCAAAGAACGGCACTTAAGTCATTCTTAAAAAAGGAAGAAGTGTTTTTGCTGGACCGGATCTTTGCCGCTCTGACTACGTCACCTTCTTCGTTCCTCTGGTTGGTTGTAGCGCTATCCTATTGCGTGCAGAGGGATTTTGAGAGGCAACCATTTATCCCGCGTCTATGGAGAGTTGCCAGACTAACATACCCTGAAAGTTACCTCCGTTTTTGGAACCGAAAGTTGAGGTTATCCGCTTACTTACTCTTAAACATACCCGGGTATGTCACATAACCTGCTTTCTGGAATACACCCCAGTGTTATAGTTTGGGGTACAGTTGTGGTGTAAATAAAGCAACAGCATTGCATAATCTCACAAATATTCACAGCAGTGATGTTCATTAGGCAAATTACATCTCAAGTATACATACATATTTCTGTAAATAGTAGAAAGCATTTTTTTTAGTGTAAAACAGTGGTCCTTTAATATTTTTTTCAAAAAATACCATATGATTATTATTATTGTTAATTTGTTATTTTATTCCATAGACGCTCTTGGTGAGAAGTAATCATCTTCATTCTTTAGGCAAGACTGTCCATCTCTGGATCTAGACTTCTTTTCTTTTGGCTCAATGAACAATAATACAAATAAATGAAAAAATAAATAAATAAATGCAAATAATAATAACATTAAAAAAAACAATACTTTTGTGACAAAATATTTGCCTGAATTGATGTGTATTTTATTTTGTGTAATAGGCTTCATATTCATGTTATACCTTTTTTAAAGAATGTGATTGTTGAATATGAGCTTGTGTGTGTTCCGAATCTGTGAGTGTAAAGGCACAGCTTGGAAAGGCTTGATAGGTAACATAAATTGTCATTCTCTCTCTCTCTCTCTCTCTCTCTCTCTCTCTCTCTCTCTCTCTCTCTCTCTCTCTCACACTCTCACTCCTCCCTTCAGCTCTTCAGCTCCCTCCTTCTCCTCCACACGTTCCATATCTGAGGTCATTTCAAATCCAGAAGTTCGAAGCACAGACAACATCTGTGTTAGAGGGTAGACAAAGACCTTAGCAGCTTGGAAGACAAGGAACGGAAAAGCAGACAGAGAGACAGAAGACAGTGACAGAAGATATATTCATCGAGCGATTGTCAGTAGTGAAATCATCCTGCCTGCTAAGGGGAGTGAGGGGCACAGGGTGAGAGGGGGGCGGATGCACACTCTCTACTCTCTTGCCCTGCGTTTCTGTTGCCCCCTCCGCCAACTTCGTCGGTCCTCTCCGCCACCACCACCTCTCATTCCATCGTCTGTGCCTGCTTCAGGCGCAAGTACCCCGTGGTGCGTCTGTGGCATGGAGAAAGAGAGGGAGGATGAAGAGATAGAGGGGAGGGAGAGACCAGAGCCGCTGACAGATGTGGAGCGAGGCATCATTCAGGACACCTGGGCGCGTGTTTACGAGACCTGTGAGGATGTGGGCGTCACTATACTGATCAGGTGCAGTAATTTGCCAAAGAACTGTTAGAGGTCTTGTTTTATTGTCTTTACACGGTGTTAAAATCGTTGTGATCTTTTAATGTATTATGATGTGAAAGTTTTTGGAATTGTGAAGTTCATAGTAATCAACATCAGTATTTTTCAAAAGCAGCAAAGACATTCTTCCAGTTTTTTTTTTCAATCATATGGACTTTACATTTTTTATTTAACCACAAATGTTCATTCTGCCATTAGATGTGCTTCGTGTACATTTGCAAATGACAGCATGTGCAGCTGCATGGTGGGCAGAGAAGAATACTGGCAAGCAGACTTTTCATGGTGGATATTTTAGCACACAGGGACAAGCCGCTGGCATACAAACACACAGATAGATCCACAGTACATACAGGTGACATTTTTTTAGGAACAATAATGATTCATACGATTTTACATAAACTATTATTCCGGGGGGCACTTTTTTGACACTTTTTGGTGTATTTTTATTTTTTTGCACTTGCAGCTGGCATTCCAAATTAGGCTTGATAATGGACAGATGCCAAGGGAAGATGTTCCATGACATCTTTTTCCACATGCTTTTTTTATACTCAGTACCAAAGCTTCTATAATATGCACACCATAGAGCAAATCCATCTTTACAGTAGCTCCTATTTTTAACACTCACCAAATAGAATTTAGCTGCTACAGTATTTCCTAATCCCTGCAATACCTTTGTATGGTTTTTGTGATAATTCTGTAGATTCTGTTAGAACGTGTTAGATTAGAACCAACTCCAGAGGTAGATTTAATGGGGTTTGCAGTACTCACAATCCCTTGTGAGTTTACAGTGGCGTATTGCATAAACTGAAATAAACCAAAAAAATGGGTAACACTTTATTTTAAGGGTCCAAAATAATGCATTAGTTAAGGATTAATTAATAATTAACTTGTTCACAATTATGCATTAGTTAAGCACAAATACACTAGCAATTCATGATTAACTTTCCATATTAAGGGTCCTGCAAAGGGATAATGTACATCCAGCCAGTGGTTCTCTCAAAATAACCCCCGACAGGGTGATCATGATCCCGATGCGATAATATAGTAATTATATAGTAATAGGTTTACGGGTACTTGCCATATAAGTAAATAATTAGACACAAAATATTGATCGGAGTTGAAATATATTTATAAGGTGTTTAAATGCAAAGCTTCCGCGGAGAGCAGTTGCTTGCTTGTTCAAACTAGACGGACATTTAAATAATATGGTTACAGCATTTCGCCACATAAATATAAATGAGAATAAAATATATTGATTTCAGATTAAACTGTTTTAAATTCATACTTGTTTGTATCTCATAATCAAACAGTGTACAAAACAATAGTCACACAATGAAAGTGCACCGTATATAAAAAAGTTATTGTCTTTCAAAAGTAAGAGTTGACTCTGAGTCAATGAAATTAATCGTTTTTCAAACGAGTCATAAGTCGTTCCGTCATGTCAAGACGAAACATTAGCATATTGCCCACCCAACTTTTAGAGAGATTGATTCATCCAGCTAGTCTTTTGAGAATCATTGAAAATCTGGTGATATGCAAATGTATATTATGAGAAAATTAAACCGTTTTTTTTATCTTTGATGCATGTAAACCTGTTGTAGGAAACAACATTGGGAAACTTTAAAATAGCATACTAGGGGCACTTTAACATATAGTAAGGGCATATTAGCCATTATTTACAAACTATTAAACATTTGAAAGATACACATTTTTGCAATAAATAAGCAAAAATAACATAGTAATTAATGATAAACTGAATGTACAGTAAACACATTTTAGCCATTATTTACAACTTAATAAGCTGTATATTATTTGCGCTTATATTTGTCACGATCCACACTCAAGGAGACAAGGGAGAAGATCCAAATGCAGTAAGTGCTTTTATTTGAGGGAAATCCGTTACTCACAATCCAGTCCAGGCAGAGGTCATAACCAGGGTAGCAATCAAACATAAACATACAACGGGAAATAACAGACTCAGAACTCAGAAGTGGCGTGATAATTACAAGGACTCCGTGACACATACTAAAACAGACAGGGTATATATACACAGGGAATAGACAATGATAATGGGGAAATGGCTGAGTGCAATGATCAGTGATAAGGAAACAGCCGAGTGCAATGAGAAGACAAGGATCGTGGGAAATGTAGTTCAATAGTGTGATGGACACCGTGGGGAAGGAGGACATCTAGTGGTGACCCAAGGAACATAAACCAGACACTGTGACAATATTTCTGTGTCATTCTATTAAAGTACTATTTACGCGTGGCTGGGAGCAGGTGTAGATTTCTTTCGTACCAACTAACATTTGGAAAATACGAACATTTTAATGAATCCGAAAAATTACGCCAGAACCACTTTACACACGATTTACACAAAAATGTATTCTGCTCGTGTTTCATGAATGAGACCCAAGGAGAATAAATAGGGAGAACAAACAAAGCAGGTAACGAGGGAGGAGAGGTGGGGCAAATTAATCAATAATCAGGTAACAAGATGGGAGGGGCTAGACAATCAACTGGAGAGCACATGGCACAAGGAAACATGCATGACAAGCCATGTGCTCACACCAAACATGACAGACACATGAGCACATGGCTAGCAAACACAAATCACCAGCCATGTGCCCCAACAAAACAAGACATGAACACGCAGCTAATGAGAACACTCATAAGCCACAGGTTCACACAAAACATGAAAGCACACAGCTAGTGTAAAACACAAGCTGCGTGCTACACAGTACAGGACAATAAATGAAAGCACATGAAACAAGGCACACAGACAAGACAACAGGAGTGTCAGGGCTCTGTCACAAAACCAAGAAATAGACCAGACAGAAGTGACAGAACCCTGACAGAACTAACAATGAGCAATACATTTGTCACAGTATTTATTAATCTTTGTTAATGTTAGTTAATAAAAATCCAGCTGTTCATTGTTTGTTCATGCTAGTTCACGATGCATTTAACTAATGTTAACAAATACAACCTTTGATTTTAATAATGTATTAGTAAATGTTGAAATTAATATTGACTAAGATTAATTAATGCTGTAGAAGTAAGTAACATCCACTTTTGTTCTGACCAACTAAGGGGAAAAAAAGTGTGATGGGGCTATAGAGGTACCTTTGAACTGCTTTTGACTACGCCACTCCAATTTTACTTGGGTAGGAGATCTCAAATGACTAGAGGGTTTCCCGCTCGACTATCCAAAAAAATGAATAAACTTAAGGCAAAAATTATTATACAATCAAAGAATCACTTTTATTAAATACCAAATATTGGAGTCTGGTCTCAGTTGATTTCACTCAACAGCTGGCTCAATTTACAGTGATAGTACGAGCAACTATGGGGGGTAACAACACTTAAGAAAAAGAAAATACACAAAATAAATAAATACAAAATCCCCCAAAAAATGAAATAAATTTCTTACACAGCACACTAAATGCACAAACACACACCAAAAACTCTTTCCACACCACACTTGTATGACTCAAAGTGAATATCTTCCCCCCCTAGTTACAATTTTGAGAGCTGTAGGTAATCCAGCTTTAGTTCACAAAATAAACCATAAGAAAAAGAAATCACAACTGATAAGTTTCTGGGCCTACAAACAAACAAAACAAATTAATGATGAATCTCAAACCCATAAACTATTTAAGAGACAAAACTAAAGGCAAAGAAAACAGTGGTCAGTTGCGCAGGACCACTCGAACTCTTAGTTGCCTTTTGGCTGATTTCTAAAGCCACATGAAGTACAACAGCTGTTAGCATCTATCCACCACTCTTCCAGCTTGACATAGCCAACGTGAGGGCCTTTAAAGCAACTTCTTTGCAGTATGCTGTAATGGTAATTCAATGTCCACCACTCAGCCAAACCTTGTCAGCATTTAGGACATTTAGACCACACGTCTAAAACAAAGCAACAGAGCTTGTTCTTCCAGCGACCACATGCCAAACAATTCAGGCACTGCAACCATTCCATTCAGGAAGTGGCATATTTAAAGGGATATTGCAACCTCTACAAATACCCTCAGCAGCGCCCTCTATTGACTTGGCTACAAAAGCATTGCAGTAAATTGCACTGATTAAATCTAACGCTCGCTTATATCGCATCAAACCTTGCAAATTATACTTTGTTCTCAAATTGTTCATGTTAACAACATCAGCATCAGCATTGCGTGACTACATTTAATGCCCTTCTGATATATATCCTTGTTTTCGCATGGGCCCGGTTGCAGTCTCTTTTTTTTCTGTAGCCACTCCGAAGTCTTTGGAGATTCACCCATGTAAAATACAAGTTGTCACTGGTGATTGTCATTTGAACCTTTCTGGATTCGCCATCAAACTGATAAGTTTGATTATAATTATATCAAGTGCTGTGAGAAAAGGCTATACGTTTCCACCTCCAACATCCTCACACGCAATATAGACTACTAGCTGAGACACCTTCTTTATGTGTACAGATGTGATGTAATGAGGCAAAGACATGCTCGAATTTCCTGCGGAAATCCACCAGTAGGCCTACCCACTGGAATTCTTTTTTTTTTCTTTTTTTACAAGCTTACCGTTTTGAATCGAGCTAAGGCAAGCAGATAGTTTTGAACACTGGCTGGTTATGTACTTGCTCAAAATTTTATTTTGGATAATTTTTAACCCAAAAAAGTTACAGAATGCAGCTTTAAGTTATTAATTCAGAAAAAGGGTATTCCGCTTCACTTCATGCATGTCTGTTCTGTGAGAAAGCAAGCGAGAGCCAATGAGCGTTTGACCATCACTGCCGTAAAACGTGTCGTGTCAAGCTTTTTGAGGCGGCAATCTTTGAATTCATAACCATAGACTGTAAAAAAATTTGGACGTAGTGTCAATGAAGTCACCCGTAGGTTTCTGAAAAGCATTTTTGAAGCCTAATGTGGGCGGTGATGGCAAGTTCAGCAGCTAAAATTTGCTGAGGTGAAGCGACGGCTAACAGCAGACAAACGGCTAATATTGACCTCAGCGGCAATCCACTTGTCACTCAAGTGGCCATTCCCTTAATTATGCAGAACTTCAAGGCTTAGTATAATTTAAATGGATGAGTTATAAATAAATTTACCCCCCTCACAGTTGCCATGAAGGGCAAAATTAGCTGTATAGACTAAAGCCACTTTTTGCTCCAGGCTTTAAACATGTTTTTTTTTCAGCTGTAAAGTTGGGCATTTTAACACGGGGGAGATACAGATTTGACTAACTTTTGCAGCCAGCCTCAGGCGGCCAGTCAATGAATTGCCATTTAATTAACTTCCGTGTTGGTTTCAAGAGAGAGGCAGGGAGGTTGCCGCTTGTTCATAATGAGCACGGGATTTGTTTACGGTCGCTGTTGAGGATGGAGATGAAGATTCCTGGATAAAGAATTTAATTTGGATCTGTTCCTCACAGTTGTATGGATTCTAAAGATGTGGATTACAGCGGATTAAATTGATGCATTTTGTGAATTTGTAGTATTTTCTAGTCCTGTGTCTGAGAAAACACCTTTTGTGTCCCACGGCAAACAAATTAAATATTACATGACAAATAATGGTTAAACAATTACAGAAATGTTATTCATTTTAAGGTTTTAAACGTAATCCTTTGAAACGAGTTTGCAGTGGATGTCACGAACAGAGCAGAATGTTTTTACATGTAATAATTTTTAGTGCTGTCAATACAGTGTATGAAAATCTAAGTACATGTATGTTTTGTAAAACCATACTTTATGTAAAAATACACATTCTCGTGAGATCACATCTGGTTTATTCTGCTCAATAAGGTCTGGTTAATTCTGGTCAATAAACTTAATAAAGTGCCATAATTAATGAGGATAAAACTATGACTTTAGAATAGGGGTCAAATTGTCTTTATTACACTATGTTATCAATTTGTAACGACAAAACCAGCAGTAATTAAACATAATTACTAGCTTATTGTTCAGGTAACTTAATATAATGGCACAGAAATATAATTACATCACTACAAAATAATAATATACAGCTTATTATGTTGTAAATAATGGCTAAAATGTGTTTACTGTACATTCAGTTAATGATTAATTACTTGGTTATTTTTGTTTATTTATAGCATAAATGTGTATCTTTCAAATGTTAAATGATTTGTAAATAATGGATAATATGCCTGTAGATGTGCACAAAACAGAGGAGTCGTTTGGTAGCTTTTATGACGAACTCACTTTTAATGTTACACAGCGAAGCCTCTCAAACAACTGCCTCGTCTCCGCCCCCCGACCCTATCCTTAGTAATATGCTGCACCCGTAAATATAAGAATAGGTGCGACCCCACATATTCTACAATGCCCTTACTATATGTTAAGTTAATCATGAATTACTATTGTGTCCATGCATAAATAATGCATAATTGTGAAAAAGTAAATAAGGTAAGGTAAGTGTCACAGGTGGTTGAAGCAGACAAGGAAGTAGGATCCATTTGCAGTGTTGCTTTATTACACAAACTCGAACAATACAAACATAAACTCAGGATCAGGAAACAGGCGAGGGAACAGAACAGAACAACCAGCAACAAACATTAAGGATTGACAAACTGAACTAGACACACAGGCTTAAATACAAGGGCAGACAAGCTAAACAAGATAACAAGGGGGTGTGGTTAATAGGAAACACCTGGGATGACTAATGAACCTAACTGGGAACTACTAAACATGAAACAAGACAGAAACACAGACTAGACTTGTGACAGTAAGATACTTTATTGTCCCAGAGGGAAATTTGTCTTGGGCTCAAAAGTACAGCCACTGCATCACATAAAAAAATATAAATAAAATACAAAATAACACAACACAATAACGCACATTAGAGGGAGAGAAAAAAAAAACTACTTAGTGTTATTTAATAACTTAATTGTAGAAGGAATTAATGCATTTTTAAACTACACCTTGGCATTCTTAATCTCCTTCCCGATGGCAACATTTTAAACATTTCAATCATGACATGACATTCCTTTTATATGGAAGAATTCCTTTTATATAAGTCACCTCGTTCCTCGTGACGAGGTTATGCAAGAGGACTGTTTCAGGAGTGGACTAGAACAGGAGATTAGCTTAAATTTACCAGAGGAAGACCCCAGCTGGACCCTGGCACAGTATATTGACATGACAATTGCATCAAAAATGTCATAATTGAGGGAATGACACTTAATGACAGTTGTCATAAACATGCATAAAACCTCCTTCATATTCATGACATGTCATGTCATGATTATGAAGGTGTCATGTCAGTCTTATGCACACCCCTTCAAGTAAAGTGTTACCAAAGGTTCTATTCTGCCCATGATCTTCATTGCAGTTTGAAAAAGATGCAAGCCTGGATTTCAGTCAAATTACCGTACAAAAGGTGTATTTCCTATCCAATCACATTCTCTAATACAGCTTGATAAAACAACATCATAATTTTACTACTGACACTATAAAGTTTGAGCCTTCTCAGAAAGTACCATCTTTGTTGTAAGAGTGCACAAATTGTCAACATGGACATGCCACGTAAGAGAACAGTCAAAATGAATACCCAGATATTTATATGAGCACACTTGTGATATTGGAACGTTATGAATATGTACAGGGCTATGGTCTCCAATTAACTTTGGATCGAATATCATCTCCTCAGTTTTCTTTACATTCACAAGGTGGTGGGCATCACACCACTTTATAAACTGGTCAATCTCAGAGTGGTAAGATGAGAAATCTTGATCTTTATATAGTAAGTGTAGCGTATATGCCTCGGACTCTGGGTCCGTATGAATTAGCTCAAATGATCTATAGGGAATTTTAATAACTAATCATGAATATGATTAATATTTTGCATATTACAGTTACATTAAATTATCGAAATTGAAAATGTATAGATTATATGAATATATGAATAATCGATCACAACGTCTTATAATTCCTCGTTCATATATCAATAGTCTTATTTAACTTCGATTATGAGACAACCTTTAAGGGAAATTCATGTAATGATCAAAGAGGTGTTTGTCCCGCAAAATCATCAAAGATCAATCCATCAATCCCTCAATAAAGTTATCCCTTATAAACTCCAAGAAATATTAACTTTCTGGTCGGTGAACATTAATTTTCCTGTGTTTATAAAATTAAACTACCTTAATGTAGTGCATACTAAGAGCGGGTAGCTTTGGATCTATCTCATTGACTCGTATTTATTAACTTTCAACAGTCAGAAACAGTCATATAATATATGGTTTTAATAAATGCACAACTACAGAATATATGGACTACTCAAGATACACCGATTATATGTTTGTACATATCTTACATGTGAACAAACAAGACAACGAATAACAGATGAGAGAGAGAAGGTGAGAGAGATAAAGTTCTGAGGAGGGGCGCGCCGTGCCGAAGCACGCGCTGAGGTTGTAGAGAGAGAGAGAGAATGGTCACGAGTGACCATAGAACGGCACAAATCACAGAAACCTTGAGAGACATCAATGCATCGAACCTTAAAACATTAAAACTCGTTAGAGTTTGATACTTGCAAAAGGATCGTTGTGTGAGTGTGGCTGAGACCAGCCTGCGTGTGCTCGCGGAGCAGAGCGCGCGTTCTCGTGCTGAGGCGCGTTCTCTCGTGAAGCCTCGGAGCAGGAGCAGCTCGTTGCCAGAGCACGTTTTCGCGGGAGCTTTGAAGGCTGTTTGAAAGTGGAGTTGCTGAAGGAATTTAGGCTTCGTTCGTTTCACTCTTGGGTAGAAGCGAACAAAGTGGAATTTGAAAATGAAACAAAAACTGAGATAAAGAAAATAAAGGGGGGGGGGAACTCCTGGAGGGAGTCCCTGACCAAAGATTTCACATGCTGACGACGGCAGGAAGAGCAGGATGCGAGAGAGATTTTGGGGGAGCTTTGGCTTTTTAAAGAATGTATGGCTCACGCCTTCTTTTGGGACAACAGCAAATCGGATCCTCTGATCTGGAGCGGGAAAGACGTTCCTTTGTTTGTAAAGACACGCCCACTTTGACTATGTCATGTGAGAGATCGAATTTAACATTCATATTTAGAAGTAGGGTATTTCCTAGAATAAATGCATATTATTGTATTATTGCAGTCAAGATTCGACTCCAACATGTTTCCAGATTCAAAATGGTATGAAACACCTCATGTTCAGATTATATGATAACAAAGTTACATAAAATATACAGATTAGAAGCATGTAGAGTTTGATTAGTACACATTAAAACTTAAATTAAATCCCAAACCTGTCATGACATAAAAATGGCAACACATAATACATTTGGTAATGTTTTAAATATGATTCGTTTAAGGAAACGTTTGTGTGTGTGTGCGTGGTGATAGAGAAACAGAGTTTCTTCTCTTTTATGGCATGTGAGTGTCCGGGCGTGAGGAATGTGGGGGGTGTCACATTACGTGTCTCTTTGTGTGTGTGTGTGTTGGAATGGACGAAAGAGACCACGCTCTCGTCTGGTCACACAACGAATGAAGTGTATTAGAGAATCACGATTCCCTAATTCGACCAGATGTCAGAGTCAATGTTGCTACATAAGCTAAGAATAGCAGAATCATCACAACATTTTACTAAGGACTGAGTTTGATGGCAGCGGGAGGTGTTTTTTCTAGATTTTCATGCTTCCAGGCCGTGCATCGGGGGCCCCTGGAGAGTCAAAATCTCAAATCTCAATGTACCACGACCCTGCGTCTACGTACAGTGGCCGTCCCATGGCCCATTTGTTGGCATAGTGGTTTCACGGATGTGCTTTGCTTTTTTGACCATTCGACCCCTGAACGAGGTTGTAGGTCCACCAAACTTTTCCCCCTGCTCCAGGTGGCTGCGGCGAGACGGAAAATGGCGCCCCCTAGTCAATCGGCCCTTTCTAAGCGGTGTCTGCGAAACCACTACGGCAAACGCATTCATTTAATGGGTGAGTGGGATTTTTATAGAAAGGTCTATAAACCCCTGGGCCCTCCCCAAGCAACATACTGAAAGCGCTAGGCTCTAGAGCGAAGGCAACAGATTTTCACCCTTTAACCCTTTGTGCTTTTTTTTTTTTACATAGCACCTAAATAGACTTAAAATATTCTTTCATTTATGGTCATACAGACTTAATAAATATGAAAAAATAATCTGTGAGATGTCTACTTTTGTATGCGTCCACTTACAAGCAAAATAAAACGTTGTGCTTTTGTAAAATCAAGAAATGAATCAGGCTGTGCTTTCTGCCTCTCAGTCAGAAAGCACAGAAAGTTCCCGTTCCTGCCGGCTCAGGAACGGGAACAGACACCGGCTCAGGAACGGGAACAGACACCGGCTCAGGAACGGGAACAGACACCGGCTCAGGAACGGGAACAGACACCGGCTCAGGAACGGGAACAGACACCGGCTCAGGGGCGGCCGCGACGTGAACGTCTCTGGATCAGCGGGCTCTGGCGCAGGATCAGCGGGCTCTGGCGCAGGATCAGCGGGCTCTGGCGCAGGATCAGCGGGCTCTGGCGCAGGATCAGCGGGCTCTGGCGCAGGATCAGCGGGCTCTGGCGCAGGATCAGCGGGCTCTGGCGCAGGATCAGCGGGCTCTGGCGCAGGATCAGCGGGCTCTGGCGCAGGATCAGCGGGCTCTGGCGCAGGATCAGCGGGCTCTGGGCGGGTTAAGATCATCACATTATGGGACTCGGAACTGGACGGGATCAGCGTTTCTAGTAACATGGGGCTGGACTCATTGACCAGAACTGATGCGTGTGTAGCCCACACACACAGAATCGCTGCAGACATCACCATCAGCGCAGTGTCGTCTTGGATGTACTCGCGTGCTGTGTGTTCAGTCACTGTCAGACAGGTGACGGGCTCAGCTTCGGATGGGCAGACTATGGGTTCTGGCTGATTGACGATGGGCTCTGGCTCTGTCAGATTGACAACGGGCTCAGGACATACCTGACTTGAAATAGGCTGAAGGGGAAGATCCTCTACCACGTAGTTCGATCCACACACCCATAGCGTGTGATCAACGAACTCCAGAAATGACAGATTGAGATCTCCCACCAGAATCAGCTGGGCAAGCGGGTTCTTCAATCCACCCCAGAAACTCTGCCTCAACTCTTCCTCTTCCAACGTCACGTCACTGTAGAGATCCATATACCGCCCTGTATAATCCTCGAGTGAGAGCTCACCTTGAAAAAGGATAGGTGTGTTAACTGGTTTTTCTTCCGGTGACATCTCCTCTGGCTCATCTTCGGTTATTTATTGAGGTTGGTCGTTCTGTCAGGTTTGGTGCACGATGCCGAAGACGAGGACACGGGTACTTGAATGCAGTTAGTTTATTAATTAAATGAACTCTCAGGAACAAAGGAAAACACTAAAGGACTTCAAAACACACTACCTTACAACGACGACGACCAACAAACACTGAGGGAAAACACAGGGCTTAAAAGAACTGGGGTTAATGGGAAAATTAACAAGACACAGGTGTCGGGAATTTCTAATTAAACAGACAGGGAAAAACTAACAGGACTAAACCAAAAATCACAAAGACAGGGGGAAACAAGATCACAACACAGAACAAAACACATTAACAATGTGACGTCACACATTTATGAGCTATATATCTTTATAAACATTTAAGTATGTAGTTTTAAATTATCTGATTCAAAACGAAAACCAATATTCTCTGTTTAAAGGTCCCGTTTTTCCTGCGTTTTTGAAGCTTTGATTGTGTTTACAGTGTGCAATATAACATGTGTTCATGTTTCGCGTGTAAAAACATTTTTCACAAAATTTACTTGTTTGCTGTTTTCACTGTCCTAAAAACGAGCTGATGACTTCCTTGTTCTATGAAGTCCCTCCTTCAGAAATACTGTGCCAGCGGTTCCTGTGTTGTGATTCGACAGCAGCTTAGCGCACGTTGAAAGGTCACGCCTCTTACCATAACGTGGAGATGCATGGCTCAGTGTTATTGTTAACATGGCCAAACAAAGGTGATTTGACTCCGGAATGAAAATAACAGCGTCTCGACGACATGGCGACAAACACTCTACAAACGCAACTCTTCCTTTTCTCTGTAGGAGCACAACAAGACTACGCCCCTAGAAACTGTGTGACTTTAGTGACGTCATTAAAGCAGGATGTAGAGGGATGTAGTCCAAATCGGCCGTTCGCTGTAGGCTTTGAAAGGGGACTTCTGTTAAATGATCTCACTTGACATTCAACTTTGAGCTTTATAATTTTACAGGTATTATTTATGCTCTAACAGCAACATTACACACTAGCTAAAGTTAAAAAAAATGGGATCACGAAGAACAGGACCTTTAAGTCATTTGTATAAAACCAACAACATATCCAGTTTCTCAAACGCTTGCTCATTAGTTTTAATGTGACCACACCCACACGCGCAAAAGATATTGACATGCAAATCGTCCATGCGTCACGCGAACGTACTCACTACCTCAAAAACAAAGCGCCAAACTTCATCAGTCCTCTGCTGTTCGTCGAGTTTGGAAGATACGCTGTGAGCATATTGGATTTACATCAGAAGAAGAAGAACCCGATTTGAAGACAAGAAAAATTTTAAGGTAAGAAATAATTCTGAATTATATTCAGATTTATATATTACATATTAATATATTATATATTAGTGTTATTGTTGCATAAACTTCACATTGCCATTGAACTGTTACTCAATGCTTCAGTGAATGTTCTCTGCGCGCGCTGTGAGTTTGAGTCAGTCGCGCAACGTGCGTTTGAAAAGCAAAAAGCACCAAACTATAGGCTTCATGGTTTTTACTCCAATCTCAATTCATAACGTCATATCGATTGTAAACATTTGAAGTAACATGATAATCTAAATATTTTTCTCTAGTGTAGTGTTACTGAAGAGTTCCTTTTTAAAGGGTTAGTTCACCCAAAAATGAAAATAATGTCATTAATGACTCACCTTCATGTCGTTCTAAGCCCGTAAGACCTCCGTTCATCTTCGGAACACAGTTTAAGATATTTTAGATTTAGTCCGAGAGCTTTCTGTCCCTCCATTGAAGCTGTATATACAGTATACTGTCCATTTCCATAAAGGTAATATAAACATCATCAAAGTAGTCCATGTGACATCAGTGGGTTAGTTAGAAGTTTTTGAAGCATCGAAAATACTTTTTGGTCCAAAAATAACACAAAATAAGACTTTATTCAGCATTGTATTCTCTCCCGGGTCTGTTGTCAATCTGCGTTCAGGACTCCGCAGTGACGCTGCTGACGTAAGACGCTGATGACGTATTATCTGGTGCGCCCGAGCTTCGTTTACAGTCTGAGGGAGACGCACGCTATATTCAAGCTATTCTACATTGTTTGCGTGGATATCATTTTTTTTAATGGTGCGTAAATGTGCATGTCGCGGATGAGACACTTTTACAGCGTGCGTTTCCCTCAGTCTATAAATGAAGCTCGGGCGCACCAGATAACACGTCATCAGCGTCTTACGCCATCAGCGTAACTGTGAAGGATTGACAACAGACCCGGGAGAGAATACAATGCTGAATAAAGTCTTATTTTGTGTTATTTTTGGACCAAAAAGTATTTTCGATGCTTCAAAAACTTCTAACTAACCCACTGATGTCACATGGACTACTTTGAAGATGTTTATATTACCTTTATGGACATGGACAGTATACTGTATATACAGCTTCAATGGACGGACAGAAAGCTCTCGGACTAAATCTAAAATATCTTAAACTGTGTTCTGAAGATGAACGGAGGTCTTACGGGCTTAGAACGACATGAGGGTGAGTCATTAATGACATTATTTTCATTTTTGGGTGAACTTGTCACGGGGTGACAAATAATCCCCGGAACTAATTCCACAAGAGAAGTGTTCCCGCCGGGGCGCTTTCAGTGTAACACTGTCCCCGGGCCGGTGTGTGTATCTGTTGTCATGACAACTAAACGGCAGATTGACAACAGGTGTGGGGACTTCACCTTGAGTGTCTGATTGAGGCCACGCCAGCATTTTGAGAGGATAAAACACAAGGGGAAGAGAAGGCTGGTGTTGTTCCTCCTCCGTTGATCTGGAGTGTTCTCTCGCCGTGTGGGCTTGTTGTTTCTTTGTCTTCCCCCGTCGATCTGGTGTGGTTCTCTCCCGTTGGGAAATGTTTGTAGAGTGTTGCAGCTGAAGGATTATCGTGAAAGAAGAGGAGTGTCGCTTGTGGGATCCGAGGGCAGTTTTGAAGAGTGGAATTCGTCGCCTGGACTGGAAAAGAGTGAGATGAGTGATTGACAAATTGAATCTCATAAACGCATGTTTTCTACACTAATTTGGATACTGGTTTGGAGTGCTCGGATCACGTTGTATACATCGCACTGAGTGAAATATACTGATTCCTTGTCGATCTCTAGCCTCTCCCTTGACCATTGCAAACAGCGAAGTGAAGCCCGCTTGTAGTGGTGAGAAAATTATTCACCACATCTGTCCCAACTCTGACTATCATCGGCTCTTCAGATCGAGACCTCTGGGTGAGTGTTGGCCTTATTTTGCACTTTGAAGAGTGGATTTGCAGTGCTGGAATTGACGTTTCCCATCACGTTGCATGTTTGGAGTTAGACTGTCGTGTGTGTGTGGTAGATTTATCTTTTAATCGCCGTGCACTCCCCAAGTGTCATGCTGGTCTACCGTTCATCATAAGAGCCTAGTGAGATCGATTGTAGTCACCTGTTGGATGTCAGAAGGAAAAGCCCCCCGTGTGCACACTACACATAAGAGCTGTTCACCTCTATCTGCAGTGTTGATTCTGTCTGTTCCAGTGGAAGCCCTGCTCAGCTTGTGACGCTGTCTCCTGCCACCCATGTGAGAGCTGTTCACCTCTATCTGAAGTTTCATGCTGTCTGTCCCAGTGAAAGCCCTGCTCAGCTTGTGACCCTGTCTCCTGCCACCCATGTGAGAGCTGTTCACCTCTATCTGCAGTGTTGATTCTGTCTGTTCCAGTGAAAGCCCTGCTCAGCTTGTGACGTTGTCTCCTGCCACCCATTGAAAGCCCTGCTCAGCTTGTGACCCTGTCTCCTGCCACCCATGTGAGAGCTGTTCACCTCTATTTGAAGTGGTGATTCCGTCTGTTCCAGTGAAGGCCCGCTCAGCTCGTGACTCTGTCCCTGCAACACATGTGAGAACGGTTTACCTCTGCTTGAAGTGTTATGCTGTCTGCCCCAGCGAAAGCCCCGCTCAGCTGGTGACTTGAGTCTGTTGTAGCTCTGCAATCCACCTGTTCGTTACTCACCACTGTGAGTCTGGCACCAGCGCCAGAAGGAAGTGAGCTCCGACCGTCTACTCACCTGGGATACCCACTTGTTCGTCACTCACCACTGTGAGCCTGGCACCAGCGCCAGAAGGAAGTGAGCTCCGACCGTCCACTCACCTGGGATACCCACCTGTTCTTCACTCACCACTGTGAGTCTGGCACCAGTACCAGAAGGAAGTGAGCCCCGACCGTCTACTCACCTGGGATACCCACCTGTTCGTTACTCACCTGGGATACCCACCTGTTCGTTACTCACCACTGTGAGTCTGGCACCAGCGCCAGAAGGAAGTGAGCTCCGACCGTCTACTCACCTGGGATACCCACCTTGTTCGTCACTCACCACTGTGAGTCTGGCACCAGCGCCAGAAGGAAGTGAGCTCCGACCGTCTACTCACCTGGGATACCCACCTTGTTCGTCACTCACCACTGTGAGTCTGGCACCAGCGCCAGAAGGAAGTGAGCCCTGTCCATAAACTTGCCACGGCGTTGCCTTGGATCCTTGGGAAGAGGAAGGAAGAGGAAGGAAGAGGATTTTAGATAGGATTTTCAAATTGCTTTTAGACATTAAATAAAGTTGTCATTCTTTTATTTCTGTCTCCTGCCTCCTCCTTTGACGCGCTCCTCAGGGTGATCCTGGTCCAGGGGTGGGTGCAGTCTGGCTTGGCCCACCTCGACCTGTGACAAACTAACCCTTTAACGATGCCTGCTATAGCTACTATTGTTATTATTATTTTATGCAGCCCTGCACGTATATGCCTACAAGCCACAACAAACCTAGTGTTCATTATTTAGAGTGCATTTTGTACATTTTAAAAAGCAATTTTAACCGAGTGGCGCGCTTCCCTGATTCTCCTGATGACCTGTGGTAACAGTGAGATCGGAGGGAAAGCGTACAGTGGGCAACTGGGCCAAGCTCGGGCCAGCGCATCCTCGTTCTTTGAAAAGAACCTTAGACAATGAGCGTTGTCTTTTGACGCAAAGAGGTTGGCTTTCGCTTTGCCAAAAAGACGCCACAGTGACTGGACTGTCTGCGGGTGCAGTGACTATTCCCTTGGGGGAACACTGTCCCTGGACAGTTTGTCTGGACCATCGTTCAGGTGGCCCGGAACATGCGCGGCTCTGAGCGAGCACGCTCATAGCCCTGCGATGGGAGAACCAGACATGGTTCCCAGAGTTGATGCGGCTGTCAGGTTTACCCCCATGGACGATCCCGGTGAGGAGAGATCTCCTCTCTCAAGCTGGCGGTTCGATTTGGCATCCTCATCCAGATCGCTGGTCTCTGCATGCATGGATAATCAACGGATACCCGTTGCTCTGCCAGAAGGGGTTGTGAACACGATCACGCAGTCTAGAGCTCCCTATGGTCTGTGTTTACTAAATGGTGCACTGACAAAGGTTTAGATCCACAAACTTGTGGGGTTTCGTGGGTGCTTTGCTTCCTTCAAGAGCTGCTGGACATGGGAAGGTCCCCCTCCACGCTCAAAGTATATGTTGCGGCCATTGCAGCGTTCGCAAAGTCGATGCACGGCCAGGCAATAGGAAGGAATGAGCTCATCATCCGCTTCCTAAAAGGAGCCAGGAGGATGAATCCCCCGCGGCCCCAAACCCTAACCCTGTTTGGCTCGAGGTCATGGTGCAAAGGACCCTAGGTTGAAATTACTCCAGACCATTCCTTTAATATCTCCAAAGAGATGATTTGTGAGAATCTTAACTTGATGTTCGATGAAATCCACCATGTCTGTAAACTTGATCCTACATTGTAACTTGTAACTCACAGGCTATGGCTCTCCATTTTCCCTGAGTCGGTAAGGCAGTTTCATCATGATGTTCTTAAGATTCGAAGAAACATTAATCTCATCCATATAGTGCAAGTATATCATCACATTGAAATACCCTCTTAGAAACAAAGCATGCGCTTGCAAACCACTGATGTCATCAGGTTTTATTGCAGGCCAATTCAAAGCCTTTTCCATGTAGGCTTTTCAACTCATGACCAAAGTGTTCCTTCAACAAATTCTTGGCCTTTTTGAATCCTTGTTCTATTAGCATATGCTGACAGCTTCTCACCAATTCTCTCGGTTGTCCTCTAGTGTATTGTTCTAGATAATGTAATACATTTTTAGGGCCCAAGCCCTGAAAGGGCGCAGAGCCCTATTGTTCTTCTAAGGGTTTTTTGTTCTTCTTCTTCTTCTTCTTCTTTATAATAATTTTTTTTCAAGGTTTTTGCCACTTTTGGGGGCCTTAACGTGCTCAAAAACTCTTGAAACTTTGCACACGGGTCAGAACCCGCGGCCATTAGAGCCAGACTGAAGCTGGTACCCGGGCGTGGCAGGGGGGCTCGACAGCGCCCCCTGGAACGGGGTCCGAAAACTTGGTCCATAAATCAAACACACTTGCATGAAATAATATGAAACTCGGTACACTTATAGATCTCACCGGTTCATATATCCTTCATGCTCTGACTTTTTACCCCAGCCCAACAGGAAGTCGGCTATTTGGCGTAGTTTAAAAAACACATGCAATGGAATTTAAAATACTCCTCCTAGACGATTCAACCAATCACCACGAAACTCGGTGTGCATGAAGTCAAGACATTGAGGATGAAAAGTTGCGAGGGGATTTTTGATATCTCGAACGGTTTGGCCGTGGCGAGGAAACGAATTTATGGCGAATATTGGAAACAGGAAGTGTGTTATAACTTCTGCATACATTAATTGATCTTGATGAAACTTCAGCAGTGTGTTTTTTTGTAAGAGGGCGATCACATGGATGTGACTATTGTGAGTCAAAGTTATAGCGCCACCAACTGGCAGCAGGAAGTGTGTCACTTTCAAAATGCTTTGAAATCACCCTCTTATTTTTACCCGATTTGCTTCAAACTTCATCTGTATAATGTAAACACACGACAGATGTAGACCTGTGAAAGGATTATTGATATCTTTAATACTGTCGCCATGGCAACGCTTTAAACTTTTATATTCTTTTTGGATGCATTTGAGGCTCTTAACATGCTTCAAATTGCATGAAACTCAACATGCATATCACATTTATTGCCTAGTGCACTTGTGCGAAGTTTCAGAAACGGGCGTGGTAAGGGGCTCAGTACCGCCACCTTTAGTAAAAAATGGGGTATTAGTTTTACCTACAGTAACCAAACTCGGTACGTATATTCTTCTCTTCGATCCGGACAACTTTCTAATTTACAGTCATTAGCTCCGACCAACAGGAAGTCAGAAATTTTGGTTTGAATGTGTACTGTTTGGAGCATTTTCCCTCTGCCCCTCTGTGTGTGTGTGTGTGTGAGGAGGGGGGCTAGTTTAGTTTAACCATTTCTCTGCTGTGTGCAAAATCTCTGGCACTTTTGAGGGCCTTAACGTGCTCGAAAACTCTTGAAATTTTGCACACAGGTCAGAACCCGCGGCCATTAGGGCCGGGCTGAAGCTGGTACCCGGGCGTGGCAGGGGGGCTCGACAGCGCCCCCTGGAATGGGATTCGAACACTTGTCCGTATATCAAACACGCTTGCATGAATTTAATCGGGCCGAACAACTTTCCCTGGGTCAAGTTTTACGCCAGCCCAACAGGAAGTCGGCTATTACGGGTTGATTGGAGAACGCTTGCTCTCGCATTTGAAACACTTCTCCTAGAGAATTCATCCGATGACCACGAAACTCGGTCAGCATGAAGTCAAGACATGGAAGATGATAAATTGCCAGGGGATTTTTGATATCTCGAACGGTTTGGCCGTGGCGAGGAAACAAATTTATGATTAAAAAAGGATGCATAAAGTGTGTTATAACTTAGTTATAGTTTTACCTACAGTAACCAAACTCGGTACGTATATTCTTCTCTTCGATCCGGACAACTTTCTAATTTACAGTCATTAGCTCCGACCAACAGGAAGTCAGATATTGTGGTTTGAATGTGTATTTTCTCTCTCTCTGTCTCTCTGCCATTCTCTGTGTGTGTGTGTCTGTCTGTGTGGGGAGGGGAGGAGAGGGGAGGGGAGGGGAGGGGAGGGGAGGGGGGATGTGTGTGTGTGTGTGTGTGTGTGTGTGTGTGTGTGTGTGTGTGTGTGTGTGTGTGTGTGTGTGTGTGTGTGTGTGTGTGTGTGTGTGTGTGTGTGTGTGTGTGTGTGTGTGTGTGTGTGTGTGTGTGTGCGTGTGTGTGCGTGTGTGTGCGTGTGTGTGCGTGTGTGTGCGTGTGTGTGCGATTTTGGTTGGGTGACAGTTATAGGTTACAGTTTGACAAGAGTTTATAGTTTAACAAAAGCACAATGTTGTGTTTCATTGCGAGTGTACACAAATATAAGGAAACACTTTGCATTTTGAATGATGTTCTGTATGAACAAAATGACGGAGTGTGTTTTTATGTCTCCATTGTTCGATCGAGCCTCACACACACACACACACACACACACACCACACACACCACACACACACACACAGCATTCCAGCATTGCAATCTTGACATCGCAGAATGTTCATTATAGCCTTAATAAAATATAATAATAAAATAGTCAACCTTACATATAAAAATTACACTGCTCTGTTTAAATAGTCATTTGTACAGTTTGTGCCGTTCATAGTAAGCACCGCTCCACTGTGATGTTTCCAAGCACATTTTTGCACATTTGAAGAGGATAATTTTTCTATATTGGAACGTGAGTGTACAAAGTGTACAAAGTACAAAGCCTATAAAAAGAATAGTTTAGCATCCAAAAATGTTAATAATATATATGTTAAAAATAGGGGGAAAAATAATTTACATTATTTATATATATATATATATATATATATATATATATATAATTAAAGCTGCAAGCAGCGATGGAGGGCCCAAGCCGGTGGCACCGCCACCCGGGTGGCGGTGCCACCGGCTTGGGCCCGCAATCGCTGCTTGCAGGTTTAATTTGAATTTGTGGTCTTTCTTTCAATTCCATGCTCAAAAGTTTTAATTAAAGCAGTTAACTGTAATGGATCTCCATCAAAGATTGGAATAACTTGAGAAGGTAAAGAAGCCATGTCACCCCGACGAGCAAGCTGCTGTTATATTTGCCTGTTGCTGTATGATGTTGTAAAAAATATCTTGTCCTGTATCAGTTTGTGGAGAAGATTGTGTAGAATGAATTCGTGATTGACAATACGAGACTGGATTATTTTGAAAAGCAGCTATGCCATCCTGTATACTTGAAGCTTGCTGTGTGGTTGAACCGTGCATTGCAATTTGAGTAGAATTCGCAGGCAACTGTACTTGTGAATTTTGATTCAGTGAATGTGATTTTTTACATTTTGAATCATCAGACAGTGCCCTTCTACTACTTCCAACATGCCTAGTTTTTAAAACGGACAACTTTGTTCTGAGTTGTTCTTTTTGTTTTTTGAGTCTTTCACTTTGTATGCGAAGTCTCTTCCTCTGCCTCCAAAACATGTCTCCTCTCCATAGCAGCAGCATGTTGTAATAATGCAGCTTTTTCTGCCATGGCCTTTATCCGTGCAGAAGAAGTTGAACTTGAAGTAGTGGTTTAACCTTTTGACGCTTTGCTATGATGAGATCAGTATTTCACTGCTTGTTATAGATGAAGCATCGCAAGTTTTATCCACATTCAAAGATTTTCCAGTATCAGCCAACAATTCTTTGATATCTTTGTTAAAATCCCTGATTTTCAGCTATTTTAGCACAGAATCAACAGCCGTTTTCACGGCTACCCAGATAAATCCATTAAAGAGTGCATTTTCTGGTGTCCCGGCCACGGCCGATGGTGTTTCTTGTGTAGTAAGACTGCCCACTGTAATGTGCCCATCCCTACACACAAACACGGCCCCACACACAGAAAATCGACCCAGTTCGATTTCGCGTTAAAAGTAGCACACGTGCCCACTACCCAGTGCTCACTAATGCTACCTCCTGCTCATCGCATGGTTTCTGTAAAAACGAAACCTGCGTGCAGGCGCTCCGCTCCGGCGAGCGATGCTATAAAGGTGGTAAACGTGCCTGGTCCCCAGTGCCCGCGTTCCCACACAAGCATCACGGTTCCTACGGAGCCCGTCCAGCCCTCCCTCTCCCGCCTAAATGCTGTCGAGGGGTCGAGCGCAGACATTCTGCCCGCTATCTTCAGCGCGGCCCCGGCCTCAGATGTTACGAGCGAGACATTTCTGTCGCAGCTCACGAAAGCCGCTGTATCGCGAGTCGATCAGAGCGCGCTTTTCACTCAGCCCCTAGCTACACGTGCAGATGCATGGGAAAAGCTTCCCGGGGTTTCAAAATGGGTGATAAATATCATAAAAGAAGGCTATTCGCTGCAGTTTCGCAGACGCCCTCGCCGCCACGCGTCGAGATTTCGGTAGATTCGAATGTAGCACACCTACTTCGAGCCGAAATTCAGAAACTTCTGAGAAAAAGGGCTATCGAACCTTTATCTCAGGCTCAGAGCGAAGGGGGGCTATACAGCAGATACTTCCTGGTACCCAAAAAAGACGGGGGTCTCAGACCCATACTAGATCTGAGGCAGCTGAAAAGAGCGCTTGTGAAACGCCAGTTCAGAATGCTAACGACCAGAAAAATCATCGCGCATGTTCGCCAAGGAGACTGGTTCGTGTCAGTAGATCTAAAGGACGCGTATTTCCAAATACATATTGCGTCACGTCACAGGCGATTTTTGAGATTCGCCTTCGAGGGCGAAGTACAAAGTCCTGCCGTTCGGCTTGTCTCTAGCACCCCGTACATTTACGAAGTGCATGGACGCAGCACTCGCTCCCCTCAAACTGCAGGGTGTTCGAGTGCTGAACTATTTGGACGATTGGCTCATTCTAGCCCGATCTCATTCAGAGATAGTGGCGCACAGAGCCCTGCTGCTGAGTCACCTCGAGAATCTCGGTCTCACAGTAAACTGGGAAAAGAGTTCGCTATCCCCCAGACAGAATATTTCTTTTCTGGGACTGGAACTGAACTCGCTGTCAATGACAGCGCAGCTGTCACAACAGCGCGCGCTGCGCATTCAGCGCACAGTCAGCTCATTCCGCTGCGGCGCTGTTCTCCCTCTAAAGAGCTTTCAAAAAATGCTAGGTCTGATGGCCTCAGCATCTGCAGTACTGCAGCTGGGCCTGCTGCGCATGCGCCCGCTGCAGATATGGCTCAAAGGGAGGGTGCCCTGCAAAGCATGGGCCACCGGTCGGCTTCGCCTCAAGGTCAATCAAGCTTGAGTTGCAGCTTTGAAACCTTGGAAGTCAAAAGACTGGTACCTGTCAGGTGTAAGCCTAGGGATTTCCTCGAGTCTGAGGGTGGTGTCTACGGACGCATCCAACGCAGGATGGGGAGCGCTGCTCGAGGGCAGACCGCTGTTTGGCCTTTGGTCAGAGCGAGAGAAGCTCTTCCACATAAACTGCCTCGAGATGTTAGCAGTGTGCAAAGCGCTCACTCGCTTTCGTCCCCTGATTATTGGCTGCCATGTACTAATACGTTCAGACAGCATGTCAGTGGTGTCGTACATAAATCGCCAGGGCGGCCTCAGGTCCCTGTCATTATACAGGCTGACCAGACGCCTTCTGGTATGGGCGCGCTGCAACCTCCTTTCACTAAGGGCGGCGGACGTGCCGGGGCACCTGAATGTTGGACCAGATGTACTGTCCAGGAACTGCGTTCCGGCAGGAGAATGGTCGTTACACCCACACACAGTACAACTGTTGTGGAAGAAATTCGGCAGAGCGGAAGTAGACCTCTTTGCGTCTCCGGAAAACGCTCACTGTCCAGAATTTTACTCAAAAATCACGGACGCACTGGCTCATCAGTGGCCGCGCCGTCCTCTGTATGCTTTTCCCCCTGTCTCCCTCCTGACCCAAGTGGTGGAGAGGATCAGGGAGGAAGGATGCTCAGTGCTGCTGATAGCACCGCTGTGGTTGAATCAACCCTGGTTCCCAGCTGTGATGCAGTTAGCCAGCACCGCCCCGTGGCCAGTGCCAGCTGAGGAGGGATCTCCTCTCTCAAGCAAATGGTTCGATTTGGCATCCTCACCCGGAACTATGGTCCCTTCATGTGTGGGCCATCAACGGGTATCCGCTGACCTCCCTCAGGGAGTGATAAACACGATCACACAAGCTAGAGCTCCGTCTACGTGACGGCTCTATGCGTCTAAATGGTCTGTTTTTTTCTGGCTGGTGCACGTCTCGTGGCGTGTCACCCCCAGACTGCGGAGTAACAGAGGTTTTGTCCTTCTTACAAGAGCTGTTGGATAACGGGAGATCCCCTTCCACGCTCAAAGTATATGTGGCGGCTATAGCGGCTTTTTCTGAAACCGCACACGGCCCGTCCATAGGAAGGAACGATTTAGTCATTCGGTTCCTTAAAGGAGCTAGGAGACTTAATCCACCCAGACCTCCCACTGAATTTGGGACCTTTCCACGGTGCTGGACGCCATGAAGGGTCCTCCTTTTGAGCCTCTTCAGGAGATTGATATGAAACACTTGTCGCTCAAAACTAGGGATGCTCCGATCCACCTTTTTTGTTTCCGATACCGATTCCGATACCTGCAATTCAATATCGGCCGATACCGAGTACCGATCCGATACCAGGGCAGTTATTTTTTTTATCAAGTAGAATTTCTATAACTATGTGTGTTGAACTGATAATCACTCTTTTGTGTGTTAAACACAATCTACTCAATACAGACAACTTCATTATACAAAGAAAAACAACAAATCAAAAAAAATATGACCATAATCTATGACAAAAAATGCTATTATAAACTAGAATAGTGGATAATTAAACAGTAAAATTTAGTCTAGAAAAATCACAAGTGCTCAATAATTGTATTAAATCTGAACATGAAAAAACATTTAGTGGGGAACAAATATGAGAATAAGTGTAACACTAAATCTGGTAAAACGTTACACAATGCTCTTTGTATTGTTGTAAAATACATTCATGAAAAACAAGATAACAAAAATCAAAAAGATTAATTATTTTATAGCCTACTATAAAATTGAGACATGTTTTAAATGTATAACACAGCGGTTTAATGAGGCAGCAACATGATAAGAAAAGCGGCACACAGCGCTTATGCGCATCCCGAGCGCAGAATGATGCGCTTGAAGCAACACGAGTCACAGCGCGCAGCGCGTCGAGTCCACATTGAAGATTTCAAAGCACGAAGGAAAGACATATTGATGCGTAGAGTATTATACAGTATCTATCTAATCAATAGTTTATTTATTATTTTCTTTTAACAGTTTTAAATATAATTTACTGTGCGCGTGAAGAACAGTTAGCTGCTATAGTGCTCTGACTCCAGTGTTGTGAGAGACAGACACCCGGTAGAAAGTAGTTAAGGTACAGCAATAAAGTCCAGCAAGATAAAGTTGTTTAATGCAAAACCATAGACCTTTATCTACAGATCAAGTATAATTATAGTAACATTGAATCATCTTGGAGAAAGTTTTTCTCCTGGCTCTCGCTTCAGTGAAGCGCGTTGGGGACTTACACACGCTCTCTGTGAGCGTGTCGTGCATGGAATTTGGGCCTAATGACTCCAGAGTTGTGCTCAAACCTAAGCATGGTTACGTTCCAAAATCCCTTAACACACTGTTTAGGGCGCAGGTTATTTCCCTGTCCGCCCTTCCGGTCACCGGGGACAATACGGACGATAATTTTCTCTGCCCAGTGAGGGCATTGAGAGCTTACGTGTCGCGCTCGTCTGTTTTCAGACAGACGGAGCAGCTTTTTGTTTCGTTTAGTGGGCGTCTCAAGGGACTGGCCACTTCGGAGCAGAGTCTATCCAGATGGATAGTAGACGCGATAGCTCTAGCGTACGCATCCAAAGGCATTCAGTGCCCTTTGGGTGTTAGAGCTCACTCCACGAGAAGTATGGCTTCTTCGTGGGCTTGGTCGAGTGGGATTGCCTTACAGGATATTTGTATGGCGACAGGCTGGGCCTCACCGTCTACATTTATCAGGTTTTACAACCTCGAGGTGCCCGCCTTACAGGCCAGGATATTATCGGTTTAATTAACCGTGTTTGTATTAGACTGAGATTTTCAGTCGCCGTTTTATGGCATTGTTATGCTGAACTGCTGAGTACAGTCAATTTTGTGCTGATCTGCTATGTGCAGTCAATTTTGTGAAAGATGGTGGTTAGAACCCACCTCTTTCAGGATTCTCTGTGAGTCCTACAGGTGATTATGTACTATATGAACCCCAGCTTAGTGCTCTGGGTCTATGGTGTCGGATCACTGCATACACGGCGTCTTACAGGGTGTTCCCCAATGCGTTGCTACGACAACGCAGTACGAGAGTATCTCTCGTAAGAGAACGTACTCGGTTACTGACGTAACCTCGGTTCTCTCTAGAGAGAGGAACGAGTACTGCGTTTCTTGCCGTGTATGCGCTCTGGTTGTTTCGCTTTAAAAATCAGAGTTCATAAGCTTGTGAGCGAAATATATAGCCCTAAGCCACGCCAGTTTCGGCGGGACGTGACGCAGGAGGGCGCGAAGCGCCCTCATTGGGTGTGACGTCACTCAAGGGCTCGCTCGATTGGCTTAAGCATTTGCCGCACAGCAGCCAATAGGCGCGCGAGCTGTCTCGCCTAGGTCTGTATGCTGTGGCAATGCGCTTTACATTGATACAAAATTAAGGATAATTTTTTTGCTTCAGTATTCTCGTGGAAAAGGATTTTCCCCAATGCGTTTGTAGCAGGGTGACTGAAACCACTTATGATGATTCCATTCACCTGTGCTTAGTTTAAGCCCCCGCCCCTTTCTTGTACGATATATGGGAGGTGTGGTTGCTACATGGTATGCGTCTTGGTATTGTCCTTGTGACGTCATCCGTGGTTGCCGCAAGCTTGGACTGTAAGCTGGCTTCCTCGTTTGCTGTGTGCTGGCTGCCCACACCTCACAGGTATTAGTAGCCGTTTTTTATATAACAAGAAGAAATTGATTGTGGCTGGTTACTTATGTTTTGTTTTTGGTGGCATTGATAGCATGTCATTGATAGCATGTGTTCCTGACTGAGCTGCTGTATTGCAATATGATGCGCGACTGCGAACCGGTTTGCGCGCCGGGATCACCCCGTGGTATGTAAGATTTTAGTTTTGTGTGTTAATAATTTGATTCTGTTTTTAACATTTATCTTTTTGCTCTGCAGGCTCCCCCTGCATAATTGACGGTCTCTTGGGCTATTCGTGAGAATCGAGTATCAATGTCGAACTGGGATCGCTTATAATTGCGACTGCGTCGCTGTTTTGCCTCGACGGCATCAGGATAGTAACTTTTAGTATGTTTCTGTTGCACGTACAGTACTTTTGAGTATTGTGCGACTCGTCTGACTGTGCGGGCGGGCTGTCTTCTCTGGCTGCCGCCTATTGAACTCCATTGATTTACCTAGATTAATTGTTTTTGTTTTATTTCTTTGTTTATTTCTCTTTGTATTTTTGATCACTAAAACCGAGTGGATTTTGGTTTCAAGTGGTATTCTGAGTTCTAATTTTAGGACAAGGGTTTGAATCCTTGTGGTATTTGACATCTTATCTTCCTGAGCTGTATTTGTTCGTTGTGTGTTCCTTATTGTTTTCTTTGTTGCAGGAGCTGGGGGTTTCTGGAGGGTGAAGGCGAAACTGCCATCTGTGTGGTGTGCTCACACCTAGTGCTGTGTCTTCTGGTATCTAACCTTCACGTGTGTGTGTGGCTGGGTATTTGTAGTGGACTATTGGGGGGGCAGGGTTATTTTCCAAATTGGCAGCTGGCCCTTACCTCCAGATACCTCTGCTCCTGGTTGAGTTTCTTTAAAAGTCAGTGTTATGTATGTATATGAGTGGATTCTGATTGATGGTGTTCCTTATATTTTAATGCCAGTGTAAGAGTTTTTAACTTTGAATTTCCAAATATTTATTCAACAATTACGGAGAAAATAAAGCTTTTCTACTTACAGTATATGACTCTGTCTTTTCACCCATCCAACAAAAAGAACCTGTGTGCCATTAGGGCGATTTCCCTGGTTTTCCGGGGTGGCGTAGTCGATCATATTTTGCTGTTTCTGTTAAAAGTGGGGTAATCCTCACTCCATTCTCATATACTCGCTCCTCTCTCTAGAGAGAACCGAGGTTACGTTAGTAACCGAGTACGTTCTACTGTTATGCTGCCGATATAATGAATTACACAACCAAGTAATGAAAAAAAAGCTTGTTATTTAGACCGTAACATTGACTTACCCGTCGAGAAGAAAGCAGACAACTTCAAAGTACTTCATTAGCTCTTTCCAATTGGGTAAAGTTATCCCGTTATTTACCCTCGGTTTTTGAATTCGCCGGTCACGTTTCCTTTTAAATTAAATTTTGGCATATCTCCTGTGGCTCGGCATAAGTATGATCCTGAATTATGAAGTACCGTGCAGTGCAACCTTTCCAATTTACCGGGGAAGTGACACGCATTACGCCTCTCTCATTGTCCGCTTCAGCTGGTGTCAGTCACGTTATGCTGGCTCTGGACGAAAACTAGGTAGTCTAGTGCTTTTTGTCCTAAAAGCTTGTAGCCTAAAAGTTTTTCAAGATGGAGGAACGATATGGAACCCTCCGTGGAGTTGCCTGTCCCATGTAAATAAAGATAAGAAATTATTCGCATACAAGGATAAGTCGGATCATTAGGAGAGGTAATTGTACACCATTGAGGACATATTTATGAATAAAGACATTGATTTTAGTTAATAAAATACTTAAACTACACATTGTCCCTTTAACAAAATTAAACATTAGCTTAACGGTTTTTTTTTTTTTCATGTCATATGTTTTATGCTATGCTATTCCTATGTTATGATGAAACTCTGTAGTGGACACCAGGACTAAAAAATAAAATGACATGAAATTATATGGATAGGCAAAGACAAGGTTTTTTTTTTTTTCATTCACCAATCCATTTTGGGGTTTCAGGATTTTTTTAACTACAATTTGTATAAAGATCATTCTCTACCATGTTATGAAAGATATAACGGAATGAATTGATACACGATTTTTCTTCATGCAAAATTTGGGTAAAATGGCCATAAATTAATATTTCCATCCAATGTAATATATGTATCTATACACTGTATCTAATTTGCATATTAATGTATTCTTGGAGCAACATTCACCTGTTGTGCCTTCAAAAATGCCTGATAAACATGATTTAAGTCCTGATATCCTCTACAGTGGACATGAAATCAATGCCCTGTTCTGTAACAGAAAGTCATATTTGAAACCCCATAACGTTTTCCTGAGATGTTGGTCTATAAAAAGCAATTTGCAAAGTTGTCCGATTTAAATTATTATTATTTCAATATATTATCATATTTCCATAACAGTGCTACATTTGATCACTAAATTAATGTTAGCCATTTTTAAAGAACAAGAAGAAGTTGTTTTCATGGTGAAACCTCCAAACATGGTATCTCTGAAAAGCCCTGAATGTGCTCTTTACATGATGAAATCCTGTAAAGGGAAATTCAGAGAAATTCACTAAAATATAATGTCCACTACAGTGGACAAAAGTCTCTTTCTGGGTCCTAGGATGATAATATATGTTATGTACAATGCCAATAATGAAAAAAAAAAAAGTTCCTCATGGAAGGTATACAATAATTTGATAGTCTCAAAAGTTATTTTAAAGTCAAAACACAAGAGGCATTGAACACATTGAGAGTATGTCCTAAAAATAACATGGATTATATTAATGAGCCTTTAGATAACTGTCCTTATTAATTCATTCAGGAGGGGGAGGTACGCAAGCACACAAGCATAAGATGTCATCCTTTACAAGTATGAAATGTGTTACCTACTACTCAAGGAGAAAGGCAGCAAAAAACATTGGGATTAACAACTCTCAGTATTTTGATATGTAGCCTAGTTTGTGCTCATATCTTTCATGCTAAATGTGCAGCTTGCATGAACCATGCTAAATCTCATTGAACAGTGCAGCATTGGTTATACTCTTGAGCACACAACGGTTGGGCTCAACGTCTGTGTTTCTAGGAGAATGAAGTGACAGCTGCGTAGGTTACGCTTGGCCAGCTATGAGCTGCCACACATTTTCATCTCCAGTCATGGGATCCAGGATGCATTTTAATGTTTTGGCTAAAGGCTAAAGCTAATAATTGAGCAAAATGCCTCCGGTTTGTCTTAGTGGCATAAAAGAACATCCAGAGAAATGAAATGAGGTCAACACGAAGAGAGCAGTGCACTGTGGAATTCTAAGAAAAGGAATACTAGGTTAATAGATTTATTCACAGGAAAAACATTAGTTGTCAGCAGAAGGACTCATAACAACAAGTCATATAACATGCACAGTAGCGCTATGCAGTGATGTGTGTTTGTAATGAGGTTCAAAATCTCCTGCCATCCAGCCTCTAGGGAAACCTTGAGGAGCCGGTCTTAGAACTGTCATTAAAATGGTTACTAGGACAACCCTGAGGAATACATTATCCCCACCATTGAAGTAATGCTGGAGGTGTTAATAACATAGTATATCCATCACACCAATGTTTTTCCCTAAACAGTAAGGATTAAGAAATAATGTTCAGCAATATAATGTATATGTGTATCAATGAAGCATTAATCATTATTACAACAAATCATTTCAAATAATTTAAGCAAATGTGAACCTTTCAGTATTGTTACCATTACCTGTTTAAACAGCCTTGATGATTGATATGTTTTCAAACTACATGATATAATGCAGCAGAGGCTATGAATCATATTGTACTATCAGGGCCATAACAACAGTTTGACATTTTTGAGTTGTGAGATAACATTTGAAATGATATTAATTAAGTGTCATCATAGAATAATTTCCTAACAACTTCTAGCATTAGTGCAAATTAATGTGTTAATTACCACAATGGGTCGAAGCTATGGAATTCAACTTCCAGCCATCTGCAACTGCATGGGATGCAACTGTACCAGATAATCTGGCGGATGCTAATCAGCCCACAAAGTCGTTTCTCCATAGTTAAAAGTGGCGTGTTGTCTACCGGATTTTCCTCCTCTTTGTTTACTTCCGTCAGTTCTGTTGGAATTAATTCTGTTAATTCTGACGGAATTTTCCCGCACGTTAATTCTGACAATCGAAGTGCAGTTATGAAAATACGTTCAAGACCCATCTGGCCAACGAGTGATGTGGATGTTGTAACGTGACTGCATTTTGGTTCGTTTCATCAACTGATTCGGACCAGAGCAATCAGTGTGGTGTGAAAAGGAACCAAAACGCCTGAAAAATGCTACAAAGTATAATTTTTCTCCCTTGGTCCGGACCAAATCAACCGAACTACAGATGTGAAACCACCCTAATTCCCTGGTTTCGCAGGAGTGGTGCAGCATCCATCAGCAGTGGTGGAGGAAGTACCGAATCTCAGTACTTAAGTAAAAGTACAAATAACCAGAGACCAGTGTTGCCAACTATTTTCAAAGGAAAGTAGCTAACGCCTTCCCTAAAAGTCGCTAAATGTCGCTAAAAAACACTGCTCATTCACGTCTGTCAGCAGCCGTGCGCTCAACAGATGAACAGGGTACACGCAGCTAACAGTGAGTGACGGCCGGGAGAAAGCAAAAAAGTCGGGGTCTGAAAAGTCGCTAAAAATAGCAACAAAGGCGCTAAGTTAGTACATTAATCCCACACATGCGCGATTCATGTGGCGGAGGGGTTAACATCTCCTGCTCTGACTGCAGCTGGGAGCGGCTGCTGCGCGAGGACTGGGCCGCCTGTGAGTGCTTTGGGACGCGGATGGGACCCACGGCAGCACCCGCTGTTGAGAAAATGATATTTGCTTTCACTTCAGAGAGTCGCCAAAAGTCACCAATAACACCAGAAAAAGTCGTTAGATTTGTCGCTAGTCGCTTTTTTGAAAATGTGTCGCTAGAGGGGTCTGAATACTCGCTAAATATAGCGACAAAAGCGATAAGTTGGCAACACTGCCAGAGACATTTACTTTAGTAAAAGTAGAAGTACCACAATGACAACCCTACTTAAGTAAAAAGTACCTGATTTTAAATATACTTTATGTATTAAAAGTAAAAGTACTTGCATAACAATTTATTCTCTTAATATCTATATTCTAATAATTAAAAATAAATGTTAATTAATTAATTCTATAATTATGTTCAATAATGATGGAAAAGCTGTTATTTTTTAAGATTAAGTAAAAAAAAAAAAAGAACATTTCTGAACAAGCTTACAATTAGGCAATATACACATCAAGCTTACTATATATCTTAATGTTTTCTTTTAGTTGAAAACATTAAACAATATGTGTAGGCCTAAACAAAAAAAATATAAACAAAAAAAGCATTTAATCTCAAGCAGCGCGAACAGAAAAAACGCAAATAAAGCAGACTTTCACAGATCGTACAGAACGAGTCAGCATATGGTTATCGTGTTTATATTGTTTCACATTCATGCAGCGCGGGCTGCCCACTCGATTAAGCGCGCCCCCCACCTCAAACGCTGCAAACACAGCGTCCATGTTACAGCACACGTTGCTCTCGCGTCGCCACCATTTCGCAACCAGGGCCCAGATTTCATTCTACCCCTAGTTACTCATAGCCTGGGTTTCCCCATACTGCCTTTGCGCAGCGAGATTTTATTCACGCTGAAAGGCAGTCTGGATACCATGGACCAGATTTTCGCCTCATCTAGGGAACCAATCACAGAACGGGGAGGGAGCAGCAAGACGATGACGACATCTATGCGACACAACTAAGCAGTTTGTTTATATCGATATATACCTTCGACCCTCATGTTTTTCTTGCACAAACGGCAATAGTCACTGAACGTCATTGTTTACAAAAAAATATCTTACCCATCGTCTTCTTCCTTGTCTAATTTCTTTCGCTCTACATACGTCATCTGGTATAATGGAAACGATTGGCTATGAGCTACGTACAGGCGCATTTGATAGACATTCTTAGCACCCAATAAACGGCGCCGGGCATTCGTAAACCACGCCTCAAATACGAGAAAATGAACATGTGGTTCCCAGACCCAAGTCTCAACGAGAATTGGGTCTGGCGTTAGCCAGGCTAAGTTACTCATGCGAATGCATGGGAAAAACTTCCCAGGGTTTCAGAGTGGGTGCTGAACATTATAAAAAGAGGCTATTCGTTACAGTTCTCGCTACACGGCGACCATTACACGGCGCGGGTCGAAACTACGGTAAAAACAGAAGTAGCACATCTACTTCGAGCCGAAATAGCGAAGCTATTGAGCAAAGGGGCCATAGAGCCTTTATCTCAAGCTCAGAGCGAAGGGGGTTTGTACAGCAGATATTTCCTGGTGCCAAAGAAAGACGGGGGTCTCAGACCCATTTTAGATCTGAGGCAGCTGAACAAAGTGCTTGTGAAGCGCAAGTTCAGAATGCTCACGACCAGAAAAGTCCTCGCGCAGATTCGCAGAGGGGACTGGTTTGTGTCAATAGATTTGAAAGACGCGTATTTCAAAATACAAATTGCGTCACGTCACAGGTGATCACCCCTGCAGTACGCCTCCTGGTTTGGGCCCAGCACAATCTGCGCTCGCTGAGAGCAGTGCACGTGCCAGGGCACCTGAATGTCGGCCCAGGCAGACTCTCACGGAACAATGTTCCTACAGGAGAGTGGTCTCTACACCCACAAACAATTTATTCCTCTCTATTCTCTATTCCTCTAAATGGTTTGTGTTCTCTGGCTGGTGCTCAGCCCAGGGCGTATCACCCCTGCAGTGCGGGGAAACGGAGGTTCTCTCCTTCCTACAGGAGCTGCTGGATAAGGGTAGGACCCCATCCACGCTCAAAGTTTACGTGGCGGCTATAGCAGCGTTTGTCAATCCAACGCTTGGCCGGTCACTTGGTAGGAACGACCTGGTTGTTCGTTTCCTTAAAGGAGCTAGGAGATTGAATCCTCCCAGACCTCCTTCAGTCCCCGTCTGTGACCTTTCTACGGTATTGGATGCCATAAAGGGTGCCCCGTTTGAGCCTGTGCACTCAGTTGATATGAAGCACTTGTCTTTCAAGACAGTGTTTCTTCTGGCTCTCGCTTCAGTAAAGCGTGTGGGGGATTTACAAGCGCTCTCGGTGAGAGCGTCGTGTATGGAGTTCGGACCTAATGACTCAAAAGTTGTACTAAAGCCGAAACATGGGTATGTGCCTAAGTCCCTCAACACACCGTTCAGGGTTTAGGTTATCTCCCTGTCGGCTCTGCCGGCCTCCGGGGAAAAGAACGACTCTAGCTTCCTTTGCCCGGTTAGGGCGTTAAGAGCTTACGTGTCCCGCTCTGCTGTTTTTAGACAGACGGGGCAGCTCTTTTTTTCGTTCAGCAGACGTTCCAAGGGACTAGCTGCGTCGAAACAGAGCCTGTCCAGATGGGTAGTGGATGCCATAGCGCTAGCCTACGCATCAAAAGGACTGCCGTGCCCGTTGGGCGTCAGAGCACATTCTACGAGGGGCATGGCCTCCTCGTGGGCTTGGTCTAGTGGAATCTCGTTGCAAGATATCTGTATGGCGGCAGGCTGAGCCTCCCCGTCTACATTTATAAGGTTCTATAACCTAGAGGCTCCCACCTTGCAGGCCAGACTGCTCTCGGTCTAAAACAGACACATATGGTGTTTCTGCCCCGTTCTGTTACGGCCCAGATTGCCAAGTTGTTTTAAGCATCACTCACTGACAGTTATGTCTTATGAGCAATGTATTGACCCACAATATATATTTATATACATATATATGCTGAAAATCCCCCTCGGGGCACTACTTATAAAGGAATGATGCTTATTCTAGCCCCTCTTTCCTGGAACTCTGTGTGAGTTTTTTCTGGTGATCATACACTATGTGTGCCCCGGGCGCGTGCCCCGGGTGTTACAGCACGGCAACACGAGCAGTCTTTTTTCTTTTCTCTCTATCTTCTCTGTCTTTTTAGTTTTTTTGTCTGGTTTGAGCAAACAAAAAGCTGTTGTAACAGCTGGTAAGGTGCGCCGTCAGAACGCTCAAAAGCTGTTTTTACAGCTGGTAAGACCTAGAGAGAGAGAGAGACAGCACACAGATAGGTGCACATTCCTGTCTGTGTTCGCAGTGACTGATCCCCTGCGTGATTCAGCACCAGTGAGAGCAGACCCTAAAAGTGACGGGCAACCCAGAGATGGAAGGGAATCCTCACCACTCTCATCCGCCTCCTCTATCGCCAGCGGGCAGCAGCGTGCGGTTCGAGAATGCAACCTCCTCCTGCCCCGTGGAACCAGGTATGTGTTGCACAGCACACTCAGACTCCGCTCCGGGTAGCCTGTGATCCCTGTGTTCCACCTCGCTGCCCCACTCCAGGTACACCTAGGGTCCCTTGCACGGTCTCTGCGAGCCTGGTTAGCGCTCCCCAGTCCGTCTCGCTGGCTTATTCGGACCATCAGGCTAGGCTATGCGATTCAGTTCACCTGCCGTGCCCCCAAGCTTGGGCCATCCGCTCCACTACTGTGAGAGCAGCCGATGCCCATGTCTTGCATGCGGAGGACGCGATAGAGTCGGCCCCTCCAGCCAATATGAGGTCAGGACACTACAGTCCCTACTTCATTGTACCCAAGAAAGGTGGTGGGTTACGACCGATCTTGGATCTGCGAGTTTTGAATCGGAGCCTCCACAAGCTACCATTCAAAATCCTCACGAAGAGACGCATTTTCGGATGCATCCGTCCCCAAGATTGGTTTGCAGCAATCGACCTGAAGAACGCGTACTTTCATGTCTTGATTCTTCCTCGACACAGGCTGTTTCAGTGCTTTGCGTTCGAGGGTCGAGCATTTCAGTACAAGGTCCTGCCCTTCAGGCTGTCCCTGTCTCCCCGTGTCTTCACGAAAGTAACGGAGGGGGCCCTTGTTCCCATGAGAGAAAAGGACGTTCACCTCCTCAACTATCTAAACTAGCTCATACTAGCACACTCTCGAGATCAGTTATGCGAACACAGGGACCTCGTGCTCAGGCACCTCAGCCAGCTGGGCCTTCAGGTCAACTGGGAAAAGAGCAAACTCACCCCGTGCAGAGGATCTCTTTTCTCGGTATGGAGTTGGATTCGTCGCACAAACAGCGTGCCTCACAGAGAAGCGCGCTCAGTCGGTGCTGAACTGCTTGAACACGTTCAAAGGCAGGACGGCGGTCCCACGGAAAAAGGCTTGTCCCCAGTGAGCCTACTTGCACAGACCTTATGCAAAGTCAGGGAGGACGAGGAGCAGGTCCTTTTGGTGGCTCCCTACTGGCCCACCCGGACTTGGTTCCCAGACTCATGCTCCTCGTGACAGTCCCTCCCTGGCCCATTCCTCTGAGGAAGGATCTTCTGACTCAGAGACGGGGCACCCGCGTCCAGACCTCTGGAAACTCCATGTCTGGTCCCTGGATGGGACGCGGAGGTTCTAGGTAACTTACCCCCAGAGGTACTTAACACCATCACTTCTGAAAGAGCGCCGTCCACCAGACATGTGTACGCTTTGAAGTGGAACCTGTTCATCGAGTGGTGCTCTTCTCGCCGAGAAGAACCCCGAAGATGTTTTGATAGGGTCCGTCCTTTCCTTCTTGCAGCAGGGGTTGGAGCGAAGGCTGTCTCCCTCCACCCTCACAGTTCATGCTGCCGCTATTTCAGCTTATCACGACCACATAACAGGTCGGAAAGCACAGACCCTATCAAAACAGTTGGAAAGCACAATCTGGTCGTCAGTTTCCTTAGGGGGGCGAGACGATTAAATCCTCCTCGACCCCACTCCATACCCTCTTGGGAGCTTTCCCTGGTGCTTCGAGCACTTCAGGATGCTCCCTTTGAGCTGTTGCAATCAGCAGACTTAAAGCTTCTCTCCATGAAGACTTTGTCAAGAGGGTAGGGGACCTGCAGGCATTTTCGGTCGACAAATCGTGCCTAGAGTTCGGGCCTGGCTATGTGGTAGTGAACCTGCAAGCGCTGCCCCTGGAGGAGGCAGACCCAGCCCTGGCTTTGGACTGTCCTGTTCGCGCATGTACGTGGACAGAACTCAAAGCGTCAGGACCTCAGACCACCTCTTCATCTGTTACTGAGGCCAGCAGAAGGGAAAGGCTGTCTCCAAGCAGAGGATGGCCCACTGGACAGTGGATGCCATCGCCTTGCACTCTTCCCAGTGTTATCTAATAATCTCACTGTATGGGTTATCACGGAACAACAGTGACAGGCAAGAAGGTGTAGAGGCTTGCACAGGGCACTGGATGGGGTGCAGCAGCAGCAACATACGTCATAGTGACCGACTGATAGGGAACGTCTCGTTACCTATGTAACCCTCGTTCCCTGAAGGAGGGAACAGAGACCTATGTCCCGTCACCACATCAGCAAAAAACTACAGTGCAATCACCCAGCTGCTTGTTATATACCCGCGCTGCGAGGCTGCGCAGCTGATGCAAATGATTGCACGCCAATGTGTATTGGCTTGTTTTAAGTTTCACTAGAAGTAGATTGGCCTTTCTAGCGAGATTCCTATTAGTCGGTCGCGACATACGTCTCCGTTCCCTCCTTCAATTTCAAAGCAACTGAAGAAAAACAAAAAATTTCAAAACAAAGCCGTACTTCATCAAACAAATCAGTGTTGGCTAAATATGTTCATTATTACAGCTTTAAAAAGACTTGAAACATTTTAGTTAGGGCTGCTCGATTATGGAAAAAATCATAATCATGATTTTTTTGGTCAGTATTGAAATCACGATTATGTAACACAATTATTTCACATGACTTTGGGAACGTGTTGCATTATTGTACTTTTTGAAATATTAAACGGACCTGCAAACTCACAAGTGGTGAAAAAGGCAGTGCTTTGCTTCAAGTAAAAAAAAAACTTTTTCACAAAAATTATGCATTATCTTTCATGTCAGATGAAATATAAATCAAGACAAAAAAATCAATGATGCCTTTAAACAATAAACCAATAGGTGGCGGCAAGTGACCGTCTTAACAAATGAATCATTGAGTCATTCATTAAAACGATTCGTTCAAAATGCATTCAATAACAAAACACAGCTCTTAATGTTGCTTTTCTTTTGTAACTATTATCATCGGTGAAATAGAACAAAACCAGTTAATATTGCATCTAAATTGTAAGTGACTAACTTACATATTAACTAGGCTACTTGTTTATTAAACTATACATTCAATGTAACATTTGCAATCGTGATATTATAGAACAGCTCCCTTAGTCGTGTTATGTTACTTAACTATATCATTATAAATAAAAAAAACTCAACATTTTTACCTCTGGATTTCTCCGACAGGCAGCACAGTGACCAGAAATACACTCTCCATTACCAATCGCGGTTTACACTGACTGACTGTATAAGATCAGAATCATTCTCGCGTTTCGATCGGTCGGGCAAGTAAAACTCTTTCACTTGAAACTTTTAAAAAATCCACTTTTCCCGGACAAGCAGACAAGTGTTAATGTCGAGCCCTGTGTTCATTCTCTTTTTTTTCGTGCTGTAAAGCGTAACAGATGATGAGGTCATGTGCACTCGCGCTGCCGTTTGCTTGAACTGAGGCGCTGCGCAGTGATCGAGCAGGAAAAGATTGCGACTATATTAAATTAGACAATTTGCTTTTGGCTAAGCCACGCCCTAGAATGTAGATTGACCAATCACAGCGCAGCCAAGAACGAGCTCCCACAGAGGGTCCGACACTTTTTCACAGCGCTCCATTGACTTTAACACAGGCATCTCATATTTTTGATCTCGGCAGGCTATTACCGTCGTAGTTTTATCAAAAATATGGTTAAACGTTGTGCCTGGGGCATTTGTAACACAGATACACGTTTCCCAGAGAGGTTGGAGGGGGGTGTCCGTTTTTTTCCCTTCCCAAAACCGAAGTAAAATACTGACAAGTGTCGTTTTTGGATTAAACTGTGTGGACGTCCTCAGTCAGCGAAAACCAAGGATCAACAAGCACACTTTTGTGTGCTCTATTTTTGCTTTTAACCTTACTGTGAAGTTATACTAGTTATACAGTTTTATGCTGTTTAGGTTATGATTTCGGTTCTCTACCCTAATTGTTGATACGCTAGCACACGCTGCTAATAAATACAACTTTATACTCGCGTAGTCCGTTTGCTTTGTAATAACGATTATAGAAGTGAAGAGACCTACCCAGCTTTGCATGAACAGTGTTGCTCCTGATATTGTTAGTCACAGCCTCCGTCTCGATTAGAATATGCGGTGGTTCATTTTTTTAACTGTGACCGTTATGCTTTTGCCTCTATTTGGATGCCTTGTTGTTGCTTGCGTTTCACCTGTATGTCTTGAATATAGCCTTCGAACACATACTGCAGCCCCTTTTGCCTACTTCTATCGGACACATTATTTGCTGCTTTATAAAAGTTTGTTAAAAATTTCAGCAGGAAGAGCTGTCACAGCATAAGCCATGTTGATACCAAACCAGAGCCCAGATGAAGTTGTCGGAGGTAGCAACAGTAACTAAGGGGGGCGGGGCTTAGCCAAAGGTGAATTGTTATTGTCAAGTTTATTGTGCTTGCAATTTATGACTGTGCTGAGAGTTTATGGCGGGAGGGGCAGATGTGCGCGTGTCATTCAGAACACAAGACAAAATAAGACTGTTCTTGCAAAACAGAACATGACAAAATAATCGTTTTTACTCAATTGTACTATTTTGGTGATCGTTGGGAGCTAAAATCGAAATCGAACTTCAATTAATTGCACAGCCCTAATTTTAGTTGACTAAAATAAAAAATAAAAATAACACTAACTAAAGTAGGCTATTGCTTTATTTTCAAGGTTTACATAAAGTCTCATGAGAGTATTTATTTATTACAGGTGTTTATTCCCTGTGCGATTTAAAATGAGGAATACAGAATCTTATTTTTGCAACATTTTACATTTGTATTGCCAAATTAATTTTAGTGTTGCTGTGTACAATTAAAAAGAACAGAATGTTAAGAACAGAAGTTTTTCTTTTCCTCTCTCTTTCATGGTGGATAAATACTGGATCTTTTTCAGCAAGTTTCTCTGTCTCCCCTGCTGACGCGTGCCTTGAAAGAGCAGCAATTTACACTTTTAGCTAGTATTGTCCTGCACTCCCACCGTGAAGCTTCTGAACTCCCAGTCCCTCTGTTCGGATAGGATTATCTGAGGCTGACTACAAACAAGAGAACTCGCAAAAGAACTATTCAGACTTTTCTAAACGTTAGGCTAATATTATTGAAGTGTATAGGCTAGGTAATGAAGGAATTAAAAAATGTACATGTCATTGTATTTTTGTCATAAAAGTTAAATATTGTTAAATATTTAATTATTCAATGATTGAAGAATTCAAACAGAATCAGGTTTGGTTTATTAATAAGGTGTTTACTAAATGTGGTCTTTTAACATCACTGTCGTAGTACATTAAGTCACGTTAAGCGTTTTTCAAGTTAAGCGTTTTAGAATGTCCCCAACAGCAGCTATACTGAGCAATGTTGTAAACTGTACCTTTTCGCCAGCTGGTGGTGATTTCACGAACTAATGTTCTATTTAACATCGAGGCCTGCGGCAATGGTACACATGTCGGTAATAGGCGTTTTGGTTGACTACCTACTGTATATACACTGTTGGACACTTGCATTAGGATAATCAACACACTGGGACTCATTCAAAGTGCAAAGTGTTGTTTTAAGTCTAATGTGAACATTGTAAATACATTGTTGGTTTTCACTTTACAACTGTTGTCTGTTTCATCCTTTAAACACTCTCACACAGTATAATCTGACCCCATTTTAATTTATGTAAATTAGACCGATATAAGGCAGAGTGTTACAACTTTAGTCCCCTGAAGCGAATGCATGGCAGAGACTTGGCAAACTACCTCCAATCAGGCCACGAGCTACTGGTAGCTCGCGAGCGACATGTTGGAGACCATAGCTTCTGTGCACGGCACCATCTCAGCAAGAAGCAGGGGCGCCAATTTGCCTTATAATTAAATGATAGATAATAGAAAAACACTTTGCGGCGCAGAGGATTTTTTTTTAACTGCTCATGTCCCCCATGTGACATGAAAAAATGCCGCCCCGGGCAACCGCCCGTGCCCAAAACCGCTACTCGTGCTAAATTTCTTACTGACACTACCGCCACACTCATAAACTCTGGACAATCCGGAGCGTTCCACTTATTTACGACTTTGTGGTGGCGTTGATGTGTATTCAACTCGTAAAATATGATCTTTCCGACATGACTTGAACACACTAACATCCATGCTGATATAGAGCCAAATTTGCACGACTGTGAGTGTGATATTGCTTATCAGTTTGATGGCAAAATTATGTAAATAAATAAGAAACAACCACAGACTGTCTTAAAGGCCACATTTACACATAGCCGGGTATTTAGAGAAACGAATATTTCCCCCCCTCCGTTTTCAATAATAACATTGTGCACACAACCCGCATAAATACGCCGTCGAGCGCCTTTATAACTATGCCAAACCTATAGGCGGCAGTGTAGGGAGAAGGATAAAGCCATGCAAGCCAATCAGAATCCTCAGAATCGACAAGAGAGAACCTAAAACCCCGTTTCTCCCAGTTGACACGACAACATATAACCGGCGTTTTCAGAAATCTCCACTTTGGCCGGAGTTTTTAGAAATAATCGTTTTCTGGGATAAAAACGGCGTTTTCGTGTAAATGACAGGCCAAAACGCAGAGAAATATCTGCGTTTTCCCATCGTGTAAACGGGGCCAAAAATATATCTTGTGAGGGGCCTCTCAGCCAATCAGATTAAAGGACCATCAAAATGAACTATATTATAATAGCTAGCACTTTCTGAACAGACCATAGCACTCTTTGCAAATATTAACATTCTGTACATTTTTGTATGTTACAGCTAAATATCTAGTTTTGTAATGTTTATGTAGCTAAAAGTTTGCAGTCATCTTTTAACAGGATACTGCCAGGCACAAAGCTGTCAATTTTAGGAAACAGAGTAGTAGTTGTCATTAATGACAGATTTGCACTCTTGAATATTAGAGTATAATATGTTCATTATCAATGCTGAGGCTCTTAATCCAACAGAGCTAAAGCACTGTACTGACTGTGGTTGAGTTTGAACTCTTACTCTCTCACTCTCTCTGTCTGTGCACCTGCCTCTCATTTTCCCTGCTGTGACTTAATGACATCCTTCTCATCAGAGCCACTTCAGCTCTGCACTGCAGTCTTACACCACGCTGCCATTCATTGCCCAACATTTCTTTCTCTCTCTCTCTCTCTCTCTCTCTCTCTCTCTCTCTCTCTCTCTCTCTCTCTCTCTCTCTCTCTCTCTCTCTCTCTCTCTCTCTCTCTCTCTCTCTCTCTCTCTCTCTCTCTCTCTCTCTCTCTTTCTCTCTCTTTAGCTATCTTCATTCCTCCTTCCTAGTCTTCCAGTCTATAATTTTTCATAATTTGCATTTATTGGCTTGTGTCTATCTGATTTATGCAGCTTGTGCTCTCTGGATTCCAACGGTATAAATACTCTATTTCTTCTTAGCTGTGAAGTGTACCCATGGGCAAAATGTTAACGAAGAGTGATGGCTTTGGTTATCATGGGCCTTAGAAAATGTCTAGTGTCTTACTGTAATAAACTGATAAAAATATGTCTTAGCTTCTGAGGCCAGTATGAATTTAAACATCTCTACTACAATGTTAACACATTTAAAACTAACAATTAAAACGCAAACATACAGCATGTAAAGATATATCTGTGACACAATATTAAAGCAATTTTCATCAAAGTTTTCTTTGAAAAAGCCACAGTTTGTGTTACTGCTGGATAATAGAAATACCTTCTTTTGAAATGTTCACTTGGGAGTCTACTAAACTCTGGTTGCAATATTAGATGGTCTTGTTTCTGTGTTTCTCAGATTTTTTGTGAACTTCCCCTCAGCAAAGCAGTACTTCAGTCAGTTCCAGGATATGGAAGATCCAGAAGAGATGGAGAAAAACTTTCAGCTGAGGAAACATGCCTGTCGTGTCATGAATGCCATCAACCAAGTTGTGGAGAACCTTCATGATCCAGAGAAGGTTTCATCTGTGCTGGGATTAGTGGGAAAAGCACATGCCCTCAAATACAAAGTGGAGCCAATGTACTTCAAAGTAAGAAAGATAAGATTCAAGAAAATAATTTGTCCACTGGCACAACGTGTTTGCAGTAGCCAAATTATTAAATGTCTGGGATGACAAGTTTGAGAATTTTATCTTAATAAGGGATGACTCCAGGTTAGACATTTTGGCCCCGTTTACACGATGGGAAAACGCAGATATTTCTCTGCGTTTTGGCCTGTCATTTACACGAAAACGCCGTTTTTATCCCAGAAAACGATTATTTCTAAAAACTCCGGCCAAAGTGGAGATTTCTGAAAACGCCGGTTATATGTTGCCGTGTCAACTGGGAGAAACGGGGTTTTAGGTTCTCTCTTGTCGATTCTGAGGATTCTGATTGGCTTGCATGGCTTTAACCTTCTCCCTACACTGCCGCCCATAGGTTTGGCATTGTTATGATGGTGCTCGACGGCGTATTTATGCGGGTTGTGTGCACGATGGTTTTATTGAAAACGGAGGGGGGGAAATATTCGTTTCTCTAAAAATCCGGCTATGTGTAAATGTGGCCTTTATCTCTAGCTGTTACAAACCTTATGGTTTCAGTAATTTATATTTTCATGGCACAAAACATGCATTTTCTTTTTTTAATGTGCATTAAATCGATTGCTTTATGAAATGAAAATTCTCCAAAGCATGAAAAAAGTAAATTAAATGCGACATCATAATAGATGTTGTTGTGGTCTAAAGCATTCTCTGGATACGATTACATTCTGCACCTAAGAGATGGTGAGTTTAGATCTTGACAAAGCATTTAATTCACGTGTATATTCAAGGGATTAGGGTCTTGAAGTGGCAGTTTCCATCTGACATGCAATAGTTTAGGGGTTTGTTTTTAAAGATAACATCATAAGATAAGATTATTATTATTAATTAATTAATAAGCAGCTTTACCAACACGATCTCATTAAAGTGCTTATCTATACCACGAATGTTATTTCTTGTACCATTTATACTCCAAAAAATTTTTTTTGCGTGCATATGCTACGCAGTGAAAACCCTTGGGTAGGATTAGGGGTGGGGAGTGCGTGCATATTACACGGCATAACGTGCGTATCATATGCACGCGGAAACTGCGTATCATATGCATGCAAAAACTATTTTTGGCATATAAATGGCACGAGGAATAACATTTGTCGTATTGATTCACACTTTCACCAATATGCACTGTAAACCAGGGAAAAGCTAGATTCCTTACTAAACCAACCAATTGTCTATTTGTGCTTCTCTTTCAATATGTTACTTTATTTCTTTTCACAACAGATCTTAAGTGGGGTTATTCTGGAGATACTTGCAGAGGATTTTGGAGAGTGCTTTACCCCAGAGGTGCAGACATCATGGACCAAACTGATGGCAGCATTGTACTGGCATATCACGGGGGCCTATACTGAGGTGGGGTGGGTCAAACTCTCCAGCTCAGCAGTCTGAGCAGGCCTGGAGCACTTTCCCACTGCACATGAACATTAGTTGGCGAGCCAAAAGACTGAATAATATAGAAAAACAAAAATGAAATGAAATGAGGCTGTAATCTGAAATGTTTTTCATCATAGGTGTCATTCTCTTTTACCCAATTTTATACATATTATTTTTAGTATATATAACGCCAACCTCAAAGATGTTGTCTTCGCTGTATAGTGTAGTGCTTGTGTGTCTTTTAGGGCAAGTATCTTGTGTTTCAATATATATCATAAAACAAATCACAATTGAACACAATACAATTCATTATAACATTGCAACTGAATCACAAAACCTATACTAAAGCCCAATGAAAGTGAATAGCATAAACCTGCTGTTCATTTTTCAACTTTATCAAGAGTTCTTGACTCTTTCTCCAAACTGCAAACCACACAATTCTAGATTTTGTAGTACTTTATTCATGTTTATTGAACGTAAGCTTCTCACATATTAGAGGTAAGAGATCACACTTGGGTGCAACAGGGCTAAAGGTGCTCCTGGTTAAAATGCGCTTTTTATTTTCCTCATAACCACTAAATGTATTAAATTAAAGCATCAGATAAATTAAAAATACATTTAAAATGTATTTTTTAAAATAATGTTGTTTACCGTATGTATTTTTTAAATATATTTTTATGTTAACATACTTTAATTTGTTTGGACTTTGTTTTCGTTTGCACCATTTCTCCCTGCCTTGTTTGTTGTAATAGTTACAGATTTGATTTCATCATTCAGTGTGTGTGTGTGTGTGTGTGTGTGTGTGTGTGTGTGTGTGTGCGTGTGTGTGTGATCATCATTGTTTTCAGTTAATTTGACAAGAAAGCCATTAATTAGGAAACCTTATTGGAACAAAGAGTTAAAATGACTGTGGCAATCTATGTGTAAAGCAGAACATGTTTCTGAACTGCTCAAATAATTATACAGGTGCTGGTCATATAAATAGAATATCATCAAAAAGTTCAACTTAACAGGTGAAACTAACATATTATATAGACTCCAGTGTAATAGAATACACTGGAGTCTATACCCAAACCATCACTGACTGTGGAAACTTTACACTTACTGCACCCACACACCGGACGCGAATAGCGCGTCAGGCGCGAGTCATTTCAATGTTAAGTCACTGCAAAGACGCGTTACGCGCGTAAAACGCGTGTAACGCGTCTTTGCATTGACTTAACATTGAAATCACTCGCGCCTGACGCGCTATTCGCGTCCGGTGTGTGGGTGCAGTAAGTGTAAAGTTTCCACAGTCAGTGATGGTTTGGGTTGCCATGTCATCTGCTGGTGTTGGTCCACTGTGTTTTCTGAGGTCCAAGGTCAACACAGCCGTCTACCAGGAAGTTTTAGAGCACTTCATGCTTCCTGCTGCTGACCAACTTTATGGAGATGCAGATTTCATTTTCAACAGGACTTGGCATCTGCACACAGTGCCAAAGCTACCAGTGCCTGGTTTAAGGACCATGGTATCCCTGTTCTTAATTGGCCAGCAAACTCGCCTGACCTTAACCCTATGGAAAATCTATGGGGTATTGTGAAGAGGAAGATGTGATGTGCCAGACCCAACAATGCAGAAGAGCTGAAGGCCACTATCAGAGCAACCTGGGCTCTCATAACACCTGAGCAGTGCCACAGACTGATCGACTCCATCCCACGCCGCATTGCTGCAGTAATTCAGGCAAAAGGAGCCCCAACTAAGTATCGAGTGCTGTACATGCTCATACTTTTCATGTTCATACTTTTCAGTTGGCCAGCATTTCTAAAAATCCTTTTTTTGTATTGGTCTTCAGTAATATACTAATTTTCTGAGATACTGAATTTGGGATTTTCATTAGTTGTCAGTTATAATCATCAAAATTAAAAGAAATAAACATTTGAAATATATCAGTCTGTGTGTAATGAATACACAAGTTTCACTTTTTGAATGGAATTACTGAATTAAATAACCTTTTTTTATGATATGCTAATTATATGACCAGCACCTGTAAAGAAAATAAGAAACTATTAGAAACCTTCAAGATTAGTCAGAATAGGTTTGATAAAAGATACAGATTCTACAAAAGACGTTATCAAAGAGGACAGGTATTACACTTGAAGAGAATCCAAACGTCTGACCCTAAGAGGTTTTGGGCAGAAATTAATAAACTAGAGCCAAGACGTAGTTGGAAAATACCCATGGAAGTGCTGGGGTATGATGGTAATTTAATGACTGAGCTGTCTGATATAATCAATAAGTGGGAGAAAGACTTCAAAGGTCTCTTCTCTAGTGAGACTTTTGATTTTGATGGGGGGTACTACGAGGTTATATGTCAGAGGAAAAATGTAATAGAGGGCCACATTTAAAAGAGGAATATTGGATAAATGAGGATCTTTATAAGAGTATTACAAAAGAAGTTCAAATGGCCATTAAAAAAGCTAAATTGGGAAAAGCGACGGGGGTAAAAAATATATCACACTGTAAAAAAATGTTTACCTCTCCAAGTAAAAATATTCTAGTGACTGGTCACATCTAAATTTTTAAATTGGCCCAAGTGAAATTCTGTAAAATAAATTGAATTAATTGTTACAATAGTCTGTTAACTTTGGTTCAATGAGAAATAATATGTCAGACTAATTGAAAAATTTAGATGAGACCAGTCACTAAACATTTTTGACTTGGGGATGTAATTTTTTTTTTCTATATTTTGTTTGATTTATTTTAATGGTGCTATGAATCCGGCAAAATACCATCTATGTGGCTTAAATCTATTATTAATCCGATACCAAAATCCCAAAATGAGGATCCGAGGGTGCCTTTGAATTATAGAGGGATTAGTTTAATGAGCACAGTTTATAAAGTGTATTCTACAATACTTAATGAGAGGCTCATGGTGTACCTAGAGAAAGAAGAGCTCCTCGTGGAAGAACAAAATTGGTTCCGTAAGTCAAGATCATGTCTTGATCACATTTTTGTGATATAAATCTACAATTATAACTAAAAGAATAAGTGAAAATAAGCCTACATATTCACGCTTTATTGATTTTCAGAAAGCTTTTGATATGATCAATAGGGATCTGTTAGCATATAAACTTATTGAGTACGGGGTAAATGGACATTTTTATTGGGCTGTGAAGTCTGTTTATCACAAGCCCATAGCCTGTGTTAGATTAAATGAAGGCCAGACAAACGGGTTCCCAACATCATTAGGGGTAAAACAGGGTTATGCTTTGTCCCCCTACTTTATTTGCAATTTATATAAACGATTTGGCAAAGGAAATTAAAGCATTGAATTATGGGATAACCTGTGGAAATTAAATACTTATTATTCTGTGCGCGGATGACATAGTTTTACTGTCACCCTCTGAAGATAATATGCAGCGGATGCTCTCCTATATTGATGATTGGTGTAATAAGTGAAGACTGTTTATCAATAGAAAGAAAACAGAAATAATTCATTTTAGAAAACCTTTAACTATAACTAAATTTAAAATTGGGTCACACAAGCTGAACTTTGCAGACTCATATAAATATCTAGGTTTCTATATTGATGAACATATGAATTTTAGAAAAGGTGTTAAAGTTCTTTCTGATTCAGCATGTAGAGCTTCGGGAGGAATTATTGGTAAAAGCAAGAATCTGAAAGACATAAGTTTTCAAACTTATTCTAAACTGTTTGAAGGTTGTGTGTGCCCTATACTTGATTATATTGTGGGGGTTAGAGGACTTAGAAACATATCTAATTGTGAATTAGTGCAAAATAGTGCCAAAATATATTTTTTGGGTGTACACAAATATGCTCCAACATTGGTGATAGTGGGAGACATGGGTTGGGAATCATGTGAGGCTCGTAGAAAGATATGTATGGCCCAGTTATGGAATCGTTTATTAGATATGGACGCAAATAGGTTGACGAGGAAAATATTTATCTGGGATAAACACATTCTTGGTCCTTGGTCTAAAGATATATGCAAACTGTTTTGTAAATATGGGTTTGGGGAGTTGTTTTCTAATAATGAAAAGCTGAATATTGGTTTGTTTAAAGAATATGTGTTTGTTAAAGACAAAGAGCAGTGGGCCGACGATATATGGGCTAAGCCAAAATTGTGTATTTTTGTGATGATAAATCCGGAATATGGCACAGGGAATTATGATGTATACAGTAGTGGTTTTGGGCACGGTCGAACCGGGCAGTCGCCTGGGGCGGCATTTTTTCATATCACACGGGGGGTGGCACGAGTAGTTAAAAAAACCTCTGCACCGCAAAGCGCTTTTCTATTATCTATCATTCAATTATTGGCAAATTGGCGCACCTGCTTAATGCTGAGAAGGTGCCGTGCACAGAAGCTATGTCAAGGGGTTCTACAACACGTCGCTCGCGAGCTACCAGTACCTCGTGGCCTGATTGGAGGTAGCTCGTATATTACTTGTCAAAAAGGCAACGATCTCTGTGTGCTCAAGTGAGATCTGGTGTTTTACCTTTGACAGTTGAAACAGGGCGATATGTTAATTTAGAAGAGGAAAAACGGATCTGTCCCATGTGTTGTTTGAATGATATAGAAAATGAGTTCCATTTTGTTTTCTACTGTCCATTATATTTTGAACAGCGTGATTTTTTGTTTCGTAAGATAAAATCAGAGATTGATTTGGTAAATATGGATGATGCTCAAAGACTGAGATGGCTGTTCACATGTGAAACATAAATTAGCCAATTATCTTGAGAAATCCTGGGAGAAGAGAAAAAAAGCTCTTTATCGAGATGATCTGTAGATGAGGATTTGTTTGTTGTGTGTGTGTGTGTGTGTGTGTGTGTGTGTGTGTGTGTGTGTGTGTGTGTGTGTGTGTGTGTGTGTGTGTGTGTGTGTGTGTGTGTGTGTGTGTGTGTGTGTGTGTGTGTGTGTGTGTGTGTGTGTGTGTGTGTGTGTGTGTGTGTGTGTGTGTGTGTGTGTGTATTTGTATTCATGTATTTCTCTGAATGATTTGTATATGCGACCGGAAGATCTTTGATAAATACATTTGTGGTGTCTTGCAGGCCAAATATTTGGCATGACACAGAAATAAAATGTAACTAACTACTGTAACTAAATAACTAACTACCGATAACTAACTAACTGTATAAAGGTTTTTGTGTGGTCCGTTTTTTTCTTTTCTTGTGGTGCCTTGCTTTGCTCTTGGATTTGGATTTAATTATGGATATTTTTAAACAGTTTTGAACTTTAATCTTATTCTTCGTGTGCTTACTACTGCTACACAACCGTAACATAATGACAAATATGAACAAATAATTGAACAAAAATGTTCTTTATTAATAAAAATAAAAATAAAATAGTACTAACTTTGCTAAAGCAATTGTTCTGAACAAGTATTAACTTAAACATTATTAAAAACATTATTTTAGCTAAAGTATTTGTAACAATACTTTGTGCTTTTTGGCCTATGCTGGTGAGCCTTGGTGCTAGTGTGTGTGGTGATTTATTATGATTTATTTTCACACAAAATCTGTTTCTCCAGCAATGTTCAACACAAACTTTTTTTTTCTTCTGCAATCATACACTATGGGATGAGTGAAAAGCACTTTTTTTAAGGTGTGCCTTTACCCCTGTTGTACTCTATTATTAAAAAAAATGTATGGCCAAGAGATGACCCAATATTCTCATATCTGCACTCTAATGCTGTCTCAGGCCCCAGAGATCTCAATTACTAAATTAACTCCATCTTTTCAATACAAAACACACATTTCATTATTATTAAGTATTTATTGCTGATAGATAAAAATACATACGCATTCCAACACACACACATTTACATTGCATTTACATTTATTAATTTAGCAGACTCTTTTATCCAAAGCGACTTACAAATGAGAACAATAGAAGCAGTTGAACTAACAGTAGGACAACAAAATGCAAGTGCTATGACCCTTCACAGTTTAATCTAACGGAGAACACGTAAAGTTTTTTTTTTCTTTTTTTCTAAATATTATAAGAGTGTGTTAGTATTACTGGATCAAGTGCTGCCGAAAAAGAAACACACACACACACACACACACACACACACACACACACTCTCCATCATTCCAAATAGTGGTGCAATAATACACACATATCCATACCTGACTGACTCCAGCAAAACAGTAGTCTCTTTCTTTCTAAGACGACCTCCTTCTCTTTACCAGCTTTTCCATCACATTTCTCTTCTTCCTCCTCTTTGTCTTCACTCTTAAAATTTCTCTCTTGTTCTCTCGTTCTGTATTACCATGACATATTTTTGCATTATCTAGCCAATTCCACCTGCTGGCCGTGAGCCTGTCTTTGTGCGACGGGCTGTGCTAGGTTTTCTTTGAATCACACACATCGACAAATGAACACAAACAATGGTCCAGCTGTATAATATTGAAAAATGCACTATGTACTAAAACTGACAGCAGACAAAAACCTGTTTTTCTGGGCTTGTACTCAACATAGTATTTATATATTTCCCAAAATCTCACACACACACACACACACACACACACACACACACACACACACACACACACACACACACACACACAAAATATAGGGTACAGAAACTAAGCAGAGGGATCACATATTTCAATTTTAGCCACCTAACATGGATGTTCTGTGGTAATCTATCATTTTCAAAGTATTATAGTTTCTAAATTTATTAAGATGAATCGCAATATCGACAGACTGTGCTCTTTTTTTCTTTTGGTACATAACACTAATCTTGGAGGAGTCATATATTATACAAAATAAAATGAAGATATGAATAATAATATAATAAATACTATCTACAAGCATGTGATGTGTCATCTGTTATTACAAATTATACAGCCTTTGAATTGTGACGGTCAGAAGCCTCTCTTTCTCTTTTCTTTGACTTCTGCCACATGATGAGCTACATGTCAAGCGGTCATCACTCTTATCTTAGTCCGATCTTTTCTTTGCTGACTCAACATTTTCAAAGAGTTACAGAGATTAAAACTAGCAAGCCTTATTAATAGTCCAGACAAAAATAATGTTTGGCTGCATAGCTTACTAGTGTGCAACTAAAATCTACAACCTTGTTATCTCAAGATACATGTGTATAATATCTCTATCTATATGAGACTCTTTACATATAAATTTGTATCTAACACAAAATGTAAATCAATTAAATGAACTAAGAACACTTAAAGGATAAGTTCGGTATTTTACACTTAAAGCCCTGGTTTCAGATAGTTTCTGATGAAATAGAACGGTTAAGATTAAAATTTGGACAGATGCTGCTGTCCCGAGAATTTTCATTTTCTTTTGCTTTCCCCCCCACCTCCACAATGGCTGCATAGGTGCACAGGAATAATCCTTCCTAAAACGCATTAAACTTTCGTTTACAAAGACGTGAAACTCAGAGTGGTCAGGGATGTTCACTGATATGCTCACACAAAAAACGCTGCAAAAGATGCTTTCCAACAGGTTTTATCGTAGTTTTTCAAGCTCTCAACGGAAGAATGGGTGTGAGGCGTTTGAAAAAAATAGGTCCACAGTTTTACAACGAATGGTAAAACACCTGTTGGAAAGCATCTTTTGCAGCGATTTTTGTGTGAGCATATCAGTGAACATCCCTGACCACTCCAGACCGTGAGTTTCACGTCTTTGTAAACAAAAGATTAATGTGTTTTAGGAAGGATTATTCCTTTGCACCTATACAGCCATTGTGGAGGAGGTGGGGGGTCTCGGGACAGCAGCATCTGTCCAAATTTTAAACTTAACCATTCTATTTCATCAGAAAATATCTGAAAAAAGTAGCCTGGAAATACAGACCAAAATCTGACAGATTTATGGTCTGGTGTCGATTAATGCAAATCGGCCAGCTCGAGGGGCGGCACCAAGCGTGCATTTGAAAATCTCACTGCACGCAATTGGCTAACACTACAACCAATCACAACAATACACGGGGTGACGTTTCACTAAGCCCCGTTACCAGCAGAGTAGTAGTGGGAAGTTCGGATAATTTTACTGTAATTTCGTTCACTTCAGCATAATATAATTAAAATGTCATGTTAAATAGCCCAACATATCTAGTACTTAGGAAAATGTTGATTACCTTTGAAAAGTTGGGTCCAACTTAAATTCAGGCTATTGCAGTCTGTTAATTCACCTCACCTCCTGATCCACGGCGTTCTTTCTTTTGCAACTTCACATTTAGCCTATCACGTCTACTCTTTTCCCCGCCTCTCGTGTCTGTCTTCGGGTTCGAACTTGAGCGGAGCTAACTGGTAGATTATACTCTTGCCGTATCCGGTCGGCAAAACAGCAAAAACTTCCTTCTTGCAAAGGAACGATTTGAGCGCCGTCTTCTGTTCCTCTTTTAGGGATAAAGGCAAGTCTAAATCTTTCACTGTAGCGCCCAAAGCCGTTTCAAACAACTGGTGTTCATCCATAGCTATCTTGCAATGTTTACTAATGACTTCGACGTCACAGCGCTGTCGTCATCTGTTTAGCTCACCTCTGGCCCGCCTATATCAGATAACCAGATGTGATTGGTGAGTCTATGGAGCTAGACGGCTAAATTTGTCTCTTTCACCCAATTGCCGTTGAGAAATCTCAGATTTGATTGTAGGTTTTGCAAGTTCAACATGGGTTATAGGTCGAAAGTTGAATGAACGAGTACTTATGTCCTTTCGATTTCTTACAGGTTGAGTTGTTGTTGCCCATAACATGCTAGCATTCTGATAATGAATGCTGATTGGTCAGTGAAGGACTGATTACTACCAGAGATACCGCTTGATGGCATTGTGGCATCCGAAGCGGGTCTAGAATGTCTTCTAGCAAAAACTCTTCTAGCACGTGAATTTACCTGTGTCAGCTGTGTTGTCGATGCCTCGAGAGACAAAGTGCAGAGCGCAAAAGCACCAAAGTGACTGAAGGATTGCCGTAAAGCAGTATCTCTGGTCTTACGAGGAGTATGACGTCATTGGCATTTTAAAAGACTTTTTAAAGCAAATAAGTGAACACCCAGCAATGTGTCATTTCTTTGCCTCTCCTTTCGAATACAACATTCAATTACTAGACAAAAAATTATATCCTGAGATAAGTGGATTTTGAGGCGTATAGCTCCATAGACCTCCATTTATTCTGCACTCGTCCTGTGAGTCCCCTCATATGGAACCAGAGTGGAACTACCAATCAGAACAACCAGTTCAGAAGCTGGAAGTTTCCTAAGAGTGGCAGTTATTATACATTCTCTGGTTCTATGTTGCGTCAAAACGAGATTGGGGAGCAATTAGGTCTTCATTGTGAAATATACATTGGGCTCTTATGAGATCAACTTTTGATTATGGTTGTATTGCTTATATGGCAGCAGTTGAAACTAATCTAAAAAAAAAAAAGAGGATATAGAACAAGCTCAAGCCCTAAGAATATGTAGTGGGGCTTTCAAAACACCAATGAAATGGGATAGATGTCGTTGGGTATTAAAAGACTTAAAGGGGTGGTAAAGTATGATTTCACTTTTCTAACTTTAGTTAGTGTGAAAGGTTGCTGTTTGAGCATAAACAACATCTGCAAAGTTACAACGCTCAAAGTTCAAAGCAAAGGACGATATTTTCTTTTAAAGTAAAGGACTACAACAAACGGCATTCCTCACGGGTTAGTGACATCACCAACCCTAAAATGTACATAAACCCACCCCCGGGAACACGCAGTCCATGTTGAGAAGAGGAAAAGTTGTTGTACGAGTCAGCTCAAACTTTAGCATCCATCTTTTCACATGCAAAGTCACTCTGTGCATCTCACAACAGTTCCTATACGAGCGATTTATAGATTATCATGACAGAATATCCTAATTGAAGATAGTAAACTCCACATAAGCAACATAAATTCATCAACTAACCATTCAGAGACGTCCTGTTGCATTCTATATGTTGTCACTTCTTCTTAAGTATCTCCATCTTTGTCTGACTCTGTTAAAGGCAGAACAGTTTCTGTCATTTTAGTGTGTCTGTGAGGTAATCGCAGCTGCTAACACACATGAGCTCTTGAAACCCCGCCCTCTGCAGCAGCTCATTTGCATTTAAAGGGCCAGGCACAAAACGCTGTGTTTTTGCAAACCCTCAAAAAGTGACAATTTTAACATGTAAATATCTATATATAAAATAAAAATATAAAAAATATAGGTAACACTTTACAATAAGGTTCATTAGTTAACATTAGTTAACTACATTAGTTAACGTTAACTAATAATGAACTGCACTTATACAGCATTTATTCATCTTTGTTAATGTTAATTTCGACGTTTACTAATACTTTATTAAAATCTTGTTAACATGAGTTAATGCACTGTGAACTAACATGAACAAACAATGAACAGCTTTATTCATATTAACTAACATTAACAAAGATTCATAAATACTGTAACAAATGTATTGTTCATGTTAGTTAATACATTAAATAATGTTTAATAAATGAACCTTATTGTAAAGTGTTACCAAAATATATGTGGGGTATTTTGTGCTAAAACTTCACACAGACACTCTGGGGACATCAGAGATTTATTTTACATCTTGTTAAAATGGCATTTTACCACCCCTTTAAACTTATGCTAGCATATAAACCTGCACAGGCATAATGAATCCCATCCTGCAACGACTGTAGTACAGGAGTGTTGGGAATATAGTAAATCTAATTTTAGGAGTTTGGGATGGGCTGTGAATGAAAAAGCAAGGAAAATAGGTTTGAATACTATATTGTCGTCCTGTCCCATATTCAAATATCCCTCCTTGGATGTTTATAATGCCACTGATTGATTTACAAAAACACGAGGAAATCAAATATAATTTAGAGCAAATTCATGTCTGGTTTGTTGTCCAAAGCTACTTAATAATGTTATATATTTCATTATTTTTAAAATAATTTTACTAATAAAATAATGATATTCACAGATGCTTCCAAACCTACAAATCGACATACAGGTGCTGCAGTGTACATCCCACAATGTGGAAAATATATCAAGAAATGAACAACAGATACACTTTCAGTTTATACAGTGGGACTGCAATGGGTAGAAGAATATAACCAACAAAATGTTTTAGTTACATCTGATAGTTTGTCTGCACTCACAAGCATAAAATCAGGGAAATCATGCAGGCCTGATATGCTAATTGAAATGTATCAAACAATAAAGATTACATAATAAATGTTTGAGTGTATGGTTTGTTTGGGTTCCTGCACATGTTCCTGCACATGTTGGTGCGAAAGGAAATGAAGATGTGGATATGTTGGCTAAACTATCTCTTAAATCACCAACAGTAGATTGGCAGATTGCATTAAGTAAAACTGAGGCTAAAGAAATCAAGATCAAACTCAAAAAATATGGCAGGAATATTGGGATATTAATGATAGAGGAAGACTTTTGTATATTCAAAGCTCTGTTGGCATGAAAAGGGAGATGAGTAAAAATCAAAGTGAAGAAAGGATTATCACTCGTCTCATAGGACATACAGGGCTCAACAAGACAAGATATATATATATATAAATAAATGTATTTTGTTTTTCTTTCCCTTGTACCTTTATAGTAACATATCTTAAAGGATTTGGAAGAATCAAGGTGCTTACCTATATGAAGATATAAACTATTTCAAAAGTTTTTGAGTTTTTTCATCTATGCTCTCCCTTTACGAGTCACAGATTCTCCATGTTTGTTTGACCTTCTATTCTCTTTAGCTGTGTGTCTCGGCTCCACTGAACCAAGTGCCTACTGTCAGTTCATTTTGGTCTGTTTAATGTAGCATAGCAATATCACTGTGATGAAAAAAAAACATTGTTTTGCATTCCTATGTTTTGCTTTATGCATCTTAAAAGCTGGTGTGTACTGATGACTAAAGTTGGCCAAATCATAATTTTTGTTTGTTTTCAAAGTTTCATGCATGAAGAAAGATGTTAATGTGGGTGCAATATTCACAGAGTAATAACACTGTGAAAATCATTCTTAATAAAAGTAGAATTTCAGAACTCTATTTTCATGTCAAATAGACATGTCAAGGTTCTGTATATTGTCCTGTGTTATATCAACAGAATAATTTGTCTCTGAGACAAAAATGCTTTTTTCCCCATTCATTCATTAGGGCAATAGAAAATTTAGATTTTATGTTTAAATCAATCATGGATATCACATATTTAAAACAAAAATACATCAATTATATTTAATAATTCATTTAATTAATTTGTGAGGATCTGAATCTGAATCTGAATCCTTTATTGTCACATCACTAACAACAAATGTGCCGTAGTGAGTGAAATTCTTAAGAGCGTGCTCCAGACAGCGCAGAATACAATTTACATAGAAGACAATATACAATTACAATTAACATATATGAGCAATATACAGATGACAATGTACAATATGCAGTATAGCTTAATATAAATAGTAGCAGATAACATACTTTACAGTTTTTTAACAGTGTAATGTTATACCCATTATGTACAGTATACATAATAATATATAAGTTAGGATTACAAATATAAAGATATACACAGTACAGTATGATGACATGATTGGTATTTCGGTGATATGGATTATTGTATTGATCAATGCAGTGCACTGTGTGCTGTGTAGTGCTGCTGCAATAAATGCAGTGTGTGCTGCTGTGGAGTCCAGTGTTGAAAAGAGGTGTTGAGTAAGTGCAATGTATGGCAATGTATGCAGGGGATATAGTGGCGTGTGTAAGATGTATCAGTTCTGGCTGTTCATTAACCTGATAGCCTCAGGAAAGAAGCTGTCTCTCAGTCGGCTGGTACGGGATCGAATGCTGCAGAAACGTATGCCTGATGGTAACAGAGAGAACAGCCTGTGGGACGGATGGCTAAAGTCACTGATAATCTTCGAGGGAGGCAAGCTCACCTCCTACAATGTGGCTGGTAGTTCGCACGACCCTCTGCAGAGCTTTGCGATTGCCGGCAGTCGCATAATGCGGGTAATTATGCGTCTGCCGGCAGCCGCATAATACAGTGTGGTATTTTTTACCACACTGTAAAAAAATATTTTATTTTCATTAATTGATTGAATGATTGAATATTATAATTTTTAATGAAGCTACTTCAGACCAAACCATTTTAGATTTGCGTCGGACGCAAGAGTCATTTATCACGCCGGTATAATCGCAACAGCACCAGGGATCCGCCCACAAAGTTACTAGCGTTTCGCGTTTGATACTTGCGTTTCAGATCGTTAAAATAGGGCCCATTACCTGTCTGTCTCCTCCTGTGATTATGACACTACCTTCACATATTCTCCATATTTGTTTGACCTTCTATTCTTTTTAGCGGTGTATCTCAGCTCCACTAAACCAAGTGCCATACTGTCAATTAATTTTGGTCTGTTTAATTTAGCATAGAAATATCAATGTGATGAAAAAAACACATTGTTTTGCTTTATGCTTCTAAAAAGCTGGTGTGTGTACTGTGTACTGATAACTAATTTTTTTTCAGTTTCATGCATGAAGAAAGATGTTAATGTGGGTGCAATATTGCAATATATCACAGTTATAACACTGTGAAAAATCATTCTTAATAAAAGTAGAATATAAGAAGATAAGTTTACTTTGCAGCTGAAACTCAATGAGGCCAATTACAAAGGAATATTTCTAATGTCTTAGACCAGGTCATGAGCTGTGTTCGCTCTTGAGCCAGCATTGCAGCAAGACAAGGGAAATGACAAGGGATCATACACAAAAGGCAGGATTATAGTTGAAAAGGTAAGGTTTTTTGGTAACACTTTATTTTACAGTGTCCTTGTTACATATATCCCATTTACTAATAACAGTAAATTATACATATGTAGTGGGTTTGTAGTGTTCATTTGTTTTTACTATTTTGGTTGATGTCACGGCAGATTGCGTCCCGCGTAATTTCCACCTAAACGAGTTAAAGGCTGTGCGGTGCGATACTGTGGGAGACACGCACATGGTTGTTTGGCATGGCACTGGTGTGAGTGTGGAGAGCTTCTGCAAGCTGAGTGTACTGCTTGTATCGCCCGCTCACCTGTTTGTATTGCTGATAATACCGGGGTTGGTTGTTTGACTTATTATGTGCAAAAAGGAGAATATTGTTTGTTCTTGAGCATGTATGTTTGTTTTTTATTGTAGTAAAATATCTGAAATCCCTTTCATTCATTTGGAGCTGTTTGTCTGGCATCCGTCACATACTGCTCCGAGACACAAAGGTTGAGGATCCAAATGCAGTATTTATTGAATAGGGTAATCCAAATCCAGGCAAGGGTCATACATAAACAAGCAATCCAAGCAATAACAGAAAAGGGCTGAGGCAAGGAGAGAAATCCGAGGGAACAGGCAGAGAATCAAGGTAACCAAGAAACAGGACACAAACATGCTCAGAAATGTAGTACAAACACTTAACAAGACTTTGCAGAGACTGAAAGAGAAAACCAGGCTTGTATAGGATGCAAGGATTAAAGTGAAAAAAATTCTTCTGACTGAAATTTTTTTTCAGGCCAAGTCATATTCCTTTAACTTTATTTAAATAGTCGAGACCAATAGCGTTTTAAGGGGAGATGTTTTAAACCACTTTAATATTGCCAGTTTGCGTATTTTAAAAGCTATTTTAATCTATGAAAAAATATATACTTAGCTTGACAAATAATCAACCATCTACATAACTTTTCAGTGCATGTTTTTATTTATCTTATAAGACCAAACAATGTTTTGTGAAACTCTTAATTAACAGAAAAAAAGAAAAAGTAACAGCACCACCATTAAAGTGCTATTCTTGTGCAAAAGTCTCTAGAGTGCTTTTCACTTTTTCTGCCTTTTGGCGGTGTAACCATATTCCTGAAGCTTGGCTACACCTGACACCCGTTTCAGTGTTTGACTAGCTACATGTGCAGGAGTTGCTACAGGAGAGGTGGAGGCTGTAGCAGCAGTTTTGCCTTTAACTCCAGGATTGGAGGTGGTAGAGGCTGTAGCAGAAGCAGATTTGCCTTTAACTCCAGGGGTGGAGGAGGTGGAGGTTGTAGCAGCAGTGAGTTTAAGTCCAGGGGGGGAGGAGGTGGAGGCTGTAGCAGCAGTGAGTTTAAGTCCAGGGGTGGATGAGGTGGAGGCTGTAGCAGCAGTGAGTTTAAGTCCAGGGGTGGAGGAGGTGGAGGCTGTAGCAGCAGTGAGTTTAAGTCCAGGAGTGGAGGAGTTTAACTCTAGCTACATGTGCAGAAGTTTCTCCAGGAGAGGTAGAGGCTGTAGCAGAAGCAGTTTTGCCTTTAACTCCAGGGGTGGAGGAGGTGGAGGCTGTGACAGCAGTGCGTTTAAGTCCAGGGGTGGAGGCTGTAGCAGCAGTGCGTTTAACTCTAGCTATATGTGCAGGAGTTGCTACAGGAGAGGTGGAGGCTGTAGCAGAAGTAGTTTTGCGTTTAAGTCCAGGGGTGGAGGAGGTGGAGGCTGTAGCAGCAGTGCGTTTAAGTCCAGGGGTGGAGGAGGTGGAGGCTGTAGCAGCAGCAGCTTTGCCTTTAACTCCAGGAATGGATGAGGTGGAGGCTGTAGCACAAACAGAAGAGGTGGAACATTTCTTTACTTTTTTAACCATAACTGCTGAGAGGACCTTCACAGCTTCCCTCAGTTTCCTTTCCTTTTGCTTGTCAAGGTTCTCCTTTTTCTTCAATTGATTTTGGTATGCTGTCAGGAACAGCAACGGACACCGGCTCAGGAACAGCAACGGACACCGGCTCAGGAACAGCAACGGACACCGGCTCAGGAACAGCAACGGACACCGGCTCAGGAACAGCAACGGACACCGGCTCAGGAACAGCAACGGACACCGGCTCAGGAACAGCAACGGACACCGGCTCAGGAACAGCAACGGACACCGGCTCAGGAACAGCAACGGACACCGGCTCAGGAACAACAACGGACACCGGCTCAGGAACAGCAACGGACACCGGCTCAGGAACAGCAACGGACACCGGCTCAGGAACAGCAACGGACACCGGCTCAGGAACAGCAACGGACACCGGCTCAGGAACAGCAACGGACACCGGCTCTGCTCAGTGTCCTGAAGCTCAGGCTCGGCAGGCGTGACGTGAAGCTCAGGCTCGGCAGGCGTGACGTGAAGCTCAGGCTCGGCAGGCGTGCTGTGTCTCCTCCAAGCACGCAGTAGCAGTTACTGCATAAAAAAGGAAGACAGCCTTCTTTGCCGTGGCAGGACTGACGGGAACAGCCTCCGGCACAGGATCAGTCTCTGCATCAGCAGACGTGACGCGAACAGTCTCTGGATTGACGGAACTCATGTGTTTCCTCCATGCACTCAGAACAGGCAATGTATAAAAAAGGAAGACCACCTTCTTCGCCATGGCAGGACTGATGATGGGCAGATCTGGGATGACCCCTGGGACGACAGCGGGTTGCACAGGGACGGCTTCAGGGATGACAACAGGATGCAAGGGGACGACCACCAGGACGACAGCTGGCTGTTCGGGCACGGCCTCCAGGACGACAGCGGGTTGCAGGGGACGGCCTTCAGGACGAAAGCGGGCTGCTCGGAGGGGACGGCCTCCGGGACGACAGCGGGCTGCACGGGGACGGCCTCTGGGACGACAGCGGGCTGCTCAAGGACGACCTCCGGTTCTTTGGGGAAACTGGAGGTCTTCCCTCAAAAAATTGTCTCCTCTCCCGCTCGGTGGCTGGGGAAGAGACATTAAAAAACATACCGCTGGATCTTTGCATGACGGAATCCTTCTGTCACGATCCACACTCAGGAAACACAAAAGATCCAATAATGCAGTAAGTTTTAATGGGGAAATCCGTACTCACAAAACAGTCCAGGCAGGGGTCAATATCCATATAAGCAATACAAACACAAGTAACAATGAATAGACAGAAACCTTCAGACGTGGTGTGATAAAAGACAAAGACTCCGTAACAAACACTAAAACAGACAGGGTATAAATACACACAGAACTAACAAGGTGACGGGAAACAGCTGAGTGCAATAATCAGATAAGTGACAGAACAGAATGCTGGGAAATGTAGTCTAATGTGAATGACACCGTGAGAACGAGGACCTCTAGTGATAACCCAGGGAAACATACAGAAATATACAGCTGAGTATCGTCGGCATAACAGTGAAAGCTAATTCCATGTTTCCTAATGATATCTCCTAATGGTACAGAGTGAACAGCAGTGGTCCTAGTACTGAGCCTTGTGGTACGCCATACTGAACTTGTGATTGATAAGACATCTCTTCATTTACTGCTACAAACTGATAACGGTCAGATAAGTATGATTTAAACCATGCTAGTGCAATTCCACTAATGCCAACATAATGTTCGAGTCTATTTAAAAGGATGTTGTGGTCAATGGTGCAGCACTAAGATCAAGTAATACTAATAGAGAGATACAACCACGATCGGATGATAAGAGCAAATCATTTGTGACTCTAACGAGAGCTGTCTCGGTACTATGGTACAGTCTAAATCCGGACTGAAAATCCTCGCAGATATAATTTCTTTCAAGAAAAGAACACAGTTGTGAGGATACTGCTTTTTCTAATATCTTTGACAGAAATGGCAGATTAGAGATCGGCCTGTAATTGACTAGTTTTGTAGGATCAAGTTGCTGTTTTTTAACAAGCGGTTTAATCATAGCTAGCTTAAAGGTTTTTGGTACGTATCCTAGAGACAAAGATGAATTAATGATATTAAGAAGAGGATCTATGACATCTGGGAGCATCTCTTTCAGCAGCTTAGTCGGTATAGGGTCTAACATACACGTTGTCGATTTAGATGATTTGACGAGTTTGCAAAATTCTTCCTCTCCTATAGCAATGAATGAATCAAATTTTCCCTCAGAGAGACTACAATGCACTTCCTGATGCGATACTGTATTAGACGGTTGCATAGTTATAATTTTGTCCCTGATATTATCGATCTTATAAGTGAAGAAGTTCATAAAGTCATTACTGCTGTGTTTCTTGGAAACTTCTGGGCTTGAAGCTTTCTTTTTCGTTAGTTTAGCCACTGTTTCAAATAAATACCTAGGATTATGTTTATTTTCTTCTAATAGGGTTGAAAAATAAGCAGATCTAGCAGCTTTTAAAGCCTCTCTGTAAGCAATCGAGCTCTCCTTCCATGAAATCTGAAACACCTCTAGTTTTGTTTTCTTCCAGTTGCGCTCCATTTTTCTGGCTGCTCTCTTAAGGGCCTGAGTGTGCTCGTTGTGCCACAGCGTTGGACTATGTTCTTTAATCTTCTTTAAGCGCAGCGGAGCAACTGTGTCTAAAGTGCTGGAAAAGAGAGAGTTAAAAGTTTCTGTTGCAATATCAAATTCTTCTAAGCTATCCGGGATGCTGAGATGATGAAACTGATTAGGAAGATTATTGATAAAGCAATCTTTAGTAGCAGAAGTGATCGGTCTAACATATTAATAACACGGAGTCAGCTTTGCAGCCTTGGCTAAATGTAATTTACATGAGACTAGATAATGATCTGAGATGTCATCGCTCTGCTGCAGTATTTCAACGGCATCAACATCTATTCCATGTGATAGTATTAGATCTAGAGTGTGATTACGGCAATGAGTAGGTCCTGACACGTGTTGTCTAACTCCAATTGAGTTTACAATGTCTTTAAATGCCAATCCCAATGCATCTTTTCCATTATCAATGTGTATATTAAAATCACCAACAATTAGTACTTTATCTGCAGCCAATACTAATTCAGATAGAAAGTCAGCAAATTCTTTGATAAAGTCTGTATGGTGCCCTGGTGGCCTGTATACAGTAGCCAGCAGAATTTTCAAACGTGATTTATCGTTTACACTATATATTTTTACATTAAGCACCAACACTTCAAAAGAATTATATTTAGGGGCCAAGCACGAAGGTGCGGGCACCTATTGTATCTGTTCCGGTTCTTCTTCTTCTTTTTCTTTTTCTTCCGACTGTGCGTCTATGGCAGCCTATAGAACCGTTTGCGGGAAACTTATTTTGGTTTGACATTCTAATAGAGGACAGTCCCAACAGTAACTGCACCAATTTTGGTGTCTCTAACTCATTCCCTCTAGCGCCACCACCTGTCCAAAGTTTAACTTATATTATGCTAATAACTTTTAAACCGTAAGGCCTATCAACAACATTCTTTTTTCCTCTGATTCCTGAGCTCATGACGATTCGATTGCACCCTATGACGCAATTTTCTGTCACAAAAATATGTCCACCATTTTGAATTATCCTAAAAATACTACTTTTGCGAACTCGTCCTAGACAGTTTGTCCGATTCTCACCAAAATTGCACCAGATCATCTTCAGGCAGTGCCGACAAAAAGTTATGGAATTCAAGTTGATTCGCTTAACCGTTTTTGATAAACGCACATACAAATTTTACATAGTACTTGCAAAAACAGACGTAAGGCTGTATCTCCACAACGCTTTATTGGATTCAGACCAAATTTGGTACATGTCATCACAAGCATGACCTGAGGTGACAAGCTGCGTTTCGGCGCAGCGCCACCTACTGGTCCGGAGATATGAAGAATTTATGTTTTTGCTTATAACTGCTGAACGGTTTGTCCAAAAATCATAAAAGTGGTCTCGTTAGATTCAGGGCGTCATGCTGAGTCGACTGATATCCAATTTTTGGCCATTTTGGCTGTCGGCCATTTTGAATTATGTGCTAAAATGCTGTATTTTATGAACACATGAACGTATCGTTACCAAACTCAGTATGGGTCATCAGTACAAGGCCCTAAAGGTACTCAAAAGATTATGAGACAGCGCCACCTTTTGGTCAAAAGTTGTAACAAAATTTCCCAAAATGCTAATAACTTTTGCATACATTTGCCTATTGTAATGACACGGGTCTTACTAGATTTCTTGGGTTATGCTGAAAACATAGATACCAATTTCGCCATAGTCAGCCAAACTTCCTGTCCGCCAACTTTATTTCCTTTTAAAACTTACTTTTTCGAACTCCTCCTAGACCGAACGTCCGATTTTCACCAAAATCAGATCTTGTCATCTCCAGACCGTGCCGAGTAAAAGTTATGGATTTCGTGTCGATAGACAATACCATGGTTGTATACCGCAGATGCAAAGTTGAGGCATGATGCCAAAATGACTATTCAGGCTTTATATCTGCAATGCCTTGACATATTGACACCAAACTTTGTATGTGTCATTGTCACTTCACTCTGACCACATCACAACAGTTTTGTAACTGCGCCACCTATACTATTGGTCGAAAGTGATAATCTATTAAATCATATTTTTAAGTTAATGCATGTGATTTTTCAACCATTTTGCCAAAATTCATCTTTAAATGTCTTCAATTGCTCCTTGCTGCATTTGGTCTCACACTTGCAGCCACTTTGGCATGTCTTGTCATCTTGCTTGCGCTTGGCCCCGGTGATTGCTGCTTGCAGCTATATTTTGTATTATATCTGTTTTTTATTTGTTGAACATCAATAAAAATTTTAACCTTAGATGGGTTTGAAAGTTTTTGGGATTTCCAAGTTCGGGGAACAGACACAGTCTCTATATGATGATATCTAGGTGAAAGAGGCTCTATGTGATGGGATTTATCTGACCTTGGTGACGTGAGGCCACTAGCAGACGGTCGGTTAAGCCAGTCTGTCTGCTTCCTGACCTGAGGCCCAGATTGTCATGTTTTATCTCTAAGACTATGAGCCAAATTACTAGAGAGAAGAGCAGCACCATCCCAGGAGGGATGAATACCATCTCTTTTCAACAGGTCAGGTTTGCCCCAAAAACTTTTCCAATTGTCTATGAATTCTATATTATTTCGTGGACACCACCCAGACAGCCAGCCATTGAGTGAACACAATCTACTAACTATCTCATCACTCCGGCGAACAGGAAGGGGGCCAGAGCAAATTACAGTGCTTGACATCGTACTTGCAAGTTCACACACCTCTTTAACCCTCTGAGGTCGGCAAACGCGCGGGCGCGTTTTGCTCGTTTTTTTTTTTACATAGCAGCAAAATAGACCTAAAATACTCCGTCAGTTTTGGTCATACAGCCTTAAGAAATATGAAAAAATAAGCTGTTAAATGTCTACTTTTTTATGTGTCCACTTACAATCTAAATAAAACATTGTGCTTTTGTAAAATAAAGAAAGTAAACAGGGAGTGCTTTCTGCCTCTCCGTCTCCGTGAACTTTTTTTCTGAAGCACGTCTCTAAACTTAAACAAAACTCAGTGAATACTATTCACTCAGACATGAGCTATACATCTCTATAATCATTTAATTGTGTAGTTTTAAATTATCTAATTCAAAACTAAAAGAAATATTCTCTGTTTATGTAATCTATATATAAAGAGCGAGAGATCAGCCGTTCTCATTATCGTTCTGGCATCTCATTACTCTGCTAATGTGACACGCCCATCGAGAGCGAGTCGCACGCTATTCAGACGCAGATCTGAAGCAACACATGCAAACCAGTCAACGCCCACAACAGCTGGATAACACACTCGCTGTGAGGAATAATAATATCGTGATAATCCGGGAAATTTTACCTCAAACGTGCTGGAGTAGCCTAACAACGGATCCAGCTGCAGATCATTAAGTGCTTTGTTCTAATCGCGATATGAAATGGTGTCTGTAAACCGCAAAAGACTGTTTCAATTTAAATCGCGTTTCTGTGTTGATGAATGAACGGCACAGACGCATGTTGTTGTTTAGCTACTACAGCTCGCGCGTGTCTGTGTGTGAATGAAACTATCTATATTTCCAACTGAGATGAGTAAAAATCGACTGAATACGTTGAAATAAAATGTCTTTGTATAAGCAACATATTAAACTTCAAATTAACATTTATGCCCTAGGCTAATATATATTAGCCTATAAAAGACAATATGTTACAGACGAAATATGAAAGACAACATTTCGTTTTGGATAGATTATAAAGTTTTTACTGCCACATCGGATGATTTTCAGATCATTTTAAAGTAAACACTTTAGCCGACAACATCCATTAGTCAAAAGTATTGTGGGAATATGTGAAGTTGGCCGTTTGTGGTCTTATATCAGACAATTTAAGTTTGAGTTTTTTGAATAACCACGCATAAATAATATTCTCTCAAAAATGCAAACATGTACATACATGTTGCTCACATATTATGATAGCCATGTTCGTGCTAGTGTAATTACACCTTTGCCATTAATATGTTTATAATATAAGCAACTGAAAAAAATTAAAATATCAGGGTCATGTCAAAACATCTCAAGGACCCCAAAAACACCTTAGAACCCAGAGGGTTAGGGACTGTTCGTTATTTATTTATGGGGCCACCGGAGGAGTTTTGAGATCAATAGTCAAAAAAGACTTGACCCTCCCTTCGCCAGCAATAAATTTTTCTATGACCCTCCAAAATGATTGTGAAAAAAGGCATGACCCTCCCCGATCATTTATTGATTATTACTTCTGTACTGGTTTGCGCTTGGCAAAGATGTTCAGATATCTCTATGCCTAGACCTACTACACCAAACGTTCATTAAAAGACTCCTGCACACCCGCCTTTTTCAAACTGGCGCAGCGCTGACTCGCGATAGGTAGAAACTGCATGATTTGATTTGTTAAACATGAGGATTATCCGTCTGGCATCGCCGCTCACTCTAACATTAACTTAGATAATTGTTCGCTGTTCTTAGGCGCATAACCAAGTGTGTGTTTTTTTGTTGTTTTTTTTTTAACCAAGTGTGTGTGCGGAGTGTGTAGCGCGCACTGCATGACATGGAGGCGCCGATGCGATCAACAGTGGAAACAATTTAAAATACTCTATTTATGGCCATACAGAAAAGAATAATGCATCAGTCGCAATACTTTTATTTGTGTAAACTCACAATAACAAGAATACGTTTTGCTTTCGTAAAATAAAATAAAACAACCAGGGCGCGCTTTCATGGTCTCCGTGAACTGTAGCGCGTCAAAAAAAAAAAAAAAAAAGCAGAAACATATCGTAGGCTATATAGCATACTAGCCTCAAATATATGAAAAAAATATCTATATAAAGCTTGATATGTCCACTTTTAAAAACGAAAAAAATCAAATCGAAAGCAAATATCATCTGATGTAATCCGTATGAAAGATGCATTTCTCTTAAAGGCGCACTTTACAGCGGAGATGTATGGAGACATGTTTGCAGCGGACACTGATTTAGAAAAAAAGAGTTTATTAATAAACAATTAAAATGCATCGTTATTTTTAAATACATATTTATTTTCATTAGCCTGTTTTTGCGGCAAGATTATACATGCGCTTGAGCGCAGAATGGGCTATATCCCTCCATGCAGTAGGCTATAAGCAGAAATTAACGTGCGACTAGTCAAATATTTAGTATATGGCAACAATACATTTACTATATTTGACATTATTTAATTAGTAAGTATCCAAAAGTATTTTGGAAACTATAGGCCTACATTTTTTCATGATTTTTTGATGAATAAAAAATGAAAAAGAAAAGCATTTATTTAAAAACGAAATATTTTGTAACATTACACATGTTTTAATGTCACCTTTGATAACTTTAATGCATCCTTACTGAAAAAAAATTCTGACTAGCCAAGTAAACCAACACATTTTTGAACGGCAGTGTACATTCAGTAGGTTATTATTTATTGCAATATAAACACTGTCAGATCAACAAGGTATCTCTTCATTTACCAGTCGAAGACGGAGAAACTTTCTGCTCTTAAGTTTACTCCGTGCACTGTCAAGGTCTTCATCGTATTTCTCGGTCTTTGCAGCAATTATTTTACCGCAAATACTGCATCGCACGCTGTTGGCATCGAGTCTGGAGAAATGTACCCACACTTTTGATCGACTTTTCCACATCTTTAAGGTAGCCTATTATGTGTGTGTCCTCGCGTCTCATATGAATATGTGCGCGGAGAGTTTGTGTGTGTGTCCTCGCGTCTCATACAAGTATGCGCGTCGAGTTTGTGCGTGCGCACGCGTCTCATATGAGTATGTGCGCGGTATCGAAATCTGGAACCGACCAACATGCCATTTTTCGATACTCGATAGTATCTAGGCAATTCGGTCGATACCTAAAAACTATCGAGACTCGGTACCCAGCCCTAGAAAAGACCAGGTATAAATGCCCTCCGAAACGCATTCGAGGCGGATTTGAATCCGAACCACTTCAGGGGAGGTCTGGGCCACATTCCCGACAAAACTGAACAAGTGTAAATGCATCTGGTTGTTCAAACCACATATGTAAATTGTACTCCTCCCAAAAAATGCAATAAAATAAAAATAAACGTGAGAGCGTGTTATAGGCTTTATGTCATGTTATAGCCAGACATGACGACGCTACTGCAACACGCATCACTGCAGATGAGCCAACATGCAAACTATTTGAAGAATTGAAGATAGGATTTAAATCCGTTTTGCAAAAACGCATTTATGCGACCACACCAGGTGTAAATGGAATCGTTTTGATAAATTAGATAGCTATCCGATCTGAGAAAACGCATGAAGTGGCCAGGTGTAAACAGCCCCAATGTAGCACGCGTCATTTGTGTTTGTTTTCAGACATGATAGCCTAACAGTTGTTTTATACTTGTCCTTATGCCATATCACAATTTTTGATGGATGATTTAATATCTCCACGATCTGCTTTTGAAGAAATGTGGTAGTATCGCTATCACACACACTACAGCGCACATTCTATCAGCTGCAGTTCTGGCGCCTCAGTCCCAAACTCGACGTATAGGCTACATCGACGTAGGACACACTCACAGGACACTGCTTGTGATTCGCAATCACAAAAGTTTATTATTTGCTCGTGGTAAACATTTAATTGGCGTTCTGTTCTGACATGATGCACTTTTTCTGAGCGCGTGCGCACTGTCAAACAGCGCCAAACTGGACTTGATCTTTCCATCTTTCGCGTCTGTTTTTTGTTGGGTCAGACCCATCTGCTAGCTATGGGGGGACCGAGACTGAGAGAGCTACATGGAAAAATATGCACAAAACAAGCCACTTTGAAAGTTTGTTGTTTTCATGAATACAAAAGTTGGGTGACCCTCCCCCTAGACTAAAAAAAGTTGGATGACCCTCCCCTCAACAAAGAATAAAAAGGCATGACCCTCCCCTATTTTCCTCCGGTGGCCCATTCCATAAATACCGAACGGTCCCTTAATATTAATTTTGGTGATCTCCGACTGACGGAGTTGAACATCATTAGTGCCGACGTGAATAATAATCTTAGAGAATTTACGTTTAGCATTAGCCAGCACTTTCAAATTTGCTTTGATGTCAGGTGCTCTGGCTCCCAGCAGACTATGGTGGCTGGTGTCTCTATTTTCACGTTCCGTGTAATAGAATCGCCATTAACTAGGGCACAATCAGAATAATTCTCAGTGGGTGTTTCACTGAGCGGGGCAAATCAATATGTTATTTTTTATTTTTTCAAAGTGTTTTTTTGATCCGCGACTAGAGCGATCTCTCACTGTCACCCATCTGTCCTGCTGCACGGGCTCTACTTCAGCCGGAACCGACTCATGTAAAGAATTTACTAGGCTAGGCGCATCCAAAATAGTATCTAAAGCTCTAGCACTCTTCTTACTATTCTCGATTAAAGTTTGGATGCGTGTCTCTAGTTCTGAAATCTTCTCCGTCAGCCTGACTGTCTCCTTGCATTTATCACATATAAATCCTATATTGCCGACAGAGAAGGCTATGGTAAACATGTGACATGAAGTGCAGGTGACAATAACAGGAGAAGACATTACTCACTGTGTTTGTTGACTGATTCTTACTCACCTGGGCTTTTATGAACTCAAAGGCGCGGGCGCGCGAGAGAAAAATAAATAACTGAGCGCACGGGTGGTGCGTTAAAAGGCTAGCGAGTTAGCGTGTGCTGACAATAACGGAAGCTAGCAATGTCAGGTTAATCTGAGATGTTGAGTAAGCTGTATTTAGTAGTATAAACAACTAGAATTTATAATAAATTATGGTTCAAAACAGAAAGAAATACTAAGCTAATACGAGGCTTAGACGCAGCAAACAAACTCACAGCAGCAGCAGTCACAGCGAGGCAGACAGGAGCAATTGATCCTCCGATTGATCCAGTGAATCCTAGATTGAGGGCAGATGCTGGGTTGCCACTTTACCCATATCCTCATCAAAGTATCGGAAAAAAAAACATTCAGAATCCTGTCCATGTTTCCATCTGTTGACTCATCTACATTTAAAGAAAACATCTTAGTTTTCAGCTTAGTTGACAATTCGTTTTTCCAGTGAAGAGTAATGCCATGTGTGCACAAGTAGGAGGCGTGTGCATTAGATACAGACAATCTTGAAAGTGCACTCTTGTCTTTGACAACTGATTACATTAAATTGACTAGCGGTTGTGAGACTGTGAACGACAGGTCATGCTACGCTATGAAAGAACATATGCGCACTTTTAGATCGCACACATGGTCGGCCATAGATGCATGAACCTCCGTTGTGGTACTTGTCACACCAGGTAGGGAGCATGTGTACTGTAGAGCACGAACGGAAGTATTGTGACTAGCTTCTGATTGATGGCGAGCTAGCACTTTTTTGCCATTATATGATGTTTTATTAACAAAGTTCGGGAGGAGCACGTTAAAATAATTGATCCAATTATCACATCATTCCAACCAGCTGTCAACAATCAGTAATCAACATTTCTATCCAATCAGCATGAGTGGAGACCTATATACATTCTCATTTGACTCACCAACGTTCCTCGACAGTTTTTCAGCATCCCTCCACCACCCCATCTCCTCACACTCACCTGGTTACTTCCTAAACCAGCAATACGGGGGGAGTAGGGGAGAGCGGGGCACAACCTAACGCATTTTGGTTTTGGCTCAATTATTTATAAAATAATTAGGTTAGATTAATTTTTTTTTTTTACACAAGAAACATACACATCTCTGCTACAAATGAACACTTAAAGTTTTTTTCTAGGACCTTCCAGTTTCGTACAGTTGCACTGAAAGTGACAGAAGTGCAAATGTTACAACTTACCCCATATGCGGGGTTAGTTGTAACAGACAGAGGGGTTAGTTGTAACACTTGTGTGTAACACACATAATTCAGTACTATTTTATCTGTATAGTTTGATATTGTTTGTACATCTGTATAGATAGATATCCATACATCCATCCCTCATCCAATCATCCTTCTATTATGGATCAATATCATGGATAGAGATTTAGGAAAGGGCTGAACAGTTTTGCATGCAAAATTATTATTATTATTAATAGTAACAGTAATAATAATAAAAACAAGCTTAAAATCACATTTTAAAGTGTTTATTACATGAAACAGGCAATATTTTTAATAAATAAACAAGTGATCAATATAGTAAACAAATCCCATAGGCTACAATATTGTGAACACTTGGCGGCTTAGTTGTAACACTGTGTTACAACCAACCCCGCTGTGTAAAAAATATTTTAAACCTAGCTAACAGTTGCTAGGAGTTGCTGACATGTTTCAAAATGGTGCCATGTTTTAGCCAACAAGACAGTGATTAAGGCAATATAAAGTTAGATTTGGTGACGTACACACATAACTCAGAAACAGAAAAATACGTATGATGAAAAAAAATACTTAGATGGTGTCAAAACACTCTTTGTCCCGTATCTTCACAAAATATTACCAAAACTTTTCACAAATCCACGGGAGACCGTCTTCTGGCAGCGAGAGGAAAAGAGCGTAAACACAACCCACGCGGCCCTGAGTAACTACGTAAAAGGTCCGTGTTACATTTAGCCCCGCGTTAGGTTGTGCCCCGCGCTCCCCTACTCTGGGTTCGGGCCGAATACCGAGCCCGGAGCCCTCTCCTCGGACAGCACGCCAAAATGCATACCATTTATTCTATCTAACTTATTTGTAAGTGTGAACTCGTGAATGCCATATTGAAGTTTCCTTTTACATACTGTGCAAAGACACGTACCTGGCTGTTTGATTTTTTTTAGCCCACGAACTAAAAGGCTTGCCATTCTCCCCCATTTCGCTAAGCCAAGCCCATCTCCATTTATTTTTTACACTTTTATCGATCTCTGATACATCGGAGCCTTCCTGCATTATAAGTGTGTCCATGGTAACTGAAATATAGTTCCCTTTCGTTGTCACTTCGAGTTACGTCGAATGACGACGAATGGGGTTCGCTTAGAAGCCTATCCTCTTCGAACAGTAATAAAACGAGCCAATGGCAAGCAAATGCCATGGGTCTGCTGAATTTGCATAGCGTAACTCCGCCCCACTGTGTGGGTATATAAGGAAGTGAGCCGGCAACATGCAGATATGTTTTCTCTTTCGGAGCCAAGTTTATTCTTCACTCCACAAGCCATCCTGAGTTTAATCTCTACATTCCTCTTCGAGACGAGCTTCCCTCCAGGTGTTGGTGTGACAGCGAGTTCCAGCGAGTGCACATTCCCTGCGATCTGAGCAGTGATCTGCCAGTGTGTGTGTGTTCTCTCCCTGGTCGCTTCAGCATCTGCGGGGATTTTCCTTCTCTCTAAAAGAGCAAAGCGCGTGGCACGTCTTTTTAAAGATGCATCGCCCGTGCCCTTCTGGTTGTGGTCACTGGCTGTCTGATTTAGATGGGCACAATCGCTGTTTTGCGTGTTTGGGCTTAGAGCACGCTAAAACAGCGCTTGTGGATGACTCATGTTTTCATTGCGGAAACATGACCATCGCGACACTACGGTCGAGACTCAATGATCTCGAAAGAGTGAGAGTCCCCTCATCCACACCCCGATCTACCCCCTCTAGTGCAAATAGAGCTGGTACTTCGGCTGGTGGCCAGGGTGACCTGAGGGTGACGGTGTGGCAACAACAACCGACGATTCGTCCTCGGGCCACATCCCCCTCTCAAGTGCCGCAACCCGCGAGCCGACCGGATGATACGCTCGATCAGTCCTGGCCAACGGTCGCGGGCGGGCCGAGCGCGCCGTCTGGTGCTCCTAATGACGATGCTATGTCGATCACAGCATCACAAGGTGGGCAGGAGTCCTCGGGAGATGAAGGGTCAGCTGTGCTGCTGCCTTTGGGCGCATCAGCATTGCCCGATCCTGATCCTGAGCTGACGGCCATGCTTTCCCGGGCGGCCGCGAGCATCGGGTTAGAGTGCAATCCGCCACCCTGCCCCGAGCGCTCGCGTCTGGACAATTGGTTTTTGGGGGCGGCCGCCGATTCACATCGGCGTCCGACCCCAATGCCTTTCTTCCCGGATGTGCATGAGGAGGTCTCGAGGTCCTGGAAGACACCCTTGTCTTCCCGTGATCGCTCGGCGACCTCCTCCGCCTTTCCTCCTCTTGATCAGGCGGCTGTTTACGGGTACACTGGGGTACCTATGGTTGAACGCTCTGTTGCGATGCAACTGTGTCCTCAGAGCGCTTCTTCCCGTGGTGATCCTAAGCACCCCTCCAAGGCCTGTAGGTTTTCGTCGACCCTGGTGGCGAAGACCTATAGAGCTGCGGGGCAGGCAGCCGCCTCGTTGCATGCCATGGCCACTCTGCAGGTCTACCAGGCCCAGATGCTCAGGGACATGCACGAGGGGAGGACTGACCCAGGGCTCTTCAATGAGCTGCGTGCCGCCACTGACCTCGTCTGCTCGACGCCCCCATATCCCAGGCTGGCCTCTTCGGCGGAGCGGTTGAAGATTTTGCCCAACTGTTTTCAACCGCCCAGAAGCAGAGTGAGGCTATCAAGCATATTCTGCCCCAACGGCCCGCTGCTGCCTCCACCCAGCCGTCGGCTCAGACGCCTCAGCCTGCTCGCCGCCGAGGGCGCCCTCCCGCGGCTCCCGCACGGCCCCAGCAGCAGCCTTCACCCGGGCCGCGTCGTGGAGGAAGCCGCAGGAAGGCGCTACAGCCCTCTCCAGCCCCGCCCCCAGCTAAACGCCAGGCCAAGCGGCGCTCCTGAGACGGGCTGCTCAGAGATGGCGACCAGTTCTTTTCAGGAGATGGTAGCAGGACCACTCCTTCCCCCGGTGGAGGGCCGGGGGAGAATCTTTTGTTCTCCACCCCCCGCTGCTCACCCACGGGTGGGCAGCACCCTAATGTGGTTAAAGAAAGAACTGATATCCCCATCTCTGAGCCCCCAGAAGGGAATGACAGCGCGCGCCGCCCACGGGCCCTGCCACTCTCATCCCCTTCTGTCGCCAGACCCCTGCCAGAGCACGCCCCCACGGCTAATGACCGTGCCCCCACACCGGGCCGCTATGCCACCCACGTCCGGGCCGGTCATTCCGCTTCGCTGCACCCCCGGGGGGAAGTCTGTCGTTCGCATGACCCCGCTGGCACAGTCCTTGGGAGCCTGGTTAGAGCTTCCCAACCTGTCCCGCTGGCTCGCGCGAACCATCAGGCTCGGCTATGCGATTCAGTTTGCGCAGTCTCCTCCCCACTTCAGGGGAGTCCGCTCCACTATGGTCGGTGGCAATGCCCCTGTCATGAGAGCGGAGGTCGCCACTCTGCTGGCGAAGGGTGCGATCGAGACTGTCCCTCCAGCCGCTATGAGGTCCGGCTTCTACAGCCCCTACTTCATTGTCCCCAAGAAAACCGGTGGGTTACGGCCAATCCTGGATCTGCGCGTCTTGAACCGTTCCCTTCACAGGCTTCCGTTCAAGATGCTCACGGCCAAGCGCATTTTCGAATGAGTGCAGCCACAGGATTGGTTTGCAGCGATCGACCTGAAGGACGCCTACTTTCATGTCTCCATTCTTCCTCAACACAGACCGTTTCTGCGGTTTGCTTTCAAGGGGCAGGCATACCAGTACGCGGTTGTCCCATTCGGGCTGGCCCTGTCTCCTCGCGTCTTCACGAAGGTCGTCGAGGCAGCCCTTGTGCCGCTACGGCAACATGGGGTTCGCATCCTGAATTATCTCGACGACTGGCTAATCCTAGCTCACTCTCGGGACCAGGTTTGCGAACACAGGGATCTGCATAGGATCTCTTTTCTCGGTATGGAAATCGACTCGGTCGCCATGTGCGCGCAGCTTACGAGTGAGCGCGCGCAGTCACTGCTGACTTGCCTGAGACAAATCGAGGGCAAGAGTGCGGTTCCACTGAAACTTTTTCAGAGGCTCCTGGGGCATATGGCATCTGCAGCCGCGGTAACGCCACTCGGATTACTTCATATGAGAAGCGGTGGTGGCTACCATCACTTCCGCTAGAGCGTCATCCACTAGACATGCCTACGCATTGAAGTGGAACCTCTTCGTCTCTTGGTGCTCTTCTCACTCAGAAGACCCCAGATCATGCCCGATCAGTGTCGTGCTTTCCTTCCTGCAGGATGGGTTGGAGCGAAGGCTGTCTCCCTCCACCCTGAAAGTATATGTTGCCGCTATCGCCGCACATCACGACACAGTTGATGGTAAGTCCGTGGGGAAGCACGACCTGGTCATCAGGTTCCTGAGAGGAGCGAGGAGACTACATCCTCCTCGCCCTCCTCTCGTTCCCTCTTGGGACCTCTCAGTGGTACTAACTGCCCTGCAGAGTGCTCCCTTTGAGCCTCTGCAATCAGTGGAGCTTAAGTTCCTGTCAATGAAGACAGCGCTCCTGGTTGCATTGGCCTCCATCAAGAGGGTAGGGGACCTGCACGCATTTTCTGTAGACGAAGCGTGCCTGGAATTCAGGCTGGCCTTTTCTCACGTGATCCTGAGACCCCGGCCTGGATATGTGCCCAAGGTTCACACCACTCCCTTCCGGGACCAGGTGGTGAACCTGCAAGCGCTGCCCCTGGAGGAGGCAGACCCAGCCTTGGCATTGCTCTGTCCAGTACGCGCCCTCCGTGCTTACGTAGACAGAACGCAGTGTTTCAGGACCTCAGACCAGCTCTTTGTCTGTTATGGTGGGAAGCTGAAGGGAAAGGCTCTCTCCAGGCAAAGGCTGTCTCACTGGATAGTGGACGCCATTGCTTTGGCTTACCAGCAGCAAGGTCGACCGTGCCCCCTTGGTGTGACTGCCCACTCCACTCGGAGTGTGGCCTCCTCTTGGGCTCTAGCGCATGGCGCCTCGCTAACAGACATCTGCAGAGCTGCGGGCTGGGCGACACCCAACACTTTCGCCAGATTCTACAATCTCCGAGTGGAGCCAGTGTCCTCCCGAGTACTCGCTTCAACCAGCCGGTGATTGGACCCACTCAGGTGTCTTCGCTTGCTCGCCATTCGGCCACGGACTGGATACGTGCGATATTTCCTCAGCTGAGCCTGATAAGCCCTGAGTTCCTCCAGCGCTGTTGACGTCAACGCCAGAGTTATGCCTCCGGCAGCTTTCGCGTTGGCTAGGTGCCACCATGTGCATGGTTCCCCCGCTGGGTGACCCCCACGTGTGTATTTCCACTGTAAGCCTCTCTCGAGCATGTGTCTTTCCCTTGGCAAGCCAGTCTGCCACCCTTGGGGTTGAAATACTCCACCCTACGGGCTGGACACCCCAGTGTTCTCCGTATGCACCGCCCTCCGGGTCATATGTGTTTTCTTAAGTCCCCCCTTCGGGCGGGCACTGATTGCATATTTCCACTGAGATATGCTTCCCAGTGTACCTTGGTACTCCTGTGTTAAGTAGGAGTCCTTTGTCCGTGCTAGTCTCACGACAGGGAGCTCAGACTTACGCAGGGCACTGGAAGACAGCCGAGGTGGCGTGATTGGACTGGGAACCCCATTCGTCGTCATTCGACGTAACTCGAAGTGACAACGAAAGGGAACGTCTCGGTTACGGATGTAACCCTCGTTCCCTGAGTAGGGAACGGAGACGTTGCGTCTTCCTGCCACTTCCGCTGTACCGCTGGAACAGCCTGAGTTCAGCTTGGCTCCTTCAGCAAAGAAACATATCTGCATGTTGCCGGCTCACTTCCTTATATACCCACACAGTGGGGCAGAGTTACGCTATGCAAATTCAGCAGACCCATGGCATTTGCTTGCCATTGGCTCGTTTTATTACTGTTCGAAGAGGATAGGCTTCTAAGCGAACCCCATTCGTCGTCATTCGACGTAACGTCTCCGTTCCCTACTCAGGGAACGAGGGTTACATCCGTAACCGAGACGTTCTACCTCAGCGCTCAGCTGTAACTAGCCTGACATGCATTTCTCCAAAACTAAGATTAATTGAGTGAACACGGAGCAGTTTTTAGGTGAGCGGGAATTGAAAACCCGGAGTGGACTATGAGCGGCGTGATTACAGAATGCTTAGAGTGCAGAGAGCAACGTGCTATTGCTCCACTCCAGGCTTTGATCACATCCCCCTCAGCAGGGTGAATACACCTCGTCTTTCCTTGATTTAATTTAATTTAAGACTAAAATTAAGACATTTATTACACTATTTGAGGAATGAAAGCCTATTTACGGCCTTAAAATTATGAAAAGTGAATTTAAGACATTAAATTGACAATTGACGGAAATCCGTCATAGACTTGCTGAAATTAACGGAAATCCGTCGTAGCGACGGAGAACTGTAATCCCTGGGGATGAACTAAACAAGGTAATGATGGTGCGTTCAAGTCCTCCTGGGAAGTTCGTACGCACGATGTGGGAAGTCGGGTTTACAAAGGCTGGTGCGTTCAAGCATAGCGTTCACTTTCGTCGGAGTAAGATGGCGGAGTACTTTCTCTTAATTAATTACACAAAAATAGTGAGGTTCTTAAACTCTTGTTCTAAAAAATGAATAACAAAGATTTGCATAAGGTGTGCTTTGATTTTTTAAAATGTTTTTAGTTAATTTATGAAGCCACTGCAAACTTTATCGTTGTATATTACATTGTTATTTTATCATGCTATCATATTCTGTGCAGGCAATTAGCTTACTGCGCTGTAAATAAAAAAGCCTGAAAAGCAAAATACTTTGTATTGTGGTATTCCGCCATGTTTCTCAGTGACACGCCCAAAACTCGTAAAGATCGGGGCTTAGAGAAAATCCCGAGCTTCCCACTGGTATTTACGACATTGTGGTGGTGTTCAAGTGCTTTCAACTCGTAAATACGATCTATACGAGATGACTTGAACGCACCATGAGACACAGGTGAATGTGATATTGGAGGATGGTCTGGGCAAAGGATTATGGGGAATGGAGTCTGTGGATGTGATTATTAAAAAGTCATTCTGATTCAAATAATCGTATATGGGTTGGAGTGCCCTCAAAAAGCAGTGCATTGTTTGTTCTTGAGCGTGTAGGCTATGTTTTGTTTGTTTCGTTGTTGCAACAAGCTTGGCATCACGGTCGTGATTTGTGATATGACATGTTCAGGACATATTGTGGAGGTAATTTAATGTTTTATGTGTTTTTATATTTTATAGAAAGATGTATAAATGTATGGTCTAAAGGTAATTTAATGGTATATTTTAATGGTATATAAATGTAGGTGTACTGAATGTGCATTATGTTTTGGCAGATTCATCTGGCAGCTGATTGTATACTAGACCACTGTTTTTTCCAGTATTTAAAGTTTATTTACAATTGTGTGTTTGTTTTGTCATGTGAATATTGTATAGTTTATTTGGTTTATTTATTTTTGCTTTCTTTTCCATTTGGCTGCTTTTTGTTATATACATATTGTATAGTTCATTTGTTTTGCTTTTATTTTATTTTTGCTTTGGCTGCTTAGGGGACCTTGTACTGGATGAGACTATATCTCAGCTACTAGGGGTGGTGTGATGCAGTGATAACACTATAATTAGATTTTTGGTTGTATATTATATTGCACATGAGTAAGAAGTGTTCAGGGTTGTACTATAAATAGCTGAGACTTTTACTTCCAGTCTAAGACTTTGTCTAACTAAATCAATCTGGTCCCCCTTACTGCTGCCATTTTTTCTTGTTTGTATTCTGTGTAGGGTTATTTTGTTTTGTATTGCCAATATTTTGACTTATGTTTATTTCTTTGTGTAGCTTTCTTTTAAAGAAATAAAGAGACTGTGTACTTCACCAGTGCCCATAAATTTATTTAATTAAACAACTTTTTATTGATTATAGATGGAAGGGTGTTACATTCCCTGTTACATTTGGCATAGTTCGGCAGGGTTCTAGTACTAAGGCCGTGTGTGTATGGTGCACGGTTTTTCTTTATTTTTTTCCTTATATGGTGTTGTGTACTGGGAAAAACAGTGGTTAAAGACCTGGATCATCGTCAAAAGGCGATGAGCATCGGCTGGTAGCAGCAGATTGTAAATCTTTTGGGTTGGTAGACATGTATTTTTTTCAGTCTCTTTTTTTTGTCTCTTCTTTATTACAGTATGGCAGAGGAAATGGCAGCACAATTTAATTGAATTGAACTGAATTGGTACAACAATTGCAGTCAGAAAATTGCAGGCTTAAGATCAACTTGGAGAGTAGTAGCTGCCCCTGCTAATGATTTGCTGGAGGTTCCTTCCTCTGCCTATTCCTTCAACTAATTCTCTACCAATTCCTGTGTCTATACTACCTCTTATGGTAACAGAAGAACGATATGTTTATGTCCCAATGGAAAGAAATTGTCCTTGTTTCTATGGAAGGGCTTCCCAGTATTCTTTAGGAATAGAGGACTGGATAGAGGAGGTGCGTATCTCTTTGACCTTACGTCATATGTCAGACACTGAACAAGCTTTTTTTGTGTTTGATATACTGGAAGGCGAGGCAAATGCTGAGATGAAGATTAGGACCCCTGCAGAAAGAAATACTCCAAAAAAGATCACACGGAACGTGAAAATAGACACCAGCCACTGTAGTCACATGTTTGCTAGGAGCCAGAGCGCCTGACATCATAGCAAATTTAAAAGTGCTGGTTAATGCTAATCGTAAATTTTCTGCGATTTATTATTCACGTCGGCACTAATGATGTTCGATTTCGCCAGTCGGAGATCACTAAAATTAACAGTAAAGAGGTGTGTGAACTTGCAAGTATGATGTCAGACTTTGTAATATGCTCTGCACCCCTTCCTGTTCACCGAAATGATGAGATACTTAGTAGACAGTCCTCACTCAATGCCTGGCTGTCTAAGTGATGTCCGCAGAATAATATAGGGTTCAAAGACAATTGGAAAAGTTTTTGGGGCACACCTGACCTGTTAAAAAGAGATGGTATTCATCCCTCCAGGGATGGTGCCGCACTTCTCTCTAGTATTATGGCACATAGTCTAACGGCCATTTCACACCGCAAGTGTGAGCAAACTACATTGTCAATTCAGCTGCAGACGCACGCGAGTATTCACACTGGAAGTGTTTGTACAGCATCACAACAGCGGCTCCCAGGCTACATATAAGCAAGCATTTATTTACAAAGACTTTTGTTAAATTTGTTTTTAGAAGTTGGTCATAAACTTGATAGACTTGAAGTTTAAGATGGGGAGGTGAACAATAATTGTATTGATGAAAATGATAAACAACAAAAACATCCCAGAAAACAGCTCTGATCTTGTCGTTTCAGTCATACTTCAATATGTTTACAAGACAGCAAACATTAAGAAATAATAATAATAATAAAAAACAACACTCTGGTTTGATTTAGGTAGTGCTATAGACGGGTTTCTGTGCAACGTCATTACAGAGATGCGCGTGCAACTAGGCGGCAGAAAGCAGCACTCTTTACAGCATTTCTAGCAGAAACCGAGATGACATGGAGCTCTTGTGCACAGTGGTGGAAAGAGTACAAACAAATTATACTTAGGTAAAAGTATTGCTACTTAAGTAATAATTTACTTGAGTCTTATTATTTGTCAGTACATCTACTTGTACTCTACTGATGAATCAGTAGAGGATGAATCAGTACTTCTACTGATTCATCCCTCACGCAGAAAGTCTGCAGGTGAGATTCATAGAAGTATTAAACTTATGCCATTTCAGGAAATGCCTTATATGGATATAATAACATGCAAATAGAGACATTTTGACTGATGAAACATGAAGACAAACAGATGATAGCGATAATATATCTGTGTTCATCAAGCCATCTCAGGTATTTACATAAGAATGATGTATGCCTTTAAAGGGTTAGTTCACCCAAAAAGGAAAATTAGCCCATGATTTACTCACCTTCAAGTCATCCTAGGTGTATATTCTTCTTCTATCAGACAAATACAATCAGAGTTATATTAAAACATTTCCTGGCTCTTCCCAGCTTTATAAAGGGCAGTGAATGGCTGGAGAAAATTTTAAGCCTAAAAAGTGCATCCCTCCATGATAAAGGCCTTCTGAAGTGAAGCCATGCATTTATGTAAAGAAAATACCCATATTTAAAACTTTATAAACTATAATCTCTAGCTTCCGACAGACGGCCGTACGCATCGATTTACGGTGGAAGACTAACCCCTGCCCGACACACAGCGTAATGACGCACGTGGAAGCTCAGAGGACAAATGCGGAACAATTAGTTCTACCAGAAAGACTCGGGAGATAAATTGATATAACAGCGTATATTTATTAACAGCCCAGCAAGCATGAATTTATAAAGTTCTTTGGCGTAGGCCCCGTCCTTAGAGAGCAATGCGAGGGTAGCAGAATCTGCATATCCTGCCTGAAGACGAAGGCAGGGGCGCAGCCGACCCCCCTGGAGGTTAAAGGAACACTTCACCCATTTGCATTAGACTTAGTATCTTTAGAAACCCAGTCACATTTTCGAATGGTCATGGTTTATTCCCTTATTTTCCCCTGAGATGGGAGAAATAAGGATTTAAGTGTTTCACTTCCTGCTTTTTATGACGCAAAAATCGCCATTTTGCGTCATAAAAAGCAGGAAGTCAAATTTCTTTGAATAAGGGTAAGACTACAAACACTAGCTCATCATTTATCCAGTAGAAGGCGCTGTTCCGCATGTTTTCAACCCGCCCATAGAGGGATCTCACTCACAGAATGTATAGTGTCAGCCATTCTTTATTTGGAAGCTAAGCTAACAGTTTCTTATTCTGTGGAGAAAGCTGAGTAGTAGCGGTGACCATCCTCTTTTTCCCGGACATGTCCGGCCGTCGAGATCGTCCAAAATGTCCGGGATTCAGCTTTTGCTTTCTGCAGTCGCCATTCATTGTTTACATGCACAGCTTTTGTTTCAATCTAACTGAATTCATTCCGATTGGTGAATCTGAATGTAGTGTTTACATGAACGCTAAACAAGTGATCGTTTGATGTGCGTTTTAACATTGCTAGCAAAATTCCCGCTCCTCCGTGAGAGATACGAGACAGACGGTGCGTCTCACAGGCGCCGGCGCCACTCATCAGTAATCACGCCACCGGGCTCGCATCGTTCTCCGCGGCCGTCAGTCTCGTTCCTGCTCGTCACAGTAAACATGAGGAATGGCGACTGAAGAACGCAAAAGCCGAATCCTGGACATTTTGGGCGACATCAAAATACTGGGCAGACTCACTAGTAGCATAGCCTTGTTGTTTACTGCGATCTCTTACCGGTAGGCGTGGCCTCCTAGGGCAGCGAAGCAAGTGCATTCTGGGAGTTGTTGTCTTTCATCCCCATAAGCCAAAAATACATTTTCTGGCTTTTCTCAGTCTAGAAGGCTCCAAATTCAAAAATAATTTCACATTTCTTCTACATAAATGACCCATTTTAAATACACATTCATCTTTCCAGAGGTGAAGTGTTCCTTTAAGGAAGGGACCATCCTGGTGGTGGTGGGGAGGATGAAGGGGAAGGTACCATCTTGGTGGTGGTTGGGGAGGATGGAGGTAATTGGCAGCGTCACCATCTGCGAACTCAGACGAATGTAAGTACCGATCTTTTATACTGTGAGTGTTAGCACATGATTGGTTAGAAGTGAAGTATTACGTGGCACGCTGATTGAGTCTTCCTGGCAGAACTTACGCTAAAGCTTTCATTTCTACCAGAAAGACTCGGGAGATAAATTGATATAACAGCGTATATTTATTAACAGCCCAGCAAGCATGAATTTATAAAGTTCTTTGGCGTAGGCCCCGTCCTTAGAGAGCAATGCGAGGGTAGCGGAATCTGCATATCCTGCCTGAAGACGAAGGCAGGAGGCAGTGACACAGTAGGCCACACGGCCATGGGAGACCACAGAGACGAGACCGCTTAGGAGCCACAACGGCCGCTAATGCCACACAAAAGACGAGTTTCACGAGACAAGGCCGCTAGGCCACACGAACCAGGCCGCGATGGACCGTGAGGACAGGGCCATAATAGGCCACACAGACCATGGCTATGATAGCCTACTTGGGACAAGACCGAGCTCGGCCACTAGGCAGAGGAGGATCACACAGAGACGAAAGACAGGCTGAAACAGCCACACGGAACAGAGCTGCGACACAGAGACAGACGCGATGTGGTTTATCAGAAAGTGCGAATTAGGGCTACTGCTCAGTGAATGGGTGATATGCAAACGTAACGCCACCACCACCAGTATTTGCATGAGGATTTACCTGGATTGTTACTGGAGAGCTTGCTGAGCTTCAAGAATCATTTTTGAATCGGTTCTTATATAGGATTCAAAAGCAGAGGAAGACCATCTTCCCATGATCTTAATGGCTGATGTAGAAACTCCTCGTTCAGCTGCTGTAGTGGCTGCCCCAATTCTGGAGGAATGGCCAGTATAGAGAAGGGGATAGACAGCAGCTTTTGAGGACAGCAACTAAATGAGCCCTGAACCAGGCTTCAGATAGAGGTGCTTCGTTAGGTTGGATAAGAGGGGGAGTGATCTGAGAACTTGGGCAGATTTTAAGGAATTTAATCATAGATGAGAAGGAACAGAATTTATTGCTAATTTTGGAAATTGTTAATGTGATAACAGAACTTGAATTCTAGAGTACATTCTGCAAAGTTACAACACTCAAAAAGGTCAACCATGGAAGATTTTCATTTAACGAGATTGCTTTAAGGACTACGACAAACGCTGAGCGGCATTCCTCCTGGGTTTGTGGCATCACAAACCCTAAAATTACATAAATCCAGTCCCCAGAATATGATTTATAGATACCAAAACAGAATGAGCAAATCGATGACTAGAAGATAACTACGCATAAGCTGTATAATCATGAACTAACCGTCCTGAAGTGAGGTCTACATGTTGACACTTCTTGGGTCTCTCCATCTTTGACTGACTCTGATTTGAACAAGCTAAAAGTTTTGAAATTTGTCTGTGAGGGGTAAGCGAAGCTGTAGTACAAGCTGTTGAAACTCCGCCCCCTGTGCTGGGAGCAGTAGCCTGACTGCATCCGAGGGATAGACAAAACTGTGTGCTTCACTCACCCTAAATGACAATTCCGGCATCCTATACGAAAATATCTGTGGGGCTTTCCGAGCCAAAACCCCTCGCACACACCCTGGGGACACCGGAGACCTACCACACATAGATTTCTTAATTGTAGACGAGGAAGGAACAACCGGCCGTGATCAGGATGGGAAATAAGAGGAATCTGAAAAGATAAGCGAAACATTATAACAAATACTGCAGAGTCTGAGCTTTTAAGGTGTTGGGAGCCATGCCTTCAGTGAAATATGGTCTAGCTGGATTGACTTAATTTACATGATCTCTGTTAGAGGAGGGCAGGGTGATGGATCCGGGTTGCTGAAGGGCGAAGCCATCTGAAGCTTGAAGACTAAAGCTTGAAAGCGCGTAGATATGGCATTGCAGTGGCCAGGAATGAGCGCGACCTTAATCATGAAATTAGAGACTACTGATTGCCAGATAAACATTCAGAAATAGAATGAACGCCTGACAAGGTCTGCCTTAGTGACGCAACAGAGCTTCGTTACTTAGCACATACAAGTTTTACCACCACTTCAACCCAAAAGGACGTTAGCAGCCGCTATAGGATAAATCTGTGAAGCGTGGATGAATGAAGCCTGAGTAGGCTTGGTAATATGTCTGACCTTAGCTGTTCCGAATGCCCAAATCTGAGATTGGACATGCACCCTTCGTCTAGCTGAATCGGGTCGCTTAATTCGCCACTGAGTGGGCCAGCGTTAACCTTCACCAGAGCGAGGACGCACTGAAGCGTTTTTTTTTTATATAGTTCAAAGTTACTATCAGATTTAATGTTATTACCTTGACAAACTATACATCATTAAAAAGATATAAGTCTCACGTTTCAGTATTTGACCACTATTGTATTCTGAGAAACTTATAGTGACAGTTATGTCTTAATTTGTGTCAGGATTTATGTATTGAAAAAATGAGTCGATACCTTTAATATGAATTATGAGCATCAGCCGCGTCCATTAAAAAAAAACTCCCGTGTTGTCATGAGAACGCGTGACAAAACAACGTCCCTCAGGGCTTTTGGCTCAAAAATGTGCAGATTTGGAGAAATATTGATAGATTCTCATAGGTTTACATCATATTTCTATAGACAGGAATAATATTTATTGAATTTATATCCAAATGTGTCGATCTAAACATAAAGAGCGCTGGATACTCTGATGTACTGTGTTTTCAATCCATCCAGCAGCCTGAGGGCGATCTATGCACAGAATTTTTCCAAATATGGTGCACAGTGCACTCACGAAGAAGAACCATAACCTGTGACCTTCCAGGACGTCACTCACATAAACAACGCTATCAGAGATCGCTGTAACATGCAGATAAAGATGTTTTGAAGACAATAAACATGATTGCAATGATATTTGATTTACCTGTGTTCTTCGAGTCATGTCAGGTATTTTTATAATAATAGATTATATTTATAATGCAATGCTAATCGATATAGACTTTAGCATTGTGCAGAATACGATAACATAATATATGTTCTGTCTGATTTTCTTTTCTGAAGCCAAATAAGATCATAGAAGATTATTTAAAACACTCGACTTGCGCTATAAAGTAAGTTTGGAGCACACACATGGTTTTAATCTCATAAATTGTCGTGTATTGATGGTGTGCTAAGCTAACATGCTAGCTAGCTCTCTAGTTGCACCTGCCATCTAGCTGTTATTTTTTATGATTTTTTTCTAAATCGGAATGCTTACTGAAATATTTCTTTATTTAAGAAAGGCATTTGATACAGTTTCAAATGTGAAGTGAAGATTATGAAAGAAATTAGGGGGTGAAAAACCGTGAATAGCCAGTCGTTAGGCATTATAATGGAGACAAAGGAAAAGCATATTTATGGTCATAAGCAGGCTGGAGAGGTGTAAATGTGAGCAGGAGAGAGACTGTCACTGAATGGGTCTCGTTTCCACCACAAAACAATAGAGACAATAGACTGAATAGATGCTAATAGATGACAATAAACACAAGTTTGCATTTTAGAGTCAATTCAAAATAAAGTCATTTGAGATGATCTTGAAAAACATTTAACAAAATACAGAGTTTTAGACTTATCACCTTCAAATTTTAAATATAACATGGTCAGACATGTGTCTTTAGCTGGAGTGCATTTCTAGAGTGCTGACGGGCCAACTTCAATTTAATTTTCATGAAGATGTTTCATAAAAATAAATTTCTAATAACTTACACAACTTTGAAGCTATTCATATTTTTTTTTTCATTATGACAATAATTCATTCTACATTTCCAATAAAGTGCCAGGTGTCAGCTTTCAAATGAGATCATGCTTGTGCTTTTAGTACAAAGCGTCAATGAACTGAATCTGTTTTCGGTTGAGAATGCAATTTCTGGGGATTTTTCAAAAGTGGCGCTGAAGGCTAACAGGTTAATAGACAAGATAGATGCCCTGCTAGAATAGAGATACTCATAGTGAATTTTCGATGACCGAGCAGAGAAGCATATACTAGTGGTGTCAACAATAATCGATTCGGTGATGCATCGCAATGCGGGGCATGCACGATTCAGCATCGATGCGGCAAAGTGCCATAATCGATTATGCCACCGTTTATTTTCTGGCCTTGGGTTGGACAATAAAGTTGTGAAGTTTCAATTACTTCCGGGGGCATAACAACAACAACAATCAAGATGGCTAAGGCGGAGGGAGATGACCGCGATAGACGGGTAATTAAAATCGCACCCAAAGCTTGGAAAGCGAACATCTGGGCACATTTAGGATTCTACGAAGTTAATGGGAAACGAGACAAAACTTACGCGATGTGTAAAGCCTGCCACACTAAAATCAAGCACGTTGGCAATACAACAACAACAAAAAAGTTGGCTGTTATTATTGCACTATTTAATTTCAAATGGTTCAAAAGCAGAGAAGAGAAACATTTCTCGTTCAAAGCACTGAAAGCAGTGATTTATGTTTTCTTTTTCAGGTTTGAAAATGCCATATCCAATACCCTGTACCATTCAATATTATTTTGTTTAATGACATTTATGTCAAAGATACAGGAGAGTGATAATACACACATAGCAGCCTATAAAATCTGTTGTTCAATATATGACTGCTTGTATTGGCTCATGACTGATGAAAAATTTGCCTTGTTGTGTGCAGTAGAATTTTGATGCATCGCAAAGCATCGTAGAATCGAATTGAATCGTTACCTGGTGAATCGTAATCGAATCGAATTGTGAGGGCAGTGCCAATGCACGCCCCTAACATATACTAGAATACAAACTTTTTTTATTTTTATTTTTTATAGCACTAAATCTTAATCTTATAATCTTAGTACGATACTTACCTGAAGTAAGGTATCGGTATACCGATGAGATACTACCTCGATACACTTGATATTGTGTTGTTGACTTGAGCGTAGAATACATTTTTCAGCTGCGCAGCATATATCTGACATTACTCTTGAGTTGCTCTTGTAGGAATTAAGTTTTATCCACGGCCGGGAGATGCTGGCCATAACCACCAAGTGAGTCCCTTGGATAGGAAAACATATATTAACATTTAAATCATGCAGATGAGTAAAACATAATGTCACTTGAGTCTCTTGACTGTGGTTTGTTCTGGTGATGGTTTGAATAAAATAATCTAACATACAGCTGTTAGATCTACGGTGTTAAGCACGTTGACCTTGACCTGAGCATCTTAATAATGTTTTCTTTGTAAATTCGTATCAATTACATAAATATATCTATGACATATGCTATCAGTGGATTAAAGTAGTCACCAGGAAAACTTGTTACAACGATTGTACCATATCTGTTATTGTAGAACTTAATTTTTTGGTATTAAAGATTTGAATTAAGAAAAAATAGTATAAAACATTTGTTAGAGAATTTCTAGCACTTGTAAATGTATAATATACTGTCTTTGTATAATATACTCCTACTATACACATACCTACATAGCCATATTTAATACTGCATATGCTTAAATATAGTGACCAACTGTTCTCTTAAGCTCAGCTTTTTTCCTTTATAGATATGGTGGTCCTATATTAACATGAAACAATTTAAATAGCCGGACATCTCTGTAAATGCCGAAGCTGATGAATTAAGAGAAGGCATTACGAGTTGAATTGGGTACTGCTCCTTTAAGTGGAACGCACTCTCTGGTGATTGGGCAGCCGGTATGAGACGAGAGCGTGAGCTTTGAATATAGCATAAGTGTAAGCCGGTTAATATTTGTGTTACTCTTATGCTTGTTTATTTCTATTCAGTTGTCGTGAAGTATATGCGAACTGCCCATGTGTGCGTGGGATCGACGATGCTGAAAATACATTAACACTGCGCTGCCTGTGGGATATCAGTTACGTGAATCTTGCTTACACATGCTACAACCATTCAGCGAGCTATCCGGCCCTACTGTAAAGCATAACAGTATGTTGCGTTGAAGACTGCAATATGTATCCGCAGTTAAGAAAACTGCCACGTCACCACAGTCACGAATGAACTCCACCGCTGGAGAAGGAAGCAGCTGAGTAGCCAAATTAATATACTTAACTGAATGAAGTTTGAATGTTTGATCATGAGTAATTTTAAACGTGAGAACCGACTTGAAAGCGTTGAAAGTGAAATTTGAACTTGAACTGAAAACCATGTTAGAAGATCGTCTCTCATGAGAGGAGTTTCCTGCATGCGTGTCTCGCACACTCGCGCGCCGTCAGAGTTTGTAAAACAAACGATATGATTTTGTGTTGGAATGATTGGAATCAAGACGCGGGTGAGTAATTGGCAGCGTCAGCATCTGCAAACTCAGACGAATGTGAGTACCGATCTTTTATACTGTGAGTGTTAGCACATGATTGGTTAGAAGTGAAGTATTACGTGGCACGCTGATTGAGTCTTCCTGGCAGAACTTACGCTAAAGCTTTCATTTCATGTGTTCATGACCTCAAGGCTAGATTATTGTAATGTTCTACTGGGTGGTTGCCCTGCACGTTTAACAAACAAACTACAGCTAGTTCAAAACGCAGCAGCTCGAGTTCTTACCAGAACCAGGAATTATGACCATATTAGAGGTAGAGGTGTTAGTGTGGCCAGCAGGGGGCGCTCACCCTGTGGTCTGTGTGGGTCCTAACACCCCAGTGTAGTGACGGGGACACTATACTGACAAAGAGCGCCGTCCTTCGGATGAGACGTTAAACCGAGGTCCTGACTCTCTGTGGTCATTAAAAATCCCAGGATGTCTGTCGAAAGAGTAGGGGTGTAACCCCGGCATCCTGGCCAAATTTGCCCAGTGGCCTCTGTCCATCATGGCCTCCTAATCATCCTGTTATATATATACTAATTGGCTTCATCACTGTCTCCTCTCCACCAGTAAGCTGGTGTGTGGTGGGCGTTCTGGCGCAATATGGCTGCCGTCGGATCATCCAGTCAAGTCAAGTCACCTTTATTTATATAGCGCTTTTTACAATACAGATTGTATCAAAGCAGCTTCACAGTGATTATGTCACAGTGTCTGGTTTGTGTATTCCTGGTGTCCACTAGAGGTCCTCGTCCCCCACGGTGTCTGTCACATTATGAACTGCATTCCCCACAATCCTTGTCTGCACTAATCACTGTTCACTGCACTCAGCTGTTCCCCGTCATCATTGTTCCCAGCTGTTCCCTGTTTCATTGTTAGTTCTGTGTGTATATATACCCTGTCTGTTTCAGTGTTTGTCACGGAGTCCTTGTTAATGTCCCCACACTTCCGTTTCTGTTCCTGCCTGTTACTGTTCGTGTCTTGTGTTTTGGATTGCCTTATTGGACTTTCGACCCTTGCCTGGACTGACTGTGAGTACGGATTACCCTTCAATAAACTACTGCACTTGGATCTGTCTTCTCGTCTTGTGTGTGATCGTGACAGAAGGACTCCGTCACAATGCAAGGATCCAGCGGTATGTTTTCCAACTTCTCTTCCCCAGCCATCGAGCGGGAGAGGAGGGATTGTTTTGAGGGGACCCGCCTAGCCATTTTTCGTGGGACCCGGGGAGGTCACAGAGGAGGAGGTGGTCGAGAACAAGGCCAACACCACCCTCCACCTTGGCCCCCCTTCGTCCCTGGACTGGTGAGGGACGGATTAGAGCCACCATCTCGCCATCGCGGGCGGAGAAGGGGAAAACGCACGTCTGCCCAGCCAGAGTTTGTTCACGTCCCGTCTGCCCAGCCAGAGTTTGTTCACGTCCCGTCTGCCCAGCCAGAGTTTGTTCACGTCCCGTCTGCCCAGCCAGAGTTTGTTCACGTCACGTCTGCCCAGTCAGAGACTGTTCACGTCACGACTGCCCAGTCGGAGACTGTTCACGTCCCGTCTGCCCAGTTTGAGACTGGTCTAGAGATGCCCATTTGTGGGGCCGCCAAGGGTATGTTGGACTATTTGGAGCGTCTGGCTCGGATCCTGGACATGCCAGTGTCTGCTGTTCCTGGGTCGGAGCCAGTGTCTGCTGTTCCTGGGTCGGAGCCAGTGTCTGCTGTTCCTGGGTCGGAGCCAGTGTCTGCTGTTCCTGGGTCGGAGCCAGTGTCTGCTGTTCCTGGGTCGGAGCCAGTGTCTGCTGTTCCTGGGTCGGAGCCAGTGTCTGCTGTTCCTGGGTCGGAGCCAGTGTCTGCTGTTCCTGAGTCGGAGCCAGTGTCTGCTGTTCCTGAGTCGGAGCCAGTGTCTGCTGTTCCTGAGTCGGAGCCAGTGTCTGCTGTTCCTGAGTCGGAGCCAGTGTCTGCTGTTCCTGAGTCGGAGCCAGTGTCTGCTGTTCCTGAGTCGGAGCCAGTGTCTGCTGTTCCTGAGTCGGAGCCAGTGTCTGCTGTTCCTGAGTCGGAGCCAGTGTCTGCTGTTCCTGAGTCGGAGCCAGTGTCTGCTGTTCCTGAGTCGGAGCCAGTGTCTGCTGTTCCTGAGTCGGAGCCAGTGTCTGCTGTTCCTGAGTCGGAGCCAGTGTCTGCTGTTCCTGAGTCGGAGCCAGTGTCTGCTGTTCCTGAGTCGGAGCCAGTGTCTGCTGTTCCTGAGTCGGAGCCAGTGTCTGCTGTTCCTGAGTCGGAGCCAGTGTCTGCTGTTCCTGAGTCGGAGCCAGTGTCTGCTGTTCCTGAGTCGGAGCCAGTGTCTGCTGTTCCTGAGTCGGAGCCAGTGTCTGCTGTTCCTGAGTCGGAGCCAGTGTCTGCTGTTCGGATTTCGGTGGTCCGGAGACGGAGGAGGAGAAGGAGAGGAGCCTCTTCATCGGGTCGTCTGGTGGGTGCTAACCCAGAGACCAGCCCGGAGGTAACTGCCATCCCTGCCGCCCCGCCCGAGCTGCTCGCCCTGCCGGCCCCGCCCGAGCTGCTCGCCCTGCCGGCCCCGCCCGAGCTGCTCGCCCTGCCGGCCCCGCCCGAGCTGCTCGCCCTGCCGGCCCCGCCCGAGCTGCTCGCCCTGCCGGCCCCGCCCGAGCTGCTCGCCCTGCCGGCCCCGCCCGAGCTGCTCGCCCTGCCGGCCCCGCCCGAGCTGCTCGCCCTGCCGGCCCCGCCCGAGCTGCTCGCCCTGCCGGCCCCGCCCGAGCTGCTCGCCCTGCCGGCCCCGCCCGAGCTGCTCGCCCTGCCGGTCCCGCCCGAGCTGCTCGCCCTGGTTCCTGAGCCGGTGGAGCCGGTGTCTTTTGCTGTTCCTGAGCCGGTTGCTGTTGTTGTTACTGAGCCGGTGGTGTCTGTTGCAGTTCCTGAGCCGGTGGTGTCTGTTGCAGTTCCTGAGCCGGTGGTGTCTGTTGCAGTTCCTGAGCCGGTGGTGTCTGTTGCAGTTCCTGAGCCGGTGGTGTCTGTTGCAGTTCCTGAGCCGGTGGTGTCTGTTGCAGTTCCTGAGCCGGTGGTGTCTGTTACAGTTCCTGAGCCGGTGGTGTCTGTTGCAGTTCCTGAGCCGGTGGTGTCTGTTGCAGTTCCTGAGCCGGTGGTGTCTGTTGCAGTTCCTGAGCCGGTGGTGTCTGTTGCAGTTCCTGAGCCGGTGGTGTCTGTTGCAGTTCCTGAGCCGGTGGTGTCTGTTGCAGTTCCTGAGCCGGTGGTGTCTGTTGCAGTTCCTGAGCCGGTGGTGTCTGTTCCAGTTCCTGAGCCAGGGTCTGTCTCTGTTCCGCCTTGGTCTTCACCGCCGTGGCCGCCCGAGTGGTCGTCTCCGCCGTGGCCGCCCGAGGGGTCTTCACCGCCCTGGCCGCCCGAGGGGTCTTCACCGCCCTGGCCGCCCGAGGGGTCTTCACCGCCCTGGCCGCCCGAGGGGTCTTCACCGCCGTGGCCGCCCGAGGGGTCTTCACCGCCCTGGCCGCCCGAGGGGTCTTCTCCGCCCTGGCCGCCAGATGGACTGTCGTCTCCGCCCTGGCCGCCAGATGGACTGTCGTCTCCGCCCTGGCCGCCAGATGGACTGTCGTCTCCGCCCTGGCCGCCAGATGGACTGTCGTCTCCGCCCTGGCCGCCCGATGGACTGTCTGCTTCGCCACGGCCGCCGGTTAGATTGTCATCCCCTGTTCCTGTTCCCCTTCATGGTCCTGGCCCTCCATCCCTCCCCCTGATCCTCCACCATTCTACCTCCCGCCTGGACTCTTGTTTTGTTTTTGTTTTTTTGTGGGTCTTGGAGCGTCTGGTAGCCGCTCCGTAGAGGGGGGATTATGTCACAGTGTCTGGTTTGTGTATTCCTGGTGTCCACTAGAGGTCCTCGTCCCCCACGGTGTCTGTCACATTATGAACTGCATTCCCCACAATCCTTGTCTGCACTAATCACTGTTCACTGCACTCAGCTGTTCCCCGTCATCATTGTTCCCAGCTGTTCCCTGTTTCATTGTTAGTTCTGTGTGTATATATACCCTGTCTGTTTCAGTGTTTGTCACGGAGTCCTTGTTAATGTCCCCACACTTCCGTTTCTGTTCCTGCCTGTTACTGTTCGTGTCTTGTGTTTTGGATTGCCTTATTGGACTTTCGACCCTTGCCTGGACTGACTGTGAGTACGGATTACCCTTCAATAAACTACTGCACTTGGATCTGTCTTCTCGTCTTGTGTGTGATCGTGACAGATTACATGAAAATAATACAAAAAACAATTTCATTATCGTTCACCTTTAAGGCAGATCTATAATATTGTTGAATATTAAATGTCCCCAACTAAGCAAGCCAGAAGGTAAGGCAACAGCGGCAAGGAACCAAAACTCCATCAGGTGACAGAATGGAGAAAAAAACCTTGGGAGAACCCAGGCTCAGTCGGGGGCCAGTTCTCCTCTGGCCAATGAGTGAACAGTGTATGAAGTTCAGAATGAATCAGAGTATTTGTCCAGTTCCGGTTGGTTAAAGTCGGAGTGGAGAGGAGAGGAGGAGAGACTGGTTGACACTTCAGGTCAGCGGCGTCGTCGTGTCCTGGCACTGGTCCTTCATCAGATCTGGATACGGCCTGGTTCCGGTGGACAGCGGTAAACCTCGGGATAGACAGAGAGACTAATATTAGCGTAGGCGCCATCCTTCTTATGATGTACCAAGTACATCAGGATTTACGGGAAGTGTTCCCGGTCCCGGCTGTTCTAAACTATGCAGCCTAATTATAGAAGTCTATAATGTGTTATGTGTATGCTAGGCCGAAGAGATGTGTTTTTAGTCTAGATTTGAACTGACAGAGTGTGTCTGCTTCCCGGACAGTGGTAGGAAGACTGTTCCAAAGTTTTGGTGCTAAGTAGGAAAAGGATCTACCGCCAGCAGTCGATTTTGATATTCTAGGTATTATTAACTGGCCGGAATTTTGAGATCGCAGTAGACGTGAAGGACTATAATGCGTTAAGAGCTCGCTCAGACTATAATGCGTTAAGAGCTCGCTCAAGTACTGCGGAGCTAAACCATTTAGTGCTTTGTAAGTGATCAGTAATATTTTAAAATTTATACGATGTTTAATAGGCAGCCAATGCAGTGTTGACAGAACGGGGCTAATATGGTCATACTTCCTGGTTCTAGTAAGAACTCGAGCTGCTGCGTTTTGAACTAGCTGTAGTTTGTTTATTAAGCGTGCAGGGCAACCACCCAGTAGAGCATTACAATAATCTAGCCTTGAGGTCATAAACGCATGAACTAATTGTTCTGCATTATTCACTGAGAGCATATGACGTAATTTAGATATATTTTTAAGATGGAAGAAAGCGGTTTTACAGATACTAGACACATGATTTTCAAATGAAAGATTGGTATCAAAGAGCACACCCAGGTTCCTAACCGACGACGAAGACTTAACAGAGCAGCCATCAAGTGTTAGACAGTACTTTAGGTTATTACGCGTGGAAGTTTTTTGTCCAATAATTAGAATCTCTGTTTTTTCTGAATTTAGTAGTAGGAAATTACAAGTCATCCAATTTTTTATATCAGCTATGCATTCCGTTAATTTTGTGAATTGGTAGGTTTCGTTAGGTTTTGAAGAAATACACAGCTGAGTATCGTCAGCATAACAGTGAAAGCTAATTCCATGTTTCCTAATGATATCTCCTAATGGTAGCATATACAGAGTGAAAAGCAGCGGTCCTAGTACTGAGCCTTGTGGTACGCCATACTGAACTTGTGATTGATAAGACATCTCTTCATTTACTGCTACAAACTGATAACGGTCAGATAAGTATGATTTAAACCATGCTAGTGCAATTCCACTAATGCCAACATAATGTTCGAGTCTATTTAAAAGGATGTTGTGGTCAATGGTGTCAAATGCAGCACTAAGATCAAGTAATACTAATAGAGAGATACAACCACGATCGGATGATAAGAGCAAATCATTTGTGACTCTAACGAGAGCTGTCTCGGTACTATGGTAAGGTCTAAATCCGGACTGAAAATCCTCGCAGATATTATTTCTTTCAAGAAAGGAACACAGTTGTGAGGATACTGCTTTTTCTAATATCTTTGACAGAAATGGCATATTAGCGATCGGCCTGTAATTGACTAGTTTTGTAGGATCAAGTTGCTGTTTTTTAACAAGCGGTTTAATCATAGCTAGCTTAAAGGTTTTTGGTACGTATCCTAGAGACAAAGATGAATTAATGATATTAAGAAGAGGATCTATGACATCTGGAAGCATCTCTTTCAGCAGCTTAGTTGGTATAGGGTCTAACATGCACGTTGTCGATTTAGATGATTTGACGAGTTTGCAAAATTCTTCCTCTCCTATAGCAATGAATGAATCAAATTTTCCCTCAGGGAGACTGCAATGCACTTCCTGATGCGATACTGTATTAGACGGTTGCATAGTTATAATTTTGTCCCTGATATTATCGATCTTATAAGTGAAGAAGTTCATAAAGTCATTACTGCTGTGTTGCTTGGAAACTTCTGGGCTTGAAGCTTTCTTTTTCGTTAGTTTAGCCACTGTTTCAAATAAATACCTAGGATTATTTTTATTTTCTTCTAATAGGGTTGAAAAATAAGCAGATCTAGCAGCTTTTAAAGCCTCTCTGTAAGCAATCGAGCTCTCCTTCCATGAAATCCGAAACACCTCTACAGTGTTGCCAGATTGGAAATGTCCAAGTATCGTACCAGAAGCTCAAAATTATCGGGTCTGAATAATTCGCTTGGTTGGGTCCTTACCATAGACTGTAAAAAAATAGGTCCTTACATGCGCTTCGTGAGGCACACACGCACACTAGCCATAGACAGTATATGACACTAGCACACACACGCAAGGTCTCTCGCTCCCTTTCTCTGCTGTGCGCGCGCTACCCATGCGCGCTCTTGCTTGATCGATCTAGATTCCGGGAGATTTTTTAACTAATTTGCGGGCAATTCTGAAATTATCGTACATTATGGGATTTTTTTCATTATTGATCGTACATCGTACAGAGGTCAAAATTATCGTACAAATACGATAATTATCGTACGTCTGGCAACACTGCACCTCTAGTTTTGTTTTCTTCCAGTTGCGGATGCTGGATGCTGCACATTGGTGGTGGTCTAGGAGATTCCCTTCTTCTATGTAAAGCGCTTTGAGTGTCCAGAAAAGCGCTAAATAAAATGTAATGAATTATTATTATTATTATTATTATTATTATATTAGCCCCGTTCTGTCAACACTGCCTATTAAACATCGAATACATTTTTAAATATTGCTGATTACTTACAAAGCACTAAATGGTTTAGCTCCGCAGTACTTGAGCGAGCTCTTAACGCATTATAGTCCTTCACGTCTATTGCGATCTCAAAATTCCGGCCAGTTAATAATACCTAGAATATCAAAATCGACTGCTGGCGGTAGATCCTTTTCCTACTTAGCACCAAAACTTTGGAACAGTCTTCCTACCATTGTCCGGGAAGCAGACACACTCTGTCAGTTCAAAGCTAGATTAAAGACACATCTCTTTGACCTAGCATTCACATAATGCATTATAGACTTCTATAACTCAATGTTAGGCTGCATAGATTAGGTCAGCCGGAACTGGGAACACTTCCCTTAAATCCTGATGTACTCGTTACATCATAAGAAGAATGGTATCTACGCTAATTTTAGTGTCTTTGTTTATCCCAAGGTTTTCCCGCAGCCTGCCGGATCCAGGCCGTATCCAGATTTGACGAAGGACCTTCGCCTGGACCCGATGACAACGCAGTGCTGAAGTGCCAACTAGCCTATCCCTATGGAGGATCTCTTTACCACTCTACAGATAAAGCATTGTGGAAAATTTGCGTATCCACCCTGTAGTGATAAAATAAAATTCTGTATCAAATTGATAGGCAGGATAGTAGTTTGTATAGGCTTGGTTTGTAGAGAATTACAAACATGCGCACATATATTCAAACACATAACTATAGAATTAATTCTTGAATCGCACGTGAGCGCCATCAGTGTTTCTCACAGGTTCGCGTTTAAAGTCTGTGTAGAGAGAACGGTGGCGTCTTAGCGGCCCCTAATTTAATAACAAATTATCCTTTCGACGGAAGTGAATCAATCAAAACTAACTTTAGCTGGAAAGTAACATTATTCAAGAACCGCTATAAAGCCAAAACAATCTGTTACCTTAAAGGTAGGGTAGGTCAGAATTGTCTAAAAAAACTTTTATTCAAATTTGTTTAAACTGTCTTTATATACCAATACATAATTAAAATGCTAGTACTCTGAAATAGAGAGTATAAAAAATTGAGTGACTATAGTGTATTTAATCTTCAATAAACACTCATTAATTCCATTCAGTCCCACCTAAAAACGGGTGCGCTAGCGGCGGTAGTCATGGCGACGGAGAGTGACAGTCGTGCAAGCCAATCACTTGTTTCGTCTCGAATGGAATTAATGAGCTGTGTTTTTTGAAGATTAAATACACTATAGTCACTCAATTTTTATACTCTCTTTTTCAAAGTACTTACATTTTAATTATGTATTGGTATATAAAGACAGTTTAAGCCAATTTGAAAAAAAAAGTTCTTTAGACAATTCTTACCTACACAACCTTTAAATTAGCTCTGTAAAGCAGCTTTGAAACAATCTACATTGTTAAAAGCGCTATATAAATGAAGATGACTTGACTTGACTAGAGGAAAGAGCAAAAAAACAACAGTCACGAATTAGCAATTTTGAAGAGACATGTTGGAGGATTTCTATTTAATAGAAGAGGAGCTTCAGTTTGTAACACAGACATATTTGTTTAAACCGTGAGAAGCGTCTAAGCTTACAATACTCCTACGTCATACATGTGTCACGGGTTACTCTTGTGGCGCAAGTCGAATTGCGTAGTATGTATACGGTCGTCTGGCGGAAGCTAGTTATTTTAGATTAGAAAGTTATAAACATGGATATTTTTCTTACAAAAAACCCATGGCTTCACTTCCGAAGGCCTTTATTGACCCACTGGAGCCGTGTGGAGTAATTTATTTTTTTTCAGCCATTTTTAATATAACTCAGATTGTATTCATCTGAAAGAAGAATGTCATACACCTAGGAATAGGATGACTTGAGGGTGAGTAAATCATGGGCTAATTTTAATTTTTGGGTGAACTAACCCTTTAATGCAATGCTAATCAACATAGAATTTAATAAAATAATAGGCTATATTCTCACTCTGTGTTAAGAAGCAACATGAAACCACAGAAGTAATTTCAAACACGATTGACATGATTTTCGAGCAAAACATGATATTAAACTCATAAAATGTAATGTTTGACGGTATGCTAAGCAAACATACTAGCTTTCCCTGTTGTCAAGAGCAATTGTTTTATTACTAATTTTGAAAAGTAAGTCCAGGTAAGATCATTGTTTTAATGTTTTCATTTGAATCATTTCATGAAAGCAAAGAGGTCCGTTAAAGAGAGATTTACAACAGTATGAATAAAAAAAGTGCCAGTAAAAAAATGGGTTAACTGACATGTTAAATTAAATTTTTTTTTTTTTTCGTTCTTCCGAAAATGTGCTGGGAACCCACTGTTGCTATAGTAACGAACTACACTTTTACATGCATCTGATTGACAGAAATAATGAATGCGATCTTATTTCACTGTTGTCAAGGTTTTTTTCAACTTTGTACAAAGTTTGCTTCGTACATTTAGTTTAACTGTAGGCTATTGTTAAAGAGGGCGAGCTTTACCATTAAATTGAACTGTGTGCATGTATTTAAGACACTTACATTGTTTTTCCTCCGTCCATGCTGTAACTACGCAGTCGGCCATGAGCCGAATTTTTTACTTCAACTGCTCAATGCTCTGGTATTATCAATGGGATGACTCATTTCAGGAGTTGACATAATTAAAATTTAAAATCAGAATATAAGCATAGTTCACCTTACATTCACTGAAATATTGAAACGTTAGCGATATTACTGACTCAAAACACGAGCGCCAGTGATTGAATGTCAAAGCGCGGTTTCCAGCCGAACTGGAAGTTTTGATTGGTTTTGCACCCGAGTCAGACTTTGTCAGTTATTGGCTGAACTGCATCAGTTCTGTCAGTTATTGGCTGAAGCGCAGGGCTCCACCGCAGTAGTTTGAAAAGTGTCTGTGGCTGCGTTTACTTGGCATTAACATGCGATCACCATGATCCGATCAAGCAGATCGGATCATTAGACAATCAGGACACGGTGCATTTACATTTGTTTTTTGAATGAAGGAATACTTCCAGAGTTGATCATACAAAAATAACTGGGTTGATCATGTTAAACTGTCACATCATGATCATCGGTGTTTAAGGTTATAGCGTGCAATGACTAGGGGAAAGTGGGGTGAGTTGTGCCAGTTTTTACTCAAAGTGACTTTAAAGTGAGGCCATGACAGTAATGCCTTCAACTTAAGGATGTACATATATTTCAGGATGTGGTGCATCCCTGAGAACAATAACTTTGGATCTGAAATAAAAAATTTCAGAAATATAGCTTTTGGGAAAAAAAGTGGTCTCGTGGCACAACTTGCTAGCCTGGGAAAACCCAGACCACTTCCGACAAATTTAGATTTGCTCTGCAAGTGGGTCTGGCAAAGAGCCCATTGAAGCCCATTTCCAATCCGTCGAAATCGCGGCACCAATCAGAAACGTTGGGGCGGGCTTTACACGATGACGACAGAGCAGAGACGGTGACGCAGATTTTGTACATTACAAAGATGGATGCCGCCGTGGAACATCACAACATCACTCGTTTGAATCAGCTATCGCGTCTGTTTCAAGCGATTTAAAATTGTCATTTTCGTTAACACAAACAGAGAATTACTGAGAGTCTCGAGATGTTTCTCCGTCGCTCTGCATACGTCATGTCATTCATCGCTCTGATTGGTTTTAGATCTATCCGACGTCCGTTGGTGACGCCCCTGTGGAAATGAATTGTCTATGGAGCTTTGCCAGACCCTAACTCAGTTACAACTGAGAGTGGTCTGGGTTTTCCCAGGCTAACAACTTGCCCCTGGTGCGGGGTAAGTTGTGCCTTTGGGGGAATATGTTGGGGGTAAATTGTGCCAGTGATTTCTGAAGTAAAACAGAACATTTTAATGTTATGAACTGTAATGCTATATAAAAGCAAGACAAATTCAATACAAAATTACTAATTTAAGGTTTATTTAGATATTGTCACCCTATTAAACTGTTAGAATACCATAGCATGCGTTTTTCCAATATGGTAAATTTTGTATTGAACATAACTCTGGATCACAGTGTCACAGAGACAAGAGGGCGGGCTCATTTTACTCAGACGACCAATCAGTCTCTCAGGATCATTGTGAAGCTATCAAGCCACGCCCTAGCAACCATTTAGAGCACCATAGCAACACAATTTATGATATTTGTGAATCATTTCAGGCAAAAAGGCTGTGGCAATAGATGCCTTTTGACATAGAATGCTGTCTGTCAATTATGTAACATATAAGAATAAAGTGACTAGGCTAATTTCTAAACATCCTGTGATTTAGGCCACTTAAAAACTTAATAAAACTTCTCTTTGATAACATAGTGCAAACTCAAAACTGAAATCAGTGTTAGCTAAATTAAACAAATGGTAGGTAGGCCTAAGTCAAACACTAATGATGAGGCATACCCATCTCCTCACTTCTCCAGATTATCCCCTGTGAGTATGTAGGTATAGGTGGTATGGATCTGGCACAACTTAACCCAGGCCCTTTGGCACAAATCACACCAGACCCACAAGTTTGAAAAACTAGCATGATCCAGCAGTTAAGAGCTAACTTTATGCTAACTGTATATACTCATTGTATAGCATGCTAAAGCACTAAAACACATGTGAAATGTTTTCAAACGTGTCTATACTTGTTAAGACACTACAATCAAAAAACCTTAATCATAGAAATTTTACTTTGAAAGGAAAAAAACTGTTTTTTGAGCTAAAATGTGTTTACACTCATGCCATGTGTCTCTCTTCTTTGGAGGATGAGTAAAATTTATTGCATTTCAAAATGATGTGGTCAAATGACCAATTTCTCCCATGGTTTTCCAGAAACAAGGGGTGGATCTACTTCCCCCCTGGCACAAATCACCCCACTCTCCCCTATATGGGATAAAATAAACATGCTGAAACAATAAAAACATTCAACATTTAAAACATTAAAAAATAAAGTTTATTCCCATTATTCCTCTGGCAAAGCAGCGCACGCTCTTCATTAATATCTCATGACTCACAGTGATTGTACGGCGTGTCTAGGCGATCACCTCGTTCAGATAATGTTGCACGATTAAAATGAAAAAATGACACACACAGTATCATGTAAGTCTAAATAAACAGTTTTAAATATTGACGTTTATTGTAAGGTTCAAATAAGTTTAATTGGTCTAAACTGCGTCTGGCCATTATAGCGATGTTCGCCGGAGTCAAATGTGGCGTCACGATATGGGCGTGGGCGCGAACTGGTTGGCAGATAGAACCAAAACATGTCGCAGCAGTCTACCTGTGTTTTGTCAGCATATGCTAATTCTTTGTCCGAAGAACCAAAAAGGAGATATAAGGTTAAGCTTTTATATAAGGGTTCATGTTCTCTGTGTGATGTGTAAATTGCAAAATTGGTTTGTTTTTGAAATTTACAATTGCAATATGTTCCCTGCGCTCACGCACTACAGTTTCACATGGTTTTAAGTCATAATATAAATTAACCGATTTAATCGAGGCAGTGAAATTATAATCAAAGCTTTTTTGTCAATTGATTAGCTCGATTCATCGTTTCAGCCCTATAACAAACAATATGACTAATCAGCATCATCATTTTCATTTATTTCAGGCAATGGCACAGACCATTCAAATCATTGTAAAGTCATGCCACCAACTTTGGCTGGAGATTGCATACTGCAGCACATACATATAGTCACAATGCTGTCAGCGTGTGGAACCATATGCATACTCATGCTAGTACTTAATATGTGAGTTTTTTATCCTCTCAATTGCTCTCTCGACATGTACATGGGCAATCTTCCTGGTCTGTTCCACATCTCTTGCACTAAGCTGAGTTTTCCCTCTGGTAAAGGCAGGAATGACTAGAGTTGCTCCATGATTGGCTAACTCCTCAGCAGGAAGCCTCTGTCTGCCATCACTTGGTCCCCATACTGAAGCTTGTCAAGAAATCCACTCCGAAGTGTTATCACTTTGTCGGATGTCCTCCCACCAAATGCTTTTGAGACAAAGGATATTGCACCTGTTGGTGTAATGGACACTAAAAACTTTATGGTGTTTATAATTGGACCATGTCTGTGCCCTTGCTGTAAGTTGTCCAGGTCGCTGAATATAAACTTCAAAGCAGTCAATAATACTGCAACACTTTGGATATGATGCTTTAAAGACACAGGGCATGTTCTGTATCAGGTTTTCTTTCTCTGGCCACTGAATTAGAAAGCACAATTCTTTGGCTAACATGGGTAGACCTTGATTAATAATAGGCTATCGGAAACTGTAGTGAGAGAAACCCTGAAACGATAAGCCAAGTCCTAGTGTTGTAAATTTAGTCTTAACTTAATTTATATGCACAAAAGAACACTCTTAGATGACATGACTTTGCTTGTTGGCAGGTCGTTGGTTACATATGAAACAATCCACTGAAACAAAGCCATAGATGGAAGTCCAGTATGAAACAGCAGCCTGCGGTCACTCTGGGTGACTTGCTCCTCGAAACACACCTGTCCCAATTTCCCTTTGAGATCTGCGTTCTCAGATTGAAGTCTCTCCATTTTAGAGTAAAGTTGTTGGTTCTCCATTCTAAGTTTAGCTATTTTTCTCAAACAACTGTCATGCTGATATATATCAGATGGACCTGGAATTGTATGGACAGATATTAATAAAATAAATCTGTACTGAAATTATGTTGATATATATTTGAATGTGATGGAATTTAAACACACCTGGCAATTCTGGTTCTGCAGAAGTAGTCTCCTCGTCCAAGAGGGGCAATGCAACCTCATTGTGCTTTCTCTCAGTCTCCCGCTTTTCCGCTCTCAACAATCTTGCCTTCCGTTGTTCTGGATTTTTTTTATCCTTGTCATATCCCATATTAACAGATGGCACATAATCAGGGGATGACTGATCATTGCTTTTCACACCTGCATATGACAACAATGTTTTTTTAATACCTTAACTTGTTTAAAAACAACAACAACAATTGCACTGTCAACAACATGCTCACACCATGGAAGTATAATCAATGTTATTATACTTCCATTGCTCAGTCACACTAGCATGCACACAAAAAGTTATGTAAACAAAGACTTTGACTTGTCTTCCGAGGTATTTTGTACAGTTATTCATTAATTAATTAACCCATCAATGCGATAGAACCTACTAGTATTTTTTTTTTACAAAATTAGTTCTCTTACGAGAGATACTCTCGTACTGCGTATTAAACTACGCTATGGGGAAAATCCTTTCCCACGAGAATACTGAAGCCAAAAATTATCCTTAATTTTGTATAAATGTAAAACGCGTTGCCGCAGCATACAGACCTAGGCAAGACAGCTCGCACGCCGATTGGCTGCTGTGCGGGCAACTGCTTAAACCTATCGAGCGAGACCCTGAGTGACGTCACCCCCAATGAGGGCGCTTCGAAATGGGCGTGGCTTGGGGCTATAAATTGCGCTCGCAGGCTTAACTCTGTGATTTTTAACAGTGAAGCAAAAACAGAGTGCATGCACGACAGGATACGCAGTACTCGTTCCTCTCTCTAGAGAGAACCGAGGTTACGTTAGTAACCGAGTACGTTCTCTTACGAGAGATACTCTCGTACTGCGTAGTAAACTACGCTATGGGGAACTTGATGTAAAACGTCGTGCGTGCTGGGATCCAACACCATAGACCCAAGGCGACCAGCCGGGGTACATAGAGTGCATAATCACCCAGGGGACTTATAGGGAATCCTGGAAGAAGAGGGATTCAGCCTTTATCGGCCCTGCTATTTATAATAGCCATATATAACAAGACTGAACTTCAGTCTATCCCCTTTTGGCCATAATCAGACCTATAGTAACCTGGCTTGAAGAGCGGGAACCTCTAGGTTATAAAACCTTATAAATGTAGACGAGGAGGCCCAGCCTGCCGCCATACAGATATCTTGCAAGGCAATCCCACTTGACCAGGCCCACGATGAAGCCATGCTTCTCGTGGAGTGCGCTCTGACACCCAAAGGGCATTGCATGCCCTTGGCTGCGTAAGCTAGCGCTATTGCGTCCACTATCCATCTGGATAGGCTCTGTTTCGAAGCGGCTAGTCCCTTAGAACGGCCACTGAATGAAACAAAAAGCTGCTTGGCGAGCGAGACACCTACGCTCTCAATGCCCTGACCGGGCAGAGAAAACTCACGTCCTCATTTTCGTCCTGCGCAACCTCGGGTTTGCATATAGTTATGGTATGAAGCTTTTTAATTACAGTCCAAGTATGAAACCATATGAAAGTAAAACATATTTATTTATTTATTTTCTTACCCAAGGGGGCAAAAGGAACGTCTTTGCACATTATTCTTCACTCCAATTGGAACGGTAGAACTCGTTGGATTCTTCAGGCATGCTGAACAAGTGTGTTTTCCCTTTGTGAGTAACCCGGAGCCTTGCAGGGTACAAGAGACCAAATCAGTCATAAATTTTAATCGGATCTTGTCCTTCCAACTTTTCAGGGATGCCCACAACTCTCGTATTAGATCTCCGTGAGCGATTTTCGAGATCGTCCAGCTTTTCCTTCAGTGACACATTCTCTTTCAGTAGTGCATCCATTGAAGCCTCGACATTCACCAGCCTATCACTGTAGTCATTTAGTCCATCTTCAACCTCGCGAAGTCGTTCGTCATGAGCTTCGTAATATGATTCAACTTGTTCCAATGTCGCGTTCACAGGTGACAATGCACCAGCCAGTTCTCTTTTTAAAAGAGAGTGAACAACTTGCAGAAAGAAAGAAGCACTAACCGGAGCCTTTCGAGATCTTCAGGTAAAGCCGTTAAGCCCTCAGGGGATGGCGCCATATCGTCGGTCTTGCTCGAAGCTTCGCCGTTTTTGTCTATCCTACACAATTATTTGCTAACATTCACTTATTTTTCCACTTAGAAGCTTATTTCACACACAATAAAATTATTGGTACCAAAATCAAACATTTGGATCAATATTTGTATCTGAGGATTGATTATTTTCAAAACCATGTCAGTATCGAAAGTATCGATACTTCAGGATCAATCCACCCACCCCTATCCCTTAGTCTTCGTCAGTTGTGTTAGTATGAGTTTCCTGTTCTGATATCCTGATTTTTTTCATTAAATACCATTATAATTGTTCTCATTCGTCTCCGTGTTGTTTCCACTACATGTTATGTAACAATAATAAAAAACAAATTTTAACAGTGCAATTGTGGATGTTGCGAATAGATAAGAGACAGTGTTTTCTGGTGGCATATGTTTTAATTCTGTCACATGCTGTACAATCTGCAAAATCAATAGACAACACAATTAGTTTCACAGTTGCCTTGGCTGGCTTTGAATATTCAAATCTGTTTGCGCTGTCGCTGACCCAGAGTATGACTCAATATATAGGTATGAAATAGCTTCACTTTCACAGTCTTTTCAACCACACAGTATCAATATTTCTGTGCGTTCTCCACTGCTTGAGATACAACAAGGCAGGAGAGGTTCGAAATTCTCCCAATGAATTTAGAAATGTTGATTTTTCCTTCAGAAAAATTTACTTTTTTTGCAGAAATTGCTAAATAATATGCTGAATTTGTTCACATTACCAGTCTGTTAAACTCATTTGACAAGTATAAGAAATAAATACAAAAAGGATTGTTTGAGTACCAAACCCTCAGGTAGTGGTGATGGTTCACTTGGAGCAAATAACAGGCTTTGTTCAGGAAATCTCCCCCAAATGTCTGCTTGCTTATTTGCCCTGTGTTGAGCCGGATCTTTCATTTACCAACTTGCACTGTTCCAACAGTCACATTTAAATGTACAGTCTTCAACAGTTTTAGCATTGATCTTGCCTTATTTGTTGATATCGAGAAAGCTTTGCTTACCCTACATATAGTACTGGATCATAGTCTGTGTTTCTCCCACCTGCCAATTATCTCCTCAATGATACTGTAACCGATGATGGGGGTTTCAGCCACGCTAGCACCGCTTGTCACAAGCATGGGTACTTGCCCTTTTGTGTCTGTGTCATCTCAATCGGAAGCTCACTTCCACCCATCCTTCAAAAGGGATCTCTATGTGATTGGCAGCCAATCCAGTCAGTGTTCCTGGCCCCAGGAGCTCCTCAATTGGTCTGACGGTGGTATGCGGTAAGTGTCATTTTCTCCAGTCCACATTGATAATACTGGCTTGGGTTCCTTTGTCCCATAAGGCTTCAACTGCGACATCATTGAGCTGGCAGTAGGCCGATTGAGCCGGCAGTAGGCCGATTGAGCCGTCAATCCGATTATAAGGGTCCATGTAAATGGTTTGTGCCTCTGCGCTAGTGATTTGTCAACAGAATTAATCTCATCTGTGTTGGGTTGGGTTTTCTTTTCTTTACTGTTTTGCTTGCTGTGTTGCGTACAGGTCTGGATGTCTGTAGCACTTCTGAGCTCACTTGGGACCCGAGGACAGAATGGACAACTGGAGGGTCCAGTTCAGCAGGCCCCTCCCGTTTCCTGATGCCAGTCTTCATTGTCAACAGCCCAGTGACAGATAACCATCTTGTCCGCAGCGACAAGAGTGCCTGCACTTTTCACCTCTTTGGGCCTCCTGGCATGAACGCCAGCCTTGGGCGTTCTTTCAGTTCGTAGTGGAGGCAAGGGTAGATGAAACTGTGATCTGGTCGCTTCCATTGTCTCTCTGAACACTTTGGTAATTCCCATGACGTTTGCTCGGAGGTATTCGATCGCTTTAGTATAGTGTCGTTGTCAGTCTCTTTGCTTTATACTTGTGTGACCACCCTGAATTTAGTTGGGACACAGGGATACTGGATTGTTTGTGTATATTTCTTTCATTACCTACACATGTCTATTTCAGTTTACTTGTATATATACGTTTTATTATTGTAGTGAGTTTACATTTGGCAGCTCAGCTGCTTTTTCCGAATTCTGGTTGGCAGTTGAGAGAGTGGAGTTGCCGTGACGATTGCATTATTCTACAACAAAGAGGACCTTTAAGCAACCACTAACTATTCTCTCTCTCTCTCTCTCTCTCTCTCTCTCTCTCTCTCTCTCTCATTTACTGTTAAGGTTAGTTATTAAATTAATTAATTTTAATATCAAATGTTTATTTACATGTTTTAATGTCAAGTTCAAGTTCAAGTTCATTTATTTATATAGCACATTTAAACAGCCGCTTCGACAGACCAAAGTGCTTTACAGAACACACATAAGAAAATTAAAAACAGCAAGACAACCCATAAAACACATAAAAAACAGCAGAGCTACGAGTAGCCTTATCAGAGACTCAGATAAAAAAATAATAGAAATAATAAAAAAAAAAAAAAAAAAAAAAAAAAGAAGAGATCAATATGATAAAGAGAACAGGTAGGTTTTTACCAAAGACTTAAAGATAGAAAGATTGGGGGCCGTTCGGATCTCTAGGGGCAGGGTGTTCCACAGACGAGGCCCTGCCACTGCAAAAGCACGCTCCCCTCTACGCTTAAGTCTGACACGAGGGACTACCAGCAGAGCCTGGTCATGTGACCTTAGGCTCCTGGACGGAGTATAGTGATGAATGAGTTCGGAGAGATAGACAGGAGCTAAGTTGTGTAAAGATTTGAAAACAAAAAGGAGGATTTTAAAATCTATTCTCTGCCGGACTGGCAGCCAGTGTAGCGATTTAAGAATTGGGGAGATATGGTCATATTTGTGACAGTTAAAAATAAGTCTGGCCACAGCATTTTGGACCAACTGAAGACGGGCAATTTGAGAAACTGATATCCCACAGAAAAGTGAATTGCAGTAATCTAGCCGACACGTGATGAATGCATGAACCGCCATTTCCAAAGTTATCGGAGTAAGAAAACCTTTGATTTTAGAAAGTAAGCGAAGTTGGTAGAAACCGGAGCTGATGACAGATGATATGTGTTTGTCAAATTTTAAAGACTGGTCAACAAGAACACCTAAGTTCCGCACTCCTGTAGATTTAAAGGGAGATAGACTCCCCAAGTCTGGACTTATACACTGGGACCTTTCACTCGGGCTGAAAACAATGACCTCGGTCTTATCATCATTTAGAGAGAGGAAGTTTTGAGCCAGCCATGCCTTCACCTCCTCTAGGCATAGCAGAAGAGAGTTTAACGCTGCAGGGTTATTTCTCTTGAATGGAATGTAAATTTGGGTGTCGTCCGCATAAAAATGAAATGATACACTGTGTTTCCTTAAGATAGCGCCCAACGGTAGCATGTAGAGAGAAAATAGAGAGGGAGCCAAAATGGAGCCCTGTGGAAGACCACAGGTTAGAGGTGCCATGGAGCTGGAGAAATTACCCATCTTAACTAAAAACTTTCTGTCCGAAAGGTACGACTGAAACCATGACAGGACAGAAGCTTTTAGGCCTACCCCAGTCTCAAGTCTAGCCAACAGAGTAGGGTGGTCAACAGTGTCAAAAGCTGCCGAAAGGTCTAAGAGAACTAGAACCACAGAATCACCAGAATCAGTGGAGATTAAAATGTCGTTTAGCACCCGCAGAAGGGCGGACTCAGTGCTGTGAGCAGTCCTAAACCCAGATTGAAAAACCTCATAGATACAGTTATTCGACAAAAAGTGCTGGAGTTGATTAAACACAATTTTCTCCAATAACTTGGAAATAAAAGGCAAGACAGAGATGGGTCGGTAATTTTGTAAAACAGAGGGATCCAGTGAAGGCTTCTTGAGCAGAGGAGTGACCGTAGCCACTTTGAGATTAGCTGGAACAGAGCCCGTATTGAGACACTTGTTAAAAAGAGATACCAAACCTGGACCCACAGAGTCGATGATTAACTTTAGAAATTTCGGCTGAATGATATCATTTGGACAAAATGAAGGTTTGAGCTTGGTGCTCACATCCTTTAGTGTCTGGAGGTTGATAGGATCAAAAACCACCCAAACACAAGAAGTAGGTGACACGAATGGGGGGAGAGTTAAGTTAGGGCAGACACTAAGTCTTAATTTAGTGATTTTGTTAACAAAAAATCTCAGGAAATCTTCACATAGAGCATCATATGTCATATATATATATCATATACATACATGCTTTTGTCATAAAGAAGTACATTCGTGTATATTTACGAATTCAGCCAGTTGTGTAGAGCATGTCTGTACATATGATTAAGGTTCCTATCTTGATTTATTTACTTATTTATTGTGATTTGATTTAAGTATCTATATGTTATATGTATTTCAACGTATTTATGAATCCTGTGCTTCAAAGTGTCTTAATGATTCTAAAGTACAATGTTGATTAAAAGACAACAAAGAGGACCTTTAAGCAACCACTAACTATTGTCTCTCTCTCTCATTTACTGTTAAGTTTTTTAACTGCTTACAGTCCTCCCGACTGCCCGGGACCTGTAACACTTGTTTCTTCTTGTCTTTGCCAGTGATAATGTCTTTCATTAATGAGTCTCTCTTCTGGTCGTCAGTCTCAATCTCGCTGATCATATGTCACTCAGTTCCACAGATGTGTTCTACTGCTTAAACTTCACTTAGTCTGAGAGGTTTTGGAGTCGCTGCTTTCTTTAAATGAGAGTAAGACTTATTAGAAGTCAGCAGGCATAGGCAATATACAGAAAACAAAATGTTCAGAAGGAGTAAGTTATTTTAATCCAACCAATCACAACGCTAGAATAATCATATATGAACTGTTACTTACCTCAAATCTTTCTGAGACTCTTTACAGCATTTAGGCCCACATACACACTTACAGCAAGTGTAACGTTATGGCTCACAGCTTAAGTGATTCACAGGTAGGCAGCTGTGATAAATTGTTGCTTGCAAAGATTCATATGCTTTGTTTGTATATGCTTTTTTTTAAAGAAAAAAAGATAATATTCCACAAATGTTGTAAAAAAAAAAGGACTGCATTTATATAGCGCTTTAACTGACCCATGGCCACCAAAGCACTTTACATATTGCCTCACATTCACCCATTCATTCACTCACTTACTCATTCATACACCGACCCCGGTGTCAGCCATGCAAGGTGCCAGCTTGTTGGGAGCAGCTGGGGTTAGGTGTCTTGCTCATGGACACCTCGACTCTTGGTCAGGTGGAACCGGGGATAGAACCACCAACCTTTCGGTTTGTAGACAAACTAGGCTACATGAACTGTACATGAACCACTGAGCTAATTGGTTCAGCAAAAGTTATTTTAATAACTACACAAAACAAAAAATCCTTCTATGTTTTCACAACATTTATAAGATGTTTGTTACATTATTTTTGAATTTAGCCATAGTTTCTAAAATGTTTTTAAAACATTCTGTAACATTACTAATTAAACTTTGTGGATTTTTTTTTTGTGTTTGCAGGGTATGTCTTCTTGAAGATGCTTATTGTTTGATATTTTAATTTAAATTTTGCTGTTATCACATAAATTAAATATAACAACGCATGTTTTTATTTCTCCGTTATGTTGCCTGTACAATATTCAGAGCAGCTCCCTGTGTTTGTACATTATGCACACAGTATTACACTGGTTATGCGAGACATTACATCATTCGCTATATTCTTTTTTAAATTCAAACGTAAGTTATGAAAACTGTAATGTGTGAAAACAGGTGACAAGTGTTATAAAATTGTATGTTTGTTTTGAGAGCTGAAGATAATGATTTGGGATTTTGGGTTTATAGAGTCCGTTTTAGTGTGCTAGTTCAATCAAGAAAACTAAGTTATTGAAATTATTATTGTTAAATGACTGGAAGGGGCTTTAGCTCCCTCATAATTCAAACACTGCGATTGTTGGCCTTTAACAACAATAGCATAAGACATTTAGTTTGCTTGCTGTTGCTTCATCTTCATTCTGCACCCTTTTCACAAGCAACTCTGAGTTCATGAGAATACAGTGCTTCATGTTTTCATCCTCATCAAAAGTAATCTGGGCACTTCATAGCCTTCTACATTAAAGAAGCACCACATACTCAAGGTGTTGTAGAGCTGGCCACTCAAGGTGTTGTAGAGCTGGCCTCCCTTCCATAGAACATGACGTTCCTGAGTGCCTGAACTAATCTGTGGGAGGTAATTAGCATTCTCAATGAACATCATCCTCTTTAAAAGCTGCAATGCTCAGCCTCCCTTTTCGAAAGAGAGAGAATGCCACACTTTCATTTTTTCACCGTTCTGACCCCTCTGGAATTGCTGGGCTCACCCTGCTTATGTGAGGCTAAGTAATTATCCTGGGGCCACTGTTCCTGTTTTCCCCCTGTGGAGTGGAGGCTGAGTGGTCTTGGGTTTAGCTCTGCCCTGTGCAGCTGCATCAGCAGAGCTTTTAATTACCTGCTTTACACAGATTAAACACTGACACTGAATAATTCATGTTCTAATCCTTCTGCGAGAGATACAGAAAGAGAAGAAGCAGGGATTGCGAGTGCTTCCTAGGAGTTAGAGAATAAAACCAACCATTAAAAAACTTTATTATCACTAACATAAAACAGACACCTTTGATATTTTGGCTTGTAGCATTCTATGACTGGGCATTAACTACATATGTGAGCCATTCACATCTTATACGGGCTCATTATTAGCCAGTATAAAACCACAGCTCCATTAACCCTTCTTCCCTGTGTTTTTTTCCTCTCACTTTTTTTGTGCCATAAGAACATTAAGTTTTTTTCATCATTAAATTAGCTCTTGGGTGCACAGTCCTCTTAATGGCAGGAAGAAGCCTGAGTTAATGACTGGGGGCCTGATGGATAAATGCCACATACTCTCAAAAAAGGCATTGAAATGTGCGGACACATTGGGATATTGGGATTTCTAAAAAATAAACTAGGTGTAAATATGTGGCCACCGTACGGACACTCCTCCTGTCTCACACGCTGATCGATTGCTGCTGGTTTGCATCTTTATGCTCCGTATAGCTTTCTGCTTTGAATCTCTATTTACTATCATTCCTTGTTGTTTATATTGCTAAATATAACTTACTCATCAACATATTTGAGATATTGTCAAATATTGCCTATAACATTAAATATAACATTTAATTTAATATTCAACAATAATATTGATCTGCCTGCATTGACACTATTATACAAGAACTGAACTGAGCAGGACAATGACATCACGGTTTACTCCAGAGTGGCTAAACATATATATGTTTCATTTTTGTTTAAAAAAAAGTTTTTTCTTTAAACAAAAATTAAACATCACTGAACTTACTTAAGCTGGACTGTGACACTATTTTCTTCTGGAAACAAACTTTTTTACATTATTTTCCTGTTATCTCTGCAAAGCTGCTTTGAAACAATCTGTATTGTAAAAAGCGCTATATAAATAAATGTGACTTAAATTGACTCCATGCGTATGAAGTTTTTTACTGGAGTGAGCAAAGTGATGAAGTAAACAGAATGATTTAAACCGAGTTCACACTGAAATTTCATGAAATCATTATCCAGAAGTTACAAGATTTTTATATTAATTTAAATATAAATATTTGTAGTGGATGCGCTGCTTTTGAACACTTTTCCTGTGGAATGCTGTGTTTTAATGGTTTAACTACAGCGAGGATTGCTTGGTGCATGATAATTCCGCTATGAATTGTGTTCTAAATAGCAGAATTCTGAATATGTTCTGAGAAAATATTTCCGCGTGAATATTGATCGAAATGATAATGTCATAATCATTTGTTAACAAAAAAGTATTCATTACCTCAATGAGCTCATTGTTTCTGCCTTAATTTATTACATTGTTTAAATTAGAAAATGTTTAGCTAACAGCTGTGATTTGTATATGTACATTTCTGAAATACATAACTTATACAGTTGTCTCTCATAACAGATCAATCTAAATTGTAATGTGGACTCATGAATTTTCTATAAAGCTGCTTTGAAACAATGTTTATTGTGAAAAACGCTATACAAATAAATGTGATTTGAAAAATGTAATGATCAATTATGCGCACTTACATAAACAAATGGATTAGAAACAGTAGGCATAATGACAGACACTGAAGTACTTGCTTAGTGATCGAACTGTCCATTGGTCGGTTTGAATGAGGACAGTCCGATGACAGTAGGTTGAAAAACCTCTGCTGCACACAGGTGTCGAGCACAGACAGACAGTAACATATGAAAACCATTTTTGAGGTCTTCCCAATATTATGAAAAATACTATTGTATTTGAAGGATATAATTTGAAGGAAACGGTAAGATATGCACGTTTTATTTTTTTAAATGTTTGTCAGTGAAGCGCTGAGTCAGACAATTATTTACACTGCAAAAAAATAATGCTGTTTCCATTAAAAAATATAAACCATCTTAAAATATATGTTTACCAATTTGATCTGCTTAAAGGAATTAAAAAATTGCCTACTATTTGGCCAAAGGTTGAGAGTAACTCTTCTCTGAAAACTTAATTGGAAATGTATTTTATACAATATTGATTTATTTATTTTAAAACACAGCAAGGATACTGAATGATTTTTAGTAATGTAATGTGATGGCACATAGTCCTGTTCTGGCATACACATGGTTTTATAAATCTGAAAACGGTTGTGCGTAAGCAAAGTTTAGCTTTTGTGAGTACACACACTTTTAGGATGAAATCTAGGGAAGGTTTTATACACGAGGCCCCTGGTCTTTGATTTGCTTGTTGCACTCCAAAACAAACTTTTTATCCAGTTTCTCTGGCCCTTTAAAAAGAAAGAGAGACGCTTGAGACATTTCAGTTCTTTATCTTTCTACAGGGTAACACATGACTGTTATACATCTGTACACATAACCCTGGTTTTACATCTATTAATGTTCATTGTATAAAGTGTTATTGTGATATAATGTTAAGTACTGTAGCAGACAAGAGGCCTATAGAATAGCATCCCCAGTAATTGCCTATTTGTATTTGAGTACACTGCATGTTTACCGATTCCTCAACGGCAATAGAGCTTGTTAATTTCCACAGCAACAACCTGTGCAGTCCTCAAATGGAGACAAACATAGGCTATGTGGCCTCATCACCATGACAATATAGGGAAAATAACAACAAGGACAACACAGATTGGATAGTTAATTTATCTAATCAGGGAGGAAGCCTCCAGCAGGATCTCATTTGTGCAGTGTTGAAATTGTCCAGAGCACTAAGTAATGCAGCCAACCTGCAGCAGTGAGGGACTCATCAGTGAGGCTACCTTTACATGATACACTTTGTATTGTTGTTTTTTTGTTTTGTTTTAGTGATACAACTGATGTTGTTTTAAATTGACTTGGTGATACTGTATGTTATTTCCATGTTTCTGTGTTCAACGTCAAAGTGACAAAGCATCAAATTGCAAAAAACAGTCATAATTTTTAGCGTTCTCATAAGATTACTCAGTAATGCATTTACTGACAAGCCATAGTGTTGCATTGTGAACTTATTTGTCAGGAATTTCTCAAGAGATTTTAGCATTCCCTCTCTTCAAGTGTCCCTTAGTTTCTCATATTATGCAAGCAAGAACCCATTAGCTGGCCAAAGGTCACATTTGATCATACACAATGCTCTATAGCATTTGGTCTCCCACAAGAAATTGTGATAAAGGGGAATGTCAAAACTGGATTTGAAGGCAGCTTGGTTTTGGTCAGTAAATACGGTTTTGGTGAGTCATCATTCATTGGTTTTGTCTGGGGAATTTCTCCAGAGGTGCACACTGCAGATTACACAAAATAAATTAATGGATTGTGGAAGCAAACCTATTTAACAGTCATGCTAAGATCATTTTTCAGTATACTAATTCATTTTCCATAGGAGGGAATAGCACATGCCAATCTAAATAGATGCAATTGAAAAAGGCCTTTCAATTGACTACAAATGAGATAAGGGACAAAAAATTTAATTACCCAATAGATCCATTGAGAAATAAATGTGATTTAAAATACAGAGACCGGCTCTGATCTGAAAAAATGAGTGTATATATTTCCTAAGAAATCTCCCAAACAAACAGCTGACTTACCAGCTGTCTGACCATATAGTTGAGATTGCCCTCGTTACTGTTAAACATTAAAACAATACAAATATACACCCAGAACCAACAAATCACAATACACCCCAAAAACAGACGACAATAATGGAGAAGTCAGTCAATATAAACCAATTTTTGGATTATTGGAACAACCTGAAAAAAAAAACTGATCATGAAGAATTCATGAAGAAATATGGGAAACCCATTTACAAACACTTGTACTTAAAAAAGTACAAACAGACATTGATAAGTAAAATTAAACAACCATTAAATTGGAAAAACTAGAATTGGCATTCAAAGATCATCAAAACAAACACATAGAGGAATTTATTTTTTGAGACTATAAAAACTGTTCTCTTTTCATTTGTATATTAAATAATGTAAAATGCAGAACCACCACAAAAATAAATTGGTAACACTAAGACAGATTGAAAATGTGCACACACACACACACACACACACACACACACACACACACACACACACACACACACACACACTTGTAAGGCTATACAAAAGTCTTATAATTTGTCAAATAAAATCATACAAAATGGAGAACCATCACAAATATAAATTGGTGACACTGACACATCGACAATGTGCACACACACACACACACACACACACACACACACACACACACACACACACACACACACACACACACAGACACACACAACAACAACAACAACAACAACAGTGAAGTGCCAAACCTGCTCCAACCCTGTCTGCAGAAGTCATGCGGTTTACCATGCATACTGCCTGCAGTGCACTGTAAACGAGAAAACTTTGACAAAAAGTATTTTATTTTCGTTAGAATTGTGATTTTATAATATTTTATATATGAATCCATAGAAATTTAAATTTTATAGAAATTTAAAAGATATCATAAATCCTCCAAAAACGGAACAAATGTTGAGTAAAAACATTAATAAAGAGAGTAAAATAATATTTGTAAAAAATAAAAATAAAATAAAAATAAAAATTCTGTTACAAAATTAAATGTTATTGTCTGGGAACCAATAGACCCCAAAGACCACGAGTGTCACTCCAAATGAAGACCACCAGTGGGTTAAGTAATCCGTATGAAAGCAACGAGAGGTACAGTTTCTCAAACGAGTGCTAATTATTGTTACAAACCCTTGTTTTTAAGATGCTTGTTGAGAAAGGGGTCAGCAACATAAAAGGAGACGCGAGGCAAAGAGCAATTTAAACATTTATTATACGACAAATAAATGATTGCACAAACTCACATGTAAAAATAACACTTAAAGGGGGGGTACAATGGTGTTTCATGTATTCAGAGTAGTTTACAGTGTTAAAGAGATGGATTCTCATGCTAATAATGGCCAAAGTTTGAAAAGTTATTTTGAACGAATAACAGAGAATTTCTGTGCTGAAAATCATACTTCCGGGTTGCAACACGTTTCGGCTGTTTTTTTTCTATCGTAGATCTAATCAGTGGTGTAGTCTAGTTTTTTGTAGTGAGTATACTGTGATTACATATACTGTACACCAGCCCCCCCCCCCCCCTCCCCCTCCCCAGCGCCTCATACTAACCCGTCCCATCACCTCATAAGCACCACCACACTCACTAATGCATACAGTATGCAACAACATGTAATTGAGAGCATTATGAGACTTAAGTGTTATCAACATGTCAATTTATTATAAGCAACACAAGACTTTAACAATGACATTTACAGACTGGACTGATTTTCTACTGTTTAGTGTTAATCACCATCTAACTCAGGCAATTAAGAGCTACATTTAGCCTTAGATGCTATATGAATATAGTCCCTGAAGCACAGGTTTTATCAGCTGACAATAAAAAAAAAATAGCCTAATAATTAAAACATTATAGGCACAAATACATATTTACTTTTAGAAATGGTGTTTTTGTTTTGGCAAGTTTACTGTTTAAAATAAAACAAGTATGAAAACTTGTTTGATATTCCTTTTTAAAATAAAATTTTAGATTTCATTATTATTATTTTGAAGTAGCTACATTTTACTGTGCAATTTCTTTCATCATTTCTTTGAGTTAGACCGAACTTTTATTTTGGTGGGTTGTAGACATTTGAGTTTCAGTGTGTTTTAATAAACTATTATTATTATTAGGCCTACTTGAAGTATACTCCACTGTGCAATAGTAATATATTTCTGTTATAATTTCAAGTTATACCGAACATTTATTTTGACAGGTTGTAAAGACATTACAGTTTCTGTGTGTATATGATACGAATGAATGACGACAGTTTTATCAAATTAAATGGTGAAATTCTCATGAAGGGACTGTCATTGCAGCTCTGCGATGAAGTGCACATGTGTAGCTACATCATGTCCTCATAGCTACAGTGAAGCGCTGAAAACACCACAAGCGTCACGCGCGCTTCAGTGAGTGTGTGTGTACATTGAGCGCTCATCCCAGAGACGCGTAGAACAGCTGCAGTCTCTTTGAGCTTTAATATTCACAGACACTAGTCCATATCGAGATTTGATTAATTCATTCAAAAATGACCAAATTTCGTGACGTTCTTCTTTATACAGTAAGTTCCATATGTGAGTGGATTACGCGATTCGATCCGTGTCGCTTCGCAAACACAGACGCGGTGAATTCATGAATGATAGTGTGAAAGTTCTGAAACAAAACGAAGTTGTTGCGTATCCTCACGCTTTTTTAAGTGGGTATACGGAAATACTTGGCATTTCCTAGTGGGTATACGGCGTATACCTGCGTATCACGTAGACTACACCACTGGATCTAATGACGTAGACCAGAGTGGAACTCCTTATATGAGCATTGCTCTCGGAAAAGCGCGTTCACGCACACGTCGAAAATCATCATCAGCAGCGCTAAATAGGAATGGTTGTCAAGAATGTCTCCAAAAAAGTGTGTTTTGGGATGTGAGGGAAAGTTTTCGTTATTCAGCTTCCAAAGAACCAGTGTTACTGGAACAGTGGATGCAGTTTATATTTCCGGGACAGCAAAGGAGTGTGGCAAGTGCGGTTTTGTGCTCTGGTCTTTTCAGTGACGACTGTTTTATTAACAAGGCCCAGGTCGTCGCTGGATTTGCAAACCGGTTGCAATTAAAACCTGGCGCGGTCCCAGTGATAAAACACCCCATTCATGTAAGTACAACGGTATCAGATTTATTTCTTGTGCTGGAAATCAGCAAGTGAATATGTGTTAATGGGAAAAAAACGAAACATGAGTATTATTTTTTATCTATTGATTGTAACCTTTCAAATTGATTATGTGAAAGTCATGTTACAACTGAATAACTAATTATTTTATTGATTTATTAGAGCGCATCTACTAACAGAGAAGACATGCCTTCAGTAAAGCACAAAGAATGTCAAACAGAACACAGATGTTCTGTGTCTGCTGAAGTGCAAGTCAGCCCACTAAAGATATCTGTAGGCACTCAGTGTACCTTTGTTCCATCTCAAAAGACAGTTGCCACACAGTTCTCCTTCAGTAAGCAGACAGGACATTTACGGAGCAAAGGTATGTAATTCACGAGTTCACACTTACGAATGATCAGAGAGTAAAGGTTTATGCGTATTTGGCGTGCTGTCCGGGGGGAGGGCTCCGAGCTCGGAATTTGGGCCCGAACCCAGAGTACTCCCCCCGTCTCTGGTTAGGAAGATAGCCATGCAAGTGTGAGGAGATGGGGTGGTGGAGGGATGCTGAAAACTGTCGAGGAATAAGGGTGAGTTGACTGTGAATATTTATAGGCTTTACTCATGCTGATTGAGTGGATCTGTTGATTACTGATTGATGACAGCTGGTTGGAGTTACTTGATTGCTTGATCATTAGAACGTGTTCCTCCCGAACCTTGTTAATAAAACATCATTTCACGAGTTCACACTTACGAATGATCAGAGAGTAAAGGTTTATGCGTATTTGGCGTGCTGTCCGGGGGGAGGGCTCCGAGCTCGGAATTTGGGCCCGAACCCAGAGTACTCCCCAAAAAGCTAAGTGAGCAAAAGGACAGCCGCCAGTTTAAAGACCCCCCGAAAAGAGCGTAGAGATTGGCGGGCTGGCATTTCAAGGAAGAGCCTGGTTGTTTGGCCAGGAGAGCTCTCGCAGCGTCCGACGGGGGTTCAATATGTAAAGTCTTGGGCGGGTAAGTTCAGCAGGCATGCGGGAAGGCAAGTATGGATGTTCGAACGGGAGGGTACTTGTGGCAATTGTCACGGCATCGGAACGGGTAAGCCTCGTCGGAAAAGAGAAAACGCAAATGCTTGACTGGAAGAGTTTGCTGCGTCCACTGGGTGATTAAAACTCGCAGGACAGAGAAAGAGGAGACGAAGTCGCCTGGCCTGGGGAACTCTTGTTGTGTCCGCTGGGAGATCAATACTCGCTGGACGGAGAAAGAGAAGACTTGGATGCTTGACCGGAAAGGTTCTCGCTGTGTCCGCTGGGAGATCAATACTCGCTGGACGGAGAAAGAGAAGACTTGGATGCTTGACCGGAAAGGTTCTCGCTGTGTCCGCTGGGAGATCAATACTCGCTGGACGGAGAAAGAGAAGACTTGAATGCTTGACCGGAAAGGTTCTCGCTGTGTCCGCTGGGAGATCAATACTCGCTGGACGGAGAAAGAGGAGACAAGTTTGGCTGGAGAGGCTCTCGCTGTGTCCGCTGGGAGATCAATACTCGCTGGACGGAGGAAGAGAAGACCTATATGCTCGACGTACAGGGCAATACTCACTATAATTTTTTTTTTTTTTTTTTTTTTTTTTTTTACTCGATGAGGGTTTGGTGGGCTTTTTTAATGTGGAATCGGTTGGTTCTGATGTAGCTTTGGAAGGCGTCTGAGGACCATCTTCCAAGGGTTTGGATCTGCTGCTGAGAGAGGCCTTTTTGAGCTGCTGAGGTTGCTGCCCCGATGCTGAAGGAATGGCTGGAGAAATTCTCTGCCGGGATGCCTGATTGTTGGAAAACGGATTTGAGGTGCTTTTGGAACCAAAAGCGTGTCACAGGTTTGTTGGAGTCGTCCACGAAGAGGGGTTCGAGATGGGATTTAGCCTGAGAGTTTCTCAGTTGGAGGTATGCCATTATGGTTTGGTATGGTTGAATTGGTGATGAAAGGTTGAAAATGTATATAAAATGACCTTTTTTGGTTTGATCTGTTTTGCTTTGTTTTTTTCAAAAAGGAGATTGTTTCGCTGTCAAGTACTGATAGGTCTGAGATGCTTGGGTGGACTTTTGGGTCAAATCGGGAAGTGATAGCCAGTTCCGAGCATCTGAGGAAACCAAAAAAGGCTCAAATAAACATGGCATCGAGCGTGCGAGAGGTGTTAAGGGATTGGTAGCCTGTGCGCAGGGTATAAATACATTTAGTGAGAATATCTAACGTGATGGGATGTCTTGTGTCCGGGCGGGTGGGCTGGGATCGTTGGATGCCTTTAATTAGGAGGGAGGTTTGAGAATTATTAATTTCCGGGGAGGGGGTGCCATGTATCAATTTGTGAAAAAATTGGATGCCGCTCAGGTAGCCTTTGATGGACCCAACTTGGAGGCCCTTAACGCTGTTGAGGTAAGAGATGAAGGAGGTTATTGAAAGGAGAGAAAAATCAGGGAATGGTGTGTTGTAGGAAAAGTGGAAAGTTTTAAAAAATTTCCATGCGGTCAGGTAGGATTGAAGAGTTCTGGGAGAAACTGCTTGAAGAATGGTGTCGAGCGATGTGTCGAGGAGGGATTTTAACGAGTGGGTTACGGGAATATTAATTCCGAATAATGAGGTACTGGAGTTGGGAATTTGTCCGCCTCTGGAGCCAGCGTCCTGAATTTCTGAAACATAAAGCGAGACAGAGTGTCAGCGATTTGATTTTTTGACCCAGGGATATGTTTAGCGATTAAAATAAATTGATCACACGCTGAAATCCAGATTAGACGTCTTAAAAGTGGCATCAGTGCGGGTGAGTGGGAACGGCCTTTATTAATGCATTGGACTGTAGCTTCGTTGTCGCAATGCACTAAGATACTGCTAGCAGTCCATTCCTTTCCCCACAGGAAGGCTGCTACTACGAGAGGGTAAAGCTCGAAGAGTGCGGACGACTGTAGAGTGTCCTGGATTTGGGGGGGCCATGGAGACGCGAACCAGCGACCTTGGCAAAACCCCCCGAAGCCGACTGAGGGGGCTGCATCTGTAAATAGCTGGATGTCGATGGGGGATGAAACTAGGTTCTTATAAAAAAAAGACAGGCCGTTCCACTGATTAGGGAAAGTTATCCATAGCCTGAGCTCGTCTCGGCACACTGCAGTTAGGGAAATAAGATCCTCTAGCGCGTGCACTGAAGATGCGAGAGAGAGGAGATGAGAAATGAAAGGGCGTCCTTGTGGAATGATGCGCATGGCGAAGTTTAGGTGGCCGAGCAGGGATAGGAGTTCACGTTTGGAACACTTTGAATGGTCTACGAGGGTAGATGAGATGAGAATTATTCTGTCGATTTTTTCCTTGGGCAGGGAGGCCTGGTATTTAACTGAATCTAAGTTAATGCCGAGGAACTCGATGGATGTGGCGGGACCCATGGTTTTTTCTTGGGCGATGGGGATTCCGAGCTCGGAAAAAACTCTTTGAACTGTGAGAATATGAGCGGCTGGAATGGCACTGGAAGGCGAAATGATTAGAAAATCGTCTAGCAGGTGAATGAGGTGAGGAATTGCGTAGTTGTTTGACAAGATCCAGCAAACAGCTTCGGATAGCATGTCAAAAATTTTGGGGCTGCTTTTGCATCCAAAAGTTAAACGAACGGCAAAATAGAATTTCCCTTGCCAGCGCACTCCGAATAAGTGCCATGAATCAGGGTGGATGGGCATCACTTTGAAAGCTGAGGTGATGTCAATTTTTGCGAGCCAAGCGCCCCGACCCACGATTTTTATTAGGTCGACTGCGTGATCTACGTCATGGTATTTGAGAGAAAATTCGTCAAGTGGGATCAGGCTGTTAATGCTTGGGAAAAATGAATTATGCGGAGCTGACAGATCAACTATGAGACGTTTCTTACCTGAAAACTTTCTCGTAGCCACGCCAATGGGGCTGATGCGAAAAACTTTAAATGGAGGATCGTCAAAAGGGCCAATCATAAAGCCTGAATCGACTTCTTTTTTAATCAGGTTATCTACTACGTCGGGCTCGGCGAGAGCCGATTGGAGATTATCGCAGATGACGTTTTGGGAGAGCGGGCAAACCACTCCAGGTTTAAAACCATGTTGGAGGCCGGAAAGCAGATATCCAGTAAAGTCGGAGTCCGGGTGGTGAGCTAGTTCGATAGAAAGGCGAGAAATATTCACGGGAGTCGATAAATAATTTTTGGATTTTTTATTGACATCTTTAAACACAGGGCATACAGGACGGGCATGGGTGCCGCCGCAGAAACTGCATATGTGCAAGTATCGACAATGCTGCCTGGTGCACTTGCCAGCGTTAAAATTGTTGCAAGGCTGTTTGCTATCCGTAGAAGCTCTGGAGCTGAAATCGGCATCGTGGGGATTTGCGTTGATGGTTGCCGGTCTTGGTACATAACTGGTGGATTTAACTGATGCTGTGTTTGAGCAAGGGGGAATGGAGGGGTTAACTTGTGGGCATGATATGGTGGAATGAGCTACTGACCTGCAGACCGCGCAAGAAATGTTCCTGCAGCCAAGGAATACTCTGCTGTGAAGGTCGGTGTCGAGTGCACCCCAGTAAGGGCACTGGTTCCACTGGGAAACTCTAACAGCGCATTTTGCCGAGAAGAGTTTGTGGTAGGTATAAAAGTGCCCTCCCCCGTAAGACACCGCGAGCTCGGCGATGAGCGCTAAATAGTCGTTCAGTTCGCGCCGCCTATGAGGGAATGCTGAACAAATGACTTCTGTGAAATGGCTGAAAGCGATGGAGAATCCCGAAAACGAAAGTAAACGTGATGAATGCATGTTTTGATTTTTTAAAGTCACTGAAAAATCCCCGCAGTCCAACTGGCGGTTAGAATCGGACACGGGGAGCAGAGAAAGTAAATGTGAAAGGTCTATGTCTGCACCTGCCAGGATCTGTGCTCGGATGTTGTGGGCCACTGGTGGAGGCTCCAGAGCGACGGCGTTTTGTGGGACAGGCATCGGTGTAGCTGTAAAAAGAGAATAGTTAGATTTTACGTTTAAGAGAGAGCTGAAAGGGAGAGAAGCCGGGGCTGCGACTATCGGCGGAGGCAGCCTCACGCTTAAATCGGCCTGAGGGGCTTGGGGAGGGAAATTGAAAGAAACATGAGGGGGAAAAGGAGGATATGAATGAGAAGTGTGAGCCTCAGTTACAAGCGGAGGCAGCCTCGCGCTTGCTTGGGCTGCAGACCATTGAAAAGGGGAGGAGTTAGCAGTAGTCGCGGGAAGATGACTGAAAGGCCGGGCCTGCGCCGCTAGCGGAGGCAGCCTCACGCTAGCGTCTGCTACGGGAGCCGGAGGCCACTGCAAAGGAAAAGAGTTGGAAATAGCGGGAGGAAAAAGCTGGGAGGCTGGGGGTGGGCCGGCGGGCCCAGCTGTGTAAGGCGCTACGGCGGGAAGCGCCGCGGTGTAAAGCTGAGCTGAGGCGGGAGGCGAGTGAGGGCTCGCAGCGGTGGCATCTGGGGCGCGGCCCAGGCTCGCTGAAGGCCTGGTACTGCGGGCTGATGCACGCCGAAAACCGGATCTTGAATGAGGAGGAGACGGTGTCTGGCGTGGCGGATTCGGGGCCTCCCGGGTTTTTCTCAGCCTGCTGGCTGCCGTGGAAGCTGGGGTGGACTTGGGAGAGAGATTGGATGACTGCAAGGTGACGTACAGGTTGTACAATTGCGCTTTGTTCATCCTGCGTGAAGGCTGAATATCAGAATTTATCAGCGCTTGTCTCAGACTCATGACTGTCCACTTTCCAATGGGTGGAATCGTGGGTACGGCCGAATGATAGGAGGATGCCGGGGAGAAAGCTGGAGTCCTCGCTGGTGGAGGTGAGGGCAGGCCTCGGCGTCTTGGCGTGCGGGGGGTTGCTTGTGCAGACCGGCGCCCGCGAGATGAAGCCTGGGGCTCGGAGGCGATATCAGGCGGAGAAGAAGTGGTCCTAGGGCCGGCTGATGGCGGCGGAGGAACCGGAGAGCGGTTGAGCTCGTCATCGGACGGTGAACGTTGCATTTGAGACATCGTTTGCAGAACGGAGAACCAAATGCTGAAAACTGTCGAGGAATAAGGGTGAGTTGACTGTGAATATTTATAGGCTTTACTCATGCTGATTGAGTGGATCTGTTGATTACTGATTGATGACAGCTGGTTGGAGTTACTTGATTGCTTGATCATTAGAACGTGTTCCTCCCGAACCTTGTTAATAAAACATCATTATGTGAAATGTTTATTACTACCTTAACCTGTTGTGTCATTTTTAAGGTTCTATTTTATCTACCTCTTTTTGCAGTAAAAGCAATCGTAATTTGTCTGGCTTATGGTCTCTACCGTGCTATCTTCTGTTGGACAAAACTGATTATTTTTCTGCTTCACATTTTAAAGTGTTGTGTCTTACCATATAGTTTTATTTTTATTAAATTAATTATGAACATTTGTATTTCCAACAGTTTTTAAGTGTAATGCACTTAGTTAACCTTTATGTTATATTCCTACGGCTGCTTGCATATGAACCATAAGCCCACACATTACAAGAATAAAGCTTACTTTGAGAAAAAATAATGGATAGAGTAATTGTTACCTAGATCAAAAAAATAATTTAGTTTTTCCTTGGTCAGGCACGAAGGCCACAGTTTTAAGTGCAAGTGTTAGTACTGAGACCACAAAAGTTGAAACATGGATGCATCTATCATCTACACCAGTAAAGGCATCCACATCTGGTCTTGGAGCAACACCTGCTAAAAGGCCCCGTATGGAACTGCTGGAGGAGAAGGATGAGGATGAAGGAAACCTTACAGACTTTCTGCAACCCCATGATTCCACATATGAGCCCGTTGACTCTTTTACAGAGGCTTCTGAACTTAGGTAATGTTGTGCAAATATAGTTTGTAAAATTTGTTATTTGTTGTATTTGTTTGCTTTGTCAAAAATTTAAATTGTATGCTTTGTACTTCCTTTAAGTGGGTTGGTCTCTTGTGATTATGAAGAAGCAAAGTACATTGTTTTTGAAAGCTCTCTCAGGGAGCTTTTCGAAACATGTCCTTTGTGCAAGCATAGCTGCAATGTCCAGCAATGTCGGCTTGGGACTTTTGTGTCTTTTAGTCTGGTCTGTGGCCATTGTCAATATGCTAAAAAAATGGTAGAGCCAGCCCAAGAGAGGAAGCACCCCAGTCGGAAATCTGCAATTGTCAGAAGCAGTTTACTTCACAGGTGGATCATTCATTCAGATGAATAAGGTATTTTTCTGATTGTGTGCAAAAAAATTCTGATTGTGTGCACTAAAAAAAAACACTAAGGTTAAACAACATCAATGCGTCTCTGCTATGTTTCCAGATTTGCAGAGCTATGAATCTGCAAATACACCATTACAACACATTCAGAAGGCATGCTCGTATGTTTCTGGAACCTTCCATATTCCACAAGTGGAAGATGGATCAACAGGCCATGTTCCAGCAACTGAAACCACAGGGCAAAATTCCTTTGAGTGGTGACATGCGTGCTGACTCTCCAGGTGAAATATTATTACTTCTTTGTTGGCCATAATTGCTAATGTGAATGATGTACAATTCAAAATTTTTGGTTACACACACTGATGTGTTAACTTTCACATATTTTATATATGTAGGACACTCTGCCAAATATGGCAGCTATACTTTTATGCACCTGGACAGCAATAAAATTCTGGATATTCAACTGGTACAGGTAACTCTGTGTCTCTGAACATAGTAAAGCCTTATATATTTTTTTTTTAATTGATTTTGCCAATGGTAAAATTTTAATTTGTCAGAGCAACGAAGTTGGAGGCAGTGCACACATGTACCCCTTTTCCACCAACAAGAACCGGGTGCTGGTTCAGAGCTAGAGCTAGAGCCGGTTCGGAGTTGGTTCTACTGACGGTTCTTCTAAGAACCGGTTTGCCTTTCCACAGGCTAGAGAGCCAAAACAGAGCCAGATCTTACGTCACTGTGTATACATCTCATGTTGCCCAGCAACGCTAACGCGGCAGCGCCAAACAAAAACACACCAGGCTTGTTCGAGATGGTTCGGCTTCACGCAGACCGATCGCCGCGTGACATTAAAGCACTGCGAAAGCGATCCAAAAGCACAAGGAGTCGTATGCTCTCCAAATACTCCCGGAGCTCTGATCGGTCCGCGACGCTCCGATGCATCTCGAACAAGTCTTACATCAACAATGGCGTTCGTTGCGTTACTATTGATGCTCATGGCTTTGCGAACCTACATCGGCATCCAAACACGGTGAATCCAACGCGTTCGTGCAGCTCGCCGTAACTTGCATAGACGGAGATTACAATCGAGCAGCTATTAGCTCGACTAGCAGCTATTAAAAAAATGGCGGTCACAAGTTTCTTTTCGTCTTGTTGGTCACGGTAACCCCGCCCCTAGCCCCTGACGCAAGCGGTTCTTACTCTAGCCCAGCAATGTTTTGGTGCTACTTAAGAACCACTTTTACTGGTTCGGAGCTGGTGCTTTGGTGGTCGAAAAACAAAGCACCGATTTGAAACTAGGCTCTGGCTCCGAACCAGCACCAGCTCTGCCTTGGTGGAAAAGGGGTAATGGAGAAGGAAGGACTCAGAAGAGGTCTGGATCTTCTAGAGTCTAACAACTTAAATGTGGAATACATTGTGACCGATCGGCACACACAGGTGCAGAAGTATCTGAGGGAGAGAGCTGTAAAACAGTACTATGACGTTTGGCACGTCGTGAAAGGTAAATGGAAGTATACATTAATTTTATAGATGTTTTAAATTTGTTTTATTATTTGAAATTAGTATTGTACATACATGTTCATTTTAGGTTATAATACTTTACTTGAAGGGGTGTGCGAAAAACTGACATGACACATTCATAATCATGACATGACACATTTCATGAATATGATGGAGGTTTTATGATATTTAACAACAGTTGTCATAAACATTCCTAAAACCACGTTCAGATTCATGACGTCATGTCATGATTATGAAGGTGTCATGTCAGTCTTATGCACCTCAATTCTAACCAAAATGTATTTAGGCCTACTACAAAACATGTATTATGCAAAGGTCTGATCTCTGCATATTCTAAATTTTGTTTGATTAAATTTTTTTTTTTTTAGTTATTATTACTTTTTTTAAATCATCCAGGGCTATCGAAAAAATTGGAGAAACTGTCCAGAAACAAAGAGTGCCAGGTGCTGCGCAAGTGGTTGCCAGGTATCAAAAATCACATGTACTGGTCAGCCATGTCTTCTAATGAAGGAGCTGAGAAAGTTGCTAAATGGAAGAGTTTATTGAACCACATTCAGAATGTCCACACTCATGACAGCCCAGAATTTCCTAAGTGTGCTCATGAAGACAAAGTTTCTACAGACCATAATAAATGGTTAAAACCCGGTTTGTGAACATTTTTTTTTATGTAACTGACCGAATTTTGTTCTTATTTTAACACCTCCTGAACCCCCAACCCCCCACAGGCTATCTGAGTTTGAGAACGACTTAAAACAAAGAGAAGTCGCAATTCACACTTAATTCTATACATTAGCATTAGGCTATTAAAGTGTTGATAATGAAGGAATTTAGTTATTTAGGCTACATGTAGTAATATTTCTGTCATAAAAGATTATTACTAAACATTTAATTATTTCAATAATTGAAGAAATAAAACGCTGCCTCGGTTTGGGCCAGCTTTTTACAAGCAAAACTAAATACAATCTTCAAACGCATGTTCATTTGTTGTCATGAACAAAATGTTCAACTCAATGTTAAATTCCATGGAGATCTTTGGATCCTTACAACCAGGGAGCATGCGATTTGTGAATTATTATATATATATATATACAGTCATGGCCAAAATTGTTGGCACCCCTGGTAAATATGATCAAAACTGGCTGTAAAAAAATAAATCTGCATTGTTTATCCTTTTGATCTTTCATTCAAAAAATTGCCAAAATTCTAACCTTTCATTGAAGCAAGAGAATTGAAAGTGGGGCTAAATCACATTATGAAATAAATGTTTTTCTCCAAAACACGTTGGCCACAATTATTGGCACCCTTTTATTAAATACTTTTTGCAACCTCCTTTTGCCAAGATAACAGCTCTGAGTTTTCTCCTATAATGCCGGATGAGTTTGGAGAACACCTGACAAGAGATCAGAGACCATTCCTCCATACAGAATCTCTCCACATCCTTCAGATTCCCAGATCCATGTTGGTGCTTCTTCTCTTCAGTTCAGCCCACTCATTTTCTATAGGGTTCAGGCCAGGGACTGGGATGGCCATTGCAGATCTTGGTTTTGTGCTCAGTGACCCATTTTTGTTTTGATTTTGATATTTGTTTTTGGATCACTGTCCTGTTGGAAGATCCAAACATGGCCCGTTATAAGATTTCTAGCCCCGGCTGTTAGGTTTCGATTTTTTATCTGTTGGTATTTGATCCAATCCATGATGCCATGTATCTGAACAAGATGTCCAGGACCTCTGGCAGAAAATTAGGCCCACAGCAGTAAAGATACAGCAGAGTATTTCATTTTACACATGGGGTACTTTTTTATCAGTGAGCCTTGGAGGAATGGCGTCACTGCTTTATCGTCTGGACTGATCATAAGAATTTGGAATACATTAGGACGGCCAAAAGGTTGAACTCCAGGCAGGCTCGGTGGGCACTTTTTTTCGGCCGTTTTGATTTTACCCTCTCGTATCGTCCGGGTTCCAAGAACATCAAACCCGATTCTTTGTCGCGTATTTTTAACCGGTCCGAACACGCACCTACTCCCGAGCGCATTTTTCCTGAGACCCTAATTGTCTCTACGCTCACTTGGGAGGTCGAATCGAGAGTCAAGAAGGCTCTAGAAAGGGTAACGCCTCAGATTCGGTGCCCACCTAACCGCTTATTTGTGCCGGAGGAATTACGTCCAGACGTCATTCAGTGGGGTCATTGCTCTAGTCTTGCTTGTCATCCAGGAGTTAGTCGCACTTTATTCTTAGTCAGACAACGATTCTGGTGGCCGCTTATGGCTCGCGACGTTCACAATTTTGTTTTGGCTTGCTCAGTCTGTGCCATTGGCAAGTCGTCTAATCGACCCCCAGATGGGTTACTCCAACCGCTGTCGGTGCCTTCGAGACCCTGGTCCCATATCGCACTAGATTTTGTTACCGCCCTCCCACCCTCCCAGGGTAACACGGTAGTTTTGACCGTGGTGGACCGATTCTCGAAGGCAGCCCACTTTATTCCCTTGCCCAAATTGCCTTCAGCCAAGGAGACAGCGGTTGCAGTCGTGGATCACGTCTTTCGGTTACATGGCCTCCCGACAGACGTGGTTTCTGACAGGGGGCCCCAATTTTTGTCTAAATTTTGGCGAGAGTTTTGTAAGTTGCTGGGGGCGACGGTCAGTCTGTCTCCTGGGTTTCACCCCCAGAGTAATGGTCAGACTGAGAGAGCCAACCAAGATCTGGAAAGAACCTTGCGATGTACGGTTGCCAAGAATCCTTCCTCCTGGAGTCAACAACTGTCTATGGTGGAGTACGCCCACAATTCGTTGCCAGTGTCATCTACGGGCCTATCTCCCTTTGAGTGTAGTATAGGGTACCAGCCACCTGTTTTTCCTAGTCTGGAGTCCGAAGTCGCGGTTCCCTCCGCTTACGCCTTCGTCCAGAGGTGTCACCGCACTTGGACTAGAGCCCGTGAGACTTTACTCCAAGTGGGGGCGCGCACCAAGGCCAAAGCCGATCGCCACCGGCGTAGGCCTCCCGTATATGTCATCGGTTCCAAAGTGTGGCTTTCTACCAAAAACATTCCGCTCCGCTCCGTGTCCAATAAACTGGCTCCTAAATTCATTGGCCCGTTTTCAGTCACCAAGATTGTTAGTCCGGTGGCTGTCCGCCTCAACCTTCCCCTAGCGTTCAAGAGAATTCATCCGGTATTCCACGTATCCAAAATTAAGCCCATTTTTTTCCCCCGCATTAATCCGCCTGCCCCGGTTCCCCCACCGCCGCGGCTCGTAGATGGGGAACCTTGCTATTCGGTCCGTCGTATTCTGGACTCTAGGCGGAGGGGACGCGGGTTCCAGTACTTGGTGGACTGGGAAGGTTACGGTCCGGAGGAGAGAAGTTGGGTTCCGACTCGTGACATCCTGGATCACTCTCTTATCGATGATTACAATCGACTGGTAAGGGAGTCTGGGAACGCCGTGAGGCGTTCCTAGAGGAGGGGGTACTGTCACGGTTGTTGAATGCATTGCCTCTTCTTTGTCTCGTGTCTTTGTTTGTTTATGTGTGAGTGGGCGTTGTCCCACTCACGTGTTTGTTCAGCGCTCCAGCTGATCGTCATCATCATCATCATCATCATCATCATCATCATCATCATTCACAGCTGCGGCTCATTTCCTCTCCCATAAATACTCACCTCGTTCTCTGTTCCAGTGTCGGATTGTTTGTCGTTGTTTGGTGGAGTCTGGCCGTGTTCCGCGATCGTCATTGTGTGTTCCTGTTCCCGAGTTTCCTGTCAGTTTCTCCTCACCTCTTCACCGGGCTTTTGGATCCTCACCTCTCACCGCACCAGCACTTCACAGACCATCGAGTCCCTGCACGAGCCTGAGTCGCCGCCTCCCTGTCTTCGTTGAGAACTGTTCTGAGTTTTGTCCTTCCAATAAATATTGAGTACCTGCAACTGCTTCCTGTTATTTCTGTCATGACAGGCTGAGCATCTCCGCAAACTAATAGAAAATAACCAAAATAATCCAAAGTTTTTATTTAACACTGTGGTTAGACTAACAAATAAACAGACATCACCTGACCAAAATATTCCGTTACATTTTAGTAGTAATGATTTCATGAATTTCTTCTCTGAGAAAATAGAAAGCATCAGAAATACAATTGTAAATGTACAATCTTTGACAGCGTCTTATGATTCAGCCTCAATTATCACCCCTCAACAACAACTACAGAGCTTTACAACTATAGGACAGGAAGAGCTAAATAAACTTATCACTGCATCCAAACCAACAACATGTTTATTAGATCCAATACCCACTAAACTACTGAAAGAAGTGTTACCTGTAGTGGAAGAGCCTCTTCTCAATATTATTAACTCGTCTCTATCTTTAGGTCACTTTCCAAAAACGTTCAAGCTGGCAGTTATAAAACCTCTTATTAAGAAACCACAATTAGATCCAAATAACCTAGCAAATTACAGACCCATTTCAAATCTTCCATTTATGTCTAAAATACTAGAAAAAGTTGTGTCCGCTCAATTGTGCTCTTTCTTGCTGAAAACGATATCTATGAAAAGTTTCAGTCTGGATTCAGGCCACATCATAGCACAGAAACTGCACTCGTTAAAATTACAAATGATTTACTTTTAGCTTCTGACCAAGGGTGTATCTCAATACTAGTTTTACTCGATCTTAGTGCTGCGTTCGACACTATAGATCATAAAATACTCTTAGATCGACTTCAAAATTACACTGGTTTTCAGGGACAGGCATTAAGCTGGTTTAGATCGTACCTATCAGACCGTTACCATTTTGTCCATTTAAATGGGGAAAAATCAAAGATAACGTCAGTAAATTATGGATTGCCGCAAGGATCTGTATTAGGCCCTCTGCTATTCTCAATTTATATGCTGCCACTTGGTAATATTATAAGAAAACATGGAATAAGTTTCCACTGTTATGCTGATGACACTCAATTATATATTTCATCACAAATTCAGATAAAACAGAGGTATTACTGATTGGTCCAAAAAACTGCCCACAAAACCTCTTACAATACAACCTTAATCTAGAAGGATGTCCTGTTACTTTATCCTCTACAGTAAAAGATCTGGGTGTTATACTAGACCGCAACTTGTCTTTTGAAAATCATATTTCAAATGTCACAAGAACAGCCTTTTTCCACCTTAGAAACATTGCTGAGCTACGTAACATGCTCTCTGTTTCTGATGCAGAAAAGTTAGTTCATGCATTCATGACCTCGAGACTAGATTACTGTAATGCTTTATTAGCTGGTTGTCCTGCATCCTCAGTAAACAAGCTACAGTTAGTCCAAAATGCAGCCGCTAGAGTTCTTACTAGGTCAAGAAAATATGATCATATAACACCAATTTTATCATCTCTACATTGGTTACCTATTAAGTTCCGTATCAATTACAAAGTATTGCTACTGACCTATAAAGCCCTAAATGGTTTAGCTCCTGTGTATTTAAGGGATCTTCTATCGCCCTACAATCCATCGCGCTCTTTAAGATCGCTAAATTCGAGGCTTCTGGTCGTACCTAGGATAACTAAGTCCACTAAAGGAGGGAGGGCATTTTCACATCTAGCTCCTAAACTCTGGAATAGCCTTCCTGATATTGTCCGAGGCTCAGACTCGCTCTCCCAGTTTAAAACTAGATTAAAGACGCATCTCTTTAGCCAAGCATTCACATAATGCATCTCATACCTTTTATACTACAGTTAAATCAGATCAAATGCATTCATATTATGAACAGCAGCTACGCTAATTATTTCCCATCTACCTTCTTTTGTTGTTATAGAGTTATAATAGAGTTCGTCAGCTCCAGTTACGTATCCAGCCCCTCATGGAGACTTCAGATGCCCCAAAGAGACGACTCGACGCCTGTGACGAGACGACCCAACGCCGGCGATATGTTATGCCCTAAATTTATGATTAACTAACTGTATTTTTGTATGTACATTTCTGAAATGCATTTTCTGTAAAGCTGCTTTGAAACAATATGTATTGTGAAAAGCGCTATACAAATAAATTTTAATTGAATGTTTGTTCGGGATTTGAACCCGAGTCATCTAAATGATCAATACGTAAGTTCTACCACTCGGCCATGAATTTACTCACTGAGAAAATGCCCAATCGTAGGTTTCTCCAGTGTGTGTTCTCCAGAGAAGCGCTCTTCATTCGTCCTCAATAGAATAGTAAAAAAATAATCAGCTTTATTGCACCTAATTTATTTTTGTTTTGCCAGCGCGCCGGCTGGCGCGGCGGTAATAGGCATTCTGGTTGACTACCTAATGTATATGGTGCCCTCTATAGGCTCATGTTGTTATTATTTTATGCAGCCCTACAAGTATATGCCTACAAGGCACAACAATCCTGGTGTTCATTACATACAGTATATATATTGTATATAATTTTAAATTGCAATTTTAACCAGAAAAATCTAAAAATGTATAGTTTATCTTGATATCAGCATGTTCACAATTTTTTTTTTTTTTTTTTTTTTTTACAGGGACCAGATGGCACTGAGGAGTCCCACTTACTTAAACATTCACATGAGTCTCTGTACATGCACATGGTAAAATGAAAAATCAAACAACATGGAAATGGCAGGTAAGTACTATGTTTCAGGAATGGCACAAATGTGTGATCAGTGTCTTCAATAATGTGCTTTTTTTTGTCCTTTGTTGTCTATCTTTGGATTATGCTGTGTTGTAAATAAACAAAAAAACAAAAACAAAAAAAGCCATTCTTTTTTAAACTCTCTCCTTATCTTTGTGCAAGGTCCCTCATAATGACAGGGCCTGGTAGCACCTAATAGGGCCATTATGGGAGGGTCTTTGTCTTTCTCAGGTGTGAAACACATCAATATTCATGATGGTTCACACCTACTCGCATAAAGCTTTCTTACACAAAACATGTCTTACAAATTTTAAAGGGGTGGTAAAATGCCCTTTTCACAAGATGTAAAATAAATCTCTGACCCCTTGGTTCTGCGCCACCACTGCAGGAGTCTCATGTACAGGAGGCCAAAAGTTATTACGTTGGACGCAGCTACCATGAGACCCAACAGTCTCTGAAACTGTTTCACAGTGAGTGACTGGCCTAGTTTTACCTAGGCTGAAGGGAAGAACCCGATATTGGTATCACTTCGCCCCCGAAAGTGAACCTCAGGGACTTCCTGTGATGAGGACGGATGGCTACATGGAAGGACGCGTCCTTCGCACTATCGTGACAAACCAGTCCTCGGACTGAATCTGTGAAACAATCTGTTTGATTGTAAGCTTCCATCCTTCTTTGGAACAATTAAAAACCTGTTAGCGTTCAGCCAGAGCGAGGACGCACTGAAGCGTTTTTTTTTTTAATAGTTCAAAGTTACTTTAGTTATCAGATTTAATGTTATTACCTTGACAAACTATACATCATTAAAAAGATATAAGTCTCACGTTTCAGTATTTGACCACTATTGTATTCTGAGAAACTTATAGTGACAGTTATGTCTTAATTTGTGTCAGGATTTATGTAATGAAAAAATGAGTCGATACCTTTAATATGAATTATGTGCGTCAGCCTCTCCATTCATAAAAAAAACTCCCGTGCTGTTGTCATGAGAACGCTTGACAAAACAACGTCCCTCAGGGCTTTTGGCTCAAAAATGTGCAGATTGATAGATTATCATAGGTTTACATCAGATTTCTATAGACAGGAATAATATTTATTGAATTTATATCAAAATGCGTCGATGTAATCATAAAGAGCGCTGGATACTCTGATGTACTGGGTTTTCAATCTATACCAGCAGCCGGAGGGCGCCAGATACACAGTATTTTCCAAATATGGGTGCACTGCACACAAAGAAGAACCAACCATGTGACATTCCAGGACGTCACTCACATAAACAAAGCTAACAGAGATCACTATTACATGCAGATAAAGATGTTTTGGAGACAATAAACATGATTGCAATGATATTTGATTTACCTGTGTTCTTCGAGCCATGTCAGGTATTTTTATAATAATAGATTATATTTATAATGTAATGCTAATCGATATAGACTTTATCATCGTGCAGAATACTATAAAATAATACATTTTCTGTCTGATTTTTTAATCTGAAGCCAAATAAGCTCGCAGAAGGTTATTTAAAACACTCGACTTGAGCTATAAAGTAAGTTTGGAGCACAAACATGGTTTTAATCTCATAAATGTCATGTATTGATGGTGTGCTAAGCTAACATGCTAACGTTAGCTAGCTCAGGTGCACCTGCCATCTAGCTGTTATTTTTATGAATTTTTCTAAATAGGAATGCTTACTGAACTGTTTCTTTATTCAAGAAAGGCATTTGATACAGTTTCAAATGTGAAGTGAGAACTTTGATACAAGAAATTAGGGGGTGAAACAGCGTGAATAGCCAGTCGTTAGCCATAATGCAGACAAAATAAATGCAGATTTAGGGCCATAACCAGGCTGGAGATGTGTGAATGTGAGCAGGAGAAACTGACACTGAATGGGGCTCGTTTGCACCACAAAACAACAGAGACAATAGACTGAATAGATGCTTATAGATGACAATAAACACAAGTTTGCATTTTCAATTCTAATAAAATTAAAGTCATATGACATGATCTTGAAAAACATTTAACTAAATGCAGAGTTTTAGACTTATCACCTTCACATTTTAAATATAACATGGTCAGACATGTGGCATTAGCTGGAGTGCAATTCTAGATTGCTACAGTCCCAACTTCAATTTAATTTTCATGAAGATGTTTCATAAAAATAAATTTCTATTAACTTACACAACTTTGAAGCTATTCATACAAATTTTTTTTCATTATGACAATAATTAATTCTACATTTCCAATAAAGTGCCAGGTGTCAGCTTTCAAATGAGACCATACTTGTGCTTTTAGTACAAAGGGTTCATGAACTGTATTTGTTTTAGTTTGGGTATGCCATTTCAGGGGATTTTTCAAAAGTGGTGCTGCAGGCTAACAGGTTAAGTAACGGCTATAAACCTCTGACTCCCTGCTGGGAGGAGGAACCCTTTCTATAGCCTCCTTTCGCAGAAGAGTCTGTACTTCTTGCTCGATAAACCAGAGCCTGCTCTGGGTCCACCACCGTAGGGAATACCCCTAAAAATCTGGGCAGAAGAACCGAACTGAATTCTCTAACCCTTTACATAGTGAGCAGGTCCCAATGAGATATATTTGGCAGTAGCTTACACGCTGCCAGAAAATCTACTAAGGGGACCAGTCTCTCGAGACTCGCCTCTGGTATTGGTCGAACAGCCACTTTGGTGCCCTGTAAGGCGAACCGGCAGGGAACAACCGAACTGACTGTTCTACGACCCTCCTCGGAGGATCGTTGGGAAATGCAGGCAACCCTGTGCCCTGAAGTGGCGAACCAGCAGGGAACAATCGAACTGACTGCTTTACGACCCTCCTCGGAGGATCGTTTGGGAACGCTGACATCTTAGTGCCCTGAAGTGGCGAACCGGCAGGGAACAACCGAACTGGCAGCGCTACGACCCTCCTCAGAGAGTTGCTTCCCAGAGGGCGCCAGGTAGAAACGGGCGCCGTATTTAGATGAGTTGGAACCGTTTCTCCCCGGAGGGAAATGCCCTCAGAAGTCTGACGTTCCCAGCACCAGGACTTTTTCTTAGTCAAAACCTTCTTCGAGATAACGACTGTCCTCAGATCTGTCTTATCCCAGGACAACAATGACTGAGACTACTAGTGTTGTCAAAAGACCCGGTACTTCGGTACCATTTCGGTACTAAAAAAATTAAATGGTTACGGTACCAGCTTTTCTTAAGTACCGGTGGTACCGAAGTATCGGGTTAATCCGGTTCTTGACGCGCTGTCCGAAAGGTGCACAGTTGCGTTCTCTTCATAAACACACTGAGACATGGCGACCGGCGGCGCTACTAATGCGGTGGCTCTGAATCCACTTGTTGACAAGAAAGGAGGAAAGAGCCGTTCACATAGCGCATTTTTTGCGCGTGCAAATTCGTTTTCCAGGCGCGCCTCTGTTCATGGTTGCATAGCAACGGCAGACGCAACGGGAGAGCACGTGCTTGTGGAAAGGAGAAAGCGGTGCAAACTGCGCTCTCCATGATGACGAGGAAGTATCAAATAATTAACTGATTTCTAGCCCTTGCATTAGCTTTACTACTAGATATATTCATTGAGATGAGAAATAAAAAGCCGCCCTGTATACAGCTATGATCAGCTGTTTGGCCGAGCTTTCCATGTTGTTACGGAAAGGCCGCTGGTTTTTGTCACATGACCTGTTGAGATGCATTGAAGTGCATCTCACTGAATTTATTGTATCTAGTTTAAAAGGCCTTTTAAATATGAACGCAGTTTTGGATTAAATAAAAGGACAGTCAAATAAAACACGTTTTATCTCCTGTTTAGTTGGTAACACTACAATAAGATACCATTCATTAACATTACTTAATGCCTTATCTAACATCAACACATTGAGTGAACAATATATTTTTACAACATTAATGTATGTTTGTGAATGTTATTTAATACAAACACTTGATTGTTCATGAACAGATAAAACTTTTGATTTAAAAAATGTATTAGTAGGCTACATTTTTTAATTACCCCAAGGAGAATAATTGCTTCAGTGTATAACTATTGTTCCCTTTCGTCCTGGGAACTCCGACGTGTCGTCGGGGGAGTTCCCTGACGAATTGGGATCACGCTAGGGAGCCAATTGCCAAACAAAACAACATCTTTGGAAGAAGAGGGTCTCTCTAGTGTCGGTGTGACGGCGCTTCAGCGATCGCCGCGTTCCTGCCTGCTGCTGACGTCTTTTTCATACAAAAAGAAAAAAGAAAAAGAGCCGTTTTCACGGCTGGTAGTGTGAGTGCAGCACAGCAGGCTTGCAGTTTCCCTGCTGTGTCTGCCGCGGTTGGTCCCTCGGTGCTTCGGCACGTGTTAGAGAGCACTCTCTCTCTTCTAAAAGAGTGTCACGGGGGTTTCGCGTCCTTTTCAGGAGGTCGACTCACCCGTGCGTTTCTGGATGCGGTCGACTTCTCCCTCAGGAAGATGGTCATAAACACTGCCTCTCGTGTATGGGCTTAATGCACGCTGAGGCAGCGTGTATGAATGAGTCATGTTCTCATTGCGGGAACATGACTCTGGCGATGTTGCGTTCAAGACTACGAACCCTGAAATATGGGGGAGTCCCTTCAGTGAATCCCTGTTCTAGTTCGGAACTACCCCCTTCGGGTGTGGTGGCTTCGGCTGAGCCGGATCCAGAAATGGCCACTATGCTCGAAAGGGCGGCTGCGAATGTCGGGCTCGTCTGGAACCCTCCACCGGGTCCCGAACCTTCGCGGCTGGATGATTGGTGTCTCGGAGCGGGCCGAACTATTGCCCCGCGGCCCGCTCCAGTACCTTTCTTCCCTGAAGTGCATGAGGAGCTGAGGAAGTCTTGGCTGGCCCCTCTGGCGACCAGACGTAGACAACCTCACTCCTCCTTCCTCACCACCCTTGATGGCGGAGCGGCGCACGGGTACGAGGGAATCCCCCCAGTGGAGCGGTCGGTTGCGATGCAGTTGTGTCCTAAGACCGCTTCCACTTGGCGGGGTGCCCCTTCACTCCCCTCCCGCGCCTGTAGGTTCTCCTCTGGTCTGACCAGGGATGCCTACACGGCGTGTGGAGACGCCGCTTCCGCCCTGCATGCCATGGCGCTGCTCCAGGTCCACCAGGCCAAGGCACTCCATGACTTGCAGGCGGGTGGTCCCGACCCAAGATTGCTGCAGGAGCTGCGTGAGGCGACGGACTTCGCCCTCCGGGCGACGAAAGTCACCTCACGTTCCTTGGGTCGTGCGATGTCCACTTTGGTGGTCCAGGAACGCCACCTTTGGCTTACCCTTGCGGATCTGCGGGAAGCGGAGAAGAACAAACTTCTCAACTTCCCCATTTCCCAAGGGGGCCTCTTCGGCGACGCGGTGGAGAGCTTCGCCCAAGAGTTCTCTACCGCCCAGAAGCAGTCAGAGGCGATACGGCACGTCCTGCACAGGAAGCGAACTGCTGCTAGTCCGTCTCCTGTGGCCATAGAGCCTCCGGCTGCTCGTCGCCGAGGGCGCCCTCCTGCGACCGCTCCTCCTTCAGGGCAGCAGTCTAAACCTGGAGGCCGGAGGTCTGGTCGTAAGAAGGCGCCCCAACCCGCTCAGACGCCTTCGGCCTCTTCTCGCAAAAAGAGGGGCGGAAAGCGTTCCTGAGACGGGCGACCTGGAGGAGGACCTGGATTTTGCTCTTCGGGAGGGTGCCTCTGCACACCTCCTTCCCCCGGGGGAGGGCCGGGTGGAGAATTTGTTGTTTGTTTCTGTTCCGCCGCTGACCCCAAATTTTCAATAAAAGAGTCTCCCCCGTCCGAGAGGGTCGCAGTGGTAGTGCACGCCGCCTCCGAACGGCGCCCCTCCCGCTCCCCTCTCCCCAGTTCCCGGATAGCAGTGACGCAGCCCCGGTTGCGTCGCTCCTGTCTGCGGCTGGGCCAGGAGGCGCAGAGACCAGGACACAAGGAGTCAGGGCCTTGCTCCTCGTCTCTCCCCCTCCTCTCGCCATCGGGCAGCCCGCAGCAGAATGCCCACGGGCCTTCTCTGCCGTCTGCCCCCCGGTGGAAGCAGGTTGGTGTCAAATTCGTCACCCAGACCCCGCTCTCGGTCGCTACAACGCCACCAGAGCCAGGTCCCTGTCTCCCACCTCGCTGCCCCTCCGCTGGTACGCCGGTGGTGCGGGTGGGCCGGTTGGGACTGTATCTGAGAGCCTGGCTAGCGCTTTCGGGTCCGTCCCGATGGCTCATCCGCACCATTCGGCTCGGCTATGCAATTCAGTTTGCACGCCGGCCTCCCAAGTTCAGGGGCGTCCACTTCACCCGTGTGCGGTCAGTGGATGCCCCTGTCTTGCGGAAAGAGATCGACGCCCTGCTGGCGAAGGGCGCGATCGAGCCGGTCCCTCCTGCCGAGATGAGGTCCGGGTTTTACAGCCCCTACTTCATTGTACCCAAGAAAAGCGGGGGGTTACGGCCAATCCTGGACCTGCGAGTTTTGAATCGGGCCCTGCACAAACTCCCGTTCAAAATGCTCACGCAGAAGTGCATTTTCGAATGCATCCGTCCCCAGGATTGGTTTGCAGCGATCAACCTGAAGGACGCGTACTTTCACGTCTCGATTCTTCCTCGTCACAGACCGTTTCTACGGTTTGCTTTCGAGGGTCGAGCGTATCAGTACAAAGTCCTACCCTTCGGGCTGGCCCTGTCGCCCCGTGTCTTCACGAAAGTCGCGGAGGCGGCCATTGTTCCCATGAGAGAGCAAGGCGTTCGCATCCTCAACTACCTCGACGACTGGCTCATTCTAGCTCACTCGCGAGATGTGTTGTGCGATCACAGGGACATGGTGCTTCAGCACCTCAGCCGGTTGGGGCTTCAGGTCAACTGGGACAAGAGCAAACTCTGCCCCGTGCAGAGGATCTCTTATCTCGGTATGGAGCTAGACTCGGTCACTCGGACTGCGCGCCTCACGGAGGAGCGCGTCCAGTCAGTGCTCACCTGCCTCAGGTCCTTTCGAGGCAGGACAGCGGTTCCACTGAAACAATTTCAGAGGCTCCTGGGGCATATGGCAGCCGCAGTAACGCCGCTCGGCCTGTTACATATGAGACCGCTTCAGCGCTGGCTTCACGATCGAGTCCTGAGGTGGGCGTGGCGGAGCGGCACGTTCCGGGTCAAAGTCACCCCGCACTGCCGCCGAACCTTCTACCCATGGTTAGAACCTGCGTTTCTACGGGCTGGAGTGCCCTTAGTCCAGGTGTCCAGGCATGCTGTGGTTTTCACAGATGCTTCTGCCATGGGGTGGGGTGCCACGTACAAAGGGCATGCAGTCTCGGGTCTGTGGACGGGGCCCCAGCTGCATTGGCATATCAACTGCCTAGAGTTGCAAGCAGTACGCCTAGCTTTGTGTCGCCTCAAGGGGTTTCTCAGACACAAGCACGTACTGGTCCGTACGGACAGCACTGCGACCGTTGCGTACATCAACCATCAAGGTGGTCTACGCTCCCGTCGTATGTCGCGACTCACCTCCCACCTCCTCCTATGGAGTCAGAAGCATCTGAGGTCGCTTCGTGCCGTTCATGTTCCAGGGGCGCTCAACCGTGTGGCAGACGAGCTTTCACGGCAGCCTCCCCTGCCAGGAGAATGGCGACTCCATCCCCAGGTGGTCCAGCTGATTTGGAGTGTCTTCGGAGCCGCACAGGTAGACCTGTTTGCCTCTCCAGACACGACCCATTGCCAGTGGTTTTACTCCCTGACCGAGGGGACCCTCGGTACGGACGCCCTGGCACTCAGCTGGCCCCGAGACCTGCGCAAGTATGCGTTTCCCCCAGTGAGCCTTCTTGCACAGACTCTGTGCAAGGTCAGGGAGGACGAGGAGCAGGTCCTTCTAGTGGCGCCGTATTGGCCCACCAGGACTTGGTTCACGGAACTCATGCTCCTCGCGACAGCCCCCCCTTGGCCGATTCCTCTGAGGAAGGACCTCCTCTCTCAGAGACGGGGCACTCTATGGCACCCGCGTCCAGACCTCTGGAAACTCCATGTCTGGTCCCTGGACGGGACGCGGAGGTTCTAGGTGGTCTACCACAGGCAGTGGTAGACACCATCACTTCCGTTAGAGTCCCCTCTACGAGGCGCCTCTATGCGTTGAAGTGGAACCTGTTCGTCGCTTGGTGTTCCTCCCGTCAGGAGGACCCCCGAACTTGCTCGATAGGAGTCGTGCTTTCCTTCCTGCAAGATGGGTTGGAGCGAAGGCTGTCTCCCTCCACCCTCAAAGTGTATGTTGCTGCAATAGCCACACATCACGATGCAGTAGAGGGTAAATCTTTGGGGAAGCACGACCTGATCATCAGATTCCTTAAGGGTGCTAGAAGGTTAAATCCACCTCGTGTTTCGCACCCTGTACCCTCTTGGGACCTAGCTCTGGTGCTCAGAGCTCTTCAAAGTCCTCCCTTTGAGCCTTTGTCAACAGTGGAGCTTAATATCCTGTCCAATAAGACAGCGCTCCTGTTGGCATTGGCCTCTTTCAAGAGGGTTGGGGATCTGCAAGCTTTTTCGGTCGACGAATCGTGCCTAGAGTTCGGGCCGGGCCTTTCTCACGTTGTATTGAGACCCCGGCTTGGATATGTGCCCAAGGTTCCTACCACTCCCTTCGCGGATCAGGTAGTGAACCTGCAAGCGCTGCCCCAGGAGGAGGCAGACCCAGCCCTAGCTTTTCTCTGTCCCGTCCGCGCCCTGCGGGTTTATGTTGACAGAACGCAAAGCTTTAGGACCTCAGATCAGCTCTTTGTTTGTTATGGAGGCCAGCAGAAGGGGAAGGCTGTCTCCAAGCAGAGGTTGGCTCACTGGTTAGTGGATGCTATCACCCGAGCGTATGAGTCTCTGGGTGAGCCTTGTTCTCCCAGGTTGCGTGCTCACTCCACTAGAGGTGTTGCCGCTTCCTGGGCTTTGGCTCAAGGCGCCTCGCTGACAGACATCTGTAGAGCTGCGGGCTGGGCGACACCGAACACGTTCGCTAGGTTTTATAGCCTGCGTGTGGAACCTGTTTCCTCCCGAGTGCTCGCTACGGCCAGTGGTGCGAGGGAATAGGTTGTGTCGGCTTGCTACGCCACCCTGCGCTTCGGCCAGGTCCGTGCGTTTTTTGCTCCGTTGGCGCCAACGTTGGTGAGCCTCGTGAGTTCCTCCATCACCCCTCCGGTGCCTGGCGTAGCGGACCGCCAGCGCCAGGTCTGCTACCTCTAATCGAGTTGCTAGTAGACTGGGTGTTCTCTAGTGGTCTCTACTGTGACCCATCATGCCATGTGCAGTTCAGCCGTGTCTTCCCCTTGGCAGACTCTTTCTGTCGTCCCTGTAGAGTTCGCTCCCACTTCCTAGGATGGGACCACCTCAGGGACTGCCATATGTTTCACTATCCCACTGGGCTAGTACATATGTGTATTCCAGGCCTTCCTCAGGCAGGCTGGGGCTTCCGCAGCGTTCCCTTTCCCTTTTTTTGGGTTAGGGCACGTTTTCCCAGTGTTATCCAATATCCACTGAGCGGGTCTTGTGGAACAGCAGTGTGATTCCTAGCTAGCTCCCGCAACTTATTACAAGAAAATGCTGCAGGGTAGCTTAGCTGGGCGCTGGAAGGGGCCAGCACCATGGCGTTTTATTAGGGATCCCAATTCGTCAGGGAACTCCCCCGACGACACGTTGCCATGTTGCTGTACCTTCGCCGAGGACTGGACACTGTTCGGCTCCTCAGCGAAAAGCAATGTTTACTTCCGCGCTTTATACCCGCGCTGACAGGCGGGTCGCGGAATGCAAATCTTGCATGCCAATGTCCATTGGCTCGTTTTATTTGTCTCGAAGGCAATTGGCTCCCTAGCGTGATCCCAATTCGTCAGGGAACTCCCCCGACGACACGTCTCCGTTCCCTGTACTCAGGGAACGAGGGTTACATACGTAACCGAGACGTTAGGTCATTTTATCTAATGTCATCTAACAAATCGATATACACTTTAATATATGCAAATTTAATCTAAATTAGCTTTGGTGCCGAAATTGGTACCGAGAACCATGGATTTTCACAGGTATCGGCACCGAATACTGAAATTTTGGTACCGTGACAACACTAGAGACTACTCTCGAGACTGGTCTCTAGTATAGCTTGAACAGCCAATCCAGCGTCCTGAAACGGATGACCGGCAGGAAATAAAAAACGAACTGGCCCCTCTTAAACCCTCCTTCTGCGAGTCAGACACTGAGATCAGAACTCGCTGGAGGGCACTGAAGGGAGATGGGCACCATATCATGAGGTGTTATCCATTTCCCCCCTGGGAATTCACCATGTATTTCCTCAGAATTTAATTAAAGATCAGATAGGTACATATTTAATTTTCTCAAAAATTAAATACAGCCAAATATCAAACAGACAAGTAGATACGGTCTGGATGAAAAAAATATTAAAACCGACATCTAACTCCTCAAATATAAGATGAGTAGATATTTAATTTTCTCAAAAATTAAATGCAGCCAAATATCAACCAGACAAGTAGAAATGGTCTAGGAGAAAGGCTGAATATAGTGTATTAATATAGACTTCAAATTAGAAGAGTATTTAACATTTAATTTAATCAAATTGACAATAAAAAACAATAAACAAGACATAAGTTTGCATACAATCATAAGAGAAAGGGAAATTCCCATCCGCTCAATTCCCTGCGCATATTATACATTGCGGACCCATTATCTGCACGTTGCCTCGGCAAACGCGAGATGAGCCACTAGATTATTATTGCAGATATGCAGACCCATATTCTACGCGCTGCCTCGGCAAAAAAAGCAGGGAACTGAGCCATTAGATTATTATCGTAGAGAAGATTATTATCCCTCATGAAGAAAGCCAACAGGAGCTGAGCTAAAATTCTCGATAGTGTATATGTTACACGTCGGGAATTTATGAATGAACACTGTCAGCCCCCTTTTTCAAGAGCTGACCGTGCATGCTCCACTCCCAAACAAACAACACATCAATCGCGTATTCCCACTCGTAATGAAGCGAGGGCAGGGAAGAACACACAATCCAAACCTGTTTGCTCCCCATACACCTGTCTATATATATATGGACAAACAACAATAAATAGACAGAGAGATTCACACAAAGCGCTTGCTCTAGGGACAGAAGCTAGCGCTGTCTGTTTTCAGGTGTGCTTTATAGTTTCCTGGTCGATGACGTCACCCGCCTATGACGTCTCGTCTCTCCATTGGACTGATTATACATGTGCTTCACGACGCAATCACGCAGTGGCGTTCTCACCGCGTCTCGACGCAGATCGTGTTCAAGGGAACACTTATTTTGTTACACACTAACATAAAAACAGATATCATTCCAATTCCATTTTTTATTTGTCTCAGTTATTAACGTAACCTCGGTTCTCTCTAGAAGAGGGAACGAGTGATGCGCAACCCTGCCGTGCTTGTGCTACGATCTGGTTTCGCTTCAGTCGATGAAAAACCAAAGTGCATCCTATCGGGATCTGGCTTATAAAGGCATAAGCCTTTATATCACCCTTGTTTCCTTGTTTCATCTACTTTCCATTCTGGCGGGCAGCCTTTCGATAGGTTGCAGCAAGTTGCTGCAGAGCAGCCAATAGGCACGCGAGCTGCCTCACCTAGGTCTGCTCGCTGCAGCAAAATGCGTTTTAAAATAATACAAAATTAAGGATTATTTTTGGCTTCAGTATTCTCGAGAAAAGGGATTTTCCCGCTGTTGGCGTTTATACTCACACAACCAATGGAGTTTGCAAACTGTTTTTTTTTTTTTACGTGAATGCAGAACCAATGAAGTTTGTGGGAATTCTTTTTCATCCACTACTGTGCTTGATGGGCAGTTCTTCCATTGCGCTTAACTGAATAAGTTCTCTTCTGAGCAGGCTTGAAGTTGAAAATGTTATAATGTATAACGTAAATGATGTGGACATTTACAGCCAAGGTTTCCTATTAATACACCTTTTATGGTAACAGCAGTCTGTAAGGTGAGTCTTTGTGAGTGAACCATGCCAAAAGGTTTAATTCATTGGTATTGCTTTTTACACAGTCATTTTCAAAAAGCAAGCTTTACAAATGCTGCTGTATTTTCTTAGGTTTCATTTTTCATGTTTAACTTAAATGGGTAAGTTTAGGGAAAGGTTTGGGATTAGATTTAGGAAAAGAATTAGCAATCTTTATGCATTTAAAATAGTCGCGGACTGAACTGACCGATACATTTTAAATACATCTTGATACTAATTATTTTCCTAAAACATAATCCCAAATCTTTACCTGAACCTACCCATAACTTATTAAACCTAATTATAAACACATTTTACTTTTCATTTTAAACAACCAAAAGACCTGTCGAAATGCTGTTGCTAGACAACCAATTCAAGTCACTGGGTAAATTTAAAGTACCAGATGCACATAAAAGATGACTTTTGTGTACAGAGAGCATGCCAAATGAAAGCATGAACTTGTGCTATAGATACGCAGCCATGAGATCGGCTCCTCACCATCCTTTGAACCAAACCTGACAAATACATATATAACTCATATACGTCTTTCAATGGCTGAAATTAATGGTATGGAATTAAACATGTTGTCTTTCCAAACAGGTTAGTCATTTTTTTTTTCCTTGTTTAGTAACATTATACAAAGAGAGAGTTTATATATATATATATATATGAAACATGGATTGAACACTGGGTTGTAAAAATATTGAGATTCTCTCTCATTTGTCGAGAATGTGGAGTAAAGACGTGAGTTTGGACTAAGAATTGAGACTCTCTGCTGTCACCACACCTGGTATTGACACTGAGCTACAGATTTCAAAGCTCACAAATCACCATGGAAACACCACTGATAATGGGAGAGGCAGCATCACCTCAGCCTGTGACTATATTCATTGGTAAGTGTGAGATGTGTGTGTCCAGGATGGTCGGGACTTGTAATGGTACATCCACTGAGACTTTTTTTTCACTTTGAGCAAGGGGTACAAGGGCAACAGCTAAATCAGTTACCCAAACACATTAGACTGACGATGCTTTCTAAAGCATGGCTATATACTCAGTCTAAAAAGTATATTTGTAATTGATATATGATTTCAAACACTTAAAACATTAAAGTTGTTTAACATGTTTTGAGGAAATATGACCCGCAATAGCTTGTATATTTGACTGTAAATGGAATGGATTTTTCAGTCCCTTCTGTGTTTGTGTGCCGTCTTCTCACTGAGTTAATCTGGATGACTGGTCGAGGGGGGAGAAATGTTGATGGGGATTCGACGGAGAGACAGACAGAATGGAGAAAGAAGGGTGTCATCAAAGATTAGTGTAATGACGGCGAATGAGCCGCAGGAATCTAATGACTGTTTTACTCTGCATCACAAATCAGGGCAATTCTGAAATGATTCAAAATGGAGGGCCTCTGACACCCCTAAGGGAGGGTGACTCGCATGGTGCCAAGAAATTTGATTCTGAACTGGATTATATAACCACAATAAAAATAGTGAAATATGTCAACAAAAGTTAAATGTTTTAACCTGTACAGTATTTTTTACATTTTTACTTGTTTTGGTTCAGGCAGCCACAATTTGAGTGATACGCATTTCTAGCAAACATCATGTAGCCTACACACAGAAACAAGAACCAAAAAAACCAACAACAACAAAAATAAACAGCAGAGTGGCAAAAAGAGAGAATATTTAAATAGCCTTTTAAATAATATTTCTCCTGGGAATTTCTTTTTTATTTTATGTAATGCAAAGCTAGCCTGGAAATCCAGACCAAAATCTGACAGATTTATGGTCTGGTGTCGATTAATGAAAATCGGCCAGCTCGAGGGGCGGCACCAAGCGTGCATTTGAAAATCTCACTTCACGCAATTGGCTAACACTACGACCAATCACAACAATACACGGGGTGACGTATCACTAAGCCCCGTTACCAGCGGACTAGTAGTGGGAAGTTCGGATCATTTTACTGACTCGGATCTTTGAATCTAGTTCAAAATGAACAAATCTTTTTTCCGAGTAATTTCGTTCACTTCAGCATAATATAATTAAATAGCCCAACACATCTAGTACTTAGGAAAATGTTGATTACCTTTGAAAAGTTTAGTCCAACTTAAGTTCAGGCTATTGCAGTCTGTTAATTCACCTCACCTCCTGATCCACGGCGTTCTTTCTTTTGCAACTTCACATTTATCACGTCTACTCTGTTCCCCGCCTCTCGTGTCTGTCTTCGGGTTCAAACTTGAGCGGAGCTAACTGGTAGATTTTACTCTTGCCATATCCGGTCGGTAAAACAGCAAAAACTTCCTTTTTGCAAAGGAACGATTCGAGCGCCGTCTTCTGTTCCTCTTTTAGAGATAAAGGCAAGTCTAAATATTTCACTGTAGCGCCCAAAGCCGTTTCAAACAACTGGTGTTCATCCATAGCCATCTTGCAATGTTTAATGACTTCGACGTCACAGCGCTGTCGTCATCTGTTTAGCTCACCTCTGGTGCAGCTGTTTAGCTGATTGGTGCAGCTCAGATAGAGGGGCATATTTAATGAGCATTATTACTCGACACCAGCGCAACTCGCTGAGCAAATTCAAAATGTGCTCTCGCGAGAACTCTGGAGTTCCAAGGTAATGCAAAGGCACAAAGAGGAGAAATTGGAATTATTTTAAATTATTTAATGATGCTTATGCAATGTTTGCCCTGCTTTAGTTTTTTTTTTTTTTTTAGATGATCAGTGACCCAATTTTGTCTGGGCAAATCATAAGTTTGACAGTGAATTTTTGTTCATAGAGAGATATAAAGACATATCTTTATTTTGTTTTGGGATGCATTGACAGTGCATATAAGCGCCAGGACAGTGTAGGGACTGCATAATTTCCCAATCCCATGCCCCACGTGAATTAATTATATGTGTGTTACTGACAAAATCGGGTTAACAAATCGTTAAGGGATTATCTGGAAATATTAATGATTAGTGATAGCAGAGATTACAAAATCAGAAACATTGTGGACACCCCTGTGTGTCTAGTTGAAGGATAACAATGTCTCTTGATTTTTGAGTCTTGATTTTTGAATCTGATTGGTCAATAGCTGTGTTTTATTCATGATAAAACACGGCTATGACTGCTTCACCCAACGTTTTTATATATCACTACACAACACCCCTAGCAACTTAAGGTAATGATACACAGGGCAACTTTTTGAGCAATGTTGCTGGGCAATGTTGCCATCAACGGGCAACCAAATGAGACACAGGGCCCACGGCCAATCTAAATTATCCAGATAGAAATGTATTGCCAATTTTCAAGGGGAAAGTGCCCAAGCAACAATCACTCTGCAAGATTGCCCAGCAACATTGCTCAAAAAGTTGCCCTGTGTATCATCACCTTTAAACACATTCATTATTGTGAGAGATCGAGTAAGCGAGTGTACCTGCATTTGCAGTAGACATAGCATTTTCCTTCAGGCCAGTCCTATACTAAATAAAAAAAATCAGTTTGAATGTCCGCGGCGTCATCTTGTCTTTTTAACATAATGGGTTTTCCCGTGCCTATAGTCATCTGTCAGCTGTGTCCCTCTTCTCCGTGATCACAAGTTTGAGTCCTTTTAATGTAAAAGTCTTCTCTACTGACTGACTCACTAATAAAGACAGTCTTTGCCGCCATCTATTGGCAAAATAATGTATACACTTCTGTTGCTTTTTATGGTCAGGGACTATTTTTTTTTCAGCGGAAGGAAGGCTTTTAGTGATTTTACTTTGTGAAAGTTGCATAGATATTTTCGGCTTTAATATTTGGATTGTGTAGTAACCGTTTTATAAAAGCAATAAGGTATAAGAGGCTGTGCTGTATCGTGAATAAATCACTTATTCATGATACAGCACAGCCTCTCGTACCTTATTGCTTACATAAAGATCTTTCATTACCACATATACCACATAAACAAAATGTGATTTCTCTGGTCGGTGCTGGGTTGACAAGCTCTCAAGCTGGCATCTCCACCAACAAAAAGGCTCTTGATGTTAATCTGTCAGAGGGTTGGATGTGCATTCCCAGAAAATCAACAGAAATACAAGAGACATACTGAGAGGCTGCTCCATGTCTGTCAGTAATGAGAATTTCATCCCAGCTGGGAGAACTCTGGATGTGGAGATGTCAGCTTTTGAACATAACCTTAATTTGCACTGGTAATGTGGCCTCTCTGGCTGTGAGTATGAATATTCACCAACCCTTTTGTTTCTTCCTGCTATGAGGAGGCTTAACATTCAGCTAACCTTTCAACAATACAATTAGCAACTGCATCTAACTGTGATAGTGATTCATGGGAATCTTATTAATGTGCAATTCAATAGTAAAAAATAAAAACTTTCAGGATGATATTAAACTATACTGTTCAAAAGTTTGGGGTTGGTTTAACTTTAATTGGTAAGGAGGCGGAAAAGTTCGGAGTCGATGCTGGCCCGTACTCCACTGGATTCTTGCAGCGAAGGGGCGGGGTCCGGTACGGTGACCGGCCACTCTTCGCTCCCCGAAGCGAGAAGAGAGCAGCTGTCCTCTTCCGCGTTGTCCCCATCGAACTCGTTGAGCACGGTGGGGGCGGTGGCGGAAGCCCGGCGCTGACCATCCGTGAGCGAGGTTGGAGACTCAGGAAGCGATGCACGCGGGGATTCCACCGGCGTGCTCTCGCGAACAGGATCACATTCCGGCGGTCTCTTCGAGCGTCGCTTTTTGTGTAGCGGCCCGGATGAGAGAGGCGCGGAGTCCACATTGAAGATGGCTAGTCGAGCCTGCAGGGTCGACATAGTCACGGTATCGCATTCCGGGCAGCCTGGGAAAGCGCGTGGTCTGCGTGGTTTCGTCCCAGGCAGGAAGGGCACAGGATATGGCAGTCCCCGTCGCTGAGAAGGGCTCTACACGAGCTGCATTTGGAAACACGAGGCATTTGAAACAACACCTCGGCTCTTTTAGGAAAAAATGTGAGTGTCGCGGCGGCGAACACACACGGAGCGAGAGTTTAAAGGACATGGGTGCTGGATAGCGCAGCAGGAACGACGGCTGAAGGTGGCGAGAAGACGGCCGGCTTCCTCAGACACTTGGCTCTGCGATGCAAATGGCTCTTCCCGCTGCAGTGCCTTTTCAACGGCGCAGGCTTCTTCCAGAGATCCAGCGATGTGAAGTGAACACTTTGCTGAAGAGATGAAAATTCAAAGTGCATCCTATCGGGATCTGGCTTATAAAGGCATGAGCCACGCCCATTCTGGCGGGCCGTGACGACTGAGGGTGCTCAGTGTAACGACTGAGGGTGCCCTCATTGGTGCTTACGTCACGGGCAGTCTGCCGATTGGTTGCAGCAAGTTGCCGCAGAGCAGCCAATAGGCGCGCAAGCTGCCTCACATAGGTCTGCTCACTGCAGCAATATGCGTTTTAAAATAATTCTAAATTAGGGATAATAATCTCATTTTATTTATTTGTAAATTTTATATTTTTTGTGAAACTCTTTACATTTATTTGTGGATCTTAATCTATTCATTTGTGAATTCGATACATTTTTGTGAATCTCTTTACATTTATTTGTGAATATTAAATCTATTTATTTGGAATATTGCAACAATAATAACTCCATACAGTGCCTTATCTCAGGGAGAAGTACGCTCTGCGGTTTCTTCTCCCCGCGATGAGGCACTCATGCTGCGATCTTCAGTTCCGAGGAATTGGTATCGTTAGTGTTTTGTAAAAATATATTTATATTTATAATGAATAAGGCAGATGATTATGAGTTTTCAATAAATAAATAACTCTGTTGAATAAAGAGGAACTTATAAAAGGAGGTTTTATTTAGTGCTTTGCTAAGTTAAAATATATATTTACTGGCCAGCCAACATTGTGAGAGTGAGAATATAAGGAAAACTCTATATCTCAGCCTCCTCGTCGGGGAATGCCGTTTTTTTGTTGTTTTTTGTTTTTTGAATGCCACACTGAGGTGTTGAGATCGTGGAATGATATGTGTTTTCCCCCAAACTTCTACTATAGTAATGTTATGGGTATTAAATATCATGGTATGACATTGCCTCGGGTTAAAGAGACGCTTACTAGCTATCTCTCTCCCGAGTCGGTGTCATCATTACCCCGACGTTATCCACCAGCCTTCATAAATAATATATAAATATTATTAGGCAGCATTTGTGGGTAAAGTCTATAAGGACATGGATGAATCTGCACTGAAGTGACTGTTCTACCAAATCCAGAGGCCAGTCTCGAGAGAGTGGTGCCCTTAGTAGAATTTCTGTCTGTGTGGAAACTACTGCCACATATTTCTCAGTGGGTCCTGCACACTATAGAAAAGGGTTTCAGAATTCAGTTCGGTTCTCGTCCGCCCCGATTTCTAGGGGTCCTCCCCACAGTGGTGGATCTCGAGCAGGCTCTGGTTATGGAGCGGGAAGTACTGACACTTCTGCAAAAATGAGCTATATAAGGGGTTCCTCCTTCCAGCAGACATTCAGGGTTTTACAGCCGTTACTTCATTGTTCCAAAAGAGGATGAGGGGTTACGTCCTATTCTAGACCTGCGTCAATTAAACAGCAGGTTTCAGAATCTCATGTTCATAGTATACTTACGCTAATATGATTGTGTCACATCTGTTTTCGCATGATTAAGGTCACGCGGCTATGCCTTACGTGCATCGGTCATGTGGAAGAACCTTGGTTCCTCGCCCAGGCCCAGTGTTGGGGGCTTCTTGTCGACGCTTATGCTATCGACGGATGCTTCCCTCACAGGTGGGGGGTGATCCTGAGTGGTTACTCGGTGAAGGGTCTTTGGCAGGACCATCTCCTTTTGGCACATAATTGGCTAGAAGTGATGGCGGTATTCCGAGAATCTCAATACTTCCTGTCAGACCCGAGAGGTCACCATGTGCCTGTCCTTCTGGACAACACACTGATGGTCTCGTATATCAGAGCAGATATCCTGTTGAGGCAGGGGCTGATGTATATATGTATGCGATGTATTAGGTGTGGTCGCGGCTACACCTGTACGCATTTCCCGATATCTTTGCTCCCGGGAGTTACCCTCATCTGGAGTTATGGATACTGTGGGCTCGGCCTCTGAGGGGGCCCAGCCAGGGGCGTAGCACCAAATTTTGGTCCCTGGGTACAAACCATCTTGCTGGGCCCCCATACCAAATACCATAGTGATACCAATGTATTGCATTTTTATCATAAAAAACACTTAAAATGTAAACAAATTAAGCCACACTCTGATTAATATATTTTTGTTTTATTGTCAAAAGTACTACTTACTGAAATGACAAAAGGTCTAGCAGGTCCAAACCGGGACTAAATCAAATATACTGTAAAGCAGTTCGGAACAATGACCATACCAAATGAGAAAAACTTTGGTCTGAACATTAATAAACACAAACTAAATAATGTTAGTTTGTACTAAATGCCCATTGACTGGTCTTTGCATGCACAAATTTGCTGATCAAGTCTTTAATATGGGATGAAATTAGTATCTAAATGATTAACTCATGCAAGCACAATTATCAATGAACTTGATACATGTTGCAAATATGTTTTATCCATGTCTTTCAACTTGCGTGTGCAAAATTAAAAATTTAATGAATGTGTAACAATTTGTACAAATGCAGACATTTTTGTGAATACAAATGTTTTCTTTTGTATTAGTGTATCATAATTTGCGCATGCAAAAAAGAAGATATGCATGTGTGGATCAGATGACACGTGTGCATTCATTGACGTCTTTTCTGAGTTGATCTCATTTGATTCATTTGGATTTTGAGACTTTCTTTTCGCTGTTTTTAAGCATTTCACAACACACACACAAACAACTACACATGAATAGGCTTGGTGCTAATAATTAATGTGTGCACAACTACCCTTCTATTTGACAAATTCACAAACGTGCGTCGCTACATTTAAACTAATACAATACAACTTGTGTGTGCAAAATCCAGAATCACAAGAATGTGCAGCATTTTGTACAAATAGAGACATTGTTAATACAAAACCTCAATTTTGTATTAATGTAGGTCAGAATGTGTGCATGCAACAAGTATAATGTGCATTTGTGGATGAGGTGACACACGTGCATTCATTGACTCGTTTCTGAGTCGATCCTGTTTGATTCATTTGGATTTTGAGACTTTCATTTCGCCGGTTTCGCCTGGCACGATCCACACACAGCTGTCTGAGAAAACCTGCTACCACTAGATGGCAGTATTCTGCTAAAACCGACAACGGTAGTGGAATCAAGCGTTCTTCCCCATTTAAGACGCTTAATGGATTTGAGTGATATTGAAGTGATATTTAGTACACAATATAGGCCTACCTTATTAATAAAGCATAGCTATAGAGGCAAACAGATTAAATCAGATTATGAACAACCCATATTGCTAACGTGCAATAGCGCGTTGCATGTTCAATAAGGTGTGAGTTATAATTTCAGCGTCTTACTGCATTGATGTTAATCTTTTTCGTAATAATCGGCTCTATGGGAGGAAAACTATATAGCCTACAGACAAGAGCCCATATGAACACGAAGCACAATGTTTCACGTTAATGGCATTTTCCTTCCTGAGCCTGTTAAAAAGAACGTGAAATTTCGCAGTCGAGTTCATAGGCTTATTTTTATCTGACTACACATTGTATACAAGTTTTGGAATTTGAAAATGTCTGTTTTTAAATGTTAAAAGACGATTTTCGCAGGACATTTGTTTTCCCTTGACCCTTGCCACTGTTATATAGTCTTACTATAGCACGATGAGTTTTAACAATATGCAACCATTGTATATCGACATGAAATATTCATTGAAAATCACCTAGGCCCTACGTGTGTATTGCTGCATACATGAGAATGCTTTGACGCGCTACCACAGCTCATGATGCACAAAGGAACGTCTGCCAATTACACTAACTGCGTTAAAACGTATCATTTGTTTTCATTAAAATTACTTGTAATATTTAAAATCACATTTTCAAATTCCAAAGCTCGTAGAAGGTTCCTGTACTGGTGCGTTCACGCGTGTAACGCGTCTTTGCATTGACTTAACATTGAAATCACTCGCGCCTGACGCGCTATTCGCGTCCGGTGTGTGGGTGCAGTAAGACTGACTTACAAGTAAAATTTGTACAATACTTCCCTTCATGTATGTAGCCTGTATTCTGAGGAAAAATACTGTAATTCACCAAAAGGGTTTTTTCATGTTCAAAATGGTGGTAGTATGTTCCTAGTCACTAGACTGGCTTACTACAGGTGAAATGGTCCCAATACCACCCTTAATGTATTTACAGTAAACACATTTTTTTTTTAATAAAAAATTACTGTAATTCACCAAAAGGGTTTTTGGTGACTTACTACAGGTGAATAATGCAAAATCTCACATGACGATCACTAGGAACGTACTAAAACTTTGGAACATGAATAGAAAAACTATTTACAGTAATAAAAAATAAAGAAACAATGTACTGTTCAATCGAGATATTGGCTGGACATACAGTAGGCTAAGTCAGTCTGCCCACTAGGCATTTACTATAACACTGGAAGTATCGTTCATTTGAATGAATGATTGGACGTTTATATTTTTTGGACTGTGAGTGGAATTTGCTGATGGTCCCTTTAGAAAATGCAGCGAATATCAAACCTAAAACCTACTTCACTGCGCTCTCGGAGCGGTTGCTCTCCCATACACATGCAAAGTTAAACGCAAGTGCAGAATTTCATGTTAAGCTTTTTAATTTTAACAGGCTCAGGAAGGAAAATGCCATAAACGTGAAACGTTGCGCATTTGCCATAAACGTGAAACGTTGTCTGTAGGCTACGTGAAACGTAGCCTACAGACAAGGCTCTTGTCTGTAGGCTATATAGTTTTCCTCCCATAGCCGATTATTACGAAAAAGCTTAACATCAATGCAGTAAGACGCTGATATTATAACTCAGTAGCCGATACACCTCATTGAACATGCAACGCGCTATTGCACGTTAGCAATATGGGTTGTTCATAATCTGATTTAATCTGTTTGCCTCTATAAAGTAGGCTATGCTTTATTAATAAGGTAGGCCTATATTGTGTACTAAATATCACTTCAATATCACTCAAATCCATTAAAGGGATAGTTCACTTTAAAATTAAAATTCTGTCATCATTTACTCACCCTCAAGTTGTTTCAAACCTGTATTAATTTATTTCTTCTGCTGAACACAAAGAAAGATATTTTGAAGAATGTCAGTAACCAAACAGTAGTCTGTACCCATTGACTTCCATAGTATTTTTTTTTCCTACTATGGAAGTCAATGGGTACAGACTACTGTTTGGTTACTGACATTCTTCAAAATATCTTTCTTTGTGTAACATTAATGTTAATGTTAATGAAATTAATGTTCACGGCCAGAAAGTTAATATTTCTTGGAGTTTGTAAGAGATAACTTTATTGAGAAATTGATAGTTTAATCTTACCTATGGTCGTTGCTGGACAACACCGATTTGATGATTACATAATTTCCCTTAAAGATTATCTCATAATCGATCTGAAATAAGACTATTGATGTATGAATGAGGAATTATAATTCGTTGTGATTGATTATTCATATATTCATATAGTCTATCTTCAATTTTGATAATTTAATGTAACTGTAATATGCGATATATTAATCATATTCATGATTAGTTATTAAAATTCCCTATAGATCATTTGAGCTAATTCATACGGACCCAAGAGTCCGAGGCATATACATTACAGTATGGTGGAGAATGCGGGCAATCTCAAACTTTGTTTTTTACGAGCAACATCCAGTTCCAGTCTGTTTATATGGTTATTAATAATTTTGTGCACATGTGTTATGAAATTGTGAGATAAGTCGCAAACGCGAACTCACTCCTAACTGACCAGGGAAAAAGCCTAAGTCAGTAACGTTACACTTTAACAAGTCGTTAAAATATGATTAGACAATTTTAGCACTGTTAAATGCAGTACACTGCAGTAGCCTATTTAACATTACTAATGTCCTGTTAAGAGATAAATAAATATCTCTGCAGTCGATACATTTCTAATACTTGTTGAAATCGCTGTGAACGAATAATTCTCACGTGCGTATTACCGGTATTAATAAATATGTTTCTAAGCGAGATTCCTTCCAAACATATTAGGCCTTGCATGCAAATGTCGTTATTGAATTCGTGGTTAACCCAGTGATATTCAACAAAACGATCAAACTCCTGGTTAACATTGACTTAGCTAATCAATCGAAAACCTATACATTTAAATCCGTGCTATTTGGATAAATGTCTATGGGAGTAGCCCACAATTGTGTTTTGCAGCGAAGAAACCCTGCGTCACGCTCTTGTGCAGTATAGCACCCGAAAGATCAGCAGAGATCTTGTTCCTTTGTGATTTTTATTGCAGAAAATCAGCGCGTGACCGAGCTGAGCGCTCGAGTCACATTTTTTTTTTTTTTTTAATATTTTATTTTTACATTTTTCAAATTAAACAAACAAACAAACAAACAGGGCTCAGATGCAGATATTGCCAGTTGTTACAGTCACATTTAACACAGCGGTAGGAGGAAAGGTAGTTGATACAGGAACACAATTAGTTTACTGTATTTTAGCTTTTTCAAAATGGGTTAGGAACGGGTTCCAAGAACGGGAAAATGTTTCCAGTTGACCAGTGCGGAGTTTTTCCATTTGTACTATGGATAGCATATCGATGATCCATACCTGAAAGGAGGGGGGAGAGGGAGACTTCCATTCCCTCAATATCAGTCTCTTGGCAACTATCAATCCCAATTCCAATGGTTGTCGCATTATAGTTGGAATTGCCCTTGTTGTTTGTGAGCAGCCAAAAATAGCAAGTCCAGGCTCAGGCTGAAGAGGTCTCTGATATGCTTTGGAGTACCAGTCAAATATTTTAGACCAAAAGTTTGCCAATGAAGGGCAGAACCAAAAAGCATGGGACAGTGTACCCTCTGACATATTATTACACCTGTCACACACTGGGGAAACTGATGGATATATTTTATGTAATCTGACTTTGGAATAATGTAAGCGATGGACAATCTTGAATTGAATTAATTGGTGTCTGCTGTTTATAGAGCAGGAATGAATATTAGACAAACAGGCGCTCCACCTGGATTCAGATAGTTCCACACCTAACTCTTCTTTCCAAGTTTCCCTAGTTTTCACAGTGTGCGCAGCAATACAATCATCAAACAGACGTACAATTCTCGAAATGAGACGCTTGGAGAAAGGAGGGCTCTTACAAATATCATAAATTTCATGCTCCAGGGGTAGATTTTGAAAATCTTCAATACTTGATTGGGTATAATGCCTAGCCTGCAAATACCGAAAGAGATGGGAATTAGAGAGATTATATTTTCCTTTCAATTGATTGAATGATGCAAATTTACCATCAACGTACAGATTATTAAGTGAGATCAAGCCCTTCTTTCTCCAGTCATGATACGATATGTCATGCCAGGGAGGCAGAAAACTATGGTTAAAGCATATAGGTGTTTGTACTGATGTATTTGGTAGTTTTAGAAAGCACCTAACCTGGTTTAAAATTCTTACTGACTGTTTTACCACAAAGCATAAATTCTTATAGGACTCTGGCTTTTTAAACTTGGAAAATAACATAGCTGGCAATGAAGAGTTATTTACTGAGTTGGCCTCCATCTTAAGCCACAAAGGGGTTGCAAGCGTCTGATTCTCCAAGGATCCCTGTTGCCAGAATATTAATGCCCTAACATTGGCAGCCCAGTAATAGTGTTTAAATACAGGCAGGTCCAACCCTCCCTCTGATCTAGACTTCTGCAAATGTGCCTTTGAAATTCTGGCATTTTTACCATTCCAAATATAGGACAAAATAATTGAGTCCAAGTCCTTAAAAAAGGCTGCGGTGAGATAGATGGGGAGATTTTGACATAAGTATAAAAATTTGGGAAGGGAGATCATTTTAATTGAGTTTATGCGTCCGATCATTGATAAGGGAAGAATTTTCCAACATTCAATATTCTGTTTTAATTTTGAAATAAATTCTGCGAAATTTAATTTAAATATTAGTTTTGGATCCTTAGGTATAGTCAAACCAAGGTAGGTAAAATGATCGTTAACTATTTTGAATGGGATACTTTGTAAAAAACCTGGCGAATAAATACTGGAAAGAGGCACAAACTCACTCTTTGACCAGTTGATTGTGTACCCTGATATTTTACCAAAAGATTCAATCAACTCGAGAAGAAGGGGAACTGATTTTTCAGCATTGTACAAATACAATATTACGTCGTCCGCATATAGACTGATAAGCGTTTCCACACCTCCAACCTGAAGCCCCTTCACCTGTGGGTGCTCTCTTATTGTTACAGCAAGAGGCTCCAGTGCAATAGCAAAGAGCGCTGGAGACAGTGGACAGCCTTGCTGAACCGAGCGTTCCAAAAAGAAAGGGGCTGACCGATCACCATTTGTCAGAACAGAACAGCACGGTTTTGCATATATCAATTTCACCCAAGAAATGAAAGTATCCCCGAATCCGAACCTGCGCAGTGACTCAAACATATAAGGCCACTCGACCTGATCAAAAGCTTTGTGTGCGTCAAGTGACAAAATAGAAGCTCCATTAGTGTCACTAAAATCAGAGTAAATAGTATTGAGCAGCCGCCTGACATTAGAAAAGGAGAGTCTGCCGGGAATAAACCCTGTCTGGTCAAGATGAATGATAGAAGCCAGATATTTGTTCAATCTAGTAGCCAAGATTTTAGTTATTACTTTACGATCAAAGTTTTGAAGCGCAATTGGCCTAAAACTTGCAGGGTCGGTTTCGTCTCTATCCTTTTTTAAAATGAGAGAAATGTTTGCTTCATAAAGGGTATTCGGCAGTTTTCCATTATTTTTAGAATTATGCATCATCCTGAGCATAATTGGTGCAAGAATATCACAAAATCTCTTATAGAATTCTGCGCAGTAACCATCAGGCCCAGCGGCCTTGCCTGACGGAAATGACTTTATGGCATTGATGACTTCCTGCAGTGTAAAGTCTGAATCAAGACATTTTGCAGCAGCATCACTCAATTTGGGCAATGATATAGAGTCAAAGAAATCATTCAGATTAGATTGTGAGACATTGTGTTTAGAGGAGTAAAGCTCCGAATAGAATTCACTAAACCGATGGTTTATGTCGGAAGGATTGGTTAGAAGAATGCCTGTTTTAGACTTAATACCACGGATTGCTCTTGAAGCATGGGCACTTTTAAGTTGTTGTGTTAACAGTTTACCAGGTTTATCCCCGAGCTCAAAGTGTTTCTGCTTCAATTTCAAAAGTAAGTTCTTAACTTGGCCACTCATAATATCATTGTATTCATATTTAAGCTTCAATATCTCTTTATAGTGATCCGGTGATTTAGAATTTTGGTAAGTTCTTTCCAAAATAGGAAGAGCGTTGTTAATTTCAAGCAGTCTCCTCTCTCTCTCCTTTCTAATGGCTGAGGTATAGGAGATTATATCACCACGCAAAACGACTTTTAATGTTTCCCAAAGGGTCAAGTCAGACACTTCACCATTATCATTCAATTCTATAAAATCTTTCAATTTAGAGGTTGTATTCTTAACGAAGTTGTCATCGCTTAGAAGGTTTGGGTTAAAGCGCCAAGAATAAATCTGTTTTGGGAGGGAAATATTTAATGATATTGCTAAGGGGCTGTGGTCAGAAATCAAAATATTATGGTATTTGGAATCGGTTATTTGAGAAATAAGGTTAGAGCTAGTCAAAAAATAGTCAATCCTACTGTATGATTTGTGAACATTTGAATAGAATGAATATTCTTTGCTTGTAGGATGCTGAATCCTCCAAATATCTACTAGATTTCTAGTTTTCAAGAGGTTGTTTAAAAGCTTTACAGATGCAATTTCAGGTGCTGGTCGTGTAGATAATCTGTCTAAGAAAGGATCCAGATAGCAATTAAAATCCCCGGCTATTATTATGTTTGAGTCACTATCGTCTGGAAGCAGATCAAAAACCTTTCTGAAAAAATTTGGCTCGTCTGTGTTCGGACCATATATATTAAGCAGGGTTAATGAAAACGAGTTTATCGTACCAGAGACCAGCAAATATCTACCAAGAGGATCATTGCTAACAGAGGTTACCTGGAATGGGATATTTTTTCGAAACAATATTGCCACACCACGGGCATGCGAGGTGAATGGCGATTGGTATATCTGAGATACCCAATTACATTTCAACCTATGTTGCATAGCTGCTTTGATATGGGTCTCTTGTAAAAAAATGATATCCGCAGAAAGAGATTTCAGGTGTTTAAAGGGGGGGTAAAATACTTAGTTTCAGTCAATCTCATGTTAATCTTGAGTACCTATAGAGTAATAGTGCGTCCTTCATATCTCCAAAAAGTCTTTAGTTTCATCATATTTATTAAAAAAAATACAGCTTTCCGATTCTATCCGGAAAAAGCCGAGGTCCTTGATTCTGGGCGTGGGCGGAGCTATAGAGTCAAGCGGGAGAAATAAATCTGATACCGTTGTACTTACATGAATGGGGTGTTTTATCACTGGGACCAGAGATATATCCAGCTGCAGACCCGCAGCACCACCAGTTTCAGAACCCCAGCGCCAGAACCCCAGCGCCAGAACCGGAAGTGAGGGGCGGAGTTATTGACAATGAGACAAGCAATACAAGTCTACAATAACTTCAAATTAATTTAATACATATATTCCTTCTGGAGATGCCCGAATGTTTTGTTCAAATATTTGACTTGCTGTATCCACATTATAATATATATGATCTACAGATGTACACTACTCTGCATTGTGAAAAGCCAGTGTCAAGGTCCAGCACACTTCTGAATGATTGGTGCCAGTTTTCATAATTAATCCCAATGGTATGTGTCACTTTACAATAGTTTGTGGCATTTTCTCTCATGCTAAATTATTTGAAATACCTGATTGGTAAGTGTCTTGTAGTACCACTTTAATAAGAACATTTTACTAAAATAGCTAAATAGTTTCTATATTCTTGTATAGTTACAAATGACAGCTTAACTGTCCTATATACAAATAGAAATAAATGTTATCATAACAACTGTATTTACAATATGTAGGTAAATACATTGTCAAAATTATTATTAAAAAAAAGAACCATAGTAGCCTAAATATAAATGCATACAACGGACCACGATATTAAAAATATGGTGAAGCCCAATGTTTCTGTACCTTAATGTATAACATAGGTATAAAGTATAACGTTTCGTGTGTAATAAAAGCATACCGTTTCGTGTCTAAGCAAATTACGCTCTAAAACGTTAGGTGGCGTTACTCGGTTTAGAACGTAAGCTCCGCCCCTCACTTCTGGTTCTGACGCTGGTGTTAGAACGTAAGCTCCGCCCCTTACTTCCGGTTCTGGCGCTGGGGTTCTGAAACTGGTGGTGCTGCGGGTCTGCAGCTGGATACTATAGGAGAGACCACGCCAGGTTTTAATTGCAACCGGTTTGCAAATCCAGCGACGACATGGGCCTTGTTAATAAAACATTCGTCACTGAAATGACCAGAACACAAAACCGCACTTGCCACACTCCTTTGCTGTCCCGGAAATACAAACTGCATCCACTGTTCCAGTAACACTGGGTTCTTTGGGAAGCTGAACAAGGTAAACTTTCCCTCACATCCCAAAACTTTTTTGGAGACATTCTTGACATCAACCATTCCTATTTAGCGCTGCTGATGATGATTTCCGGTAGTAGCGCGTCGATGAGCGCGGTCTTTCTCTCCTCTGGTCGACGTGTGCGTGAACGCGCTTTTCCGAGAGCAATGCTCATATAAGGAGTTCCACTCTGGTCTACGTCATTAGATCTACGATAGAAAAAAAAAACAGCCGAAACGTGTTGCAACCCGGAAGTATGATTTTCAGCACAGAAATTCTCTGTTATTCGTTCAAAATAACTTTTCAAACTTTGGCCATTATTAGCATGAGAATCCATCTCTTTAACACTGTAAACAACTCTGAATACATGAAACACCATTGTACCCCCCCTTTAAAAACTTTCCCCCTTTTTACTGGACTGCCAAGCCCTTTCACGTTCCATGAAATCAGTTGTAAATCTCTGCCTCCTACATGCATTTTACCTTGTATTTGAGTCATTTTTAAAAAATGCGAAAAAATACAAATGCTGTTGTAACACCGAATGCAAGTGAGTAAAACATGTGCATCTGAGCCGAACAAGAACAACAATACAGTCCCACAACCACCCCCCCTCCCTCACCTCCGCGTCCCCCAAACATGACGCGTATCTTCCCCTCTTGTTCAAAACAGGAGCTGCTGGACAAATAGTAGACCGACCCAGGTAGCGCCCTCCACCACAACGTAAATATAAGCTTGAAAATTGAAAACTAGTAACACATTTGAAAAAACAAAGTAAAATACGCCTTAAAAGGAAATTGTCCTGCGCCCATATATTAATAAATGTTATATGTCTGGGCAGTTACTTATTGGCGCGCATTTCGAAGAATGGTCCACAGTGTGGCGCATTCAGCACAGAAAAGCGAACATGCTCACCTTGAATAGAAAAATAAAGAATAAAAAATAAAATGGCCATAACATCTTTTAACTGTCTGCCGAAGCGCTACGTCCCTTCAGTGAACGAGCCGCCTCGGCTGCCGCTGGATCATTGAAAACCTCCGGAGTATTCTTCTCATCCCAGTAAACATGAAGCCTGGCTGGGTAGCGCAGATGATGTTTAACTCCTCTGTCTCTCAGGGCTTTCATCACGTCTCGGAAGGCACGGCGCTGGTCCATAACTTCACTAGTATAATCAGGGAAGATCAGAACTTTGTTTCCCTTGTACTCCATTGATTGCGTCCTGCTGAGGCGTAGAATCTGCTCTTTCACCTGAAAATGATGAATGCGAGCCATGATGGTGCGCGGCTTCCCGCCCGCCGCTGATTTGGGCTGCAGAGAGCGATGCGCACGATCAACTTTCACTGGATGTGGAAAGTGCTGTTTACCTAGCAGTTCAGGAATAATTTTGGAAACAAAATCAGTTGGTTTTCCTTCTTCTGAATCTTCTTTTATACCAACAATCTTAATATTATGTCTGCGGGACCGTGCTTCTAAATCTAGTAGTTTGGTTTGAAGCTGGCTGGCATACTTTGTTAAATCTTCACATTTGGTTTCAAGCACTTCCACACGCTCTTCAAGTGCACTGGCCGTTTGCTCTTGACTGACCATGCGGTTTTGCAGGTCAGTTTGCACAGAGAGCACAGACTGAAACTTGGTGTCAAAGGTATCAAAGCGTTCATCGAGCCTCCCCAGAATCGTCTCCGACATTTCTTTGCACATTTCCCTGCACACCTCGTACATGTGGGTTTTGTCCATGGGCATAATATCTGAAGTGGTAGCCGGAGGTTTAGCAGAGGGCTCGTTAAAGCGGCTATCGTTAGCACCAGCCCCGCTAGCATTAGCACTGCTGATGTATCCATCGATGGTCTTGGACTTCCCAGGAGGGTTTCTTTGCCGCGACATTTTCAGATTAGCGAAGTTCGGTGGGTGAGGTAGGCGAGCGAGCAAAAAATATCAGCTCTAGTACAGTTTTATCGTGGTGTTAGTTGATTTTGCTTAAGCTGTGGTGGAGAGCACAAGCTAAACACGTCTACATCCACATCCGCACTAGCGCCCCCCCGCTCGAGTCACATTTAACATTGGTTGTAATTCCGCGGACTAAACACCAGAGGTCCTTTAGGTGTTCAAGTCTCAAAATACGCGCCCCAACGACGTCACCCTGCGTGAGCACCGCCTCCCACTCACGTCAGCCTGCATGTGCGCAACTACGCCATCTCGTGGCCGTTTCAGATAATGCTCTCGTACTGCTAAATTCCAAATTCAAGTGTCATAATGAATGGTGAATTAGCTTGTCTAAAATTCTAAATAATTATTGGCAGTTACAGCTTTGCTCGTGCGAATATTATTTTGTGTTAGACAATTTTCCTGCTTGTGACTGGTACATTTACTTTGAGTTTGGTTCAAACAAGAGTTGAATTAAAACTTATATTAAATCCCAGCCCAGCCATTGAGAGCCCAGTTAGAGGGAAGTCTGCCACCCAGTGGCCGCCTCCCGCTAAAGCGGTTCATTCAACTCGCTTTTCTGTTTCCAATTCTGTGTGAATTGCTTTATTTCTGTTTTCTCGTCTGATTATTTTATAGTAATTACTGATACTTTAAATGCATCTTAATTATTGTACAATATCATTCTGAGTTCTCAATTCCCTTACACGCTTATCTAAATTCGAGTTTAAACCAGATTTAAATTTTGGATTTAAATTGTGTTTGGCTGTCAGCCACTGACATCCACTAGAAGGAAACAGCGCCACCGCGTGGCCTTGTGGATACTAAGTCGGTGCCACTCTTTTCCTCCCTTCACTCTTTTGAAGTGTGTACTTATTTCGTATTTCCCTTCTGATTATTTCATAATAATTATTGATACTTCAATGTTATCTGGATTATTATAAAATATCACCCTGATTTTTACATTTCTGCACAGGCTTATTTAAATTTGAATTTAAACCAGTTTGAATTTAATTTGAATGAGTTTGTCTGTTCAAACAGGTTGACCGCTGAGAGGAGGTACGCCCCTTTGTGGGACAGACCCACTACTGCGGCCTGTCTCTTCTTCTGGGGTCATCCTGTCTTTTCATTATTTTATTTTATTTTTATTTTTTTTATTATTTATTTTTTTTTCCCAAAAAAAAAAAATTATTATTACTTTTTATTCCTAATTTTCTTATCTCTCTTTTAGGTTAGGTTATTCTGATAATCACCAACATTATCATAATTCCCTTTTTGTTTTATCATTATTTCAAAGCCTTTGCCTTTACTTCTACATACATAATTACTAAACTTGGTTAAAACAAGAAAGCCTTAATTGACTTTAACTTTCACCTGTTTACCCCTTTTTGTGTGTTTATGTGTAGTTCTCCCTAGGGCGCTGTGGTGATTTGACAGTCATCTCTGGTTGGTTTCCAGCGAGCGGGGTCACCTGGTCGTTCACTACCGACACTAGCCGTGAGTGAACCTCGGACTCTTCTGTCTCTTGCGTGCCGAGTTCAGCAGTTGCGTGAACTCAGCACGCAACTGCTACATCAGCAATTTAGCACTCCAAGGGTAAAGTCAACCATGCCAGCTGACACACAAGGCAATTTCAGGACAATTACCTGAACCAGGGCCTGCTGCAGGGGTAGGGTTCCGGGGAAAACCCAATTTTGTCGTGTTGTCTGGCGGTTGACACCTTGGCATTGCCAGGTTGTGTTTAAGGTCGCAAGTTGTTTGAGAAGGTCGCACCGTGGTACACAGAGTAACAGAGGGCCCAGGTCCACTGCGGTCGAGTGTGTGGGACCGTCGAGAAGGTTGACCGCGCCGCCGGCTCCCACCTGAGTGACCTCATTTCACCCCAGGCAAACTAAATAAGGTAAAACCCATACACTTAGTATAAGCCACAGAATATTAGATATTCCCCGGTCATTTAAGTGTTTGGCCTATATCCTTTTCTCCAAGCCTCACCATCTTCCTAGGTTTTCTACCCTGATAGCCCCCACTCACCTGTAGGCCCTATCGTAAACTCTGGCAGTGGTAATAGGCTTAGGCCTCCTTATTCTCTCTAACACATACCGTGTTACTATTGTTTGATCTTATTTCACTTTGATCTGTTCTATCCTTTGTTCTGTTGTGATTTGTTTCTTTCATTTCACCTAGAAACAGTAACCTGAGAGAGCCATCAAGGAAGCTAAGCAGTAGAGTGACCACCAGCAGCCGGGGCCACCACGTGACCCGCCAGGCTACTGCTCGTCACAACCTCTAGTGCAGGTCCTCAGACGACCCAAGTTAATTGGCTCCGCGAACTGTTTAACTGTTGGCATCAGTTAGCCCCAAAATTCTCATAAACGGCATAGCCGTATGATCATAGCTCGTCAACCTTAAAACGAACTTGCATTGGTCTCTTTGTGTGTGTGTTCTGTGTTCTCTCTCGCCTACAGTGTGCCAAGGTCACGGCCGTCCAGTATGGCTGCCCAGTGGGACGAACTCGAGTTGTGGTTGAGAGCCATGACGACCGACTTCCTGCCCAGAGACGCCGCTGACACAGAGCCCCTGAGCCGAGAAAAGCTGGACACCGACCTGGTCGAACTGATGACCCACGATCCGACACAGAGCTACAACTACAAGGACTGGGCCAAGATCGTCGGAAGCCTCGCACACAAACTCGTCGCCCAGGCACGGCTCAGCGAAAGGAGCCACATCAACCTGGAGCAGGAAGCAGGAAGCAGCAGCGCTAAAGCTTCAAGCAGAGGAGGCCCGGAGAAACCAGGCCCACACCCAAAGTCATCTAGACCAGCTTCTTCTCCAGACCGAGAAAGAGGACGCCACAGATCCAGAGCTACAGAAAGAAGTAGAAAGACTTCGAAAGGCCCTGCAAGATCTTCGCCTCGACACAGACCAAAGAGAACAGTCGGAGAAAGAAACCCGTAAAGAACTCGACGAAAGACTCCAACAAAGTGACGCTCTCCTCGAGAGAGCAAAGACTGAACTAAGAGACAAAAACGCTAAAGCCACAGCCTGTGAAAAACACTTACAGGTGGCCAGAGCTGAAACCCATGAGCTTACTCTGCAGAGACACGATCTCCAAGATGAACTTGACATTGTTCGCAGAGAACTGAGACATTCTTACAGACTTAACAGTGACCGGGTAGGGGAAACAAACACCACAAAGTTTCCCCTGACCAGCCGGTACACACCAGCCAGCCAACAAAAACCCCTGTCAGCAGAAAGGGGGGGGCCCTCACAGAGAACACTTACCGCTAAACGCTGCACGGCTCCCAAAGCTGAAGGGGGCGGAGCTGAAAAGGGTCAGAATCCCCTCCAGACGGATTGGGCCCCCAGCAACAGCTCTTCCCCCACAAACTTTGACAAGTTGGCCAGAAACATTCCTACGTTCACTCCAAACCTTGCAGGAGGCCATGATGTACATGCTTACCTTCAAGACATTGACTTTCACCTGCAAACTGTCGCCAACGTGACAGCTTGGGACAAGTTTTACCTGCTCAGAATTACTTCTAGCCGTGACGTGCGCAGCTTCCTAGACCGTCAACCAGAGACTGTCAAAAGGGACTACCAGCAGCTGCGACAAGCTTTGATTCGTGAATTCTCTGATCCAGAATCAGAACAAGGGGTATTCACCGCCATGGACGTCAAACAGGCCCGACCTGAACACCCACAGACCTACTACGGCCGACTCCGACACGCCTACTTCGGAGCACGAAACGAGCCCGGTATGGAAGAAGATGTCAACTTCAGGACCCTGTTCCTCCGAAATCTGCATCCCACAGTGAGTCATCACTTAGGCATTCTGGCCTGTCCACGTAGCATGTCCACCCAACAGCTACGTGACTTGGTCCACAAAGCTTACACCAAGCAAAAGACTATTTCCAAAAAGACTGTAAAAGACCCCACAACCTACTCTGTCTCTGAGCACTGTTCAGAGCTGACTCTAGAGGGCGTCCAACAGCACCACAGTCACAGATCTTTCAACAGAGAGTCAAGACCGTTCCAAGCCAGCAGAGGGCAGCACAACCGTGACGGTGCTCATCCAAAGCATCGGAGCGAGCGCTCTAAGAGGTTCTGGGACCAGCATCACCCGCCGTCCAGAACTCCAAGCCCAGAAAGCTGGCCCTGGAACCCCTCTCGACATGCTACTGGTAAGCCCAAGCCTCATTGCACACCAGAAAAACACAGTGCAGCCACGTCGGAGACAGCAGAGATCGTGAGGATGCTGAAAGAGTTTCTTCACAAGAAACATCGCGAGAGAGACAAGGACGAACCAGACATCTTATGTCTAAGCATAAGAACTGAAACCAACACCCTGTCTGACTGCCATCTGACTGAGCCAAGCACCACGAACACTGCTCGTCCCCCACAGACTACCGAGTTCTCACTCCAGCACCACAGCTGACAGCTGCACACCCTACACGAAACAGCACAACACATCACACCTGGGACCAACATCACAAAGTCCCAGGAAGTGCTGTTCCGGCTAGCTGCCCCCGCAGCAAGCCACACATCCCTCCCGGGGACAACCCACCAGACATTGTTATCAAATCGCAACCCATGAACCTTGCTGTTACATCACCAAATAGCAGCTCCACTCACTCCCTCCATGCGACTGCCCCCCAGAACACTGTTTGTCAGTCATCAACTAGTGAACTCATTGTCACATCACAAACTGACAACACCTGCCATTCACTCCGGCTGACAACAACAGCCCCGATGCCAAAGTTTCTGGGAAACCTTCTCGAAAGGGGGGTGACCAGGAAACCCTACCTAGCCTGCACTTTGGAGAAGGAAGTGAAACTTGAAGCCTTGATAGACACAGGAGCAGACCTCACTGTGATCTCATCTCAACTTTTCAAAAGACTCAAAGTCGAAGCTAAGAGACAGAATCGAACTCTCGAATCTCACACTTGTGAACTAAATGTGCATTCATACAGCCAAAATAGCATCCGGTTTGAACAGCTAACTCTAATCCACCTGTCAATAGGTTTTATGTCGCTGACTCACCCTGTGTACGTTTCACCAATGAACACTCATCCACTCATCATTGGCAAGGACCTGCTGGATCGTTTCGAGCCCTTACTGTACTTCAAAAGGCGAACTCTTTGGGCTTGAAGTGCCAGAACCTCTTCCCATCCAGTCACACAGGCCACCCGAGCCAGACTGTCAGATCACAGAGGTCACGAGACTTTCCACAGAGCCAGACTGTCAGGTCACACAGTTCATGGGAACTTCCACAGCCAGTCACAACGACACAGACTTAGCACCAGGTCAAGTTTCAAGTTCGCTACCCTGCACCTTCCAGCTCACAAAAGACTTTAACAACTGCTGCCCCAAGGTCAAGACTGACTTGCAGCTACATGACCAAACTCATGCCCGCGCCAAGCCTGGCGCACTAAATGGAAAGCAGGGGTCACACCCGACCCACCCACCCGCCCTCACAGTTGCAGCGACTACACACTGCATAAGACTTTTACAGGCTACACTGCCTAACCCTGTGCCTCTTACGCTGACTCCGCTGTCTGCAACACCCAACATAGCGGACATGTGGGCTTCTGACACCACAACAAAGACTTTGCATTGCCACCGCTCATACCCCTCTTACCACCCTCGCACGCCGTCTAAGCTCACTGACAGCCAGTGCCTCAAACCGCTGCATAACATGCACACGCTGCATGCACGCAACATTATGTGTTCTGCACCTGTTGACATCACAGCGCAAAAGCTTGTGATGAACAGTTGCAAAAGGGGGGTCATGCCAATGTTTATCTATGATGCATCATGTGCGGCACAACACAGCACCAGAGTCACTGACGAGACATTGAAGCAAGCGACCGGCTGGCAGAAAGATGTGACAAAACATGGGCCAAGGCGAGCTAAACCTAGCTGCCACCCACAAAGTAAAAGAGCTGCCCTGTCCAACCAAAGACAACCCTCGTTTGCCTCTTCCTTCCCTTTCTCTCTCTCTCCCTGTCATCTGTACCAGGTTGCCGCTGTGGTTCGCCATGCCGTGCTGTAAGCCATCCAGAGGACAGCTGCCACCGAGAGAACAACTGAGACTCCTGATCACCGACTGCGGAACCTACACTCAGCGAGTGCATGGTCGACGCATCCAGCCCCGCCCGGTCTACAGAGCACACTACCCCAGCACCGTAGCACCATACATCTGGGCAAGTGCCCAGTGGACAGAGGACGCCCTCTCTCAGGCCAAGGCCAAGGTCGAACACATGCTCAACCAACTTGAGAAAATTACTGTTACACAATCAGGACTCCTAAACACCAACCACCGCTCCAAACGGTTCCTGGGAGCGTTGCTCGGAGCCGTAGCTGCCGACAGGACTCTGTTTAACATTGGTATGTCCAGTGTCAACGCAGCGAACCAGACTGTGAACTCAATGAAACCGCTGTTTAATATCGTCCAGAATGACTTTGCCCAGACTCCGCTGATTACAGCGCTATCGACAGACATGCTGTGGGAGGTCAGCTCCTCCAATGACAGCCTAGCCACAGGTGTAATCCCACCGTACCTGAAACTCTTAAGCCTTGTGCGAACTGTGCTGGCTTCCAGCATCACCACGCCAGCTGACCCTCTACAAACACACCTTGCTTACTCTCTGGGTTGCGCCACCCCACTTCACGTCAACCCCGAGCAGAGAGAAGTGGGTTTTCTCCTAAACCTACCCATCATCGAGTCAAACCAAACCTCCAGGCTCAAAGACATTGTCAACATCGGGTCCTGGAAAAGCAGGACCCAGTTCAAGATATGCACTCCAGACGTGGTGGCCTACCACGACAGCGACACCCTGCTGTACCCGGCCCCAAACCTGCACGGGTGCACCTTGACCAAAGACATTCACTATCTCTGCCCTAGCAAGCCCTTCCTCAGAGACAACACTGAAGGAATCTGCGAGTTGCAACCCCTGGTCAGCCACACACGCTGCCCTGCTGAAGTTAAGCCTCGCACACAAGTCACAGAAACACAAGCAAAGATCGTAGGTGAACGATGGCTGGCTAACACACCTGCGCACACAGCCACTGTCACTCACGAACAGCATGATACAACCAGCCGTGTCAACCTGCTCAACCAGAGTATGCCGTCTCAAGTACCGACAGGTGCCATCTCACACCCTGGTAACCTGTCATGGTACCATCTTCCGAGCAAAGAGTACCAGACAGCACTGGGACTCCCATCCTTTAAGAACTTCACCTTAGATCCAGAAGTAGACCCCTGGTTTGAGAAAAAGGGGGTCCCAACTCACGAACATTGCTCCTGTCAACACCACCCTCCAAGCCTGAATACCGTACCTGGGTCCAAACCTGGACCACAGCTGATACTGTGTTGTATCTCTCCACGGTCACCGACCACGCCCCGACACTCGTCTCGGCCTTCATCCTGCAACAGACGCAACGAGATGCAAACATCCACAGTCAAGCTCACGAACTCTGTGTCGGGAGGTTTCACACGGAATCCCCGGAAAGGGGGTGCCAAGCCATCGACCACCTCATCCTCATTTGAGCCGAACCATCCGCCCAGCAAACAACCTGTCATCCATTGTGCTAAGTTGTTGTTCGATGAAGTCCATCCCCTGACTTAATCGAACAAAAAGGGGGATATGTAGCAACATTGACTGACATCTGGTCAGATTAGTGAATCAGTGATTCTCACACACACACCAACATTGCTCACACCAACATGTAACGTGACACCCAAACATTCCTTTCCCAAAGAAGCACACACACACCAAGACACCCACGTGTCTTCACACAGAGAAAAAGGACTGCTAAATAGTCACTCTTAAATGTAATAAATATATCCCTTTTTGTGTTAAGATGTGTTTATAAACCATAGGAAAGCATATATATGTCCAAGTGTAACATTAATCGAACTTTAAATGTCTATACTAATGCATAATAATCAAACGTTGTATTCCTAACCGTAACCTGATGTGTTTCATATCATTTTAAATCTTGAGACCTAACGGAGTTGAATCTCGATAATAGACTGCAATGATATGATTATTACTAGATGAATCCTTTTCAGTCATAGAAATGACTAAGCCAAAGCTCTGTCATAAACTACACAGACTGGGGTCTTCTGACAAGACAAAGAAAAGTCTCCCGCTCCCAGATCACTGAAGGTGATTGGACAATCCGCCATGAGAAGGCGTTATCCTTACATTCCTTTAAAAAAGAGAGACAAAGCTCTTCCTGTTCTCTCGCTTCCTGCCTTCATCGTCTGCTCATCATGTGAAGTCTCCGATCCTGAACTCCTTCCAGGAGTTCCCTCCATTTTTATTTTCTTTAAGTTCTTTTGTTTCATTTTCAAATTCTCCTTGGTTCGCCTTCACCTAAGAGTGAACGAATTTAGCGTGAATGATTCCTTCAGCAACTTCCCTTCCAAAAGAGGCCTTCTTCAAAACTCCCGCAAACAGCTCGCTATAGAGACACGAGAGCACGCGCCCTGTCCGAGGCTCCATGAGAGAACGCGCGCTCCTCCTCAGACACATTACGCACACAACGATCCTTTTGCAAGTGTTCACTCTAACGAGTTTTTAATGTTTTAAGGTTCGATGCATTTTGAGGGCTCTCAAAGGTCTGTGATTTTTGCTGTTCTATGGTCACACGTGACCATTCTCTCTTTCTCTCATTCTCTCTCTACAACCTCAGCGCGTGCTTCGGCGTGCGCGCCCCCATTCTCTCATTCTCTCTCTCCAACTCTCCCTCTCTCTCATTTGTTATCCGTTTGTCTTATTGTTCACCTGTAAGATATGTACAAAGACATATAAAGTGTAATCAGTATGTGTAGTTCGTATATTCTGTAGTTTTGCATTTATTAAAACAATATATTCAACTGTTTCTGTGAAAGTGCTTGTAAAAATACAAACGTCAATGAGGTATATCCAAGCGCTACCGCGTTCAATATTTACTACATTAAGTTTGTAAGAGATAACTTTATTGAGAAATTGATAGTTTAATCTTACCTACGGTCGTTGCTGGACAACACCGATTTGATGATTACATAATTTCCCTTAAAGATTATCTCATAATCGATCTGAAATAAGACTATTGATGTATGAATGAGGAATTATAATTCGTTGTGATTGATTATTCATATATTCATATAGTCTATCTTCAATTTCGATAATTGAATGTAACTGTAATATGCGATATATTAATAATATTCATGATTAGTTATTAAAATTCCCTATAGATCATTTGAGCTAATTCATACGGACCCAAGAGTCCGAGGCATATACATTACAATGTCTAGGATCATTTGTGAAATTTCCTTACCTGACTTTTTATTAAAGTCTTTGAACTGGAGGAATCTTTCTGTTATCTCCCAAACACCACTGTTTTTGTCCTAATGCACATATCTTAGTAGTAGTGTGGCGACCCACAAATAAGACTGAAGAGACATTCACCAAGGGAATATACCTTTAAGGGGAAAGGGAAGTTAGTTACAGTTTCCGGTTGAACGTTGTTGTGTCGAACTCAATGCTGTACAGTTCTTTATTATTGAAGTGGAGAGTAAAGCTGACTCGACGCATCTCCGTCTCTTGTCTCCTCTTTTATCGCACTCCACATTGGTGACCCGACGCGAGTTGGATACGGCTGAATTATGTCACACAACGAGACTACGCTACCTCGCACAACCACATGAGCGGTTTAATCATAGCTAGCTTAAAGGTTTTTGGTACGTATCCTAGAGACAAAGATGAATTAATGATATTAAGAAGAGGATCTATGACATCTGGAAGCATCTCTTTCAGCAGCTTAGTCGGTATAGGGTCTAACATACACGTTGTCGATTTAGATGATTTGACGAGTTTGCAAAATTCTTCCTCTCCTATAGCAATGAATGAATCAAATTTTCCCTCAGGGAGACTACAATGCACTTCCTGATGCGATACTGTATTAGACGGTTGCATAGTTATAATTTTGTCCCTGATATTATTATCTTATAAGTGAAGAAGTTCATAAAGTCAATACTGCTGTGTTGCTTGGAAACTTCTGGGCTTGAAGCTTTCTTTTTCGTTAGCTAACCACTGTTTCAAATAAATACCTAGGATTATGTTTATTTTCTTCTAATAGGGTTGAAAAATAAGCAGATCTAGCAGCTTTTAAAGCCTCTCTGTAAGCAATCGAGCTCTCTTTCCATGAAATCCGAAACACCTCTAGTTTTGTTTTCTTCCAAATGCGCATAACCCAGGAACTGGACTATCTCTTGGTGGAACAGTTTGAGGAATAACTGATGATCGCGTAGTCGTTGAAGTACTAGTTTCACATGGTGGGTATGTTCTGATAGACTGGTCGAATAGATGAGAATGTCATCTATATACACAATGATAAACCGTTGGAGGAAGTCTCTGAAGATCTCATTCATGAAACCTTGGAAGACGGCGGGATATTGGACAGTCCAAAGGGCATAACCCTATACTCATAATTAGGGCTGTAACGATTTACGATATTAAACCGAAATCGCGACACTTAGATCCACGAACCTGTGTCGCGGTATGAGAAGGCAGATCGCGATCGACACACCCCTTCCCAGACTTATCTTTCTCGTCCAGAATAGATCCTAGGGCTGTGATGGGGTCTTTTACATATTAGGTATGGGAATTTCAAGCAAAAATAATATTCGAAGATCGCTGGGTATCATTTGATTATTATTCAAAAATCGCACCTCTCCCCCACACGCACGTGTCCCGCCCGCGCGCGTGCGAGCACACACACACACACACACACACACACACACACAAGCAAACACCAGGGGCCTGTACCATGAAGGTAGCTGAACAAACTCGGGGTTACAGGATTAGTTTTGAGTTGACAAAACCAAACCGATGCAATCAGGCTTTATTGGTACCATGACGCAGCTCATCAACTTTCTCTGTCAACTCAGGCTTTGATTTTAAGTTATGATTAATCCACGAGCGCGTGCACATACCAAAGTGACGTTGGCACCGAACAACCAATCGCGTTCGATATGGATAGAGCGAGAGAGATATATTTTTTCCGCGGAGGAGCAAGAGATAATCATTCAGAATTACGATTAATTTAAATATGTATTACAAGCTCGAAACAATACGGTCTCTGCTGCCAAAGCAAGAGAAGACTGTTGGAGAAAGATTGCTGATTGTGTTAATGTGTAAGCTAAACAAATACGTTCTATAGCCTATTCATGTAAAATTATGTATAGGCTATGAATGTATGTGTGTGTGAAATATTGCCTAGGCCTATATTTTTATAATATATTATAAAAACTGTAATAATAATAATAATAATCAAAGATTAATATTAATTTATTTTTAGATGCAACTCCAAACGTTCTTGGCAGCAGATAAAGACAAAATATAAAAATATAATTCAAAGTAGTTACACACAACCTTTTATTATTTTTGTAAACATTTGATCACAAACACTTGTTTGAGACAAACCGGGGGAAAAAAGGGTGAAATTCAGAAAACCGGTGGAGGGCCACTCCTCCAGAATACACTGAGTTGGCTCTGATTATGGATGGGATTACAGGTGCTGTACAATCTGACCCTGGTGCTGGCTCCTCTAAGCAAGTAACACTGGGTACGTGTGCGATACATTACTATATACATTACTATTTTAAGTTTGAAATATGGCTGACTGTATGTTCTGCAGTCGAGGGAAATGCAATGTCCCTGTTGAAGCCAGCACACACACACACACACACACACACACAGTCTCCCACACATAGGTCAGTATGCAGCAGACAGAACACCAGAAACATAACCTGCTTTATAACAGTTATGCTTTATATTGCCCTATTTTTATTTATTAGGGTGGAGGAAATGATGAAGACACTCTGTCTGTGTTCTGAGACAGTTGCTGAGGTGAATGCACTGGGCTTTTTATTAAGGCAAACATTTGAATGTGTGGCATAAAACAGGGACTGGCCCTTACTTCCACATCTCAGCTAGACTGCAAGGAGCCTATAGAGACTGCACACTAAAGGAGCCTGACTGTGAGCTGAGGAGGCTCCACATTTAAAAAATAAATAAATTAGAGATCAAACAGCTGGATTAAACTGATCTCAGTATGTGAACTTATTTAAAGTAACACTTTAGCATGAATATTTATTAATGCAACTTTCTCTTGAGACCTATCTGCAGTTTCAATGTGCTTTTATTAAGTGTAATATTGTACAGTGATTGCAGCTACATCTGCACCAGCTGGGTGGTCAAGTGTGATCGGGTCAGTTTCATCGGGGAGAAGCTGGTTGTATGGTGGTTCTCGCTCCTTTCTATGGTGGCTATATTGTGCAGAATGGCACATGCATCTGTGATGCCCGCTCTGGTAACTCTTAAGCGCCGAAGACAGTTGAAACGTAGGATGCCAAAGCTCATCTCTAACTTCACTCTGGTTTTACTGAGGGCCACATTGAAGCGGTTCTGTGGCCCTGTCTGAGGGTCATGATAGGGGGTTATTGTGTAGGTTGCAAAGTAATAGTGTTTTGTACTGTACCAAATTTAACTTGCTTGCCTCAAAGTGCTGACACAACACAGACTCACAGAAAGTAGATCATTGTTATATCTGTTAATGTTACTATTAATTTAAAGATTCATCTCACAGAAAATAATAATTTCACATGATAACATCATCTCTACCTGAACATTAAGGCTGTGAAAGGACTTTCTATTAACATAATCTGCTTTATGTTCTCCTAGAGAAGTGGAGATTGCAACATGTGTGCAGGCTATTGCTCCAATAACTCTATGGAATCATATCATAAGATTAACCGAATAATAATAAAAAAGATTTAAAATAATTCTTAACATGATGTATAGTACTGTAGTACATTTGTGAAATTTGCTTTTTGAACGAAAAAAAATGTGTTCATGTGATGTCACCCTATCAATATAGGCTATCTTAGCGGCAATTTTATAAAAGCCCTCTTTTATGGACATGGTCGATATGTCCGGGGAACATTAAAAATGAAACTATACTCCTGCAGAGCGAGGACCCCCTTGCGAATAGTTCGACAAACCCCTAGATTCTGTGCAGCACCGATCGTGCAAGTATGCCACTTGCAAAAAAACGCAACACAATACCATTTGCGGTACAGTAATGAATTTGACGTGTTAAATTATTTATGCGCGGCTCAAGAAGTTCGCAAAGATAAGATATTCCTTCTGCAGAAAATCTGTATCTTTCATACAAACTATCAGGAAAGGCAAGGGGATTTTGTCTGGCTAAAAACTCTTTCTCTACGATGTGCTCGTCTAACAATTTAAAGAAAATGTAAAGCCATTGCAATAGACACTGGGAATTAGTTACGTCACCTATATGTTTCTTTGCTCACAGCTGATTGGTCAAACTTCAGTCTGAGATCTCGAATCCAGAACTTAACCTGCCCCGGAGCAGGTTAGCCGTGCAGCGTAAGATACCATGGCAACGAACACCGATTAAAGCCGAGCTACTTTCATGGTACCTAAAACCCAGGGTTGGCGGAAACTAAGCTGAAACATAGCTGGCTAGCCACCTAAACCGGCTTCATGGTACAGGCCCCAGAGCAAGTGAGCAAAGCGCGCAGTGTTTGCTTGTGTATGTGTGTGTGTGTGTGTGTGTGTGTGTGTGTGTGTGTGTGTGTGTGTGTGTGTGGCACCGGCGCGCGCGTGAACTGGAGCTCACCTCATAAACGAATCGAAACTTAGAAAGCTTGAAATACTTTTACTTGATTTAACGTTAATTCAAAACATAAAGAAATGGCGGCTTAGGCTAATTCGTAGGAAGTGTGCATTTCTCTATATAGGCGCGTTCACTTTGTGGCAAGCGTTATTCCTGCGCTTGAGATGCGGGTCATGCGGAATAAGCAATATATTATTTGTGGTTTACAGCACAGACAGTAAGCCTCGGTTACCTCAGAAGAATTTTTAACATGCTCGAATCATCTCCACAATGGAGTATAGTTCTGTTTGTTTTTCAAAAGTATTTTGTTACAAGAAAACAGAGTTATAGCTTTAGCTATTTATTTATTTGGCTTTTAAAATCCTCCCTCCTCGCAAGAATCGCGGTTTGTATCGAATCGTGGGTCAAAAATCGGGATACGAACCGAATCGTGGGTTTGCTCTATCGTTACAGCCCTACTCAAAATGGCCAGCAGGGGTGATAAACGCCATCTTCCACTCATCTCATCGACAGTGGAGGCGTTGAGGGTTCGATAATCAATACAGGGGCGCAAGCCTCCATCCTTTTTACCCTACAGAAAAGAAGCTCGAAGCGGCAGAGGACATGGACAGTTGAATGTATTCCTGACGAAGAGCTTCCTCTATATACTCCTCCATGGCCTTCTGTTCCAGGATGGACAGCGGGTAGATCTTTCCGCGTGGTGGAGTAGTCCCAGGCAGCAGGTCGATCGCACTGTCCCATGGCCGATGTGGTGGAAGTTTTGTTGCCAGTTGCTTATTGAATACATCCTGGAACGCCCAGTAGATGGTGGGTATCACATGATGAACACTGGTAGCTGGACTCTCAACAGACGTTGAGCAGATTGTGACTTAAACTGAACTGAAGTGGACGATGAAGGACAAATTTTCTTGACTGAATACAAACAATGAGAAAAGCAGTTTCTTCCCCACTGACATATTTCACCGGAGGACCAGCAAATGTGCGGCGAGTGAAGTTCCAGCCACGGGCGTCCCAGGATGATGTCTGCAGTCGAGCCCTCCAGCACCAAGAACGAAAGTCCCTCCTCATTCAGGCATCCAATTCTTAGTGTGATGGTGGGACTGCAATACCGGATCTGTCCACAACAGCAGCACGTGTTCAAAGCTGAGGATCAGCTTTCCAATCACATGTCAATCATTCATCTAGTCCAATCAGATCCTGAAATAGCCGACGAATCAGCGGAGTAGGTGGGCAGGATTACGATGTTGTTGTTGAGAGGCGCGTCATGGTTAGTGAAGAGTGATTCGCAGTGACAGAGACGAGTGAGAGAAGATTTGCGGGTGTATCTGTATACTGTGAGCGTTTTAGATTTAAAAATGGCATATGGAGAGGGAAAAGCAGAAAAAAAATGTGTTATCTTACGTTGAATATATTAGAAGAGCTTGAACGAGAAATTGACGATGCATCGTGCAGCCTGTGACTGAAGTGAAGGCAGCTGCATTTCGCGAGGGAGAAGACCCTGCTTTTGCGGGTAAGTTAATTTAATACTGCATTTAAAATGCTGATAAGTATTTTAGAATTTTTATTTTGAGATCGAAAACTACAGCAATTGAGCCAAATAATTGTTTCATATGTGGAAACTTGATTTAGCATTATGTTTTATTAGCAAACATGAGTTAGGTGTTCAGTATTTGAATAAAATCAGACTTGAATAAAATGATGTAATTTGGCTAATTTTGATGCATATATAAAATGTATATAATGTGCTTTGTAAAAACTTTTTTTGCATTTGAGTATTTGAAAACTCCAAATGACACTTTGCCTCCCTTCGGTTACATTTGAATAACTCTTGCTCAGAATGTGGTAGAGAATTTTTTTTCTTTTCTGGTGGATACTGTTACCTAGTGGATTCAAACAATATAATCAACAGGTCCCCAGACCAAACTGTAGTAAATTAGCTCTATGGAATATTAATAACCAATCATAACTTGTTATAATTGATTATGAATATTTGGATCAGTTAATCGGATTACCTTGATGTAGCTACATTAACATTTCAACCAATTACTCAGTTAATCCTGTGAACCATCAATATTGGTTATTAATTGATTAATAGAAATGTACATATCCGGGGCATGGGAAATGTCTTTTTTACTTATACTACTAAGAGCAAGTAGCCAAAAATCTATGATTATTGACTCCGGATATGAGCTTGAGACACAGACAACCTTACGTGTGATATGAACAAGACTTTATTAACTAGACTAAACATTTAAACTACTCTAACATACATGTATACATGTATACATATACATACAGGAAAGAGAGCTGAAGCAGAATATAGGAAAGCAAGAAGTTGTAGCATTGTTTGAACTATCAGCAGATCATCAGCCTTGAGCAAACCATCAGTTTAGTTCTAACACGCCCTTCTTTAAAAGGGGTAAGGATACCAAACGTTTATAAAGACCAAACGTGCCACGCATGATTTTGGTTAATCCCCAAACCAAAAAAGGATTTACTCTCTCTTGATAATTGGCGTCCAATTAGTTTACTGAACAATGACTATAAAATATTTGCCCTGATATTCACTAAAAGACTCAAAGCTGTATTAGATTAAATTATCGATGAAACACAATCTGGCTACATGAGAAATAGGCACATCACAAACAACATAAGATTAGTTTGAGATATTCTGGATTATCCTGAATTTAATGAAGATAATCGGTTCATTCTTTTTCTTGATTTCTGTAAGGAATTTATTTTTGAGTCACTTAGAAAATTTGGTTTTGGAAATGTATTCACTAGCGCAATTAAAACCCTTTACAGTATAAGAACAACAACAGTTCAATTAAATTGTTGGGTGGCACTTCTGGTAAATTTAATTTGTCTAGAGGGATTAGGCAGGGTTGCCCTGTCTCTCCTTATTTATTTCTGATAATAAGTCAACTCCTTGCTAATCATATTAAAGCTAGTACGATTAAAGATATGACTATTATTGATAGAGAACTTGTAATAACACAATTAGCATCTGGTGTTTATCTGAATGCAAAGAAATGTGAACTTATGGCGGTCAAAGAATGTTCAGTGGCATCTTATTGTAACATTCCAGTAAAAACAGAAGTCAAATACCTAGGAATTACAATAAATAAGAATCAATAAATAGAAGTTCATTAAACTTTAATCCTGTTATCCAAAAAACTCAGAGGACGTTTAATCAATGACTTCTAAGAGACTATTCATTAAGAGGGAGAGTTCTGATTTCCAAAGTAGAAGGTTTGTCCCGGTTAACTTATACAGCTATGGCTCTTCAGGTTGATGATAAAATATCGAGGGAGATTGATGCTTTTTGGTTTTGCTTGAAAAAATAGGTTACATTATATAAGAAAATCAGTATAAATGAACTTGTATGAAAATGGTGGTCTCAATTTCCTGAACTTTGCTACATTAAACAATACATTTAAAATCAAGACAACTTGTTAGGTATCCAGTCTCTATTTGAAATATAATTCCCCTCCATATTTGATCTAGTCTGGGTGGCATACATTTCTTCCTTGTTTCCAATTTTGATATTAACAAAATACCTGTGAAACTTTTTGCATTTCATCGTCAAGCTTTTCTAGCATGGAGTTTAATTTACAAACAAAACTTTTCACCACACAAATACTTTATCTGGAATAATAAGGACATTTTTTTCAAACATAAAACTATTTACTTTGAAAATTGTTTTCAAAATAATATTGTTTTGGTAGACCAATTATTTAATTCAGATGGCCTTCTTTTTACTTATGAGGAATTAATGTTCAAATATAATATTCCTATACCACCAAGGGAATTTGCAGCTGTTTTTGGAGCAAATTCTTCTAAAATATGTATGTTATTTAAACAACAAAAAATATTAGATTACCAGTAATTTCCCCCCCTCTCACCAAATCAATCCCTTGTAGGTAAAATATGTTTCTCCTGTCATTATAATTGTAACAGGTCAATAAGAGCCCTTTCCAGAAAGATGTTGTTTCAAGACCAAATGTTATTGCGTACTGGAGTCAGTTTGTGAGTGATGTTAACTGGAAAAAAGTCTGGCTTATACCCAATCGCTATCTCTTAACAAACTAGGTTAAAGAAGTAACTTTTAAACTCCTTCATAGAATATATCCTGCTAAACACTATTTAACCACATTTAAAAAAAATATATTGATGAAAGTTGTAGTTTTTGCAAAAAGAAGCCAGAGACAGCTGTTCATTTATTTTGGCACTGCCCTTATGTGTCTTTTTTTTTGTTTGTTTTTTGGCAAAATGTACTTTATTTCATTGTTGGAAATGTTGATGAAAATGTTACATTAATGTGGAAAGTTGTTCTACTAGGTATTGTAAACTCAAAAGATAAACAACCCCGCACTTATTTTATAAAAATTTTTTATTTTGATGGCTAAATTTCACATTCATAAATGCAAATTTTCAGGGAAAAAGCCATGTTTTGTTGCATTTAAAAATGAAGTGAAGCTTTGTATTGAGTCAATATTGCCCTCAAAGAAACAAAAACCTATTAGAATTTTACAAGCATGTACACTCTTTAAATTATAATACTGTCTGTACCTCCCCCTAGCATTTGAAATTGATTTCTTCAATAAAAAAAAAGAAGTGTGCAGCCTTTAAATTGGGACATCCTTCTTCGCGCCGCTGTGATGCAATCGGCCTTCTAATACGGCCAATCGGCCTTCAAATACGGCCTTCGGAGGATGCAGCCTTCACATACGGCCTTCGGAGGATGCAGCCTTCACATTGGGACACAGCTATTGTCAGTTGTTCTTCTTCTTCCTTTTTTTTTTTTTTTGTCGATTCGCATCAATTTCGCGCATTAACGCCACCTACTGTGAACTTGATCCAGAGACTCTAACAACTACCCACTCCTCATCCTTACCCACTATATAAAAAAATTATATGCTACTAGTCCAGGCGTTTTAGGAAAAAAGGGTGAACAAATTGCAACAGAATCAAACTCAACTGATTTTGTATCCTCCATATGTCCTGAGTAAGGAAAAAAAAGCCCTGAAGAATCCCATTAGGGGAAAGCTCAGAAAAAGACCCAAATATATCCTATTCATTCGCCTATTCATTATTTTTCTCACATGAATAGGGTCAAAAATGTAACCTTTAGATATCACCATCAAAATTACTGAGGCAGGAAGAAGTACTTTAAACCAGCCTTTATTAATTATTATTGCAGAGATGGGGTTTGGGGCTGGGTCCGTGGGACTGTTTCTGGGGGTTCACTTTTTATTTTACCTATATCTTCTGCATTCTCCTTACTCTTGTTCTTCCCTCAGACTCATCCCCCAGAAACCCACAGACACAGCCCTAAACCCCATCTCTGCAATAATAATACTGGTTTAATATATTCAATAATCGGTTTAAACTTCTTCCTGCCTCGATGTATTTATGCTCATGGGAAGCCTAAATGGGTTCCATTCAGACCTTAACATTTAGTCTTTTACTGTAATATGTCAACAAGGTTCAACAAGACATTTTCCCCTGGCTATACCCAATGTTTAGATCTGCTGTGGTATTTATGCAAATTAGCACATCTGTAATGAGATTAGCCGCGGTTTGCCCATGTTAACAAACAATTTTAAAAAAACTTGTAATACATTTTTTTGTTTGTCTTGATATAAGAAATCAACTCAGTAATTTTGATGGTGATGTCTAAAGGTTAAATATTTTACCCTATTCATGTGAGAAAAATAATGAATAGGATATATTTGTGTCTTTTTTCGGAACTTTTCCCTAATGGGATTCTTCGGGGCTTTTTTTTCCTTATTCGGGACATATGGAGGATACAAAATCAGTTGAGTTTGATTCTGTTGCAATTTGTTCACGGTTGACCCCCATTTTGGCTTAAAAACGCCTGGACTATACAGCCAGCGCTGCGTGTTCAGCTCCTCTAGCTTAACCCTCTGAGGAAAGGTGTTTTTGGGGCCCTTGGGATGTTTTGAAATGCCCTGACATTTGTGCTTTTTTCAGTTATTTATAAACATGTTAATGGCAAAGGTGTAAATTCACTCTATATAGTACAAACGGGGCTACCATAATATGTGAGCAACATGTATGTACTTTTAAGAGAATAATGTTTATGCGTGGTTATTGAAAAATTAGAAATTTGCTGACACAATACCACAAAACCTATACTAAATATGTGTTCCTAAGACTTTTGACTAATGGATGTTGTCGCTTCGAGTTCTGGCTTCAAAATTATGTGAAAAACATCCTGCCTAATCGTTCACATAAAACAATACATTGATTTAAACTTTGTAAGACCGTTTTTTTTTTTTGTCAGAAGAGGTTTATGCGTGGGAGTGGTAATGGCCTATCAATATTAATGAGATTCAGACCCGGGGTGTGACAGACACTCCCTCAATGGCTAAAGGCCCATCAGCCTGAACAAAGAGATTCAAAGGTTTTGTTTTTGAATCTTTTTTATTGTAATTCCTCTATGTGGAGGAACTAAATGTTCAACTGAAGACACAAGTGATCATTACATGCCTGGCATTTCCAAGGTGTGTCCTGCCTTTTACCAAGCTGTCCTTTTACAAAGCACACAGATCTTGCGACCAACTACTTCAATGAATTACACAGTTAATAATTTTATTTTGTTTTGAAAAAAAATTATTCATACGCCAAAAATTCTCTAAAATCACAGCCCGCTTTTTTCCTTTTCTTATTTGAAATTGACGCATTTCTCAAATCTCTTAAGGTTGATTAAAAACAAGAAAAGTGACAGATTCTTGAAATATTATGATTATTCTTTTGGTAATGCCACTGATGCATTAAGTTTCCTCTGTATGTATGTTATCTTTAACTATTTAACTATTTGTGAAACTTTATATGAAGATTTGGTGTAATTTCATACATGTAGAGGTTCTATCTGTTCTGTCTTTTGTGTCTGTTTATTGTTTGATGAATTATAATAATAATACAAAATAATAAAAAATTATCTAAACTTTCAACAAAAAAATCCCCAAATAGACATCCTCACAAATTAATTATATGGATTATTACTTATCATTTATTTGTTTCTTGTTTTAAAAATGTGATATGTATGATTTATTTAAACATGAAATCTATATTTTCTATTGTCTTAATGAATGAATGAAAAAAAATAGTTTTTAACAGAGAGCTAAAGGTTTTGAACATTTGCTCAAAGGGATAGAAGGCAAATTATTCTGGCCGCTTTGAATCTATTCGCTATTGCCATCTACTGGATCATTGCAGAACTATTGGGGACACTTATTATTTAGCAATATTACCATTCACCAATATTACTGATTTTGACTACATTATTGGATGAGAACTCAACTTAGCTGGATGATGACATCACTGTATTCTGAAGAGCTGAATTGATCCTATTTCATAATTATGGTGTTGTACTTTACACCATTTTTGAACCAAAATCATGTTAGACTTGATTTTCCTGCTAAGACAAAAGCTGAGATAAAATTCACCCTGCAATAAAGCAATAAAACACACCCTAGAGAGAAGATCTCAAAGAAAGAGCACAGCACATCGCCTTGTCCAATTAAGCCTTGTTTTCTCCTTCCTTATCTCTGCATCCCCCTCTCCCTCCTCCCTTTCTTCCCCCCTGATTGAAGTCACTAAAAGTTCACTGAGAATGTCTGAAAATATGTTGTATCTTGTGGATCTATTGTTTTTTTTTTCCTTTCCAAGTTTGGTATCATTTTAAATGTCTCAGTGTGATTGGTAAAATTGTCTTAATTTCATTGCAGTCATTGGTATTATGAGAAAGATTGAACTCTTAAAATAATTCTGTACTCCTTTTTGGGTGGTGTCTCTTCCCAAAAAGGTGTCTCTCCGTTCTGAAGGGGTGAGACGTTGAGAAACCTCCTACCTCCAATGCATCCACTTCCCCAATGAATTGATGAGACGGGTCGGGGTTGGTGAGAATAGGAGCCTAAACAAAGAGGCTCATCAAACTTTCAAATGCCTCCTGAGCCTGCGTCGACCAACAGAAACGTATTCGTGTGGAAGTGAGATTCGTCAGCGGCAGAGCGACCTGGCTGAAATTCCGAATGAATCGCCTGTTAAAATTGGTAAACCCCAGAAATCGCTGGACCGCTTTATGACTATCTGGGATTGGCCAATCAGCAACTGCTTTTACTTTGGTAGGATCCATTCGGATGCCTTCGGGCGACAGAACGAAACCCAAGAACTGAACCGACTGTGCATGAAACTCCAATTTAGCGAACAAGCGATTCTCGAGTAGCCACTGTAAGACTCGCCGGACGTGCTGGACATGGTCGCGTTCATTCTGGGAGATGATCAGGATGTCATCGAGGTAAACAAATACAAACCGGTTGATCATGTCTCTGAGCACATCATTGACGAGTGCCTGGAAGACCGCTGGGTAGTTTGAGAGTCCAAAAGGCATAACCAAATATTCAAAGTGGCCTGTGGGGGTATTAAAGGCGGTCTTCCATTCATCCCCCTCCCTAATCCGAACTAGGTGATAAGCATTGCGTAGGTCCAACTTCAAAAAGATGGTCGCTCCCTGCAAGAGTTCGAAAGCTGAAGACATCAGTGGCAAAGGGTGGCTATTCTTTACTGTGATGTCATTCAGCCACCGATAATTTATAAAGAGACGCAACAACCCATCTTTCTTCCCCACGAAGAAGAACCCCGCTCCAGCCGGAGAGGAAGAAGGACGTATTATACCAGCTAGCAGAGAATCGCTGCTGTTTCTCTCCATGGCCTCCCTCTCAGGACCGGAGAGCGAATAAAGGCGCCCTTTAGGTGGAGAGTGCCTGGCAATAAATCTATTGCACAGTCGTACGGGCGGTGCGGAGGGAGAGATGAAGCTCGGGACTTACTGAACACTGCTCTCAAGTCATGGTAAGCCTCTGGTACATCTGCCAGGTTCACCGGTTCCTCCTGTAATGAGGAAACCGACATTAAAGGAGAGGATGCAGACACTAAACACTGAGATAAACAAAATGAGCTCCCCGCCAAAACAGAATTAAGAGCCCAGTCAATCTGAGGGTTATGTTTAACCAGCCAGGTGTGCCCCAAGACCACTGGAGCAGAAGGAGAGTGTAAAAGGAGGAATTGAATCTCCTCAGCATGATTGCCCGAAATGGTGAAGTTGATAAGGCCAGTGGAATGAGTAATCCTGGCGAGAGGAGTACCACAAAGGTTTCTGGCTGAAATCGGTTCGGCCAGGAGAAAACATGAAATGGCCAAACATTCAGCCAATCCAATGTCCATAAAGTCATCCTCCGCTCCAGAATCAATCAAAGCTGACACCCGATGGGCAGTCCCCTTCAACTGCAGAAAAGCTGGAAGGATAGAGTGACCACCCGATGGTAGCAGCGTGTTAGTAACGCTCACTTAGCTTTGTCCCCTGAAAGGTGATCATTGCCTCTTAACGGGACAAGCCGCAGCCATGTGTCCCGCCTCCCCGCAGTAGAGGCACAAGCTATTGGCGAGACGATGGCGCCGTTCTGTGACAGACGAGCTCACCCGATTTGCATGGGCTCCTCCTCAGGTGACCCGAAATGCTATGAAGTGGCACCTCCCGCACCTGATGCATACCGAGAGGCGACAAATTCAGTGGTTCAAATTCGACAGTAAATTTAACATTGACATCCAGGAAAAGCAGTAGATTTATATAAGCATAATCTCCATCTGCAAGTGCGTGTTGTTGACGAAGACCAGAGCAACAGTTAGAGGAGCAAGCCATTCATTCATTCATAAAAACTGAATTGTAGAAATGTAGGTGTATTTGTGATTATTATGAGGGCTGTTTTTATGTTTAATTCAGTGTCTTCACGGTCCCGTGTAGCCTACATGCATCTTTCTCTACCGTGAACGAGATTATAATGTTATTCCCCCAATGCTGATGTACAGAACAAATGTTACATTTGAGGTAGACAGCCTATATATTTCTCCTGGTTGTTTAGTTGCCTTAACTTAATATCGCGGTGATAGCTGACCAATACAGGGATGTAAAAGACCAAACACACACTTTTTTGAGAAGGCTGTACTATATGGCTACATGCAAGCAGATGGACTTAATATGAACTTAACGCGCAAAGTTTCACGCTAAGCGTTTCCCAGTGATATAGCCTACTGGTTATAAAGTTGGCTTGACATGGACATTCGCGCATTTAGGGACCATCTCTAAAGTTACATACGACACACGTTTCTAACTTCAATAGCAAACTTTATTTGAATAAATATAATAAATGTAAAAGGTGTGCATCATGCCTGCCACCTACATGAACACTTTACAGTTGTTTTTTATGACTGAAAGTCATTCTCTTCCAATGCTATTGAAGTTAGAAACGTGTATACCAATGTCGTATGTAACTTTAGAGATGGTCCCTAAATGCGCAAACTTTTACCAACTTTAACCAGTAGCTATATCACTGGGAAACGCTTAGCGTGAAACTTTGCGTGTTAAATTCATATTCTGAGTCCATCTGCTTGCCTGTAGCCATAGTCAAGTCAAGTCACCTTTATTTATATAGCGCTTTTTACAATACAGATTGTATCAAAGCAGCTTCACAGTGATAACATGAAAATAATACAAAAAACAATTTCATCATCGTCCACCTTTAAGGCAGATCTATAATATTGTTGAATATTAAATGTCCCCAACTAAGCAAGCCAGATGGTAAGGCAACAGTGGCAAGGAACCAAAACTCCATCAGTTGACAGAAGGGAGAAAAAAAACCTTGGGAGAACCCAGGCTCAGTCGGGGGCCAGTTCTCCTCTGGCCAACGAGCGAACAGTGTATGATTATGATTCAGGAGCATTACAGGTCAGAAGTTCAGAATGAATCAGAGTATTTGTCCAGTTCCTGTTTGTTGAAGTCGGAGTGGAGAGGAGGAGAGACTGGTTGACACTTCAGGTCAGCGGCGTCGTCATGTCCTGGCGCTGGTCCTTCATCAGATCTGGATACGGCCTGGTTCCGGTGGACAGCGGTAAACCTCGGGATAGACAGAGAGACTAATATTAGCGTAGACGCCATCCTTCTTATGATGTACCAAGTACATCAGGATTTACGGGAAGTGTTCCCGGTCCCGGCTGTTCTAAACTATGCAGCCTAACATTGAATTATAGAAGTCTATAATGTGTTATGTGTATGCTAGGCCGAAGAGATGTGTTTTTAGTCTAGATTTGAACTGGCAGAGTGTGTCTGCTTCCCGGACAATGTTAGGAAGACTGTTCCAAAGTTTTGGTGCTAAATAGGAAAAGGATCTACCGCCAGCAGTCGATTTTGGTATTCTAGGTATTAACACTTCCTGCTCAGCTACTGTTCGGACGCTCTTGCTTACTGCTCCACGCTTTGCTCTATCACTTTTATATTTTTTATATTTTATCTTCTTTTATCAACTAATTTTAACCTCAGCAAATCAGCACAGTGCTCAAACGCTTGGATTACTACAAAAAAGCTGAATTATTTTATTCGACCAGCCTCCCACTGAAAGCTTACATTCCGGGGAAGAGAAAACACAACTGCATAAGGATAAGAGAAAATGCCTCTTCTGGAATCTACTTGCTGCACTAACTGCCACAGACTTTTGCAAAGGATTGCAGTTCTTGAAACAAAGTTATTTGCGGGACCACCAAACCAGACGGAACACACAACAGAGCTCCGTCATGGACGCCCTCAGCATACCGGTGAGTGCCATGAATCTACTGCTCCTCAACAGGCCATACTGAGTGTAGAGAAACAAGCCGATCGACTTACAAATCGATGGCACACACAGGGAGCGAGACCCAAAGGCACTCGAGACATCAGATTGTCACGAGTATCACATATTGCCGCAATAGCATCCTCTACCCCAGATACGGCTCTGACAAGGATTGCAAACACTGGTCTCCTACCACCGCCTATACATCTTGAGAACAGATTTGAAGTATTAATGAATGTAAATGAGGAATCTCCAAACGTGATGAATGTGATCGAACACAGACTGAATAAGCCAGTAGCTAACACTGATGCTAACTTGCGCTCAAGGTCGAGCAGTCAGCGGCACAGAGCTCAGAGCCTAGCCGAGCACACGACTCTGATAGTGGGTGACTCAATTATCCGACACACTAGTAGCAGGGATACAACTACGTGCTGCCTTCCACAAGCAACAATTTCTGATGTAAACAGGGAACTTGAGAACATTCTGATGAAACATAAGACTGCAAATCGACTCATCATTCATGTGGGGAAAAATGATATTCATAAAGAGCAGTCAGAACTCCTTAAGAAGGATTTCAATGAACTTCTTGAAACACTTAAAAGACTGAAAGTACAAACATTCATCAGTGGACCACTCCCAGCAAGAGGAACAAACAGGTTTTCACGGTTGCTTGGGCTTAATACATGGCTCCAAAAAACCTGCAATATAATAGGAGTGAACTTCATTGACAACTTCAATCTTTTCTGGAGTCAGAGGCAACTGTTCCAACAGGACGGACACCACCCAAACAAACTTGGTTCAAGAGTGCTAAAGGACAATATCTACTTCTCCCTCAATCATCCTTCTGCAGTGTGTGCCAATCCACTCAACCTGAATGGCACACACACACCTGGACACAGTATGAATGACCACAGGACTTCACTCCAGCACCTGAATGGACATGCGGTTGACACGTCACACAAGGACAATGATAACACCACTCAGCCACAACAACTTCTGCTCACGGACACAATCTCAGCTGAGCCCTGCCCACAGACAGACTGTGACATACTAGAACTGCTCCAAGATTCAACACCCAAGGACGACTTCCTGGAAAACAGCCAGGGAAACCAGGACAGCATATTACAGCCTCCGATAACACCAGAACAACAACAGCCCCTCTCACCAGACACGCTATCTCTATCTCCAGCATCTCCACTTCTGTGCTTCTCAGAGAAAATGGAAAAACTGGTCTATGCTGGAACCAAACTATCCCACTCTTTTGCAAGCCCCCAGATATCAACCAAAAAACGGCAGGCCCCAAAACCACCAAAGCCTGCGGGCCCCGCTCGCCCTCCCCCTCCTCCTGCAAGAGTTCTTCGGGCTCTGCCACAACGACAGGGCTCACACCCTCCTCCTTCTGCTCGAGGTGAACTAAAAACAACTGATACCAGCTCTCATTGATATGTGCCGGGTCCCCGCTATGATAACAGTAACTTTCTCAAATGTTTACAGAACAAGCGGGAACCCTGTGTGCCTGTATCTTTCTCTATTGCTGTTCGATTACATGATAGAAAGTCTAAGGCCTTCAAAAGCCGTACAGCAAACCCATCTAATCTGGTGCCTATTACACGCCAAACTAAGACTGCTGTGCGGACAAAAAGTAAGACTGTTAAGTTAGCACTCTTAAACATCTGCTCACTTAAAAATAAATCACTTCTAGTCAATGACTTAATAACCACATACAACCTGGATTTTATGTTTCTAAATGAAACTTGGCTAGAAGACAACTGCAGTGCAACTGTCCTCAATGAAACATCCCCTCCTAACTTTAATTTTATGAGTGTCTGCAGAGCGGGTAGGAGAGGTGGGGGAGTAGCTGCTCTTTTTAAAGATGTCTATCCATGTAAGCAAATATCATTTGGTAATTACCCGTCTTTTGAATATCTGGGTATTGTGTTAAAAGGTGCTCCACGCATTTTACTAATCATTGTTTACAGGCCTCCAAAATACTCTTCAGCCTTTGCTGAGGATTTTACAGAACTGTTATCAACCATTTCCTCAGAGTTTGACTGTTTTGCTATTGCCGGAGATTTCAACATCCACATAGACAATGCAGAAAACAATATGGCAAAAGAAATCAAAACGGTTTTAAAAACTTTTGATCTGACTCAGCATGTACATGGACCGACACACAATCGTGGACACACTCTAGATTTACTTATCAGTAAGGGTCTAAACATTTCATCGATTGTTATTAAGGATGTAGCACTGTCTGATCATTTCTGTATTTTCTTTGATATATTGATCTCTCCTGCCATTGAAGCTAGATCTGTGTCTGTCAAAAAGAGATGCTTAAATGAGAACACTAGTGTACTATTTATGAAGGCTATATCTGTAACACCAAGCATATCTGCTGACTCTGTTGATTTTCTCCTTGATTCTTTTAACTCAAAAGTTAAAAGTGTAATTGATGATATTGCTCCTGTGAAGGTCAGGAAGAGTGGTAGACAAAAGGCACCCTGGAGAAACTCAACAGCAGTGCAAAATATGAAAAGACAATGCAGAAAAGCAGAGCGCATGTGGCGGAAGACAAAACTTGTAGTCCATTATAACATCTACAAAGACACCATCCATGCTTTCAATATGGAACTAGGCAAAGCTAGACAGACTTTCTTCTCAAATATTATTAACAGCAACTTAAACAACACACGCACTCTTTTTGCTACTGTAGAGAGACTGACAAACCCCCCGAGCCAGATTCCCAGTGAAATGCTCTCAGACAGCAAGTGCAGTGAGTTCGCTTCTTTCTTCTCTGAGAAAATCAATAATATCAGAAAGGTGATCAGCACATCCTTGAGTTGCACTGGGGTCAGACAGATCAGACCACAACCTGAGAAAGTTACTATGTCTGATTTCAAAGAAATTGATGGCAAAATTTTGGAAGAAACCGTTCAGCACCTTAAAACATCAACCTGCGCCCTTGACGCTCTTCCCACATCTTTCTTCAAAAGTGTGTTAAACAGCTTAGAAGCAGATCTCCTAGAAGTGGTAAATGCCTCACTTCTCTCTGGAAGTTTTCCAAACTCCCTGAAAACTGCAGTTGTCAAACCCCTCCTAAAAAAGAGTAATCTTGATAAGACTATATTAAGCAATTATAGACCGATCTCAAATCTTCCTTTCATTGGCAAGATCATTGAAAAAGTTGTTTTCAATCAGCTGAACAAATTCTTAAGCTCGAATGGATACTTTGACAATTTTCAATCTGGTTTCCGATCGCATCACAGCACAGAGACAGCGCTCATAAAGATAATTAACGATATTCGCTTAAATACTGATACAGGCAAATTATCAGTGTTGGTACTACTCGACCTCAGTGCTGCTTTTGACACTGTTGATCACAACATACTTCTTGACAGGCTGGAAAACTGGGTGGGGCTTTCTGGGATAGTCCTAAAATGGTTCAGGTCATACTTAGAAGCGAGAGGTTATTATGTGAGTATAGGAGACCATAAGTCTGAGTGGACATCCATGACATGCGGAGTTCCTCAAGGCTCAATTCTTGCGCCACTCCTATTCAACCTGTACATGCTTCCAATGAGCCAAATAATGAGAAAGAACCAAATCCCTTACCACAGCTATGCAGACGACACACAGATCTACTTAGCCCTATCGCCTAACGATTACAGCCCCATTGACTCCCTGTTCCAATGCATTGATGAAGTAAACAGCTGGATGTGCCAAAACTTTCTTCAGTTAAACAAAGACAAAACTGAAGTCATTGCGTTTGGAAACAAAGATGAAGTTCTCAAGGTGAACGCATACCTTCACTCTAGAGGTCAAACAACTAAAAATCAAGTCAGGAATCTTGGTGTGTCTCTAGAGTCAGACCTTAGCTTCAGTAGTCATGTCAAAGCAATAACTAAATCAGCATACTATCATCTAAAAAATATTGCAAAAATTAGATGCTTTGTTTCCACTCAAGACTTAGAGAAAATTGTGCATGCTTTCATCACCAGCAGGGTGGATTATTGTAATGGACTCCTCACTGGCCTTCCCAAAAAGACCATAAGACAGTTGCAGCTCGTACAGAACGCTGCCGCCAGGATCCTGAGCAGAACCAGAAAATATGAACATATCACACCAGTCCTCAGGTCTTTACACTGGCTTCCAGTCACATTTAGGATTGATTTTAAAGTATTATTACTGGTGTATAAATCATTTAATGGCCTAGGACCTCAATACATTGCAGATATGCTCACTGAATATAAACCCAACAGATCACTGAGATCATTAGGATCACATCAACTAGAAATACCAAGGGTTCACTCAAAGCAAGGAGAGTCCGCTTTTAGCTATTATGCCAGCCGCAGCTGGAACCAGCTTCCAGAAGAGATCAGGTGTGCTCCTACTGTAGCCACATTCAAATCCAGACTCAAAACACTTCTGTTTAACATTGCATTTACTGAATGAGCACTGTGCCACTGTTCGTCCGACTGTTTGCACTGTATTTTATTTTATTTTATTTTTATTTTTTACTCTAAACTGTTTTAATTATTCTTATTTCTTTTGATTATTTTAATTTCTTCTATGTAAAGCACTTTGAATTACCATTGTGTATGAAATGTGCTATATAAATAAACTTGCCTTGCCTTGCCTTGCCTATTAACTGGCCGAAATTTTGAGATCGCAGTAGACGTGAAGGACTATAATGCGTTAAGAGCCCGCTCAAGTACTGCGGAGCTAAACCATTTAGTGCTTTGTAAGTGATCAGCAATATTTTTAAATTTATACGATGTTTAATAGGCAGCCAATGCAGTGTTGACAGAACAGGGCTAATATGGTCATACTTCCTGGTTCTAGTAAGAACTCGAGCTGCTGCGTTTTGAACTAGCTGTAGTTTGTTTATTAAGCGTGCAGGGCAACCACCCAGTAGAGCATTACAATAATCTAGCCTTGAGGTCATAAACGCATGAACTAATTGTTCTGCATTATTCATTGAGAGCATATGACGTAATTTAGATATATTTTTAAGATGGAAGAAAGCGGTTTTACAGATACTAGACACATGACTTTCAAATGAAAGATTGGTATCAAAGAGCACACCCAGGTTCCTAACCGACGACGAAGACTTAACAGAGCAGCCATCAAGTGTTAGACAGTGTAATAGACTGGGTTTCTTATGTTTGGGGTTCTCATGTTGTGAAATGCTGTGATGTGATTAGTTCTGAAGGTCACGTGACTCAGTGTAATCAGGAAGCTCAGAAGTGAGCTGCAGAGCTGTGTTGTATGTATGCGGCTGTTCTCTGGCAGTTCTTCAGTAAACGTTACTGAGTTATTACAACCACCGTCTTCAGTGTTTTATTCGGACCTCAAGATATTACATTGGCGACGAGGATGGCGCTAATAGGACGAGTGGAAGAGTTCAAGGAGTCGCGGGAGGATTTCGCTTCCTACCTGGAGAGATTTGAACTATGGCTACTGGCAAACGAAATAAAAGCAGAAAAACAGGTCAGTGTATTCTTAGCGTGCATTGGACCAGAAACTTATGGACTGCTGAAGAACTTGGTAATACCAAAGAAGCCCGCAGAAATGACTTATAAAGAGTTGACGGACACATTGAAATCACATTATCAGCCGAAGCCTTTGGTCATAGCGGAGAGATTCCGTTTTCAAAAACGTGATCAAAAAGAAGGAGAGTCAGTGACGGATTACATAGTGGCAGTAAGACAATTGTCGAAGGATTGTGAATACGGAACTCATTTAGATGACGCATTGAGAGATCGCCTTGTGAGTGGACTGTCCGCTGAATCGATTCAAAGAAAATTACTGGCGGAAAGAGAGCTGACGTTTGCCCGAGCATGTGAGATAGCGTTGACAATGGAGATGGCGTCGAAAAATTCTCTTGAAATCTTGGGAAAAGTACAGGCTGCAGCTGTAAATCAAGTCTCTAAATCATATCTTGGAAGCAAAGGACAACGCCAGTTTAGACATGGAAATGAGAATCCAAAACTGAAAAATTATCAGGAAGGGGACAGCGAACAAAGATGCTACCGTTGTGGGGGAGGGGGACACCCACCTCAGGAATGCCGGTTTAAAAATGAGAAATGTCATGCGTGCTCCAAGACAGGGCATATTTCCAGAGCATGTCGGAATAGGAGACAGACTGCCAAGGCCCAGTACGTGGAAATGGAGGATCACAATGTAGACAGTGAAGATGACCCGTTAGGGGTTTTTACAGTTTACATGGCATCCAGTGGAGATGGAGGCATTAAAGTTAATGTGAAAGTGTGTGAGGAGGACATTAGTATGCAGTTGGATACAGGTGCGGCAGTGTCTCTTGCATCTGAAGTGTTGCACCAAAATAAGTTTCCGCATTTACCCATTGAAAAGTCCAACATCAGATTAAAAGCGTACTCCGGAGAAATAATTCCCCTTCTTGGCTATGTTCAGGCACCAGTGCAGTACGGGGACCAGAAAGCTACACTGCCTCTCATCATAGTGAAAGGAAATAGGCCGGCTCTGTTTGGCCGAAATTGGTTAGAGAAGCTGACGCTGGACTGGAGGAATATTTTCACAATCGAAAAAGGAGTTAAACACGGCGACCCGGAATTACAAGCAGTACTGCAGCGCCACTCTGTGGTGTTTTCGGAGAAGGTCAGTGCCATAGAGGAGTTCAGAGCAACAATAAGAATGCAGCCGGATGCGCAGCCAGTCTTTTGCAAAGCCCGGCCGGTGCCGTATTCATTGAAAGAGGCTGTGGAAAAAGAACTGGATAGGTTAGAAAAAGAGGGAATAGTTTCCAAAGTGGATCGTAGCAAATGGGGGGCCCCGATCGTAGTTGTACCGAAGGCCGATAAATCCATCCGCATCTGTGGGGATTACAAGGTCACGATAAATAACCAGCTGGAAGTAGAGACTTATCCCCTGCCCAACACTGAGGATTTATTTGCGACTCTAGCAGGAGGGAAGTGGTTCTCAAAGTTAGATCTTTCTCATGCTTACCAGCAGTTGAGATTGGACAAAGACTCGGAAGAGTATTTAACCATTAATACTCACAGAGGACTTTACCGCTACCATCGTCTCAGCTATGGGGTTGCCAGCGCACCGTCAATTTTTCAATCAGTGATGGACCAGATTCTACAAGGGCAAGAAGGGGTGACTTGTTTCCTGGATGACATCTTGATCACAGCCGACACAAAAGCCTTGCACTTAAAAAGGCTGGATGCAGTGTTGAGCTCTCTTGCACGCTATGGTTTGAGAGCAAAGTTGGCCAAGTGCAGATTTCTACAGTCAAGTGTAGAGTATTTGGGGCATCGGATAGATCAGGAAGGCCTGCACCCCACTCAGCACAAAGTGGAGGCTATTGTAAATGCCCCAAAGCCCACAAATGTCTCTGAGTTGCGTGCTTATTTGGGGCTGTTGAACTATTACGGCCGTTTTCTGAGAAACTTGTCTAGTGTGCTACAGCCATTGCACACTCTGCTAAAAAAAAGAGGAAAAATGGAGCTGGACACCTGCATGTGAGGAAGCCTTCAAGAAAGGTAAAGAAATGTTGCTGAGCAGCACGGTTCTGGTACATTATGACACAGAGAAGCCGTTGAGATTGGCATGTGACGCATCCCCGTACGGGGTGGGGGCAGTCATTTCTCATGTGATGGACAATGGGGACGAGAGACCAGTTGCGTTCGCCTCGCGTACTCTTACGGAGGCCGAGCAAAAGTATGCGCAAATAGAAAAAGAGGCACTGGCAATAATTTACGGAGTGAGGAAATTTCACAAGTATCTATATGGACGCAAATTTACCCTCATCACTGATCACAAACCTTTGCTGGCTATTTTGGGGCCAAAATCAGCGGTGCCTACATTGGCAGCTTTGCGCATGCAGCGCTGGGCGTTGATTCTCATGGCTTACAGTTATGAGCTAGAATACAAAAAGTCGTCGGACCACCTGAATGCTGATGCGATGTCCAGACTTCCCGTGACCGGGTTGGACAACACAGCGCAGGAATCCAACATTTTCTACTTCTCACACGTGGAAGAGTTGCCAGTAACCGCTCAGGACATAAAAGTAGGCACCAGTAGAGATCCGTTGTTGAGCAAGGTTTGGAGCTTCACCATGAATGGATGGCCTAACTACCTGAATGATGAAAGCCTGAAACCGTACTTTCTCAGGAGGCATGAGCTGTCAGCCGATCAAGGTTGTGTTTTGTGGGGTCTCAGAGTCATTGTTCCTCAAATGCACCGGCCGCAGATTCTCAAAGATCTGCACCATGAACACCCCGGCATCTGTAAGATGAAGGCCCTAGCTCGCAGCTATGTATGGTGGCCAGGGTTGGATGGCGAGATTGAGAACTTAGTCCAAAACTGTGCTGTGTGTCAGGCCGTGCAGAAGGTACCTGCAGTGGCACCGCTCCATCCCTGGCGGTGGCCTGTCAGAGTGTGGCAGAGAATCCATCTGGACTTCGCGGAGAAGGATAGACAGTACTACCTGGTGATAGTGGATAGTCATTCTAAATGGCTGGAGGTTTTCCACATGACCTCCACAACGTCTAGCCGAACCATAGAGGTGTTGCGCAACCTATTTGCTGCATATGGTCTTCCGGAAGAGGTCGTGTCGGATAATGGACCCCAGTTCGCCTCCGCAGAATTCAAGCAGTTCCTTGACAAAAATGGAGTAAAACAAACTTTGGTACCACCATATCATCCAGCATCGAATGGAGCGGCTGAGAGGTCGGTGCAAATATTGAAGCGGTCTCTTGTGAAGCAGGTTCTGGACGCAAGTGGACAGCCCAGCATCTCGCTGCAGCACAGGCTGTCAAACTTTCTGCTCATGTATAGGGCTACGCCGCACTCAGTCACAGGTCGCTCTCCTGCTGAGCTGTTTTTAAAGAGAGAGATTCGCACCCGGTTCAGTCTTTTGAGACCAGATCTGTCGCGCACTATAGAGAACCAGCAGGCAAAACAAAAGCTGTATCATGACAAAGAGAGACTGAAATTGAGAGAGTTTCAGGAAAACGACCAAGTCCGAGTGAAAAATTTCAGGGGAGGAGATGAGAAATGGACTGCCGCGACTGTCATAAAGCGCTTAGGTCCTGTGACATACCGTGTCTGGGAAGGAAACAGACAGCGGTCAGTTCATGTGGACCACATGCTGTGGAGAAGAGGAGAACTCAAGGAACGGGAGTCATGTGCACTTTTTGAGGGCCGAGACTTTACTTCAGAGGCTTCACCATAGCCTGACCCAGTATCGGCCTGCGGAGTGAAACTGCCGGACTCCGACTCCTCAGAGAAGGGAGTCTGCCTGGGTCCAGCACTGTCAGGCAATGTGACGTCTACTCCGGGCAGCCATAACAGCACCACTGCTGTATCTTCCGGAGTGGAGCCAAGGAGAAATCCAGAGAGACTCAGGAATGCTCCCAAGAGACTGGACTTGTAAGATGTCAGATAGAGGCAGGGTTTATATAAAAAATATATATATATATAGTTGAAGTACTGTTCCGGGTTCAAGAAGAGCTAGTAAGTTAAGGTTGTTTATTTTTTGGTAAACAGGGTTTAATATTAAAGGGGAGGAATGTAATAGACTGGGTTTCTTATGTTTGGGGTTCTCATGTTGTGAAATGCTGTGATGTGATTAGTTCTGAAGGTCACGTGACTCAGTGTAATCAGGAAGCTCAGAAGTGAGCTGCAGAGCTGTGTTGTATGTATGCGGCTGTTCTCTGGCAGTTCTTCAGTAAACGTTACTGAGTTATTACAACCACCGTCTTCAGTGTTTTATTCGGACCTCAAGATATTACAGACAGTACTCTAGGTTATTACGTGTGGAAGTTTTTTGTCCAATAATTAGAATCTCTGTTTTTTCTGAATTTAGTAGTAGGAAATTACTAGTCATCCAATTTTTTATATCAGCTATGCATTCCGTTAATTTTGTGAATTGGTAGGTTTCGTTAGGTTTTGAAGAAATATACAGCTGAGTATCGTCGGCATAACAGTGAAAGCTAATTCCATGTTTCCTAATGATATCTCCTAATGGTAGCATATACAGAGTGAACAGCAGCGGTCCTAGTACTGAGCCTTGTGGTACGCCATACTGAACTTGTGATTGATAAGACATCTCTTCATTTACTGCTACAAACTGATAACGGTCAGATAAGTATGATTTAAACCATGCTAGTGCAATTCCACTAATGCCAACATAATGTTTGAGTCTATTTAAAAGGATGTTGTGGTCAATGGTGTCAAATGCAGCACTAAGATCAAGTAATACTAATAGAGAGATACAACCACGATCAGATGATAAGAGCAAATAATTTGTGACTCTAACGAGAGCTGTCTCGGTACTATGATACGGTCTAAATCCGGACTGAAAATCCTCGCAGATATCATTTCTTTCAAGAAAGGAACATAGTTGTGAGGATACTGCTTTTTCTAATATCTTTGACAGAAATGGCAGATTAGAGATCGGCCTGTAATTGACTAGTTTTGTAGGATCAAGTTGCTGTTTTTTAACAAGCGGTTTAATCATAGCTAGCTTAAAGGTTTTTGGTACGTATCCTAGAGACAAAGATGAATTAATGATATTAAGAAGAGGATCTATGACATCTGGAAGCATCTCTTTCAGCAGCTTAGTCGGTATAGGGTCTAACATACACGTTGTCGATTTTGATGATTTGACGAGTTTGCTAAATTCTTCCTCTCCTATAGCAACGAATGAATAAAATTTTCCCTCAGGGAGACTACAATACACTTCCTGATGCGATACTGTATTAGACGGTTGCATAGTTATAATTTTGTCCCTGATATTATCGATCTTATAAGTGAAGAAGTTCATAAAGTCATTACTGCTGTGTTGCTTGGAAACTTCTGGGCTTGAAGCTTTCTTTTTCGTTAGTTTAGCCACTGTTTCAAATAAATACCTAGGATTATTTTTATTTTCTTCTAATAGGGTTGAAAAATAAGCAGATCTAGCAGCTTTTAAAGCCTCTCTGTAAGCAATCGAGCTCTCCTTCCATGAAATCCGAAATACCTCTAGTTTTGTTTTCTTCCAGTTGCGCTCCATTTTTCTGGCTGCTCTCTTAAGGGCCTGAGTGTACTCGTTGTGCCACGGCGTTGGACTATGTTCTTTAATCTTCTTTAAGCGCAGCGTAGCAACTGTGTCTAAAGTGCTGGAAAAGAGAGAGTTAAAAGTTTCTGTTGCAATACCAAGTTCTTCTAAGTTACCTGGGATGCTGAGATGATGAAACTGATTAGGAAGATTATTGATAAAGCAATCTTTAGTGGCAGAAGTGATCGGTCTAACATATTTATAACACGGAGTCGGCTTTGCAGCCTTGGCTAAATGTAATTTACACGAGACTAGATAATGATCTGAGATGTCATCGCTCTGCTGCAGTATTTCAACGGCATCAACATCTATTCCATGTGATAGTATTAGATCTAGAGTATGATTACGGCAATGAGTAGGTCCTGACACGTGTTGTCTAACTCCAATTGAGTTTATAATGTCTTTAAATGCCAATCCCAATGCATCTTTTTCATTATCTAAGTGTATATTAAAATTACCAACAATTAGTACTTTATCTGCAGCCCATACTAATTCTGATAAAAAGTCCACAAATTTTTTGATAGTATGGTGCCCTGGTGGCCTGTGATCGCTCTCCTAACGAGCGCCAGCTGCAAGTGGCAGCTCCTCCAGTAGCTTTGTTTGTGCTCTCATGTTTTCTGTCTTTTATAGCCCTTTTGTTTTCTTTTAACTTTGTTTTTTATACAGCTATATGTTTAGTATAGTGTTGTTTTATCATATTTTATTCTATATTATCGAGATGGACTTTATATTACTGAATAGCAATCATGGACTTGTTTACACGAGAGATCAGCTGATCGCTCTCAGGACTTCGGCCAGTGCTGGTGTTGTACCGTATATCTACCTCAGGAGGTGAGACGGCCATATCGTGGATGCCGGGCGGGCTCTAAGTTAAAAGCAAGGCGCAGGGAAAAGCGGTGGAGATTCAAGCCATTTCTTCCGTCTGTGGTTATGGGGAACGTCAACTCACTGACTAACAAAACCGATGAACTGGCTGCACTGATAAAGAATGTGAGGATTTACAGGGAGTGCAGTTTACTGTGTTTCACTGAGACATGGTTAACCGCTAGCATTCCAGATGCTAACTTGGAATTATCCGGCTTCACTACAATCAGAGCAGACAGAGACATGAAGGCTAGTGTGAAGCGTAAAGGAGGGGGACTTGTGATATTTATCTACAAAAGATGGTGTAATCCTGGACATGTTAATGTGAAGATGATAACCTGCAGTAGGGACATTGAGCTGTTGGCTGTAAGTCTCCGCCCTTATTACATGCCTAGAGAGTTTTCACACACAATCGCGGTTTGTGTTTACATTCCCCCGCGAGCACAAGCGGAAGCTGCGTGTGACATCATCCACTCCGTAGTCGCAAGACTACAGACACAGCACCCAGAAGCCTTCATGATTATTTCTGGTGATTTTAACCACGTCACACTGGACTCGTCACTGTCTGCTTTCTGCCAGTATGTTGACTGTTACACCAGAGGAAATAGAACTATTGATTTATTGTATGCTAATGTGAAGGATGCATACACTGCCCTCTCTCTACCGCCACTGGGGAGATCAGACCACAATCTTGTTCTGCTCCAGCCTCACTATAAGCCCAGAGTTGTAAGGGAACCCATCACCATACGTTCCTTCAGGAAGTGGTCTCTGGGGGCGGGGGACGCCTTGCGGGACTGTTTCCAGTGTACTGACTGGGGAATGCTGCAGGAGGCGCATGGGGAGGACATTGAGGGTATCACTAATTGCACAACTGACTACATGAACTTCTGTATGGACATTGTTGTTCCCTTTATATCTGTACGCTGTTTTGCCAACAACAAACCCTGGATCACGAGCAACATCAAGGACCTACTCAATCAGAAGAAGAGAGCTTTTATGATGGGTGACCGGGAACAGTTAAGACGTGTACAAAGGGAGCTCAAATCCCAGATTAAAGAAGCTAAAGATGTTTACAGAAGAAAAATGGAGCAGAAGTTGCAGCAAAACAGTATGAGGGAGGTGTGGGAGGGCATGAAGACCATCACAGATTTGAGCTCCAAGCGTGGTAACCTCGTGGAGGGGGACGTGGAGAGGGCCAACCAGTTTAATAACTTTTTTAATAGGTTTGACTGCCCTGTACCCACTGATGCTGCTACTGGGGCCTGTACTGATGCCATTCCCGCACTGTATCCCCCTACTCCCTGTAGTAACATTAACCCTCTGGGGTCTGAGGGGTTTTTGGGGCCCTTGAGAGGTTTTGACATGCCCTGACATTTGTGCTTATTTCAGCTACTTACAACATACCTTTGGTCAACACATAATTATGCTGTATTGCAGCACAAACTCTGCTACAATAATATGTGAGCAAAATGGAAGTTACATGTTTGCATTTTATAGAAAAAAAATATTATGCGTGGTTAGTCAGTTTTGGGAAAAAAATGTGTCACTGCAATGAGCTCATATAACTCATACTGAATAGTTTGGCACAAGACTTTTGAGTTACCATTCTTGTAGGCTAGAATGTTTACTACAAAATGATGTGAAAATCATTCTGATCACTCTTTCACAAAACAACAATATAATGATTTAAACTTTGCAAGTCAGTTTTTGTGCCAGCACTGCTTTATGCGTAGGGGTGTTGATGGCCATGAATATGAATGAGGGGAGACAATAGACACTCCCCCATCCATGGCTAATGCCCCATCACGGTGCTGTGAGGCAGAGAGGAGAATCTGAGAATGAGAGGACATTCAAAGGTTTTGTTTTTTAATCTCAGAAAGGTAAATATTGTTTTTTGTATTTAATTAATGATAAACATGATTACAGGCTTGTAAATGTAAATAACGCTTGATATTTGATTATGTAAAAGTAATGATTTTACAACAGAGGTATGTGTTGGTATAGGGCTGTCAAAGAAACTAGACAAACTGTCACAGAACAAGGACTGCAAGGTGCTGAAGACATGGTTGCGCAGCATAAAAAATCACATATACTGGAGTGCGACTTCCTCTGTGTCTGGCCCAGAAAAGCTGGCTAAGTGGACCTCCCTGCTGAACCACATTAAAAATAAGCATGTTCACGAAAACCCCCTGTTCCCTAAGTGTGAACACCCGGACAGAGTTTCTAGGGATCAAAAGAAATGGTTCCAATTGTGGCGGTGCGCGAAAAAAGTAAGTTGCGTGACTGGATGGAGGAGGGACATCAATTATCTGGAAGTGAGGAAATTTGTATATAAGGTAGAGTTGTAAGAGAGGGGGGGGAAGAGAAAAAAAAAGGAACGGGTTACCTGAGACGAATCCACAGTCAGTGAGACGCGAGACGGAGACGCTGTGTTTGGGTTGGAACACGTGGAACTAGAGTGAGCGTGAGTTGCCTAGCGATTGGCACTGAGGGTGCGCTGCACCTCTGGAACCGGCTGCACAGCAAAGCTTGTCGTCTTTGAGGCTGACGAGTGAGCAAGTTCACCAGGTTATTCCCTGTTTTACCCTCACTTCGAAAAACTTTCCTTCCGGCCATTATCGGCCAATGCTCTTTCACACACACACACACACGCCCGCACGCACACACATGCGCCGTCTTCAAGCCAACCGAACATTCACGCAACCACTTTCACCACGTATTTCGTGTCTGTATAATACAGTGAAGTGTTTCGTTATGTTTAAACGGTTGATTTCATTGTTAGTTTGATTTAATGTTTTTTTTTTTAGTTTGCCAATTCAAAAAACAGTGGTGTAAAGACTGTTGGATTTTGAACTTGAACCAAAGTTTTGGTGTGTGTTTGTTTTGATTCTTTGCTTATGGTGAAACTGAGATTCTTTGAAAATTATGAAAATATAACTGTGAAACTTAACTTCATTTGTGTTATTTCTGATTCATGTTTATTCGTAACCGGTGGCTGAAAGAGCTATTCTGGGAAAAAAAACATTTGACAAGATTAAACTTGTCTGGCGCCCAAACTAATTGTTTTTTTTATATATACATACATTTTTTCATTTGTTGATTTACATTTTGTTTGGGGCCTGCCACCGTTACAGAAGTGGCGCCCGAACAGGGACCTGAACTGAACTCTTTAAGAAAAAAGAAAAGACACCTGAACAGAACTATAAAAAAATAAAAAAAATAAAAAGACACTTGACTTGTACTCTGTGAAAAAAAAAAAAAAAAAAACTTATCAAATTGTCAATTTATGTTATTTTTTGGGGAAAGTGTTTGTGTATATGTTGGCAATATATATATTTTTTTCTTCTTCCCTCATTCACGTGTTGCAGTAATTGAGGGTTAGCTTCAAGGTAACGATTAATTAAGATGATTGAAGTGTGGCTTTTCATTTGAATACTTGCAGGACAGGAATTGTAACTGTGGGTTAAACTTCTTTATTGAACACCAATACAACCTTGTATTTGGTTATTTGATTTATTTCCTGTTTTTCACAGCTACTAACAATCATTACTTTTTACATGACATTTTACACACTTCATTGAACTTGCAGCTACTCCATTGAAACATGACCACAACACCATCTCCTCTGTCCACGTGTGTGGATATTGAAGTTCCAGATGTTGCAACCCCGATTTGGCCAATTGCATCACAGCCTCGGGTTACCCCGGGACCTCCTTCACCTCATGTCTTCCATGTCCCATACCCCCAAACGCCTTCCAATACCATCTATCCAGGAGCTCAAGTGCAGTTTGCTTCAGCACTGGCTGCTGGCAGCAGCACTCCAGTGCAAACCCTTACCTGGGACCAGGGACCAGGCCCTATGCAGCTATGCACATCACATGAACTCTCTACTCTCTCTTCTGTGGCACAGCAGGATTTGCCAGGTGTACTTCCCACTCCTGGTAGAGAAATGCAACATCTTACCTCACGAGTTCAAGGTAATTGGGATACACTGCTGGATTTCATAAAGAAACAGGAGAAAGCGGTTTCTGAACTTACTCAGGGGTTGAAAGCAACTTCTTCCCAGCAATGTGACCAGATTACCAAACTTGCTACTAATATGAAGGACAACCAGCAGCAAGTTCTCACACTAGTTGCTTCGAACAAACAACAGGATGAGGATGAGACTGATCAACTAACCAAAGCCATTAAACTCATGATTACAGGTGAACTTAAAAAAGTTGAATCAACCTTTGTCTCTGAGGTGCGCTTCATGGTGGATCAGCTTCAGCTGGAACTTCAGCAGGACCTCAAAACCATGCAACAGAACTTTCAAAAAAGCCACGACCAGCTTACGGCAGAAGTGCATCAGTGCTCCGTCCAAACTGCTAGCCTTTATACAGACTTTAAAAAGTTCCAAACTGAAATGGTGGAACGAAGCAAGATGCAAGAAAAGAAATTAGTGGATCTTCTTAAGGAGAGTATACCAACACCACCTGGCACTACCTCCATCTCTTCGCCACCATCCACAGTGACTGCTCCTGCAACTCCTCCCACTACTACAGTAGTAAGAAGTGACCATCTTAAGATCACATTTCCCACCTTTGGAAGGCCATCAGATGACTCGGACCCTTTACTATATTTGACACGCTGCCAAGATTTTCTAGCACTGCATCCCTTGGTTGATGCAGACCTGCTGGCCACTTTCCGAACTGTACTCTATGGAACTGCCCGTGACTGGTGGGAGGTTGCCAGATCCTCTGTAACGACATGGGGTGAGTTTTAATCAGCCTTTCTTTCTACCTTCCTATCTGAGGATTATGAAGATGAGCTGGCTGATCGGATCAGAACGAGGACCCAGGGAGAGAAGGAGTCCATCAGGGATTTTGCATTCTCATATCGAGCTCTCTGCAAAAGGTGGAAGCCTTCCCTAACAGAAAGTGACATGGTAAAAATGTCCCTTAAAAATATCAAGCCCTATCTCGCCAGCCAGTTACGCAGCAGGGTAAGCACTGTCGAGGAGCTAGTAAAGCTGGGTCATCAGCTAGAGAAGGATTATGTGCAACAAGTACAATATGAGGGACGCAAGGATTTTAAATCCCCACCTACAATGCCACAAAGAGCAGTCTCTAGCCAACTGGTGGAGAAGCCTCAAGTACAGTGCTGGCGGTGTAAAGGTTCCCATTCACCTGGAAATTGCCCTCACTTTATGTCCGCTTCTAACCAGCCATCTGTTCAGCAGCGTCCCGCGAATAACAAGCGTTTCTTCCAACCTATGAAGTCTGGGGGTCCGCCTCACCAGCCAGCTACTCCTTCCAGCAACGCAGTATCTGCAACCTTGGAAGAAAGCACCTCCACTGGTTGCAATACTCCAAATCAGCTAATGGCTGTACCACAACAATTAGTGGTGCCCATCAGTATTGGCCCCTGGAGAGGAAAGGCCATTGTGGATACAGGCGCAAGTTACACCCTTATCCATGAGAGCCTTTGGACAGAACTTAACCCGCATGGCAACCTTCAGCCCTGGACCCTTGGTTCCCTTTATTTAGCTAATGGTGAGGCAGAAGTTCCATTAGGTTGGATAAACCTACCGATTATGCTTCATAATAAGACTTTCCCGGTACAGGTTGCTGTCCTCTCCTACACAGCCCTCGCTTATGCAGTGATCCTGGGATTAGATTTCATCTTCTTCAGTGGACTGCAGATTGATGTGACTGATAGAAATTATTCTTTCAAGTCTGCCCCTGATGAACACTATCCTTTCCAACCAGGCCAGGCCAGTGTACCTGTGGTGAAACCACCACACCTAAAAAAGAGACAACACCTGAAGAGTGTTAATCAAAGCCTCTCCCTACTCAGTTCCATTCCTCCACTCCAACACCCATTGCTATCACGACCACTTGATAGCCTGGATGAACAAGCATTAATGAACCTTGCTGTGAATGGTGCTCACTTACCACCTGACGGGAAACAACAGCTACGGGAAATTTTGGAGTCCAACGCTCAGGTGTGTACCCTCCAACCTGGACGAACTGATGTTCTCCAACACCACCTCTATATCACACATCCAGTGCCCCTCAAACAGCGACCCTATCGCATGAGTCCTTCTAAACAAGCTGTTGTGAGAGAGCAACTGGAGGAAATGTTAAAGGCAGGTATCGTGGAACCATCTCACTCGGCATGGGCATCCCCTGTTGTCCTAGTTCCAAAAAAAGATGGTAAAATGAGATTTTGTGTGGATTACCTGAAGGTCAACGCCATAACAGAGAGTGATGCATACCCCCTCCCTAACATTACAGAGATTCTTGAATCCCTCTCTGGTGCATCAATCTTTTCTACAATCGACCTCAACAGTGGCTACTGGCAGGTGACAATGGGTCCAGATAGCAAACCCATGACTGCCTTTATCACTCCATCGGGGTTGTATCAGTTTACAGTCATGCCTTTTGGGTTAAAAAATGCCCCAGCGACATTTCAAAGACTGATGGAGACGGTTTTGGGGGAGTTACGAGGTAACATATGCTTCGTTTACATTGATGATATTATAATCTACTCACCATCCATGGACCAGCATTTCCTCGATCTCCAAACTGTTCTCCATCGATTGCAGACAGCGGGTTTGACTATCAATCTAAAGAAGAGCAAGTTTTGTCTTCAGGAGTTAACATTCCTTGGACATGTGGTGAACATTCATGGTATTTCCACAGACCTGAGTAAGGTAGAAGCCATCCGTGCATACCCTGTACCTTGTAACATCAAAGAGGTTCAGCGCTTCCTTGGACTCGCCGGGTGGTACCACCGGTTCGTCCCAAATTTCTCGAGGATCGCTGAGCCCATCAATTCCTTGAAAAAAAAGGGTCGTGCATTTCATTGGTCATCCCAATGTCAACGAGCTTTTGAACAGCTAAAAGCCTACCTTACCTCACCTTCCATTCTTGGTCATCCCAACCTTGAACTTCCGTTTATTGTATACACGGATGCCAGTGACATCGGACTAGGTGCGGTGTTGACGCAGCGGAAGGACCAGGGCTCAGAGCAGGTGATTGCGTACGCCAGTAGATCCCTGAGCAAAGCCGAAACCAACTACTCTTCGACAGAGAAAGAATGCCTTGCCGTCATATGGGCTCTGGAAAGATGGCAACATTACCTAGAGCCTAAACTATTCACGGTTGTGACTGATCACTCCGCCCTGCAATGGGTAATGAGCTCTACAAAAACCACCAGTCGTCTCATTAGATGGGTTCTTCGATTGCAGAAGTTTGATTTTGTTATTGAGTATCGTAAAGGAAGGCTGAATGAAAACTCGGAGTACGTTAACCCTGAAATGAGGGAAACTCTGCGTTTTCCGTTTCAGAATGGGAGGTAAATCAAACCCGAGAAAGCAGAGTAAGTCAAGCCCGTTTCTGAAAGAGAGGTAACTTATACTCAGAGTCAGTTACCATGGCAACTTACTCTGTGAACCTAACCTGGTCGGGAGCAGGTTTTCTTCGGTAAACCCAGAGTTTCTTGCGGCCTCCCCCCCTTTTTTAAAGAGGAAACGGTGTTTAAACACTTAATTCATTCTTTCTGTACATTTATTTATTGCTGTTTTTACCGCTGTTTTTATTTATTTATTAATAAGATGAAGTCTATATAACTCAGTAGATTAATCACATCATGTAGTTCTAAACCAATTCTACAGAATTAAACAGTGGCATTTACTGAAAATCACTGAAGTGTGTTCATCTGTGCACCAGAAGTTGATGGACCGTCCACCTGCTGTTCTTCCACACACTGGGGGGAAATATAAGAATGTCTGTTTATACTTAGATATAAACTTAGATTCTATAGGCTACTCCACATACAAATGTGAATGTGTAGATTGTCTGATCTGTAGACACATAATATTAACATTACCTCTGTAGGCCTCTCTATGGCAGCAGAAACTGTTTCATCCCCATCGTCCGGTGAAGATGAGCATTTGGTCGAGTACACTTTATAATAGACCTACTATTTGTCAATTTCTGGTGTATTGAGTAGGCACTTACAACTGCCTGGGGTTCTGTTGGGACAAGAAGCTCCAAAAGACATATTACCATCAGAATCTTTTGGGACCAACGAAAAACCCAACCCAAAGTCAAATAAATGGAAATATTTAAAATGCCCTATATAAAAAATAATACATAGACCTCTTACATTTTATGAAGGCCCTTGGATCTTCGGGAGTGACTGACTCTGATGAAGGAATTCCCTCAGCCAAAAATGCTGCTGCACTGCTAGACACTGGATGCTATTTAGTTATTTAATATGTCAAATGTTTGTAAAGTCAGGTAGCCTACACCCATGATATGCTCAAGCCTATACCTGATTGAATTATGTTTTTATATTTTTCATTTTCAGCTGCTGCCACATTCTTGTAATGCCTGCAGGATTGCACCTAGCCTATATGAAAATTAAAATTAGGTTGAATAACTGTTCTTCCAGTTTCACCTCTGATATTATAACAGTTACAAATGACATATTCAACAGTGTAATTAGATTAATGTAATAATTACTATCTTTAGAAAGTATTGATCTACTTATTATTAATGACTAAATCCCATATCAACCTCAACCACTTGAAAAACACAAGGAGAGACAAGAAATTGCACTTGTAATGCTTTCAAATTAACATAATTCAATTGCATGAATTATTCTTGAATTGACCAAAGTGTGTAGAGGGAGAAGGTTACATTAAAAATATACCTTTTAAAAATGTATGTTAAATCCACTATTGTTTTACACATAATTGTTCTATAGTCTATGCAGTAGCCTATTTAATGTAATTAAATCAGATTTTATTTTAAATGACAGTAGAATTAAGAGTAATCCCTTTAATTAAATTACAATATTTAGATTACTTGGTAATTAATTACACCCAACACTGTATAACAGTAATTCCTATTTTTGTCTGGCGCTGTTGCCATGGTTACTCATAGTATCTGCGCTCCATTGATAATGGCTTTCTATAGTTGTGGTGCACGCGCTTAACTCTGAGTCAGTCAACTTAGAGTTGATTGAACTAACTAATTTCAGCTGATCTGTAACCGAAAACTCAAGAGTTTCCCATCTCAGGGTAAGTCAACTCAGAGTTCAAGTTTTAACTCAGAGTTGGTTGAACCTCCTTATTGAAACAGGCCCCTGGTCTGTGGGCAGGCCGCATTTTGTGACTCTGCAATGCTGCAATTCTAAAAACTATAGAAAATGTTGTCTTAAGCAGACTGTTGGACTGAGTTTTGTATTACTTGTGTGCATATACTGTATTGGTCAATTATCAATTAAGTTTGAAAAATGACCTTTTTACTGCCATGTATGTTTGTAAACAACTTGCTAATTTATTTGCAAAAATGTATTTGCTAATGTATTATATTGCTCAGCCTTGCTGAGTAATGATTGTGACTTATTTAATTAAATAGCGTTGGACTATAAATTGAATATGTAATGTATTACGTTATAAATGCTTCAAAATCATCATCATCATCTTGTACTAACTAGTTAATGCTACTAAATTATACTAAAATATATCTGATTGTCGTCAAGATATGAATAGATATATTCATATTAGTATGTTAGGGACAGTGAATAAAGTTGTCTGATAGGAATGTGGAAGTAACATTGGTTACCTTTTAAGTAACCAATGTATCCTAACAATATTACCAAGTTCAAAATTGATGTCAGAGCAGATTTAATGCTCAACACCATGTTTTTGGAATAAGTGGCTGACTCAATTTCTACCGTTTAAAGTCATGTTATATTGTCTGAGAATTTTTTATTTTTTCACTCTAAAGGTTTCTATTGGAGAGTCAAAGCAAAGAGAAAGCATTTCTCTTTATATATTAATTTATTTTTTGAATAAAAATTTGTTTAAATGCATGTTGTTTGTTCTTCCAATGCATGATCAATTCTTAAGAAATTAATACTTAAGTACAAAACAGGATAATTCACAATATTTTCCCATGGTTCTGCTTGCAAAGTTTAATGCTTCACTTTTTACATTTAGTGCAACCAAAATAAAATAATGACAAATGATGCAAAAAAAATAAAGAATAATACAACACACACTCTGCGACACACCCCAAGCATCCACATGACCACTTTTCTGTTAAATATATCTATATATTATATGTATTTCTATAGTCATGACTTCTGTACAGAGGATTCAGGCTACAAATCATGTTTATTAGTTTACCAATACAGGCCACTGTGGAAATGTTTACATTGTACAGTCAAGTCTCATGTAGCCGTTAAGGCTTAAAGCAACATGTTACATGCTTTGGCTGTTATCTCTCCTCATAATAGTTTGATTAAATTCATAGTATATTACACACACAGAAAATAGTTCCTAGTTAAAGTTGATGTCTGATTCTCGCTTGAAACTTAGCTTCACATGTAGGAATGAACTAAAAACAAATAATGGAGGGCTGAACTGTTGAAAAAGAGTTAGAGGAAGAGAGACTTGCAATTTAATCTATTAACTTAGCAAATGTGCATATGAAACAAATTTGGTAAAGCATTTTTTCCTCTCCAAATACCAAACTGTAATAAGCTACAAATTCAAGAGAAAGTAGAAATTAAATAATTTTATCTAAAACATCTCAAAAATATTACTGGCAGCGACTTATGCATGGAACCATGTATGAGAATTTCTTAAGATGGCACAAAGCCATCAGCCAGAAATGTATTTTTGTCTTTCAAAAGACTTGAATGCTAACGTGCAGAAAAACATCAGCAGTATATTACATCTACACATCTGCCAATCAGCCCAATAGCCAAACTACAGCAAAAAAGTATGCTGTCAAAAAAAGACAGGGAAAAATACAGCCAGCTGCTCACAACTCAAGAAGAAACATGATATGCCTTCCAGTAGTAACAAGTGTAATTATGTGCATTCACTCTTGTGCAAAACTAAGAAAATTATGAGGATCTGTTATATGTAAAACTTGTGTCTGTGGGCTGTGCTTAATTACAGCAGGCCTGATGTTGATGTAAACAAAAGAATGAGGTCGGAACTGTTAGTTCTGAAACTAGTCTGCTGCCTCCTAGTGGTCTGGAGAACCACAGCACCAGGATTAACAAAGCTTTTTCTAAATCACAGCATCTAAATCATGTCACAAAGACACATATGATATCAGGAAAAAGGTGATTAAATAGTGTATCAAACAAAACAAAAATAAAATTGATATAAGCAAATACACAAATAAACCATTTCACAGTTGTTGAAAGAATATGACTTCTTAGATTGTGCTTGTGAAAATAACAATTAGTAACATTTATGCCTCTCCACCATAACTAGTATCTTGACTGGGCCCCTTAATAGAAAATGACAATGCAGTAAAAAAAAAAAAGGGAACCCTAGGTTCAAGCTTGAAATCAGTTTTAAGGCAACAATGTTAGACAGAGTAAAGAGTTAGGAATGGGAACGGTGGAACTCGTCAGTGTTCAAACCAGAGACCTTCATGCAAGCAAAGCTCAATGAAGAAAAACAACAACAAAAAACTGTCTACCAAACCTCTTCAAATGATTAGTTGACTCTGGGTTTCTTCTCACATGTAGAGAAGACGAAACTGCCTCATACAAAGGTCCCATTGTCTATTCACAAATATGTAAACTGGATTTATGATATATATCTTTCTGGCGAAAGTGTAAGAAAAGTTGTAAATTATATTACTGTACAGAGAACACTAGTTAGTAAAGTTGAAAATGTTTCCGTTGTGCCATGGAGTTTGAGGGAGAGGGAGAGGGGATGTTAGATTCCAGTTTTAAGAGTTAAGAGTAGTGTGTCTGGTTGCTTTTTGTTTTTTAAATGTAAACTTGACTCTCAACTTTCATAGGATTTCGGTGCAAAACACTAGCAGGAATGATCAGGCTCTGTACAGTATAGATGACTGGGCAGTTGTACAACGGTGTCTTTTTTGGATCAAAAAGCAAGTCACCAACACCTTTAAAAGAATGATGATATTGATCAAGACTGAAAAGAAATGCAACAAAGCAGCACTACATTTGGAAATATGGAACAAAGAGGAAGTCACGCTTGGAAATATAGTTATTTGATGAACCAAGGACAAAAAGGGGGGGGGGGGGGGGGGATCACATCTGATCTGAAACTTCATCCTTACTCTTTTTTTCTGCAAGCGAACTTACTTCCACTTGTGCAAATCAATATGTGGTGACAGTCTGGTGGTGATCCCATCCAAAATAAAAAACAGTAGCAGAGGACAACACCTAAGACCAATAGGAGTATCCCTCTGGCATGGTTTATAACCACAAATCTTGAAAAATAAGTCACAACACAACAAAAGATTCAGTCATGCCTTCAGTATCTCTTAATGTCTCATATCTGTCCATACTTCCCTGAGAGAGCGGTGTGACGGCAGAGTTGTTGTCAGGGAAACAAGAAGCATATGATATTTCAACATTGTTTAATACAAACAAATAATATGTGCTGCCACCCCATGACCAATGAGAGGAAACGACAAACAAAGCAACTAAAGATGTGCTACAAAGCAATTAACAAAGGCTGTTGGAAACATTTACAGCCTGATAAAGAGATCCAAGTTCCTGGCCAAGGGTTATAGGGGAAAAACACAGCTCTTGGGTTGGATAAAGAGGGAGAAAAGAAAAAATTACGCTGGAGGGCAATTATTTGTTTTCTGGGTATTCAGGAACACTAGCAGCTGTAAGAGTGGCTCGATACTGCTGCAAAACTACACGCATGCTCTTTACGAAGCCTTTGGAAAGAGGGAAGAGTGGGAATCCAATATCTGGATAGCCACTGCGCTCTGGTAGGAAGCTCCGATAGCTCTTTCTCCGTTTCTTTGGTCTCACAGCCGGCTGAGACTCCTGACATGGTTTTACACTTTGAGATGTCACAAAACCAGACACACCTTCAAAACCTTCCGGTATTTCTGATCCTGCACCACCCACCACTGAGCTATCACAATCAGAGTTCTGGCTCAGGTCCCGTTGCCCGGCTGATCCAGGAGGTAAACTGGGCCCCACTGTGGAAGGACTGAGACCCGAGTCCTCAAGCTCCTCTTCACTTTGCACATCCAGTTTGCTTGGACTGCTGTGGGCCAGAGCTGAGGGGATCTCCTCCAAAAGTTCTGCATGGAGGCTGCCAACCCCACATCGTGAAGCACGGTCGGTCACTGCCCCATCCAAATCTAGCCAGGACTCCAGCCGATGGACCAGCCGCCAGCCGTTGCAGGTAAAGTGCTCACATATCTCCTGCTGAAAGACCTCCACAGGCTGCTGGAGAAGTAGAGTCATTGACTGTACCATCTTAATGAGTGCCATTTCATTGTAGCAGCGACTGTTCTCGTAACCCTCTTGAAGTCCTCGGTCACTGTCAAAGCCAGCCTCATTATAGTATGGCTCGTTGACAAGGATCAGACCTAAAAGGGGTGGAGACAAAATATTTACACTTAAAAATTGTATAATCTTATTCATAGTCTTGTAGGTACAATTGCAAAAAAACAGGAGTGCCTATAATGAAATCATTAGGGCTGTAATTAACCAAAGAAAATCTTGGTCGACTGAAGTCCTGAAATTTGGACTAAAAATAGACAGGGGCTTTGGTTAAAAAACAACAATGTTAGATTAATTAGCTACGCAGTACTTGGTAGCCTTGCCCACCTAAATGATTTATAAATAAACAAAAAAACTAGTAGGCTATTTATATTAAATCGTTTTTGACCTAATTATTTTGCACTGAAATGACACACTCGAGTCTGTCGGCTCTGACAGCATTTCATCACGTGCACCTGCGCAATATCATAGCCTATGATTTCCGAAAATAGTACTATGACAACTAGTGATATCAGCACAAGAATGTTGAGGAATATGCAGCATAATTTAGACAATTGTTTTTGTCATACGTTGTAATAACTGACAGACACTTTCATTACAGCCGCTCTGTGCATGTCCTCGCACAGAGCGAGGCTTAGGAGCTCAGCTTCGCGGCTGAGACACGGATAGACTTAACTTAAAGCTTTTATTCTTAAACACATAAGGCACGTCCACTTTAATAAAAAAAAGAATATTTATTAAACAAACCAGATCAAGACGAGAGCAGAAACTAAAAGTGCATAACTGAAAAATAATGCATAGGCTCAAAACAAATACAAACAGTGGGCACAGCGCAATTGACCATTCACAAAGACCCGTCCCCTTTAGTTACTGTTGCTATGTCCGACCGACAAGCTACGCCGCTCTCACTCTACACCATGTTCTCACGCAGTGTAAAATACATCGCGGAGCAGAGAGGACGCTGTCTGTCACGCGCTGACAGACAGGACAGGACAGACCAAGTTACTTTTGGGTTACTTTTTATATTAAACAAAGTCTCACCTTTCAAATTTGGTCATTTTTTAAAAGAAATGTAAACAATAAATACTGTTTTGTGGCTCTTTAATGTGTCTGACAGATCGCTGTAGAGCCTCAGTTAAAGGCAAGTGCACACTACAGGATTTTAAAACGTTGGGCTGAACTGTGCAGTTCACACTACATGACTTGCTCTCTGTGAAATCAGGAGTGTTCAAGTTGTTGAGCTGTTCACACCACACGACACAACGTGATTGATCCGCAACAGGAGGTAACTCACTACACGAGGTGACAACAACTCTGTCAGCCAACGATTCTATCTTGTCTACAAACCACGTTTTATCACGAAGAAATCACGCGATAAAACGAACCGGAAATGACGCAATACAGCACGCGCGCCACTACCCAGCGAAGAAGAACACAAGTGCACAACACGCGAGTCTTTGTTTGAATATGGACGTCAGAAAGAAATTAGTGCTGCAAACTGTTTGTGCGATGATTTGCTCTGAAAAAAACAAACAAACAAAAAAAATCCCATAGACAGTATATAAACGGTATTTTCCCAGTGACCTCAACCCATGCCTTCCTCTGATTGGCTGTAGCTCATGGCATCACATGTGGTTGAGTCGTGCGACAGCTCCAGATATCTAGCATGCTAGATATTTTTCTGGGCTCGGCAACGCGTCTGCGAGGCGTCTGCGAGCGTCTTTGATGCGTTGTTGGCTCTTTCATACTAACAGATTGGCGAGCGTTCATCGGCCGCTAATCCCCCGCGATTTGCACGCGATAACAACCCGACCTGTCGGCGAGCTCAACGATTTGCAAATCGGGCTTAAATCGGGCTTAAAATCCTGTAGTGTGAACTAGGCACACAGGGTCAATTGCGCTCCAGTGGGTTGGGCTAATCCAAAAAAAGTTTAAAAAAAGGGGGTTGTTCTGAAGACACCCCCATTAGCAATTAGTGCTTTCCACCTGATGAAATAAACACGGCAATCAGCATTTTGGTCGAGCCAGAAGGTATCGACCAATAAATCGACTAGTCGACTGGGAGATTACAGCCCTAGAAATCATACAATTAAAATTACATTTAATAATTGAAGTTTCAAATAAACACATTTCCAAAGCCTGACCCTCCAAAAGTGATACTTAAAGGAATAGTTCACCCAAATATAAAAATTCTGTTATCATTTACTCAGCCTCGTGTAATCTCAAATCTGTATGACTGTTTATGTTACACAGAAGAAAAAAGTTTTGGAACGACATGAGGGTGAATAAATGATGACAGATGAAATATCCTTTTAATCTAGATGATATTAAATGAATAGTAGGAGCCCTACTGCACTAATCACAAGATCCCTTATGGTTTTCAAACTAAGTAAAGGTTGAAAAATTACCACAAAAATATACTCTATTTTTTATACTATACAAGTTTTTAATTAACCTTGTATAGAGATAAGCACTTGCAGTAGACTGGATTTGCTGGTCCATCTTTCAGTACCCTGTGAAAGGAAACATAACAAAAATCACACGTCAGCATTGACCAATAATCATACAATGCAATTAAGGGCATTACGTATTTGGTGATAAAGGCAAATTGTGCTTTTCATGAATCCTGTGTGGTCAGTAAAATAATCAAAAATGATCTTTTTTGAAGTAAAAGAGTTTGATATTATACATGTACATACGTACTTATGTAATACGTTACAGTATATTATTCAAATTGGGTTACATTCTGTTGCACTTACCTCTCTTTTCATTATGTGCAATATCATGCACATCATACTACTTACTGTGCAATATTTTGTGCACTATTTGACTGTCAACTGGCTTTGCACTGGTTTTGTGAGTATTGTTTTATATTGTCTTTGCGTTGTCTTGATTATGGCATATTGTTTATTGATGTATTGTACTGTATATTTGTCATTATCACACTGTTTCCATTCTATTTAAATTGTATTATTTAAATTAAATGTTAGTCCGCACAAGCTATATGTGATGGTACCATAAGGATTGCATCAATTTAGCTATACCTTTGTATAGTGACAATAAAGAATCTTGAATCTACATCGACTTTCAGAACTCAGTGTTCTTTGTATTCTTGTTTAAAAAGAAAAGAAAGAAATTATTACTAATTTGACCAAATTTCCTAAAGTTTCTACTAATGCTACATAAAAATGTTAGTCACTCATAACATGTTATTCATAGTCTTGCAGATACAATAGCAAAAAAATGGGCCATTTCATTCCAAAGGTCAGAGAGACATTAGAAAATGGTCAAAAGTAACATTTGGGAAACGACCCCCTGAAAGGACAAACATTTAATTCATGCAACATAGTAACAAATAAGAATGACCAAAGCGAGTGCAAAAAGGTGGCTAGTTGAAAATCAGAAACATACCAGTCAGAAATTAGATCAGAAAGTAGGTCAGCTCACCTTTCCAATCCAGGTGCCGAGAAGACTGACACAAACCTTGCCATTGTCATAGAGGTTGGGATTAAGTCGGCCACTGCACTGAGACAGGTAACGGAAGAGAGGAGGAACAGCAGGATAGATATTAGGAAGCTGAATATCAAAGAGGAAGAGTCCATCCTCGTAGGGAGTGCGGTTAGGGCCCTTAATGAAAGCTGAGAAAAGGTCCTGAAGAAAACAACAGGAAATGTTAATCGAAGAAAAGACGAACTTTTTATGGAATTTTCACAATTGTTTTCCATATTTTGTAAAATAAATTAAATGCAACAATCAAAATAAATACTAGGAAGAGTTTATAAATATGTAGTGTGAAAGGCAAATTTACCATTCTGTCCTCAAAAGTCTTCACCATGATCCCATCGGGCAGAGAGGTGGCCAGCAGGGCCATTTCTTTCCTTACAGTGCTAAAGAACTTCTTTGCCTCTGCTGGCTGGAATTCCATTTTTTTAAAAGAGTGGGTGTCTATGGCAAGAAAGAGGAGGCATTTTTAGATGGCTTCTAGGATGAAACTATCATACAAAGTGCTGTATACAAATTGCTGTGATGATTTGTGTTCAAGAAGATACAACTTAAAGGTGCATTGCGATAGTCTCTGAGTTTTTGCAGAACTATGCCCCCTCTGGCGACAAGCGAAACTGCAACCAGAGGTGTGCACGCTCATGGACCACACGCACGCTTGCACGAGCACGAGCTGTTCATAACCAAAGGAGCATCAGCCGCACAAGTATTTTGTTTACAGTAATAATGTCTTTAGAGGTAATAAAGTTATAAATCTGCAAGTCATTTTAAGTATCTGAAAGGAAAGGCAATTGAGAAAATTACACACTTATGTGTGAGAGGAAAACGGGGGTAGTAGAAAACTTCGGTTTTTGTTTCCATCTATCTCCATGTTGAACTGTTTTATGCATTTACTGTATCCACTTATGATTGTATTATTATGGAAACACGTTCATGAACAATATAAGTTATTACTTTGTAAAAGGTCAAAATAATAATCATACCATACACAGTTGGTCAACAAAGTACACTCAAATGTCTCAAGGTAATAAACAATCAAATGGCACTATGACGTTACCATAAAAGCCAAACAGGCTAATCCACTGAAGATTTGCGGGGGTTTAGCCTGTTTTATTGATCTGCTAAGTAGCATATTCCAATAGCAATACATTCTAATTAGGCAGTAATTTGCTCAAAATTTGTGTCTAATTATCTCACTTATATATCAGCATTTTATATCACACTCAAGATACTTGAACTGTTTTACTCGAATAGCGAATCACTAAACATGTAGTGCTGATTTATTTAGTAGATATTTTGCCAGGGACAATACATACTGACGAACATTTATGTGAAATGTGTCAATACTTTTCAACTGCTGTCCCAGTTTGCGTTGGGGTTTGGAATGAACTACAAGCTCTCTTTGAGTTTGAATCCATCTTCTACGGAGAATAGCGGCGAATACACATACCCTGCCAGCCATAGCCAGGGGAGTCTTTAATTGTCTATATATAATACATAGCCTAATCAGCGCTCAAGTGTGCGCATAAAGCTTGCCACAGCGCTCCGGAAAAAGTAATGATTATGAACGTGTCGTGAAAAAAAAAATGTCTGTGAGGCAAGTATGCACTGAGCTTTGGTTTATTTTAGTTCACAGAGACCGAGACCGACAGAAAGTGCATCCTGTTTCTTTTCTTTACAAGGGCACAACTCTTTCTTGTTATTGCAAGTTTTACACAAATAAAAGTAGAATGATGTTATCTCTCTTATCTGTATGACCAAAAATTACAGTATTTTAAGTTGTTTCCGCTCTTGTCAGGAAAAAATGTAAGTGATCGCACCAGCACCTCAATGTCAGATAGTAAAACGCGCTATACTCTAAATTCTACACTCTGCACAAACACTTTATTATATTGTTAGGATATGCGCCTAAAAATAGCACACATTTCTCTAGGTTGACGTTAGAGCGAACAGCCAAGTTACTTAAATTTTTCAAATGATACGCCATATTTAAGGTAGATGGATGACATGCTTGGATTCCCTGCCCAACATACTGTAATTACCACAAAAACCCGTCATTAACGATATGTCCTTCATGGAGTGTGTGACTTTGTGACTTCCTATGGAGTTTTTTTTTTCTGTGACTAACTGACTAATATAAATTTTGGTCAACTAAGGCTTTTCTAGTTGACTAATAATTAGTCTAATATTAGGGGGCAGCTAATAATTCGAATGTTATCTAAAATGAAAAAGAAAGTTTGGTGTACAGTAAGTACCTGGTGCCCATTCCAACACGGAAAACACTTCCCCTTTAGCACTGGTGAAGGTGACACCTGGTTTGCCTCCACTCTGCTGACACAAAACTGGTGTGTCACTAGGCCACTCAGAACGCACAGGCGTCTGTGGTTCAGCTAGAACTGGCGCCATCACCCTCTCCTCCTCTATAGCAGCCTCCATTTTATCTTCTTCTACAATGGCCACATTGTCTAGAGTCTTTTTCAGGTTTTCCTGAAGTTTCTTAATATCATCCAGAAAGCGTTTTTCTTTTGTGGGTTTGACATCAGCGGGGGTTGTGGCAGCAGTTGCGGCTGATGGTTCGGCAGTGGGTGAAGTGGGTGATCCAGTCCAGAGCTGCTCAACAGTCATGTTCTTTAAACTTTCTAAAATCTTTAGGGCTTCTTTAAGCTCACGAAATCCCCGTGGTGGAGTCTCTTTACTGGGCTTCTCTTCAGACGCAGCAACTCCACCTATGCAAGGAAAAATAATTAGGCTTTAGGTGAAAACACCAATTGCAACATCAAAGATAGATAACACTGATGTCCAGGGCCATTTTTTCCCACCCAAACCCACTTTTTCCCACTAGCAATGTTCCCCCACCCAATAAACTGTACAAGTTGGTACTACAGTATTGCCATTTTGGTGCTTGTCACCCTTGAGTCAGTATGACCTATCCGACACCTTGAAAATACAACTTGGTCGTGTCTTGATTTAAAAGAGGAGACATATTTTACCAACCACAGAATTTATTTTAAATAATGTGTTATTTTGACATTCTCCCTATTCTGCCATTTCTCTAATATATATATATATATATATATATATATATATATATTGGTTGATTAAGGGATTTATGTCCAAGGGTGGGATTTGGCATTCACTGATTCTTTCTGCAACAACTTGTTTTGCAACCATGTATGCTTGCTCATTTGCAATAATGAGGCAAGCTTTGGCATCTGTGCAATTAGTTTCATGTTATCACTGTGAAGCTGCTTTGATACAATCTGTATTGTAAAAAGCGCTATATAAATAAAGGTGACTTGACTACTACTAATAAAAATGACAAACAATGAATAACAACCCCACGAAGTGTTCAATAAATTGAAGTGAATCAATAAATGTACCTTTCAAACATTGTTATTTGTGACAATTATTAAACTAGACAACAAACTGATGTTGGTTTGAGAAGCCAAAACTTTGAGCTGGGACTCGAACTTGGATCGCCTTTAGCACAGTTGCACCACTTGTTATGTTACCTGCCCACTAAGCTATTGTCTAATCATACTTTAAAATACAAATGTGTAGCCTATAAGTCTTTTTTATTAACCTTTATGGTAACACTTTACTTGAAGGGGTGTGCAGAAGACTGACATGACACCTTCATAATCATGACATGACATGCATGTTTATTACAACTGTCATTAAGTTTCATTCGTTAAATTATGACATTTTAATGCAAATATGACATTGTTTGAGATGTCTTTGTTATGACAACTTGACATAAACCAAGACAATATAAAAATGTCATAAACATGACATAGCAGATTAATTATCAAACTTAAGAAACCACTTAGCTTTATGGGTTAACATTACATTAAACTGTTATTTTGACATTGGCTGTCATGAGGCCATCATTACTATGTCATGAATATTTTTCTTGACCTCAACTACAGTGGTACAAATTGAATTAGTCATTAAAATGTTATAATGTCCTCATGACAGGCAATGTCTAAACCAACCACCTGACAGTTTAATGTAATGTTAACCCATAAAGCTAAGTGGTTTCTTAAGTTTGATAATTAATCTGCTATGTCATGTTTATGGCATATTTATGACAGGTTGTGTTGTCTTAGTAATGTCAAGTTGACAGAGACACTGACAGGTTATGAAGTAGACCGAGACACTGAGAGGTTATGAAGTATTGGTTTATGTCAAGTTGTCATAACAAAGACATCTCAAACAATGTCATATTTGCATTAAAAATGTCATAATTGAGTGAATGATACGTAATGACAGTTGTTATAAACATGCATAAAACCTCCTTCATATTCATGACATGTGTCATGTCATGATTATGAAGGTGTCATGTCAGTGTTATGCACACCCTTTCAAGTAAAGTGTTACCAAGTTTATTTTATTAAAAGTTTTATTATTATTATTATTATTATTACTACAAGGTGAAAATTACATAATATATATTAAGACTTTTTTTAATGATATGGGGTATTAGTTGGTCACTGCATTATAAAGCACTGTCCATGGTAAAAATAAAAAAAAAGGTGGCAAAAAAACGCATTCTGGTGGTTGAGTACCATCTATACTCCCTACAGAATGGAATCTCATTTAAGATGGCAAGATACTACATTTTCTGTATTCAATTTTTCTCTTGTAAAACAATGTGAATGGACCAGAGTGAACACTTTATCTGATACTTCATAATCCTGCAATATAATTGTAAGATTCATTACCTCCAGGAAGTTCAGGTGTGGAGACAGCTCCTGGTGAGTCTGTAGTCGTGGAAGCATGCACGCCATGGGTTTTGCCATCAGAAGTGACACCTGTGTTGGGGGTGGGGACTGGGATGGTTTCCCCACTACCTGGTTCCTCTTCCACTTGTCCATTATCTGTCTCCCAGCTATCACTCTCATCTTCCCATTCTTCAGATGAGGCACCACTACTGCTGCCCTCTGCAGAGTCATAATATGTTTCTTCAATCTCAGACTCTACATTATACAAGTGCTAAGAGAGAAAGAAAAAAATGTGTGTTAGTTCCAGGGTCATAGGTGGGTGTGTGCACATTCAGTAGCAAATACTTTTCATCAGTTTAAAATTGAATGGCTCGATAGACTGGTGCATACCTGTGGCAGGACAATAGTCTTTGAATTATCAGCCCACACAACCTCCACTTTACTGCTCAGCTCCACCCTGCACACTTGGCCAACAGATCTCTAGATGGACAGTTGAGAAATTGACATGGAGAAATTTTCCAAAATTGCTACAAACAAGGTAGAACTATCAAACAACCTTATAAGAGCACCAAGTCATTTTGTCCACTTATATCAAATAATAAAAAAACAGTTTTACATTAAATAAATGAAAATTACTAGGTGCATTGAATAACAAAAATTACAATGAGGAGTTACATTTTACAGTCAAACTTAAATGCACACTGGCAATGTGGTAAGCCTGGAAAAGTTTTCAAATGTTCTATGCAAAATTACGCATGTACCTCATTTTCACAGTCCTCTGTGTCAGAGTTGCCGATCCTTATGACAATATCCGTTGTGTGAAAATGGAAATCTGGATGATCAGCAATGTCATAAACACTAACGTCCTCCTCCTCCCCAATCACCTACATATACAAGATTAATTTGTTAAACAATATAAAAATAAACAATCCCAAACTCCTCTTAATGACAAAATCAAAAATACCTCAACATTGTCGCCTGCAGCATTGAGTTTGACCCACTTGACTACACAGGTTCTGGCCTTATGATCACCTGACTGAATCACTCCATAGATGCCTGGATCATGAAGAGCCTGGGCTGCAGGAGCCAAAATCAACGGTTTATTTTAAGTGAGTAAATTGCAAAATCTAGCACTTTGAGATGTGTTCCCAAATGAAAAGTGCATTATAAATAAAATGTATTATTATAATAAAATCTAATCACTTGTTGTGCCCAAATATCTATTTGCAAAGTCAATTGTAATCAACCTAATATAATGACTTTAATGATACATAAGCATGCTCCAACATACAAAGGTATGAAACAATTAAGAGCCATATTGAAAATGACAAGCGTGTTAAAAAAAGAACATACGTCGTTTGTCAAGAACATAGTCTCCCGGGCAGAACTCATGGTTGTCCAGGTGCTGGATAGGGATCAGGTCATTGGAGCGGATCCCTGTCTCTAATCTACCATCCTTCCACATCACATCTGCAGTGGTTACAGTGGAGACGACCTCAACTGCCACCCTATGCACAAACAGACATACCATTTAAGAGTCTATTCTAATTCAAGACTTATTTCATTTGACAGAAATATGACCTACTTAACTGTAAGTCTTTCTTTGAAGGTGTCACATCATAATATCTGACGATCTGATAAACAGATTGTGTTGCACATTTCACCAAAGATTATTTCATGAACCTGTCACAACGCAATTCAGTTTGTGCGACTTCAATGTAAACAATTTGATGTAAATCTAAACATCAGAACTCATTCTTTGTGCATGAATTGAGTTATTTGGATTTAACGGTTTTGTATCATGTTGTAATTGTCATGTTGTTGTCAACATGTCCGTAAGCTCAACCCTGCATGTGTAACACATGCGTAACATAAACAGGATTACACTTATGTGACTACAATGCAGATCTGTCCCAGAGGCCAGATTCATTTTGATGCAAAATATTTGTTCCACGTCTGATGAGATGTAAGTCTTAAAATATTATTCTGTGTTAAATATAAACATATTTATAAACACATATATTAACACAGAGCTTTAGAATGCGACCAAAATTTTTAAGGTTGCACAATTTTTCCTAGGTCGTACCAGTGCACCTAACGTCCTTGCATCCACTGCTTCTCCACGAACGAAGCGCTTGTTCTCTTCTGACAGAACTCACACTCAATGTTCTATTTTGAAATGTTTTATTTTGCTAAAAGGGCCCCTATTATAGATTTTTGAAAATTACCTTTCATGTAGCATGTAATATAGCTCTAAGTGAATGAAAACATCCTGCAAAGTTTTAAATCTGAAAGTGCATCGTATATAAAGTTATTGTCTTTCAAAAGTAAGAGTCGACTCCGAGTCCGAGTTTTTCAAACGAGTCATAAGCCGTTTCGTCGTGACGTCAAGACGAAACATTAGCCCGCCCACTTATTGCGAGTGCGGACACCAGGGAAACTTAAACCTCAAACTGGCAGCTGATTCCTGTGGATACAGGACAGCATCATGTCGAGGAGACGCTGTGCTCTACAATGTGACAGTAAATAAAAAAAGATTTCACTGCCCAAGGACGAGCATGTGAAGAATCTGTGGTTAAAATTAATCTTTGATACTACATGATACTACAGCAGTATAATCCTAAACTTTTCCTTTTACCTTTATTTTAATGACGACTGCTTCTCAAATATCCGAGTTCAATACAGGATTCGCAAACTGCTTGCTCTTGAAAGACGGTGTTCAAAATACTAGTTTTGAGTTTTACATTGTGTAGGTCTCCATGCTAACTGGCTAACTCATGTTATCACTGTCTTACTGAAATACTTCTGCTAATCAGCTGTGGGCCACTACGACGTCATTGTTCGTTACTGTGTTTAGTTTACGGTGTAGGAAGCCTCAGGACACGCAGAGCTGTCGTTGTTATGGCAATGGCAGTTTTTGTTTTCGATGCATCATAGTAGTTCGGTACAGGCATCAGCTCCTCGCAGCATATCGTGTGTGTGACGGAGGAATTCCTGCCGCTGTTTTGACTCCTTTACACATTTTATAAGCTCTTCACGTGTTCTCAGCTGGTCAAAATATCATATGTAGGCTATGCACATACAACGGGCCCAGCACACAGCATTGTTTTGGATGTTAGGTAAGTTCCGTCTCAAAATAGGCAATACGTCATAAACGCAGACCAATCAGATTGTGAATATATCCCTGTGCCTTTTGGTTTGGTAATAAAAATGGCAAACTATATTTGTTTTTATATTTGGACATATATATATATATTTATTTATTTATTTATTTTTGGGTCCGGATCAAACGCACCAAGCGAACAAAACTACAAGTGTGAACACACCCTAATATTAAAAAGGGAGTGTTATTTGTGTTATTGTTTTGTTAATATGATCCATTTTGTCTCTCTTCTAGTGAGCTGGAAAGAAATGGCATAATATATATGCACAACAAGAACATTTTCAATAGGACAAAGACATTACAAAAACATCCATGTTATGCCAAAGTGATATAATACAATATATAATATAATATAACACGTCTCCTCAGCAATCTCCATACTATGAGAGACAGGTGAACGGATACAGAGCTCAACAAGGTAAGGTTTTATTATACTGTCCCTAGTCTCTCTGCATGCACATCAAAATGCTATTTTGACTTTGTAGCATCCATAAGACCACAAAACAAAATGATCAAAACGGATGGAAATCATAATCATAATTGTAACTATTTTAGTTGCAATTCAACTTAATGATTTGATTATAATGACATTGCACTGAAATGCACTGTTCCTGCATTAATTAGTATTTAACCTAAAGTAAATTATTTGCTGTTTAGTCATTGGTCAGATCTTATTGCAGTAACTACTCCAAGGGAGCAACTTTTAGTTCGCTTGTTACTCGTTTTGACTAAATCGTTAAAAAGACATGGCTCATAAAAATAATACGAGTGCTGACTGCTTCAGTTGTCTGCGTTCAGTTTTCAAATGTTTTTCAATGGTTTCCTGGACTTTCTTATTTCCTGATGGGTTTTAATATGGGCACCAAAAAAAAAAAAATAAAAACACTACCCATGCCCTGACACACAGCATAAGTGAAACATGCCGTATAACCATAACCAGCGTCAAAGGTCAAGAAAATCATTCAGTGATTTAGAATTGTTTGTCGATTTGCAAACCTAATGATCAATTATGTCAGTTAGGACTGAAAGATATTTAAGGGTGATCCTGCAAGTATTGCACTATGATCTACTGTACAACATTTATCTGGCACGGCATGATCATTTCTGAACTCACAAATCAAAAACATTCATTCACCTGTCTCCTGGTTTAAACTCGCGTGAAAACTTAGTCCTCTTCTTCTTGTGTTTTCTCTTTAGGTTGCGGATAGAGAGAGGAATGCTCTTTTTTCGAGTTGGGCCACTCTGCAGTGAGGCCGTAGAGCTGGCAGAGGAAGTGACAGAGCTGGTATCATCTGTATCATCACCTGGCTCCTCATCTGACTCTTGGTCCCCCAAATGGGCCCATTGTCCCTGAAGAGTATCCAATGGTGGCTCCTTTCCCTCTTCCAGAGCATTCTGGCATGGAACAGGACCATTGTTGGGGTAGCATGGAACAGAATTATCATCAGAACAATCCTGTTCCTGCACTGATCTCTTTTCACCTGAAGCATAAGACATGGTACAAAACATCATACAATGTCTTAGCATCAAAAATAAAGTGAAAGATTAAATACATATTTGAATAGGATATTGAAGAAACAATTACATAGACCATGCTGACTATTTACAAATCAGTTCAGTTTGTTGTTTAAAAGTGAATAAAACAGTGCAGTACCTTCTATGCTGTCCGTTTTCTCAGTTGACTGTGAATTGTTACTCTGTGAGTCTGCATTTTCTGGAATTTTCTTTCCCACTTCTTTTCTAAACATTCTTTTTAACTGAAAAAAATTATCAAAAAGCAAGAACAGGAAATTACAATAGCCAAATGATTTATTTTAATTTAGTAAAAACTGTTTAAATACTAGTTAAGACATGATATTTCAACCAACTGACCAAAACTATTAGGGCTGTCAGGATTCCTTGATTAAATTCGATAACTCGATTTAAAAAAAAAAAACTCTATTGCAATTTTCCTGTGTCGATTAACCAGCAAAATACCGGGAGTGGCACATTCCACGGATGAGAATCCATGAACCGTATTATTAGACAGTTTTCAAAAAAATCATAATATAGCACAGTGCTGTTGTGAAACCACAAAGGCTGCTATTCAGTTAAATAAATATTTGCATTGAACAATCTTCTTCAGAGTAATTAGATCGAATAACTTTATGCAGCTGTCTTCCTTACAGTCTGGGAAAAGTCCAAGACCAGATGGGTACCCGGTGGAATTCTATAAAGTGTTTTGGCAAAAACGTTTCCACTATACTATTATTGGATATGTTTAATGGATTCAAAAAAGGCCTTCACCCTCAGACCCTCAATCATGCTTCTATTTCTCTTCTTTTGAAAAAAGACAAGGCCCCATTAGACTGTACTTCCTTCCATCCGATAAGTTTGCCAATATAAATTTCAAACTGTAATCGACATAGCTGGCTTTAAAATTGGAACACGTTCTTCCAACTATTATTTAATTAGACCAAACAGGTTTTATTCTGAATCGTCACTTATACTCCAATCTCAGGCAGCTTTTTAATATTAATATATATATATATATATATATATATATATATATATATATATATATATATATATATATATATATATATATATATATAAATTATTCCTTTTATACTTTGAATTATACTTTATAATTATATATATAATTTATTTCCTAAACCAAATTTATCCAAAGTATAAAACAAATAATTTATATGTATATTTTTATAAATTTATAAATTTATTTAATGGATTAAGTTGCTTTATTTATCCCCACTGGCTGCAGTAAGGACAAACAAGATTCAATCGGATTATTTTTGCGATTATATTGCTCTACAAAAAAGGATGGCCCTCTTTTATTTCCAGTTGCCATTGAACCCCTTTTTATTGCCCTTCGATCTAACTGTGCCATTACTGAATTTCTTTACATGTGGATGATTTACTTCTTTATGTTTCTGTTTCCGTACCTGCTTCCCTGGCCACTCTTCAATGCTTCGGTCAAATTTCAGGTTATAAATTTAACTTGTAAGTAGCCTAACTTGTAAGTAGTTAACTAAGTAGCCTAGTTTTTCATATCTTGAAATTTATGTTACACATAAATATGCAGATCTATTTAAACCAAATTGGACTCTTTTGTTGTCCAGAACTAGGGATGATTTTGATTGATGGTCCCTTCTGAATCTCTCTTTAGCTGCTCAAATTAATGCTGTAAAGATGTTTGTTGTCCCACAATTTTTATATTTGTTTCAATGCATTCCTATCTTTCTCCCACAGAATTTTTTTTATTTTTTCAAGATTTAGACTGCAAGATACTGGGATTTATCTGGTTTCTCCCCAGATTACGTAAAGTATATTTGCAAAGACCCAAGCCATTGGAGGGTTTGGCATTCCCTAACCTGAGGTTCTATTATTGGGCCACCAATATTAGAGATTTAAAATGTTGGCTTCAAAATAAAAATCTAGAATCTCTTCCTTCATGGCTTAAGATGGAAGCAAAATCCACTAAACACAGCTCACTGAATGCTTCAGTAAATTCTCACATTCTTCTACCTCACCTTTTGCTAAGGTGTTAGTGTAGGTATCTGATAGTTAAGACCACTCTTAAAGGTCCCATGGCATTGATTATTTTATTATTTTATAATGTTTCCTGCGGTGCCCTTATAATGCGAGTATGTTTTTTAGATCAAAAATTGTCATAATTTAGAAATAAAAGCCATTTTTCATAGCCTGATTTTAGCCTCTGATTCGAATGCTCATTTTGAAGGGGCATGTCTGCTGTGAGACTCCACTGCCGTGATTGGCTGACATGCTTGCATATGAAATAGCTAGCATTATATGTGGAACTCTTTAGAATACTTTTACTATTACAGCTATTATACGTTTTTACTATTACAGCTATCGAGATTATCAAATCGTGAGAAGTTTTTAAAGTATTTAGATATATTCCCAATCCCATTACATAAAAGGTTGCAGTGATGAGCATTGAGCAGATGACAGTCTGTTGATCGCGAGAATGAAGATCTTATTGCAACGCAGTTTCTGCACTCTCACTGATGCTTTCACCAATGTAAACACAATGTAAATACAGTAAGAGCTTCGTTGTGCAGTGTAACAGCGTTGATTTCATAACGAGTTTTGCAAGTGTCCAGATAAACTTGTGATTTAAAGCTGTGTGATTGACAGCTTGGGCAATTGGAAAGGGATTGTTCTTTGATCGCTTTCTGTATATATTTTAATAACAGTTTAAATAAGATTATTTTCATCCCACTAAGAGAAACGATGTGAAGTTGATCTTTTAGTCACTGGCTTGATTTACCGATGCATAAACAGCATTGAACACAGATTTTGAGAGAAAGATGATCTGTCTGAACTTGAACAATTACACATCAGAAATTGTTGCTTGGTAGCTCGATCGATTTATTTTCAGACGTTCAGCAAGGCCAGCTCTGTATTGGCCCAAGTTGAGGAAACAGTCATCGGTGAAATGTTTTTTTTAAAGAAATCTAACCAATAAATATCGTTTTGTAGCTCTTTAATATGTCTGACAGATTGCTGTAGAGCCTCAGTTAAATCTGCTCGTGAACCGATTAATCTCTTCCTTTTAGTTAATTTATAGCATCAAATAAACATGAATGAACATAAGAAGGAATGTTGTTTTAACCGCGGAAAGACGTCAGTACATGTTTTTCAAGTTCAAATCCTCCAAAGTTAATCTACTACCTCTTCTGATTGCTTTGTCAGACAAAAATGGCAGATTAGGCGGATGGCGGATAATGATTGGTCAGATCGCCTGTCAATCAAACTCCCTTGCGAAGGGTCAATTCTCTGGACGGGCAAAGCAGAGAATGGGGAGGTAACCTTTCCCCTATGACGACATATGGGGAAGATTCCAGATTCGCTCATCTGAGCTTTCATTTTCTCAAAGGCGGAGCCACTGGGGGACCATAGGCAGGCTAGGGGAACTCATATTAATGTTAAAAAAACCTCATAAAGTGAATTTTTCATGCCATGGGACCTTTAAGACTTGGGCTCAATTACAGTCATACTCAATCCATGCTCCGATAGCCACTAATCAAGTCTTTTACACTTTTACAGAGCAAAGACGTGCACTGTTGTTTATTATAGAAAAGCTAGATTGTCAAAGATGTTTCTCCAGCATGTGACAGATGCTGTCAGACTCCAGCAAACCTGATTCATATGTTGTGGCATTGCCTTTCATTATATAATTATTGGACCAATATTTTTTCCAACTTTGTCATTTATTGCAAGGGAAAGAATTGAACCAAATTCTCTCACTGCTTTGTTCAGAATTTGTCCCTCAGTAGTATCCTTGTCAACTCTAAAAAGATGCCTTTTTCACTCTGCTGGCTAGGAGACATATATTGGTGTATTGGAAGTCCAAAATGCCCCCTTCACATTCTCGTCGGCTATCCGATGTTCTTTATTTTATTAAGTTATAAAATATAAGATTTTTCCTCAAGAAGTGTTCAAAAGTTGTAGAAGTTGTGGAGTTATACGTTTATGAGTATGTCTCAGAGCAGCTCCGTTCTCAGTAAATGTTGCTACACAAAAACTCAGTCTCTGCATGTGCTGTTTGTTTTGGTTTCCAAAAACATGCATTTAAGAACAAGGTCTGATGCGCTTTGTGTTTCATTCTAAGTGCTGTACTGTTATCATTTAAATGTGTGGAGCGTGTCTCAGCAGCTCGATTAACAAATTCCATCTCTGCATATGTTTGGGTTGTGAAGGGAGTGGATTCTGGAATCCACTGGTGCTACAATGTATATCTAATACATATAGTATTATAATCAGGGTATTAATCAAAATGTTCCCTTCTAAATATCAAACAAGTAGAATGACTTCTCTAAGCTTATAAGATTTTAATTGGTTATAGAAGTTACCAGTGTGATTACTGAAATGTTCTTTTCATGCAATCTCTAATGTCTGTTTTTGATATCTGAGAGGGTCTGGCCCATGCCAGGAATGCAGTTACAGTGCTCATTTAGCCTGGCTTCCAGAGATGAAATATGGCCTCATTTTGTTTGTGAAAGGTCTTCAATGTGTTAAAACGTATATCTGTTCTTCTATTTCTATATTAAAATGTACTCTCACTGAGAGAAAGAACATGTTATCTTGATGTTTTGGGAAGAGTCTCCCATTTATAGTTAGAGCCCGACCAAATCCAACCTTGCTGAAGCCGTTTGTCTGTGTGTGTGTTAGTATTCTTGATTCCTACCAGTGATGTGCGGGTCAATGTATAAACAACCCGCACCCGACCGACGTTTTCAACTAACCCGCCCGCAACTCGGACCGCAAAAAAAAAAGAAATATTGTACCCGATCCGCTTCCTGACCCGCATTTTTTTAAAGTAGCTAATAAATGCTCATAGTAGCGTCATTGGGCCATAGACGTAGGAACTAGTGGTGCGGGTGCAGCATTTTTCTGAATGCTGTATGATATAGCCTAGTGTTATGAAATAAAGGCTTGATTTATTCATTTATTTCGTTTAATTTTCTTAACAATTAAGATGCTGCATGTGTTTATCCAGTCTAATCGAAGTGTGCGTCTCTCCCCCGACTTTCCCAACAAAAATCCCGCCCCCTCTCAGAAAATACATAAAACTGACATTACTGAGCTATATGCGTTTAAAAGTAGCCTATTAAAATGGCATTGCTCAGTACAACGTTTTGGGAAATCGGGCATTTTGTCCCGCGTCAGCTTTTATTCAAAAGTTAATAGCGCGCTCAACATTCAAAAGGTAAATAAGGATTTCCCACTTTCATCTCTGCCTGCAGACTGAGCTTGTGCGTCATCTTCGCGCCAGTTATTCAGACAATAAAGCGTAGGCCTATATATTTCATAGAAAATTGTGTCTAGTACTATATAAATTACAAAGGTTTAATTGGCATCTTTATTTCAAACGACCCGACCGACCGCGACCCGAACATCATTAAAAATATTTTTGGATGACTAGTAACCGCGGGTAACCGCAGGCACCCGCTCATTTTGGATCAACCCGCACATCACTGGTTCCTACACATTTTCCATTTCAAAATTCCATACTTTTCCAGACTCAAATTTCCAAACCTCTCTGTAGATTTTCAGACCATATTTAAAGTGCCCCTATTATGCTTTTTCAAATATTCCCTTTCATGCAGTGTGTAATGCAGCCTTTTGAAAGGATATGAAGACGAAAGAACACGCGATAAATAAAGTTGTTTATCAAAAGAAAGAATCGACTAAACGAGTCATCAGGAATTTGAATCTTACTTCCGTGACGGCTACACGTCACGGGGTAACACATTTGCCTAATGCCCACCTATGTTTTATGTTGTTCGCCCGCAAACAACTTGACCCGTCCTCAAACACTGTAGCTGGTTCGTGTTGTGTATGTTGAGAAGACGCTGTTATGCTCTGCAAAATGTATATATTTTCTACTGGGTGTTCAAAATATGTAGTTTTGTGTTTTATATTGTGTAATTCTCCGGCTAACTCATGTTAATGTTACATCAGTCATTCGGCTAATGTATGCACTATTATTAATACAGTTAATGATACAGTTCCCACATGTGCACCACAATAAATTAGAAATATAAGCGGTTTGTTGATGGACATTCACTTGTTAATGCTGATGGTGAGGAATTATAGCTGCAACATCTCATAATGTTTAGTACTGAGTAGTGCATCACTGAGAAACACTGAGTCCTGCTCGAGTCGTCCTTGCGATGAAGGTTCAGGTTGAATAACTAGTTCTTCCAATATTTCATCATCGGACTCGCGCTGGGATTGATATGGTAAATTCAACGTCATAGTTACTGTCTTTACAGTATGTAATCACTGAGGACTGAGCAAGCCTCCGGAGCTGAAGTTCAGTTATGGTAATGTGTGTTTAGCTTCCGACAGGCGCTGTAAGCGGTCGGCCAATCACACCAGACTGGGCCGTTTGGCCAATCAGAGCAGAGCAGGCAGCAGAAAGGAGGGATTTAAAGAGACTGAATCATCGGACGATTCGTTTGAGAATCATTGAAAAATGTGGTGATGTACAATGTATGAGAAAATTAAAACAGTTATTTATATCCTTTATAAATCCTATATACTGTAGTGTCAGTAGGAAATATCAGTTTACATTTCCAAACTTTTATTTTGCCATTGTAATAATCCAGTGAGATTTGTATATGCATAAGGAGATCTGATCTCACCTTCATCGAGTTCATCTGGGATTGAAGAAACAGAAAAAAAATACTAAATCCAGAAGAACTGTGGCAACGTCTCCAAGACGCTTGAAGAAACCTTACAAAGCTACCTGAAAAGCTATGTGCAAGTGTACCTGGACAACAGCTGTTTTAAACGCAAAGGGTGCTCACATCAAATATTGATTTGATTCAGTTAATAGAAGCTAATTGATAAATAAAATCTGTTTATGACATTAATTTGGAAAGCATCCTCACTTTACAGCATTTTTACACAAGTGCCTAAAACGTTTCACAGTATTGTAGCTTTGCAGGAAGGTTTCTTCAAGCGTCTCGGAGACATTGATGCAGTTCTTCTGGATTTAGTCCGTCTCAGGGTTTTTTCTGTTTCTTCATGTAATCACAGACAGAATCAATGATGGTGAGATCATATCACCATCTTGTCACTTATCACTCCTTGTGCATACAAAAATCTCACTGGATTATTACAATTAATGGCTAAATTAATGTTTGGAAATGTAAGCTGACACACTACAGCAAAATATGTAAATAACTAGCTCAAAACAATTTTTGGGGGGGTGAAAATACTAAAGTGCCTAAGACATTTGCACAGTAGTGTATATATATATATACAGACTTTTGCATGCACACAAGAACCTTTTCCGTGCCCTCGAGAAACTATTCACATGCGCACAGGAATTGTTTGTATGCTTACAATTTACAATTACGCATTACAATTTCTAGTTTTATATACCGGTACTATAACCTTTGTGCGTCCCTGCCAGCTTACTATGAAGAAAAAGAGAGCAAACATACACATGAATCGAGGCCGATTTGCTCAAAATTGGGCTTTCATTAGGGCAGTACTAGGGCTGTGCGATATATCGAAAATATCGAAATATCGCAAATTCGCATATCGCGATATGCATATCGTAATGATTTGCGATAAATGAACAAAATAATACAAAGCTATATAGTTTTACGACACAGATCATCTGACATGCGGACGTTAGTTGTGTGTGTGCGTGCGCATAGCGCCCGCGTGCTCACTGCTCTGACGTCTGACCATCAACAAGCCAGCACGCAGTGAGTGACGCGCTCATAGCAAACTAATATGATAAAATGAGCCAGCCTGAGACATCCGCAGCTGCTGCCGACGATTTAGTGCCAAAACGAAGAAGCACCTCAAAGATATGGCAGTTTTTTGGATTTAAAAGAGATGACCACATGCAGACTGAAGTTATATGTAAAACATGTAAATCTCGTGTAGCAACGAAAACGGGAAACACTTCAAATCTGTTCAGTCACCTCAAAGCAAAGCACAACGATTTGTATCAGCAATGCTCGGCAGAAAAATCTTCAAGCTCAGGTGAATCAACCCTCGTTCACCAACCCAAGCAACAATCCATATCATCAAGCTTCGAAAGCATAACACCATATCCTGTAAGTTCCCGCCGTCATAGTGAGATAACCAAGGCCATTACACGCTATCTGGCAAAGGATATGGTTCCGATCGCCACAGTCGGGAAACCAGGGTTTTTCTTGGCAAAAACAAAACAAAAAGAGAGCAAAGTAGTAACTCCACTGTTTCTCAAGTGTTTTTGTTTACTTGAATGTTCATGTTTTCAGGTTAATGTAGGCCTAACTATATAGTGGAGCAAAGTATTAGTGATATTTTTATTTTCTGTTTGTTTACATTGTTAAAATGTAATTGTAACATTTAAATGTAATGTTAAAATGTAATTTGTGTTAATGCAACATAAAAAAAACTGCTGTTGTTCACTTTCAAAAGTTGTAGTGATTTCTTTCCCCTAAATAATTTGAAATTTTGGTTATATGATTTCTCTTAATACAATTTTAATTGATTTTAGAAAAATAAATATCGTATCGCATATCGAATATCGCATTATTTAGCAAGATATCGCATATCGCATTTTTCTTCAATATCGCACAGCCCTAGGCAGTACATTATATTTTAAGGGCTTAGGTCTGCTTTAACACATACTCTATGACGGCCAAGAAACGACGCCGTGAAATGGACTGATGGTGCAATAGGTGGCTCAGTGTGCATTGTCTAAGCTAAGTTTAATGGTTTCTCATGCGCACACAAAAGTCTGCATATTTTTTATTTTTGCAAAGATCCTTTTAGTGGCTCTGTAATACGGTGCTAAGAATATCATGATAAGATACCCAAAACGCTTATAACCTGCATTTTTGCATAATAAAAAAGTGCACCTTGAATTCAGTCGTATTTGACAATCACTAAACAGCAGCCATGAAAAAAACACTTCTATGATAAATCTATAATCATTAAATTCTTAACATTCTATACTTTTCTATTTCTATACTTTCTTAACTCAGGGTCCTGGTGGCAGCCGTACAGACTATGGAGATGTGCTACTGCCTATCAGTCCATGTGTGGAAAATGTACTTTATCTATGTAATAGATCTGTTTATCTATTTCTTAGCCAATCAAAATCATTCAAACTGAATTAATAACGTAGCTTAGACCTTGGTGAAGGGTATAATTGCTGTGATCTTTGTAAATATAGAGGGGCGGCCTACGTATGAACTCCTTGTGAGTCTTTAAGCTGACTTCTGTTAGATCAAACTGCAAACTATCTTCAGTTGAAAAATAAATCTTAAATTTATTATAATTCTGACTCTTGTCTTAAATTGACTGCACTTCTAACTCTTGGTCTTCATTAATCATATCTGGTCATTGGCTCTTTAACTGTAAATTCCCTAACAGTTGCTTATAACGTTCATCTGAATACGCAACATGCGCCATTTCACTAGATTTGTAATGTAAATAATATATAAACCCAAGCCAACACAGCAGAATACATCAATATGTTTCTAAATACTGTTTCTAAATATAAACTGTTGTTCATTGCGATTTCAAAATAAAGATTTAAACCCTCACTCTGAGTTTGCATGTTTTGATGTCCACATGTTCTTGTTCAACTAATTACAGTGACTGTAGCATTTATATCATAAAGAAGTGGCCAAATATTAAAGATTAAGTGGACATTTGAATTAAATGTTGTTTGGCCAATATTAAACAAGGATTTGATCATGCTGTATGTGTAACATCACCAGGCAGGCCGTTTGCGCCCTCTGCAGGCATTTGTTAGAATTTGTCATTTACATACATTTATTATGTTTATGTAATGTATATTACATTAAAGCCCCTGGTTTCACGGACTAGGCCTGTCTGTGAAACCAGGCCTATGTATTTGAACAGTGTTGTCCAATAAAACCACATGATTCCTTGCTTTTGATACTTTATTTGAACCAATAATTTTTGCCTCATCGTTATTATACCCATGTGTTTTAAGTATTTTAATGGTTATTGTTCACTTAGGTCTATTTTCATTACCACAAAAAATGGTCTGATTAATCGATTAATCTTTTAAATAATCGACCGATTGCTTGATTGCCAAAATAATCGTTAGTGACAGACCTACAAACTATACTCAGGAGTCAGGACTTAGGGGGCTTTCACACTGGGCTTGTTTGCTGCGGTCCGAGCGCAATTGTTCCTTTACATCCTGAACAAGCTCACACCTGAGTCCGTGTTGCTCTCACATTCACATTTACCAAGATAACTATTATATATACTACTAACGGTTTGACGTGATATGATAAGCATTAGATAGATAAGTGATATGATAGTATGTTAGATTTAATCAGTTCGATTTACTGCAATGCTTTTTTCCCCTTAGTTGGTCAGAACAAAAGTGGATGTTACTTGTTCAAATGACATTTTCCGGTGAAAATTCTTATGTTGGTCATACTTCCAAAAAAGTAGAATGTGATTCCGAATGACAGTATCCAAAACCGGCGCAGTGACTGACAGCCGCACATTCTCCTCAAAACATTGGATTCATCCGCCCTGTGCCGTGCTGAGGCACAACCCACGTAAAGTTGATAATTCCGCGAATAACTGCAATTGCAGATTTAGAACAGAGATGGCGACAAAGAGGAAAAACTATGGACTGCAGCTTTAATAAACCAGTAAACTTTATATCCGTAAAATGTCTCGATGAGCTGTCATAAAGTGTGCACTCCAATGCTGTGATCAGTAATGTTAGGCCTATCGCTCCGGAGACTGTAAGCTGGATCACGAACAGTTGGTACAGATCCATCCTCGAGTAACAAGAGATTAAAAGAAGATAGCTATGTTCATTCTTACATCCAACAACAAAACACCTCAATCGCTTAGAAGACATTCTTGTCTACAGTTGCTCCGGCTTCGAAACAATGGCGGACTGTGTACCGTTCACTCGGGGCGGGTCTATGCTAACACGGCAGTGTCAGTCAACAGTCATGGGCGGGGCTTGTGCAAAAGTATGTCACATTGTCCCGAATCTGAGAAAGGCTTGTTCTGAGACAGTGCTTATGATTTATATCTGTAAAGCAGCTTTGAAACAATTTTTTTAAAAAGCACTGGGTGGATTTTTTATAATATGTGCCCTTTAAGACATAACATATTTACAATTAAGCAAAAATTACCAAATTTTTACCAAAAAGTTTATTTTTGAGCAATGGAATATAGCCACTTCTTAAATCACTCTGGTAGTGGACTGAGTAGGTACTCTGTACTACTGATACTGTAGAATCAAGTTAGTGCAGCGGTACTGATACTTTAGACACCTATACTCAGCAGAACTTATAACTACAAAGAATTTGCTTTTCAAAAGACACGCCAGATATGGTTAAATCATCCATACCTTTCGAACAACAGGGTCCTCGGGGTGAGCAGGTATCCCCTCTGGCCCCTCACAAGTGATCCGTGTGGTTTCACTCTTGGCGGGAAAAACATACAGGGATCTTTCCCCAAGTTGCCTTTGAGTATGATCAAAGTAGCCCAGTCGCTTTACCCTGAACATTAGAGAAAGTCAAGAGAATATATTTAATTGAAAAATTGTAACATCTGGATTAGTAACATTGGTGGTGGTTGAGGATGTCCCCCCTTCTATGTAAAGCGCTTTGAGTGGCGAGAAAAGCGCTATATAAATGTAATGAATTATTAGTAAGCCTAGACAAATAACTTGCTAGACAGCAAGTTGTTCCTTAGGTAAATCACAATTTTAAGCACTCAGATGTTTAAGTGCCCCATATAAATACTTTTGTTTCCAGTGCAAAATGGGAAAATGTTACAAAAAGGGCTATCAATTTAAGTAAGTGCAATTGGTTAAAAAAAAAAAATGAAAAAGCCCCCCTTTCCATTATTAAATCAATCAATCAATCAATCAATCAATCAATCAATCAATCATTTAATCAGCCATCCTGTCGAAAATCTGCCCAGACCTAGTTGTAAAGGAATACACCTGTATAAACACCCCCTAAGGTAATTTCTGTGGACTAGTGATAAGATTTACAACATGGAAATTAAAAAAAGTTATATATTGACTGTTAAAAAAGCTCATGGGATGCCAAACATCTTTTGAGATTTCACTGGTCTTTTCCTCTTTGGATTACTGTCCATCTATCTCAGTGACAATCTTTCTGGCAGTTTAGTGAATAGGCATGTGAATAATTTGTTTTAAATTTTAAATCAATCGACAGGCCTAGTTATAAATAATCAAAACTGCAGTGTGGAAAGCTGATTGTACCTGCAAAGGTTTTCCTGTGTGATGGTTGAAGGTGGTGGAAAGACACTGTCTGACCCCTTTGGAGAGTAACTTTTTGTAATCCATGTCACCTTTAGCTCCACCACTTGAACCTGTAATTATACAAAGATTTATTGTACGAGACATATGCAACTAGAAATGTAAATTATTAAAACATGTTGAGACATATAGCAGAAGTCTGATTTGGTTTCGTTATTTCGACATTTCCAATTACAGAATTCTTGTCTCAGTCGGAGTCAAACTTTTGTCTTACCTCCTCCACAACAACTCTGAACTTGCTTTTCTTACTGAGAACAGGCTTCACACCGTACAGCCACTGCACGTTAGCAAAAACCTTTGAGGGCCCAATCAAAACCTGACCCGGATAGAACCCATAGGCATCGTCAAAGAACAAACCCTGGATTAAAAGCAGAGCAACATTTCATACTGAGACATTCAACAAGTTGAGTCAGACAGCTGCATAATGCATAAATTAAACATAATGGCCTAGGTTTCACAGACAGGGCTTACGTTAAGCCAGTATTAGGCCCTATGTAGATTTTATAAACATGCCGTAGAAAAAAAAAACATTACTGGTGTGCAGTTGAAACAAAACAATGGTACTGACATGACATGTTGGATCTGTTTTAACTGAAAGCAACTTGCACTGATATACATTTAAATATGTCAGTGCAAGTTGCTTTCAGTTAAAACAGCTCCAACGTGCATTTTAGTTTGGGACTAGGCTTAAGCCTTGTCTTTGAAACTGTGGGAAAAGGTTTTTATAGCACAGTATAACACTGGAGCCAATAAAAATGACTTGACCAGCATAATTCAACTGACACACTGTGAATACCGTTATATCACCCAGCCCTAATGAATAATACATTACCACATAATTGATAATACAGACAAGAACACAAACATTCTTGGCACCTACCACGTCACTGACGTGAGGGTAAATATCATAGAGTTTTGCACCATCTTCCTCACTCATGGAACATCTTCAGTGAAAAAATAAATTGTATTAAACACAACACTTCAGTACAAATCCTAAAAAGTTAGTTTATGTAGCAATCTTTCTTCTCTACGATGGAGTTGTACTTGAACAAGATTGAAGGTTTAACATGTTCAGCATCATACTGCATGACCCACACTGACGTGAAGTAATAAGATATTGTGATTACATTACCGTGCACCGTTGGAAAGCTTCACAACGATTTGGATGCTGAGATCATACACCTTTCCAAGCCAGAAATCATATACAATGTAGTCACCATACATAAATGCCTATAGACAGGTACAAAACACAGATACATAATAATTAGTTAACTATCTATTAGTCATACATTTTAAGATGCTTTATGGAAATTACTATTAATATTTGTAATTGTGTGTCAGTAGTAGAGTTTTCATTTTTAATCCCTTATGACAATGTTCCCTCCACCAGAATGTGGACTTACACAACGTACACAATTATTAGCATTCCCTACATTTAGGACATTGTGCAACCTCCCGTTACCAAGATAACAAATTTAATTTAGGCTTTAATTGACATAAAAAAATATTGACACATATGCATAGAAATTAGACAGCTCATCACATATGGTAAGCATAGAAGCTCAAACATGCATGCTGCAAGAGAACTAAGGAGGTTTGTTCAAGGGCGTGAAGCACGCACAAGCTTTCCCATTTACCATTTGTACTGTAATCATGTGCTCTTTGTATGCACTCATATGTGAATTTAAAAAAAGACCATTCAAAATGAAACTAAAATAAATTTATATATAGTTAATAATGTAGTGCACATTTACAAACTCCCATTTTTATTTTTATTAACAGAAATATTTCTTCATTGTTAGTTTTTGCCTTCATTATAATTTTCATTAATAATCTCTTAAAACTGAAAACCAATATAGACCACTAACACCTGCTGACATTTCTTACATTTGTATGTTTTTTTTGTTGTTGTTTAACTCACCCAGACGTGCTGCAGGTCTTTGCTATTTACAGGATATAGAACACAGTTGGTTCCTACAAGTTTCACTGCACATTTGGTGTTAATGTTAGTCACAATGCCACACTGTTTATCCTGCAGGATTCAAAGAACAAATTAATAACCACACCTTATCAAGTACTCATACTGTCATCATAAAAAAAAAACATTTGAAGACGTCTATACTACAATCCTTTCTATATAACAGGACTTTGTATTAGTTCTAGGCATTCTAGTAAAGTCCAAGCCTCTGAGACACTTTCTCTATTATTCTGTACATTGTTTTGTCTTTAAATACAAGTGATAAAAATAGAACTTACATTTGAATTCATTCGCCGGACAAAGTCTCTAGGCACAATAGATCGATCTTCAAGTTTGAGCTACAAAATCAAGAGGAGAGAGAGATAGAGATAGAGATAGAGAGAGAGAGAGAATTATTGGTGAGCAGTTGGTAATAGCAATATCTCAAAGTCCAACATCTTTAACTCTATTTCCATTTACTCTTCTCCTAATCAGAACAGAAGATAATTTAACATTTTTCTTCACAGCATGACTCTGCAAAAAAAAAAAAAAAGATGACTGTTCCATGACCTCTGTGGCCCTGTCCTATTTGGGTATTTAAAAAGCCAGTCTAGTTTTGGAAAATCATATTCAGATTTAGATGAATGCTAACGTCTATTCATATTCTATTATAAATTGTTCTTTACAATATCTGCTGATCTGGAAATATTTCATATAATTTGGTTGTCAAAATCATAAAAATATGGTAGAAACAATGTAACAAATACCGGTAACAATCTGACCAAGTGTGTAATACATGAACATGAGAAAAACTGTAATTACTGGGTTAAACACTAAATCTGGATCCAGGACAGCTCTATCTGTTAATTGGGGCTTATCATACGATCGTGGTTGTATCTCTCTATTAGGGTTACTTGATCTTAGTGCTGCATTTGATACCATTGACAACAACATTCTTTTAAAGCTACACTGTGTAACTTTTTTAGTTTATTCTTAGCTAAAAACACTTAGGTCTTTCAAAAATATATGTGCTCATTAATGTATATTTACTTCGTTCAAGTAATAAAGTATTCTCGTGAGTGTATAATATGCCATTGAAAATACATACGGGTGAGGGGTTCGAATGCCGGTCGCCATGTTGCCCCTCCATCTTGAAAGTACATTAGCCAAAGAGGGACATACCCGTTAATTCAAGCTTCGCCTTTCGCGTTTTAACACTCGATGGGTGCCACGGTGCGTGTCGAATGTGAAGAGGGGGATTGCTTGAGACTGCTATATAAAAACCTGAAAGCCTTTTTGAAAGTCTGTTGCTGATGGAGGATCACTCTTATTCTCGAGGATATGTATCAGAGTCGCCAAGGAAGCGAAAAAGAGAATTAAGACGGCAACGCAACAGGCAAATCAACAAGACAAATGAGACGCGAGCACACACACACACACAAACTCTCCGCGAACATATCCATATGAGACGCGAGCACACACACACACACACACACACACAAACTCTCCGCGCACATATTCATATGAGACGCGAGCACACACACATAATACCTTAAAGATGTGGAAAAGTCGATCAAAAGTGTAGGTACATTTCTCCAGGCTCGATGCCAACAGCGCGCGATGCAGTATTTGCGGTAAAATAATTGCTGCAAAGACCGGTACCACGACAAATATGATGAAGACCTTGACAGTGCACGGAGTAAACATAAGAGCAGAAAAGTTGCTCCGTCTTCGACTGGTAAATGAAGAGATACCTTGTTGATCACTCTGACAGTGTTTATATTGCAATAAATAATAGCCTACTGAATGTACACTGGCGTTCAAAAATGTGTTGGTTAGTCAGAATTTTTCTTCAGTAAGGATGCATTAAAGTTATCAAAGGTGACATTAAAACGTGTGTAATGTTACAAAATATTTAGTTTTTAAATAAATGCTTTTCTTTTTAATTTTTTATTCATCAAAGAATCATGAAAAATTCTATCATAGTTACCTGAAAGCTGATGTTAGCAATGAAATGGTAAAAAAAAAATAACGAAAACAAAACTATTATTCATTTTACATAGATGTCATAACCTATATGTTAACTGACAAATTAAATTACTGCAAATTATAACAGTTTTCTAAAGTAACCTCATCACTTGAAGGAATACTCATGGACGAGGGCGAACTGGAAGCCATGTTAATCTTGGACTACATTGGCCACCGTAGGAGTTAAAACGAAATCGGAATTGAGAGGAACAGAAACTAATATTCACTGGATGGTCATATACCTTTTCACCGCTAGATGGAGGTAAAAATCCCACAGTGTAGCTTTAAATAAACTCGAAAATTATGTTGGCATTAGTGGAATTGCATTAGCCTGGTTTAAATCATACTTATCTGACCGTTATCAGTTTTTAATAGTAAATGAAGAAATGTTTTATTGATCAAAAGTTCAGTATGGAGTAGCCCAAGGCTCAGTACTAGGACAGTTGCTGTTCACTCTGTACATGCTACCCTTGGGAGATATCATTAGGAAGCATGGGATTGGTTTTCACTGTTATGCCGATGATACTCAGCTCTATATCTCTTTGCGCCCCGATGAAACTTGCCAATTCAAGAAATTAATGGAATGCATAACTGATAGGGCTGCAAATTAATTTAATTTCGATTTCGGCTCCCAACGATCACCGAAATAGTACAATCGAGTAAAAACTATTATTTTGCCATGTTCTGTTGTGCAAGAACACTCTTATTTTGTCTTGTGTTCTAAATGATACGCGCACAACCTCTCTCAGCTTGAATGTTTAAACTGATAAGACTTAAAAAGAAGCGAAAATTATCAACTTTAGTTACAATGCTGGCCTGATTGTGCAAGTGATAATTCCGTCATGTCCCGACTCCTAAACGCGAGTGTAATTTCGACGCTTGCCTTTTCCAACCCATTTTGAGAGACAGAGAGAGAGAGAAGACGCAGCACCGCTTCACGCGGTTTGTGAAACTGCATCTTGGAGAAAGTTTAAAAATTATTGATTTGATTTTATAATCTCTCTGGATTAATTTAGGCTACTCATACAATATACTTGCTAAAGTGAATCAATATTTGCGAGGGAATTTCCCGCGTTATAAGTGGTAGACCTGCAGGAATTATTAAAATACTTATTGAAGTAGTATCTGTTATATTATTTATTTTAATAGTTCAAAAAGTACAATAAATGTTAACATTTTGATTTTTAAAGAATTGTTGAAAGGTGTCTTTTTAATAAATGCAACACGTTCCCAAAGTCATGTGAAATAATTGTGTTACATAATAGTGATTTCAATACTGACCAAAATAATCGTGATTATGATTTTTTCCATAATCGAGCAGCCCTTATAGCTGATATAAAAATGTGGATAATTAGCAATTTCCTATTACTTAATTCTGAAAAAACAGTTTCAAATGATTGGACCAAAAACCTCCGCACGTAATAACCTAGAATACTGTCTAACACTTGATGGCTGCCCTATCAAGTCTTTGTCGTTGGTTAGGAACTTGGGTGTGCTCTTTGATACCAATCTTTAATTTGAAAGCCACCGCATTCTTCCATCTTAAAAATATATTAAAATTACAAACATTTATTTTCAATGAAAAATGCAGAACAGTTAGTTAATGCGTTCATGACCTCAAGGCTAGATTATTGTAATGCTCTACTGGGTGGTTGCCCTGCACGCATAATAAACAAAAACGCATAATAAACGAACCACAGCTGGTCCAAAACGCAGCAGCTCGAGTTCTTACTAGAACCAGGAAGTAGGACCATATTAGCCTGGTTTTGTCAACACTGCATTGGCTCCCTATTAAACATTGTAAGTAATCAGCAATATTTAAAAATGTATATGAAGTATTTAAATGGTTTAGCTCCCCAGTAGTTGAGCGAGTTCTTAACGCATTATAGTCCTTCACGTCTATTGCGATCTCAAAACTCTGGGCAGTTGATAATACCTAGAATATCAAAATCGACTGCTGAAGGTAGATCATCAAACTCTGGAACAGTCTTCCTAACATTGTCCGGGAGGCAGACACACTCTTGTCAGTTTAAATCTAGACTAAAAACACATCTCTTTAACCGGGCAAACACATAGAAAATTATACATTCCTATTATTCAAATCAGTTAAATGATTATTAGGCTGCATAAATTAGGTCAGCCGGAACCGTGGAAACTTCCTATAACACCCGATGTACTCATTACATCATAAGAAGAATGGCATCTACACTGACGTTAGTCTTTCTGCTTATTCCGAGGTTTACTGTAATCAGCTGGATTCAGGCCGTATCCAGGCCAGATGGAGGACCTGCACCTAGACACGACCACAACGCATTATGTAGTCATTCGGATGCGGGCCGTATCCAGACCAGATGGAGGACCTGCACCTAGACACGACCACAACGCATCCCTGAAGTGTCAACAGAGATTGTGTCAACTAGAGATTGACTTTCATCGAAGGCCTCATTGACACGACAGTCATGAGCACTGATCCTCAACAAACCCGTCTCAGTCCTGGTGTGATGACTCTGATCTTAAACCAGATGGAACTGGATAATATTCTGATTGTTCCAAAAACCAATCGGACTTCTGCCGGATTCTGCCTGAATCATAATTATCAGGGGCCATATTCACAAAGAATTTTAAGGCTAAAAGTAGCTCCTAACTGGCGAATTTAAGAGCAACTCCTAAAAATAATGGGCGTGTCACTCCTAAATTTAGGACTCCTCATTTTTTTCACTAAGAGTAATTCACGAAGCATTTTAGCCCTAAAAGTAGCACCTAAGTCTGGGACAGCTTAAAAGAAGTCGAGAGGACTCCTAACTCACTAAGACCTATTCACAACGGGTCTTAAAATCGCCGCGCGACACAGTTTGTGGAGACACTCAATGACACGGAGTTATTACAAAGATACCGCCTTAACCGTGAGGGAATACTGATTGTTGTGGATCTTGTGAGGGATGCAATAACAGCGCCAACTAATCGCAACAACCCAATCAGTGCCAAATTAAAATGTTTGATAACACTTCGCTACCTGGCAACGGGGAAAATGCAATTGTGTAATGCCGACGATCTAGCGATATCCCAGCCATCGGTAAGCAGATCCATCCACCAAACCATCAATGCACTCTGTAAACCCCATATTATTCGACAGTTCATAAGTTTTCCTTTGGACATTCGCCAACTCCAAAGAAACAGAGCCAGCTTTATGGATATTGCCGGTGTGCCCGGAGTGGTCGCTGCTATAGACGGGCGGGGACACATTAAAATAATTGCACCACGTCAGGATGAGGACGTGTTTGTGAATAGAAAGAAAACCCACTCCATCAATACCCAGATTGTGTTCGATGCAAACTTCACAATTCTCGATGTTGTATCCCAGTGCCGAATTTCCTTTTATTATGTTTTTTTGTTTGTTTTGTTTTTTGTTTTTTTAGCACCAACTGGGCCAGCAGCAGTAACTGATCCTTCGTCCATTTGGGCTTTCTTTTCCGTTTTGGCAAGTTCATAATCCACCGTCATTCAACTATTACATTACTTCAATAGGAGCAATATTTCCTTGATTTAAGTAGTCTATTTAGGCTAATAGGATGTCAATTAACCAAGCAAGTGTTAATGCTGTGCCGTTTTTCATTATTAGGCAAGTGGTTTTCATTAGGGTATTAGGCTACCTTAATTTAATTTAATTCACAACTTTTCTCTCTCTCTGTCTTTTTAGAATTACACTTCACTGGGGCGTGCACAAACATGTAATTATAATGCATTTCAATGACATTATTATTATTATTTTGTGTAGGACACAGACATATTTAGATGTCGTAATTCCATGATTTGGTGCGTCTGTGTTATGGTTCGCATGATGGCCCTGTCATCTAACAACCAATCACCGTGATCATTGCGAGGAAGCTCGTGCATGAGAATTGACGTCATCCATAGCAACGAAGACTCACTCTTAGTTTAGGAGTTGTCATTTTTCCTTACTAAGAGTAGGTCTGAAAGGCGTTGTGAATAACTTTTAAGAGAACACTCCTAGCTAAAATCTTTTAGTGCGATTTAGGAGTACTCCTAGTGGTAAGATAAAATTCTTTGTGAATACAGCCCCAGGACTCCAGACTAACTTTTTGCCTTGGTTGCACTGGTTCGCCTAACTTTTTTATTTAGGTGCACCAGCACAAAATTTGGGAGCACCCAAATTTTTCCTCTGCTCGCATCACCTTCAACGCCACAATTTCAAGGACACCTTTTTATCACGCTCTAAATACATTCATTTATATTATTTCAATTACTTTAAACAAGAATAAGGTGTAGGTAAATACTTTTTTTATTTAAAGCGCAATTATACTGTATATAAAAAATATATATATAAAAAAAAAAAGTTCTTCACTGAGCTGTCAAAGTCAGGACCAAGTGCAGATCTAATAGGCTACGGATGCACCATATTTTCTCCCAACTATTTCCAGAACTACGTCCATTTAAGACATAAACTGTTTTTAGTGAATCTCCAAGCCGGTAATTTTGACATACTTGTGTGTACATTTGATCGTTTGCCCGTTGCACATGAAACCCAAAGTATAATTTGCTTGTCTTGTTCCGGTCTTTTTCGGAGCACGCACCGCCTTGTGAACAGCATCTCTTGCGCATATTTTTGGTCCCTTAAAGCTCTTTTTATTATTAAACGCATCCCGCAATTTAGCAACAGTACCTAGACTGCATTTTACAACAATCACCGATCATGCTGGTTCTGTCGTTAAGTTGGAGTTTTAGGGAGAAATGACAGCGTACTGCTGCGAAGGGAAGGAAGTTGCGCTAGACAGAATAGTTTTTAATGGTTTTACCTCAATATATTATTTTTATAATATTTGAAGCCGAAATCTAAAATAAAATCAGACTAATAATCACAGACCTAAAGTGTAACTAGGCTACGTTTGAATGTTTAGCTCTGTCCTCCGTCGTCACTCATTAAGCGGGGCTTTCGTGTTGTGCGAGCTGTGGCACCGCGTGAGAGATGAGTGCGAGTTCCCATGAGTGTGAGTTTCGTCAAAGGAGAACAAATGCTTAGTTCGTGGAGAGGCAGCGGATGGGAGGACGTTAGGTGCACCGGTGCGATCTAGGAAAAATTTTAGTCGTACCCTTACAAATTTGTCACACTCTATAGAGCCCTGATTATACACTGTTTGTTCAATATTGGCCAGAGAAGAACTGGCCTCTCGACTGAGCCTGGGTTCTCCCAAGGTTATTTTCTCCATTCTGCCAACTGATGGAGTTTTGGTTCCTTGCCACTGTCTCCTTTTTACATCTTTGTTGCCTTTGGCTTGGCTTGCTTAATTGGGGACATTGAATTTACAATTTTGGGGAGGGCCCATTCACTGGACCTTTTCAGGGGCCCAGTCATTTCTGTGGGCGGGCCTGAGAGGGGCTATAGATATATTATATACTAGATACTAGATATATACTAGATTAAAGATGCATCTCTTTAGCCAAGCATTCACATAATGCATCTCATACCTTTTATACTACAGTTAAATCAGATCAAATGCATTCATATCATGAACAGCAGCTACGCTAATTATTTCCCATCTGATTTAAAAAAAAAAAATATCGTTTCCCAGCACTTATATATATATATATATATATATATAAATGAACTAAATTAATAAAATAAAAGATTTCATCAGAAAAAAAAGTAATCTTATAACATTGCTTAAGCAATGCATTTATACAGGTACAAAATGTACTTCATTCTGAATGGTAAATGGTAAATGGACTGCATTTATATAGCGCTTTCACAGACCCAATGGCCTCCAAAGCGCTTTACAATATTGCCTCACAATCACCCATTCACTCACTCATTCGTACACCGACGGCGGTGTCAGCCATGCAAGGCGATCCAGCTCGTCGGGAGCAGCTGGGGTTAGGTGTCTTTTGCTCAAGGACACCTCGACACTTGGTCAGGTGGAACCGGGGATTGAACCATCAACCTTCCGGTTTGTAGACAATCTACATGAACCACTGAACCACTGCCGCCCCATGAAAGATGGAGGTCTTTTTCAGATGTTTCCCATATCAACCCCTTCATAAAAAATGAATTCCCTGACTTTCCGAATCGCCCAACAAAATCCCAGATATGTCATATTCTTTAAATAGCCCTAGACAAAAGGGGTACCGGTACATTGTCCACTTTATACAGACTGTTCTCTTCCATCACCACCTCCTCTCTCTCCTTTATTAATAAACAGTGGTAAAGACCTTACATTTGAAGAAGAGACTTGGAATCAGATCCTGCTCTGTGTCCATACTCCTCATTCAATTAAAATGTATTCATCATGTTTATTGGACAAAAGTTATGCTAGCAAAAAAATGTAACCGGGTAAACAGGGTATTGGTCCCCTTCGTGATCATTGCCATCAGGTCCCTGCTGATTTAATATGTTTTTTGTTATGCCCATCAATAACTTCTTTTTGACTATCAATTTTAAATTATTTCTACTCAGTGTCAAAGAAATAGATTGTGCCTTGTCCTCTGGTTGCACTTTTTGGACTCTCCCTAAATGTCAATGGCCTATCCGGATATACTGCAAACACTTTTGCATTCCTAACATTACTGGCTAGACACCACATTCTCCTGTTTATGGAAACCAAATTTCCCTCGATCTTTTGACGACTGGCTTCGAGATGCAATGAAAAAAAAAAATCAGGTATACGATTAAAGGCAACACTAGTATATTTTCAAACTGGGGACCAATTCATTATCTTTTTTTCTGAATTTTCTAGTACTGCTTCTACATCCTGTCAATTTAAACAATAAGATGTTATCATGATGGTGGCTCGAATCTGTTGAGACGTGTATGATTTTGTGTGCATGTATGTCTAAACACCTGTCTATGTATATACTTAATATTTGCAAATGCTTAACATGCACTCTATAGTTATGCATTGTTATTTTCCCCTTTGTATTTGGGGTTAGGGGTGGAGTGGAGTGGGAATAATATTTTCCCTATTTTCTTGTACCTGTATCCTGTTATTGTAAAGGTTTAATAAACAGATTGAGAAACAACAACAAAAGAAAAAAATAAGTATCTCAGTTTTTTTGTAAAGAAAAGACTAAATGCATTAAGAACCAAAGAGAAAGAGAGATGAGGTGAAACACAAAATGAATCAAGAATATTGAACACGAAAAGTATTCTGAATTAGGTAGGGAGAATATATAGTTGACAAAAACCAAAAGGTATCTTAAAATTAAACCTTTGAGACATACATCTAATACAATAGAAAAACAACAAGAATAAAAGCCAATATGGACAAAATTTGTTGAAAGATCTGAAAATGAGATCAGATAATTTTTAGAGCTTACATTTATTTAAATCTGAAATTGACACAGGGGAAACATGTTTATTGATCAATGTGCTGAAATGGTAATTTATAACAAAGCCACAGTACAGGGATTGCCCATTGTCTTATTGGGCAATCTATAGGGTTAGCCCCACCCCCACAGCTGAGTCAGGGGTGAGAAAGAGACAGAATGAGAGAAACAAAGGAAAGATGTCGTGAGACAAAAGACAGCTGGGACATTGCAACCTTCTTTTTGCGATCATGTATTCAGGATTCATGCTGTGTCCTGATGAGCTGCCATCCAGAAAAATCTCAGGGGACATGGATCTGGTCTCATTGTTTAAGCATCTGTAGCATTCATTCCAGAGATATTTTCACATTACAGACTCCAAATGGGACCAGTTTTACTCTGACTCATCAAACCAATTTAATTCAAATTATCCTTAAATCACATCCTGCAGTCCTTTACAGATGCAGTTTACCTCCATAGTAAAATAATACTGTAGCTGTGGTTCATATCAGGCCCTGGGCTCATTCTGTCTTGTGAGGGTAGGGTAGAATACTATTAATACCCATTTGTGATCTATGCAACATCCTTCTGTTCATGAAGTGTGGGGTGAGAACACTAGAAAGAGTGACTGAGTGACAATGGTGTTCTTTACAAATTTAGATACTAGACTTGAGCTGTCTTGGTTTGAGTGTATCCTGAAGACAGTTGCTTAAAGGACATACCGGTATGCTCACTTCTAGGGATGGAACTGTTATCGGTTTCATGATAAACCACGATAAAATGTCCTGACGGTTAGTATTATCGTTTAAAATTTAATTATCACGAAAACCGTGTTTGATTATCGTGAAAACCTGTCCAGGCAGCATCAGTCTGGCGCAGCCGCAGCGCAACGTTTTATCGTTATCGTTTAAAATTTTGTATAGTATTATTTATAATACTAGAATTATATAAAATATATATATATATATATTATCTATAATACTAAAATTATAGTATTAGTATAGTATAAAGTATAGTATTATCGTTTAAAATGTAATTATCAAAAACTGTTCAATCCTGTCCAGGCAGCATCAGTCTGGTGCTGGCGCGGCGCAACATTGTTTTTTTGTACGAGAAGACATGGCGGAAGGCAGTGACAGTGCTAGGAAGATTCATCCCCAAAAAATCCTCCCGCCGCAGCCGCAGCTTCTCAGTGACGTCCGATATGGTACGTGGGCTACTATTCTCTGTTATTGTTAAGCCCCACTATATAAAACTTGTTAAAATGTTTTCAGTGTGCGTATCAGTTCTTTTTGAACATTTTCATCTCATTTGAACAAAACCGTGATAATATTAATAATCGTGATAATTTTGGTCACTATAATCGTGATATTAAATTTTCATACCGTTACAACCCTACTCACTTCTATTGCAATAAGCAAAGGAATTTTATATTTTAAAAATCACATGCAAACCCATATATTTGGACACAGTGTTTACATAGAAGTTAGGCCAAACAATTATTTTGCTGAGGTTAGTTCCACACGAAAACAACCCCTAATCCAAAAATACTCTTTATATTCTACTGCTCTAGAAGTTTTGCCATTCACAACATGACTTTTCTAGAAAGAGCAATCCTGTTTTGTAAATCCTGCAAATTGTAAAAGCCTAGAACTAGTTGATTACAAATAGCTCCAGTTAGGCTCTGGCTCACAGCAGGAATTTCTTAAAGCACCGAGCAGTGCAGTACATGGTAATGCACAATCAGGTGGGACGTGGAGAGTAAAATGGGCAGTTATCCCAGCATTTCCAGCAATGTCTCTCACTTTCTCATCCACACATGCACACAAACAAACACACTGAAGAGAGCTGAATGGATCACTGACAGTACAAATTACAATAGTAAAAACAGATGGTACTCATTCCACACACACAAAAAAAGATATTTTCCTGATAATAAGTTTAATTCTTGTTGATTATTCTTTAATTTTGGGGGGAAAAGGTGCCACGTTATGTCATGTTAAAATGTCACATATTATGGTCCTAAATTTGTGAAAAATTTTCAGTAAAACAGGCTCATATTTTATTCAGTTTTCAGTAACCTTCAGTGCCCGAGCCCAAAACAAGGCTCAATTACAAAAATCAATAAGAATCTGCTCACTGTATGTTTGTTTAGACTTCATGTGCAAATGAACAAAATGCTGTACATGTACGTGTGCGTTGGAGCAAAGAAGGAGGGACTGCAGCAGAACACTGCAGCACTACAGGAGCCACGCCTTAAAAGGACACGCCCCTTCCCTGACCGTTTAAATGCCTTATTTCATTGATTAAAATCTTCCTGTCATGATGTTGATTTTGTAGTAAGCAATTAGTAGTGTTCAGCAGTTAAATACTACCTATTGCCAAACTGGGCCACTGGTTCACACTATAGAGACTAAGATTGTTCCAAAAATAAACAAAATACATACATCCACAGAACTGGGCTATATTATGATGCAAAACTTCTGAAAACAACCTGACCCCATACAAATGACCCTGAAAGATTGAGGATGTTAAACTTTTTTTTCTCAAGAACGTTGAGGATGCTGTCACTCTTTGTTTGTGAAAAGCTGGACTACATAGATCTTAATAGGGTATATGTCGAACGTCGCATTACGAAACCGGAAAACAGAACGCATCGCTTCCGGTTCAGGTCTTTTGTATGTGCTTCATGCATTTTTTTACTGTTTTACTCAAGATAACTTAAAAGGAGCGAGCAAAGATGATCATAACCAATGTCCCTCGCATGTGAAGATTGATATTTAAAAGTAAAAAAAAAAAAAATCTTCACACTAACATTAAGATATTTAAATAGAATAAAACGCCAATAACAAAGTGAGATAGGTAGGTTAGCTGATTACCTTAAAATTCCATAGATATCGGCGTCAGTTCATACGGCTGTTAACACTTTCTATGACAAGCGGATGCGATGAGACCAGGTTTCCGGTTTCGTCATGCGACGTTCGACATATACCCTATTCCAATAAAATAAACATATTCTAACAAGGAGAAAATTCAAGAAGTAAAAATAACACACTTTACAGTTTGTTAAAAATATATATTTTTGTTATTATTTTTGCCACTTTATTATTATTATTGGGTCAAAATGCCTGTCTTTGCAAGTATCCTATATACAGTAATTTTTACGTAAACAGTTGAGAAAAGAAAACGCATGTGTGACAGTATTGGGTCCGGTCAGCTCTTAAAATGACAGCAGCCTAATATTCCAGCTGTCTGCCATTCATGTTCATCAAACAAAAGAGAGAAAATCACTACCTGCTCTTGACTAAATCACTTTTTGTAACTTTAATAAGAACAAATTTATAATTAATTTACACAGTGATGACCACACAGTGTTTTTTATGCATTTACAATTTATGTATCATTTCTTATTTAACGCTTTAATTTAGGTTTATTTTAGTTTTGTTGCTTTTGCTTATATCTTGTAATTAGTTTATTTGTTCTTATTTTATCACTGATTGTTTACATGTCTTCAGTAAGCTTGTGGGGTTTTTTTTATTTAGTTTGGCTAGTTTCTTGTGACATTGGTGACAAAAATTATGAAATGTCTATGGTGTCAAACTTTCGATATTATTTAAAGCAAAAATGACTATATTGTGATATATATCATTATTGTGAAATAAAATTACTCCTATAGTGATATAACATTATGGTCATCTCGCCCACCCCTAATTCCTGGTTTAGAAAAAAAAAAAAAACATGGTGACACTTTTGCACACATCTTTCTAATACAAAGCTTAACTGACATGCACGTGGGTCCTTGGCAGGGTGTCCTAACCTGCTTGATCAGATCCACAATTACTATTACAGATTAACGATCTACACATGGACAAAAACTATTAAAAACCCAAGACAACCTTTGTTTTACGGGATTAAAAAAGGACCAACAAACACACTTTGAAAGTAAAATGAAAGGGGAAAAAACATCAGTGAGAGTCTAGGTTTCAAACTACAGTTACCGGTAAGTCAATTAAAGAGTTGGTGGCTTGGCAAATGGCAATAGAGCAAACCTCAAGCAGTCTCTGCTGCTAAACCTTTAAGACCTATGCAACAGAGAAAGCTCAGATATTAACATATTGGGCTATTAATATGATGGCATAATACTGCATTATTCCAAAGCAGAGATGGACATAATGATGGAATGGCCTATCATGACTGCACTTGATCTATACAAATAAATAATTCTGAAGAGTCTCAGCTACAAGGATAATATCACTACCAATATTTAATGTCGCTGATAATAGAGATATTATTTAGAAATTATATTGAAAAATGTATCTTTGGTGATATAATAAATACTGCAAACATCTCATGCACAGACTATTTTCCATCAATTTCCTCTTTGCAGCCATTTGATGAGTACAAGAAATAGGATGAAGCATACATAACAAAAATGCAATCCCTGATTTGAAATTACTCTGGTCAGAAACATCTGCTGAACAGATGAGACAGATGAGTAGAGCAGGACTCATCTGTGGAAGCAGACCGATCTTCCCGTGTACTAAGCCTTGTCATTCTGAGCCTGAACACTTAGAGAAAGGAAGAAAACTTTGCTTGGAAAGGAAGGAGATGCTAATTACTTATCAAGGACAAGCAAAGGCATCATTAGCATAACCAACATCTGTCCAAAAGCTCAGAAAAGAAATAAAGAGCTTCTGAACTGGATGGTTCTTCCTGCCCACTGGGTCCTTTTTCCCAGCAGACCACATGCTGACACATGCTTCTGGTCCCTGACAGCTTGAATGCTGCATCACAGACACCACATACCAAATAAAAGCATATAGTGCATATGCAGAAAAAGAAAAAATATGTCAGATAACAATACATTTCATACAATATTGCCCTTTGCTAGTGGTAAAGACAATGCAATATTACGGTAGTACATGCCACAATAAGAAGTAGGAATTTAAATAAACATGGAAAAGATCCTATAAGACTCCATATACAGTACTATTGTTAAAATATAAAATGATTCATGTTTTAATGTAAATGTGATTAGTCATGACGAGCATTGCTGTCTTTTCTGTGATGAGAAAGCTTAGCCTACTGTGTAGACCTATAATTAGGCCTACATTTATTTGTACAAAAAAAAAACTACCACCACCTTTTTCAAAATTAAGTAAAATTTCTAGTCATATGTATACTCTTTTATGTAAAAATAAAGTGCATCGTGTGCATCTTTTTCTGAGTTGGTTTTAAACAAATAATTCTGCACTGGCACTAGAAACATTAAGATATATTTATGTTAGTATGAAACCAACTACACAATCTGAATCTACAGATGTTGTTGGTTTAGTCAATTGTAGCTCACTCCAGTACTGGTAGGCCTTAACCATACATTGAAGGGTGGGGTGGTTATCAGCCTGACGGTATGTCTTTGTTAGGAACAACAGCTGTCCAGTGTTGTTTTCTCATTCACAGTGTTTTATTCTGAAACTACAGCTGAGAGCTGGAGAATAAAATGGTGAGTTCTAGCCAGGGCTGGTCCATGCTTTAACAGGGAACTGGCACAAAAATCTGAAAACCATTCTGCAAAATAAGACACTGAAGGTCCAGAAACATCAGAAGGCCTACCTGGCCATAATTATTGTGCACTGACATTATTGTGTAATGACATTGTTTACTGCTGGCTGAGTTGGAGATACAAACACTTTTTTATTGACCAGTGATTGGATACTGTCCACGCCTGAATAAAGGATAGGTTACACAAAAGATGATCAATGACTCGTTACAACAATCTAGAGATTAAAAACGTAACTGTTCACAGCCGGTCAGCTTAGTCCTGAACGCTTAATGTAATAAATTGTCTTGTTTAAGTGTTTTCATAAGTAACTGCGCCCTTTCGATAGGCTAGATAGATTCAGCGGCCGAATCCCTAAACCTTTGTGGGCTGCCTACGGCATTCTGGGGATCAACAATCAATCAAATTACATCATCCTGGTTATATTCTGAATAAAGTAAAAGACAATAAACGGATCTCGGCCTCGTTTAAATCGTTGCGACAGAGAGTGAGAGTGAAATATACGTTGTTGATCATTGTGGTTGGCTTTATGGAAGAACAATACGCACAAATCATCAGCGCCGTTCGGTTACGTTACCTGTGTTTCCCGAATATCCTGCTTCGTTCCTTCAGGATACCATTGAATCCGCACGAATTCTCTACCGAGAGGCCATGATCGTGTGTCCGCCGCACCGCTCTCGTTGTCAGAGTTACCGGGAGCGCCTCCACCTCTTCCACCGCAGCCACCACCTCCTCTACCTCCGCCATCACCGTCAATCTCGGAGTCCGAATCTTCTAAATCCTCCTCGCCGTGAATCATCCGTACGAGCCCAAAACGCATCGCCCCGCGGTGTTTTCCAGAGACCAGGTCATGCGTAAACAGGAGCCGCTGTGTTCCGCCTGCCGTGGGAGAGTGTATGCCGGACGGAGGCTCGGAGCTCGGGCTCATGGCCGGAGAAAGCGCTGCTGTGGCGGGTTCCGCCATCTCTGCTGCTGCTGAATGATGCGGGAGGAGAGGGATGGAGAAGTGAATAGAAACCTGTGAGCAGGAGCAGCACGTGTTTACGTCTGTACGTAGAGCGTAGCATGGAGGAAGGGTCACCTGTTGTTACCACTGTCCTCAATTACATCAGTGTCTTCAATAGCAAAGCACTCATACGTTTATTTTAAATAATTGCATTCAACAGAAAATACAACTGTTCAATGCAAATGTTTTGACGTCGCATTATAAAGCTCATCAGATTAACAATGTCCTCCAATAAGGGAGTCTTAAAGAGATAGTTCACCCATAAATGAAAATTGTATCACTCAAGTTGTTCCAAACCTGTATGAGTTTCTTTCTTGTGTTGAACACAAAATAAGATTTTTTAAAGAATGCTTGTAATAAAACAGTTGACGGTTGCCATTGACTTCATAGTAGGAAAAAAAACTATGGAAGTCAATGGCTGATCAACTGTCTGGTTACCAACATTCTTTAAAATATCTTATTTTGTGTTTAGCTTATGAAAGAAACTCATACAGGTTTGGAACAACATGAAGGTTAGTAAATCAAATGATGACCAAATTTACATTTTTGGGTGAACTGTCCCTTTAAGATTGGCTATAGAGTGGTAACAAAGTCCCTTTCAATAGTCTTTGGTTGTTGTATTAGTGGTAGTAGCAGTGCCATTGCGAGGGGCTGGGGCTTAAAGGGATAGTTCACTTTAAAATGAAAATTATGTCATCATTTACTCACCCTCAAGTTGTTTCAAACCTGTATGAATTTCTTTCTTCTGCTGAACACAAAGGAATATATTTTGAAGAATGTCAGTAACCAAACAGTTAACTGGTCCCATTGACTTCCATAGTAGGAAAAAAATATACTATAGAAGTCAATGGGACCTGCATGGTAACTGTTTGGTTACCGACATTCTTCAAAATATCTTCCTTTGTGTTCAGCAGAAGAAAGAAATTCATACAGGTTTGAAACAACTTGAGGGTGAGTATTCACCTTATTCCGCCCCGCCCACTTTTAATACTTCGCTCTTCCTTCTTCTTCTTCTTCTTCTTCTTCTTCTTCTTCTGGTGTTTACTGGCGGATTGGCAGACCAACATAAATGGTGCATTCCCGCCACCTACTGATCTGGAGTGTGGAGTATACTTGGTTTTGGAACAAAAATCTAATTTTATTTATTCCTGTTTTATTTAGATATTTAAATATTAATTCATGAATTCTTGATTGTCTGGACCCATTTCCTAACAATACTTTTATTGAAACTCCCATCCATCGTAACTCTTGAATTAACTGTTGTCTCTCCCTTTCATATGCAGCACATTCTAAAAGAATATGCAGCTGCACTGTTTCTAAATCCCTGCAATTATCACATTTTCCTGTATCATGCTTCCCTATTTTATAAAGACCATAATTTAATGCAGTATGACCAATTCTTAACCTTGTAATAATTACATATTTTTCCTATTTCCCTATCTTTTCCTCTCATTTCCAACCCGTTCCTGAATTTGATAAAGATGTCTTCCTTTAGTCACTATTCCATATCTTTTGCCATCTTTTACTAATTTCAATTGCTATTAATCTCTTGATTTCTGATTTACTTAGTGATACATTAATTTCTATTTGTGGATGATTTAATGCTTTCTTTGCCAACTGGTCTACCTCCTCATTACCATCCACACCCACATGTGCTGGCACCCAGAGAAAGAATACCAATACCCCTAACTGCCTTACTCAAAATAAACATTGCAAAACTTCAAATATTAAATATTGCCGAGATTTAGATTTTCCACTCATAAGACTAGTGAGAGCAGCCATTGAATCAGTACATATCACAGTTCTTGCTGGTTGAACTTCTTCAATCCACTGTAAAGCTAATATGATAGCTAGCAATTCAGTAGCCTAGTAAATACTGACACATGATCCGATATTCTTTTTGCAATTTTTATATTAAATGTAGGAATGAATACTGCTGCTGCAGTTCGACCAGACTCTGGTTCCTTTGTCCCATCTGTAAATACCTGTAATTCTGAATAATACTCTCGATTTACATACTGTTTAACTACTACCTCAGTTGATATGCTTATTGGTTTATTTATTTATTTATGTATTTGTAACGTTAAGTCAATTAATGGCATAGGATACATCCAAGGGGGAATTGCTGGTATTGGGCTATTAAATATTCTTTCAATCCCAAGCTGTTTGCCTCCTTCCCTACTACCCAACCAAAGCTTGCTATTTCTTTGTATTCATATTCCCAACATTCCTTCAGAAGTATTTTTACTGGATGACTTTCCAGATGTCCACATACACCAGACCAGTATATCATACTTCGCTCTTCCGCATTTTGTCATCCGACTTCCGCTAGCTAGTTCAGTAGTTAGAAGATTGTTTAAAGCTAGCTATAACTTTAGCGAAATGACAAATAACGTTAAAACCATTAATGTTTTAAATTGGGAGCACATAGAAAACTTCCTCCGACGATCAGGTGGTCTCATATTGTCCCATAGATCGTCATTGTTAACGTGGGTAGACGATGAAGTGGCCAGAGGTAACGTTAACCTATAGGGACATATTTAACTATAGAATAATTAGGGTTAAGGTCGGATAGGGTATTTTTTCCAATTTGGGTGGGATGTATTTCAAATATAATGATATAAATATAAAATATAAATGATTAAATAAGTTGTATAAAATCAGTTGTAAGAAGTGTTTGATGTTTTCAGGAAGCTAGAGACACATTCTACTGACCTTCATGTAGGCCTAGAGGTAATATTTCACCATTTAATTTTCATAAGTAATAAACCAAGATGAAATTCATTTGCAAACTTGACATGACTTATTCCTTCTAACCAGAATACTTAATTCCTTTCATTTTTACATTGAATCATTTAGCAGATGCTTTTATCCAAAGCGACTTACAAATTAACAGAAGCAGCTGTTCTATGACCCTTCCCAGTTTAGTCTAGCGCAGTACAGTTATAGATATAGAAAAGAGATGGTGTTAGTATTAAAGGGTCAAGTGTTATTGTGTTATATAAATAAATAAATGTATTGCATTTGATAAATGCTTATGAGGAATCTCAATATAATTATCAACAATTAGAGAGTAATATTTCAGATATCTAAAATGGCTTTCTTACCAGTAACAATAACACGCATGATATCAGAAATTAACTTTGTCACTAGTAGTGACAATCAAATTATCAATATCAAAAATTAAATTTTTTACTAGTAGCAATTCAATTGTTGATATCAAGAATAGACATTTGCACTTGCAATTACTGATTATATTACAAAAATATCCATATAGTAAGAATTGTATTTCTAATAAGTGAAATTGGAAACTAGTAAGAAATCAATTATTGATATCAACAATTGAATATGAATGGCAGCCTATGGTGACATTTAATTAGTGAAAAAACAATTACATATCATCAATACATATCGTTTTTACCAGCTGAAATATTAATTCTTGATATCATATTTTTATAATAAATTACTGATAGGTAACATCTGGTCACATTGTACAGGTTTATAAAAATAACTGTTTACAACAGGTAACATCTGATCACACTGTAAAGGTTTATTAAAATAACTGATCACAACAGGTTACATCTGATCACAGCTGTCGGTGTGTGAATTGGTAAGGTGCTCGGCAACTGAATGGAATGCATCCAATGTCAACCCTGTGTAGAGCTGACAAAGGTGGTCGAAATCAGGATGCACCGTTGTAACTGCTAATCACATATCTGTGGAGCACTTGGAAAATATGTTGATGCAGCAGTATAAAAGTTACTTTTTATAAAAATAAATAACTGAGCGCATGGGTGGTGCGTTAACAGGCTAGTGAGTTACTAGCAGGGGCGGACTGGCCATCTGTGTGATCTGGAGAATCACAGAACGGCCGGTTCTCCAGGACGGCCGGCGGGCCGGCCCGCCACGCACGCAGTCATCACCTGTTTTTTTCCCTGTTAACGCGGCCGCGGGTAAAAACGGAAAGAAAAGGGTGGGGCTGAGAAGGCGAGATAAAAAATTTTTTTGCGGAATTTAGATACTGAAGCCGCTAAATGTCTCAAATTAACTGAAATATTTAGCAGCACAGCCAGCAGCAGCAGCACCTCGCAGTTAAATATTAGCAGCAGTGAAGAAGTGAGCCAGACAGATATGCAGCAACATGCCACCAGTGATGATGAGGGACAGAAAGATGAGCTGGTTCCACAGGTAGATCCAGGGCAAGTAAGTATGGAACATGAGAGGAGAAAGAGAGTTACTTGCTATGGGATGATGTTAGGAAGTGATATTCAGGTTGATACATTTTAAATGATTACAGTAGTTAAAACAGCTAAACTTCAACATTTTAGCTGTAAAATGCCACATGCAGTAGCTCCTCAAAGCTTTTCTGTTAAACCTCAGGGGGCACCATGTCTTAGTCCGCACGTACAGTGGTGGCCTATATAAATCGGCAGGGTGGCATCAGGTCGGGAAACCTGTACGCCATAGCGAGAGACCTCCTCTTGAGTTCTCTGAGAGCGGCGCATATCCCCGGCATTCAGAATCTGGGTGCGGATATACTCTCACGGGGTAACACTCCCCTAGGCGAGTGGTCCCTGAACTCACAGACGGTCAGTCTGATATGGAGTGTGTTCAGCGAGGCCGAAGTCGACCTTTTTGTCTCGAAAACCAACACTCACTGCGCAGCGTTCTTCTCGAAGTGCAGGGATGCGTTGGCCCATCTCTGGCCCAGCCATCCCCTTTATGCGTTTGCCCCCCGTTTCAATGATCCCCCAGGTCATAGAATGGGTCAGAGAGAGCGGATTCCCAGTCCTTCTGGTGGCCCCGCTCTGGGAATCCAGACCGTGGTTTCCAGAGCTGGTTCAGTTATCGGAAAGAGTCCCCTGGCCTGTTCCGCTGAGGAAAGATCTCCTCACACAGGCAAAAGGGACGATATGGCATCCGCGACCCGACTTATGGGCCCTCCATGTTTGGCCCCTAAACGGGTATCCAGGGACCTTCCTGAGAAGTTATTGAACACTATCACTGAGGCTAGGGCCCCGTCTACAAGGCGTCTGTATACTCAGAAGTGGTCGGGGTTTTCCAGCTGGTGCTTGGAAAAGCTCTTTGATCCAGGGTCATGTGAGGTATCCGTGATACTCTCCTTCCTGCAAGAGCTGTTTGACGCGGGCCGTTCCCCGTCCACGCTAAAAGTATATGTGGCAGCCATTGCAGCTCATCATGCTCCAGTGGCTGGCCAGTCACTAGGAAGAAACGACCTAGTGGTACGGTTTTTAAAAGGAGCTAAGAGGATGAACCCCTCCAGACCTCCATTCGTGCCGCCTTGGGACCTCTCCACGGTCCTTAGGGCCCTGAAAAGTCCTCCTTTTGATCCGCTCCATTCGTTTGATCATAAACCTCTCTCGCTAAAGACTGCTCTCCTAATGGCACTAGCATCTAGACATGGCTATGTACCCAAAGTGCTCTCAACACCATATAGAGCACAGGATATCACGCTTTCCCCTTCTGCTGAGGATGGGGAGGTTAATTTGCTCTGCCCTGTCAGAGCACTGAGAATCTGGAGCGTTCTGCGTCGTTCAGACAATCAGAACAGCTCTTTGTCTGCTTTGGTGGCCGATCTAAGGGTTATCCAGTCACTAAGCAAAGACTGTCTAGATGGATAGTAGATGTCATATCTATGGCATATACCTCAGTGGGTCAGGTTTGCCCTATAGGTATCAAGGCTCATTCGACTAGAGGCACGGCCTCGTCTTAGGCTTGGTCCTCTGGGTTTCCCATTCAGGATATTTGTGATGCGGCCGGCTGGTCCTCGCCTTCCTCAAGTTTTCCTTCCTTGAAGTTTTATAATATGGAGGTACCTTCCCTGCAGGCGAAGGTATTTTCGGTATGATCAAGGCCTGACAGTGTCTGGTCTTGTCTACAAATTATGTCATTGTGCACAATCACATTACATCCTGAGCTGCAGCAGGCAACCATGCTACTTATAGTTGCAGTGTTAATATTCGAACTGTGTTTTTACAATGTTTAAAGTTGCTGACAATAATACATATTCTTATTAGAAATAAAACTGCCTCATTTTTGAGCTGTGCATAACTGTAGCTGAATAGTTAGGCCAACTACGCTACTGTATTTTCATTTTAGTCATTATGATGGTACTTGGAGAGCCAAATATTTTCTGAGGTGGTACTTGGTGTAAAAAGTTTGAGAACCACTGAGTTAAATGATTATTAGGCTGCATAGGTTAGCTCAGCCGGAACCAGGGACACTTCCTATAACACCCGATGTACTCGTTACATCATAAGAAGAATGGCATACGCTAATGTTAATCTTTCCATATATTCAGAGGTTTACTGAAGTCAGCCGGATCCGGGCCGTATCCAGATCAGGCGGTGAACCTGTGTGTGCACACGACCACAACGCATCCCTTAAGTGCCAGCCTCATTGGCCCTGTGAAAGGCCTCACACCTCAACAAACTCGTCGGATGACTCCGACCTCCAACCAGATGGAATTGGATAAATATTGTGAATGTTCTGATCCAATCTGACTTCTGACCTGTAATGTTGCCTGAATCATAATCATACACTGTTTGTTCATTGACCAGAGGAGAACTGGCCCCTGACTGAGCCTGGTTTCTCCCAAGGTGTTTTTCTCCAAGTTTTGGTTGCCACTGTTTTCTTTGCTTTTGTCTTGCAATATTATTGATCTGTGTTATGATGAGACACATTGTGTATGGTGTGTGTGTGTCTCTCTCTCTTTCTCCCCCCCCCGGTTTGATGTTCTTTTCTAATTTTCTTTTGTAAATCTTTCTGTAAACGGTTTTCTTTTCGCTCGTTATTATAATCATAGTAAATGTCACTATACTTCAGCACGTAGGGATTGGGGTGCCACTTTTTCTTTGTTGTGAACATTATGTTTTCTCTTGTTTTTGGCTAGTAAGGGAGTCAGTTCAGTATCTGTGTTTTGTTGAACGTTATATTTTTTCTTTGATAGGATAATAAGTTTTCTCTAAAAAAAGGTAGATTGAATTTTGATTTGATTTGATTAATTTGCTTCTTTTTGATGTCTTGTGCTGCTATTTACCAATTTGAACAACTTGTTTCAAAATAATAAAAAAGAAAGAAACAAGAAGTCTGTTGTAACAAAGTTATTTATGTTATTCTCCTGGACCCAACTGTGTTCCTTTCTTGAAAGAAATGATATCTGCGAGGATTTTCAGTCCGGATTTAGACCGTACCATAGTACCGAGACAGTTCTCGTTAGAGTCACAAATGATTTGCTCTTATCATCCGATCGTGGTTGTATCTCTTTATTAGTGTTACTTGATCTTAGTGCTGCATTTGACACTATTGACCACAACATCCTTTTAAATAGACTCGAACATTATGTTGGCATTAGTGGAATTGCACTAGCATGGTTTAAATTCTACTTATCTGACCGTTATCAGTTTGTAGCAGTAAATGAAGAGATGTCTTATTAATCACAAGTTCAGTATGGCGTACCACAAGGCTCAATACTAGGACCGCTGCTGTTCACTCTATACATGCTACCATTAGGAGATATCATTAGGAAACATGGAATTAGCTTTCACTGTTATGCCGACGATACTTAGCTGTATATTTCTTCAAAACCTAACGAAACTTACCAATTCACAAAATTGACGGAATGCATAGCTGATATAAAAAATCGGATGACTAGTAATTTCCTACTACTTAATTCTGAAAAAACAGAGATTCTAATTATTGGACAAAAAACTTCCACACGTAATAACCTAGAATACTGTCTAACACTTGATGGCTGCTCTGTTAAGTCTTTGTCGTCGGTTTGGAACCTGGGTGTGCTCTTTGATACCAATCTTTCATTTGAAAGTCACGTGTCTAGTATCTGTAAAAACGCATTTTTCCATCTTAAAAATATATCTAAATTACGCCATATGCTCTCATTGACAAATGCGGAACAATTAGTTAATGTGTTCATGAGCTCAAGGCTAGATTATTGTAATGCTCTACTGGGTGGTTGCCAGTAGAGCATTACTGATGACAGCGGGCAGAATGTCCGCGCTCGACCCCTCGACAGCGTTTAGGCGGGAGAGGGAGGGCTGGACGGGCTCCGTAGGGCATGGGCATTACAGTTACACACAAAACACCATCGGCCGTGGCCGGGACACCAGAAAATAATTTTTTAGATTTACCTGGGACGTCGTAAAAACGGCGTTTGTGTGCAGGCAAACAGGCCTTGATGCCGGTTTGGTGACTGCAGAATACACTGGCACGGTCGCGTGTGTTGGGACCGTGCGAGCGAAAAGTTTTGGTGAAAATCCGGCCGCAGCGGGATTTGAACACCGTCCCTTTGCGGCGACTGCTCAAAACTGAAGCAGCAGTACGCAACCTGGTCGAAATGGGGCTTTCCTGGACTCTGCAACTTCTTTGTGAAACTCAGGAAGAGAAGCGCGAGTCGTGAGGACCGTAACGTACATCCTCCTGCAGAAAGCAGCCATCCAGCCAGTAAGCGCAGGCTCCACGGGCGCCGATCACTCGAGGCCGAGGCTTCGCGACGGCCTGCGTGAGCGATGCTGGCCTTTCTTCTTCGACGCTCGCGAGCGGCGGGGGTGGGGAGATCCTCGGAGCTCGCCCATCCCTCGCAACCCGAAGCGAGGAGAGAACAGCAGTCGTCCTCCACAGACGCGGCTTCACCTTCCTCGTCCATGACTGACGCGGCGGCATGCAGCGGCCTTTGTCCGTCAGTCAGAGAGTCCAGCGAAGCGGGCGGAGAAGCTGGCGGCAGCAGCGGCGAGCTCCTCGTGGTGGAGGGAGGTTCCGGGATCCGCTGAGCACGGCGCTTTTTACGGCGCGGCACTGCAGCGGGCGGTACGAGTCCCCATCTTTCAACAGAGCGTCGATCTCGACCATGTCGTCGACGGAAGCGGCGGCAAGCTGCGGTCGCTGTCCGTCGGGGATCGACGATGAAGAAGCCGGAGATGAAGCTTGCGGGCGCACCGGCGAGCTTTGATGGCTGGGAGATGGTTCCGGGATCCGCTGAGCACGGCGCTTTTTACGGCGCGGCACTGCAGCGGGCGGTATGCAGGCAGGCATCTTGAAAAAGACGCTGCTCTTTTAGATACAAAGTGTGAGTCGCGCCGGCGAACTCACACACACACAATACAGTTTAGTTTGCAAGTGAAAGGATATAAGCGCCGGAACGCGCAGCTAGAAGGCGAAGAAGGCGGCGGTGCCAGCAGCTTCACGTCTCTCCCGCTGATGTGCTCTCTCGACGGCGCAGCTTCCAACTCGGATCAGCGATGAGGTGTCTTCGCTGAAGGATTAAAAATCAGAGTTCATAAGCCTGTGAGCGAAATATATGGCCCTCAGCCACGCCCGTTTCGGTGGGACGTGACGCAGGAGGGCGCGAAGCGCCCTCATTGGGTGTGACGTCACTCAAGGGCTCGCTCGATTGGCTTAAGCATTTGCCGCACAGCAGCCAATAGGCGCGCGAGCTGTCTCGCCTACGTCTGTATGCTATGGCAATGCGCTTTACATTGATACAAAATTAAGGATCATTTTTTGCTTCAGTATTCTCGTGGAAAAGGATTTTCCCCAATGCGTTGCTACGACAACGCAGTACGAGAGTATCTCTCGTAAGAGAACTACTTGTATTATTTTCATGTTATCACTATGAAACTGTTTTGATACAATCTGTATTGTAAAAAGCGCTATATAAATAAAGGTGACATTGCAGTAATACCGCAGTTATATTGCAGTATTGTAGGCATCCTATTCGTTGAAGTAACCAGTTATATTGCAGTATTATTTTCGCTCTACTTCAGTTGTATTGCAGTAAAACTGCAGTTGTACAGCTACTGCAATAGGGCCTATTGCATTTTTTCGTGTCCAAAAAACTTAATTTTCCTACATAACAAAAACTGCAGTAGGCTATTAGTTCTAAAAAAACTGCAGTAATTTTTTTGTAAGGGATAGCGCTGACTGGATACATTTGTTTTATGTAGTTTGTCTATGAAAATGAATCTGCTACTTCGCCCAAACACATGATCAGTTGAGAGATCATCCACATGGTGTCAGTGTCTGACAGGAAATATAGGCTGCTGTTGAACTTAGAATGTTTGTTTATTGCACTTTTTTCAGGAATCAGCCTGAAACATTCGTTGCCGTTATTGTAAATTCATCATAGACATAGCTACTTGAGTGATAGTTTACCACATTAACATATTTGAGGAATAAATAAAAAACAGGAAAACAGGCCTACATATTTGCCCTACCGTTGATGATTCTGGATTTAGTTATTTTAAAGGGGAAACCTGTCGGTCCACTCCACTAGACTGCTTTTATTAACATACAAAGTGGCTTGTAACTATTTTTCTTTGCAGAGAAAACATGGCTTTGATATTCTAGCAGGCCATTATTGAATAAAAGTTACTTAAGGTTAATTTGACTGTAATAGGCTTATCACAGTCGTGCTGCTGTACTGAATTGGCCCTACATGTAGCCTATATGTCACAATCAGTCTAATGCTCACACTTGCTCGTGTGATAGCCTAAATACTTGTCAGCCTAGCCTCTGTACAGTCATTATCGGTCGTTATTGTAAATAACTCTAATCCACCAGCTTTGCTGTTTCACGGAAATGTGGGCTACTGATCCATCAGCCCAAGTGAAGGTGATTTGTTTGTACAGTAGGCGTAGTAGGCTACTGCTTTAATCCAGACAGACGTCAGATACAGTAGTCACTTTCGTTTAATAGGTGTTTCTAACTATCTCCAATGAGTTTAACGATATCTGCCTATTTAGCATCAAATACACTCACGCGGTTTCAGTAAACGTGATTAATGGTGAAATGTGGGCTGGTTTAAGGCTTATGGTGACTAATGGATCTTAAGCAGATGGATTGGTATAAATGCTCATGGTACGCCTCTATGATTCACTTTTGACACAGCTCCTGGAAATCGAACACCTGTAAACGGCATTTGAATATTATTTATTTATTCAAAAGGCAAAAGAGATTTTTAAAAGCAACAGAAATGTCAGTAGTGAGCGCACTGCCTTTCCTGAAGCCCATCTACATGAGAGCTCCGATCTCCCCTGGCCGCCAGCGCAGGCACACGCTCCCCGCCAGCGAGTTCCGCTCGCTCAACACGGAGGACGCCATCAGTGTGTTCGAAATAGAGAGAGAGGGTAAGACAAAACGAACACTCCTATTATAACCATTAAAAATGTGTTATTCATTAATTTGGGGAACAGTGCTTTTCGTTACTTTGCTCTTTTTTTCTTTCTTTTTTTGGCATTTAGTTTATGCTATAATTAGCCTACTTTTGTATTGAGTTAAATATGACATTTTATAAAATGCTTTTTTATATAATTAAATACTAGCCTATAGCCTATGCTACATTTGGTTACTATGTGATTTAAGTTATTTTCTAATTTTATCTCTCAGCTTTTATATCTGTGTCTGGGGAATGTCCTCTTCATCTGGATGAGGTCAGGCACTTCCTCACCCTCTGTCCTGAGCTTTCTTTGGGCTGGTTTGAACAGGGGAGGCTTGTTGCTTTTATCATTGGATCACTCTGGGACCAGGACCGCCTTACCAATGTAATCTAACCTTCAAATCATGTATTCATTATAGTCAGAAATAAATTATTTTAAAGTGTATTATTATTATTTAATCTTAACATGTTATGTTTCTTGTAATTGGTGCACATGATTTATTTTAGTTGTCTCTCTTAATAGGATGCATTGACCCTTCATAAGCCTCATGGGACTTCTGTCCACATCCATGTGCTGGCAGTCCACCGGACCTTCCGCCAGCAGGGAAAAGGATCAATCCTGCTTTGGCGTTACTTGCAGTATCTGCGCTGTCTACCATATGTCCGCCGTGCTGTGCTCATGTGTGAGGACTTCCTGGTGCCCTTCTACCAGAAGTCTGGCTTTAAAGGGCAGGGTCCTTCTGAAATCACTGTAGGGCCACTTACCTTCATCGAGATGCATTATCCTATACGGGGACATGCATTCATGCGGCGTAACAGTGGCTGTTAAGGGATCACTAGTCATGTAGCTTTTTGGATCTCCAAAAGGCTAAAGTAGTGAAGCAGTGGGTGTGTTGAAGCAGCTTTTGGTCTAGTGCTATTTGTGTCAACTTTTGTAAGACTCTGTCAGTATAGCAAAAATGGTTATAAATATATATATATATAAAAATAGAAAAGGGAAACATTATTGCAAACTGCATCCCACCCTTTTACCTAACAGTGATGGCTGAAATGTATTATTATTACGATTTGAATTCAAGTCAAACTTGGATATTTTTTTTCTCTCAAAGTCAGGTTATCTAATAGACAAGGTTTATATTATTGTTTATTTTGTATGGTATTTGTTATGCATTTCCCTAGATTTTATTTTTTTAATTAGCCTACTCATGCACATTTTTAATCCAATGCAGATTTGTCTGTGTTGTGAGATCGGTGGTCAAGGCTGAAAAGACATGGTAGTGGTTCAGCTGTGAACGGCTACTTTTTGTGTTCAGTATCTTGTGGCTGCTTTAGATGTGTGTCTGTTCAATGGAAGCATTAAAATAGCATCAACTGAATACTTTTCCACTGTGATCTCTTATGAAAAAAGCCACAAGAGAGCATACGTGTTGGCTGGTATTTAGTGCCAATGTGACGAACGTTTAATATACAATCTCATAAACGTGAAAAACTATTGGTTAGGCACCAGAACTATTTCATTTATTGATTAGAAGTACTTGTTTGCTCACTTCAAAGCAAAGGATTGAAGAGTTAAATGTTCCATGTACAGAGGTGTTGCAAAACAGAAATCATCACCTAAATGTGTGTCGGACAATTTGAGATGTTTAAGACTGGTTTCCATTGCCTTTCCCTGTAGAAATCAACCACTATGCCTCTACAGTCTTGAATCAAGACATCTATGATTTTGTATAAATTTTGTAAGTAAAAATAAATAAAAGAATATATTTTTCAGAACGTTTGCTCTTTTCCCTTTTTAGATTAGTCCAAGTCATTGTGTAAATTTCTGTAGCGTTCACAGGATGACGATTCTGGTTTTAACATTACATTTATTTATTAAATAAGGCACAGAGAATGTGTCACATTTAAGCACTTTTTTTCTCACAAATTGTGAGACAAAAATATAAACATTTGTTTCACAGGAAAAACATTCCCAAACGTATTTGTATTATTATTTGAAGCACTAGTTATTTGGTCCACCTCTAATCATGTGTACAAATACCTTCAACATAAAAAAAATATTCCAGATTGTAAGATTGTCACTTCGGTTATCTTTTAAGGCACAACTGCAGCCCTCAGTAAACAATGATGCACTGAATATCAAAAAGAACAGCAGCTGAATTTAACTTTGAAATTACACTAAATGGAGACAAAATACCAAAACAATACATGTTCCAAGGGAATGCACACATGATTTAATGCATGCAGTGCATCAATTAACATTAATAGCTGGTTGTCAACAACAGCTCTCCTTGTTTAATTCAAAGCATGCTTCCAATCCAGGAACACAAGTACAGGAAGCTAGAGTTCTAAACATTCAAACCCCTAGTGTGTTCATAAATGTGGAACTAGACGTTACTAGCCTAGACAGCTATTTTCCGTTGTCAATAGAGGCAAATGAAAACCAAATGAAAAATGAAGTATTCTTTTGAATGTCACTGAGATATACATACACATTTATACATTTCAACATAAAACCTTATTATGCATAGCTATAGCCAGTTCAGTGAAATGACTCTGGCATTTATTTAATTGCTCTGCAGTTCTTTCGGCAAACACAAACATCCAAAGTAACAGGAAATTAACCTTTAGTGTGAAGTTAACAGCTGCATTTGTTTTTAAAAGTTTAAGGACATTTAAAAAGGGAGTATAAAGCTTTGGATGGACATTTAGTGTCAGATATTTTAAGATAAATGGATAGCAAGAGTTCAATACAGGCTTCAGTAACAACACATCATAGTTAACCTGCACACTATCAGAGATGTTCAGAACTGCTTTGGGAAAACCTGGACCACAGTGCATTCCAGGGGTTAAAAAGGCTCTGAACTCCAAATTTAATATGGCATTATTTGCTGTCTTCCTCGATTTTATTTTTTATTCAGCTTCCTTTCCCTTGCAGTCCTTGGAGTTTTAGTCTACACAAGAACAAAGCTAGTGTACCACATGATCAATGTCATAGCGTTCACAAAACTTGCTGGTAAAGGGCAAGCAGGTGAGATGCTCTAGCCAATGCCAGTTTATGGGGTAAATGTAGAACCAGACAATAAGTGAGGACACCAACCCCACATAGACAAGCAACGACAATAAAATAAGAGCTCGTTTGCGGTACTTGTCAAAGGTGCCAAACGCGACATACGGAAGGAAAGTAAAGGACAGCAGAAGACCACCGAGGAAGCCAAAGATGTGAGCAATGTTATCAATCCAGGGCAGAAGGCCACATAAGAAAAGGAAGAGAACAATGCCTAATAGCTTCAGGAAAGCCTTCCATGGCTTTTCCAACATCTGCCAGGCCTGGAACAGCTCCACAAAAAGACAGGCTAACAAACCGAACTGAGATCCTGCTGGACCAACCTAGTAGAAGAGAAAGATTAAGTCATGTCAGTATCATTAAGCGTGAAAGAGCATTCCTTCAAGGCACTTGATGCTAGTGATGTTGTAATATTTCAATAAAATTGCAATGGGACATCATTTCAATTAACTCTTATAATTAAATCTCTAAATACACACATATATATATATAAACTAAAATATTTGTTTAACAAACATTTAAAGGAATCATTTTAAAAAATTCATTTATTTTCAGTACACACTAAAAATCTTTCTTTCAACATCTTCACAATATCAAAGAACTTCTTTGTTTGGATTCTTTTGAAAGGTCAGTGTACTCAACACCATATAAGGCGAAAGAGGAGGAGAAACCGCACACATATTTCCCTGATTCTTGCATGTACAGTATTGAGAGTGGTTTGAACATACAGAACTGTCGAAAAGATACTTAAAACATATGTGCCAGGTTTCGAGGATTAGGCTTAAGGCTAGTCCCAGACTAAAATGGATATTTGAGCTGTTTTAACTGAAAGCTTGCACTGACATATTTAAAATTATTTTAGTGCCATTGTTTTGTCTCAAAATGCACACTAAGGCACATTTATAAAAGCTACTTAAATGTCCTAATTTAATCTAAGCCTTGTTTGTGAAAACGGGCCAAACCTGGTGAACACAACAAAAGAGGGTTTAGCCTCCTTGCCCCTTTAAGGAAGTGCACGACAAGGGCGCTTCTTCCTAGTGATTGCCCGGCCACAAGAGTGTGAGATGCTTTTATGGCCGCCACATACACTGAGCGTGGAGGGGGCGCGACCCACGTCCAAGAGCTCTTGCAAAAAGGAGAGTATACTCGATATTTCGCACGAGTAGGAGTCCAGGCTCCGTTCTGTGCACCAGCCAGAGAATATCCCCCATTTCTGAGCGTAGAGGAGCCTAGTCGAAGGCGCTCTTGCTTCAGAGATGGTATGTAGCACCCTATCTGGGAGACACCCGGGTACACGTTGAGGGGCCATACATGAAGGGCCCACAAGTCAGGACGGGGATGCCAGATTTTCCCGTTTGCCTGCGTGAGGAGATCTCTCCTCAGCGGAATCGGCCATGGGGCTGTCTCCAGCAACTGTGCCAACTCGGAGAACCATAACTGGGTCTTCCAGAGAAGGGCTATTATGGCTTGTTTCCATTGAGCGGTACGGTACGCAATTATTTGTGTTTTCACTGTCAGAAGTTGTGAATGGCACACAAATGCCGAACCGTACTGTACCACTTTTTGGGTAGCCTTCCGTTGGGCTACCTAGCACAGTGGTACGATACTAAAGGGTGGAGCTAGACTCGCTGCAGAAATGTTGATTGGTTGACAGAGAATCATTACTTGCGCATGCTACAAGGGGAATGACAACATTAGAAGTGCCATTTTTTAATATACAGTTGAAATATAATACTACTGTTATTGTGTCACGAAATGTAGTTTTAAGAATTTTTCATGCGAGAATGTAGTTGTTTAAAGCTCAAATCAGTGGTTTATTTATAAAGACTTATGAAAATTTGATCCAGTTTATGAGATCCAGGCGATCACCGGGCGCTCATGTTCCCCGCCTGCAGAGGTTGCCTGGACTCTGATGTCTCTTTTCCTGCTTTATTTCTCATTGTATAACTTCTTGTAAATAACTTCAGATAAAACTGAAATTTAACAAAAAGAGATAGGGTTGAGTTGTCATTTTTATTTTATTACAAGATAATCACTGTAATGTTGTTTATTGCAACATTTTTACAAATGCACATATTGCCTGGAATATCAGGGTTGTGTTTTATTTTATTTTGTTATAAATAGGCTAACGTTATACATCAATACAGTGAATAATCAATACGCATTGCCTGAACCACATTTGTGTGCCTATAATGTTTACATTTTATTTAAATGAAAACGAAAAGAGGCGGTGTGTTTTATAACCCATTTCGTTTTATGGTTGCCTAAAATGTACATACAACCGCAGTAGCAGAGCGAGCTGAGTGGCGCTTTCAAGAACGCGCTGTTCCATCAGCAGAATTACCGGACTCTGCATTGTGTGTCTTCTTGTGACAAACATGCCCGAGAAGCAAGAACGAGATCTGCTGTATGTCACCCATTGTTGTTTACGATGTGGCTTTCTTCTTCCCACGAAAATGACGTCAGTCACTTCTTTTCGGCAAACACCACGCCTATCAAGTAAGTGTACTGTTGGCGGTGGAAACGCTAGCCGGATCATGGTTTACCGACCCGAACCGTACTGTACCGTACCGCTCGGTGGAAACGAGCCATAAGTAGCACTGCACACTTGCTTTCCCTGATCGGTTCGATGACCTGTGGTAGCATCGTAACCGGAGGAAATGCATACAGCGGGAAGCTCGGCCAGTTGTGGGCTAGCGCGTCCTCGCTCTTTGTAAAAAATGTTTGGCAATGAGCGTTCTCTTCTGAGGCGAAGAAGTCGACCTCAGCCTCGCAGAAGATGCTCCATATCAGTTGAACCGTCTGTGGGTGAAGAGACCATTCCCCAGGGGGAACATTGACTCTGGATACCATATCCGCACCCTGGTTCAGAATGCCTGGCACATGTGCCGCCCTCAGAGAGCGCAGGTTGTGCTGAGCCCATAGAATGAGACTCTTGGCCATGATGTGCAGGTTGCTTGACCTGAGACCACCCTGGTGATTTATGTAAGACACCACTGCCATGTTGTCCGTCCGGACCAGGGCATAGTGTATTTTAGGTATGGGAGAAATCTTTCAGTGATAGAGCCACCGCTCTCATCTCCTGCCAGTTTATATGTAGGTGCCTCTCTGGGTCATAAAATATGGGGGTAAAGGGCCCCCCAACCTAAGTTGGGGGCATCTGTCGAGATCACTTTTATCCTTGAAACCACACCCAAACTCACGCCAGACTGATACCAGTCAGCCATTTTCCAGGGAGCCAGGGCTTTGATGCAGCCGTGGCTCGCTCTGATTTGTAGTTGGCCAGATCGCCACACGTGAGCTGGTACACCGGGTTTTAGCCAGCGCTGAAGAGGACGCATGTTCAGTAGTCCTAGCTGGAGTACTGATGATGCTGAGGCCATGAGACCCAATATCCTGATAGAGTCTATCACTATAACCAGGAAAGAATACTATGGCTGGGAGACAGTATGCTCTTGGAGGTGTTGATCCTGAGACCCAAGCATTCTAGATGGCTGAGGAGTCAGGATCTGAGAGTTATCAACTAAGCCTCCGATTGAGCTATAATCAGCCAATCGTCGAGGTACAGTAGGTTAACACACGCACTCCCTGCTGCCTCAGGGGGGTAAGTGCAGCGTCCATACACTTCGTAAATGTACAAGGTGCCAGTGATAGGTCCAATGGTAGTACTGTGTGTACTGGTAAGCTTGCCCCTCAAAGGGGAATCTCAGGAATGGCCTGTGATGAGGCAATATCTGGATGTGAAAATGAGCATCTTTCAGATCCACTGAGAAAAACCAATCCCCAGGACGAATTTACGCGAGGATCTGCTTGGTAGTCAGCATCCTGAACGGACACGCCCATAAGCGCTTTGTTCAGATGTCTGAGGTCTAGGATGGGTCTGAGACCGCCATCCTTCTTTGGAACGAGGAAGTAGCAACTGAAAATGCCCGACTCACTTTGTGAAAAGGGAACTGGTTCGACAGCTCCCTTTTCTAACAGTTTCAATACTTCGGTGAGAACAACGTGAGCCACGCCTCTTCTCACAGTTAAAAAGCGCGGGGGTCTGCAAGCAAACTGTAGTGAGTAGCCTCATTTTATTATGTTCAACACCCCTTCTGATATACCGTGGATAGCCTCCCAGGCCTTGGCCCGCATAGCAAGGGGTTGGATGAAAGACTGGAGACGGGCCACTGTGAGACAGGGACCCGGCCGTCCAGCCTTTCAGTTCTGTATGAACAGCGCTCGTGTGCTGGGGCACGCGCCTTAACATGGGCCACCCTTTATTACATCACCCGGGAGAACTGATACTGTGTGAACAGCTTTTATGTGTAGTGGTGCGTACTTCACAGTGGGCACTCGATCTACATTTATTACATCTCCCGTGCTGGCTGGGGGGAGAGTTGATACCGTGTTGGCAGTGTTTGTGTGTAGGGGCGCGCACTTCATAGTGGGCACACAAACTACATTTATTACACTTCCAGCGTGAGCTGGGAGGAAGTTTGAAACTGTGGGAACAGTGCTTATATGTAGGGGTGTGTACTTTATAGTGGGCACACAATCTACATTCATTGTGTTCGCAGCGTGAGCTGGAGAAATAGTTACTGTGGGAACAGTGTTTGCAGGTGTGCATGTTTTATAACGTTTGCTGCAATAGACATTTCCAGCCGCCCGAACCAAATGGGGGACTGGGAAATGTGTGAGAAATGGAGGTTGGTCCGGCCTTGGCGGGACTCAAACACTCTCTTTCTTCCTTTTGCCGATGTGAGTGACGCAGTTTAGAAAACTCACTCACAGTGTCCGTCTGGGTCATGCAGAGAACTAGTGAGGGTGGGGTAGCTCTCTTGTAATGTAAAAAGAGCTAGCTGCGGGCGCGAGCAGCATTATATTTCTAATATAAATCTTTATCACCTGAATCGACAGTTAAAAATTACTCATTAAGCACTTTTAAAGGAGAACTCCAGCGCAAAATGAACCTTTGGTCTAATTACACATTGTTACCTAGTCAACCGTTATCTAAGATTTGTTTTCATGATTATCGAATGTAAATAGTTTTATCTCTAAAAACAGTTTAGCCTATAACGCTAGTATAACGCTAGTATATGGGGCGTAGAGTAATGACAAATAAAAATCGCTTGTTAATACCACTAACAAGGCTCAAAATAGCCCCACACTAACACGGCAGCATAATGAGGGTCCCTACATGCAAACCGAAGCATTGAGAACTGTGTAAGTGTCCAGACAGTTTAATAAGAAGATATTTTATACATACAGTCAACTTCACGTATACAAGCAGAAGCCATCTTAGAAAAACAGACTCGATCAGTCGATCTACGAACCACCGATCTAAATGCGCTGGACCATATGAGATTCTACACAGTTCAGCGCATTTGGATCGGCGTTTAGTTGATCGACTGATCGAGTCTGTTTTTCTAAGATGGCTTCTGCTTGTATACGTGAAGTTGACTGTATGTATAAAATATCTTCTTATTAAACTGTCTGGACACTGTCAAAGTTCTCAATGCTTCGGTTTGAAGGTAGGGACCCTCATTATGCTGCCGTGTTAGTGTGGGGCTATTTTGAGCCTTGTTAGTGGTATTAACAAGCCATTTTTATTTGTCATTACTCTACGCCCCATATACTAGCGTTATACTAGCGTTATAGGCTAAACTGTTTTTAGAGATAAAACTATTTACATTCGATAATCATGAAAACAAATCTCAGATAACGGTTGACTAGGTAACAATGTGTAATTAGACCAAAGGTTCATTTTGCGCTGGAGTTCTCCTTTAAAAACACAGAGAAAACTTAAAAATAGCATTTTTATTTTTTGTAATTTAAGGAGTCTGATCAGTCTAAAATTTTATTTCTGTTGTAATAGAAGCATGGATGAGAAAAGTATGTTTAATAACTATTTTTGTGTTTCATGGAATGAAAAAAAAACATGGATTTCAACTAACATGAACACAATGTTAATGTTTGGGTGAATTAACCCTTCAAAGACCAATGTTTAGATGATTAAGGTGACTTCCTGTTACATTCTCACAGCAGCTTTAGTCTCTGATGTTATCTCGCTAATGGAAATGTTTCAGACATTTTCAATGGTTTGGCCACTATTAAAGCCCTGTTATTATGTCAAATGGTAGAGAAACAAAGCGCTGAGTGTCAAGCAGGTGCATAAACAGTGAGTCAGATAAACAAAGCTGGTCTGAATCCGAGCGCAGACGTGCTTTTTTTGTAATTAATGTATGCCACTAGAGGGTCAAATATGAATCCATTTAGCCATTTTCAACAATCAGTTGATATAACCATTTGGTATGATGAGAATGAAATGCTGAAAAAGGAATCTGCTACAAATAATGAGAGAATATAATTTTGAATAGACATACTGGCCCATTATTGGCTCACTTATCGTAAAAAAATGTAAGGGCAATTTAAAAAAAAATCCTTTCAGTTCATTTAGATAGTGGAAGTATCTACCTGCTATTTAATAACTGTGACTCCAAGGCTTTTATCTTTCTAACTGATTGGATTTGATCATAGATTTGCAAAGCTTGTATTATATTTCCTAAAGCAAAGACTGTTCGGCAGTGTTTTAGCAAAGAGTGTTCCATGTTTGGCAGTATGGATTATCAGAACTGGCAAATAGCAGCCCTAATGCACGCAATAATGAAAATCCATTGCAGAGACTACTTGTTGTGACCCGATTAGAATGACGTCAGGGCTTGCTTGGGCAGATGGCTAATCTGAGATATCTTACCTTTCCGCAAGGCCAGAAGACACACACACACACACACACACACACACACACACACACACACACACACACACACACACTTAAGGGAGGAGCTCTGTCGCAAAGGTGTGAGGTATCAGACAGAGTGTGAGTAAGGTCAATGAGATTACATTGCATGTGAGAGCGGACCCAACACCTTAAGAGTAATGTCCTTTGTGTTGCACTTTTTTTTGTAGATTTTAAGATCTGCGTATTTTTCTCTAAGGGCCACATGTAAACCATTAGCTATTTGCTACTCCAATATTTAAAAAAATAGTCTGTGACGTCATTTTACGAATTACGTGCTTACATATCATGGTGATACCATAACTGGTGATTTTGAAATAGATGTTTATGATGCACATTTCGTGTTAAATATATAGACAAGGAATCTGAGAGACATCTCAACAGGAGCAATGCTGTCTTTAATATTAATGTGGAGATCCTGAGTCTAACTTAAGCTCATTCTGAGATAAATGTAAACATTGATCTAGAAATCTAGATCTTAACGCAAGCAACAGAGAAATCATTTTAGATTTGCCCTTTTCATAGGTTTGCTTAATTAAATATATTTTTGTCTACTATGGATTTAGACAAATCACACACAACCAAGTTATCACTATAAATGGAAAAAGTCAAATTTAAAGGAGGACTACAGTACTACTTCCTTGACCAGCTCCCTTGAATCTATGGCTCGCGATCAATAACAAACAAACGATCAAGAAGAAATTAGACGCATCAATAGAGATCCTCTCTGCAGAAAAAGCAGCCAATTACAATTACTTTGTTGTACAGCCTACTGAAGTTAATATGTTTATGATAATAATAATAATAATAATAATCAAGATGTACCGGCCAAAGTGTGTGTTCAGTGCTGTTACGTAAGTGTCATGAGTCACGACAGCAATCAACTGCAAAACACTTACGTTTTTGTGATACCTACAACTCAGGGGGCCGGTTGTACCTGCAAGTTTCAACTTAGCCTAGTTTTGGCATAAATGGGCACTAAGATACAACTTACGCACTACTAAATAGTTTTGCGTTGCACTATTGCACTGCACTAAATATTTAGTTTATACATAGTTACGCTTCAACTAAGTTTTTAGTTGAAGCGTAACTATGTATAAATTAAATATTTACGGAAGCCTACAATCAGGAGTAACGGTTAGAATAAAATAGCAGACAGATTGAACTGCATCAATGAACTCTTCTTTTACCTGACAGACTTCAATTCTTTAGACATATATGATAATGCTGATATTTACACTCGCTTACATTTTAAGAGTGAAAGCATAATGTAAAAAGATTACTTTGTTGATGAGCGGCTCATCAACACGAACCCTTCCTACAGCACACCGCTGTGTTTATCTGTACCATCGTTCCATGTTGTGCATGTCAAATAAAATCAGTCAATCAATAAATGTTATTATAAATAAGTTAGAATGTATAAACTGAAATTCCTAGCATTTAAACAACTTCTGCTCACATATTTGAAGGCTGATATTGGATCATCGAGGGTAAACGTCATATTATACGACTATGCATTAGCCTACTTTACGAAGAGTTTACGAACTACTAGCAACGTTCTGCCTTACGAACAAATGGTGCAATTTAATAAAGTACAGAGTTAGTTACAAACTAGCTAGTAGTTACTAAGCCTCTAGTGTGGACTTTACGTTTCAATTAAAGAAAGAACTTATGAATGATAGGTGCAACCCTACCCTGCACTCAGAACACGGACGGACAAGCATAGTAGCCTTTGTCTTCAGTTGTGTGCCTAAACGGCCAAATACACAGAAATATATCAAAATACCAAGATCAAATGCCAAGTCGAGTATTCACATAAACATACAGTAGGTAGAACAAGTATTTGATACACTGCCGATTTTGCAGGTTTTCCAGAAAAAAAAAAAAATCCAGAAAATCACATTGTATGATTTTTAAGTAATTTATTTGCATTTTATTGCATGCCATAAGTGTTTGATACATCAGAAAAGCAGAACTTAATATTTGGTACAGAAACCTTTGTTTGCAACTACAGAGACCATACATTTCCTGTAGTTCTTGACCAGGTTTGCACACACTGTAGCAGGGATTTTGGCCCACTCCTCCATACAGACCTTCTCCAGATCCTTCAGGTTTCGGGGCTGTCGCTGGGCAATACGGACTTTCAGCTCCCTGCAAAGATTTTATATTGGATTCAGGTCTGGAGACTGGCTAGGCCACTCCAGGACCTTGAGATGCTTCTTACGGAGCCACTCCTTAGTTGCCCTGGCTGTGTGTTTCGGGTCGTTGTCCTAATGGAAGACCCAGCCACGACCCATCTTCAATGTTCAAGATCTCGCGATACATGGCCCCATCCATCCTCCCCTCAATACGGTGCAGTCGTCCTGTCCCCTTTGCAGAAAAGCATCCCCAAAGAATGATGTTTCCACCTCCATGCTTCACGGTGGGGATGGTGTTCTTGGGGTTGTACTCATCCTTCTTCCTCCAAACACGGCGAGTGGACTCATCCTTCTTCTTCCTCCAAACACAGTGAGTGGAGTTTAGACCAAAAGGCTCTATTTTTGTCTCATCAGACCACATGACCTTCTCCCATTCCTCCTCTGGATCACCCAGATGGTCATTGGCAAACTTCAGAGGGGCCTGGACATGCGCTGGCTTGAGCAGGGGGACCTTGCGTGCGCTGCAGGATTTCAATCCATGACGGCGTAGTGTGTTACTAATGGTTTTCTTTGAGACTGTGATCCCAGCTCTCTTCAGGTCATTGACCAGGTCCTGGCCATGTAGTTCTGGGCTGATCCCTCACCTTCCTCATTATCATTGATACCCCACGAGCTGAGATCTTGCATGGTGCCCCAGACCGAGGGAGATTGACCGTCATATTGAACTTCTTCCATTTTCTAATAATTGCGCCAACAGTTGTTGCCTTCTCACCAAGCTGCTTGCCTATTGTCTTGTAGCCCATCCCAGCCTTGTCTAGGTCTACAACTTTATCCCTGATGTCCTTACACATCTCTCTGGTCTTGGCCATTGTGGAGAGGTTGGAGTCTGTTTGATTGAGTGTGTGGACAGGTGTCTTTTATACAGGTAACGAGTTCAAACAGAAGCAGTTAATACAGGTAATGAGTGGAGAACAGGAGGGCTTCTTAAAGAAAAACTAACAGGTCTGTGAGAGCCGGAATTCTTACTGGTTGGTAGGTGATCAAATACTTTTGTCAAGTCAAGTCCTCTTCATTTATATAGCGCTTTTAACTATGTAGATTGTTTCAAAGCGGCTTTACAGTAATAAACGGATAATTTAAGGTAAGAGATTGTTTTGGCTTTATAGCGGTTCTTGGATAAAGATATTTTCCAGCTAAAGTTAGTTTTGATTGATTCACTTCCTTCGCAAGGATCATTAGTTATTAAATTAGAGGCCGCTAAGACGACATAATTCTCTCTACACGGACTTTAAACGCGAACCTGTGAGAAACGCTGAAGGCGCTCATGTGCGCATTAAGAATTAATTCTATACTTATCCGCATTTGAATATATGTGCGCAGGTTTGTAACTCCCAACAAACCAAGCCTTAAACGACTTGTCTGGCCTTAAAATTTTAATACAGAATTTTATCACTTCGGGGTAGATACGCGAAACCGAAATTATCCCGACAACGCTTTATCTGTAGAGTGGTAAAGGGATCCTCCATAGGGAGAGGCTAGTTGGTACTTCACCACTGCGTTGTCATCGGTTCCAGGCGAAGGTCCTTCGTCAGATCTGGATACGGCCTGGATCCGGCAGGCTGCTGGACAACCTTGGGATAAACAAAGACACTAAAATTAGCATAGATGCCATTCTTCTTATGATGTAATGAGTACATCAGGATTTATGGGAAGTGATCCCAGTTCCGGCTGACCTAATCTATGCAGCCTAACATTGAATTATAGAAGTCTATAATGTATTATGTGAATGCTAGGTCAAAGAGATACGTCTTTAATCTAGCTTTGAACTGACAGAGTGTGTCTGCTTCCCGGACAATGGTAGGAAGTCTGTTCCAAAGTTCTGGAGCTAAATAGGAAAAGGATCTACCGCCAGCAGTCGATTTTGATATTCTAGGTTATTATTAACTGGCCGGAATTTTGGACTATAATTTTGGCGTTAAGAGCTCGCTCAAGTACTGCGGAGCTAAACCATTTGGTGCTTTGTAAGTAATAAGCAATATTTAAAAAAAATGTACGATGTTTAATAGGGAGCCAATGCAGTGTTGACAGAACGGGGCTAATAAAGTCATACTTCCTGGTTCTGGTAAGAACTCGCGCGCCCTTAGATCACTTGGACGTGGTTGTGTACAAGAGGTAAAAACAATACAAATACTGTTCGTTTTCTCACACAAACCGCTCGTTTCGTGTCTTAGGCCATCAATATGTACTTACGATGGGGAATTGTTTAATTTGGACTTCTCTGTGCATGCTCTTTGAGGTGGTGACCATAGACCTGCATTAAATGACTGACAGACAAGAACGGTTTGACCTAAAAATATCAAAATTTAAACTACTGCCGAAACAAAGACACCTACATCTTGGATCCCCTTGAGGTAAGCTAAAACATACAAAAATTTTATTTCAAAGTGAACTATCCCTTTAACGAGTTTGCAAAATTCTTCCTCTCCTGTAGCAATAAATGAATAGAATTTTTCCTTAGGCAGACTACAATGCTCTCCCTGATCTGATGCGATACTGTAGTAGACGGTTGCATAGTTATAATTTTGTCCCTGATATTATCAATCTTATAAGTGAATAAGTTCATAAAGTCATTACTGCTGTGTTGCTTGGCAACTTCTGGGTCTGAAGCTTTATTTTCCGTTAGTTTAGCCACTGTTTCAAATATATATATAAATATAAATATATAAATAAATAAATAATAATAAATTATGTTTATTTTCTTCTAATAGGGTTGAAAAATAAGCCGATCTAGCAGCTTTTAAGGCCTCTCTGTATGCAATCGAGCACTCTTTCCATGAAACGCGAAATACCTCTAGTTTTGTTTTCTTCCAGTTGAGCTCCATTTTTCTGGCTGCTCTCTTAAGGGCCCGGGTGTGCTCGTTGTACCACGGCGTTGGACTATTTTCTTTAATCTTCTTTAAGCGCAATGGAGCAACTGTGTCTAAAGTGCTGGAAAAGAGAGAGTTAAAAGTTTCTGTTGCAATATCAAGTTCTTCTAAGCTGTCTGGGATGCTGAGATGATGAAACGGATTAGGAAGATTATTGATAAAGCAATCTTTAGTGTCAGGTCTAACATTTATAATATGGAGTCGGCATTGCAGCCTTTGCTAAATGTAATTTACACGAGACTAGATAATGATCTGAGATGTCATCGCTCTGCTGAATTATTTCAACGGCATCAACATCTATTCCATGTGATAATATTAGATCTAGAGTATGATTACGACAATGAGTAGGGCCTGACACGTGTTGTCTAACTCCAATTGAGTTTACAATGTCTTAAAATGCCAATCCCAATGCATCTTTTTCATTATCCATGTGTATATTAAAATCACCAACAATTAGTACTTTATCTGCAGCCAATAGTAATTCTGATAGAAAGTCCGCAAATTCTTTGATAAAGTTTGGTGCCCTGGTGGCCTGTATACAGTAGCTTTTTTTTTTTACATTAAGCACCAACACTTCAAAATAATTATATTTAAAACTACATTTCTTAGTGGTTTTGAAAATATAACTATAAATTACAGCAACACCTCCTCCTTTGCATTTCAGACGAGGTTCATGTTTATAACTGTAATATTGTGGGGTGGACTCATTTAAAGTAATGTAATCGTTTGGTTTTAGCCAGGTTTGTGTCAAACACAGGACATCTAGGTTATAATCTGAAATCATATCATTAACAATAAGTGCTTTTGGAGTAAGCGATCGAATATTCACCAACCCAAGCTTTATCATTTGCTCATCTGTATTTTATCTGTGTTTTATTTGTTGAACATCAATTACATTTTTACCTTTAGATGGGTTTGGAATTTTTTTGTGTTTCCTAATTCGAGGAACAGAAACAGTCTCTATATGATGATATCTAGGTGAAAGAGGCTCTATGGGATGGGATTTATCTGACCTTGGTGATGCGAGGCAGCTGGCAGACAGTTGGTTAAGCCAGTCTGTCTGTTTCCTGACCTGGGCCCCAATTTGTCATGTTTTATCTCTAAGACTATGAGCCAAATTACTAGAGAGAAGAGCAGCACCGTCCCAGGAGGGATGTATACCATCTCTTCTCAACGGGTCAGGTCTGCCCCCAAAACTTTTCCAATTGTCTATGACTTCTATGAAACCATTTCGACAGCCAGCTATTGAGTGAACACAATCTACTAACCATCTCATCACTCCTGCGAACAGGAAGGGGGCCAGAGCAAATTACAGTGCTTGACATCATACTTGCAAGTTCACACACATCTTTAATGTTATTTTTGGTGATCTCCGACTGGCGGAGTCGAACATCATTAGTGCCGACGTGAATAATAATCTTAGAGAATTTACGATTAGCATTAGCCAGCACTTTTAAATTTGCTTTGATGTCAGGCGCTCTGGCTCCCGGCAAACATGTGACTATGGTGGCTGGTGTCTCTATTTTCACGTTCCGTGTAATAGAATCATTAATAACTAGGGCATATTCAACAGAATTCTCAGTGGGTGTTTCACTGAGGGGGGCAAATCGATTTGTTATGGTAATCGTAACGGAAGAGCGTTTTTTGATCTGCGACTACAGCGTCTTTCCGTCACCCATTTGCCCAGCTGCACGGGCGCTAATTCAGCCGTAACCGAATCATGTAAACAGTTCACTAGGCTAGGCGCATCCAAAATAGTATCTAAAGCTCTTGCACTCTTGCCTCAATTAAAGTTTGGATGCGTGTCTCTAGTTCTGAAATCTTCTCCGTCAGCGTGACTGTCTCCCTGCATTTATCACATATAAATCCTATATTGCCGACAGAGAAGGCTATGCTAAACATGTGACATGAAGTGCAAGTGATAATAACAGAAGTCATTACTCACCGTGTTTGTTGACTGATTCTTACTCATCCGGGCTTTTGATGACCTCAAAGGCACGGGCCTTTGTCATGCAATAAAATGCAAATTAATTATTTAAAACTCATACAATGTGATTTTCTGGATTTTTGTTTTAGATTCAGTCTCTCACAGTTGAAGTGTACCTATGATAAAATATTACAGATCTCTACATGCTTTGTAAGTAGGAAAACCTGCAAAATCGGCAGTGTATCAAATACTTGTTCTACCTACTGTATGTTTATGTGAATACTCGACTTGGCATTTGATCTTATTTATTGTGTTATGCAAATTTTGTTTGTTTTTAGTTGTCTAATTACTATTGTTGAAATTTAATTGGATTTTTATTATAATATTATATTTTTTTACTCTGGCTCTTTTGGAAAAATGCATTAACCAAAAAGGAAAAAATGGCTCTTTAGTCAACAACAAAAAACACATGACGTTTCCAATTTTACTAAAATAAATGGCAATAGCGAAAAATGTTTGATTGTTTAAAAAAAAGAAAGAAAAAAAACACAACTAAAGGTATAGTAATTAAAGGCCTTTTAAAATATTCAATAAAAACTTTGATGTTTCCAAACAATGATGTACTACAGTTGTTAAATAACCTACCTGCAAATAAATATACCACACTGTGATCTTGATTTACAAGTGTTATGAATTCTGAAACATTTCTACATCCAAATGAATTTGATTTTGATTAAACAGGATGTTTGGAAGAGAGCATTCGGTTACTGTGGTATTTGTTAGCTGATTTTTAATATCAGACCATTTAAAAAGACCTAAAGTGAATAGAGACATGATAATGACTAACCGGGTGATCATTATTAAATTACTGCAGTTAGAAACTTAAGGGCAGGGACAGTATTCTCAAGGAATTTTATCTTCCCACTAGGAGTCCTCCTAAGAGTTCCAAGCTAATAGTTTTAGCTTAAAACAAGTATTTGCAAAAGTTTTACTAAGGAACTCTTTAAGGGTTAGTTCCCCCAAAAATGTACATTCTCGCGCATGCGTCGTGGCGCTCTCTTGAACTCATGTCAGATACCCACACAGAATAAAATTAATAGTTGAATGCGCATCAAAAGCATTTTCGTCATTATGTTTTTACTAACTTTTCTGGACCGGCAGAATGAAATTGCCAAGGAGCCTATGGAGTCAGACAGCTCTCAGATTTCATCAAAAATATCTTGATTTGTGTTCCGAAGATGAACGGAAGTCTTACAGGGTTGTAACAACATTAAAGTGAGTAATTGCTGACAGAATTAAAACAAATTGGTGAACTAACCCTTTAACATCTTTTCCATTTCATTTAAATGTTGATATGAAAATATTTGTTGTTGTTTTTTTTAAGCTATAATGTAGCGTTTCAAATGTATGATAATCATTTAAATTTTCCATTTTTTGATGTGCTGTAAAAGTGCGCTTTAACCTTAAGATAATGTTCCAGCAACGTTATGCTAACCTTAAGATAACGTTCCAGCAATGTTATGATAACGTTCCAACAACGTTATGATAACGTTCAAGCAACGTTATGATAAAGTTCCAGCAATGTTATGCTAACCTTAAGATAACGTCGTTTATATACTGTACAATACCGGTTAAAAGTTTGAAATAAATATGATTTTTAATGTTTTTCAAAGAAGCCTCTTATGCTCACTAAGGCTGCATTTATTTGATTAAAAATACAGTTAAAATATAAATAAAATATTATAATTTATAACCGTTTTCTACTCTAACATGTAATTTATTTATGTGATGGTAAAGGTGAATTTTCAGCAGCCATTAATCTAGTACATTATCCTTCAAAAATCATTCTAATACTGTATGCTGATTTGGAGCTCAACTATCAATTATTTGTACACAATTATTAAAAATGGCTCTTATTATCAATATTGAAAACAGTACTATAGCAAATTACTGTAAAGATTTTAAAAAATGTACTAACCTCAACAGAACAGGCTAGTCAATTGAAATGGGATCACTGAAAAGAAGTTATGAATGAATGAGGTAAATATATATAGCGCATTTCCTATGTACTACTGTACACCCAGTGCTTCACAGCACCAGGGTACAGCATCTATTTGGATGATGTGACAGCAGCCACAGTGCAATGGGTCGCATCACACAGTGCTCTCATCACACACCAGCTATAGGTGGAGGAGAGAGATTAGTTCCGTATTTACATATGTAAACCTCGTTCCCTGAAGGAGGGAACGGAAATGTAGTCAACATGTCGACTGATTGGCTTAGGGAGTCTGTCATCTTCAAGTATTGATAAATCGAGCCAATGCACACATTGTATATCCGCAGCGCGGGTATAAATACGGAAGTGGATGCACGCACGCACGTCTTTCGCTTCGGACCCGACCGGTCTTCATGATGTTGTCTCTGAAGAGTGTTGATTCATTCAACGAGCGAGTGTCGGTGCTTCTTCTGGAAGTCTCTCCCGTTGCTGGTGTTTCTACAGCGCGAGAGCAGTGGTGGTCTCGTTCCCTGTCCCCCTCTGATGGTCAAATTAGTTGCATCACTTGTTTGGGTTTACAGCATGCTGAAGCAGCTTTTGTGGATTGTTCATGTTCTCACCTAATCACGGAGATCAAGACTCGCCTTAGTCCGCGAAGAATGGGTGATCAGAGGATCATAGTGATGGCTTCCTCGCCCAGTAACCAATCCCAGTGTGCACCTCACTCTATCACACCGCAGCAGGCCCCCGTTGAACGCGCTGGTCCCTCTGTAATGAACTGACCAGCCGTTTCATTCGGGGGCCCCTCCAGAGGATGCCGATTGCAGCATCGGAGGGTGAGCTGGCCTCTGGAGATGATAACTCGGCTGTGTTATCTCCCTCTGGGAGTGTAACGTTGCCCAAGCCATATCCAGAAATGTCAGCTATGCTGAAACGGGCCGCCGAGGCTGTCGGGCTTGCGTGGAACCCTCCACCATGTCCCGAACAGTCTCGGTTGGATGATTGGTTTCATGACAGGGCGGGCTGCGCTGGTTTTCAGCACGCCGCCGCAGTGCCTTTCTTTTTCGAAGTGCATGGAGAGCTTACCAGTTCGTGGAAGGCACCTTTCTGTATAGCACCGAGGAACGTGTTCCAGTCGGTCCTATACAGAAGTGAGAAAGGGTCCCACTGAAACTTTTTCAGAGACTCCAGGGGCAATAGAACTGCTTCCTCCATACGAAGACCGCTTCAGCACTGGCTTCATGGCCGAGTCCCGAGGTGGCCGTGGCAGAGCGGCACGCTCCCTGTGACAATCACCCTGGCCTGCCGCCAAACCCACGTAAAACGGGCATGCAATTACAGGGGTCTGGACGGGCCTCCGACTGCATTGGCATCAACTGCCTCGAGTTCCTAGCAGTATACCTTGCTTTGAGACGCCGCAAAATGCCGCTGCTCAGCAAGCATGTACTGGTTTGTATAGACAACATTGCGACCGTTTCCCTTGCATGTCGCAACTCGCCCACCACCTCCTCCTATGGACTCGCTTCTATCCACTTAATTTTCCTGTCTGCTCAATCTTGCCACCGACGAGGCCTCACGATAGCCTGTGGCCCAGACTCCATCCCCAGGTGGTCCAACCATTGGCACCCGTGTCCAGACCTCTGAAAACTTCATGTCTGGTCCCGAAAGGACAGGATGCGGAGGTTCTAGGTATTTACCACAAACATGTTGTAGATACTATCACTTCTGAGAGAGCACCTATGAGGCATACTTACACCTTGAAGTGGAACCTATCCGTTGAATGGTGTTCTTCTCTAATGATAAAAACCCCCAAAGGTGTTCGGTCACTCCGTACTTCTTCCTGCAAGATGGGTTGGAGCGAGGGCTGTCTCCCTCCACCCTCTAAGTGTATGTGGCCTTATTACCGCACATCACAATGCAGTAGATACAAATCCGTGGGAAGCACGCCTTGATCGTCAGGTTCCTGAGGAGAGCGGGGAGACTTAATCTGCCTCGTGCCCCTCTCTATACCCTCTTGGGACTTATCTCTGGTGCTACCGCAGTGCAGAGACCTCCCTTTGAGCCCTGCAGGCAGCGGAGTTAAAAGTCCTGTCTTTAAAAACAGTTTTCTGCTTGCTTTAGCCTCCATCAAGAGGGTAGGGGACCTGCACGCATTTTCAGTCAACGAATTGTGCCTGGAATTCGTGCCAGCTAACTCTAACTCTCTCCCGAGACCCCGGCCTGGATATGTGCCTAAGGTTCTGACCTCTCCCCTTAAAAGGGACCGGGTTGTGAACCTGCAAGCGCTGCCCCGTAGGAGGTAGACCCATCCCTGGCTTTTCTCTGTTCCATCTGCTCCTGCGGTTAACGTGGACAGAACACAAAGCCTCAAGACCTCAGACCAGCTCTTGTCTGTTACGGAGACCAGCAGAAGGGAAGGCTGTTTCCAAGCAGAGGTTGGCCCACTGGATAGTGGTTGCCATCATCTTGTTGTGTTTACCCAAGGTGCACAGTGTCCACCTGGATAGTGAGCCTCTCCAAAGAGAGTGTGTAAGCTCCTTCCTGGGCGTTGACACAGGGTGCCTTGCTGACAGATGTCTATAGAGCTGTGGGGTGGGCGACAACAAACACGTTAGCTAGAAGAATAGCCCATGTATCGAGCCGATTGCTTCCTGTGGGCTCCCTTCACATGAAGCCAGTTTCACTGTGAGCCCGGTTCGAAGTGTCGGCTTGCTGCACCATTTCCCTCCTATGGACTGGATACATGCGCCATTCTTGCTCCAGTAAAGTTCATCTTTATCCAAACGCTGTTAAGTTCCTCCACACCCTTCCGCAACGGACGTGGCGGAGCATCTGATGCTAGGCCTAACACTCATACGCACTGGTGGAACCTGTGTTAACCTGGGTCCCTTATGATGTGATCCCTACGGTGATCTCATGTGTATTCTTCCACGGTACGGCTCCCTGCGGCGAGCCCGTGTCTTCCCTTGGCAGAGAACTGACCGGTGAGTCTCCCCCCTGTTATAGGCTGGAGTCAGCTCAGTGACATTCCATATGTTGTACTGCCTGGTAACGCCCAGTCCATATGTGTATCCTCCACGTTACCTCCCTTCAGGCAGGATGTGGCTTCCGCAGCTTCTTCCTTTCCAATCAAATGGCACGCTTTCCCAGTGTTGTCCAAGTCTGACTGAGTGGGTCTTGCAGAACAGCAGTGACTTCCCTGGCCTAAGCCCTGTCCTTTATCCGCCTCAATGATCAGGAAGCTTTTGTCTAGGCACTGGAAGGTGGCAGCACTAGCGGTGTTTTAATAGGGATCCCAATCAGTCGACGCATCGACTACGTCGAATGTGAGCGACTGAAAGGGAAATGTCTCGGTTACGTATGTAACCCTCGTTCCCTGAAGGAGGGAATGGAGACGTAGTCCCGTCGCCACTATTGCTGGACCACCGCTGACCCCGGGCTCCGCTCGGCTCCTCAGCGAAAAACAAGTGGTGGGTGTATCCACTTCCGTATTTATACCCACGCTGCGTGGCGGAGCGTGGATGCAAAGCTCGCACGCCAATATGTGCATTGGCTCGTTTTATAAATAGTCGAAGATGACAGGCTCCCAAAGCATGATCCCAATCAGTCGACACGTCGACTACGTCTCCGTTCCCTCCTTCAAGGAATGAAGGTTACATACGTAACTGAGACGTTATCAATAATTTCTTTTATCAAGAATTGATTATATCAAGAAAAGAAATATGAATAAATATGCTCAAAGATACAGTGCGAAATGTATCATCAGATAATGAGGAAGAGAAGTATGCAATTAATTCGCCCACTGGAAAGTCAGGACATTGTATTTTGGGATCCAACATTCCACACATTGTGTTGTAGTTGTACACTATACTGCAAATATTACCAGGACTTCCATGATTCAAAATTTACTATGCACAGTATACTGTAGAATACAGTATATACTGTAGAAATAGATTAGTATGCTATTCTGTACATAGCCAATTATCTTCTGCATAAGTTAACTGTTGCAGTGATCTCACTTCCTGTATAAGCTTTTTTTTTTTTTTTTTTTTTTAGATCTGCAAGCTCAGCAATGCTTTTTAGTATCTCATAAACATCACTAATCCATTACTGACAAGAGGAGTGGATTCCAACTTTCCGTCAGCACATGAGAGTGGAGATAAGAGCCTGGATTAGCCAAGGACTAATAAGATGACACACATCGATCACCAGATCTACCTGACACGGAGACAGGAAGAGAACATTTAATAAGGACATGCAGTGCCAGAGTGGAGAGTGAACAACTTAGTATACTGGCCATCTTCAGAATGTCTTGGTAAGAGTGGTGTAAACCGACAGACAACTGTCAAACACAGTGCTGAATTTTGACCTGTAACCATCAGTTCTCTAGTATAAATTAGTATTTTGATGTTTGGGAAATGAGAAGAAGAAAAAACAGAGCAGGACTGGGATCACCGTAAATCTCCAAGCTCTGGGTCAACCGCACTTTAGATGTTTGTGGGTAACCGCCTTGCCCACAAATCTGTCAGGAAGTACAGCAGCACTGTAACACGTCAACACCTCATTTATAACTCGCTCTTTAATAATTCTTTAAAGGAGAACTCCAGCGCAAAATGAACCTTTGGTCTAATTACACATTGTTACCCAAGTCAACCGTTATCTGAGATTTGTTTTCATGATTATCGAATGTAAATAGTTTTATCTCTAAAAACAGTTCAGCCTATAACGCTAGTATAACGCTAGTATATGGGGCATAGAGTAATGACAAATACAAATCGCTTGTTAATACCACTAACAAGGCTCAAAATAGCCCCACACTAACACGGCAGCATAATGAGGGTCCCTACCTTCAAACCGAAGCATTGAGAACTTTGACAGTGTCCAGACAGTTTAATAAGAAGATATTTTATACATACAGTCAACTTCACGTATACAAGCAGAAGCCATCTTTGAAAAACAGACTCGATCAGTCGATCAACGAAACGCTGATCCAAATGCGCTGAACTGTGTAGAATCTCATATGGTCCAGCGCATTTGGATCGGCGTTTCGTTGATTGACTGATCGAGTCTGTTTTTCAAAGATGGCTTCTGCTTGTATACGTGAAGTTGACTGTATGTATAAAATATCTTCTTATTAAACTGTCTGGACACTGTCAAATTTCTCAATGCTTCGGTTTGAAGGTAGGGACCCTCATTATGCTACCGTGTTAGTGTGGGGCTATTTTGAGCCTTGTTAGTGGTATTAACAAGCGATTTTTATTTGTCATTACTCTATGCCCCATATACTAGCGTTATACTAGCGTTATAGGCTAAACTGTTTTTAGAGATAAAACTATTTACATTCGATAATCATGAAAACAAATCTCAGATAACGGTTGACTAGGTAACAATGTGTAATTAGACCAAAGGTTCATTTTGCGCTGGAGTTCTCCTTTAATATATATCAAAACCATCAGCAGTGACTGAGCCTCATACTCCTGCATACTGCAAACCACATCATCAATACTGGTGGCAGCAAAAGATGGGATTGGATTTCCAGACTTCCAATAAATCTCTTCCTTCATATTCTCCATCCTGAGAAATATGAAATAGTGTACTTGAAACGACATGTCAAGCAGTGACGGCAGCACTATTTAGGTGAACTGCCATTCAAATTGTGAAAAAAGCAACTAAAATATGCACTTTCCACTTTAATCTATGGAAGCTGATGACTTGGAAAAAGATCGGATTGGAATTCCAATTAAAATGTGGACAACTGAAAAATTGCAAACAAGGACAAATATTATACATAAAAATATGATAATATTAGAATTGAAACAGTGGAATGCATATGGTGTGAGTGTTGGTCAGTGTTTCAGTATGCTTTTGCTTTAAACTTTAGATTGAACAGGTTTGTCAGTTTTAACAGATTTGTGAAGGGGAGCTGAGGTTACAGGAGGTTGAATAAGGACAACTAGAGTGGCTTCAGGTTACATTATTTGACCATTGTGCAATTAAAGTAAAGGCCAGAAAGGAAGGGGTAGAGGCAGAGAAAAAAATGCAGCAATAGAGGAAAGGTAGAGATACCTAAATAAAGATAGGCCACTGGGGGAACCTTTTACCCTCCAGACAGGGTTATTTATTTCACACAGAAATCCCAAACAGCTTTGAGTAAATTAATTAAAGGGTTAGTTCACCCAAAAATGAAAATAATGTCATTAATGACTCACCCTCATGTCGTTCTAAGCCCGTAAGACCTCCGTTCATCTTCGGAACACAGTTTAAGATATTTTAGATTTAGTCCGAGAGATTTATGTCCCTCCATTGAAGCTGTATATACAGTATACTGTCCATAAAGGTAATATAAACATCATCAAAGTAGTCCATGTGACATCAGTGGGTTAGTTAGAAGTTTTTGAAGCATCGAAAATACTTTTTGGTCCAAAAATAACACAAAATAAGACTTTATTCAGCATTGTATTCTCTCCCGGGTCTGTTGTCAATCCTTCACAGTTACGCTGATGGCGTAAGACGCTGATGACGTGTTATCTGGTGCGCCCGAGCTTCATTTATAGACTGAGGGAAACGCACGCTGTAAAAGTGTCTCATCCGCGACATGCACATTTACGCACCATTAAAAAAATGATATCCACGCAAACAATGTAGAATAGCTTGAATATAGCGTGCGTCTTCCTCAGACTGTAAACGAAGCTCGGGCGCACCAGATAACACGTGATCAGCGTCTTACGTCAGCAGCGTCACTGCGGAGTCCTGAACGCAGATTGACAACAGACCCGGGAGAGAATACAATGCTGAATAAAGTCTTATTTTGTGTTATTTTTGGACCAAAAAGTATTTTCGATGCTTCAAAAACTTCTAACTAACCCACTGATGTCACATGGACTACTTTGATGATGTTTATATTACCTTTATGGACATGGACAGTATACTGTATAATACAGCTTCAATGGAGGGACAGAAATCTCTCGGACTAAATCTAAAATATCTTAAACTGTGTTCCGAAGATGAACGGAGGTCTTACGGGCTTAGAACGACATGAGGGTGAGTCATTAATGACATTATTTTCATTTTTGGGTGAACTAACCCTTTAAGCTTCTATATTTGGCAGGTTTCAATGGGGGCACATTCCTCTTCCCTCTTCTTTTCTTTCCTCAATTTCTCTCCCTCTCACTTTCTCATTTGCCAGATTTTCTGTTTCTCTTTCACTCTCCATCAAATAAATAAATAAATTAATTAATAAAAAAATGACCATCTTACAGTAAGTAGAATTAACAGTCTTTTTTTTCTGCTTAAAGGTACACAAGTAATTTGCTGATAAGAACAATAAATAAAATTAAGAAACGTCAACAATTTAAGAAATGTATGGGTAAATTTAAGACTACAAATACGAGGTTACACTTTTACACCAAAGGGAAATGAACAGAAGTTTATCAAAACTAAATTATTTTTCTGGGTCATTTCAAGTTAAGCATTCTGGCAGTTGCCATAGACAATACATTTCAACTATGGAGCAATGCCTGTCAGAGAGTATAGAAGCAGGAATATGAAGGTCATTTTTATTAGAACACTTATAATAACGTAGATACAGTATATTGCCAGGTATATGCAAGGATACCATGAATATGATATAATATATCACATTTACCAGCTCTACATGATCATAACAAGAATTGAAAGACTGGATGTAACTTTGCACAGAAATATTACAAGCAATAGTATCACACTTTTTATCAAGCAATATTACAGCTAATATTATCACACTATTTAAAGGTCCCCTATTATGGATTTTTTAATTTTCGTGACGAAACATTAGCATATTGCTGTATTCCACTTATTTAGCTCGCAGACGGAAAACTTGATAATCAAAACACTGCAGTAGATTGCTGTGGATACTGGATATCATCATGTCTAGAATACGCTCTGCTCTACAATGTGAAGGTAAAGTATTTTTTTCACTGCCCAAGGACGTGCATGTGAAGAATTAGTGGTTAAAATTCATCTTTACCATGATACTACAGCAGTATAATCGTAAACTTTTGCTGCGTTACCTTTATTTTACTGACGACTGCTTCTCAAATCTCAATGCAGTTTTCGCAAACCGCTTGCTCTTGAAAGATGGTGTTTAAAATACTTTGTTTTGAGTTTTATATTGTGTAGGTCTCCTGCTAACTGGCTAACTCACATTACTACTGTCTAACTGAAATACTTCTGCTAATCAGCTGTGGGCCACTATTAGCTATAACTGTGTGTGTTGATGCAGATTGTCTGTTGTTCTCACTACTTTGAGGAAAGATTAAGCATGGAGCAAGATTTATTTTACCATATTTTTATGTTACATCAGTCATTCACACTAGAACTCGGCTAATGTATACTTTGCATACATGCACTGTTATTGATACAGTTTCCACGTGTTCACCACAATATATTAAAAAAATACTCTGTAAATAAATTAGTACCTCAAATTAAGTAGCGTATCAATAAGAAACGTCTTGCTAGAGTCGTCCTTGCGATGGAGGGTCGGGTTGAATGAATAGTTCTTCCAATGTTTCATCATCGGACTCGCGCTCGGATTGATATAATAATAATAATAATAATGCATTTTATTTATAGGTGCCTTTCTCAACACTCAAGGTCACCTTACAAAATCAACAATAAAACACTCAATGCATTGAACATTGAATCAGTGAGAACAAACATTAAAAATAAAAACAGGAGAAAGGGTGGGGTCCTTTAAAAAATTTTAGAAATTAAAAACTAAAGAGAATATGCCTGTCTAAAAAGATGAGTTTTTAAGTGAGTTTTGAAAATGGTTATGGACGTGGAGTGTTGAATGTTGAATGTAGTGGGGCAGAGAGTTACAGAGATGTGGGGCTGAATGACTGAAAGCCCTGAACCCCATAGTAACCAGACGAGCATGAGGGAGGATGAGCTGAATGGAGGAAGTGGACCTGAGCGAACGAGTGGGTATCTTGATATGGAGAAGCTCAATGAGATACTCAGGGGCAAGATTATTGATAGCTTTAAATGTAAGGAGGAGAATCTTATAAATTATGCGATATTTGAAAGGAAGCCAATGAAGTTGCTGCAGGACAGGTGTTATGTGACTGATGGAGGGGGTTCTGGTAATAATACGGGCAGCAGAGTTTTGAATTAGTTGTAGTTTATGGATGGATTTGTCAGGTAGACCATAAAGAAGAGAGTTGCAATAATCTAGGCAGGAGGTGACCAGGGTGTGAACCAGAATTTCAGCACTGTTGAGGGAGAGAGATGGACGTAAACGAGAAATGTTACGCAAGTGGAAATATGCTGACCGAGTGATGTTATTAATATGGGACTGAAATGACAGAGTGCTATCTAGGATGACACCCAGACTCTTAACCTGAGGGGAAGGGAACACAGGTGAATTGTCGATGAAGATGGAGAAATCATTTATTTTAGAGAGGATGGATTTGGTGCCAATAAGGAGGAGTTCAGTTTTGTCACTGTTGAGCTTGAGAAAGTTTAAAGAGAACCAGGATCTGATTTCCTGAAGACAATTAGATAGGGAAATGGGAGGGAGAGATGTAGTGGATTTGGTGGATAGGTAGAGCTGGGTGTCATCTGCATAGCAATGGAACTGGATGTTATGTTTACGAAAAATATGGCCAAGAGGGAGAAGGTAAATAATAAATAAGAGGGACAGAGCCTTGGGGAACACCAGAGGAAAGGGGGGGCAGAGTGGGATCTGAATGTTTTAAGTTGTACAAACTGAGTACGACCAGAGAGATATTATTTAAACCAGTGCAGTGGTGTATCAGATAATCCAAGGGAAGCTAATCAGTCAATGAGGATGGTGTGTGAAATGGTGTCAAAAGCCGCACTCAGGTCCAGGAGGATGAGAATTGTTACTAATCCAGAGTCCGCAGCCGTAAGAAGGTCATTGGTTATTTTAACAAGAGCTGTTTCGGTGCTATGAAAGGGACATAAACCTGATTGGAACTGTTCATAGAGACTATTGTGGGTGAGGTGGTCATAAATCTGAGAAGCAACTGTTTTTTCAAGAATTTTTTAAAGGAAGGGGAGGTTGGAAATTGGGCGGAAGTTGTTAAAGTCGCTGGGGTCAGCTCCAGGTTTCTTAAGAATGGGGGTTATTGCAGCTGATTTAAGGGATGATGGAACAATACCAGTAATAAGCGAGGAATGGATAATTGCAGTTATAAGAGGGGTCAGGGAGTGAATGCACGTTTTAACCAATATAGTTGGGAGAGGATCAAGTTGGCAGGTTGATGGTTTAGATTTGCGAACAAGGTTGGTTATTTCAGCAGCAGAGGGGAGGGTGAAGGCAGAGAAAAGATGACAAGAAGATATTTGAAAATCAGAGGATAGTTCGAAGGTTGAGATCTGAGGGAGTAACTGTTGATGTATACGATAAATTTTCGTAGTAAAAAATGTCATAATGGAATTACAGGAGTCAGTGGAGTAAAAATGAAGTGGTAGAGAATCAGGTGAACGTGTTTTATGCACCAGTGAAAAAAATCAGAGTGTTTTATGCACCAGTGAAAAAAGTGCTTGAGAATTACCAGAGCCCAAACTTTTTAGAGCTGTATAGTAGTTGGACTTGTAACTTTGGTAAAATATGGTAAAATCGACGTCATTGGGCCTCATTCACCCATATCTTCTTAATAATTTTCTCAACTTTGTACTTAATAAACTTCCTAAGAAAAGTCTACGTCGGATTCATGACATGTTCTTAAACAACATAATTGTTTGCACCAGTGTTCTTAGGATCAGAAATACATTACAGTAAAATACTATCAGTGTAAACGACTGTAGAATTAAATAAAATGCAGTAACCAATTATTTGGAGCGAACTGTCATCACTCAGATGTGCGTAAGAGTGCTCTTGAGTGTGTGTAGATTTTGTTCTTAGCTAAGAACAAATCCAAGATGAGAAAACATGAGTGAATGTCAGAATCTTCGTAAAAAGTGCATAAGTGGGGTTTAAGAACATATTTCTTCGTAAGAACGGTTGGTGAATGAGGCCCATTGTTCATAACTGTGTTTAGTTTATGGTGTAGGAAGCCTCAGGACACGCAGAGCTGATGTTGTTAGGGCAATGGGAGTTTTTATTTTCGATGCGTACTGTACGCGGTAAACCAATCACAACAGACTGAGCTGTCTGGCCAATCAAAGCAGAGTAGCTCTCGGAAAGGAGGGATTTAGAGATTGATTCACCTGACGAGTCGTTTGTTTTACCTTTGATGCATGTAAACCTGTTGTAGGAGACTCCAAAACAACATTAGAAAACTTTAAAATAGCATAATAGGGGCACTTTAAGTCATATGGGCATAGTTGAAAATGTGTTTAATGTGTTTAATGTGTCTTGGCCCATAGAATTTTATTGTGTGTCACTTTAAATGCCTTTTTAGTTTGTTTTAACTAAGCAAGGGACAAATCGAAATGCAAGTGATGTTTCTGATACCCCTTTTCCACCAACAAGAACCGGGTGCTGGTTCAGAGCCAGAGCCAGAGCTGGTTCAGAGTTGGTTCGACTGACGAGCTTACTAAGAACCGGTTTGCCTTTCCACCGGCTAGAGAGCCACAACAGAGCCAGATCTTACGTCACTGTATACGTCTCATGTTGCCCAGCAACCGCTAGTGCGGTAGCGCCAAACACAAACACGCTAGGCTTGTTCGAGATGCATCGGCTTCTTGCAGATGACATCAAAGCACTGCGGTAGCGATCTAAAAGCACAAGGAGTCCTATGCTCTCCAAACACTACCACAGCTCCGATCGGTCCTCGCGCTCCGATGCATCTCGAACAAGCCATCAACAATAACGGACATTGCAATACTATGGATGCTCATGGGATTGCAAAAATACATCGGAATCCAACACGTCCGTGCAGCGCGCCGTAACTTACATAGACGGATATTATAATCGAGCTGCTATTAGCTCGACTAGCTGCTATTTAAAAATGGCGGTCACAAGTTTCTATTCGTCTTGTTGGTCACGGTAACCCCGCCCCCAGCCCCTGACGCAAGCGGTTCTTACTTGGCTCCGTTCTAGACCCTGCAATGATTTGGTGCTACTTAAGAACCACTTTTACTGGTTCGGAGCTGGTGCTTTGGCGGTGGAAAAACAAAGAACTGATTTGAAACTAGGCTCTGGCTCCGAACCAGCACCAGCTCTGCCTTGGTGGAAAAGGGGTATGACAGAGCTTAAATAGGTATTAAATCTGGAACATTCTGTAATGGTAATATGTGTTTGCATAGGGTCATTTTAATGCATTAGGTGAAGTTTAGCTGTGCTGGGCACTTGTGCCATACCTCTGCTCTGTACGGTAGGAAGAGGGCGCTGGCAAGGTTTCCTGTAATACCACTGAGAACGTAGATGATGGAAATGCGTAACCAGCCTGCTAGTTTCTCCAGGTCTCTAAGTATAGTCATTTGGAAGATCACTGACACCAGGCAATGCAGTAAACTAAAGAACAATCACATGAGCATGGGTCAAAGAAACAGTCAATACCATTTTTGTGTTATGAGTCAAATCTAGTAATAGTCTCAGTCTGCCTCTACTTCCATGTATAGATATGAGAAAGAGTGAAAGAGAAATAATGAGTATAAAGACCTAAACCTTACCCAGCATGAAGAAAAAGGGAGAGCCACAGTCTATAGAACTGATCTGGGACACTGGGGTTCAGGAATGGCAGCAACCCACACACATCATCCAGGCAGTGGACCTGATGATGTATGAAAAATATAGTGGGCCGGATGATATAATATGTATAACAACAAAAAATGGCCTCTCTCCAAAGTATTAACATTTAATTCTGTCCAGAGACATCTATTTTAAGAAAACAGTTAAACAGTTTTTAAAGTTAAACCTGTCCTGTTTTGATGGCTGGGCTAAAAATTATGTTTTCAATGTAAATGGATACCTGTGAACAGAGTGTGGCCTCCTCATGGAAATATCCACGCATGAATTGGCAGTACTCCCAAGTGGTAATTTCACATCTTTATAAATGGATAAAAATGGAGCAGATTTGAATAAAAACTATACAATTTGACAGTCAAATAAAGAGGCACTGGATGCAACTTCACCCAAAAATTAAATGTTATTTTCCATTTGTCATTCCAGACCAATTTTTCCCCCAGCTTAAAATCTTTCCATCTAAGCTCTAAAATTGCAATTGCATTTACATGCATTGAAATATGATTGGAGAGCAGTAATGGATGACAAGATTTAGAGTAAACATAAATTTTAGTTTGTTTCTGACACAAATACTATTATTGTGCTTTTTGTCATTTCTGGAGCTCATCAGCACTCTTTCGCTTTCACTTTCATTCACTTTCAATTGTGGAAAAGCATGAACTTGATTTTGAACATTTATTTTTGTGTTCCAGGGAAGAAAGAATAGTTATGGTTTTAGAATAATATCAGTGTTAGTAAATGAGAATTAAATTTTTGGATTAACTATTTATTTAAAAGGCAATTACTGTGTATGAAGCTAGACTCGGTTAAGTGGCTTTCGACTGTAAGCATATGGCAAAATTGTCAACATGTTTAATGCAAACTGTCATCATCTAAACCTTGATTTTTATTATTTAAAATGTTCATTCATTACCTTCCTTTAGTTCCAATGCAGCATGGCCTGCCCTTCAGTGTGCAGTCCATGTGTTTGTATCCTGTGTGGTTCCATGTTTTAGGATATGTACAAATCTGCAGTAGAGGAATAGGAGAGTGAAAAACAAATCAAGGCATTAAAATTGTGTGTGTACACAGGTCCATATATATTTTTGGACACAGGCACAATTTTCATAATTTTGGCTCTGTATGCCAGTCAATTTAATACAATTAAAATGATGTATTTATATGAATACTATCAATATGAAATTGAAGTGCAGACTTACAGCTTTAATTCAAGGGCTTGAACAAAAATATAATGTGAAAAGTAACAACCATTTTTATACACAATCCCCATATTTTCAGGGGCTCAAATGTAATTGGGCTAATGAATATAAATAAAATGTTCATTTTTAATATTTTATCGAGAACCCTTTATATGCAATAGAGACTTTAAGCAACAGCTGCTGATGAAACGGCACCGACGTTCTGACGTTCTATGGCGCATGTGTGACTTTAACTGCTACTTCGTGACGTTCTACTGTAACATCTACTACGAAAGAACAGCTGATTTGCCATAGTCGTTAATACGAGACAGATTAGATAAGTAAATGTTATATTTAAGGGTCAAGTTGCATTTTTATTGATTGTAAATAATTTAATGCCAAAAGCAACCCTTTTCTTGCTTTTAGAAAATATTTTTTTTTTGTATTTAGTTAAATTAGTTGATACGTCATCCTCTTTATTATTGCATTAGTGATTTTTGTATTCTTTGGCTACAGCAGTTAACAGTGTATTTTACTGCCGTTCCATCAGCAGCTGTTACTTAAAGTACCTAATGACTGTCTAAAGTGTGGAACCCATGGACATCACCAATACAACATCAATACTAATGCTTCCTTTGTGATGCTTTGCCAGGCCTTTACTGCAGCTGTCTTCAGTTTTGTTTATTCGTTTTCCTTTAGTTTTGTCTTCAGCAAGTGAGATGCATGCTCGATCTGGATGAGATCAGGTGACTCCATTGGAAAATCTTCCACTTCTTTTCCTTCAAAAACTCCTGGGTTGCTTTTACAGAGTGTTTTGAGTCATTGTCCATCTTTACTGTGAAGCACCATCCAATCAACTTTGCTGCCTTTGGCATACGCCTTCTCCATATTTTTTTCTTCCTGTCATTCTGGTACAGGTTGATCTTAGCGTTTCCTCCGTCCAAAGAATGCTTTTCCAGAACTGGTCTGGCTTTTTTTTAATGTTTTTTTTTTTTGGTCAAATAGAAAGGCTAATCTGGACTTTCTATTCTTGAGGCTTATAAATGGTTTGCACCTTGTTGAACCCTCTGTATTTGCTATCGTGAAGTCTTCTCTTGACTGTAGACTTTGACAATAACAAGCCTAGCTCCCGAATAGTGTTATTCACTTGGCTTCACTTTTGTGAAGGGTTTTTTCTTTACCATGGAGAGGATCCTAATCATCTACCACTGTTGTCTTTTCATGTTGCTGAGCTCACCAGTGAATTTTTTATTATTATTTTTTTTCTCAGAATGTACCAAACTGTTGATTTGGCCACTTCTTATGTTCCTGGTATTTCTCTGATTGATTTGTTTTATTTTTGAAGCCTAACGATGGCCTGTTTCACTTACATGAAGAGCTCCATTGACCGCATGATATGGGTTCACAGCAACAGCCTCCAAATGCAAATACCGCACTTAGAATCAACTCCAGACCTTTTACCTGCTTTATTGATGAATAAATGAGTAGTCCACACCTGTCCATGAAACAGCTTTTGATTCAATTGTCCAATTACTTTTGGTGGGGCTACTCAAGAGCTGTATTCCTAAAACCTTCCTCCAACATATACAGTATACACATACACACACAAACATTATTTATTTGATTTTGGACGTCATTGGCTCAATTGTTCAACAAAAATCTTGAGACAAATCTTCTATTACGGTAAAAACATTGGTGAACATTTCTCACCGGCCACTCTGCAATGTTATCTGGCCAAACATGGGGTCCTGATGAGGCTGGCTCCTCACAAGTTCTGCTCCCAGCATGGATTGCAAAGACAAAACAATAAAATAAAAGTTCAACATTTTCTCACAGAATGAGAGATATTTCATTGAAATTTACCTTGGGTCCTGGTGACAGACTGCACCTGAAGATCTCTCCATGTCTACATTCTCTTTGTTCCATTTTATAAACGTTGCTAAGGTCTCCTGGAACCAGAAAAAAGAAAAGATAAAATGTGTATGACTACTAAAGATGTGTGTGTGTGTGTGTGTGTGTGTGTGTGTGTGTGTGTGTGTGTGTGTGTGTGTGTGTGTGTGTGTGTGTGTGTGTGTGTGTGTGTGTGTGTGTGTGTGTGTGTGTGTGTGTAGTTGTACCGAGCAGTCGTTATTCTGAGTCTGCACACATCCAGATCCATCGTTCTGTACACAGCAGCCGGACTCTCTCTCTAGATCTTTGGCCTGCTGTGCTAGTTTCACTATTTGACTGTCTCGTCTGATGCATGGGGAGAACTTTGCTCCCAAGTGGATTAGATCCTCCTATGGAACAAAGAATACAGCAGCAGTGAAGAGACCCACAAAGGGTGACCCATAAAGAGTGACATTTCTTTAATGACTAACATTGCACAGCAGTAGAAGAGCTAAATATTTTAGATGGTCCTCACTGCAGAACACAATATCCAGGGGGCGGAGTTGGATCCAGTCACACACCAGGAAGCGAGCGCGCCCTCAGATCACTTGGACGTGGTTGTGTACAAGAGGTAAAAACGATATAAATACTGTTCGTTTTCTCACACAAACCGCTCGTTTTGTGTCTTAGGCCATCAATGTGTACTTACGATGGGGAATTGTTTAATTTGGACTTCTCTGTGCATGCTATTAGAGGTGGTGACCATAGACCTGCATCATATGACTGACAGACAAGAACGGTTTGACCTAAAAATATCAAAATTTAAACTATTTAAATAAAAAAATATTTTTTAAAAATGTAAACAAAGACACCTACATCTTGGATGCCCTTGAGGTAAGCTAAAACATACCAAAATTGAATTTCAAAGTGAACTATCCCTTTAACTTGAAAAGCTGTAGAAAAAAATAAAAATAAAAATAAAAAGTAAATATTGCTTTAAGGAACTTTATGATATGTTGCCATACGGCAACAAACATTTTTGGAAAAAAATTGCCATTTAAATGTGATTTTTTTTTTCTTTTTTGAAGAGGAGTGAACCAACATTCCACAGGCTACAATCAACACCCTGAATGTAGCGACGCACATTTGTGAATTTGTCAAATAGATGGGTAGTTGTGCACACATTAATAATTAGCACCAGGCCTATTAATTTGTAGTTGTTTGTGTGTGGTTTGTGAAATGCTTAAAAACAGCGAAAGGAAAGTCTCAAAATCCAAATGAATCAAATGAGATCGACTCAGAAAAGACGTTAATGAATGCACGCATATCATCTGATACACACATGCACATCTTCTTTGTGCATGCGCAAATTATGATACACTAATACAAAAGAAAACATTTGTATTCACAAAAATGTCTCTATTTGTACAAATTGCTACACATTCATTCAATTTTGAATTTTGCACACGCAAGTTGAAAGGCATGGATAAAACATATCTGCAACATGTATCAAGTTCATTGATAATTGTGCTTGCACGTGTTAATCATTTTGATACTACGTATATTCATGCCATATTCTAAGCTTTAAGATGATACATATTTTGTGTTATTCCACGTTTGAAAACGAGCACGGACGGCTCCGGTAAAATTGGAAATCCACGAGGATTATCTTTAGTTCTGACTGATGTATTATGTTGAGTTTGGACTCATTTTAATCGGAAGCATCTGCTGTAAATAATGTTGTGTCATTTTCCACAACCGGAGCATGCTTGTTGTATTCTACTCATTGATACCTTTCAAATGACATGTGCCACAGGCATATCTGAGCTGTATGATTTATTTGACATTTTGCAGTATGTAGAACAAAAAAGTATCTTATAAATTATGAAAAAAAAAAAAAACTTGTTTATCAGCAAATAACTCGCCACTACTTAGGAGTTAAACAAATTGGCTACATTCAGGGTAAAATTCCAAACTCTAAGCTTTCAAATGACACCTATTTTAAGTTGATCGAAGTAGTAGTTTTGAAAAATATGATCATTATTTTTTTCATAGCTAGGTGGTGCCAGCTGGCGGCGGTACACTCCGTTTTTGAGGGATTACTCAGCAATCGTTAGGAGTTTACCAAAGTGATCAGGTGCATTTAAAAGCTGAGATTCTAAGCTTTAAAATTATACCTATTTAGTGTTGTTCCATTCAGTGGTTGCTTAGTAATTTTATTATGATTATGACAGAACATTTTATTAATACGAGTAATTTAACTAAGCAAATTAGATGACAGGCCAAAAACAGGGTACATTGCAAGAGTTGTTTTCACATTTTATGGAGAAAAACGTGATAGCAGTATATTCAGACCAGACCCATCCCCTCCACTCCTGCTTTGAGGCCCTGCCTTCTCTTTGAAGTGCAGGTTGCATATACCATTGGCTAAAAAGAACATTCATAAAAGACAATTTGTTCCACTGTTTTAAATCAAATCGTTAATTCAGGTAGTTACTAAATGCACATGTGTATGAATAGGTATGTGTGCGTGCTTTTATGCAGATATGCAATTTAACAGATCTGGAATCTTTTTGCAAAGAACAGAGGGAAAAAATTCCCAAGTAAAGATGTGCCAAGCTGTTAGACATCTATCCAAACAGACTGAGTGCTGCAATTAAATCAAAAGAGTGCTTCAGCTAAGTATTCGTTCAGGGATGTGATACGTTTTTTTCTCTCTCTGAAATGTCACTTTGGTATTCAGTGGCAATGCCTAGAGTGTAATTTTAAAAAAAAATTAATTTAAGGTACATTAAAAGTTCTGATATTATTTATCTTGGTTTAATTTTTTACATCACAAAAAACAGCTGCCTAAACAGGGGGGTGTAGACTTTTTATATCCAGTGTAAATATAGCTGTTTAAAACAACACTCCACTTTTTTTGGAAATGGGCTCAATTTCCAACTTCCCTACAGTTAAACAGTTGAGTTTTACAGTTTTCGAATCCATTCAGCCGATCTCCGGGTCTGGCTGTAGCACTTTTAGCATAAATCATTGAATCTGATTAGACCGTTAGCATCTCTCTCAAAAAAATGACCAAAGAGATTAGATATTTTTTCTATTTAAAACTTGACTCTTCTGTAGTTACATCGTGTACTAAGGCTGACAGAAAATTAAAAGTTGCAATTTTCTAGGCCAATATGACTAGGAACTATACTCTCATTCCTGCGTAATAATCAAGGAACTGTGCTGCCGACCGTACAATGGGTGTAGCAGGCGCAATGATATTACGCAGCGCCTGAAAATAGTCCCCAGCTAGGAAACTGCGCCTGCTGGTACGGCAGCACAGTTCCTTGATTATTACGCAGGAATGAGGGTATAGTCCCTAGTCATATTGGCCTAGAAAATCCCAACTTTTCATTTTCTGTCAGTCTTAGTACACGATGTAACTACAGAAGAGTCAAGTTTTAAATAGGAAAAATATCGAAACTCTTTGGTCATTTTTTTTTATAGAGATGCTAACGGTCTAATCAGATTCAATGATCTATGCTAAGCTATGCTAGTATATATTAGCAGCATTTGTTGTTTGTTTTTGGGATCTGATAAAGAATTTGGATCCATTAACAATGCCTATCCGGTTGTTAAGTCTGACATCATGAATCACTCTATGTGTCACTTACAGAGCAAGGACCAATCCAGAAGTTCTCCTGCTGCACATGCTTTACACTCTCATAAATTCCTTTGTTTCTCAGTACCTAAAAAAAGAGGGGGGAAAAAGAATGGAATGGATAATGGGCAACCAAATGTATAATAAACAGTTTTTTAATTGCTCACACTTGTAATTGCTCACACTGTAGCTCACACTACAGTTTTGTAATTGCTCACACACAGCAGGCCCCCACAGAAAGAGCTGCATAATGTCTGACATAACAGATGTAAAATGGACTGTTACATGATTACATAATATCTTCCTATAGCTTAAAGGTCTTCCTAACACACACTTTTTGTTATCTTACCAGCTGAGTAGTGGTATGCTGGGCAAAGCCCACAGGAGCAAATCCATATGTAATGCAGGCCAGCAGTGTTATGACAGTATGCACAAAGGTGATCCAGTAGGTAAAATATGGCCTGACAAAGAAACAATTTATGATCACATCTTTCTCTGAATAGTTTAAACGCAACATCTAAGGCTGAGAAGCTCCTGGTGATTTTGAGGAGCCTAATTGGGGTTTCTTACTCACCGATGACTGTGACAATCTTCTAGTTGTTTCTGTACTTGGCTGCTGAGGCTGCCTCTATAGTTTCGGTTCAGCCACTTCCCCACCACACCCATCCCATACTGACGCTTCTGCTTATCAAACGCAAAGTGCTTCACTTTGGAGGCAATTCGACCGCCACGATGAGAGGAAGCTTTCCCAGAGGATGTCACAGTTTTGGGGATATTCTTTTTTCCTCTGGAGAAAAAGAGAAAAGGAACGGTAGGATTAAATCAGGTGAGTACTAAAGTGAAAAGCTACTGAATAGGCTTTGTAAGGCAACGTTGTTTGTACTGTTATAATTTAAATTCTTTAAAACTTCTGCTTTTAACTTACGAGCTGGGGAATAATATTCCCTCGCCCAAAGAAACATTTGGCACAGGACAAGAAGCTGATAAAGGGGGTGACTCAAAAACATCATCTGCCATAGAATAAAGCTCCTCATGAACATCAACCTGTGAAAGAGAGGAACAGAGACATTCCTTAAAACGTGTACACATTATCTATCTGTCTCTCTCATATATAAGTGCAATATATATATATTCAGTCAAGAGCTAATCAAATATCTCTGAATTCAAAAACAACAACAAAAAATTTGAGTGTCACTTTCGCACACTTTTATAAGAGTACTTATGTAAATATACTTTTTAAAAGAGTAAACTTAAGTGCGAACAATGTAAAAAAATGTGACACTTAAAGGGATATTTCATTTTGAAATTAAATTTTGGTATGTTTTAGCTTACCTGAAGTGCATCCAAGATGTAGGTGTCTTTGTCTCCGCAGTAGTTTCAATTTTGATATTTTTAGGTCAAACCGTTCTTGTCTGTCAGTCATATAATGCAGGTATATAGGTACTGTATCCAAAAGCATGCAGAGATGTCTCTAATAGCATGCAGAGAAAAGTCCAAATTAAAAAATTCCCCATCGTAAGTGCACATTGATGGCCTAAGACACGAAACAAGCGGTTTGTGTGATAAAACAAACAGTATTTATATCGTTTTTATCTCTTTTACACAACGACGTCCAAGTGATCTGTTTACACCGGATTTCATCCCCGGAAACTAATCTAACTGCCTTCGATAGGATGTTGCATTTTTAAACTCAGCAGAAACGCGTGTGATTGGCTGTATGGCTCAATGTATGCCTTTGATTGACCTGAACAATGAAGCGAGTAGTGTGTCAAGATAGAAGGCTTACAAATTGGGAATAAGTGAAAACTCAAAACTCCCGGATGAGTTCGCGCGAGCTTAGGCCATCAATGTGCACTTACGATGGGGAATTTTTTTAATTTGGACTTTTCTCTGCATGCTATTAGAGACATCTCTGCATGCTTTTGGGTATAGTACCTATATACCTGCATTATATGACTGACAGACAAGAACGGTTTGACCTAAAAATATCAAAATTGAAACTACTGCGGAGACAAAGACACCTACATCTTGGATGCACTTCAGGTAAGCTAAAACATACCAAAATTTAATTTCAAAGTGAACTATCCCTTTAAGTGCATGCTTTTTGCAATAAAATAAAAATGTATTATAGTTTAAGTTTAAAATGAATGCAATTAGTTAAAATGGGTTATAAAAGCACTCTTAAGGAAACCTGTTCATGTAACTTCACAATTCTATTGTCTTTGAAATATGGATGAAGTGTCTTGCCAAAGGTATATAAGTGCAATTTGGTTATTTAAAAAAATACTTAAAATGTAGTTTAAAGGTAAAATGTTTAATTTATTACAAAGTGCAATTTTGCAATACATATTTGTGTTAATAAACTGTCATGAACTCTCTTTGAGCAGTTTTAAGTAGCATTTTATTTCATTAATATAATATTATCTGCAAGTGCAGTTTTCAAAACAAAATATAGGCTACTTATAAGATTTGAAGTACACTACGAGTGTACATTCAATACAATTAAGCACAGAGTAGAGGAAAAGATTGGAGACAAACCCAGATAGATATACGCACTTTGCTAAAAAAAACTGAATCAGAGGTGTCCACTGTATCCACAGTGTCTTCCTCGAGCCAGCTGTGCCGAGCAAAACTCTTCCTCTGAAATCCACGTCCAGTTTGAGTGCCCTGTAGACCCTGTCGACCCTACAGGACCAGAACATGTCAGGAGAGGACAGTACCACATGACACAACCTCTTTTATTACAATATAATACAAGCAGACAAATATATATATATATTTGAGCACAGCCATTTAGCCATTATAGGACTGGACAATTAATTTATAAATGATCAAAGAGGTACAGTATATACTCATTACTATAACTTATCATAATCATGCAGGTGATATTTCACCTTAAAATGAAAATTAAGTCATAATTTACTCGCTCTGGTTTTGTTCCAATGTAGTATTGTCTTTCTTTCCCTTTTGTATCACAAAAGGAGAATAAATAAATAAAAATGTCCCACTCATGCTCATCCATATAATGGCAGTGAAAACCATCATCAAGCTTTTTTTTAAAAGACGCAAACGATGCACAGAATGCATGCCAAAATATAAGTGTTTATCTCTGTTAAGCTGCTTTGAAACAAATCTACATTGTTAAAAGCGCTATATAAATGAAGATGACTTGACTTGTTGCAAAATTAAATGTATTAATGTATTATTTAATGTATTCAACGAAAATCCTGACCTTTGGCCAATGGTCTTCTATGCATTTTGGTGATTACTGATTCAAGATTACTGGTAGGTGATTTGATCAAAGTCTTATTTCATAATAGGAGTACTTTTCGATAGCAGTAAAATTACACAATATATATAGATAGCTACATTATTATTAGTTTGTTTTGCTTAAGTAGCCTAAGTAAAAGTTAGCTACAAAACAGTCAAAACAGTTACAGAAGACAAGTAAACAGTCAGCAATACAATAAGAACAAAGAAACTATTACAAACTAAATTGACAAATAAATACAAAAGAACAAAAAATACAAATAAAAAAACAGTGCTTTAAGTTTTTCAGGCAGATGTGTTAACAGTATTATTTAGATGAGTAACAGTCTACAACATAACTGAATAAAGTAAATCAACATAAACTGAATAAAGTAATCAAATGTTAAATAACACTGCATAGTCTTAACTGTATACATGTAGATTAATCCTTATTAAAGCTACAGCAGTTATTTATTCTAGAGCAGTAAATGATTTCACCTTTGTTTGATTAACATTAATTACACATACTGAAGCAGTGATATTGAGCTGCTGTCACTTACGACCGAATGCACGGATCCAATATACTGTTACACACGCGTTTTTTTGTTTACATTCACTGAAGACATAAAAGACTATGTTTACGAGGACACTTACCAAAATGGGATTTTGACATTTCTGAGTGTAGGCTATTTGACCCTTTAGGTGTGAATCCAAAGCCCACAGAATACTTTGCTTATGCGCATTCCACTTTTAATGACACTGTTTAATATCAGGCTCATCTTGCAGTTTAGCAACAGTAGACTGCATTTTACAACACTCACTTATTCGGCTGATTTGTATGTTAAGTTTGGCTTAGGGAGGAATGAAAGCGCACTGAATGTGGTGAAAATTGTTTTACCTTGATTCTCTCGTTTTCCTAATCGTTGGAAGCCAAAATCAAAATCGAAAATCAATTATGATTAATCGCACAGCCCTACGACGAACAAGTATTTTTTATCCAAAAGAAGGTACATAGATTGTATTTCATGTTACGTTTTTGTTAATCTTGATTTCTCAAGAGAGTGAACTGTCATGCTAATAGTCTCACAAACATGCACGTCCAGTAGTTTTTTTTTCATCTCATTAAGAACTTTTTGAAATCTCAAAGTGGTAGTTACATGGACTGTCAATGAAGGGACAGAAATCTCTCAGATTTCATTAAAATATCTTCAAAGATCTTGTGTTTCGAAGATGAACGAAGGTTTGGTTTGAAATTACATGAGGGCGAGTAAATGATGTCAGAATTTTCATTTTTGGGTGAACTAACCCTTTAAATGTATACAGTAGGTATTCAACCAGAATGCCTATTACCGCCACGCTAGCTGGCGTGAGAAAGTCACTGCGGCAAAAACAAACCAGTCGCATTTCAAGTCATTCACGAAATGACCGCCTATGGTATAGTACCACAACTATGGTCATTTCCGAATAAACCTACAACAAACATGAAAAAAAAAGAAGCTAAATTGACATTCGCACACATTTCACACACAACAGTGAAACAACCTTAAAGATTTGGTGGAGTTGAAACCGCATGTTATAAAGTAATAATTGAATTATTAAAAAAATTAAGCCAATTTGGTTAATGTTGTTTAAACAAACGATACATAAATAGACATATTATAGTTCAATGTTCGTTACAATAATAATCTCTGTTGGCTATCTGTTTATAAAAATAAAATAAAAAAAGGTCTTGTAAAAATGTTTTCATTATTTCAACAAGAATGAGGCTGATAATATTTTCTTTTAATATGCTTATTAGGCTACAACAGAATTGGTTAAATTGAACGAAAGCAAAAATTAAATATGTGAAAGTAAATTTGAAACAGAATAGAACAAACTTTTAGAACAGAAAAATAGAATCAAAAGTTAAAAATAGAGACTACAATAATATTTCATATTGTAGACGTCGGTGGGTAACAGAAGCCTATTCATCGGGGGAGCAGTGCGATGACAAAAAAATAAATACACCAAAAGACCATCATAGACCTATCTCGCAGTCAGTAAAAATAAATTAGGTGCAATGACGCTGAATTATTTTTACTATTCTATTGAGGAATGAGACAAATGAAGAATGCTTCTCTCTCGTGTAAGAGAACACTGACTGCTGGACAACCGAACTTCTGGGCTTTCTAGTAAATTCGTGGTCGAGTGGTATAACTTAGGTTTCAATAATTTAGATGACACTGGTTCAAATCCCAAACAAACATGGTCTACTGTAATTTTTTTATTACTATTAAATGGAGAGACATTTGTCTAGTTCTAAAACTAGAAATTCCATTTGGTCTAAATATCCCTGCTTCTGTTAAATTCTTTTTTATCCCCTCCCTCCCTCCACAGTAGGCTAATCAATGCTATAGGCTACTTCAGCAATAGACCATATAAAATATACGCAACACGCACGTTTAAACAACAAACAATAAAATCAGAACCAGCGCTTCTTCTGCTCCTGTATTGAGAGATAACATGCAGAGCATTTCAGTTACGATCCTGGTTCCAGTGGCCTTAAAGGTAGGGTAGGTAGGATTTATATAAAAACTTTTTACCAAATTTGATTGAACTTTCTATATATATCAATGCATAATTAAAATGTAAGTACTCTGATAAAAAGAGTATAAAAATCGAGTGACTCTAGACCGTTTAATCTTCATTAAACACAGCTCATTATTTCGATTCGGGACGAATCACAGGATTGGCTTGGCTTGTCACTCTCCGTCGCCATGACTACCGCCGCTATTACTGGCTCTGCCCACGTGCGTGCGGTCGCGCACCCGTTTTTAGGTGGGAGTGAATGGAATTAATGAGCTTTGTTTATTGAAGATTAAATACACTAGAGCCACTCGGTTTTTCATACTCTCTATTTCAGAGTACTTGCATTTTAATTATGCATTGGTATATAAAGACAGTTTAAACAAATTTGAATAAAAGTTTTTTTTAGACAATTCTGACCTACCCTACCTTTAATGCATGCACGGCTTTTCAAAATGTCACAAAGCGTTTTGGGATTGTTTTGAATGAAATATTGAAGTTTATAATTAAGTATTTTGGCACACCACAACGAGTGGCGCTACACATTGTTCTAAAATCGGGTTTTATTCTGACATATTGAATTAGTGTTCGACAGACGTGGCGGCGCGATCATTTGGATTTATTTTTCTCATTACAGCTAAAACAACTTAATACTGTATAGGCTACTCCGCCATATTTTTGTCTTACAGATAAGAGTACATCATTCAAAACTGTAGACTTTTATTCATGTACACTCACAATAGGCAAACGACAAAACGTTTTCTGTGGTCTCTGTCCCCGGGAACTGCACGTCACAAAAATGAACCGAAAGCCACTTGCCTCAACTCATTTACAATAAGAAATATGAGTTTTAAAGCTTTAAATGTCCAAATATTTAAAGAAAGATATCTGATTATGTAATCCATATGAAACCGAAAGGTACTGAGGATCTGCTCAAACATATAAGTGCGTCCCAATGAGGAAAAGACAAGGCATGAGTGAAAATCTCGCTCTAATTTCAGGGTAATGAAAATCACTTTGAATTAAAATGTAAAAACAGAACAAATCATTTCTTTGTCGAAATGTTGCGATATTGTTTCATTTAAGTTCATAATTCTTCTATAAATGTTATTTAGTTTAACAGCAGCACGAAATACCCACTGTGGTTCAAGATTTATTTGAGTAAATAAAAAGAACCGCCCTCTGCTTAATTTACAAATCGCACCCTGGTTTTAAGGATCCAAAGATCCAGCCCGACTGAAAGTATACCGACTTAAATCCCTGTTGAATTTAATATTGAGTTGAAAAAAAAATTCATGACAACAAATTAACATTTTGTTCGTATTTTGTTTTGCTTGGAAAAAGCTGGCCTAAACCGAAGAAGTGTTTTAATTCTTCAATTAGCCTATTGAAATAATGAAATATATAATTAATAAACTTTTTTATGACAGAAATATTACTACATGTAGCCTAAATGATTTAATTCCTTCATTATCAACACTATATAATAATGCTAATGTCTGCGACTTCTCTTTGTCTCAGACGCTCTGCTCAGAGCCTGTGAGGGGTTTGGAGAGGCAGTTCTGTGGCTTTATCATGGAGGTGCTGGACAATATCCTATAGGTGTTAATGTCCCGTCTTTCATATGGAGAGTGTTGGATAGCCAGCCTAATGATACAGAACAGGCAAAATTCCGTTCAGTATAAATCTCTCGATGTCTCCAAATAGGCCCTATCTTAATTAAATTATAAATATTGTAGCTAATGTATTTAAAGGTTTTTCATATATAAAAAAAATAAATTGAAGTGTTCACTCCAGTTGTTTCATTGTAAGGTGAATTCAAAAAGACATTCTTTTTCTTTGAGGCATCGAAGGCTAAGTAATTTGTTACAGTAGTTTTTTATAATTGGCGTGGATGACACGCAGCGAAATATACAGTAATATCTGCTGTATGATGTGTTTCTACCCTGAAACATTTAATTTCAATAGAGACCCGCCACGCGCAGTGAGGGAGACTTTCTAAAAAGAGATCCAGCGCGTCTGCGAGAGAGGCAAAGAAAAATGCCCAATATTAATTTGTTTTAAATAAATAAACTGTCCCGACACAATTTAATGTGCAATGTTGCTATGGCCGGGTATCACCGTCAATCGTCTCGATTTCGTGAATGATTCACAAAACAATAATTTATCAGATTAAAGACGAGCTTCATCATCTTCTTTCTGGTGCGATCGCCTGATCATCTCCTTCAACAGCACCAGAAGGTTTTGTCGTCTGTACAGCACAACAGAGGCTCTTCTGGAATGTAGCACATTGTAGAAATGTGCCATTATTAATAAAACAAAACGCTTGACTGTAATAATCTGTTACCCATTTAAACATCAAGAACGGTAAAACATCGGTTAACAGTATGTATCCTATAGGCTTCAATGTTATTGTCTAAAAGCCTATTAATAAAAATAACAGACAATTAGACTAATTCCTTCAATTTGCTGCAATAATAGAAGCCTAGATTTGTTTCAGTTCTAAATGTGTAGGCTACTGTAATTTCAGTATTGGGGATTATTAATTAGTTTAACTGAATTTATTCAGAGTTTTTTTGCTACCAGTTCTCAACTAGCCGCGTCAGATTACACAATAGAGAGAATAAACTGACAGTTTTCAAAGTCTGTGATTGTAGCGCCTCTTAGCGGTAAAAGGCAGAGACTACACATCCCAATTTTACCGCCTATTATTCTGGTTGAGTACCAACTGTACACATACAAGTACCTTACCTGGAGGTGAATGCTAACATGCAAAAAATCTTAATTCACTACTTACACACTAATTCAATCTTAAATACTAAATTATAAATATCTACAGAGTTGTAATGTAAAGACTTTCCATGGTGACAAACACACCTTAAGAAGGTTGGACGCAGCACGGAGGCTCATACGTGCCACAGATTCTCTTTTTCTCCTCGGCAAGCGTGTGTAACCGGAGCGCTGGCTGTTGAACGAGCAGATAGAGGTCACACCTGGGGTCCAAGGAGAATATGCTGTATGGGGTGTCCTCGGTCGCTCAGACTCTTCATAACGGAACTGCCGTCCACGAGCCAAAGGATCCACAATCTTAAGAGCGACAGAGAAAAAGACAGACAATGATTAAGTAGTGATGGCAATAAAATGTAAATACCGGTACACATATTGACTCACCAAATGTCCTTAATATCTTATTAAAGGATTCAAAGCTACAATGAAACTTGAGCATCCATAAACTGAATATATATATATATATATACTAATTAGTGCTGAACAGTTACTAGCCATAAATATAAATAAAAAATACAAGGCAGAGAAGCATAGCCCCAGCTGTAAAATGTAGACAGCACAGAATACTTAAAGGATAACTCTCGCCAAAATTGAACCTAGGCTCTTTTTGTTTATCTACCCGAGTCAAACATTCGTGTAAAAGCATAATTAGAATGGAAACTCCACTTTTAGGTTTGACTGTATTTTCGTTTTCGGTCGAAAAGTTGAATGGTTCTGAACATGTTATTTATATTACAAAAAAAATCATAAAAAAACACAGCGAAACATAACATCAACCTAAGACACCCAATCAAAAAAAAAAAAAAAAAAAAAAACTGCAGACTGAATGCAAAAACTGAATGTCTTGAATGAGCTAGGAATATGAGCTTTGACTAATTTCATTCATGTTTAAACTGAAATTTTCAACAGTCGACAAGTCTAAAAGTAAGAAACAGCCAGAAGACAGTCAAAAACATTCTGTATCAGCCAATAATTTCAGGGTGTAATGGATCACAAAACTCACGGTTTGTATTAGGAATGTGACGTATAAAATTTTCATGTCACAATAATTGCTGAAGCTTTTATGACGGTATTAACACAATATTGAATGCAATATTGAACGAAGTTGCAAAAAAAAAATTGTCATCCTATAACAGATTTAATAACCTTTTTCTTATAACAAAAATAACTCTGAACATTTAAATACAATAAAATAATGCACAACAATTGTAAGATTAAAGTGCAAAAGAATAATAAAGAACAATAGGTAACACCAGGAAGATGTTTTGGGTTGAGGGTGCAGAAAGGTATATAAAATATATAAAGAAATAATATAATAAGTGAATATAATAATAATAATAAATAAAATTAGTGCTGGGCAACGATTAATTGTGATTGATTGCATAAAAAAAAGTGTGTGTTTACATAATATATGTGTGTGTACTGTGTATAATTATTTTGTATATATAAATACACACATATGCATGTATATACAGTATTAAAAAAAATTATATATATATATATATATATATATATATATATATATATTTTATATTTATATATATTATATTATATATATATATATATATATATATATATATATATATATATATATATATATATATATAGTAAATACATGCAAATATTTCTTAAATACAGGCATATGTGTGTATTTATATATACAAAATAATTATACACAGTACACACACACATATATTATGTAAACACAAACTTTTTTTTGGATGCGATTAATCGTTGCCCAGCACTACATAAAACACATCAACACCACAAAGCATAACAAACAATCCCAGAGAACACTCATTTAAATAGATGGAGCATACAGTACATTTTAGACATAATATAGTGTAATTTGCCATGGTAATGCAAGAAGGAATTTATTTGTAATACACCCTTTAAAACCTGACGGCTGATTTTAACGTCAGCTGAAGAGGAAAAAATCCTGTGCATTATCCTCTCAATCATAATGCATTGGCCCCGCAAATGAAAGGCTGTGGGCTGTAGGCAAGTGATATCTTTAATGATATGGAAATAAAACAAAAATCATTATAAATTCTAAAGCTACTTTCTATAATGTCAATTTAATGCTTTAATAATTTGTTACAATAATGTCTTAAGTTATCTTCATTTGTGAACTACAAATATTGTGTTACGACCCGTTGACGTGTAGCTCCTACTTCTTAAATCGGATTTGTCTGCCGCTAGGTGGCGTTTTGTTCTGTTCTGTGTGTGTCTTGTTGCGTGTTTGCAGGGTGGAGTTGAGTGACAGGTGCTGTGGATTACTGTGATCAACAGACGCCGCTTGTCAAGACGACGCTTATTTTCCAGTGTGGTCTTGAGACCTCTCCTTCATCAGTTATTTTGTGACCTTTGTTTTCCTTGTAATCCTTTCAAGTTTTGTAATTTATGTTGTTATACTTTTTTAATATGTTACTTTAATAAACATGTACTTTTTGGATTCATTTCATTTTCGTGTGGCCTCCCTGTTAGTGTTACACTACCCTGAGCCAAGCGGGTTGAAACAATTGATATATGCGATTAATTACAGTAATCAGCATATCGTGTAATGAAATATGATTAAAAGTTTTTAACTGATTGACAACCCTACTAACATATAGAAGAGTATCAAAAGATTGTATATTAGCATTGTAGATGAATTGACAATTTGAAGAAATGCTAATTATTTTTTTTAAATAAAATAATTTTTATATTTGTTGTACATTAACTACAAAAATAAAATTGCAGTAAAAACGTGTAAATGTGTGATACCTTTGGCATTCTGGGGGCCACAGGTGACTCCAGGCCATAGTCCAGGCTGGCTGCCTCATTCTGCTCACAATACTGGGGCTTTAGTTTGCCATATCTCTGACTGCAGTGCCGGAGGCTCTTCCTGTGCCATTCCTGCTGCTTGGATTCACCACCACTGCCCACTCCAAACCACTGAGCTGTACCCCTGTGTTTAGAAATAAAATAAAGAAAACAAATGATCACGGTCCAAGCACCATTGGCTCGATTGGGATTATGTGATACAATTCAAATCTAAAAAGCATCTTTTCAAATACAATGTGCCTTTACACTCAAGTTGATGTTGAATCTTCACTGATAGTTGGGGTGAAACAAGTTTACTGCAATAAACATTGATGTCACTCTCTTAATGTTGGACTGAAAAACAGTCTAAAAAATTATGTAAAAGATTCCGTCATAAGATATATGATCACAAAATATATGATCACAAAAGTGGCATAACTTTGTTTTAAAAAGTGGGTGGGACAGGAGTGGGTGGGAGAGCAACAACAACTGCACACACAAAAAAATCATATTACTGGTCAAACATCCAAAGGACAGTGTTCCAGAAGTCTTGTGATTTGTTCAGATGCAACTTTGCAAACCTAAAAAATTTTTTTTATAGAGAATAAGATTTATCCTGGCAACCCTTCCAATCAGGCCATAATTGTCCAGTCTTTTTCTATGTGTTCGGTAATGAAATGTAACATTTAACATTAACTGAGGTCTATAGAGTCTGAGGTGTAGTTCTTGGTTTTTTTGCGGTTTCTCTGAGCAGTGCACAGTCTGACCTTGGGGTGAATTTTGTGGGTCGACCACTCCTAGGAAGTTTGGCAACTGTCTTAAATGTTTTCTACTTGTGAATAATCTTCCTCACTGTAGAGCGATTACCCGAGTAACATTCAAATTGTTTAGAAATGGCCTTGTAACCCTTTCTAGATTGATGGGCAGCAATTGCTTCTATAAGATCATTGCTGAAGATCACACCTGAATGCTCTAGAGTCTAGACCAGCAAACTGCCAAAACTTCTGCTTTTATAGAGTTGGTCACACTTGCAAGTCGGTGGGCCGACTTGCTTTTTGGGCCGATACATCTCATACTTATTTTTATTTATTTAAAATGTATACATTAAACTCATACATCGGCGGCCCATTCGTTTTGTTTTGTTTAATTGACGGCGCTGGGTTAGTGCAGGTGTAATGCATTGGTCAAAAAAAAGTAAGCGTTAGTTTTTTTCCCACTGACAGACCGGCCCATTAAACGCGTAGATCAGCAGCACATTGGTTGTTTTCTTGATTGACACTGGGCTGGCCCAATCACATCTTTAAACACCTCCTCTTTTGAGCGAGCGTGCAGTGTCAGTGTGTATCTGTCAAAATAGTCTGAGAGATGGAGAAGAAACGCACAGAATGTGCAGAGAAATAGCGTGAAAAATAGATACAGGCCCTTCAAGCAGAAGCTGTAAAATGTGTCAAAATACATATTTTCTGCAGCAGCAGGACGTTCATCAGCTCCAGTGATGATGATGATAGTGAGGAGGTTCAGGAGAGAGATGAGAAAGTGTAGTCCGCGGTAAGCAGAACTACTTTCAAAACACTTAGGCTATATGAGTGTAGGAACCCATTACCCAGTTACGCATTATTTCCACATCTGCATAGTTGACGATTACAGCAATTTACTAGAAGTTTAATAAGACGCGTTTGTATCCATGTTTTCCGCCAAAATAAAAGATAATGTGCTTATCTCTTTCAAGTATAGAAATTAGTACAAAGCTAATTATGAAAGTTTCCTTTATTTTTCAGTGCATTTGTTTTACAATATATGGCTATTACTGTCATGAGATTAATATTATAACTATTATTATGTAGTAGTGTAATGTAGACAGACAACGGTTACTAAAAGAGGTTTGATTTTTTCTTTGTTTAATTTGCACACTTAATATGGGTTGGAGCATTTAATTTTGAACTCTCAAACTGCACCAAATTGATGAATTTAACATAAAAATGGCATACCCCCAAACCCCCCTAGAGGGACATAGGTATCATATGTAGTGGGCCAAAATGCCCGGCCGATTTTTTGTCCCAGTACAGCCCTGAGTAAGGGTGTGCTTAGTTTGTCACAAATGGCTTCTCCATTTTGGCCTAGTTTTTGAATTGGGTTTTGTATTTACGCATTAAAGTTGCATTCCATACTATAGCAACACTAGGCTTCCATTGAGTTTTCTTTCCGAATGGTCACTTGGTCAGCAGAAATCTATCCATCTATCTCCATCCATCCATGATCCGGCAGCTATAGAGAACAGCATTTCCACTTGAGATCAATAAAGACAATTATTCATTTATTTCTTTATCCACGCATTCATCTGTGATAGTTAAGTTTACCTGCGTATGCTCTGAGAGAGTGACGTTTGCCTCCTGAGCGTTCTTCTGTCCCGTGTAGATGGACTGCTGTCCGATAATACTTCACTTGACTGCTGTAGACTCACACTCTTCTTTAAAGATGGCCGCAGGGACTACAAACCACACAAAGACTTTCATGCAGTTAAAACTCAGTATAGCTGTATTGCCTCAGTCAACTTTAAACAAAACACTTGGATATCTCTTAAAGACTATTGAACTAAAAAGTCTGCAGCCCTGATATCCACAAGTTGCTGACCATTTTTATCAGCTCCTGCCATTTTACGTTCAAGAAGTACTAAAAAGCTAAGAATGTACTGTGGGCATGCAGAAAGAGGAAAATACATATGTTTTTTAAATCTACCTTTCTTAACGGTTTAGTGTTCAGCAACTAAAATAAAGTTATTTAATCAACCAGCTTTTTTAACCCCTTTGAATAACATATTTTATCTAATGCCTTGTTTCATTAATAACACCATTGAATATCTATTTTGTTTATTAATCTATATTTATTAATTCTTTAAGTTGAGCATTTAAGTCCTCAGGCCCCTTTTTTTGGTAACACTGTTTGCTAAAATGCATTAAATTATAATTTTTTCACAATGCACACTCTATATTTAATAACAAAGCAAATCCCAGACGTGCAATACATTTGAAAATGTATTAAAAATAAAAAATTGAATATAACAAGTATAATTTCAGACTCTGTACTTGTCTATGACAACTTAAATTTAGCTTGGATGCATCAAGTGCCAGTATACGCAAAATACACAATTGTGTGAGGCCCCCTTGCTCTCAAAGATGATTTAAGTAGCATATCACTATATAATATAAACATTACAGTAATATGTGAACTCAACTGATTCAGTCATCATGTCTTTTTTTTTAATACTTAATGATTTCTATTTATTTAAGTACTGTTTTAGACTCAAGCATTATGCGGTGCCACAGGTAATGACATGTGTCTTGACGTATGGCTTTGGATTCCAAATGAAGCTATACGTCAGTAGCAGGAAAAAAAGATAGAAAAGGTGCCAAGAATATGAGGCAAAAAAGCAGGAAAAATGCATGTATTTTTGTAATAATTTAAATTTTTAGTCTTTTTTAGTCTTGACAAACCTTGCAATAAAGTCAATTAAAAAAATCTATATTAATCCACTGTGTTTCATTGGAAATGTCTCATGATGAAATGTAAGTTTCAGTTTGTGTCAAATTAATACACATTAATAATCAAAACGTTCTTGTATGTATTTAAATGTAAAGAAAAAACATGTTCCTCTTCAGTCACACAAGCAGTCAGTGCTTTAAAAACAATGCTTATTAGTCTAAAGCGTGCATATTTTGAGAATTATTTATGTATTTTCATATGCTCACTTAAGCTTTCTTAAAAATATTTCATGCTTTAGTTTTGTTAGTAAATCATTCAGCTACAGTCCCCTCCAAAAGTATTGGAACAGTGAGGCCAATTCCTTTTATTTTTTCTGTAGACTGAAACCATTTGGGTGTGACATAAACAAATTAATATGAGACAAGAGATCAACATTTCAGCTTTTATTTCAAGGTATTTACATCTGGATCTGATACACAACTTAGAATATATAACCTTTTGTTTGAACCCACCCATTGCTCATGTGAAAAAAGTATTGGAACTGATCCACTTAAAATAGATTAAAGTGAATAAGACTTAATATTTAGTTGCAAATCCTTTGCTTGCAATAGCTGCATCAAGCCTGTGACAAATTGACATCACCAAACTTTTGCATTCTTCTTTTTTAATGCTGTTCCAGGCTTTCACCGCAGCCTCTTTCAGATGTTGTTTGTTTTGGGGGGTTACTCCCTTCAGTCTCTTTTTAGCAGGCAAAATTAATGTTCTATAGGGTTTAAGTCTGGAGATTGACTTGGCCAGTCTAAAACCTTCCAGTTCTTGCCCCTGATGAACTCCTTTGTTGTTTTGGCAATGTGTCTTGGGTCATTATTTTGCTGCATGATGAATCTCCCAATCAGTTTGGTAGAATCTTTCTAAATTGGCAGACAAAATGTTTCTGTACACTTCTGAAAACATTTTTCTGCTGCCATCATGTGTTACATCATCAATGAAGATTAATGAGCCCATCTTAGAAGAAGCCATGCAAGCCCAAGCCATGACATTACCTCCATCGTGTTTCACAGATGAGCTTGAAGCCTCTGTACTTTTGTTTATGAATTCTTCTGCGAACAGTAGATTGTGATTAGGGATGCACGATGATATCGGCACAACATCTGTATCGGCCGATAAAAGCTTAAAGGGTTAGTTCACCCAAAAATTAAAATGATGTCATTAATGACTCACCCTCATGTCGTTCCAAGCCTGTAAGACCTCCGTTCATCTTCGGAACACAGTTTAAGATATTTTAGATTTAGTCCGAGAGCTTTCTGTCCCTCCATTGAAAATGTATGTACGGTATACTGTCCATGTCCAGAAAGGTAATAAAGACATCATCAAAGTAGTCCATGTGACATCAGTGGGTTAGTTAGAATTTTTTGAAGCATCGAAAAAAACATTTTTGTCCAAAAATAACAAAAACTATGACTTCAGCATTGTATTCTCTTCCGGGTCTGTTGTCAATCCGCGTTCACGACTCCGCAGTGACTCGAATGACGTGTTATCTGGTGCGCCCGAGCTTCGTTTACAGTCTGAGGGAGACGCGTCAGCAGCGTCTTACGTCTCCCTCAGACTGTAAACGAAGCTCGGGCTCTTAAAAAAATTCGAACTAACCCACTGATGTCACATGGACTACTTTGATGTCTTTATTACCTTTCTGGACATGGACAGTATACCGTACATACATTTTCACTGGAGGGACAGAAAGCTCTCGGACTCGGACTAAATCTAAAATATCTTAAACTGTGTTCCGAAGATGAACGATGGTCTTAAGGGCTTGGAACGACATGAGGGTGAGTCATTAATGACATCATTTTCATTTTTGGGTGAACTAACCCTTTAAAATGACCATTATCGCCATCGGCCGATCTGAATATTTCTGCCGATGAGCCTTGCCGATAGGGTGGCGTTTCCTATGTGCACGTGACGACCGTGAACGTAGCATGAGCGCCAGCAACTTAAACTTCCAACATGTGGAGTCATTTCGAGCATGGGCGTCAGTTTGGTTTGAAATGTGCTGGGGACAGAGACGCATTCGGAAGTGCATTTTCAGAAGTGCTGGGTAATGACGCAATATTTTTTTTTCTCTTTCGCGCAGGTCATGTTTTGAAAGACGATGTCCTGTAGCTTACTAATGTAAGCTCTCCAAGCTACTATGCTCTCCACAGAACATAAAATATTCATTTTATTTTATTTTTCGTGTTCGCAGTTATGAGGAAAAAACAATGTCACGGACGTCAGGGTTTTAGAAGATTAAATACAACCCGAAATTAAAAAAACAGACCAGGCCTCTATTTGAGACCAGCCTTTATTTATCCAAACCTGTAGCGACACCAGGTGTGTAAAAGAGACAAGCGTCTTGGGACTGGCTTATTATTTGAAGTTTTATGGTATACATCGGTATCGGCATTGGACAAAATTAGTTTGAAAATATCGGCATATCGAATATCGGCCAAAATCCATTATCGTGCATCCCTAATTGTGATACCTTCACTCCTGCAGAGGGCAGGGGTGAAGGTATTGGAGGTTGTTGCTGATGTCACTAACAGTTGTTTTAGGGTCTTTCTTTACAGCTCTCACAATCATTCTGTCGTCAACTGCTGAGGTTTTCCTTGGTCTACCCATTCAAGGTCTGTTACTTTGTACACCAGTGGTTTCTTTCTTCCTTAGGACATTCCAAATGGTTGTACTGGCTATGGCCAATGTTTGTGCAATGGCTCTGATTGTTTTTCCATTTTCTCTCAGCTTCACAATTGCTTGTTTTTCACCCATAGACAGCTCTCTGGTTTTCATGTTGGTTACACATCTAACTATAAATGCAGTCTGCACAGGAAAAAACACCAATCTGAAACTGAGCGCAAATAAGAGACATTCAGTGCTATTTATTGTTAGAATAATCAATGTAACCGGACACACCAGGGCAACAAAACACACGTCGGGTCACATAGGTGGGTTTAAACAGAAGGTTATATCTTCTAAGTTGTGTATCAGATCCAGATGTAAATACCTGGAAATAAAAGCTGAAATGTTGATCTCTTGTCTCATATAATTTTTTTTATGTCAAACCCAAATGGTTTTAGTCTACAGAAAAAAATAACTAACATTCTTGCACTAATATCAGAACCTTTATGTCCTTTTTCAAAACTCTAGACACAAAACTCACAACCAATAATCAAAATGCAAATATACAATACACATAAACCTAAGATCCATGGCATTCTGTGAGAGACATGCTGCAGCTGAACAGTAAGAAGAAAAGAAAAATGTACACAAGCCTTTATTTTAGACTCATACCTTTTTGTCAGATTCAGGTTTGGGAATTGCAATCGTCAGACTGGGTGGCTTCTTGCTCATCAGCTTGCTTTCTGATTGACCACTGGTACTGTTTGAGGCCTCCTCTTCCTCAGACAACATTGTGGTTCTGATTTTCAGGTCTATTGAAAATAAAAATCAGTTAAACGGTCATGTTAATAAAAAATATTAATGAATATGACATTTAGGTTTTAAAACAAATCGAAATTAAGACCAGAAATCTTATATAACCCACTTGTAATGATATTTCTATTCTACATAAACATTAACTTTAACGATATTACTGAAAAATAGTCCTCTTTTGTAATGCTGAGGTAGAATCAAGGGAGGAAGCAGGATCCAAGTGCAGCAGCTTTATTAGATGAACTCACAGATGCAGACATAGACTCAGGACCCAGACTCATGGACAGAACAACATTACAAAGACAAGAACCCACAAACACTGAAACAAGACACAGGGTTTAAATACAGAGACTAACAAGCTAAACAAGATAACAAGGGGGCGTGGCTAATCTGAAACACCTGGGGAAACTAATCAACATGACAGGGAACTGCAAAACATGGGACAAGACAGGGGAACACAGGTTGAAATCATAACATAGCCCTCCCTTAAAGAGCGGCTTCCAGACACTCCTAAAATTGTCCAGGAGGGAGGTGGAGCGGAGGCGGGCCCGGGGGTGGGATGGAGGGCCAGACCCGTGGAGCGGAAGAGGGCCTGGAGACTGCGGTAGGACGGGAGGCCAGGGCGAAGCAGGCAGTGCAGATGACCAGGGTGGAGCAGGCGATCAGGGCGGAGTAGGCAGTGCAGGCGACCAGGGCGGAGCAGGCAGTGCAGGCGACCAGGGCGGAGCAGGCAGAGCAGGCGACCAGGGCGGAGCAGGCAGAGCAGGCGACCAGGGCAGTGCAGACGACCAGGGCGGAGCAGGCAGTGCAGACGACCCTTCAGGCGGCCAGGGAGGAGACGACCCTTCAGGCGGCCAGGGAGGAGACGACCCTTCAGGCGGCCAGGGCGGAGCAGACGGATCAGGACTACAGGGTGGAACAGACAGTTCAGGATGCCATGGCAGCGCAGCCTCCATGGTCCTGTCAAGGGACCTCCTGCCCCCACCCAAAATTTCCTTGGGGGCGGCTATGGAGTTATGGGCAGGAACAGACACCGGCTCGGGAACAGGAACAGACAGCATGGCGGCGGCCATCTTGTCAGGAGACTCTGGGTCGAGAACAGGAACAGACAGCGTGGCGGCGGCCATCTTGTCAGGAGACTGGCTCGGGAACAGGAACAGACAGAGTGGCGGCGGCCATCTTGTCCGGAGACTCTGGATCGGCAGGGCTGACGTGAACAGTCTCTGGGTCGGCAGGGCTGACGTGAACAGTCTCTGGGTCGGCAGGGCTGACGTGAACAGTCTCTGGGTCGGCAGGGCTGACGTGAACAGTCTCTGGGTCGGCAGGGCTGACGTGAACAGTCTCTGGGTCGGCAGGGCTGACGTGAACAGTCTCTGGGTCGGCAGGGCTGACGTGAACAGTCTCTGGGTCGGCAGGGCTGACGTGAACAGTCTCTGGGTCGGCAGGGCTGACGTGAACAGTCTCTGGGTCGGCAGGGCTGACGTGAACAGTCTCTGGGTCGGCAGGGCTGACGTGAACAGTCTCTGGGTCGGCAGGGCTGACGTGAACAGTCTCTGGGTCGGCAGGGCTGACGTGAACAGTCTCTGGGTCGGCAGGGCTGACGTGAACAGTCTCTGGGTCGGCAGGGCTGACGTGAACAGTCTCTGGGTCGGCAGGGCTGACGTGAACAGTCTCTGGGTCGGCAGGGCTGACGTGAACAGTCTCTGGGTCGGCAGGGCTGACGTGAACAGTCTCTGGGTCGGCAGGGCTGACGTGAACAGTCTCTGGGTCGGCAGGGCTGACGTGAACAGTCTCTGGGTCGGCAGGGCTGACGTGAACAGTCTCTGGGTCGGCAGGGCTGACGTGAACAGTCTCTGGGTCGGCAGGGCTGACGTGAACAGTCTCTGGGTCGGCAGGGCTGACGTGAACAGTCTCTGGGTCGGCAGGGCTGACGTGAACAGTCTCTGGGTCGGCAGGGCTGACGTGAACAGTCTCTGGGTCGGCAGGGCTGACGTGAACAGTCTCTGGGTCGGCAGGGCTGACGTGGAGCGTATGATCGGCAGGGCTGACGTGGAGCGTAGGCTCCGCAGGGCTGACGTGGAGCGTAGGCTCCGCAGGGCTGACGTGGAGCGTAGGCTCCGCAGGGCTGACGTGGAGCGTAGGCTCCGCAGGGCTGACGTGGAGCGTAGGCTCCGCAGGGCTGACGTGGAGCGTAGGCTCCGCAGGGCTGACGTGGAGCGTAGGCTCCGCAGGGCTGACACGAAGAAGCTCAGGTTCAGGAACAGGCTCCGACTCAGGAACAGACGCGGTCTCAGGAACAGAAAGAGGCTCAGGAAGCGTGGAGGCCGCCATCTTTGCCGTAGACTATCTCTCAGGCGTGGCGACGGACATCTTGGCCAGAGGCAAACTCTCAGGCGACGTGGCAGCGGCCATCCTGGGAAGAAGAATCAGGGGTGGCCGCCTTCTTGGCTGGAGGCTCCCCAAAGCTGCTGCTAGATCCATTTGTTGATGGGTTCTTCTGTAATGCTGAGGTAGAATCAATTGAGGAAGCAGGATCCAAGTGCAGCAGCTTTATTAGATGAACTCACAGATGCAGACATAGACTCAGGACCCAGACTCACGGACAGAACCACATTACAAAGACAAGAACCCACAAACACTGAAACAAGACACAGGGTTTAAATACAGAAACTAACAAGCTAAACAAGATAACAAGGGGCGTGGCTAATCTGAAACACCTGGGGAAACTAATCAACATGACAGGGAACTGCAAAACATGGGACAAGACAGGGGAACACAGGTTGAAATCATAACATCTTTATTATGAACCCATGCAGATTAAACAACTAGGCAGTATATAGAAGAGCATCTTAGCATCATTTACTAAGATGCCTTTGACAGTTTTTGATGCTAATTTAGATATATCCTTTACCATCTATAGCGATTTTCTTTTTGTCGAGTAGGCCTGCGCGATTCTGGGAAAAATATGAATCACGATTTTTTTTAGCTTAGAATTGATATCATGATTCTCTGCAACAATTTTTTTCTCATGAAGTGTAATGTTTATTGCACACATGAAGCATGACAAAAAAAAATGGCAGTACCATAAATATTTGTTTTGGCACCTATAAAACATTGCACGTCACCACAAGCCTGTAAACATAGAGGCTTCAATGGATAAAGAAGAAACACTCTTTAACTGCTTGCCTTTTGTACAATTAACATTCAACTGGCCATTCAGGTAGGTTACTAAAAAATAGAAGTTTAACGCACTGCGCTGAATATGGCCTGAATGTTTTAATTACCGTAAATGTTACACTAATACGTTGTATACGAGAGAACCACTGATCTATATAATGACTGGATAGCTCATGACGTCATAAACAGTGAAGCCACCGCGCTGCCGGTATTCCCTAATGAGCTCACGCGTTCTATGGAATCAATAGGATTTTTTATGATTTGACTGAGAAAACATTGCCTAACGAGACACCGTTTTTAAATCTAAAGTCTCCCAGTACATTCTTACAATGCAAATATCCTAAGCATTTAAATGGGTATTTGTTTATAGTCGGAAATTGTTATTAAAAATTGCTTTTAAAAGCTGGGGAGAGGAGCTTGGAGAATGTCTGTCTAGGCTAACAGCAGGTGGCAGTAATGAAGTGTTTTATTTTGTGATTTTCCGTTTGAAAGGAAAATGAGAAGCTTACCTCCTCGTTAAAATATATGTTTAAAAAAAAAAATATATATATATATATATATATATATATGTTTTGCGCCCCATTGTCACTTTTTTTTTTGTGAAATATTTACGGGTCTATTCAGACGGGATTAGTATTACCCGAGGTAATTTTTCCGGACCTTTTTACTGAAGGTTAAAGTCGCAGTAATCTTTACTGACATTGTCCGTAATAATTACTGAGATGGCGCATTCGGACCGGACTAAAATCACTGAGAAGCTCTGGTAATTATTACTTTACCCCACCTCTCCATGTTAAACTAGTCCCGTCTGAATAGGGCTTTATTTAACACAGGTTCGTCTCCATAAGATTTTTCCTAATGTTTCCTAATTATGTTTCAAGTGTAAGTCTAATATTGGCACAGTGATGCATATGTTCTGGAGCTGTGACATGATTAAGGTGTACTGGAAATAAATACATAAAATTGTTCAGAGGATTATTGGTAAATATTTTGCTCTATCCCCAAGTATCTATCTCCTGAATTATAAAGCTGAATTACACCTCAACCATGATCTAGATGTGTTTTACATCTTTGTACCTACTTAGTGAGAAAATGTATACTCCTGTTGTGGTCCACTCCTCATGTCCCTTCTGTTAATATGTGGATGAATCAAATTGCTATTTTCCTTTCTTTAGAAAAACTCACTTGTGACTTACGCCAGAAGTCTGATTTCTGGCGTATTTGGTCCCCTCTTTGGAACTTTCTTGAGAAGGAATGTTGAATGTCTTTATTTCTTGACTTTTGTTTTTTTTTACTATTACTCTTCACCCGATCCTTTAACTACCAGTTGATGGATGATTGTATGTGCTGCCATGAGACACCTGTTTTGATATTGTAAAACTATAAAAACAATTCTTGTATCCCTCTTCCACATGTCCTGCATTGTCCCACAAAAATCTACTTCCTGCAACAAGGTGGTCACCCTACATCAAGGATGTAAAAGCCCTATCATTGAGAGAGGGAAGAAACAAAGGGTTGGTGTACACTGGATATAGTTATTGTCTGTATTCCAAAATGGCACCCGAGTTGATTCCATATCTTATTCCAGATCAATATGTAACTACAACATTATTGGTGGATGTTGATGGTTTATGAAACAGAGACCAAATGAATATCAAAATGGCGACGTCCATAAAACTGAAAAGTCTTATTACTTTTGACAAGCCACGAGTTCATCAGTCAAATCTTCATTAACCAACAGCAGCTTTTATACCTTGGTGGAGAGCTGAGCATTTGAGTCACATGTAGCACATAAAACAGGAGCAGCGTTGGGAGAACTGTGACTGGATCTAAAGCCCTTGTATCTCCATCGCTGTAACGTACCGAAACCACACATGAAAACCCACAACACATGGCAGACACACGTTTGTGCAGCGCAGAGTGGCTCACGTTATGGACAACTTGTTCAACAGGGCTGCGTTTCCCAAAAGCATCGTAAGCCAAGGTTGATTGTAGAACAATTGCCACCAATGGTCTCAACAATCAACTTAAGCTTACAATGGGTTTGGGAAACGCAGCCCAGGTCGGTTCCATTCACACAGTGCGAGTCCTGAAAATTTACGGCTGGGAGTTTGGTTATAGAATGCAGTTGTCGCTCTCGTAAATAACTGAACTGTGTGTGAATGGTAACCATATTAAGGACTCAAAATCAAGACTGACAACCATATTCTGCTGCTGAGGGAAGCATTTAGAATTATTAATTATTAGAATTGATTAGTTCAATCCATTAAATACATTTACTGCTAAATCTTTTTAAAACCAAGAGGGCGGCAAAAATTACTTTTACTGTTACGAGCTCTGGCAACTTAGAGTATAGTATGTACCGTAATTATGTTTTTCTATTTTTGCACTTTTCATCTTGTAAAACCTTGTGAAAGTAACTTTGAACTTCCTTATGGAAACCCCATGACACAGGTAAACAACGAAGCAGTTTGTGACAACGGAGTTTTGCAGAGTTTGTGACCTCTTCAAAAGGTGCATCTCATTCCAAAGAGAACTATGCGACTGCAGTATATTTGGTCTCATCAAAACCTGGCTTTTGGATGCTATTACTGATTTTGCTGTTGAATTTTCTAATCATCACGTGGATAGAGACTGTAACCTCACAGGGAAAACTAAAGGTGTGGGGTGTGTAACCGTAGGAGTATATACACAATCAAAACATTCTGTTCCCCCTAATCTGGAATGCATCATGTTCCAATCTCAATCTTTATGGCTCCCAAAGTAATATTCTGTTTCTGTTATCGCTTTAAATGTAGGAATTCCTCCATACATGGACTCCAAACTGGTACTGTTTTGTATACATATAAAATAATAAACAAACAGGAAACAGTACCTTGGATACATTCGTTGTGCCTCGCTTAATGATTTGACAGATGTCAGATCTTCTAATCATGATAAACTGATCTCTGGATAATTTAGTTCTTCAAACGAATTTGCGGATTTGAATAAAATATCTGGATTAAGTCTGGATTACTGCTCATTCTTGCGTTCATTGGAAAGGGAAGATATATCGATATTCAAAACCATGATCAGCAATGCAATGATTGGCTGGCGGCAAGACGGCAATGTAATTACATCATATTAAAAAAAGAATACCACACACACACCTGACGAAAAACTTCTGGACCTTTATAATGTGACATTACAGCCTAGGCTGTGCATGTGGTTTGTGTGTGTTTTTTAGGTGTCGTTTGGAGGGGGCATGTCTGACACACCTGACACTTGTTGGACGCAGAGTTAAATGTCGCTGAAACTGTTCATGTGGGAGCGTCGCTTGGTCAATCGTCTCCGGTATGAAGTTCGACGGCCTGCCTGGCCCTGACATGTTTCTTTGTTTATATTATATTTATGTTTGTTGTTCTTGCGTTAAAATATATATTTTTTTTTTTTATTGTTAAGAATTGACGTCTCCCTTCTTGTTGAAGCTGGCTGTAACAATGGAAACAAGCCAAGCGCCCAAAATGGCATAAATGTTATACTAGATCAATTAAATGTGTAATGTTTGTTACATGATTCCAAATTATTTCACGATCTCTAGTTTTTGTTCAGGCAGTACATTTTCATTACAATATTGTAATTAGCAATTCGTTTAATTTGACCTGAGAAGCAGATTTGTTACATAACGGCATTAATTAAAGTTTCTTCAGTCAATAATATTTTTCAAATGGCACAGCAGACAGCATTTTTTATTTGAATCTCCTGCACTGCATCAAGCCACTCCCATAATAATGTCACCATTTAAATTAATGCATGGCATAACTGTGCATCAAGTGTGAAAAGACTCCAATAACATTATAAGGTAATTATTCCCTCACAAATAAATCTCTCATTTATATTATGATAGACTACTCAACATTATAATATTATTTTCAAATAATTTTTTTAATTATTATTATAATTTAAAATGATTATTGTCCCTGCTTCAATAGGGTACTCTTGTAAGGAAGTAGCAGTGGCTGGGACAGACTTTAAGTATCACCTCCGCTTAAAAAGATGCAATCTAATCCTGTTTACATGAAATAAGCCTGCTCCAGGGCAGGTTTGAGTTTACGGACCCGTTGCTATGACAGCAACTCCAGGATGACCTTCGAAGAACCTAACAATCCTAGATCATGTCAAATTGTCAACAGTAAATGGGAATAGGAGCAGGCTTCACTCAATGATTGGACTTAAACTTTAAGATTGCTGGCCTGAATAATTAGAATATATAAAACAGGAGAGAGGCCGCACTATGCATAAATAGTTTTCTTTGCACAAACGCGTTTCGGCGCGTGCCTTCTTCAGTGTGCAACAAGATCACAGTGTAACCAATCTTATATGCCCACACCCATTGACACACCCATATTAACATCAACCAATAAATTTAAAATAATACACAGTCCAATGGTGTCACCAATGTTTCAATTAGTCCATTAATGAAAAACAACGACTGTTATACATATACAGAATGAACATAAAATATACATGCTAGTGTTACATTTACAAGAAACAACTTAGTGACAGATCTTCATTCATCCCATTAGGAATACATGTGTTTAAGCTAAAAATGTACCACGCCTCTCGCTGAAGGAGGCGGTTCTCACGGTCTCCCCCTCTTGGGGACCGATTGATAAACTCCAAGCCCATAAATTTGAGCATATTAACATCATGTCCCGCAGAGTTAAAATGCCTCGCGACTGATGATTTGTCATCATTTTTTCTGATAGCATTTCTGCCATTTACTTTGTATGTTCTGCCTGTTTTTGGATGTGTAAACATATTATCTTTGAGCATTTTAACTCTGCGGGACATGATGTTAATATGTTTTAAATGTATTGGTTGATGTTAATATGGGTGTGTCAATGGGTGTGGGCATATAAGATTGGTTACACTGTGTGATCTTGTTGCACACTGAAGAAGGCACGCGCCGAAACGCGTTTGTGCAAATAAAACTATTTATGCATAGTGCGGCCTCTCTCCTGTTCTAAATTGTCAACAGTAAAATCAAGATAACAGAGTAATCCATGTGCGAATAACAGGCCCCTGGACTTTATTGGTTTATTGTGGCTGTGGATTTTAATAAAGGAACATTGAAGAAAGTATTGCCTATATATTACCAACACATAACCTGTTATACAAGAGAAGAACTGTTATCACTTCTCAATGTTATACTCCATTCCACAATGTACTGTATATAAAGCCCTCCCACGTACAGCAAATCAAAAAAACTACTAATTCAAGCTAATGCTGGTCTGACCGATCAAAGGGGATGTTTAGAAATTGTTTCGATCATGTGAACTGGAATGTGTTTCATTTCAATGAATACACCAATGGAGTCTGAGTGGAGAAACAGAGATATCAGTGGAGTAAACGGATGTGGCGCTGCGTTTTGTTATATTTATGACTTATCCAAGTCAAGTCTGTCTTAACCTCAACAGTTCAGTTTTTTAACATTCTACTAGGATCTGACCAGATCTTAGCTTTTTGATATCATTCATTGTCCCTGCTTTAACAGAAATACTTCTCTGTATAGCTAACGGAGACAGCTTGAAAAGCAGCGTATCGGAAACCAGGGACTCCAGAAACATAAACGTCTGACAGTTTTTGACTTTGGAAGAAGAATTGGAGCCAAGGTATTGTGTTGGAGCAGGGACAGCCACAGCATGTCACATTTCTCAAGTAACAGGGTCCTCATTTATAAAACTGTGCGTAGGATCCTTACTAAAAGTGTACGTGCGCCCAAAAGCCAAAAATGGCGTACGCAAAAATAAATTCAGACTTATAAAACCGTGCGTACGCCAGAACCTGCGCAGAATTCACTTTATAAATCCCAGTCAGTGGAAGATTGTAAGCACATGCGTCTCCTCCCTGAAATAACCATATATGGAGCTTACAAACGCCTAGTTTTACTATGCATATCCTCATTTGCATATCATTTGCATATGATAATTCATCCACGTGATAACATGTTTAACGGTACAAGACATTATGAAAATATGAAATACGGATGTGCCGTCACATTACATTAATAAAAACCATTTAGTAGCCAATCCTTGCCTTGTTTTTGAAGAAAAGAAAAAAAATAGTGTAAAATAGGCTACATTTCAGAGAAATTTTTTCTCAATCTTTTCCACTGACCAAATAGTATTTTAATTTATTTACATTTTTAATGGAAACAGATAGACCTTGTGCTATTAGGCAATCTGCTATTATCATGATAAGCAATTATCTAGTTAAAACATTAAAACACAGCATGCACAAATATTTATATTTATTGACTTTTTTTTTTTTTTTACTTCTCAGTAAATTTCATGTAGTTTATGTGTTTAACTCCATTAATGAGAATGGGATATTTAATCTAAATGTTTATATCAGAAGTAAAACATAATTTAAATCATTATTTTATTTAAGCTGTTATTGTGAACATGCACTGTATTTATGATTGGGACTCATAATGAAGATTTTCAGTTTTACTTTTAGATATGTGTCAGTTTCACTAAACGGACCAACGCGCTCGCTGGCGCTGACCTTTAAGGTGTGGATATTTGCTTCAAGTGATAGGCTTGGTGAGTGAAATTATATTTGTATTATCTTTCTGTATATGTCTAATTTTCTTTAGATTTTCTGTCTAAAAGTGACCAAAAAGATATAACTCCAGCTCACCATCAGTGTCGCCAAACTGCTCCATCTCCAAAACGTTTGTACGCATGGGTCAGAGTTTGCGTGCAGGTGCACACATTTTTCCGTCAAGTTTGTTTTTATAAATCACAACTTATAGGTCGGAAGTGGCGTACGCCTCTTTCAGGCCCTGTTTTGTGCGTACGCAACGGTTATAAATGAGGCCCCAGGATCTCTGTATCCACTGACACAGGTCCCAACCCACGGTCTAACAAGTTGCCCCATTTGTTGACTTTTCTGATGCTAGACACCCATTCCACCCCAGGTTCCCACAGTCAGTAGTGGACAGTACTAATTATTTTTACTTAGTTACTGTACTTAAAGGGGTCATGACATGTTTTTTTTTATTTTATTATTATGTTCCCTTAGGTTCAAATATAGTATTACTATAGTTTTTTTTACAAAAAACTTTTAAAATGTAGTGATTTATGACCTTTTCCCACCCTGTTTCTCATCCTCTGATTCAAACAGTCTGTTTTGGGGGTGTTTCCCCTTTAAGAGTTCAGTGTTAACGCCCACTGTTATGATTGGCTAACGTCAGTGCCTATGCATCAATTATTAACGCCCCCAGCCAGAACATTTGCGGATTCAGCGTATTTAAAAAGTAGTTTAAAGTTTTAAATACATTACTTACAGTTTGCGTCGTCGTTGTTGAGCCCAGAATAGTCGGCACGGACTTATCTTTGAGCAACAGTTTTCTGGCAAAGCCAGCATAATTTTGGGATTTGTTCTCAAAACAGTCATCCTTCAAATGTATAGAACAAACGCTTAAACTAACACTGCCGTGACTGAGACGTCCGCAAAAAATAAAGTGCATCAAATTTTTCCCTGACGACTGGATCTTTCGCAGCGTATTCAAAGATGTTGTTTGTCCACAGCCAGGAACAGCACATCTGCGGCATCGTAATTTCCCTGTACACAGACCCACTCGCTGTCCGTCGACTGTACACTTGTGAGGCGCGCAGCGCGCGGGCGCGACAACGATACGAAATGAGCGTAGTTGTCTTGCGCTTAAAGCGTAGTTGTCTTGTGCCTGGAGGCGGTCATATGCAAACGCTGGTACGTCACTTCGTACCGTGACGTCACTTCTTACCATGGATCCAGAACGAGCTGTATTTAGAGCTTGATTAAATAAATTATTCGTTTATAATGGGGAGGAAGTCTTAAGCTATGAAACATGCAGGACGTTTTAATGGTACAAAGCCCTCTTATATACTAAAAGATCAAGGCAAATTTGGTATCTCATGTCATGACCCCTTTAAGTACATTTATCAAGTATCTGTACTTTATCCGAGTATTTTTATTCTGGGAAACCTTTACTTTTACTACAGTACATTCCAAAGCATAATATCGTACATTTTACTCCAACTACATTTCATAAAAACATGTGTCATTCATCGTTATTTTGAACTGACGAAATAGTCACCTGCTTATCGTAACCATATTATCGTCTAAAGAGGGAAGGTTTAAAACACAAATGAATGCCAACATCACACATCTTCCCTGCTGCCGTTTCAAATGATAGTACTACAGTTATAGCGTTCTTCTTAAAATGTTAGCACATTTTTCCCCATGTGACATCTTTTTTTATATTGAATGTTTATATTTGTCAAGAAACATTTGTTACATTTGTTTTTCCTCATTTTTATATACTATAAGGTATATTTTATTATTTTCACTTGTTTGCACACCTGAATTATCAGTACTAGTTATCAGTGTTATCAGCAAGTTTTGGTAATAAAATTTAATTCTGATGACTGACACCGTGGTAACTATATCAACGTCCTGGCATCTCAGGTTTTTATTATTCACTATTTTTGGCCAAAGTAATATTGCAGCAACCAAAGGCTCACAATGTTTGACAATTTTAACCAAACCACCGTTGACAGAAGCATCATGTTTTATTTATGCTTGGAAGGCTACTTTGCAGAGCACTCACTTGCAGTGTTATATCCACTTATTATTATTATATTAAAGGGATAGTTCACCCAAAAATGAAAAATCTCTCATAGTTTACTCACACTCAAGTTGTTCCAAACCTGTATGAGTTTCTTTGTTCTGCTAAACACAAAGGAAGAATGTTTGTAACCAAACAGATCTCGGGCCCCATTGACTACTATTTTTCCCCTACTATAGTCAATGGGGCCCGAGATCTGTTTGGTTACAAACATTCTTCCAATTATCTTCCTTTGTGTTCAGCAGAACAAAGAAACTCATACAGGTTTGGAACAACTTGAGTGTGAGTAAACTATGAAAGATTTTTCATTTTTGGGTGAACTATCCCTTTAAAGTGTTTTTGGTATTGTTTGTATGGGCTTGGCTTGGCTCATAAACTGAGCCAGTTTATGGAGTTAATAAAAGGGCCAATTGTGGGTTGTGATATTGTGGTCTTATTTTCAATATAAAGCATTTAGATCTATTCAGGATTATTATGGGCTTGGTCTTGTTTGCTGTTTTTTTCTAGCAAGATCTGGCAACATAAATGAGTCAAGGCTCGTACTTCCTTCCCTATGATTTTCTTGCACCACGCATACAGAAGGGAGATACATATCTAATGCGAGTTTAAATATATGAATTAACAAAGTTGTTGTATACTATAAATACTACATGCCACTACATAACCAGCAACTGGGGGCCGGAAAGAAGCAGAAAAGCATAAGAAGATTGATGAACGTCTTTGGTGAACCTTAAACTCTAATTATGGAAAAAAGCTCAGTTTTCACTTCCTCATTTCAGAAATGAATATTTCACAACTACAGACTGCTTTAGGCTTTAATCAATTACTAAAAGATGTTAAATGTTAGTAAACAATTATTGATGGCTTACATGCAATGAAATTACAATGATTGCACAATGAAAAGTACAAAATTAATCTCTATAGAAGTTTATACATTTATAGTGACTTTCTGAGAACCCCAGAAATGTGAAAAGGGTCGACTGAAACATTGAGGGTAGAGGTGGATAAAACTGTATTTCAAACAAAAGCAAACCTGCAAGTTAGTGTGTGAGCACCAGAGTATAACATTAAAAAACATCACACTTACTATGTCAGACGGAACCACTGTTTGCCTTTCTTTTCTTTTTTTCCCGGAACAGTAAGAGGAACAGTAAATCACTTACTCATCTTCAGGGCAGTCTTTCTGCAAAACATACAAAAGTAGTACGGTAGTTATGACCATATCGGTCTCCTCTTTCACAAGAAATGCTGAAGAGTTCAAACTGAAAATATGTCATTTCTGATGACAAAAACCTATTTTTCTTTGTCCTTGTCATTGTCCATTGTCCTTTGTCATTGTCCTTATTCAAATTACATTTTTTAAACAAAGATATGAACAGTGCTTGATAATACACAATCTGCTTAAAATCATGTGCATTTACCTGAGAAGAAGAGTCATGTCAGTAGCCTAATAAAAACTGATTTAGTCTTACATGAAGTGGGATGTCTTTTGGTGAACCCTGACATTGGACAGTACACTTTGCTCCAGTTCAAAAAACTTTGTTAAAATCACACACAAAACTGTCATAATTAATTAGCATTAGTTCTAGCCTAGGTTAAATGCATCTTCTCATCTATTCACACAACAAGCATGTATTTCAATGCACAGAAGCCGGTATCAACTCAATCACCACAAAAAGAACAAGCATATGATCTTAACTTACTGTATAGTTTGAAATGGAGCTTTAGAATTTGATGGCTATATGGAGGCACCCTACCTGGCAAATCTGTAAGAGTATAATATAAAGGAATGTCACATAAAATATTACATATAATTTAATCTAGGTTCATATCAGTAACATGTGGTGGTTTTTGAGGCCACATACTGTATTTGTCCACACAATACATTTATCTAGCCTTCATTGTTAAGTAACGTGTGTTGCTCAAATGTCAGCTTCCTTTTGTTGCAAGATACTGTGAAGATGTGATGACTACAAGCCCCATAATGAGGAACATTTCAATAAGTGCTATTAAAGGGCAGCAGCGTAGAATCCTTCCTAGATGTTTAATGAACAAACATTGACAGTGGTTGCAAATAGTCTATACCGTGCATATCACAACTACGCATAGTACTCCTGGTTAACAAACTATTGCCTGGACAGTTTTCCATCCAAAAAGTGGGAACATGACGGTAGGTAGATGACATGATAATTTTGTAGACAGTTGCTTTAAACATCAATTGCAAAAAAGCACCATATAAGTGGTCCATGGTGTACAATACTTAGCCTACACAAAGCTATCATAAAAAGACTGTAGCGCACTAGTCAAATGAACTATTTTTATGATACCTTTAAGGTGTTTTTTTAGCATGAAATTTAAAAATAACTATCCAAATTCGTTGTTGTTTCATTCTGCTTTTTAACTGCTTATGACAAATTATAGAAAAGTCATTCATTGTTCCAAACCTATAGGTCATTTGTTCTTCTGTTGTGTTCAACAGAAGAAGATATTTTAAATAATGTTTTTGTATATAGACCCAGAAAAAATTAAAATAATTTTGAATTTAGTATTTCTTCATGTCATTAGGCATGACATTTTTCATGTTTAAGCAAAAACAATGGGCTTTTTTTTATTCACCAATACATTTTTAGGTTTCAGGATTTTTTTAACCAAACTTTGTATAAAGATGATTCTCAACTATGTTATGAAATATAATGGAATGAATTGATATATCCTACTACCTTACTTTATGCAATAAGCCATAAATGGGTTGTCACATTCAATACAATATACACTGTATGTAATTTGCATATTAATGTTCTTGGGGCAACATGTAATGAAAAAAGTGTAATAATAGGAGTAATAATTGGTACAATTTTCATAATAATATCTAATATTTCATAGGAATATTGATATATAATTTATAATTCACTTGTTGTTCCTCCCAAAATGCCTGATAAACATGAGTCCAGGTGTCCACAGTGGACATGTATGAAACCAATTGTCTTGTTTTGTAACAAAGTCATATTTTGATTAGAAACACAGGTAACATTTTCCTGAGATGTTGATAACAATTCATTTGAAAACTAGTCAGATTTAAGTGCTAATTACAGTGCTAAATTTGTCATTTTTAAAGACCAAGAAGAAGTAGTTGTCATGTGAAACTTTCAAGCATTTGGTATGTGAAAAGCCCCGAATGAGCTCTTTGCATGACATCCAGAATTAAAACTGTGACATGTATGGTGTCAGAGAAATTCACTAAAATGTAATGTCCACTACAGTGTACAAAAGTGTATTCCTGGGTCTCAGGAGGATATACAATGAAAGTCAATGAGTCCAAAACAACATTGGACACTGACTTTCACTGCATAGACAAAACATAAGATTTTTTTTTTATATTACTCAATGTCTGGCTAAACACTATATATTAATAATTTTGCAACATTGATATTTCAGTAAACAAAACAATAACAAACTGGCAGAGGTGGCAAAAGTCTGCTCAATTCAACTTCCCATACAAAGTCATTCACTGTATCTCACTGTTCAATGGAGCAAGTCTGAACTTGCCAAAATGAAAACCAGATACACATTCCTCAGCTATACTTAGGCTAAATTATTAAAGTAACGGTATAACTATAGAGAACATAAAGAAAATATTGTCTTTGAAAAGCCAGAATGTTTGGAGGTGGTGATTCTGAGCATGATGTACCCAATGATAAGCCTCATATGATCAGACATTTGAAGATATTAGGAGGATGGACTAAATCCTTGTTTTTCAGCAGACATGCCATGACATGGTGAGCCTGCCTACATCTGTTTGACATATTTGATTTACATATAGGCCTACAAGTAAAAACCTGTTAAAAGCATTGTCAAACAAGACACATAATGACATCAAGAGGACAAGAGAATCAAACTAAAATTACAGAATTATAATTTGTACTTTTCTACATGTATTTTAAGGTTAGGGCCAGTTGATTTAATCTAAGAACATCAAGTAATGTGATTCCTATTTTTTCTATTTAGCTGGTGTTTGTGGTCTAACAGAACTTTCCTGACATTTAAAATGGTTGTGAAAATAGCGCTGCAACTATAGGGGGCCGTGGCACATGGCCTATTAGGATGGTTTTTAAAAAAATTAAGTAAGACAAAATAAACATTAAAATAAGCTAAAATAACAACACATCAAGATATGTCTCATTATTTGGTTATTTTTCTAAAGGATATACATCTTTCAAATTATGTCAAGCTCTAAATAGGGTAGAAATTGTGAGTGGGGATGAACGGGCACTTCAAATATTGTTGTGTATTGGTGGGCCTTGAAGACAAAAAGGTTGAGATCCACTGGTCTATGGGCGTTACTATGCAACACGTGGGCATAGTTTACTGTATTTTTGCCTCGATTAGAGACCTCATTGATCATGGTGTGGCATGTAATGTTACATTGTATTTACTTTTAACACTAATAAGTAGCAGGCGCCTCTGTTGTCACGTTGCATTATCTGAAACCGCTTTGATTCGATTTCACAACCGCTTCCTCAACATTGAAAATTTCACAAATACAAAAGAAAAAAAAGTCACTCAATTTTCAAGAAGCAGTGAGGTTTTTTTAAAGCAGACAATAGGGAAACTAGGCTAAGTGGCTGAACCCTTGACAACCCTACAGGTCGTTATCTTTGTATCTCTAAACTTGTTCTACGTTTCAGCTCAAACGTGCGTGACTATAGCTAATGAAACGCTGATTAAATTCACATGTTTAAAAACTGAACACAACTTCAAAACAGTAGCAGGGTCCATTAGTAGCTATTGTCTCACCTAACAGATATATGAGTGCACGTCCTCCAGAAGCGCTCCATTGACTTTAAGACACTAGTGACTCTTTCTCTTCTGTGCAGTGGGCTCCAGCAGTCCACGCGTTTCGCTTTTCTTTCATTCACAAATTACTGATTCAGCAGGGAAATCCGAATCGTTCGGGACTCATTTAAAAAAAAGTTTAACCATTTAAAAAAGTATCTAAACGTTGTAATTGTATGTGCAGTAAGTTGCTAGTATGCTTATGTTAATGAAAGAGAACGAGTGTTGCGAGAAAGCCCGGGTGTATTTTTCTCCTCCCTTCTTCCTGCAGCGCTTCCTACATGACGTCAAATGGGAAATGGGAGAGTTCTCTGCTCATCTACACCCCTGGATCACAGGCCAGCTTACACAATTATTATTTTTTAATAGTTTACTTTAGAGATCATCAAGAACGAAAAAAATTATGTTACAAACTCCAGTGAGCTGCCTAGACAATATTTTAAATATTGATTAAAATATTGATTATATCTACTTAGCTATATTAGAGTAGGCTTGCACTCTTTGCTGAACAACACAAACTAAAGACCATTGCAGTTTGACTGTGTCTAATACACTGTAACCTCAATATATTAGCCTAGTTTTCCTGTTAATCACCCTCAAATATGGATTGTTAAACTTTTCCACTGGCTTTTATTTAATCTAAATGCCTTTCCAGATGTTCTGTTCAGCTTCAATTTGACCCTATAGAAAGTTAGGCCTTTTTAAAAAAAACTTGTGATGTCAAGTGACCAGCTGTAAGATTCTCATAGCCAATCACCAAGATATCAGAGAAAAAGATAATCCTGAATACTGGAGTCCGTTCATTTGACCAGACATTTATTTCCAGCCTGGCATCCATCTTCAGCTGCATCTCCAGTGGCCGTCAGGGAATAATTATACTCAGTTCTGAGGCCTTCTCCTCCAGTCTCAAACATGGCCAACTGCTTACATGCTTATATGTTCAGTTCTCAAAAGATCCAACATTTCTAGATACTAATGTATTCACTACTTTCAAAATGCTACAGCATGTAACCAGGAAGCCACTGCTTCAGACAACCCAGTGGCAAATTATTACAAAAGCGAAGACCCTCAAAAACGCTGCTCACTGATTCTTGAGATAAGGGGACAAAACATGTTTTAGAAGTTAGTTTTTATTATTTAATCTTACATTAATTATAAATTGATATGTTTGATACAAAAGTATCAGATAATGGACCATGTAAGGGAACAGGTTTTTCTGAAAAAGTTTTTTTCTAAAATGTACATTTATTCAGTTCATAACTTAATTTGTCAACTGTGAAAAAAATACATTCTCTAATTTTTTTTCCTGGGTTAGGGTTATTATGAACAATCCAGTTCCTAAATTCCTTAATTCTAACCAATGTTCTTAGGGAAATCAGACATACGGTAATATCATGTAGTTCAGTTGATATTTTAATATTTTTAACACAATAAATGAAAAAAATGTCAAATTAAATGAAAAAAAACTGAAGGATACAACAATCGATTGACAAAAAAAAACAAATTAAGACAACTAACAATTTTTTTAACTAATATTTAATTTAATACAACATTCCTTCAAGTGGTTTGTTTTTCTCCTTTTAGTGGTACAGAACGTCTCATGGGTCTCACAGAATGAAAGAAGCATATGTTAGGTTGAGTGTAATGGTAAGCATTATTATGTGCCGCCCTGTAGCAGCAACAGAAATGTTCCCAATGTGAATCCAAAGGATCTGTAGCCTGTCTTTAAACCACATCAATTACGTACATTTTATTTGTGCCGACCTGCATGATTTAAGCAGTGGGAAATGCCGTCGGACATGTTGTTGTGATCTCATGTGAGTGACAGGTTGTAAAGAAAATAGAAAGAAGATGTGTACAAATTAATAATTTATAATAAGAACTGCAATATTCCAAATAATATATATATATATATATATCCATTTTGATTTTATTTCACAGTAAAGATGCCAGTATAAGGCATGTAAATCAGGCCAAATATATACAGTTGTGGTCAGAATTAATGGCACCCCTGGTAAATATGATCAAAAATGGCTGTAAAAATAAATCTGCATTGTTTATCCTTTTGATATTTCATTCAAAAAAATTGGCAAAAATCTAACCTTTCACTCAAAACCACCTTAACCACATATTGTACAGTGGGGCAATTTTGTTTTTTCCTAAGTTGTAGCTGCCTTAATAAACATTAAAAATGCCAAGATTTATCCCTCAACTATTTACAGAAACTATTACACCGGGATGATGGAGTTGACATGTTAAAGCTGTGAGCAGAGACTTTAATATTGTTTGTATAAAATGTAAAAAAAAATATAAAAAAAAAAATATATATATATATAAAACCTTCAGGACCTTATGAGTCCTACTGTGAGATGCACAATGAGCAGGAAATAGGAAAGGTGTCCTCAGAGTTAAAGGTGACCTTGACATATCCTGATTTATTCAGAATTATTTAAAAAAATCTTGACGTAGTTGATGCAAAATGAGGACACAACTTTGATAGGCATTTTTTTGGAAATTATAATTCAAGATTTATTTTTTGTATTGTTAGATACATCATTTAAATCAATTTAAATGTATATTTTTTTAATTTGTTGCACTTTTAAACACTTTGTTTGGCAGTTTTAGATTGTTACCTCATGCTGAGGACATGTAATTGTAACATGTATTTTCCAAGTAGAGCATGTATTGAAAATAATACTAACAAAATTATTTAAAAATAAAAGCAATAAATATCCTGAGTATCCAGATTTCCTTTAGATGTAACATTTTAAGGATTTTAATTGTAATTAATTTCTTTATTTTTAACATAAAGAGGACTTTTGTGTTTAGGACATGTTTTGTCTCTTATCTCAAGAATCAAGTGTTATCTTTAGAAAGGTGGAGAAAGACCATACATTTTACTGTAGACCCAAATAGTAGTTTGGGAAAGTTCACCCAAAATTAATATTCTGTCATACTTTACTTAGCCTCATGCCGTTCCAAAGCTTGAAATCTTTGGTTAATCTTCAAAACACAAATCAAGATTTTTTTTTATGAAACAGAGGTTTCTGTCCCTCCATTGAAAGTCCAGATAATTAAAACTTAAAAGATCCAAAAAGATTACAAAGGTGCAAAACATCCATTTAAAATGTTAAATCAAGTAGTTTATTCAAAGTCTTGTGAAGAAATACAATCACTTCATATGATGAATAGATTTAGTTTAGGCTTTGGTTCCACTTTATTTCGATAGTCCACTTTAGACATTCTACTAACTATAAAAAACTTTTCGACTACATGTCAACTAACTCTCAGAGTATTAGTTAGATTGTAGTAGACTGTCAGGTTAGGGTTAGGTGTTAGGGTTCGGGTTAGTAGAATAAGTTGACTTGCAGTTGCCAAGTTACTTATAGTCAGTAGAATGTCTGTTGGGGGACCAACAAAATAAAGTGTTAGCAGATATTAAACAGACAGTCTACTAATACTCTAATGACAGTAAGTTGGCATGTAGCTGCAAAGTTACTTATAGTTAATAGAATGTCTAAAGTGGACTATCGAAATAAAGTGTTACCTAAGCTTTAATTTACATCTAACAATGATCGACAGCGACACATACATACAACACATCACAAATGGTAAACACTGAAACTCAAACGTGTGTGAGTGATGCAAAAGGACCAATGAGATTTGTTTTAGCACGAGGCATAAACAAGCTTCAAAGTTTACCATATGCTCTCAATGTTTGTTTATAATTGATTTAATTGTACTATAAATATTCTAATTGTAATTAGAAATGAAAATTCCACTAAATCTAATCTAAATTCATTAATTAAAAATACTCCGCAATTTACACAACTGTAAATGTTATCATTTTCCTTTATTAATGTAGCATAAGAATTAAAATAACAACAGTGTGAAAAAAAATCTAGTCACAGATTAGCACACCATGTAAATGGTGGAAATCATTGCAATAGAACTACCAATACATTGATTTTGATTCTCGCTATACAGAAATTAAAACATTCCTGTCTGGGGGTCTTATTAAGGCATTATTTTAAAGAGGGTGTGTATGTCTGACCCTCAAATATTTAATTATTCAGTAAATAGCATTCAAACTCAAGTTATTCACAGTATTCATAGTACAAACATTCACTTTTAGCATTTCATTTGAAGTTTATGACCCAGAGGATTTGGGATTTTATGCGAACATAGTTTGATGATTTGATTTTGAAGGATTGGGGGTATTTTTATTGTAACATCACATCCTCTAGAGAGACAAATTAAGCAAATATTACACAGAACAAATAATCTATACAATTATAAAAAGTAATGAATGTGGATTCACTTGAAATTATCATTTATTTTAAGTGCATAGAGAAAGCAACCATGACCTACTCTTCTAAATAATTAGAATGCATAACTGAACCATATCCATTTAAAATGAATCAAAAACAAAAAATTATCTCATCTCTGACAGCAGAATCCTTACATGGGATGAATAGAAGGTCCTTTTCTATAGTAGATGACAAGGAAATCTAGAGCTGGTGGAGCAAACATTATTAGTTGTCTTGGACAACTAGACAACTAACTTCTTCCCTTTCTCCCATAAATGTACTGCTTACAACTTGGACTGTAGGGGCTTCAAGTACTTGTGGTATGACTCGTGCACCTTAAGAAAAAAAATTATATGACTTTTATTTTACAAAATAAAGTTTTTAACTTACACAACACAATTTGCCATTGCATTCTTCACCAGAAATGAATACGATACATACACATTTCTAAAATAAGACATTTTCACAGACATCCAATGCACTGTATATACTCACCTCAGTATGGTTCAGAGGCGATCTCTTGGCCCACTCAAACATGTGCTCATAGACATTGCCATCGTATCGCCCCAGAACAGAATTAAGCATCTCATCGCGGTAGTCAAAGGCATCCACCAGAGCCACTGCATTGGGCCTTAGATCAGAGAGGAGATCCTTCAGCCTCTGTGAGATCTGAGTCAGCTGAGGAACACTTAGCAGACCAGCCTGACAAAGAAGAAAAATATGATCAGGAACAGCTGTTACACCTAGAAGAGATATGCTAAACTGCTGGTCTAGGAACAGCTGTCTCCATGTCCAGTGACATACTGCAAATCTGTGGGACACCCCTGTGAACCACAAGACAGGGCCCAACCCTGTCAGCATTGTAAACAGCGTTGTATTAGACAATTAGACAAAAATTTATTTATAAAACTTACAAAATTATAAACTACAAAGGTTTTTGTCTGTTTTACCAGAATAGAAAGACTGTAAATGTGTTTATCTGCTTCAAATTAATGTTGTCAACTTTTTGGAGTGCTCTAGAATATACACACATTGCGCAAAGTTAGAACAGTTGGAATTCGTGCGAACATAAAAGCTCTCAAAGTCCACGGTTATTGCACAGTTTTAGACAAATCAATTTCAAAAGTTCACCAGAGATATATGTTTTTCAAAATACCAGTAATAATAACAACAATAATAGTTCAAGCTTAATTAGCACATATTTAGCAAAAAAAAGAAAAAAGAAGAAGAGTACAATACCAGTGGCCTATATGTAAGAGTGATGTACATATACCATGTAGCCGGTTTAGTGTAAACTTTAAAATCGGTGAAAACGGTGACGGCTTGCACATGCATATTACATGTTTAGTCTATAGGTATGTGCGTTTGAAGATATAAGTGCGTAGGCACATAGTCTTTCTTTACAAAGTGACATCGCCAAATGACTTGTCTGGCCTGCATAATACAGAATTTTTTGTCGTTTCCACGGATCCATGCGAACTGAAAGCATTTTGATAACGTTTTATCTGTACAGAGGTAAAGGGAAGGAGTCTATTTGTTAAGGACTGCATTGTCTGGATATGGCCTGGATCCGGTGGACTACGGTAAACCTCGGGATAAACAAAAAGACTAATATTTCGATATTCTAGGTATTATCATTTGGCCAGAATTTTGAGATCGCAATAGACGTGAATGACTATAATGCGTTAAGAGCTTGCTCACGTGCTGGGGAGCTAAACCATTTAGTGCTTTGTAAGTTATCAGCAATATTTAAAAATGTATACGATGTTTAATAGGGAGCCAATGCAGTGTTGACAGAACCAGGCTAATATTGTCATAACTCCTGGTTCTAGTAAGAACTTGAGCTGCTGCATTTTGGACCAGCTGTAGTTTGTTTATTATGCGTGCAGGGATACCACGCATAAAAGCATTACAATAATCTAGCCTTGATGTCATGAACGCATGAACTAACTGTAATTTATATTTATATTTTTAAGATGGAAGAATGTGGTTTTACAGATGCCAGAAACGTGGCTTTCAAATGAAAGATTGTTATCAAAGAGCACACCCAGGTTCCTAACCGACAATTTGACAGTGCAGTCGTCAATTGTTAGACGGTATTCTAGGTTAGTATGTGCTGAGGTTTTTGGTCCAATAATTAGAATCTCTGTTTTTTCAGGTTAAATCAGTAGGAAATTACTAGTCATTCAGTTTTTTTATATCAGCTATGCATTCCGTTAATTGGTAAGTTTCGTTAGGGCGCGAAGAAATATACTGTTTTATAATGAGTATCATCAGCATAACAGTGAAAACTAATGCCCTGCTTCCTAATGATATCTCCCATAGGTAGCATACACGGAGTGAACAGCAACGGTCCTAGTAGTGAGCCTTGTGGTACTCCATAATGAACTTGTGATCAATATGACATCTATTCATTTACTACATTCTAAAAAATGCTGGGTTGTTTCAATCCAATTTTGGGTAAAATATGGACAAACCCAGCCATTGGGTTAAAAATGTAATGTAAAAATGTAACCCAAAGACTGGGTTTGTCCATATTTTACCCAAATTTTTTTAGAGTGTACTACAAACTGATAACAGTCAGATAAGTGTGATTTGAACCATGCCAATGTAATTCCACTAATGCCAACATCATTTTCTATTCAAAAAGAATGTTGTGGTCGATGCAGCACTAAGATCGAGTAACGCTAATAGAGAGATACAACCATGATCGGATGATAAGAGCAAATCATTTGTAATGATTCACAACTAGAAAAAGTTATACATGCCCTCATTACAAATCGCTTGGACTACTGTAACTCTTTATACTATGGCTTAGATCAGTCGTCTATTCACCGTTTACAATTAGTACAAAACGCAGCCGCCCGCCTGTTGACAGGGAAAAAACGGTTTGATCATATTACTCCGGTACTGTCATCCCTCCACTGGTTGCCTGTTGCTTTTAGAATCCATTTTAAGATTTTATTATTTGTTTTTAAATCTTTAAATGGATTAGCACCGTCTTATTTAGCGGATTTGCTGACTATGCACACCTCAGTCAGAGCACTTAGGTCAAATGACGAGCGACTTCTAGACTGTCCTAGATCTAGATTGAAAACCAGAGGAGACAGAGCATTTTCTGTTGCAGGACCTAAGCTATGGAATGCTCTCCCCCTCAATATTAAGGAAGCTAGCTCTATTGAGTCATTTAAATCGCTTTTAAAGACTCATCTTTTTGAAAAATCTTTTAATACAATATGAGCTGTGACGTTGTGATGTTTGATTGTAACAATGTTTATATGTGTTTTAACTATTACTACTATTATTGGGACATTTTTACCTTTGTAATTTCTCTCTTTGATTAAATTAGCATGTTTTTATGTTTGGTATATCTGTACAGCACTTTGTGGCAGTAATGACTGCTTGGAAATGTGCTTTATAAATAAAGTTGACCTTGACCTTGACCTTGTAACTCTAATGACAGCTGTCTCAGTACTATGGTACTATGGTCTAAATTCTGACTGAAAATCCTTGCAGATAACATTTCTTTCTAAAAAGGAACATAGTTGTGAGGATACTGCCTTTTCTAGCATCTTTGACAGAAAAGGTAGATTCGAGATCGGCCTGTAAGGCCGGTGACACACTGGATGCGTGCCGTGAGCGTCTCAGCTGCGTGGCGTGTCCGTTTTTATTTCGGCTCCCATGTTAACAGGTTAGAGCTTGCACACTGCTTGCGTGACACGCGCGTCTCAGGCGCGGCTCGAGCCGCGCGGAAAACGCGTGCATGCTAGAAATAGAACCGACGCCTATTTTTCACGCGACACGCAAGCGTGTTGGAAGCGTTTCCATGCAAAATATAATAGGAAAATATGTTTATATGTCATTTTGTACACAAATACATATTAATTAATGACATTTTGATGTTTGAAAGTCTATAGGTTGACATAAATTCAGATATAAATGTAATTTAAAAAACAAAAAAATTAATAATTATCGATTTTCAAATGCACCTGTCAAACATAGGCTATTTTGCCGTCAATAGGCTACTGTTGACGGTGTTCTTTATCAGTAGGCTTTATATGTATGTATGCTTAACATAAAGTATAGCCTTCCACAACTCTCTCCCCATATGTGAACAAGGGTGATCCAAATCACGCGACTTGACACTTTCAAGTAGGCTACACTTCGAGTTTGCAATGATGGACGACGGCAGGTTAATTGAAGAGGTGAAGAAACTCTGTCACCTACTCTGTCCCTCTGTCACGTATAGCAGCAGCAGCGCGCCAGCGCCGCGCCAAGCACGGTTCTGGTGTGTAAAGACAGAGAAAACGCGACGCAGCCGCCACGCAGCTGACACGCAACAGAAACGCCACGCTCACGCCACGCATCCAGTGTGTCACCGGCCTAATTGACTAATTCTGTAGGATCAAGTTGCGTTTTTTTAACAAGCGGTTTAATAATAGCCAGGTTTAAAGTTTTCAGTACGTATCCTAATGACGAAGATAAATAAATGATATTAAGAAGAGGATCTACTGTATGACCTCTGGAAGCATCTCTTTAAAGAATACTTTTTATTGATTTATTATAATTATATTTTACTTGCATTTCATTTATAATAAGCAACTAATATGTATTATTATTATTAGAAATTAACACCTAGGTATGTCTTATTTGATGTCTGATTTAGATTTTAATCTTTTGTGTGTTCTAAGTTGTAAGACTGGACAAAATGGTTGAGGAACGACCACTCCTCGAGGACAAAGGACCTTGCTGGAAATTACCATTTGAACTCACCATTTGAGACAAAAGTCTCACCTAATCTACATTTCTTCCCCCCATCTTCCTATCACCAAAACTCACACAAGAATATATATGGTTTAATGTGAATGATTATCATCGAGTATAATACATGTTTAGTATCATTTGAAATGTCTCAGGGTGTAGCGTCTGGACCAGTCAGACACGCACTAATTAGGGCCCGAGCACCGAAGATGCGAGGACACTATTGGAATTGCTCTGTTTATTATTATTATTATTATTATTATTATTTTCCGCATTTAATCGCATTTTTGAGGGCCTAAACATGCACGAAAACTCACGAAAATTTGCACACGCGTCAGAACTGGCGAAAATTGACATCTGATATGCGTTTCAGAATTGGGCTGTTTTGGACTCCTACTGTTTTGGACTCCTAATAACATATAAAAAATTGCCAGCAAGTGCTTAACATGTTAACAACATACTAGAAACATGCTAAAACATGCTAGCAAACATTAGCTAAGTGCTAAAGCATGCTATTACTGCAATTAAATAGGAATTTGCTGTAACTCAGGCATTGAATGTCCAATCTGCCCCAAACTTCACACGTTTGATAAGCGTTCTGTCCTGAACACATGACCATGCTCAAATTCAGTTACAGTCATAGCGCCACCTGCTGGCAACAGGAAGTGACGTTTAACACTGTTTTGGACTCCTAATAACATACAAAAAAGTGCCAGCAAGTGTTAAACATGTTAACAACATACTAGAAACATGCTAAAACATGCTAGCAAACATTAGCTAGGTGCTAAATCATGCTATTAATGCAATTAAATAGGAATTTGCTGTAACTCAGGCATTGGATGTTTAATCTGCCCCAAACTTCACACGGTTGAATATTCTCATGTTTAACACATTTACATGAGAATATTCAGTTATAGTAATAGCGCCACCTACTGGCAACAGGAAATGACATGTTTAACACTGTGATGCTGTACTAGCAACATATTAAATATGCCATTGAGTTATAAACATGTTAGAAACCTGTTAAAACATGCTAGCAATTCTTAGCTAAGTGCTAAAGCATGCTAATGCAATGCAAGAGGAAGTTGTTGTTACTAAAGAAGGCAATGTCCAATCTTTCCCAAACTTTACACGTTTGATAAGAGTCCTGTCCTGAACACATCTACATGACACTTTTCAGTTATAGTAATAGCGCCACCTACTGGCAACAGGAAGTGACATGTTTAACACTGTGATGCAGTACTAGCAACATATTAAATATGCCATTGAGTTATATACATGTTAGAAACATGTTAAAACATGCTAGCAATTCTTAGCTAAGTGCTAAAGCACGCTAATGCAATGAAACAGGAAGTTGGTGTTACTGAAGAAGGCAATGTCCAATCTGCCCCAAACTTCACACGTTTGATAAGAGTCCTGCCCTGAACACATCTACATGACAATTTTAAGTTAAAGTAATAGCGCCACCTACTGTCGACAGGAAGTGACACGTTTTACACTGTGATGCATTACTAGCGACATATTTAATATGCCATTGAGTTCTAAACATGCTAGAAACATGCTAAAACATGCTAGCAACACTTATCTGAGTTATAACGCATGCTATTATCCCCATAATCAAGGACATTTTTGTAACTGACTTTGACATACTCCTCCTATTTTTACCTACTTAAATGCACATTGCCCACCATGCTCTGTCTTCCTAAAGCCACTGGGTGGTGGTGGCACGGGTGCGAGGGCCCTTTCATCGCTGCTTGCAGCTTTAATTATTAATTATATTTAATTGATATAATGAATAATCCAGCAAACACACTCTCTGTATAAAAGGCTCTGACATTTCTGGGTTCCTGCCACTTTAAGACTCTTCTTCTGTGGTTACTGTGGTACTTCTGTGGTAGAGGAAGTGTGTAGCTAGTGTGTTGGCTATAGTGGGTACGGAAACGTGTTCAAGTTCAACAGCATAGTTTAGCCCAAATGTCACATCAATGAGGCTTTGCGTAAGCATAAGACGTTAAGCTCAAGCTTATAATACCGCGACGCCATGCTGGAACAACAAACACAAAGGGTGGCAATGATAACCTCAGGTACTGTTTATGTGCTTTATTTAATGTTAAAAGCATGTCATGTGACTGAGTATCATTTAGTGCTCCAGCTTTGTAGCTGTAAAAGCAACCCCATTTGTTAATTTGCATTACATTTTTTTAACTTGACGCATTAGTATTATAAGAATCTTGAAGATTCTTTTCTTAAACACCCAATGAAAATACATATTCAAATTAGAGCCCGACCGATATATCGGCAGGCCGATATTATCGGCCGATATTAGGCATTTTCCAAACTATCGGTATCGGTATATGAATAAATGAATATAAAAAAATAAAAAAAATAAAAATATAAAAAAATCGGACGAAACAGCCTTCAGGGATATTACAGGCACACACGCGCGCGGTCTCTTGCTCTCTCTCCCTCTCTGCTCTGCCGTGCACGCGCTACACGGTTTGGAAGCACAGTCTCGCGGGCGCGCTCGCTCTAGATTCCGGAGATTTTAACTAATTCGCGGGCATCAGTGAGCCGCTATCAATATGCGGGAGAGTCCCGGAACTTCCGGGAGGCTATTTTTTTGGTGCTCCCTCAGCTCTTGGTGCCTTACGGTACGTTCACACGGGGCGTCAGCGTCAAAGCTTCCCATTGACTTTGAATGGGTGACGTCAAGCGTTGCCGAAAAGGATTGTGGATCCGTCGGCGGCGCTTCACTGGCGTTGCTCGCGGCAGAAGTTGAGAATTTTTCAACTTCTGCCGCGAGCAACGCCAGTGAAGCGCCGCAGACGGAAGCGTCAGCCAATCAGGATCGCTCTATGCAAATACAGTAGCCAGGCGACAGCCAATCACGTTCTTCACGTTCATCCTGTCATTCCTGTCTAATTTAATTGGCTGACGCTGCTATGACCATGGCGTCTGCCAAACTTCAGCCACGCCTTCCGTCAAGCGTTGACGCTGAAGCCCCGTGTGAACGTACCGTTACGGACAGCGCGTGATGCGCGTGGTGGGAGCTGCGGCACTGGTTAAGTGAGTTCATGGTGAGTTGGTCACGAAACATATACATTCATTGCTTGAATAACAATTAAAATAACATCCCCATCAGTTGTCTTAACTCAAATAAGCATGACAAAATTTGTGACTATCATGTCCAGTTTTGCTGCTGTTAAATAAGCCGAGAGTGAAGCAGAATTAGCTAGTAACGTTACGTTGTTACAGTGTAGTTGACTGACTGTCCTTTAAACTTTTGACAATGTGACTGAAGTAGGCTATAGCAATGAGACGTATCATCTCTCCTTGGTCTGTTATATTGAAAATGTATGTTTTACAATTTGCAGTATGACGTTATCCATTGCTAAATTATGGCACATCATAGACTAGCTAATGCCACTATCAGTGGAAGACCGCTAACGTTACGAGCTTGGAAACCACAACGAACTTATTCTGCCTAAATAAAGTAATGATTAATGTATTTATAACTAGCATATCTCTAGTTAGAGGCCCTGCATTGTAAAATGTAAGTTAGACTTGCGAGGAGTGAACATTTAGACATAGAGAAAAAGTATCAAACGTAGCTTGTGCATAAAAGTTAGCTTTTCTTTTACACGTGTGTGAAATCCAATGACGCCAAGTGTGCGTTGCAGACTGTCATTCAGCCGCAGCATTAACGAGTCACATAATGGATTTAGATCGCTAAATAGTAGGTTTTAGAAGGCAGGCAGCAACTGATGATTGAAAATGGTTTGATGTAGCTTGATGGAAAGAATTTAAAAAGTGCAGGTAAAGCGATAAGCAAGCTGACATTGTAGTATACCGGAATATAAGACAAGGTTTTTTGTCCTAAAAATAGGTTGAAAAATGTTTGTTTTTTAGGTTGATAAAAACCTTTATCTTGTTTAATGATAATATAAAAGTCATGATGATGATAGTAATAATGTCATTTTTATAAATTTTTTTGTAATTATTACTCTCAATAGTAATAATAATAATAATGCTGGTAGTAATAGTTGTGGCTGTAGCAGCAATCATTTTATTTGTATGTTTATTACTACAAATAACTAATGTTAGGGAAATCTGTTAATGTTTTGTTGCGCGTTTCTGAATTATTATTATTTTTTTAAATATCGGCCGATATATCGGAATATCGGATTTTAAAACCAACAAATATTTGTATCGGTATCGGCCTCCAAAATCCTTTATCGGTCGGGCTCTAATTCAAATGCCCTGCTAGAACACAATGGGTTGTAAAAACTCCCTCCAAAGGGACAACTTCGTATTTGCTCACACACCTCCAGAGAGTGTGACATCTTTCACGCTTTAAAAATCTCTGATCACCAGATCAGCTCTCTCTTAGCCTCTTTCTCTCGTGGTCCTTCCTGAGAAGTCATAATGTGAAGATGATGCTGAACTAGAAATCCCCCAAGGACCCCCAAGCTTGTGCCTTGTCTTTCCTTTCACCAAAGATCCTCTGACTCCCACTGGTTCTCTCTCATCAAGACCACATCAGCAAAGATTAAAGAACATAGTCCAACGCTGTGGCATAACGAGCACACTCATGCCCTTCAGAGAGCAGCCAGAAAAATGGAGCGCAACTGTAAGAAAACAAAACTAGAGGTATTTCGGATTTCATGGAAGGAGAGCTCGATTGCGTACAGAGAGGCTTTACAGTTTTTCCCAATTGCTAAAACACAAAAAGTGAATGCCCAGATCAAAGCGTCAAAACCGTACCGTTTGCATGCATGTCTTACACACAGGCACCAAATGAATAAGCACATTGTAGGCATTGCACTGCAAACAATTGTGCAACACACGGTGCAAAACACTACACACAGAGTGTTGTATGTTACACACGTTGGAAAATGAGGAAACACTTTGCATACAGCACATCCATTCAATAATAAAAACACATGCGACAATAGCAACACCCCCGCACACACAGTAAAACATTTAACCGGTAATTGAACACCAATCAGTCACAGCTGTAGCACTATACATAGAACTCAGGTATCAGATACAATTGCGAATATGGAGGCCGAAGGACCAAGGGGAAGGAGAAGACGAGGAAGAGATGGGGGAAGAGGGAGAGGAGATCGAGGAAGAGATGGAGGAAGAGGGAGAGGAGAACGAGATGGGGGAAGAGGGAGAGGAGATCGAGGAAGAGATGGGGGAAGAGGGAGAGAAGAACGAGATGGGGGAAGAGGGAGAGGAGATCGAGGAAGAGATGGAGAAAGAGGGAGAGAAGAACGAGATGGGGGAAGAGGGAGAGGAGATCGAGGAATAGATGGAGGAAGAGGGAGAGGAGAACGAGATGGGGGAAGAGGGAGAGGAGATCGAGGAAGAGATGGAGGAAGAGGGAGAGGAGAACGAGATGGGGGAAGAGGGAGAGGAGAATGGCACCAACCTGAACGGGAACCAGGCAGACGCACAACTATCACTGACGACATCAGGGCCACTGTGGTGGACCATGTCATCAACCATGGCCTGACTATGAGGGAGGCCGGGCAGAGGGTCCGGCCCAACCTCAGACGCTTCACGGTAGCCAGCATCATTCGGACATACCGACAAGAAAACGGGTATGTCCTGAATTAACACCAAAGGACTGCACAGTACCCACACAGCAAATTGTCTAGTGTTAGTGTACATTTTCCAGTGTTACAGTAATTTAACACTTTTACAGTGGTTTACATATAAACCCTGGGGGAGTGTTAATTTGACTGTAACTCAGAGTGTTAAATTTGCGTTTTCAAATTTGCTGTGCATCAGCGTTCTGGCTAAATCTGGTTATACAGTATTTCACCACGTACAGTATGACAGTACGGGATGGGGAACAGAACCTAACCATCGACACTAATCATGCATTGTTTGCAGAACTGCCAGGCGACCTGCCGGGGGAGGGAGGCAACGAGTGTTCACCCATGCCCAGGAACTGGCTGTTGTCAACCTTGTGGTGGCAAACAACACCATCACCCTGCGCCAATTGCGTGAGCGCATCCTCGAAGACCAGGCAATTTTCCACAATGTGCACAGTGTCAGTACGACGACACTTGCCCGGGTCCTGCGGAAACACCACGTCAGCATGAAACAACTGTACAAGGTTCCATTTGAGAGGAACAGTGTTGCAGTCAAGAACCTTCGCTATGACTATGTCCAGGTGAGTGCCACAGTACCACTACAATGGCAGTTGTGTGTTTACATGGATATATACCTTGCAGTCGCCCCCCTTCTGCAAAAAAAAAATACTTAAAAATCTTGTTCCATTGGCAAAAAGGTCACATTTATCTTGTTTTTATGTAAAATAAGCTAACCATCTAGATTGTTTTACCTGAAAACAAGATAAATTAGACTTTTTTGCCAAGATTGAACAAGATTTTTAAGACAAGATTTTTTTGCAGTCTGCCAACATTTTGGTGATATCCGAATGTGTCCAACCCAATCCACAGTCATTGTGCGACATTGTAGAGGCAGTACCGCTGTATTCAGGAACACAATAGTGACATTTTGGTATATGCATGTTCTGTTAGACTGTCCTGGCCTTCGATGCGGCAGCGCAGCAACATGAGTACATCTACATAGATGAAGCTGGGTTCAATCTGGCAAAAACCAGACGTCGGGGCCGGAACATCATCGGCCAAAGGGCCATCGTGAACATCCCCGGGCAGCGCGGGGGCAACATCACCATGTGTGCTGCCATTAGTGGTCAAGAGGTCCTCCATCACCATGCCACCCTAGGACCCTACAACACTGCACACCTACTGGCATTTCTCGATGCACTACATGATGTGGTCACACAGGACAGACCAGGGCAGCCCATGTTTGTTGTCATCTGGGATAATGTCAGTTTCCACCGGGCTGCTCTGGTCCGGGACTGGTTTGCCAACCACGACCATTTCATGGTGTTGCACCTGCCCCCTTATTCCCCGTTCCTAAATCCGATCGAGGAATTCTTTTCGGCATGGCGGTGGAAGGTCTATGACCGCCTACCACATGTACGCGTGCCGCTCCTGCGAGCGATGGAGGAGGCATGTGGGGACATCGAGGTGGGGTCGATCCATGGGTGGATACGCCACACACGGAGATATTTTCCCCGTTGCCTGGCAAGGGAAGACATTGCCTGTGATGTGGACGAGGTGCTGTGGCCCGACCCCAATCGACGACGAGATCCCTGACATGGACCTGCAATAGAAACACCTACACCAGATGTTCAATACTTATAGTAGTTCTGCACCTGTACACTGGAATTAGAAGAAAATAAACACAATCCTAGGTATTTATTTGAAACCGTGGGTAAACTAACGAAAAAGAAAGCTTCAAGCCCAGAAGTTTCCAAGCAACACAGCAATAATGACTTTATGAACTTCTTCACTTATAAGATCAATAATATCAGGAACAAAATGATAACTATGCAACCGTCTACTACAGTATCGCATCAGAAAGTGCATTGTAGTCTCCCTGAGGAAATTTTTTATTCATTCATTGCTATAGGAGAGGAAGAATTTTGCAAACTCGTCAAATCATCTAAATCAACAACTTGTATGTTAGACCCTATACCGACTAAGCTACTGAAAGAGATGCTTCCAAATGTCATAGATCCTCTTCTCAATATCATCAATTCGTCTTTGTCTCTAGGATACGTACCAAAAACCTTTAAGCTGGCTATGATTAAAACGCTTGTTAAAAAAAACGCAACTTGATCATACAAAATTAGTCAATTACAGGCCTATCTCGAACCTGCCTTTTCTGTCAAAGAAATTAGAAAAAGCAGTATCCTCAATACTATGTTCCTTTCTAGAAAGAAATGATATCTACGAGGATTTTCAGTCCAGATTTAGACCGTACCATAGTACCGAGACAGCTCTCGTTAGAGTAACAAATGATTTGCTCTTATCATCCGGTGTTACTTGATCTTAGTGCTGCATTTGACACCATTGACCACAAAATCCTTTTATATAGACTAGAAAACTATGTTGGCATTAGTGGAATTGCACTAGCATGGTTTAAATCATACTTATCTGACCGTTATCAGTTTGTAGCAGTAAATGATGATATGTCTTATCGATCACAAGTTCAGTATGGTGTACCACAAGGCTAAGTACTAGGACCGCTGCTGTTCACTCTGTACATGCTACCATTAGGAGATATCATTAGGAAACATGGAATTAGCTATCACTGTTATGCCGATGATACTCAGCTGTATATTTCGAAACCTACCAATTCACAAAATTAACGGAATGCATAGCTGATATAAAAAATTGGATGACTAGTAATTTCCTACTACTAAATTCAGAAAAAACAGAGATTCTAATTATTGTACAAAAAACTTCCACACGTAATAACCTAGAATACTGTCTAACACTTGATGGCTGCTCTGTTAAGTCTTCGTCGTCAGTTAGGAACATGGGTGTGCTCTTTGATACCAATCTTTCATTTGAAAATGATGTGTCTAGTATCTGTAAAACCACATTTTTCCATCTTAAAAATATATCTAAATTTTGCCATATGCTCTCATTGACAAATGCGGAACAATTAGTTAATGCGTTCATGACCTCAAGGCTAGATTATTGTAATGCTTAACTGTTTGGTTGCCCTGCATGCTTAATAAACAAACTACAGCTAGTTCAAAACGCAGCAGCTCGAGTTCTTACCAGAACCAGGAAGTATGACCATATTAGCCCCGTTCTGTCAACACTGCATTGGCTGCCTATTAAACATCGTATAAATTTTAAAATATTGCTGATTACTTACAAAGCACTAAATGGTTTAGCTCCGCAGTACTTGAGCGAGCTCTTAACGCATTATAGTCCTTCACGTCTATTGCGATCTCAAAATTCTAGCCAGTTAATAATACCTAGAATATCAAAATCAACTGCTGGCGGTAGATCCTTTTCCTATTTAGCACCAAAACTTTGGAACAGTCTTCCTACCATTGTCCGGGAAGCAGACACACTCTGTCAGTTCAAAGCTAGATTAAAGACACATCTCTTTGACCTAGCATTCACATAATACATTATAGACTTCTATAATTCAATGTTAGGCTGCATAGATTAGGTCAGCCGGAACTGGGAACACTTCCCTTATATCCTGATGTACTCGTTACATCATAAGAAGAATGGCATCTACGCTAATTTTAGTGTCTTTGTTTATCCCGAGGTTTTCCCGCAGCCTGCCGGATCCAGGCCGTATCCAGATCTGATGAAGGACCTTCGCCTGGACCTGATAACAATGCAGTGCTGAAGTGATAACTAGCCTCTCCCTATGGAGGATCCCTTTACCTCTCTACAGATAAAGCGTTGTGGGGAAATTCAGCTCGCGTACCTACCCCAAAGTGATCAAATTAAATTCTGTATCAAAATTTAAGACAAGTAGCTTGTTTAGGCATGATTTGCAGGGAATTACAAACCTGCGCATATATATTAAAACGCATATAACTATAGAATTAATTATTGATGCGCACGTGAGCGCCATCAGCATTTATCACAGGTTTGCGTTTAAAGAAAAACGGTGTCGTCTTAGCGGCCCCTAATTTAATAACAAATGATCACTTCGACCGAGGTGAGTCGGTCGGGGCTGGCTTTGGCTGGAAAATATATTTATTCAAGCCAAAACAATCTGTTACCTTAAATAATACGTTTATCTCTGTAAAGCTGCTTTGAAACAATCTACATTGTTAAAAGTGCTATATAAATGAAGATGACTTGACTTGACTTGGAGCCTCCACAAATTGCATCAGGACAGTTTATTTCAAATGGGCGAGACATGCAAGTATCAAACTTAGTCTCATTATTTGATACATTAAGTATACTTACCCACTTTAAAGAAGGGCATGTTAGAACTAAACTGAAGGTTTGCTCAAGGCTGTTGATCTGCTGAATTTCAAACAATGCTAAAACTTCTTGCTTTCCTATATTCTGCTTCAGCTCTCTTTCCCTTTGTAAATTGTATGCATGCATGTATGTGTATGTTAGAGTAGTTTAAATGTTTAGTCTAGTTAATAAAGTCTTGTTCATATCACACGTAAAGTTTTCCGTGTCTCAAGCTCATTTCTGGAGTCACTAATCATATCGATTTTGACTCTTACTTAGTAGTAATACTAAGAGCAAGTAAAGACATTTCCCGTGCCCCAGAAATGTACATTTCTATTAATCAATTAATAACCAATATTGAGGGTTCACAGGATGAACTGAGTAATTGGTTGTAATGTTAATGTAGCTACATCAAGTTAATCCGATTAACTGATTCAAATATTCATCATCAAAAATCTATTATAACAAGTTATGATTGATTGATTATTAATATTTCATAGAGGTAATATGCTACAAGGGTGACTGGTACAAATGTCTCATTCCCAAAGAGTAAAACAAAAGGTAATAAGGTTTTTAAGAGTTTAGAGATAACTGACACATAAAGGAAGGTAGGCAAATGGTCTCCTATTCTCAGGTGTAACCACTGAATGCAAATGTCTATTGTTAGCACGTTTCCATGTGAAAGAAGTTCTATCTATATAATGAAATGCAGCAGGGGATTCAGGGCCTTTTTGTAACTCAAGTTGGCCCATGATGCTAAAAGTAACCAAAACTCTTTGCATCATGTATTTAATGTTAGGTTTGCATCTTTTCTCTTTATTCTAGAGCATTCAATGTTATTGTATTGATTATCTTTGAACTGATTATGAAATTTGCATAATACATTTACCTGACATAATAAATTGTAAACATTTGATTTTATTCTAACGGACTCTAACATTGTTTTCATAAGAGTTAAAAGGAATAGTCAAACATTCACTTACATTTAATGATGCACAGATATCATTATAATCTTTTCATTTATGGAGTCAGATAAAATAACGAGAAAATGTATTTAATTTAATCAAAAATACTTTGCCATGAGAAAAGACAGTAACGCGTAGAGACCTTCCCCGCTGGTCGGATGCCGAACTTTGGGGCGATCGAGTTTACAACGTCAATGCGCTGTACCGTTTAAAGGTGAAGTATGCCGTTTTTGCGACATTAGTGGCACCAACGGAATTACAAAAATACAGCATATTTTAAAAACATCCCTTTCACGCCTCCCTCAACTCAAACATCACAATCACCGCTCTTACGGGGTGCTTGTAAAGGCATGTCTTAACGTAGACTACTTTCAATAAAAGGTCCAACATAATACTTTTAGCTGTGTTGCTATGTGTCATTAAGTGTAAGCAAGTGAGTAGCTAACACGTGTAGAGCAAACATGAGCGTCTCGCTTATTTAACCCATCCAAAATATCTGAACTGATGAGTAATGATACATATCTCCTGTTTTTTTTTTATGTATCTGGTGAGTGAGATGCTATTCCCTCTATGATCAGACACAAAATAACTATTCATAACTGTTAGCAATTAATAAATGTTAACATTTTACAACATATACATTCAATTAAATAAACTCTGCAGTCTCAGGTACTGATTTATGCTCTGGTTTGAGCAAAATATATGAACTAAATATGTCTTATATACTGTATGGTGTATAACCTGTAAAAAGTCTCCAGTGTTCTGTGCGACTCCATGAAGGGCATAAAGCAGAGCCAAAGTGCTGAGGACAGAGTGGACAGCCGCATCCTCAATCTCACTCAGTTTAGCAGCAAACAGCTTCACTACCATATAATGGCAATGAGCCTGTGGAGAGAGAATGAAAAGGAATTAGTCAAAACCAAAATCTTTAAAACAATCATTTCTGTAACGCGGAATCTGTACAAATCATCTGTTCTGTTTAAGAAAATTTGGGGTTTCAAGGGGTGACCAATCCTGGTCCTGGAGGGCCAACATCCTGCAAAGTTTAGCTACAACTTGTCTTAACATGCCTGTCTGGAAGTGTAGGGGTGGTCAATTGAAACTGAGGGAGCACAAATCAATCAGATCCCCCTTTAGCCCCCACACGGTGCCGGGCCTGGTTATGACCAAAGCTTTCTATTGAAGAACATTAGACTGTTAATATGCCTCAGAAGCTGTTTGAGATCAACAAGTCAGCTGCCTAAGCTTTCGGACACAGCCCATGTCGTGAAGACCTCTATCTTGGTTCAGGTTTGTTTAATTGTGGTTGGAACTAAATCCAGCAGGTCAGTGGCTCTCCAGGACCAAGATTGGACACCCCTGTGTTGATATTATTACTCAGAGGTTGTTTTTAAGAAGCCTCACATCAGATGCTCGGACTAGATCAATGGAACTGTTGTTCCAGGCATCCTCATTGCTCTTGCTGTGCTGTAGCTCTGCCTGGAGGTTTTTAGCTGCCATTTCAACTAACCTGTGAGCATTTTTCAAAAACATTCTCAGTCACTGCTAAAATTCGAAGTGAGCAAGTTTTTAATAGCACTGTTATCGCTAGCACATTTTACAACCTGCCATAATATACCACAAAATCTATTACAATCAATTATACGTTTTTCTGGAACCCACTTACTTTGAAGCTCTGAATTTGTATGCCTCCACAAGGCTGGCCAGGTCATTAATACTGACAACAGTGGGACGGGAGGACACAGAATGGGGCTGTATTCTGTTCTGAGGTTCGTTCAGGTAAGAAACAATGCCCGTCAACTGCTGTCCTGCTCGTGCTTGTTTGTAGCTCTTCACCAAATACCTAATTAACAGAAGACATGTCAGGTAATTAAAGTTGTACAAATAAATTATTTCATTGAGATACATGCTAAATCATCTCATTGAATATTGTTAATAACTTTAACTTTTAACTATTTAAAAAACGCTTGGAAAGTGAAAACAAGTCTTTGAACTTCTGTTTTTGCGGTCGCTCTGTGTATCTCTATGGCATTGCTGTCCAGGAGTAATTCGCTTTTGAAGTGGATTTACTTAAATGTAAAGTTTACGAAAGTTATCATGAGGATTATAATGTTTAAAGCAGATGTCTTAACAAATGTCAGTAGACCGGGAAGATTTTAAAATGAGCCGTTCATTCATAAATACGCAAGATCGCTGTGAAAATACAGACCGGAAGACAAAAGACAACGAGCGCAGCACTGAAAAGGGGCGGGGCTACATAAGGTTTATACATAACATAACAATACTGTACATCGATATTATATGCATAATAAAACACATTTTCAGTCAATTATTTCTCAGCAGGAATTGCATGATAAAATTTGTAAATTCAGATGTTAACGCAACTTGTTTCTTTAACCTCTGGCAGTTTAGGATTTTTACCTTTTTAGGTAACATTTAAGGTTATTCAATGGAATAGGAAATGAAAACTGCTTAATCAAGTCTTGTAAGCAAATCATCAGTATGTGTTTTATGGCTTTACATCAGTGTCTTAAAACTTGATTTTCTCAAAAAATTTAAACTTTTACATACATTTGGCACACATATTATTGTAACCGTTTGTACTGAATACAGTGTAATCAGACTTTAGCAATTAAAATGTTAGTAACTAAAATATGTACAAATATCAGGGCATGTCAAAATATTTTTGGGGCCCAAAAATACCTCAGACCACAGATAGTTAACTGCCAAAAAATAAAAATAACTTTTAGATGTTACATTCTTGTTTCTCCAAATTTGTGTTGTAGGGCACCATTCGATATTTTGAAGTGTTTCCTTTGTTCCAGTGTTTCACGGTCGCGAGAAGTGAATTAAACTTTACATGAGCTTAATAAACTTTATTAAGCTTTTCATGTTCCGTGTGATTGGCTGTTTATCACACGTCACACTTTCAGGTACACACGCTTCAGAGTTAATTGCAAACTCTGTATCAAACCTGAGTTGACAGAACATTTATACCGAGCTTTGTGAGACCACTAAACCTGATCTAAACCAGGTTGGGTTTATCTAGACTTGTCAACTCTAAACCTACTCTGAAACTTTCCAGCCATCTCCAGTTAGTATTTTGTAGTATGGTTACTCTGTTATGTTTCATGTCTCTATACATTCAGTCTATATGTGGAAAGTTAACTTTATTCTTGCCTAGATGGTCTAGTATTGTTTCTTGTTGAATTGTTCTGCATTTATGGTTGTAGATTCCTTCCCTGCCAAAAGTCTCTTTAGCATCCCATTTTGGACTGTTCTCTGTCTCTGATTCTACACTTCCTGTGTTGCGAACTGTTTCACCTCTTGCCTAGTCCTGTGATCTTCCCACTGTCTCTCTGTCAGCTAGCGCTGTTGATTCCTGTGTTGCCAGGCTCACTGGGCTTTCCTGCTGACAGACTACATCAATCTGTGTGGAGATCAGCTCCTTGCTTACTCGCCCCTACCAGACACTGCTACTCTCTCAAGCTTCCGTCACTGCATATCCCTTGAGTGGAGAACCCATTCCATTAGCCTACAGTGGGTCAAATTACTCATTGTATTATTTCTGGTCGGCAGTCACTCCTATTGTGCCCTAAGCACCAGGCTCATCACTTGAAACCAGTCTCTCAGTCTTTAATACAAGCCTCTTGTTACACTCAAAATGCACAAATGTGGGCCGGGCTAGGCCAGGCAAGTGCGAAACTGTTAGCTACCACACATACAGTACCAGTGGCCAAAAAAGTATATTTGTACAGGGAGTCATTTGCCACACGACAGATAGAATAGAATAGAATAGAATAGAATAGAATAGAATGAGGCATTTATATAGCTATTTCATATGTACTACTGTACACCCAAAGCGCTTTACAATCATATTAGGGGATCTCTCCTCAACCGCCACCAGTGTGAAGCATCCACTTGGATAATGCAACGGCAGCCACAGTACAACGGCGCCAGTGCGCTCACCACACACCAGCTATAGGTGGAGAGAGGAAAGAGAGTGATAGAGCCAATTCAGTGGATGGGGATTATTAGGAGGCCATGATTGGTAAGGGCCAATGGGTGGAATGTGGCCAGGACACCGGGGTTACACCCCTACTCTTTTACGAAAAGTGCCATGGGATTTTTAATGACCACAGAGAGTCAGGACCTCGGTTTTACGTCTCATCCGAAGGACGGAAGGACTAGATATAGTAGTTATGGTGTGAGTTTAGTTGCTTCACTCAGTGAGTGACAACTATATTAATGTCAGTACTGACACCAGTCTCCTCTTATTAGCCAACTTTCCCTCAGATTCACAGACAAGGCTTAAAGCAGTAGTTCACTTTAAAATGAAAACTACCCCATGATTTACTCACCCTAAAGCCATCCTAGGTGTATATGACTTTCTTCTTTCAGACGAATACAATCAGAGTTAATGGCAGTGGATTGCAAACATCAGTTTGAAGCTCAAAAAAGTGCATCCATCCATTATAAAAGAACTCCACACAGCACCGGGGGGTAAATAAAGGCCTTCTGAATCAAAGTGATGAGTTTATGTAAGAAAAATATTCATATTTAAAACTTTATAAAGTAAAATTCAGGCCAAACGAACATACGGATTCGACTTAAAGGTATTGCGGAGGATCTTTCCTACTTTTAGAAAAGACCCGCCCTCTCCAATTTCTATTTGCTCCCGACCGAGAGGGAACGCCTACTAGCAGTGATTTTAAATGGATTTCTCCAAATAGCATGACAAACTTTACCTGTCTAGTAGAATCTTCGCGACTGCGGCATCAGTGGGAAGCCCAACATGTGCTTTTAGCGCACGCCAGCGTGTGAACGGCCTTACGTAAACATATCACCAGAATGATTGACACTTAGGTGGACCAATAGTATACACTACCCACCCGGAAGAAGAAAATCCTCCGCTATACCTTTAAGTCTAAAGCGCAACTTATGAGAGTAATGTGACGTACTGCTGATATTTACGCTACGCCCTAAACTACAAGTTGTGCTTTAGGCGCAAGTAGACTGTGTATGGCCGTTTGGCCGTAAGCTAGAATTTTTCTTTGTAACGTGTTAAATATTCATATTTTTCTTACACAAACTCATCGTTTTGATTCAGAAGGCCTATATTAACCACTGGAGCTGTCTGGAGTTCTTTTATAATGGATGGATGCACTTTTTTGAGCTTCAAACTGATGGTGCAATTCACTGCCATTATAAAGCTCGGAAGCGTCAGGGTGTTTATTAATATAACTCCTCTGAAAAATCTAATTATATCTGGAATTACAGCACTTCCTTATTTTGACGTTTCCAAATTTTCTTGCTGCCCTGCATGGTGCACCTTTGTGGAAAATAACAGTTGGTGGTTCAATTATTATTGGCATCCCATCGAATGTAAAAAGAAAATTACATTAATTTATATTAAAGAGTCTGATCACAAACTGTCAGGTATGATCCTCAATTGCATAACATTATAACAAATTTCTTATTCAATGGGTTTTGTGATGTACACAACATCACACAACAGATGCTACAGAGATGCCAATCCTATCCTGTTTCTCAATGGCTGGGTCACCAGATTTTAATTAGGGCTGTCAAATTCAAATTCGAAATTCGAATATTCGTTTGAATTGAAAATAAAAATCCACATTCTAATGCAAAGCCCGTGCATTTGAATATTAGGTGTGCGTCAGGTAGCTTTATCAGTTGGGCACGTAATGTGATAAGAGTCGTTGTTACATTTTGATGTTTTTTGTTAGCCTATCCAGTTAAACACACTAGATGTGGCGTTCAATTTTGGTCATTCAAAACAGTGCATAAATAGAGAAGCTCAATGCGAAGAAGATCTTGGGCTCCATCCGAAAGCTTAGGCAGCTAAGGGCAATTCCGCCCAAATCACTGCATGAAGTCAGACATATATCATAATATATTTTACTTATTCATTGCAACTTCAGTTTGAAACAGTAAATGTAAACAGGTGATTTTACCTAGCTGTCTGCAGCATCATAACTGTATTTTCTCCCTCATAAGTGCAGGTCGGTGTAAAGGTGACATAGATGTCAGGTAAACTGCTGCAGCGGGAGTAACCATGTCCACCACATGACATGCGACACACCTCAATGCCTGCATTCGTTGCCCAGGTGGTAAAAGCTTTCAGACCTGCAGATAGAGCATGCAGCTATAGAAAGAATAAAGAGAAGTAATAAAAAAAATAGATAAGAGACACTCAAATTGAGCTACAAAACAGGCAAGCATGTAAAAGATATATATCTAACACATATATCAAACTTTTTTTATAAAATATTTCTGCATACTTCTGGCAGCTCACTGAAGTCACCCTGATTAATGTCTCCTGAGATGCGATGGTATGTTTTACTCATGTATTGCCCCACAAAGTGGAAGGCATAGGCAGTGGCCAGCAGAGGAAATAGTTTATACTGCTGGGTCTGATAGTCCAAGATCTGTGGCTCTGGTTCTCTAAAAGAAAAAAAATATTTATTCCTGTAATATTTGTTTGAGCAAAAGTCTAAAAGGAAAACGCAAGAGAGTGAGAGACCCACCCTGGGCGTAGTTCAGACTGGTGTCGGACTGCACTGTAGCGAATGGCAATGGTGCAGGACTTGGAGAGAGCTCGCGCTGACTCCCCTACTATCATGGAGCGAATAAACACCATAGTGCCATATGTGAGCTTATCACTAGGAGGCTTCACATATGTACCGTCTGGCTCAACCTATGCAAGAACACACCAAGTAAAGCAATTACATTTGAGAATGCCCTAGTGGAAACAGTTTTCTTCATAATTAGTTTATTTAGTTAAAGTAAACCTCATAATTCAGAATCGTTCTTATTCTTTTTTATATTACTTATTGATAACATGTTGTTGCTTTTCAAAATCCTAAAATTCTGTTTATTTCCAGTATTAAATTATATTTTGTCTAGTCTTTTGGAATCCACTCACACTAAATGAGCACAAATAATTATAAACTATTTAAAATTAGAGATCTTCCTTGATTTTGCTCTAAACACAAGCGAAAACACAATTGTTGTAACCTTTTTATCTTTCTGTGTGTGCAGGATATGCTCACCTTGGCATACTTCATCAGCATATTCTCACGTGGAATCCTGACATTTTCCAGTTTCAAGTAGCCATTATCAACCTCATCAAAACCAAATTTGGGGCCAATATCACCGACCACCACACCTGTTCAAACACAACAGATATGAAAACAATGGCTTAATTATTGAAGACTACATTCTGTGTACAAATCATATTACTAGACAAATGTCTAAGCATCTACGTATCGGGCTGTCAAATTGTACATAAAAATTAATTTAGTAAATTATTATTAATCTTAAATAATAATATCTAAATACAAAGTCTATTACAACAAGATACTGCAGAACAACTAACAATTAAACTGAGTTTCATTCAGCTTTTCTTTAACTGCTGTTCTTTTAAGTCTCGTTTGAATTTTTTGTCAGTTACTGTAACGTTTGCCATGTGGTACTGTCAAGTTTATATTTAGGCATTTGACTAGAAAGAGCGAAGGGTGTGATTTTTCTTTTCAGTTCACCAAGTTAAGAAAATTTAACGGAGTGTTGGGTCCTTAGAGATTATTTTATTTTTGTATACATTTGTGGAATTAGCTACTTTTGCCACCACCCCCTACCTCTTGCAAATCCAACAAATCATCATGTATAAGTTATTGGACTGTCCTTTTTTAGTTGTTGCCATAACAGTGTAACTTGGTTTTAAAATCCAATAATTGTAAACAATATTTTTAAAACACTATTGCATAGGCTCAGTGTAAGATGAATCAATAGGTTTTTGGTCCAATTGCACAGCGCAACAATTAACAAGAAAAAAAATTGCATTTCATTGGTGTACGTAATAATGTACAATTCCCATTTTTGGAAGGCAACATGTGATTGTGAAATCTAGTACAAAGTGGCATATAATTGTAATAAGATAAAGCAATCATTCCATAATCTGGTGACTGTGTAACAACAACTGCAGTCTTTCTAAACTAGGGATGCCAAACTCGGCTCATGGCGGTCCACATTCCTGCAGAGTTTAGTTCCCTGCTCCACCAAACATACATGTAGTTTTCAGATAATCCTAAAGAACTTGATTAGCTGGATAAGGTGCGTTTAATAAACTCTGCAGGACTGTGGCCCTCGAGGAACTGAGCTTGTCACCCCTGATCTAAACAGTCTTATAGTCATATAATACCATATAAAACAACAAAAACCTCACACATATGCTCCATTCTGTATCTCTCTATATATCATCACAACTTTTAGGGACATACACCAACTCAAGGTTCTGTACCTGGCAGTGGCATGTGTGTCTTCATACTGCGAATGGGTGTGATGAAGGCATGTAGGCCATGACACTTGCCCTGCGTGTACAGCTGAGCCAGGACTATAGCATGATTTGAAGTTTTACCCACTAGAAAGACAGAGAGTAAATTAATAATAATAATAAAACTAATGTTATGTAATCAGTTGTACACAGAGCCATTTTATATTTGACATAAAATTGTGTGATTTGAGCAGGGCTTACTCACATCCACCTGGCCACCATTTAATAGAGGAGATTGTTGGGCTGTTCAAAACAAACTCTTGGGTGGAAGGGTCGTAAGTAGCAGTGGTTTCAAGAGCACGAATATGTGTACCTAGAAGGATATTATACATGTGACATAACACAGACAACTGTAACTACATATTACAGATTTACGAGTAAATCAAAGTGAAATTCATGCATACTTCATGCAGTTTCAAAGTCAAGTATTGCCTATTATTTAAACAAATATCTAGGACTGAGCAAATTAACAAGCTCTAATTCCCTTAGTGGTTCAGTATGTAACAGTATTTATAATCTTTAAGTTTAAAAGTTCTAATAGCATTGTTAAGGTAACCCTTGTAGGTGTTTGACAGCAAAAAAATAGATACTCTTTAGTCACTAACTCACTCTCAATTTTTTTGAAAACCAAATTTTTTCAGAATTTATAAAAACAATTCTGTTTACTTTGAAAATAAAGCATATTAGAATCAATCGAGAGTCAATCGGCTATCTTTATCAGACAACAGCAAAACACACCTGTGGCATTGATTCTAAAAAGTATATCAAACGTTTTTCTGAAAATTCTTCCCAACACCGTTGCTAAAGTTCCCACAAATGTATTGCACTTGTAGGTTGCTTTGTATACACCTTTCAACCTAGTTCATCCCAAATCAGATAGATGGAGTTTACATAAGGAGAATGTAATGTGCTGGCCATTGCTTTTGGTTCAGGGTGCCACTGACTCTGGATCCAATAAAAGAACCCTAGACCATTAAGCTTCCAGCTCCATGTTTAGAAGTTAGTGTCGACAGTATCCAACAGCAGTGCCGCAGAGCCATACGGACCACCAAGCCAGCTGTATCAAGATGGAAGTTAAGGCAAAGTGTATAGCCTCAGGGAGGTTAGGGTTAGTGGAGGTGGAGTTAGGCATTTGTCAGCTCTACCCAAACTTCTAGTCTGAGACTGCTGGCCTGGCACTGCTAGTTAGAAACTACTGTCAGGTGGATATGTATCATTGGTGTCATATAATTAGTAACCATCCTTTATGTCAGTCTGTCTTTCTTTGATATTTGCCATTTTCTTGCCATTATGATAGCTATAAAATACTGTCCACATAATGCAGTAACAGAGAGGATGCAGTAACAAAATTTCTACAAAATCTGGAAAAATCTATAAGACGACGAGACTGATCCAATACAGTCCAGCGCTTCAGTATAGTAATGTGCGTGCAGGTAGGTTGCCAGATTTGTTACCGTGCCCCATCTCAGTCTGCGCGTAGGTGCCAATAATCTCCAGGTTCCATGCTGGCATGAAGAAAGTTTCCAGTTGTTCAGGTGAGGATTGGTTCAACAGCGTCGGCAGGAACATGCCCAAGTGCAGATCAAGGGGCTCTGGACGCCCTCGGTGCACACAGCTTTGATAGGGCAAGGGTCAAAGTGAGCGGGGAATTTAAAGAAAAAAAAGGTGCAAGAAAGAAATAGAAAGGCAAGTAGAAAGAATATTTGTTGAGATAGCAGAGAATCAAACAAGGGGGTTAAGAACGAAAAGGAGAAATGTCAGAAGAGTAAAGTAAGAATGTGGGTTTGTATGAATGTAGACGAATAGGGATGGGATTAAAGATGATGGACAGAAAATGACAAAAAAAATAGAGAAATCATTTTTAAGCAGGTCATGCAGATGCTGATTAAACATCAGATTTAATAATGATTAATAATTATAAATATATAATTTAATTATATATAAATCAATTATAATAATAACAACAACAACATTTTACTGCTGTAAAAATAAACTGTATTTCTTAAAACAGAAGCTCTTCAATGGCAATAAATACAATTTCAAAGAATGCATAAAAACATGCATAAGGTATAACAAGTTTACTCGAATAGTATATACATTTTTTAACAGCAACGGAACATAAAAAAAAAGGTATTTAGGCTGCATCCTTGTTTATCTAGCAAAAGGCAAAACAGCATTTATGTTGCAGACTAAGGGCCCATTCATACAGGATTCACTCGTGTTCAAAAACATATAGAGCTGGATGTTGATATAGCTTTTCTACATTACTCGACAACACAATGCATCTTAAAAACATGGCAATTGTGGTATGAATAACTGAGGATAAGGAAAATGGAAAGAAAAACATCTACAAAAGTCTCCATTTAATAATCTACTTAAACGGGGAAAGAACAAAATCTCCAAAGCGGTTTCTCAAGATTGTTTCAATAATATTAATATAATATATACCTAAATATTTATGCCCAGCTAAAGCACACGCGTGTTGAGGAGAAAATAGTAAATGCCTCTATCAAAAATCTTACTTTCAAGAGAGAAACAAAAGGGTGACCTGTCTGTCCCATATTCCCAGCAGATACATTTCCTTCCTCTAACTGACGCTTCAGCACAAAGAAGCCATTACTCTCTGCTGCAACATTGCCAGCTGCTTCATCCCTCTTACAAACTTACTGTCTCACACTCCTACTAAAATTAGAGTTTTCATTAATAAAACTACCGTAATACATTTTGTACAAAAAAAATCGAAATGCATTTAATTTACACATATACAGTACAAAACAGGATCAACTACTGTATAACAGGCACGTGACATATTTCAAACTAAAAACCTGGACCAGACTTACAGTAGCCATCAAAATAAACATTACAGGCTGTGGTTGACGTGCAATCCTTTTTCCTTAATGTTTGTGTGCTAATAAGGTCAGGATGGAAATTTGATTTGGAAAAGTGGACTAATATATACAGGACGGGATAGAAAATGTTTTAATGAAAGGTGAACAACACTAGGTTAAATCAGGAGCACTTATTTTCTGCTATTGAGTGACTATAGCCAGCTAACAATTCATTATACTTTAGGAGACCATAAAACCTGAGAATATGACCATACTGAGCTGTCAACACCTGCAAGGGTCATGCTTAACTGCATGTACTGTTAACTCTAAACCCCCAAAGGACAACACTTTCATTTTGGTCTAAAGAAAGAAAGTACATTTGCCTTAATTGTCTGGGAGAGAGAGAGACTGACCGTGGCCAAGCTCTGTCTGAGCATAGGTGCCTAACATTTGGAATGACTCGGCTAATGGGATCCATTTTTTGCGCTGTTCAGTAGTGCACTGGCTGTTTAAGGTGGGTATGAACATGACATAATGGACACCAAAGGGCTCTTGATACACACCCTTCGCAACACTGCAGGATGGAAGAGACATGTATAAAACTTCAACTCGAGATACAAATAGATATTTAGTTACAGAAATGTACAGTTTTACAGGCAAAGATATGTACTGTACATGTTTCTACAGAACTGATTTGAATAAATCATTAATTAACAGTGAACACAGTGGCTGCACTGGTTGATGCTAACTCAACTATTTTCATTGTGCTAAATGTGTATTATAAGTGAACTTTCAAGCATGTCTGAATCACCTAAATGTGAATAATAGCCAGTTAATTTCCTTCTGCTAATTCAGTTTAAGAATATGGGTGGAGTTGGTAGCTCTGGCTTCAATTGCCTTTGACACACTTTTAATCAGAGACCTTTGCTCAGGCTGTCTCTTTAAACACATTGGAACTTGCCTTTGCCTTTGGTGAAAGATAACTAAATAATGTAATGTGAAAAAATTATGCACATTTACAATGTTTCTATTTATTTAAAAAACGAATAATAATAAATAGAAAAATAAACAGGACATTTTTACTCCAAATGGAGGAAAATGTATTCTTTCAGCAATGTGGGCACAATGAAGCAAAAATCATACATGACATGTCATTCGATTACAGGGATGCTGAGACAAAAGTGGAAAAGACACCAGGGCACTCGTGAAGGAGTAACTTACTTTCATATTTGTTAAGACCGTGAATTTAAAAAGTGGAAAAATTGTAATGATAAGGAATGAGTAGACTAGATGAATAGACAAAATTTTGACATAATTTTTTTATCATTTTTTATCATTTTATATGAACTTTACAACTCAACTGTTTTCTATCTTCTAAACATATTCAATATAGGGTTATTTCAGGTTGATTGAGACACATTTTCCCAGGCATCTCAATGGCAAAATGTGTCCCAATCAACATGAATAATTCATCCTACCATATATACCATAACTGAGAGAGTTTCTTGAATCATGACAAATATGCATACCTCTTGTAGGAGTAAATCTCCTCTGGATCAGAGATACCATATTCCCTAAGTTTCAGAATCATCTGAGCACTCTTACGCACTGCTGCATCGTATCTCTCACTGCGGGAGAGGAAGTTCAGGTCTTCATGCTGGAAGTCTGGATCACTAATGACCAGAGACTCTAGGGAAGAAAAATAAAGCAATATAGGTGATAGGTGACAAACTGTACAGGTTATTTTTTTACATGGGTATAGAAACATTTAAGAGGCTAGGTGCCAGATGTATGACACACACACAAAAGAGAGAAAGAGAAAATAATGATGATAATGAAATGGGGGTCCCTGCAAATACTCAGGTCAAATGACTTGATATAAGAATCACCTCAAAGTAGCATGGCAGCTGTGAGAGGGGCACTGACCTCAAGATAAATTAAATGTTTCTCTTATCTGAATGGTATATGTCATTTTCATGAGAAACACATTGTACAACTAAAAAAAGAACAGCAATAGTTTGCAGACACAAATAGGAAAAAAATATTTTTGGGAAAATAGCAATAAATAATTTCGAGACATTTTTATGTTTCTGCCCTTACAAGGAATAGTTTTTAAGAGTTAATTATGTTAAGATTTAGACAGGTTTTCGATTTAACTGTTTTGCTTTTTTTTGCATACGACACAGGAGTATGGACAAGACATGACTGGAGACTCAAGCTCAGTGCATGAGAACACTGAAGTTCATGAGTCAACTCAGCCACAGAAGGCACATAAAAAGACTGTAAGCAAAACTACATGCCATTACAATAGCTGCTAAAACTTTTTAAAAATGATATAATAAATAAGTGCAGATGATATATCAGATAATTCTGATCACAGCTGACCTATTTCTCTCCTCCTGCGAGTCTTTTCTGCACCACCGTCCAGAATATTCGTAAGGATCTCCAGGTTAAAAGATGCATTTTCACGTTCACGGCTAATATCAGGATTCATGACTGTTCCGTTGTACTTTCTTCTGGACGACGTGCCTTCTGCTTTGTGTAAGTTACTTTTATTGATGTTGTATAACGTTTCAACTCTGGCCTAGTGGAGTTTGTTACTTCCTGGAAAGCGGGCAATTTCTACGTCAGTTGTGTGTTGGCCAATAGAGCTCTGATAACTCACTGGGCGTGACCCTCTCTTGGTGTTTTACGGCAAGGCAAAAGAATCACAATTATCCCCTGTGATCTAAAATAAAAATAAATAAAAAAGTCTGCTTGGGTATGAAAAGGCGTTTTAATATGAGTTACGCCCCTTTTGCCTTTCCATAAATGTTACAAAAGTAAAGCTGAACGCAACACAAAAATACATAATTATTATGATATAAATCAAACATAGCCTAAGCAAATGCAAAGAAACACCGACGCGTAAACATTTTGTAACATATTTGTTATGTAACGTTATGTTTATTTTTTACAGTCTATCCAAGGACCACGGGAACTTTTTTTAAAACTGTTTTATTTAAACAATGTCATGTACAATGGCAACAAAAATATAGCATTACAATATGACAGCAGGATCAGGTACAAAAGTGCATTACAGAAAAGAAAGATAAATAAATATATAGAGCTATGTTTGCTTTTGAAGTAATATTCTATATTGTATCAGAAGGTTATACATTTTCATCCTTTTTAGGGCATTTGAAAGAAACTCGTGAAAGAATTGTGAAATGCACAAAAACGTTCCGTTTTCAGCTCCTCCCTCACCGATCAGTTTCATGCAGGCGCAGCCGATGTCGAACACTGTTGTCTGGAGAGAAGTGTGAAGTAACTAAAATACTTAATTTCTAATGACTCCAGTCTAGAAATGTGGAAATGTAGCCTCATGAAGCGATGAGTCTTTCCCATAGACAGTATGGTCTTTCCCCTGACTTGTTCCGGGAAAAGATTCAAACAAAGCTTCGAGAGTGTCGAGAACAGCGCCATCTGGTGCTTATTAAAATAAAGCAGCCAGAAGCCTTTGTAAGAAGCTGTCAGATGAAGAAGCAACCACAATAAAAGCCTTACTCGTTTGTGTGATTTGTCCATTAAATAAATTCCTTTACCCATTAAAGTGTGACAAAACTCTCCACACACACACATTTTTATTAAGAAATAAAAGCTGTTTCACAGTGTTGGGGCTGAGTCTATTTTTCCTCTTAGACCCAGCCTTAGAGAACACTCTTTCACATGGTACAGAGGAGGCCGGGGTACAAATAAACTGTGATGCCAATTTATATAGATGGGGATAGACATGTTTCTGCATTCTCCAGTATTCAAGTGTATCTTCAGCTCTTTGTATGTTTGACTCTGTAAGGTATTTATTCACTTCTACGATCACATCAGAAGTGGCATTTGAGCTTTAGCACTGTCCAATAGAACCCAAAGGTTTCCACCTCAGAAGTGTGAGGAGAAAAAAAATTGACTGGGAGTGACTGTACATGTACATTGACTGAATATAAGACACATCAACGGTGGACAATTATAAAATACAATAAAAAATAAAATAATAATATATTTTTTTTTTTTTCTTCTTTTTTAGAAATGCATACGTACATTGGAAGCTATAAGCTCAAAATATTCCCAGATAGGGTAAGTCTTCCTTTTTTTTTTGGCTGTTGCCATTGCTCTAAATACAAACCCTTCACAAAACACCAACACCCTATCCCCTCTCCCCTAAGCCCACCCTAACCCCAAACACACCAATTACCTAAAAAACAAAAGTGCAAAGTACAGTTTCAAAGTACAGCACTCTCCTCACAAACCCATCAACCAGACTGAGCCAACAAGGACTCGTTAAGTAATGCTGGGTACACACCAAAATAGGGGACATTCTACCATAAACGTTCATTATCTGTCCTTGAATTGTTACAGTGAATAAAAAAGTATTTCATCCAAAAAATTCTAAAACTGGCTCATGGTTGATTTCTGCGAGTAGTTTTTTTTTCTTTATTAAAAACACTTATGAAAATTACAAATCCTGTCCTTGTCCTCAGCCAAATTGGAGGTACAGCTTGTTTTGTTACGCTAAAAAGTGTTATTTAGAAAGAAAAAAACTCAATAACAAGTTTAAGCTGTTATCATTCACATCAATTGATCAAAAACATTAAATTATATATCAATTCTACAAATAAATACTATTTTACAACTGTCCCTATGTTTTCGGTCAGTCCTGTCATGTTTACATAAAACTCTACATAAAATGTGTGAAATACGCCTTTAAAGGTATGACTCAGAGTAAGTGACATCATTTGACCCAGGTGAAGCTGACATTGATCAAGGCTGAATTCTGTCATTGAATTGTATGATTTTAAGCTTGTTTTTGTATGTTTTTTTTAGGAAGACGAGCTAAAGGGTCAGGCCCTGTCACGGTAAAACATCCCAAAAAATAATGAAAATGTTTTAAATCCAAACCATGGCTAAAAAGGTTACTGACATTCATTGCTTGCATGTTAACAGTTTTTATGCTAGCATGCTATAGCAGGCTGAGTAATGGCAGTTTAAAATGGCCGACCGTCAGGCCCTGTCACATGTCACAGGGTGCTTCTCAATATCCCTCCTCGTCTCCTCGCTCCTCCGTCCTTCATCCTATGACCCGGAAACCGATCAAGCTCATCCATCTTGAAGGACATCTCAATTCTCTAATTGTACTGTGAGGGGGCGAGGATCGAGGAGGCTTCCTGAGGAGACATAAGCGAGGATACACTGGTGTATCCTTTGCGGAAGTGTTTTATCGACTAAACGTGACGCACACATCAATTCTCCTCCCCCTTCTCATCGGTCACAATCATTTTAATTTATACTTTACGTTTGCAGTTTATATAAACCACACATCACAGATTTCAAAAGGGTATCTTGCTTTATTATTTATTTATTATTAATTATTTAAATAACCAAACTTCAACAACATAAGGGCAGATCCTTTGAGCGCTGCTGATGACGCTGAGAAGTGACGCTCGAGTGATCAAGTGTTCCAATGTAGAAAAAAAAGCTTTCATTCAATTCCTTTCATTCATTCAATTCAATTCTTATTTGTGCATCCTCCTTTTCTTTCCTTGCAGCCTTCCCTCGCGTCCTCCAGGGGGTGGAGCTGAGACGCGAGGAAAGGAAGCAAGGAAAGGAAACGAGGATGCACAAATAATTGAGAAGCACCCACAGTCTTGTGACACAGCCTTACAAATGAAAGTTATTGTTCTTTTTTATTACCTTTATTGCATATAATATGCATTTAACGCATGCCATAGTGTCACAGGTCAGGTAGGCCAAGCCAGACTGCACCCACCTCTAGACCAAGATCACCCTGAGGAGCTTGTCAAAGGAGGAGGCAGGAGACAGGAATAAAAGAATAACAACTTTATTTAATGTCTAAAAGCAATTTGAAAATCCTAATCTAAAATCCTCTTCTTTCCTTTCCCCCAGGAATCCAAGGCAACACCGTGGTAAGTTATGGACAGGTAGGTATCGCAGGTGAGTAGGTAGGACAGGGCTCACTTCCTTTTGGCGCTGGTGCCAGACTCGCAGTGGTGAGTGACGAACAGGTGGGTATCCCAGGTGAGTAGACGGTCGGAGCTCACTTCCTTCTGGCGCTGGTGCCAGACTCACAGTGGTAAGTGACGAACAGGTGGGTATCCCAGGTGAGTAGACGGTCGGGGCTCACTTCCGTCTGGCGCTGGTGCCAGACTCACAGTGGTAAGTGACGAACACCACACAAGGGACCTCCGGGCCACAGCAACCTCAGGGTCGTCGGCGGAGCAGAACTCTTTTTGAACAGGCCGGATCAGGACCTCCAGCAGAGATGTACGGTTCTTACGTGGGTTGTAAAGGGCGGGCACTTCAAACCATACAGGTGGGTCTCAGGGCTGCAACAGACTCAAGCTGAGCGGGGCTTTCGCTGGGGCAGACAGCATAACACTTCAAGCAGGGGTAAACCGTTCTCACGTGTGTTGCAGGGGCAGAGTCACAAGCTGAGCGGGCCTTCACTGGAACAGACAGAATCAACACTTCAAATAGAGTTGAACAGCTCTCACATGGGTGGCAGGAGACGGAGTCACAAGCTGAGCGGGGCTTTCACTGGGACAGACAGAATCAATACTTCAAATAGAGATGAACAGCTCTCACATGGGTGGCAGGAGACGGAGTCACTAGCTGAGCAGGGCTTTCACTGGGACAGACAGCATAAAAACTTCAAGCAGAGGTAAACAGTTCTCACGTGTGCTGCCGGGGACAGAGTCGCAAGCTGAGCGGGGCTTTCACTGGAACAGACAGCATAAAAACTTCAAGCAGAGATAAACAGTTCTTATGTGTAGTGTGCACACGGGGGCTTTTCCTTCTGACATCCAACAGGTAACTACAATCGATCTTACTAGGCTCTTATGATGAACGGTAGACCAGCATGACACATGGGGAGTGCACGGCAATAAAAGATAAATCTTCCACACACACGCGACAGTCCAACTCCAAACATGCAACGTGATGGGAAACGTCAATTCCAGCACTACAAATCCACTCTTCAAGTGCAAAATAAGGCCAACACTCACCCAGAGGTCTCGATCTGAAGAGCCGATGATCGTCAGAGTTGGGACAGATGTTGTGAATAATTTCCTCACCACTACAAGCGGGCTTCACTTCGCTATCTCCAATGGTCAAGGAGGAGGCGAGAGATCGACAAGGAATCAGTATATTTCACTCAGTGCGATGTATACCACGTGATCCGAGCACTCCAAACCAGTATCCAATTTAGTGTAGAAAACATGCGTTTATGAGATTCAATTTGTCAATCACTCATCTCACTCTTTTCCAGTCCAGGCGACGAATTCCACTCTTCAAACTGCCCTCAGATCCCACAAGCAACACTCCTCTTCTTTCACGATGATCCTTCAGCTGCAACACTCTACAAACATTTCCCAACGGGAGAGAACCACTCCAGATCGACGGGGGAAGACAACGAAACAACAAGCCAACACGGAGAGAGAACACTCAGCCTTCTCTTCCCCTTGTGTTTTATCCTCTCCAAACGCTGGCACCACCTCAATCAGACACTCAGAGTGAAGTCCCCACACCTGTTGTCAATCTGCCGTTTAGTTGTCATGACGACAGACACACACACAAGCCCGGGGACAGTGTTACACTAAAAGTGCCCCGGCGGGAACACTTCTCCGGTGGGAATAGTTCCGGGGATTATTTGTCACCCCGTGACATACCCCCCTGCCAAACCGTTCTAGTCCCGAGAACGGTCTCCAGACACCCAGTCTCCGTACCTGGCTGGAGGCTGACCCCGATTCTCTCGCTGAGAACGTCGTGGTGGGGAGATGGGTGCTTCAGGTCGTGGTCCTAGGCCTAGGCCCCTCGGGATCACTGCCCATCCTACCAGTGGGGGCGTCCAAGTCGTCTCGGCCGGTGGGTCCTCTACCACTGGCTTTGGGTAATTCGGGCAAAGGCGGATCAGGTTACGGTGTAGCACCCGTTCGGGGCCCGTCTTACCTTCGGGCCGTAAGGCATATACAGGTTGGTCCGGATGGGGTTGTCGCTGAACGACGTATGGCTGAGCCTCCCATCGGTCGCTCAATTTTCCCTTCCCTTGCCGGCGATTGTCCCGTAGCAGCACCCTCTCCCCGGGCAGTAGCGGGGCTTCTCGGACGTCCTATCGTACAGTCTCTTGCTCTTTAACGCCGCCTGATTAATCCGGCCAGCGACTTGTTCGTATGCGGACTGGAGGCGTCGGTGGTGGTTCGCTACCCAGTCGGACCGACTACTTCCCTCTTCTCCCCCAGTGGTTCCCATGAGCATATCCATTGGGAGCCTCACATGTCTGCCGAACATCAGGTAGGTAGGGGCATAACCGGTAGTACTGTGTATGCTGTTGTTATACGCCTGTATCACTGCTGGGAGCCGATCAGCCCAATGGCCCTGCTGCTCTTCCTCCAAGGTTCCCAACAAGCCCAGCAAGGTTTGATTGAATCTTTCACACAACCCGTTCCCTTGAGGATGATAAGGGGTCGTATGGGTCTTCTTACATCCGTACAGTTGGCATAATTCATGAATCACTTTCGACTCGAAATTGGCCCCTTGGTCTGAATGGAGGATTTCAGGGCATCCGAATGGCTGGATCACGTACTTCCAGAGAGCGTTAGCAGTGGTCAGGGCAGTTTGGTCCACAGTGGGGATGGCCCATGCATATTTGGTGAACAGATCGGTGACAACGAGAATATTCTGGATCTGGTCCACCGGCCGTCCCAAAGTGAGGAAGTCCATTGCCACCAGGTGCAGAGGTGCCCTGGCCTGAATCGGGACCAGCGGTGCCCGTTTCTCCCTCCTGGACTTGAACAAGGTGCAACGTGGGCATCTCTGAAGGTAAGTCCTGGTGGTACCCTCCATCCCAGGCCAGTAGAAATGTCGCCTCAACAAGGCCAATGTCCTCTCTTGCCCCTGATGTCCCATCCTAGCATGATACGCCTCCAGTAAAGCCTGCCACCGTCCTTCGGGGACCACGATCTGACAGACCTCCTCTCCTCGGCCGGGGTCCTGGAGCGTCCTACAGAGCACCCCATCCCTCAAATAGAGCCTTTCCCTCTGTCCCAGCAGGCCTCGCACACTTCGGGTCTGAGTTCGACGTTCCGCCCCCTCGGGCCAGATCTTCTGCTCCAACCATGTCCGTACCTGCAGCACATCTCCATCCTCGCCCTGCCACAGTCTCCAGCGTTGTGGGTCCCACCCCCAACACGGAGGGGGGTCCTCAGGCGTCTGCCCTGGTGCTTCCACAACTCCCACCATTAATCCCTCGTCGGACCCCAGTCCTGGGGCCGGTGTATGGTCTGCCGATCCTTCACCCGGTAACCTGGATAACACGTCAGCGTTGGTGTGCTCTCTTCCTGGCCGGTACTGGATCTGATAATCAAAGTTGGCCAGTTGCGCCACCCAGCGTTGCTCCACTGCCCCTAGTTTGGCCGTTTGTAGATGCACCAGCGGGTTATTATCCGTGACAACCCGTACCTTGGCTCCCCACAAGTAGTCTTTGAATTTTTCACCCAGCGCCCACTTCATGGCCAGTAGCTCAAGTTTAAAGGAGCTATAATTCGAGTCATTCTTCTCTGCGGGGTGTAAGCTTCAGCTTGCATAGGCGATTACTTTCTCCTCTCCTTGTTGTTTCTGCGCCAAGACGGCTCCCAACCCTAGCTGGCTAGCATCGGTGTACAGGATGAATGGTTGAGTGAAGTCGGCATAGGCCAATATCGGGGCCTGTAAGAGTTCCTGCTTGAGCTGCTGGAAAGCGGCTTCGCAGGCTGGGTCCCATTGAATGGGAGGGGACCCTCGACCCCGTGCTCGACCCGTGCCTCCCAACAGCTGGTTAATGGGTTTGGCGATTTTGGAGAAGTCCTTAATGAAGCGCCTATAGTAGCCCACGAAGCCCAGGAATGACCGAACTTGGCGCACCGTCTGGGGAGCGGTCCACTCTTGCACCGCCCTCACTTTTTCTGGGTCAACGGAGATCCCTGCCGCACTGACCACGTGCCCCAGAAACTTGACCTCTTTACGGAAGAGCTGGCACTTGTCGGGCTGTAACTTCAGTCCATAGCGCTCTAGGGAGCGGAAGACTTGCCCAAGAAGTTCCAGGTGGGACTTGAAATCGGGGGAGTAAGTGATGATGTCGTCAAGGTAGACGAGGGTGGTATCCATCACTTGGCTGCCCAAACAACGCTGCATCAGCCGCTGGAACGTGGCTGGGGCGTTGCAGAGGCCGAACGGCATCCGGTCCCATTCATAAAGGCCGAAAGGGGTGGTGAATGCCGTCTTCTCCCGGTCGCGCTCGTCCATTTGCACCTGCCAATAGCCGCTGGCCAAGTCGAGGGTGGAGTACCAGGCAGCTTGAGTGAGGCTCGTAAGAGAATCTTCAACCCCCGGCAACGGGAAAGCATCCCTCTTGGTTACCTGGTTCAACCGGCGGTAATCTACACAAAACCTCCAGGAACCCGTCTTCTTACGGACCAACACTATTGGTGCGGCCCAAGGGCTGCTGCTCTCACGAATAATCCCTCTATCAAGCATTCCTCGCAACAGGGTGCGGACCTCCGTGTACAAGGTCGGGGGTACAGGTCGGTAGCGCTCTCGGCTTGGTGCAGCGTCCCCAGTTGGAATCTGGTGTTTTACCACATCAGTGCGGCCATAGTCCTCCTCGTGAGTAGAGAACAGGTGTTGCCATCCCCTCAAGAACTCTTGCAGTTGTCCCACTTGTTCTTCCTCCAGCCCGTCACCCCGTAAAGACTCTCCCTTTAAGTGAGCAGGCAATCCTTCTACCTCCTCCACTCCTGGACCGGCCCGCGCTAAAGCCACTTCGACCACTGTAGGACTCACCCGCTTAAAGTTAACTTCGCCCTGCTCACGAACCTGCTGCGGTCTTACTGAGGTCACCCGGGCCAAACATTGGTGATGATACAGGTGGATAAGGAAGGGGTTCGTGTTCCTCACTCTTACTGAGACTCGGCCTCCCTGAACAGTTGCCAGTCCTCGAGCTATCTCCACCTTGGGACCCTCTTCGTGGGGCTCCACCATCACCCACTCTTGCGGATGGTAACGTCGAGGGGGCAGCCTGGCCCAGACTACAGTCTCACTTCGAGCTGGGATAGACAGGGCGTAGCGACAGGCCACTCTCCCCGTGCTCTCCCGGTCATGCTGTTGTTCGGCCAGATATATCCGGCGGCAATCGGCCCTGATACGGTCCCACTCCTGTACGGCTGGGGTTACAGCTGCTCGTGCCGGTCTACTTCGGAATAGCTCTTCCCAGCAATCCGAGATGACATTCATCCCAATCAGGGCGCGATGGGACCCTAGACACGGGTCTCGGACAACTACCACCCCCTTCTGAGGCACTACAACTCCATGGATCTTCAAATCGGTCACAAGGTATCCTACGTACGGTATGTCCAGTCCATTTGCCCCATGCAGCGTCAACCAGGGGGCCTCCACAGGCGATCTACCGTTGGTGCCAAACAGCTCATGGGCCAAACTTTCGGTGAATAAGGTCACTTGGGAGCCTGTGTCCAAGAGACAATGTATCTCCTGACCATTAACTTGGGTCACCACCACTGGGCAGCGGCCTATCAGGCGACTCTGGGGGGATGTGGAAGAAGAGGGGTCTAATACGGGGGTCCCGACCACTTGACCCACAGTGGCCGGAGACTCTAAAAACCCCCTTGTGATGCCCATCGGGCAGAGCATTGGCGAAAGTAATGCCCCGACTCTCCACAGCCATTACAAATGGGCCAACCATGTTCGTCCCACTGGAATCGGGAGCCCACTGACCGGGGAGGACGGCGTTCGAAAGGGCGATTCCCGTCGGAGTAAGCCCGTTCCCGAGAGTGAAAAGGTGGCTGCAGGCGCTCTCGACGAAGCTCTTCCATGACAGACTTGGACAACTCGGACATTTGTTCCTGAACATCTCGCTTCAGTTCTTCCCGGAGGACCTGCTTCCAATCGGGTGCCGTAATGGCCAAGGGGGATTCAACGACATTGGTAGCCAAACAGCTGGGGGTTTCCACATGCTCCGCCTGGTCGCGCTCAAGAGCCAGGGCTTCTTGCCTCAGCTCTTCGAAAGTCATGTCTGGTCCTCTCCGAAGCTGCACCCGCAGGCTCTGACGTACGGGACCCTCTCGCAGCCCCAACAGGAATTGATCTCGCAGCAACACCTCTCCTTCCCCCAGGCCATGGTCCTGCCTTCCCGTGAGTCTGGAAAACTGCTCCCGCAGTTGCAAGGCGAATGCCCGAACAGATTGCCGGGGACCCTGGCGAGAATTGAAAAACTTCGTCCTCAGAGCAGCTACCGGAGTGGTATCTCCATACTGCCCCGTAAGAAAATCAAAAATAGCCTGGACCGTCGCACGGTTGGCTTCTGGTGCTGCCTGAACTTCTCTTCTCGCCTCCCCCTCCAGAGAGTTCAAAACGAACTGGACCTTCTGCAGAGCACTCAGACCTTGAAGCCCCGCCAGGTATTCCACCTGGGTCTTCCACAGGGACAGACTTACTTCGGACCCCGGGCCTCCGTACCTCGGGGCCCATGGGGCACCCATGAAAATCGGCATGACAGGTTGCCGAGCCCCAGGCGCTTCCTCCTCCGCCATCTCAACCTCTGATCGCTCAACTCAAGGTGAACCCTGCCGACTACGCCAAATCTGTCACAGGTCGGGGTAGGCCAAGCCAGACTGCACCCACCCCTAGACCAGGATCACCCTGAGGAGCTTGTCAAAGGAGGAGGCAGGAGACAGGAATAAAAGAATAACAACTTTATTTAATGTCTAAAAGCAATTTGAAAATCCTAATCTAAAATCCTCTTCTTTCCTTTCCCCCAGGAATCCAAGGCAACACTGTGGTAAGTTATGGACAGGTAGGTATCGCAGGTGAGTAGGTAGGACAGGGCTCACTTCCTTCTGGCGCTGGTGCCAGACTCGCAGTGGTGAGTGACGAACAGGTGAGTAGACGGTCGGAGCTCACTTCCTTCTGGCGCTGGTGCCAGACTCACAGTGGTAAGTGACGAACAGGTGGGTATCCCAGGTGAGTAGACGGTCGGGGCTCACTTCCGTCTGGCGCTGGTGCCAGACTCACAGTGGTAAGTGACGAACACCACACAAGGGACCTCCGGGCCACAGCAACCTCAGGGTCGTCGGCGGAGCAGAACTCTTTTTGAACAGGCCGGATCAGGACCTCCAGCAGAGATGTACGGTTCTTACGTGGGTTGTAAAGGGCGGGCACTTCACACCATACAGGTGGGTCTCAGGGCTGCAACAGACTCAAGTCACAAGCTGAGCGGGGCTTTCGCTGGGGCAGACAGCATAACACTTCAAGCAGGGGTAAACCGTTCTCACGTGTGTTGCAGGGGCAGAGTCACAAGCTGAGCGGGCCTTCACTGGAACAGACGGAATCAACACTTCAAATAGAGGTGAACAGCGCTCACATGGGTGGCAGGAGACGGAGTCACAAGCTGAGCGGGGCTTTCACTGGGACAGACAGAATCAATACTTCAAATAGAGATGAACAGCTCTCACATGGGTGGCAGGAGACGGAGTCACTAGCTGAGCAGGGCTTTCACTGGGACAGACAGAATCAATACTTCAATTAGAGATGAACAGCTCTCACCAGGGTGGCAGGAGACGGAGTCACTAGCTGAGCAGGGCTTTCACTGGGACAGACAGCATAAAAACTTCAAGCAGAGGTAAACAGTTCTCACGTGTGCTGCCGGGGACAGAGTCGCAAGCTGAGCGGGGCTTTCACTGGAACAGACAGCATAAAAACTTCAAGCAGAGATAAACAGTTCTTATGTGTAGTGTGCACACGGGGGCTTTTCCTTCTGACATCCAACAGGTAACTACAATCGATCTTACTAGGCTCTTATGATGAACGGTAGACCAGCATGACACATGGGGAGTGCACGGCAATAAAAGATAAATCTTCCACACACACACGACAGTCCAACTCCAAACATGCAACGTGATGGGAAACGTCAATTCCAGCACTACAAATCCACTCTTCAAGTGCAAAATAAGGCCAACACTCACCCAGAGGTCTCGATCTGAAGAGCCGATGATCGTCAGAGTTGGGACAGATGTTGTGAATAATTTCCTCACCACTACAAGCGGGCTTCACTTCGCTATCTCCAATGGTCAAGGAGGAGGCGAGAGATCGACAAGGAATCAGTATATTTCACTCAGTGCGATGTATACCACGTGATCCGAGCACTCCAAACCAGTATCCAATTTAGTGTAGAAAACATGCGTTTATGAGATTCAATTTGTCAATCACTCATCTCACTCTTTTCCAGTCCAGGCGACGAATTCCACTCTTCAAACTGCCCTCAGATCCCACAAGCAACACTCCTCTTCTTTCACGATGATCCTTCAGCTGCAACACTCTACAAACATTTCCCAACGGGAGAGAACCACTCCAGATCGACGGGGGAAGACAACGAAACAACAAGCCAACACGGAGAGAGAACACTCAGCCTTCTCTTCCCCTTGTGTTTTATCCTCTCCAAACGCTGGCACCACCTCAATCAGACACTCAGAGTGAAGTCCCCACACCTGTTGTCAATCTGCCGTTTAGTTGTCATGACGACAGACACACACACAAGCCCGGGGACAGTGTTACACTAAAAGTGCACCGGCGGGAACACTTCTCCGGTGGGAATAGTTCCGGGGATTATTTGTCACCCCGTGACAATAGTAAAAACATTCTTTGAAAATAGACATTACACTGTAAAAAAATTATAATGAATTAGGTCCTTATTATATATTGTATATATTTATATATTATAAAAAGTTTTGGAAGGTCTGCCTTTACATGCACATGAATTTTAATTACATCCCATTCTTAATCCGTAGGGGTTTAATTTTGGAGTTGGCCCATGCAGCTACAGTATAACAGCTTCAACTCTTCTAGGAAGGCTTTCCACAAGGTTTAGGAGTGTGTTTATGGGAATTTTTGACCATTCTTCTAGAAGCGCTTTTGTGAGGTCAGGCACTGATGTTGGACGAGAAGGCCTGGCTTGCAGTCTCTGATCTAATTAATCCCAAAGTGGGTTCTATCGTGTTGAGGTCAGGACTCTGTGCATGCCAGTCTGGTTTCTCCACACCAAACTTGCTCATCCATGTCTTTATGGACCTTGCTTTGTGCACTGGTGCGCAGTCATGTTGGAACAGGAACATCCCCAAACTGTTCCCACAAAGTTGGGAGCATGAAATTGTCCAAAATGTCTTGGTATGCTGAAGCATTGAGTTCCTTTCACTGGAACTAAGGTGAAAGGAACTCAATGCTTTCACCTCCAGACCTGGAAATCAGACCGCCAGACAGAGAAGTGTGATTCGTCACTCCAGAGAACATGTCTCCACTGCTCTAGAGTCCAGTGGCAGCGTGCTTTACACACACTGCATCCCACGCTTTGCATTGCACTTGGTGATGTAAGGCTTAGATGCAGCTGTTCGGCCATGGAAGCCCATTCCATGAACCTCTACATACTGTCCATGAGCTAATCTGAAGACCACACAAAGTTTGGAGTTCTGTAGATACTGTTACGCCCTCTTTTCCAAATGACAGCATCATCTGCATATAATAGACCTTCGTTACTATCTCCCAGTTTTTGTCATTATGTCATTAATCATTATGTTGAACAAGATAGGACTGATAACACTCCCCTGAGGAATTCCATTTTCAACAATAAACTCATCAGACACTGCATCACCCACTTTGACCCTGATGGAACGTTGAGAGAGAAAGTCAAGTATGTAATTATACATTTTCCCATTCATTCCCAATTTTCACAGTCTATTTATTTTAGACAGACATACATCAATAATCAGCCTGTGAATCTCAACAATGGTGACAGTAGGTGCGTTTCATTCGACAGGGTCCCTACACAGTGTTCACTGCTCCCTACTCCCTGAGCACGGTGTATCAGTCTAAGTGGACTTCACTGACAATAACCGCTCATTTGGAACGCCCTGCAAACGTGATCAAAGAAAGTCAACGACGGGGTCGCGCAGATTATGATATAACATAAATATATATAGGACTACATTCATATTTTAATTTTTATTTACTATCCCATTTAAAATATGTACACTATATAATAAAAAAATAAAAAATAAACATTGAGTACTATATAATGAAAAACGTATGTTTATTATATTGCTGCTATTACTTGACTATTAACAGAATGAAGCCCTGCTGTAACTTCCCGCGCACAGCCGTACCGTTCTGACTGGTGATGACGTGGTGCACGCAATGACAGTGATCATTGCTCTCCACTTCCTGTGAAGTGATGTATCGATGTTCCCTTATACCCTATGCCGTGCACAGTGCCCTTCGAACTGAACATGTTCACTCCCTTCTGATTGGAATCTCAGTTAAGATGGCGGAATACCCTGTGAAGTCTACTTCGCAGTCCACTTACGATCAAATGGAACGCTCCTAATTATAAAGCATGTTGCAGTGCATTCTGGGTTCCACCAATCAAAACTCATTCATGGCTCCCATCATGCATTGCTGCATGAAAAAAACAATGAGCTTATGATCAGAGGTGATCTGTTTGTCACCATTGCTGATTCATACGCTAAATCTTGATGTCTGTGTGTGCCTCTTTTTTTTCTTTTTCTTTTTTGATCATTTGGATTTCATTGAAAAGGCTAAACATATTGTGCTGCTATAATTAATAAAGCAAACCAACTCAGAAATTGGACTCTATATGAGTTCAGTGATTCAGGTCAAATGATTGTGAAATAATGATTATGTTAAAACAACCAACACCATCAATCACCTTTTCTATTTGTTCATCTGGCTGTTATAACTCAGTTACAGCAGTCAACAGGTTTCTCCTTCAGTGATTCTGCTTGTTAACATCAGGTGTCTTCAATGTTGGCAATAAAAAAGAAAGAATTATTAATTAATTCATATATTTTTGTTTAAACATTTTTTTTGTAAATTTTACTCATTTTAAATGGTTAACTTTTAAGGAATAGTTAAAAGTTAATATTATAATTTAATATTATATTAAATTATATTAAGTTAATATTATAATTAATAATATTAAGGAATATGCGTATAAAATGTATTTTATTCAATCATAAAAACATGCTGAGATGGCATGATACAGCGGGTGAAATAAGTATTGAATACGTTACCATTTTACCCAAGTAATCCATACATACAAAGAAACCAAAACAAATAAGTTCGGAAATTAAGTTATGTGTAATAATGTGAAATGACACAGGGAAAAAGTATTGAAGTACACATGAAGAGAGGGAGGAGCAAAAAGGCAAGGGAAGCCAAGATAACAGCTGAAAACTATCAGTAATTAAAAAGCAATCCAGCCCCCTGTCAGTGCAAATTAATATCAGCTGGTTCAGTCCCAACTGATGGCCTACAAAAAGGTCTCATTGCCTAGTGGTGGGCAGATCGAGGCTTCGTGAAACAATGAAACAGTTGAAGCTAATGTGTCATATTGTGTCGAGGCTTCGTGAAACAATCCAACACCCGTCTCAACGGTGACACCTAGTGGTCATTTGCAGATCAGATTTGTTGATCTGAAACAACCTTGACAACTAACCCATTAAAAAATTAGTTGTTTTTTTATTTTTGTATTTTTTTAATATGTGAAGCTTGTAACCTGTAGGCTCCTCACTGTGCATAATGTTATTTTGGTAATGAAAAATGAATATTAATAAAAGAAATCAAGCCACAATGTCTCACTTTTTTATACATTTTTATTCAAAAATATTGATTTCTCTGCTGTGGAAGGACTTAGCCCAATTTTTTTACAGATAATTTCTCCAGCCTTTGAAAATATCCTCTCACAAGGGACACTTGTTGTTGGCACACTACAATAGACAGCTTTAATAACTGAAATACTTTAATCCGCGCTCTCAATCACGTGACTCAGAGACGCTCGCGTGACCTTCGCGTGGCTCCTGCGTTGTGTGTGAACTTCGGTCAGAGAGATAACAATAGTGGTTGGGGTGGAAACGGGAGATCAGTAGGTGTTCGCTGCTGGAAGGTCCTTGTTTTTTTCCATTTTCTTTTATCAGTAGTAGAAGTAATATTAATATTAGATTAGTGTTGGAAAAGGAGGTGGTATTGGAGGCCCATGGCTTCAGGGAGTGGAGGGGATGAAAGAAAGTGTGCAAAGTGTGGTGGAGATCATATAATACAAAATTGTAAGACAGAGACTCCGAAGTGCCCTAACTGTGATGGGGATCATGCAGCAGGGTTTCACGGTTGTGAGCGCTTTATCCAAGCTAAGCGGGTGCAGGTTGTGAAGGATCAGAACAAGGTAACGTATGCAGAGGCGGTTCAAAGAGTGGTTAGCGAAAGCGGAAATGGAAGCTCTGGGGAAAGAGTGGTGATAGGATGCCAGGTTTCTGTGCCAAATCTACAATCTGCATCTCCATCTGACATGTTAATTTTTAGTAAGGAGTCATTTTTGTCTTTTGTTTCTGATGTGTTGGTGGGAGCTAAGAAAGCAGCTAAACGGTCGGATGTCATTAGGTTAGTGGTGGATCCAGCTGAAAGGTACCTGGGTATAAAGCAGTTGTCAAAAAAGTTACATCAATACATGATGGAGAGTCAGTGTATAGACAGGTCACAGTTGTTGAAGGTTAGCAGTATGGAGGACGTTAGTGAGGTGGACGATGAGGATCCTCATTAGCATTTTAATGTGGTATATTCTTCAATGGAATGCCCAGAGTCTGACTGGAAATGGTCAGGAGTTAAAAAGGTTTGTAGATGATTTTAAAGAAGCACCAGCTTTGATATGTATTCAAGAGACATGGTTAAAGCCCTGTCTAGATTTTGTAATTCCAGGTTATGAATGTTTGAGAATTGATAGCCCTGATAGATCAGGCGGGGGCTGTGCAACCTTTGTTAAGTCTGGGCTGCAATATAGAAAAGTTGACATTATCTCTAATATTGAGTGTTTGGCTGTAGAGGTTTGGAGCAGTCTCAGTTCTATTACTGTGATAACCCCTGTCAACCTTTGGTATTGTTAGATTTTGATGAGATAATGGAGAAGGTAAGGTGTCCTGTTATATGGATTGGGGATTTTAATGCGCACAATCCAATATGGGGGAGTGATCGGATAAAAATGGTTATATAGTAGAATAATTTTTAGATTAGTATGAGTTGATAGTGTTAAATGATGGAAGGCCGACTAGGTATAATATTGGGAGAAATACCTGCAGCCATATAGATTTATCAATTGTCTCATCAAACTTAGCTAGAATTGGTGAATGGGATGTTATAGATTCCTATACACTGGGTAGTGATAATTACCCAATTTTATGCAGGTTTGGTAGGGATTTGAGAAGAGAAGTGGAAAAGAATGTCCCTAGATATAACTTTTCTCAGGCCAAATGGGATAAATACCAGGAGAAAGCTCAAAGCTTAGTAGGAGATGTTGATAGTGAGGGTTCTGTAGATGACTGGAATACTTCAATTAGTCTCATGATACCAATTTTTCATTTGAAAGTCAAGTGTCTAGTATCTGTAAAACCGCATTTTTCCATCTGAAAAATATATCTAAATTACGCCATATGCTCTCATTGACAAATGCGGAACAATTAGTTAATGCGTTCATGACCTCAAGGCTAGATTATTGTAATGCCTATTAAACATCGTATAAATTTTAAAATATTGCTGATTACTTACAAAGCACTAAATGGTTTAGCTCCGCAGTACTTGAGCGAGCTCTTAACGCATTATAGTCCTTCACGTCTATTGCGATCTCAAAATTCCGGCCAGTTAATAATACCTAGCTAGAATATCAAAATCGACTGCTGGCGGTAGATCCTTTTCCTATTTAGCACCAAAACTTTGGAACAGTCTTCCTACCATTGTCCGGGAAGCAGACACACTCTGTCAGTTCTAAGCTAGATTAAAGACATCATAAGAAGAATGGCATCTACGCTAATTTTAGTGTTTATCCCGAGGTTTTCCCGCAGCCTGCCGGATCCAGGCCGTATCCACATCTGACCAAGGACCTTTGCCTGGACCCGATGACAACGCAGTGCTGAAGTGCCAACTAGCCTCTCCCTATGGAGGATCCCTTTATCATTCTACAGATAAAGCATTATTGAAAATTTGCGTATCTACCCCGTAGTGATAAAATAAAATTCTGTATCAAATTTATAGGCAGGACAAGTAGTTTGTATAGGCTTGGTTTGTAGAGAATTACAAACATGCGCACATATATTCAAACGCACATAACTATAGAATTAATTCTTGATGCGCACGTGAGCGCCATCAGTGTTTATCACAGGTTCGCGTTTAAAGTCTGTGTAGAGAGAACGGTGTCGTCTTAGCGGCCCCATTTGTGCTTTGGGGTCTATATGTGACTATCTTGTGACTTTTTCTAAATTATCTATCCATACACACACAAAAAAAAACTGGGCTTGATTCGGTTGTTTTAAAGGTGTGTAAAAAAAAAGTCACACTCATGACCTTTGGGGTCAATATGACCCCAAATTGAAATGAATGGGAAAATAAATAAAAAATTGTTTTTTATTTTTCATTTGTCAAAAAAAATCTATAAATCCAGAATAAATCTGAAAATTTTCATACCACAATGAAGTCCTGGTACTGGAGCACAAATGCAATGTGGAACGAACATGATCACTCGCACACACACATGCTCGCGCACACAAACACACACACAGGTGTGACTCCAATTGAAAGCATTTTTTTTAGAAATTGACAAATAAAATCAGTAATTCCAGCATAAATCTGAAAATTTCCACACAGAAATGAAGACCTGGTACTAGAGCAAAAATCCAATGTAGAAAAGACATGCTTACTCAAACACACACACACACACACACACACACACACACACACACACACACACACACACACACACACACACACACACACACATACACACACACACACATACACACAAACAGGTATGACTGCCACAGCCAAATAAAATCAGCCACAAAGGCAAAACAAAGATAAAAGGGGTGAGACCTAATGCACACACACACACACACACACGTACGTGTGACTATCATAGAGAGCATCTGTATGGAATCTAAATGAAATCAGCCACAAATGTAGAGCACTGAGTGAATCAGTGAGACCTAATGCATGCACACACACACACATGCAGGGAGAGATGAAAGACAACTGACTTGTTCAAGATCTAAGAGCTGCAACTTTGTTTTGAAAACAAAGAAATTGTACCCACACGAAAGGTATACAAAGGGGGTCTTTGGTGTCCTGCACACAGTTCATTCTGTGCTAATTTCTTCTAAATTCTTCTAAAAAGTTCTTCTAAATTCTAAAGTTAATTATTTTTTTCACATTAATGTGTTCATTCAAATAAATAATATGCAACTACAATCTGATTCTAAGTCTTGTCCTTTATGTGTTTCTTATGTGGCAATTTATGTGGTATTTTGTAAAAACAGACAGTTCAAAACGCATCAAAAACTCCAAAAATTCTACTAATTGAAATAATATTTATTTTGTATGTCTTGTATAATGTTTATACATATATAAATTCACAAAATGTATCACAAAAGTTATGATATGAGGAGTTGGCCACATCCAGTAAAATGAATGGATCTCTATTGCCCTCTATGGACAAAACAATGTATCTTAAATTTTAATTCCTTCAGGTTTTTCTTTGACCAACAGATGGCAGAATTAACACCTAGATCAATATCCAGAAACAACTTATATTTAAATTAGATCATAATTTAAGTATTTTTTTCATAAAAATTTAATATTTCATATGCAAGCTAATGGTATAGTTGAGGAATTTTGTGGTAAATAGGTACAAAAGTACTTTGTATATCCAAAAACCCAGCATTACTGTATAGATGAGAAGTAAACAAAAATAATAATATATTATATGTATTATTAAAAATGTAAAACATTTTTACAATCAGTCTATAAATTTTGGGGTCATATAGACCCCAAATGCACTGAATGTAAACAGGATACTAAGAGCATATGAGGGTTTTAATAACAAATTATCCTTTCGACAGAAGTGAATCAATCAAAACTAACTTTAGCTAGAAAGTAACATTATTCAAGAACCGCTATAAAGCCAAAACAATCTGTTACCTTAAATTATACTTTATCTCTGTAAAGCAGCTTTGAAACAATCCACATTGTTAAAAGCGCTATATAAATGAAGATGACTTGACTTGACTTGAGGCCGCTTGCTATACCATTCCTGTGAAGCAGGAATCTAGGTCACGTATGCTGGTTCCTTGGTGGAATAAAGAATGTGATGAAGCTGTAAGGAGTAGGAATAAAGCATATAGAAGATTAAGAAAGTATCCAATGTTGGTGAATGCAATGGAGTACAAGCGTCTAAGGGCAGTAGTAAGACGAGTTATAAAGGATGCAAAAATAAATAGTTGGAGGAAGTTTTGTGGTACGTTAGGTCCTGAGACTCCAGTAAGGCATTTGTGGTCAGCGGTACGTAGAATGTCAGGGGTATATAAAAGAAGATCGATACCAGTGTTACAGAAGGGAGAGGTGGTAGCAGTTTCCAATAAGGAAAAAGCAGACATGTTTGTTGAGAGTTTTCAAGCTGTGCATAGATCAGAGAGAATGGGGGTTGAGAGCTGTAGGAAGAGGGCTGAATTGATGGAAGTTAATCAGTGGAAGCTGGAGAGTGTGGTGTGATCTATTATATATATATATGCTGCCAGGACACTGGGTGGCAGTATGGGGCGTTCGGGTGCGAAGGCAGCGGAGAATGCTAGCGAACAAGAGTGTATAATAAAGTATTCCATGTGAATCTATCCAGCTACGTCTTCTTTATTATCTTAAGAACCCAACACAACATGGTGTCAGAAGTGGAGCTAGAGTGAGTGAATGGATAGCGGACTTATATGAGAAGTGGAGAAGCAAAAGTTAAGCAAAAATGTCGCAATCGCAACGAGGACAGCAAGCTGCCGGGGGCGAACAGAACGACCCTCCAGCACAGCCTCTTGCTAAAGCATGTGCAACGTTCTCAATAAATCCGCCGGAATCCTTCGACTTTTCAAAGCCACAAGATTGGGAAAAATGGATTAGACGGTTCGAGCGCTTCAGAGTGGCTAGCGACCTGGATAAGTCAACAGATGTTAATCAGGTAAACACGCTGATATATTGCATGGGAGATGAGGCAGATGACGTTTTAAAAGGGCTGACTTTAACCGCCGAAGCTAAACTGGTGTACAGCTCCGTCAGAGACGGTTTCACAAACTTTTTCGTGCCGAAGAAAAATGTGATATATCAAAGGGCTAAATTTAATCAGCGAGCCCAGGGGCCGTCCGAATCTGCCGATTCGTTCATAACTGCTCTATATGCACTGGCTGAAAACTGTGAGTACGGGGCACTGCGCGATGAACTGTTGAGGGACAGGATCGTAGTAGGCATCAGAGACAACGTGCTTTCACAGAAAATGCAGATGGAGAGCAGGCTGGATCTGGCAAAAGCTATTAATATGGTCAGACAAGCAGAAGACATTAAACGGCAACAAACAGATCTGAGAGGAGATGCTACACATGCTATTAAATCTTCAGTAGATGCAGTGCACACTAAGAAAGCAAAACAGCAAGCATGGAAAAATAAAAGACAGCCAGCTAAACAGTACAAAGACAAACATGAAGCACAATCAGGAGCAGAGCATAAGTCGTGCCCTAAATGTGGAAATCAGCATGCTAAATTCCAGTGCCCAGCAAAGAATGCAGACTGCCACAACTGCAGTAAGAGAGGGCATTACGGCAAAGTATGCAAGTCTACTAAAAGCGTGAGTGCTGTCACAGAGGATGATGATATATTCCTGGGAACTATTGATGCAGGAGAGGATGCATGGACTGTAAACTTACAAGTAAGACAAACGAATGTGAGGTTCAAGATAGATACAGGTGCCGATGTTACTGTCATACCGGAGCAGGTGTACAAACAGATATGCAGCGGCACCACATACAACCTCACTCCATGTAATAAAGTGCTGTTTGGGCCAGGGCGTGTACCTCTTTCTGTATTGGGTGTGGCTAAAGAAATACTGAAAAGTGGTGATAAACACACCACAGAGGACGTTTATGTAGTTAAGCACCTAAACACAGCTCTGCTGAGTAGGCCCGCCTCAGTTAACCTCAGACTGGTGGCCAGAGTAAATGGCATCGACTTGGACTCTGTAAAACAACAATACCCAAAGCTGTGCGGTGGGTTAGGCTTAGTACAGCAGCAGTACACAATTAAGCTCAGACCAGATGCCAAGCCCGTTTCTTTGAAGGTGCCTCGTCGTGTCCCACTGCCCTTAATGGGAAAAGTAAAGCAGGAACTCCAGCGCATGGAGCAGCTAGGAGTAATCAGCCGCATTGAGCAGCCAACAGAGTGGTGCTCTGGCATGGTCGTCGCACCTAAGAAATCAAAAGATGAAATCCGGATCTGTGTTGACCTTTCTCCCCTCAACGCTGCGGTGTGCAGGGAGAAGTTTATCCTCCCGTCTGTGGACCAGACGCTAGGCATGCTGTCTGGAGCAAAGATATTCACTAAACTGGACGCCAACATGGGGTTTTGGCAGATCCCATTATCAAAAGACTGTGCCCATTACACCACTTTCATCACCCCATTCGGGCGCTTCTTCTTCAACCGCTTACCATTCGGCATTGCTTCTGCTCCGGAACATTTTCAAAACAGGATGGTAACGGAAGTGACAGAGGGCTTGGAAGGAGTCGTCTGCCACATGGACGATGTCCTTATATGGGGTTCCACACAGACAGAGCACGACGCACGGGTGCATGCGGTCCTACAGAGGGCGCAGGCGGCTGGCATCACACTGAACACAGCCAAGTGTGACTTCAGCAAAACCAAGGTGAAGTTTCTCGGATACATCATCTCAGCATATGGGATAAGTCCAGATCCAGATAAGACACGTGCTGTGCGTGAGATGCCTCCGCCACAAAACATCAGTGAGCTCAGGAGCTTTCTGGGCATGGTGAACCAGCTAGGCAAGTTTGTGCCCAACCTGGCTGAAAAGGACAAAGCTCTCAGAGACCTGTTGTCTAAAAAGAACATGTGGTATTGGGGGTCTGAACAGCAGATGGCATTCACCAGCCTCAAACAAGAGCTAGCGTCCACTCCAGTCTTGCAGTTATACGACCCAAACCAAGAACTGAAAATCTCAGCTGATGCCTCGTCATATGGGCTAGGCAGTGTACTTCTGCAGAAATGCAAGGGGACCTGGGCGCCGGTGGCATATGCGTCCAGGGCGCTCACAAGCACGGAGCAACGCTATGCTCAGGTGGAGAAGGAAGCACTGGCCTTGACTTGGGCGTGCGAAAGATTCAGTGATTTCATCATCGGTCTCCATTTTGAGCTGGAGACAGACCACAAACCCCTCGTGAGCCTGCTGGGCGGACAAGCGCTGGATTCTCTCCCACCTAGAATACAAAGATTCAGGATGAGGCTCATGAGGTACAGGAACACAATCATGCACGTCCCAGGGAAAAGCCTTACTACTGCAGATACACTGTCACGGGCGCCGCTGAAAGATGGCGTGACAGATGGAGATGGCTTAATGGAGGAAACAAACATATATGTGGACTCTGTAATGGAACACTTACCTGCAAGTGAGTCTTACCTGTCCGAGCTGCGGAAACAGCTGAGTGCAGACAGCGTGTGCGCCGAGGTGATGAAGTACTGCATTGAGGGCTGGCCAGATCGCAGCAGACTGGACGTGCTAGTAAAACCTTACTGGACAGAAAGGGCTGTTCTCAGCACTCACAATGGACTGTTATTGCGGGGTACTAGACTAGTTATCCCTTCAGTAATGAGGAATAAAGTGCTTGAGAAAATTCACGAAGGACACCAGGGGATAGTTAAATGTCGTGAACGAGCCCAGCAATCCGTATGGTGGCCGGGGCTAAGCAGCCAAATAGGAGAGCTGGTGTTGAAATGCACTGTGTGCGTTAAAGAACGTGCCAATGCGACTGAGCCTCTTATGCCTTCCAAACTACCCGATAGGCCATGGCAGAAGCTAGGGGCTGATTTGTTTACTTTGAAAAACAAGGACTACCTTCTTGTGGTGGACTATTTTTCCAGGTATGTGGAGGTGGCCCAGCTGAGCCCGACAAGAAGTGCGGATGTGGTAATACACCTCAAATCAATTTTTGCCAGGCACGGCATACCGGAAATTCTAGTCACAGACAACGGGCCTCAGTTTGCGGGTGCTCACATGTCAGCCTTCGCCACCGAGTACGAGTTTGAGCATGTAACGAGCAGCCCAAGATACCCTCAAAGCAACGGTGAGGCCGAGCGTGCGGTCCAAACGGTTAAAAACCTGCTGAAAAAAGCAACTGACCCGTACCGTGCGCTGCTGGCTTACAGGAGCACTCCTTTGAGCAACGGCTTTAGTCCAGCACAGCTGCTTATGGGGCGCCGCCTGCGCACCACGGTGCCAACGTTCCCAGCAGTGCTGGAGCCAGCCATCCCAGATCTTTGGTCTGTGCAGCGAACAGAAAGGGAGAAGAGAAAGATGGATGCGAGTAACTACAACCGCAGACACAGAGTGAGAATTCTCTCTGACCTGTCACCAGGAGATCAAGTGTGGATCACAGATACAAGATCTACAGGTACTGTGACAGCCGCACATGAAACACCTAGATCTTACCTGGTCAGTGGACCACAAGGCACTTTAAGGAGGAATCGCCGTCACCTCATGCCCATGTCGGCAGACAACAGCAGTAACATACTAGAGCATGCTGCAGGGGTTGGCGTGCAGGATACTTCTGCAGACTCTGGACATGTGTCTACAGAGGGGCATAAGAACACTCCCACAACTTTGAGAACCAGATCTGGCAGGGCTATTAGAAAGCCAGATAAACTGAATCTGTGAGAACTATGGAAAAAGTATGCTAAATGTTTTTGGGGTTAAACAAGGAGGTTTAGTAATTTCAGTGTTCTAACAGTTTAATAATTGTAATAAGTTGAATCCTGGTTGGCGTTAACTGTCTAGGGTAACTAATGTGTGTTCATGTGTAGCTTAAAGAGGCCTCAAGGAGTTCATATTTCTGGGTGTAATTCAGTATCACTAATGTTTACAGGAAAGACAAGTGTTATTATAAAGACATGTTATAGTTAAGATACGTTTTGTAAGGATACAAAAGTTGGTTTAAGAGTTTTACCAATCTAGTATATATATATATGTAATTATATAGGTCACAGTCTATTGCTTTTCAGAAAGGGAGATGTGGTGTGATCTATTATATATATATATGCTGCCAGGACACTGGGTGGCAGTATGGGGCGTTCGGGTGCGAAGGCAGCGGAGAATGCTAGCGAACAAGAGTGTATAATAAAGTATTCCATGTGAATCTATCCAGCTACGTCTTCTTTATTATCTTAAGAACCCAACACAACAGAGAGGAGTTTAGAAAATGAAAATCCTATTAATCAGTTTTTTTCTTTAAAAGAGCTGAAGGATGCAATTATGTCTGGGGCAAATACTACCCCGGGGAGAGATAGTCCCTGCCCTGCTCATTGAAATGGGAGAAATGCCCTTATGGTTAAGACGCATTAAGTTAGGGTTACAGTACTGGGTAAAACTTAGTGGGTGTAATCATACCTTCCCAGCAAGGTGTCTGTTGCGAGAGGTTGCTGGAGCTAATAGATACAATAATTTTTTTTGTCATAATAAATCAGTGGGCAGGGAAGATGAGCATGGATCAGGGATGTATTGTAGAGCACACAAGTTGGTTACCTATGCCCTATTGGGTGCTGCCTGAACTGAGTATTGAGCTTGCTTTTCTTCAGGAAAAAAATAAGTGGGAGGTGGGACCAAAAATAGAGGAATATCTTAATTCAGTTAGTGAGAGCACAATGATTGTTTTTACAGATGGACAGCTGGATTTGGGGTGTATGTGGAGCAGCTAGGGCTGGAAATTGGTCGGCGTATCTCTAATGGAAGCTCGGTTCTAACTGCTGAATTAATGGCAATTTTGTGGGCTCTATGGTGGATTGAGGAAGTAAAACCTAGAGAAGTAATTATCTGCTCTGATTCTGCAGCTGCTCTAGAAATGTTAAAAGGAGAAAAATCTAAAGCTCGCCCTGACATTGTCAATGACATCTTGATTGTGTTTTTTAGAATTAGTTTTACTTGTAACATCAGTTTTTGCTGGGTCCCTGGACACGCTGGGGTGAGGGGGAATGAGCGGGTGGATAGCATTGCAAAGGAGAGCTAGGAAGAGAAGTAGATGTCCATGTATTATTAGGGAGAGTGGAACTGAGAGAAAGAATTAAAGAGGGCTTAATAAAAGAATGGCAGAGAGGGTGGGAAAAGGAAATTAGGGGTAGACAGTACTTTTCTATTCAACCTGAAGTTAGGAAAAGATGTTCATGTAACATTTTATCCCGCATGTTTCTGGCTTGTGTGAATGTGGGAGTCCTGAGACAGTAGATCATGTTTTCTTGGAATGCAGAGGGTATAGGGCAGAAAGAAATATATTATTTATTAAACTGTCAGGACTTGGAGTAAAGGCTTTTTCTGTTTTATCTTTGTTTGGACACAGTGACGAGCATAGACTGATCTCTAAGGCAGTTCTTCAATTCTTGCATGACACAGGACTGTATGTAAGAATTTAGTACAAACTTTGACCTATGGAGGGCAGTAATACGCTTTGCAGCGTCTACACTGCCGGAATCTTACAAGAAGAAGAAGAAGTGAAGGGCATGACAGTTTTGGACGAAATGGCACACTCCGGACTTGTGGACTTCCTCAGAGTCCACACTTTGGTGACGTCATGTTGTGCAGACCTATAGGGCCTTTGGCGCGAGTCCACGAGGGCGCATTGAGAGGTATTTTTGGGACAGACTCGATCGCCACGCCGGAAATAGGAAGACGGTCCGGTTGTTGTTTAAATATTATATTTCTACATTTACATATGATTCAGTAAAGCCCTGACATTCGGTTATATTTATTTAATGAATCATAATGCGATCGTAACATATTATTCAGTGCACTATTTATGTTTATATTAAATATAAATATATATTTATGTTTGAGACATCAACCACTGGTAGATGACCATATGTTTGTATAAGCTGTAGGTAATAACTGGTAAAATGTACACATAGGTCATAAAAACCATAATGATATTTACACTTAAATATTTTCTTCTCATGTTAACGTGAGCGAAAGCTCCTCCCATTCGTTGTCTGATTGGCCTTTCGCAAATTCGCAATGGTTTCTGGGTAGTTAAAGTGCGTGAAGCCTGCATCTATGCGGGCTTCGCGGAAGACCGCTTCAAGGGTACAAAGGGGGCGCTGCTGAGCACACTTCAGAGAGTTAAAATGATGAATGGGACGGTCTACGGACTCGTAGACTCAGCGAGCACGCGCAATTTAAGTCCACGAGACCGAAAGTCCACATGAAGTGCGTCATTTGGGACAGGGGACGGTTCAAGCACAGACTGTAAAAAAAAAAATTGTGTTCAAGCCTTCTGACACCCATAGCGAAACGCGCACGTGATTGGACAGAAAGTGAGGCTTTCATTTGTCATCGATCACATGACTCTGGGAAACCACATCACTTACCCAGTCTGCATGTAAACTGAGATGCTGCCTCTTCCAGCCGCGTTTTACTTTCCTTGGGAGATCAACATAGACCTGGTAAAAGATGGTGCGTCAGTGCGAACGTTTGGCAGGTCGGTCCACTTGTTGAAGTTGTCCGAAATGTTTAGGTGCGATTTTTATTCATGTAAACCTAACCTCATTATAATATAAAATTATTGCGAAATGACGCCGTTTCCATTGATTGATGTTAAGCGACTAAAACGTATTTTTTTTCTCGCGATAAGTCATTCCAAAAATCATGGCAACGGACGTTGGTCGGTTTAACCATGGGTTTAACGTTATGTAGCTATATCTCAGCCACTGCACTGGCCATTATTAGCATATTAATCGAAGGAGACGAACGTTAGTCCAATCATTAATGGCAAGAAAAGATGTTTCTGTGTGTTTCTCCAAACACACCGCGTCATCTACGTCAGGTGACGAAATATTTATTTTTCGAATTGACTGAAAAACCACCTCATGCGAGCGTAAAAACTTTTCTGTGATAAATGGGGAGTTTTTGCGAAATTTACGTGTTTCCATCATGGTTTCCATTGGGCTTATATTTTCAATTCGCAATTTGAAACGCGGCTACTGATGAAAAAGATGTTTAAATAGAATATGTATTTTAGGATGTAACTAAAATGAGCCTTCGATATAAATGCCAAACAGTATGTTTTGAACTAGAATCCAAAATTATTAAGATATCTTTATCACGTTTGGTGTTGTAGCCTCTCCAAATATTAGGGAAAACATGTTTGTGTTTTATTAATTTTCTAACTTTTTTCATTTACAGACAATATAGTAGAAAATGCTGAAATAATTAGTAGGCTATAATATATTTATTGTAGACCTTTCTACTTTCTGTAATTGTGTGCAATCAAATTAATGCTCTGCAACCTTTCCAGAGTTCTGTTTTAGATTTCTACTTTTGCTCCAAATTGTATTCGAAATGTATTTATTTTTGAACACCATTTACAAAATGTTATGTTATTTTTTTATGCTCACGTTTAGTCTGTAGTCTATCTGTTTCCATTGTTATTTCTCTCATTACCCATTTTCCCTTAAGCCTTGTCTGTTTGTGGTTGTATTGTTGTAAGCTTAGTTCGCTTTTCTTGTTTTTTTTTTACCTTTGTTATTAGGCTAAAGTACTGCGATTGGATCCAGCTCTTCTTGTTTCTTAGCTCTTTTGTCATAATTGCCTAGTAAATATTGATCTTTTTTTATTTATTTTTTTAATCATCATTATGTATTTCCTTCACCTAGAAAAAAAAAATATAAAAAAAAAAATAATTTAGCTTGTGTCCATTTTTAGGCTTACAAGTTACGTGCCAGAAGAGTCCAAAGCTGTTCTAAGTTGTCAGCAGTCTTCTGCACAGTGCCACGTGTCTGTACAAACATCACTTGTTGAACCTTTCCAACCCATACTTGGAGCTCAGTATTTTGTCCTTGGCGAAATTGAAAAGACTGATGGTGAGTTTGAATAAGACAATATGATTAAAACAAGTTTCTGCCTACTCAGTTTTTTGTTTGTATTCAGAATGTCTGTGTGTTTTTAACCAGGATTTTTCTGTTGCTTCTGCTTCCAGGATTAGGTGGAGTTACTCTGCATGCCCGTGCTTTGACTTGTGTTGATGGAGTAGACCTTGCACTAATGCAACAGGCTATTGTGGAACAGAGACGCTTCTTTGAGGAGAGAGAGAAACTGATGAATGTGCAAGCTCCCCGCTGTGAGAGCCCTCATACATAAATATCCTGTGAAATGTGATCAACTGAGAACTATTTATCAATGTGTTTTTGTACAATTTGAGAATGAAAGTGTGACTTTGTGTCAATCTCTCAAAAGCGTAGGATTGTCAGTTGGATTTTTTCAGAAACTAGATGTAAATTGATTTTCATTAGCTAACTGTAAAAATAAATCTACTTTTAAGTTATTTTACAAATAAGCAAGTATTTCAGAGGTTATAGCAGAGGTAAATGGCTCTCTGTATTGCTATATAATATATGGTATTTGTTCCAAACTTTGATACCCTCTGTATATTTTACGTCTTGAGCAGGAGGTAGGTCAAACACTATACCTCTGTTTATTTAGAAAGAAACGTTTTTAAAAAATAACGAAATAATAAATTTAGCAAAGAAATATCATAGTATGTGTTCTTCTTAATAAAATGCTGTCTGCAAATAATATTTAATACCACTCTGTGTGTTGACTTAATTTTGTAGAACAAATTAGAAACAAAAAAGACAGAAATAATTTGTTATATTTTTAATTTCAGCAGTATTAGAATGGTTAAGACATAAATAATTAAAAGTGTAATGATTTTAAATCAGAAATTGCTCTTCTGGCCCATCATACCATGCAAATAAAAAATGCATAACATGTTAGTTTTTTTAGATAAATATTCCCTTTGCTCTGTTACAATATTCTGCCCCATTACATACTGTAAAAATGAAGTAAACATAAGCATCTCATTAGCTGAGATTTTTAAATGACTCTTAGTTAAATATAATTAATGTTCGTAATGTGTACAAATTTTGAGATTTTATAGCACCTGAGATTTCCAATAAATTGTATTACAAGTACAGTACAGATCAGATTAAGTATTACTTTCAAATTTCAAGTTCAATCTTTTTGTTTGGTCATCTCTAAACATGTTTATTATTATACATTAATTATCTTAAAATCTGTAAAATCTTTTTTTTTTTTCCTGATGTTGCAGATTTTTTAACTTGAACAAATTGAATCAACACACCCACTAAACACTTTCATTATAAACTGGTCCAGGACTTGACTGTTTTTTTTGTGTGAAATATAATATTTTCATCTTAGCCAAGGAGAAATGGTCGACAGTGCATAAACTTGAATGCATGATACATTTTGTAAACTTAAGTTGACTATGAGTGTCTATGTATGAGGGAAATATGGGGAAGCATAGGCAGAATCTTTGGAGGAAGCAGGAAGCATAGGAAGACCTGAGAGTCGGTCTGTCTTACAACGAGCCAAAGCCTGCTTGTAGTTGATCTTCTCCTTTGTGATGGGATCAATGAGCTCTTTTGCATAGTTGATCTCTTCCTGAAGCTCTCTCATCATTGTACTGTCAATCATCTTGGAGCTGACAGCATCCACAATGTTAACTCTTCCTGCTTTGTTGGGGTTGACTAACCCACCTGTCAGAAATTGTGCCTCCATGTATCTCATGGCATTCTCTTTGGGCATCCAGCCTTTCTGTACAGCTTCTCCGACTGACAGACGCTCTTTAGTCACAGGGTCCTCAACTCCAGTAAAGGCCTTCTGAGCATTTAGTAACCGCTGTAGTTGACTGGACTCAATCAGACCTTTATCAGCTGCTTTGTGGACAGAATATTTTGTGCTGTTGCTGGTGTCCACGATGCCACCAGTGGCTGCCTGTGCTTCAAGAAGCTTTTGGGCAGTGTTGGTGTCAATCATCTTTCGACTAATGGCACTGCGCACATTTAGACATGTATCAGTGTGTACATCATACACTCCGCAGATGGGGAACTCTTCATTGAGCTTGAGAGTTGGTTGGCTGGTAACTGGGGTGTATGACCGAGATTTTGTTTCACCAGCCACAAGAAGAGCAAACTCTGAAATGGGCATTTTGCCATCCTTGTACTGTTGTAGTTGGTATTTAGTCACCCTGCCTTCTTTTAGTGCATTTTTGATTGAGTACTGATTGCCACTCTTGCGATCTTGCAAAACCGATATCTCACCATCAGGTCCCATTGTGGTGGTTTCCTCCCAGTCACACTCCAGTTCCTGTAATTCCATGTACTGGCTGCGATCGAGGAAGCCTCGCATGTAGGCATCATATGGTGACATGTCTTTACCAGTGTTAGGGTCCAAGATGCTAATCTTTGTGGAGACATGGACGTCCTTAGTGCGAGTATCTGAGGAATCCTCCTTCCTCAAACTGTTCTTTAGCTCCCTGATTATGTTATCTCGCTTGTGAATTGTGTCCTTCTCTTCCAGGATCTCCCTTTCTAGCCTTTGAACATCTGATTCCATTTTAATGCTTCTTTGCCTATTCATTTGATTTCTTTCACTCATCAGCCTAGACTGCTGCTGGAATGAGATGCTGATATTTTGTCTTTCAGATTCCATAGTTCTTAACTCTCTCTGGAGGTTTTCTTTTTCTCTTTGCAGCTTGTCCTTATCATGAATCAGGTTGGTCTCCTCCAGGGATGTGGTAGTTCTTTTGCTTGCTTGTCGCTGCAGTTTCTCACCTAGACGATGGAGTTCATCCTCAAGGTCTCGTCTGCCATTTTTCTCCTTTTGTAACAGTTCTCTAAGGTGGGACCGTTCTGCTTCCACTGCTTGATCTTTCTCTACACGAACAACCTCTTTATAGATGGTCTTCTCCACCGATTTCTCTCGCTGCAAGATTTCTATCTCGAATGTCATTTTCCTGATGTCTCTATCTAAGCGCATAATGTCACTGCTCTCCTTATCCATGTCTGTCCGAAGACCATTGGTCAGTTTGTCTAATTTTGGATCCCTCTCAACTTTCAGAACTTCCTCTATGACTATGTTCTCTTCAATAGGTGGTGGGGCAGTTTCTAGCTCATAGATCCTAGATTTAATTTGTCTCAGCTCAGTTTCCACCTGTATCTTTTTTTGCCTTTCATCACTGCTTTTTATGATCATCTCCTTGTCTTCTATGAGTGCTCTCATCTGCTGCACCTCTAACTCCAATTTTCTACGATTCTTCACTTCTTCATCTAGACTCCTTCCTAGCCTATCATGATCAAGGATCTGCCTTGGGTCCTTTTGTAGACGCACCACCTCTTGCACTACTACTTTTTCCTCTGGTTTTTGTCTCTCAAGCTGAATGCATTTATTCTGAAGATCGAATACCATTTCCTCTATAGTTCTTCGCCTCTGAGTTTCCTCACGGATCTCTTTCCTGAGACGATCTGCCTCCTTCTCCAGAAGTGGGTCATCAACATACTTAGTTACATCTTTTGTGACAATCTTGGTCTCAACCTTTGACTTTTCAGTCTTCCACTCATCCCTGTCTTTTCTAAGACGGATAAGTTCATCCTGCAAAGTACTGTAGGTTTTTTGCAGGGAATATACTTGATCTGAGAGCTTCTGTATTTCTCTTACATTTTCTGGGCTTCTTTCCTCTTTTACAACCTCCTGAACTACTTCCTTATACTCAACTTTGGGTTTCTGTGAATGCAGAGCACCAAGTTCAGTTTTCACAATATTAATTTGTCTCTCAAAGTCTGAGCCATGTCTGCTACTGTCTTGAAGCTCCCATCTCAAGCGTTGCATCTCTGCCTCTGTCTCAGGTGCCACCCTGAAGTTCTCATTTATGATTTCTTTGACTTCCACTTTGGGCTTCATCTGTTGTATTCGAACATGGTGTGACTGAAGGTTACTAAGCTCAATCAAGAGACTTTTGTTCTCATTTTTCACTTCTTCTATTGTAGTCAGAAGCCCTTTAGACTCACTTATGAGTACAGGGTTCTGCTCAACCCTTTTCACCTCCTTGGTGACAACTTTTGGTTCTAAAGTTGGGATGAGCCTCTCTAAAGAATTAATCTGGCTTTTGGTTTGGGAGATTTCACTATTCAGTGACTTGCACCTCTCAGCTTCATCTGAGATATCCATCTCAAATGTCCTAACAGCCTTCAACATTGTTGGATCTTTCTCCTGTCTTACCACTTCCTTTTGCACCACCTTCTCTTTTATGATTTGCTTCTTTTGCTCCAAAATTGTCATTTCTGATTGCAGGTAAGCCTTCTCTTGTTCTTTAATTCTAAGTTCACTTCTCAGTTTGCTTATTTTTTCTCGAATGTTTGATGCTTCTACGTCCAGCTGGGGGTCTTTCTCTACCTCCGTCACCTCTCTTGTGACTAGCTTGGGTTTAGTGTTCTTAAGTTCACTTTCTAGGCTAGTGATCTTTCTAGTCATTACCTCAATCTCACTTTGTGTTTTGGTGCGTTTCAGTGCTTCTTCGTGAATCTTTTTTAGAAAGTCCTCCAAATTGGATTCAAGTTTTGGGTCACGGTAATACTGCAGAACTTCTTTCTCCTCCACTCGCTCTACACCTCTTCGACTCTTCAGAGATACATATCTGTTCTTGATGGTGCTCAAACTATTCTCTGCAGTGGTATTTTTAGCAATTTCCTCCTTTAATTCTTTCTGCAGAGATTCAGTGTCCTCAGAGGCTTTTTGTTGCACCTGTTGCTGTTGTACGGTATTTACTTTTACCACATTCTGTGTAAATGAAAGTAAGACCAGTTAATATTTAAAGGTGATCAGTTTGACTCTCAGGATTATTTGCTTTTCATAACAAAGATCAAATGAATTGCAGTATAATACAAATTAAGCCTTTTGATTAGTGGTAAACTATGAAAACTGTTGATCTCTCATTTGTACCTCAGCCATGATGCTCTTTGCAAAGTTCATCTGGTTGAGTAACTGGTCACTCTCAGCAGCTGTTTCAGCATAATGGTTTGTAAGATCCTTCTCCTGTAGCAAAACAGAATATGGAATTAAGTATTTAATTAATATAAAAATTTATCATGTTTTACATTTTAAATAACTCACCTGCTTTTCAACAGCGCTAGCTAGGGTGGCGGTGTGAAGCCTTTTAGCATTTGTCACAGGTGTGTCATCAAGAGTAGCTTTGTACTTATCACAATTCATCTCATATTCCTGCCGAAAATAAATGCAGTATACAATTTACACAGTATTAATAATAATTTGATCATTAAAGTTTTTTTTTTTACAGTTTTATACCCCATTTAAATAAAAAGTTATATTTGGTGTGTGATTCTGGATACATGCATTTACTATAGCCTAAACATTTGACTTACTTTGAGAGTATTTTGGAGATCCTTGGAGAGATCAACCACCCTGTCCATGTCATCACCTTTCCTCTTTATATCCTCTATCACCCTCTGTCGAGTAAAAGAAAACAACCACAAAGTGAGAATTGTAGTTTTTTTTTTTTTATCAGATCATCTATTTTATATATGATATAGTCTACAGATCTAACCTTCTGAGAGTTCTGCTTGGCATTGACTTGAGTCAAATCATCTTTGGGGTTAATCTTGTTGTTAGGTAGATTATTTAAGAAGGAGCTCAGTGATTGGCTCACATTCTGGAAGTCCTGGTGTTTTGTGTTAGCCTCTTGCAAAAGCCTCTCTCTAAGGAAATATAAAAACATATTTTAAGTTACAACATTTTTTGTTCAGCTCATTGCAGAAAAGAGAAGGTATATCTAAGCAGCACCACATTAAACTAATTTAATGCTTTTCAGATTACATTTCTAGCATGAATAAGGGTATAGAACTCACCTTTCATTTAGCTGGTTGCTCACATTAGCATATCGGCTTTGAAGATTCTTCACTTCTGCTTCATGTCTGCGTATATCAGGACAATACTCCTGGTAACCCTGCTGAAGTGAACTGCATGGCTTCTTAAGTGCTTCTAGGTCCTCGCTAAGCTTTTGCATTTCACTTTGAGCACCAGCAACGTCTTTTCTCAAACCCTGGATGAATGACAATATATTTTGTTATGCATAAGATTTTAGTACCCTACTGGTTATGTGCAATTGTATGACTTTAAATGCATAAAATAAAATAAAAAATACCATGGTTTGTTGAAAACAATACATAGGTCGCAAATTTAAAAAGGTAGATTTTTACCATGAGTAAAAAAAAAAGAGATAATCTGGGAACACTTTAATGTTGTCATAACTTTGGGTATGTAGTCCCAGTTTGTGATTCACACATTAGAAATGGCAACAATTGCATTCTACTAAACTAAGAATGAATAATGTCTTTACTTGAATATCCTGGGTACTGGTCTGAATGGCACTAGGTTTGTCTGGGATGGCACAATCATCAGTGAGCTGTTTCTCAAATCCTGAGACAGTGCTGTCCATCTTTGTAAGCTGTCTCTCCAAAACCATGGAAGCATTTGCCCTAGTGTTAAAAAGAGGCAACAGAGTTGCAACATCTAGAATTCTTTCTTCAATTTCCTAAATAAGTAGACTTGTAATTGTACATACTTCTTTTTGTAGAGATCAATGAGAGCAGCTAGACTGTCTTGTTTAATTTTGGCATCACTGAGTTTTTGGGGTAGAGTAGAAGTGGTTGGCCCATTAGAATCCTTTGAAAGTAGAGGTTCCAGGTCCTTTTGGGCTGCAGCCCTCTGTTTTTCCAGCTGCTCGAGAGCGGTAGCAGTTCTCTGTTTAGAGAAGAAAAATCGTATATAAGCAGCACCCACTGGCCCATTTTTCCAATAACCTGGTTGAGCAGTTCATTCTGGCACTTTGTCTTATTTGATAGTATAAACCCAGGCGGTTTATCTCTAAGCAAGGAAGCTTATCTCTACTAGATGTCTAAAGCATTTCTCACCTCTTGCTCCTTCAGACGTTTAGCGAGGTCTGTGGTAGGGTCAGTGCGGTTCAGTGGGGCTCTTAGACTGCTCAGAGTGTCCACCTCAGCTTGAGCTAGATCTTTATCTATTTGGTTTAGACGGCTAGCCAGCTCTACAGCTTTGGAATTCTCCTCGGCTCTTGGAGCAGGAACTACAACAACAAATATGACACTGATTTATTATCTCAGACACTGATTTATGCATTCAGTACATATGTCAAAAGTGCTTCCTCGTTGTTTCGGGAGCACCACATACATGATTACCCTTTCTAATTATCTACTGGTTGTTTTAAAAATAACCAAACTGTATAGCTAGATTGACCCCAACAAGAAACACACACTTTTAATAGTTTATTGAATAATATGTGATTTGCATTTAACTCAAACTGAATGCTGGGGTATAGGCTGAATTTCTTTTTAGGTGAGCAAATTTAAATATGGCTTCTCAATTGTATTTCATATTTTACAAAATTGTCCACCATGATTGATAGGCTGAATATTTAGTTCCATTGTTTCCTTAATGATTCTGTGTTTGCCACAACCATAATTCTAACAAACATTGCAAAGTTTTGTGTTTGAAACTACAGCTCTCGACGTGGTTAAAAGCATAATTGTTAGTTTGACTTAAGTATATCATACTTTTGAGCAAAATAACATGCAGTCATTCCCAGCGTTGGGGACACTTACTTTTAAAAGTAATGCATTACAATATTGTGTTACTCCCTAAGTAATTTAATTGCTTTACTTTTTTAATAGAAAGTGATGCGTTAAGGTACTTTTGCATTACTTATTTTTTTTTTACCTGAGCTGGGCTTCCTTGTTTGATTTTTTTTAATAACAAATAATCAAAAGTTTTTGGCAAATGTAAAGGCTCTTAAAACTAAAAAAGGTGAAGGATCCTAAAAAAGGATTTCTGCTTATATTTTTGCTTATTAGTATGCTAGGTCTAAAAGCGAAGACATTGGTTAATAAAGTGAGATTAAATACATAAAGTATATTTGGGTAATTTAACATATTTACCTTTGTTGAGATTCATCATTATTGATCTAAATGATGCCGTAGTTCAAACCTGTTTTGTAAATTATTTTAAAATTCCTTTAAAACTGTTTACTCAGCACTGCTTTATCTTTTGCTAATATCACAGTGCTGGTAATATAAAATTAAGGTGTATTAAAACAATGTTTTTCAATAAAACATCAACATCTAAACCTCTTTTAATTCTCAATAAGAGCTTCTATATATGTTGTATGACAGCCAAACTGGTTAGTAATAAGTGAAGCTGGTAATGTTGTTTGTGGAGTTGTTTAATCATTCTCTGCTGAGATCTTCAGAGACTTAATGTCTTATCTTCATTTGATTTCATCAGGCTATGCTTCAGTGTTTATTTGACACTTTGTAGTGTGGACACATACACACTATTAAAATTGAGGATTTTGTTGTGGGGTTAAAAATTTAAGAAAGTAATTAAAGTAATTTAACAGCAATTAACTGTAAATTCATTTACCGCAAAAAACTGTAGAAAAACAGTAATCTACAGACAACTGCTGCCAGTAGATTACGTAAAATCAAGGACAAAAACAGACGTAACAGTCAGATTTACTATACAAAACAAGTTAATAATTTCACTGAAAAATTTGTGAGTTAATAGAAAAAAGTTATATAAAGTCAATAACTGATAAGAAAATAATTGTTTATTATTGATTTTTTTATTTTTTATTATGTATTTTAATGTATGTGCTAAGTGTTTATGTGAGGCATCAGTAAGCTCAAACTAATTGCCCCATGGGGATTAATAAAGCTCTAAACTAAAAAATATCTATTTATTAAACAAGTGTTTTTATGTGATTTTATAGGAGAGATCTTTGTTGAATTAAATAGTTTTGTGGGTCACCATTGTGCTGGAGAGTAGAGCCTGTGGTTTGGTCGAGGATAAGCAGAGAAATACTGATGTTATGCTGCATGTTGCTTTATTTAAAGGCAGTAAGTGTGGAGCTGCTAATGCAGTGATGAGCAGTTTGCTGAGTACTTTAGCACATGCATGTGTGCTATTGCTATAGCTAACGATGAACTGCAAAGATTTGAGTTTGTCAAAAATTTATTATTTCACTATTACACATTCTGTTTGCAGTTTTATATTAAGAAATATTCCTTTTCAGCGGACTCAAATTAAATAAACTGACACTAACACCGTGTAAATACTAGCTTTTAAACTCTCACTGTTTGAAGCAATCTGTTTTCCAAATAAAATGAATTGCCTTCCATTGTATTATTATGGTAACATACTGTAAAAAAAGAGAGCTGTAAATTAATGGTAGAAGAGCTGTTAATTAAATTAATAGTACATTAATGGCAATCACAGCTGCCAGTAGATTACCATTGTTTTACAGCACAATTTTTTTACAGTGTAGGTTTACGTAATATTCTGAATTTGCATTTCACATATTAATTTTGAGGAATACTGAATGTGTTTTTGTGCAAGTGAGATAAGTAAATGCCTGCTCACATTTAATCTAGAACCTACAAATACCAATCATGTTTACACACAGTGCACACAACGCCTCTGCACTTACTCCCGATGCTCTCAACATGAGGACAGGAGAGGTGTCAGTCAATACATGGGAAAACAAAATAACTTGCATTACTTATTTGAAAAGTAACTCAGATATTTATACTTGGGAAAAAAAGTAATTTAATTCTTCTACTTTTAGTTTGTCAAGAGAATGAAAGTGCAATTTTTGAAGAGTGTGCATGTGTGTGTGTAAGTGATCTAGATCTCTAAGTGTGACCTAAAAGGGGACACGCAATTGAATAAAGCAAAACAACGGAGAACAAAATAGTAGTAGTCATCAGATGCCATGCTCATTATTTAGAGCAATAGTCTGACATTAATTTAATTTCAACCCAATTTATTTATACAAGTTGTTACTCCACCACTTGCATGACATCATTAATGACAGGTTTCATGGTTTTGGGAAAGTCGTGACCAGCTAGTAGCCTAGATCATTGTACAGGAAACCCACCCCAGTATGGACTTATGGAGCAACTCTGGCCCACCCCTACATAAGTGCCTGGTGTAAAGGCACTTTCACACTAAACATGACACAAAAAAAGTAGGGCTGTCAAAAGATTAATCGTGATTAATCGCATCCAAAATAAAAGTTTGTGTTTACATAATATATGTGTGTGTACTGTGTATAATTATTTATATATATAAAAACACACACAGTTGTGGTGGCGATTTTATGATATTCACTGATCTTTAGTAAAATATAGATGATTCAAAGAATGTCACATGTGTGACTCTCACTTGTTAGTGTGAGAAGATTCTGTTTATGTACCTGGGAAGGCAGAAGGGAGAGGCACTCCAGAGAACAGACGAACAAGGACCTCTGACCTAGATGTCAGAAGGCCATTTGATGCAGGGGGGGCTTAGTGACGAATCTAAACTAGTGTTATGGCTTCCTTGTCTATGGAAAATTACTGAATGGAAGACTACTGGGAGGAAGGCTCTGGCAAGAAGACCTTGGGAGCGCTAGGAGATAAAAGCTGGTTCAGTCTGTCTGGGGGTGTGTCACTCTTCTGCACAGGGTAACAACTGTGTATTAGACTGCTCCTATTCTTGCAAGAATAAATACTTCTATTTTATCATTTGACTCTGAGTCTCCCTTACGCAGTGATGTTTGTTTGATGAATTTTTGCCACAACACAATCATGTATATATTTAAGAAAAATTGGTTATATTTATATATAAAATATTTATATATAATACAAATTATATAAATGTATATACAGTATATAAATGCAATTATTCCTTAAATATATACATGAATGTGTCTGTATTTATACATAATAATTCTACACAGTATACACACATATATTATGTAAACACAAACTTTTATTTTGGATGTGATTAATCATGATTAATCTTTTGACAGCCCTAAAAAAAAGGTAAACGAATCATTGACAAATGGCCCGTTCACACCAAAAGTAAAACAAATAAACATCAGGCTGAAGGAAACATTACCTGGAGCCTGTAAAACAGGGGCCTTTGATGGATTACTCTTCAGCGAAGTTCTCAAAGCAGCTCGCCTTTTCTTTAGATCTTCCATCTCTTTCCCCAGCCTTCGCATACAAACACATTATTAGTTATTCTTGGTCTCTAAAGGCGTTACTCATATTTTTTTGACATAAGCATACACCAAGGGTTAACAACAAACATTTTACAATGTCTTTGGAGTATGAAAAGTAGTTTTTATTCTTACAGGTCGACTCTGTTGATGGCCTCAGGATCCGGTGGAGGAATCACGAAGCAAACTCCAGGAAATGTTTTGCTTGTCCCATCATTGGACTGAACCTCCCAGTTGTCATTGTCTGTGTTGGACTTCAGATTAAACTGCTCTCCTCTGTCCAATGAAGCCTGAGAAGAATCCCATGATTAAGAAATTAATAGAAGAATGAATTAATAGCACATTAGTGACCATAGCTTTTCATACTACATGTTATAAAGACATTTTAAACACCTCCTTTTGTTTTTCAGAGATTCTAACCTTGGGAGTTTTCCAGTCACATAGAGACTCAACCATTGTAGTTTTGCTTGGAGGAGTGTGGCGAAGTTTTAGTGGTGTGATGGCAGTGCTTCGCTTTCTCAGGTCAGCCAAAAGCTGCTCGTTGCGCTGTAAAGGCCTTTCCTCAGCCTGCAGACACACAGAATACAAGATATTGTCACATTCAGAGTGGTATTGTTTTTTATATACAGTGCTGGAACTGCAAAGAAACTTGCATGAGCACTATATGAAAAATAATTTTATTGATATTTAATTTATAATCATTTAAAATATACAGTAGTCAACATTTGAAGTGGATCAAATGAACTTTTATGAACTTTTTCAACCACTTTGATGAACTTTTTTGATCCACTTCAAATGTTGACTACTGTAGTTTAAAATGTGATTTGACCTCAAGCTGCATCTGAATTTCAGTGTTGGTTTTGCCATTGAGTGATTTGGCATCAGGGGAGCCGAGTTTAGACAAAGACTCCGACAAGGTATCTGCATCCAGTTGGTACTGTTGAGAAAAACACACATTTGTTTAGGCTTTACACATGCACAAACTGTTTATTAAAAAATGTGCTTAATGCAAATGATTGATCCATCCATCTGCCCTACCTACCCTTTTGTACTCCTCTAAATTGTCCAGATGTGTTTCCTGACAGATGCAAAGATTCAGAAACTTCTGCCATTCATTCCTCACAGTGTCTCTTTTGGCCTGGGAACACAAATAGCACATCAGAGCTCAGCTTTGCTTATGTTAATGTTGTGTCATACTGAATGCAATATTTAATTATTGAACACATCATTTAATTATTTAATTAATAAGTTAATTAAATTAGTAAAACAAATTAAATAAGTCAACTCTTATTTACAATACCACATTGTCAGCAGTGTAAAACACAAATTTCAAACTAAGCTCCTGGAGGGCCACTGTCCTGCAGAGTTTAGCTCCAACACACCTGCCTGGATGTTTCTAGCAGAGATGGTCTTGTTATTGGGAGATACGAGGGTCCGTGGCTCTACCATTGGAGAAATCTTTACGGCTAACTTGGATCACGTGTGCCTTGATAACCAATCGCATTACAGCCTTGATGTCATAGAATTTTGTTCAGAGTTGTGCGACAGTAAATCACTGTTTGCTTATACCATAGAAATGAATGAGTGACATAAACTGAATCCTACCTGTCGCCTGATTGTCTCTGAATTCTCTTATAAAACTGATTTTTTTTCAATGTAAACTCTAAAAGTAGATAAATCCAAAATCAATGTTTAAGAGCAAACATGTTAAAGATTAGCCGATGGGCTGTCAATTCATTAAATGATACGCCATTTTCCCACAAAAGCAGTTTATTTAGCGTAGTGAAGCATCACTTCCGTTGACATCCATTCAAAACAAATGGCTCCTGGTCTCCTTCCCTGCATACCACAGCATTAGCAGGATGTCCACTTTTTTTGCTAACCTTGCAGGCTTGCCTACAAGTGGTTTGTTTCTAGCACTCCTACAAGACCTAGATTAACTGGATCAGGTGTGTTGAATAGCGAAACTCTGCAGGACAATGGCTCTCTAGGAGCTGAGTTTGACACTCCTGAAACAACAAATCTAAGAATGTCAAATATTGCTGCAGTTGCCAATGCCAAAAGTATCACATTATAAAGCTGGGCATCTTGTTTGTGTTTTCTGACCTGAATAGTGCTAGCAGCAGGATGTTTCATCTCAATCAGTCGGTCTCCGTCATCCTGCAGTTTGTTGACCTCACTTTCATGCGACAGCAGACTATTATTCTTGAAGATCTGCAACAGACAATAGCTCACAGGTCTAATTTAATGTTTTATTTAAGATGTGCTGCCACTTCTGCAATTAACCAACAGGAGAGCAAAACCACAAGTTACTTCTTGCCTGGATGATCAGTCTTGTTTATTCTCATTGCTGTCCTAATTTTAGACCTTAATTTAAAAAAAATATGGTTTGTGGTTCTCAGACTTTTTTGCATCCCTGTCATAAGCCCAAACTGTTTGTGGATTGCCCATTGCCATTGTACAGTGGTATTTGTACAAAATACACACTTATTTTTGATTCACTGACCATATGTAAATATTTATGAGGGTAAAGCACTAAAACATGTTAAGGAATACATTAAGGATTTGCAATTAATGTAAGCTTATTTTCTCTTGCAACATTAATTAGGTTATCAATGTGACTATGTACAAATATGTACACATTTTTTACAGGGCTGAATTTCTTTTAGGGCTGAATAATAACCTACATTTATTCTTCATCATAACTACTGGTCTGAGACTGCTGTTTGGCGCTGTTGTCTTTTGGCCAATGTTGTCTTAAAGTTAGTTATCCATTGCAGCAGCACATGCACTGTTTGCGAAATGAGATTCGCGAAATCTTTATACTTTATGTCCTTAAACTGCTGTCACTTTTGGCACTGTGGGCTGGATACTATTATGTGAAAAAGGTTCTAGCGAAGTCAATGCGCACTATTGCCAGTACAGTGATGACAATATCCTTTAGCCTATTCTTTAAATGCCTGGGCTATGGGGTAGGGTGGACAGACCCACACAAAAAGCCAATAGTCAAAAACTAAATAAATAAATAATTTAATTAATTAATTTAGCCAAAACCAAGAGGCAAAATGTTTTACGGTCTGATGAAACTAAATGTAACTTCTGGGACATCATTTTAACAAGTACATTTGGCACAAAAAAAAAGACTGCTCATCACCAAAACAACACCATACCCACGATGAAGCATGATGGTGCAAGCATTGATTGACCCTTATTCAAAAATTCTGACTGCTGTATTCAAAGCAAAAAGTGTTTCAAATCAAGTATGTGTGCACACTTGTACAACCAGGTATTTTTATTTTTTATTTTCCACATTAAAGTCGAAAAATATAATTTTTTTTAAATTAAAAAACGTCATTATTGATTGTGGATTGTGTGTGTATATATATATATATATATATATATATATATATATATATATATATATATATATATATATATGGGTTTTTTTGTGGGTTTTTTTTAACATTAACAGTTTTTTTTTCTGTAAAGTGTTTTACAGAAATATTTTGTAATTAACCTCTAATATATCATATTTTATACATATAGCTAATCAGTATTTTTAAATGTTATGTAATGTGAATGAGAAGTCTCTTTTGTCTTGTGTCATAGTGCAACTTGTGTTTTTGAATATTTTTTTCCAGCCACCCTGATGACTGATATATACCCCAAGCCCTCCTTTTTGAAAAAATATTGGTCTACAAGAATATCTGTCCTTTAGTTCATTCCATTGTACAAGTCATCCAACCAGTTCAAATCCTACCTCATACTGTCTGCGAACATCAGCATGGTCAGCCTTCTGATCACTCCAGTCCTGTTTAAGGATCTTGTTCTGCTCTTCCCTCATGTATGCCACTTCCTTATCACAGTCCTGCATGTAGTCGTACAGGCTGTTGAGATAGTGACGTCTCCATTTTGAGTTATCCTGAAACATTGAAAATGCTAAATGAGAACTTTTCCATTCTCTCTCTGGCACCAACAGTACAATTTCCAATTTTTACAATTTTCAAAAATCTTCCATTTATTCAATATCAGTCATAATGTGATTTTTTTTCTTACCAGTACGTTAGCATATTGCTTCTTAATGGCAGCATATTCCTCCTGGAACAACATGAGGGATGTTACGTTTTGTGATTAAAGGTGAAAAAGTTCACTCAAAAATGAAAATTCTGTCATCAATTGTTCCAAACCCATAAGACATGCTGATTTTTGAAACGCAAATGAGATTTCTGTCCATCCATTGAAGGTCCACAAAACCAAAATTTTGACACTTCAGAATGTGCCTTGATGAATGTTAATATGTAAATAAAAGAGATTGTGGCTTGGATTAAACCATTTGATTCATGTCTTTATGAACTTTTTGAAACAATGTTTTGGTTTTGTGAACCACTTCAATGGAAGACAGGAACAAGGGTGAGTACTTGATGACATTTTTTTCTCTTTCAGGAATTTTTATTTATTTTTGCTTTCCAAACCATAGGGGAGGTAATGAAGAATGCATGTCTTGGTAACAAAACAATTGCCCAGTTGATGAAAACTGCTCACCTGAGAGCTGGTTGATCCAGGGCATAGCTGGTTGCTGTAAGACTCAATCTCCTTATGAAGAATGTTATGAGCTGCAATCTGCTTCTTCAGGTCATCCATAGAGGGGCCATACTCCTCTTTGCTTGCATCTTTCTGTAATATTCCATATTCAGAAATACTAATTAATCATCATAATCTGGCTTTTCTGCATTGCTGGCAAATATATTATAAATCGAAATAAGATGTATATTTGCTTTAAGATGTATCTTTGCTTTAATGTTTGTAATATCTGTAAAAAAAAAAAAAGAATCCTCAGGTATGAAGCTTAAACTTCTACCACATATTTATCTGCCACAAGTGAACGTCATTTGAAATCTATACAGCTAACCATGGAACTTTGAACATGGATATCAGTTTAACTTTTGTATGAATTTAATATGAAGGTCAAACTTTTGACAGTTCACCACTTCATGTGTTTTCACTAATCAGATCGCTATCCAATTGTGAAAAGACCAGGTGTAAATACCCTCTGTAGCGTATTAGAAACTGACTGTAGCCTAATCACTCAAGCCAATTCAGGAAGTAGTTTGAAGACACATTCTAGATGTGCCTCGGCTAAATTAAATGGGATCTGGATGTCAAAGTCTCTCAAAATGTCAAAAATAAAAGTGTGAAAGCATGTTGTATCTGCTTCTAGTAACCAGATTCCACAGTCCTACTTCAGATAGGAGTGTATCGGAGAGGAGTGCAAACTGGTGCAAATTAAATTGAATGTTCAGCATGGCATCCCACATTTATCTTCATTAAAATCTTATAGAGTAATATTTTTTTTCTCACCAGTGCTTATTTCTCCCATTATGATCTTTTATTTAGGGCTGATGATAAACAAAAGGCAGCACATAACATTGTTTTTTTTTTTTAGCTTTTGTGAAGTGAACATTGAATTTACATACAGCGTGGTTACTGGCTAGATTTGGTAGAGGAGACAGGAGAGGGATGCTGGGTGGGACCATCGAAGATGCAGCAGACTTGGACAAGCGGAGACGCAGGAGCCTTGGGGCTGGACAGCAACAGCAGTGTTTAAGTAGACTTGGCTTGGGAACCTGGGCGTCCATTATTTTGACCGTGCTGGTTGGCATGGATAAAACCCATCTCCACACCTTAAAATTCCACTAAAATGCCCACTGGGACGGCCATGGGTACTGGCTCTCACACCTGGTCAGATACGACGACTGGCTCAGGGAAGAGTAGGGCTTCTGGCTCTGGGTGACATTCTCCATCCGTGGCAGGTCATTGGCAGGCGCTGGCTCTGGCTGTTGACTCATGGTGGGCACTGGCTCAGATTCTGGATCTGCTGTCGACCCTGGCTCTGACTGTGACTGTGGTGAGTTGGGTAAGAGGTTGTCTTGATTTGGGGTCTGCTGCAGTCATTGGCTCTGGCTCAGTGGTGGGTGTGAGGAAGGATGGAGAAGGACCAGAGAGGACTTCCAAGGCAGATGATGTCTCTGAGATGAAGACACCAGGAGGAATGGAGTAGGCTTGGGAGGCTGCGACTGAGGGGCAATGGTGTTTTCATCCTCTTCGCTTAGTGGCCCTCATTTATCAATCTTGCGTCAAACGGGCGTATATGTTGGCGTAAGATTATGCTTACACTCCTCTCACTGCCTGATTTATGAAGCTGTGCGTACCTTTGAAATTCAGGTGTACGCAATACCTGCCCTTGATAAATGCCGCGGCTGAAAACGATTGTCATTAGATTAACACGCCCCTATATATTCACATCTCCGCCTCCCCCACGCCCTCATTTTACGCCATGGACACACGGAAGACGGCAAAGAGGAGAAACTTCTCCGGTGGAAATCCAGTTTAAATCGCTGGTTGGTTGAGCAAATTACCTATCACAATGCATTATTATACAACACGTGTTTTGAAACTATTAGCGTTGAATTTTGCATGACATCACATGTAATGGGGTGTACAATAGTGATGATGATGTGAATAATTGCATGACAATTTGTAATATTCTTCTTATTAGTATTATGATTTTGATTATTAATGACGCTTATTGTTATTTAGAAGAAGAATGTCTTTGTTATTATTATTATTTGTATTATTATTATTTAAAAGAAGAAGAATGTCATTTTAATTATTTTGTCAGTCTGAATAATTTTTTGGTCATTGAAAGCCTTTCATTACTGAACCCAGTCCGTGCGCACCTGCCGGGCTTAACTCACAAAAATAAACACTGAAGTTTATTATTTCTATGTTGTTGTTATTTTACAGTGGGTCATAATATATCATATCTTTAGTTTGTCAGTGCGCTTTGTGGTGTTTGGAATTGTTTTTCTGCGCATTTCAGCACTAACTCAAAACGTGCGTATATGTACACCACCTCCTGAGCTGGCGTAGGATTTGAGCGTGCCGTACGCCAACGTCCATATTGATAAATCGCAAAGTCACCGTGGTTTTGGGTGTACGCCAGGTGTACGCTGGAAATTTGGTGTACGCACTTTTCATAAATGAGGGCCACTGTGAGGTAACTGTTGGAAGAAATTATGATCCAACCCACTCCAGAAGATGGTCTTCAGAGTGTAGCTCTCCAGCTCACGGGGAGATTGCTGGAGAATCACTATGAGGTTGCTGGAGTATCACAGGGAGATCCAAAAGGTAAGTAGAGCGGGTAAGTACAAGTTGTCCGTAGTTGGGACCAGACAAAGAGTAACTGTGAGGTGTACGCTCTCATCCTGGTACAGATTGGAGTGCTGATGGGAAATAGGTGTGGGTGATGGCCAAGGAAGTGCAGGTGATAAACAAGAGGGATGCTGGAAAATGTAATCTTTGACTAGATGACTGGACTGTTGAAGATGGGCTGATGGAGAGCATATGTGACACGATTGTGCAAACTCAATTGTATAGCAATCTGATTGACGCATGAAGTGACCAAGTGTACCCCCTAGGTTACAATTGTGTCAACCATGAGTAGACCACCCTTTTTTATTGCAATCAGTTTTGGGTTCAGTAGAAGTGCCAAATTAAACAAGAGAATCTGCCGATGATAGCAATTCTGTCATTTAACTTGGAATTTTGAAATTATCTACAGTACCTCTTACAATGTCTTAATATTGTGTTAATATGACAATTACTTTTGATTGTAAGTACAAAAGTAAATGATAGGTTTGTTCTTCTCTCTGTCTCTCATTCTCTTTGTGTGCATACTCATGTGTTTTCTGACCTGTTTTTGGTTAAGCACCAGAGCCCAGTTAATTCTTGGCTGTAGTTCCACCTCGTTCAATGGCTCATACAGCTCACGGTAAAGGGAACAGTCTTTCAGCCAACGTTCATGAAGGCGAATAACACTAATTAGTGGAAAAAATAGAAAAACACAAATACTATTAGTTTCCAATATAACCATATAAATGAGATGGAACATACACAGTGCAAACTTAGTTTCAATCTTTCAGAGCAACAGACTGAGTCATGAACAGGGTGTGAAGGATGCTTTTAGTGTCACTCACTCATTCTCTATTTCTCCTGCCTGAGGGTGTTTCATTTTCTTGGCTTTGTCCATATCCAAGAATAGATCCTTTAGGAGCCCCTCAGCCCGGCCCAAAAGATCTGCTGTTTCCTTCTGATATTGTAATCTCTTATTATTTTTCTCATTGCCAGCATCCTGAGCAAATAGAAGAGGGTGGAACACTTTTGCCATTTATAACTACTAACATATACATGTGCATAATGAAATAGAAAATGTTTTCTTACAATGAGCAGCAGCTCTTCTGCACGCAGTACATCTTTCTCAACAGTGTCTGCATTCTTCTGCATACGGGCAATCAGCAAGGCCAGGCTACCCGCCGTCAATCTGTCAGGTCAAAATTAAAAGTTAGGATTCTATGTGCTATATTGGATGGTCAATGTGTAAAAGACACTGCAAAATGAAGAAAATTAAATGTGTTAGACACAAAGGGGAAAAAAAGTAGAGCATCAAAGCACACGGGATAATCAGATATCAATAAGATTTACTGTAAATTAAGCCTGTTAGTCAGAAGAATTGTTTCAGGCACAAGTGAGGTATGAGAATCTTCACTTGACAAGGGATCCATGTGCCTAGGGATCCCAAGTGTACCCGAGGGGGTCTATAGAGATTAAATATATTACATACTACATTTGATTTATAACTATAAACCAATATATCTAAATAATGATCTGTTAAGCGGTATATAATGTAATTATGTATACCAGGGAAGCAAAACTCTAAATAGAGTTAGTTTCAACTCTAAATAAACAAATCTGATCTAGCCAATCAAGTCCTTCAGGCTTATTTGAAAGCCACAAGTATGTGTTGGACCAGGGTTGGAACTTTAACGGAGTTTTTATGTAAATGTTTCTAATGAATGTTAATTTTACTATTACTGATAAAATTATGCTTTTTATATTGAGAATCCCTGAATGGGCTGAGAATCTGGTTGCGGTATCTCGGCCTTGAAAACCCCTGCATTAGAACTCTACAATTTAGTGTCTCTGAGAAGTATGCACTTCTTTTCATGTCATTATTTTGCCTTCTTCAGTGTACCTCTCCCTCCCTGAATACATAAAAACAATGAATTTGGGAACTTTTTATAAACCTGTTCCTATTACTGGGACCTTGGTGGGATTCCATTTGAAATCCTCATTGGTCACCCCAGTTTATGTTATGAAACAAAGTATTATTTATCTTATGCAGATTAGTGTAACATAACTAATTTTATGTTGTTGCTGTCTGTGACACTCATCTGAATAAACTGTCAAACAGATAAAATACATGTGGCATTAATGCCTCACTATGTGCTGTTAAATATTGTTCTGAGAAGCTTGCAAGAGATTCAGAGATTATATCATTATATTTCTTCCCCATCATGCCATGCTAGTCCGGAGAGTTCCATCACCTTCCACACACGAGTTATCTCAACATATCTTCAACTGCCGATACAGCCACCTTTTTTGGACAAGCTTCTAAGACAGAGACCATGTCCCTGAAGGCCCCGAAGTCAGTGACTTTGGGAATGAAACTCATAACACATAAGGGAAACTATTTTTCGATTTTCTGAAAGGTTCTAATGTCTAGTTTTAACTCATCATTCTTATTCCACCTAAAATACCCCACATTCCCTATACCCTACCACTTCTACCAACATCTATTAAAACCACAAATACAAAGTAAAGAAAAAAAATCTTTTTGCCTTTTAAAATGTTTTACTAGAATTATATAGTGTTTGTTTTTGAAATGTCGTGTTTGCATTACCATGATGAAACAATGGACCAACACCCAGCAGCCATAGTGGAGGAACAAGTACGTCAGCCCTTACAGGAACTGAGCTTTGGGAGCAAGGACACTCCTTTCACTGTTTCTATATTTTTTTTTTTTTTTTTTTTTTCAGATTTACTTTTATTCGATGATCCTGATTTTTGCATATTTACACATACCTGAATAACGTCATGCTAACATCTATATTTTGCTGTTCAGTTGTATCTTCATTACACATGCATTAATCAGATTTGACTAGTGGTGTGTTCAGATGAGAGTGAGACATCAATTCTGAGATCTAAGAACATGCTTGCAGGTTCTTAAAAGGATGGCTTCCATTCTAACATGCAGTATATAGGTGTACTTTTTAATTACATTGCTGGTACATCTAATGCATATTTTAAATGTCAGTTTTATATAGAAAACATTGTATTATGTACATAATATTGTTTTATGTATTACATTTTCTTGAATTTGTAGTCAAACATAGACAAATAAATGTTTCCATTTAGCAGAAACTACAATAAATTGAATAATCCCTAACCGCATGACCCCCCCAACCACAGTTTTTATTACTATTAACATAAATATATTATTATGAAATATTTTGACAGCTTTTTCATTTCATGTCTCTATTCTTCTTCACCTTTGAAAAATTCTAAGATTTCTAACCACTGTAGTATTATATCCAACAGACCATAATAATTCCCACTTGTGTTTACAAAGCAGAGGTAATATTATTACCAAAACAGTCATCATAAGGGCCCACGGAACTAGGTATCCTTTGTGAAATGTTTTCATTTCCTCCGATTAGTAAGCCTATATATAAACTCACAGTATCGCTGATTTTCACTTCTAATCGGAATGGAGTTGTACAATTTAGAGAATAAAATATGACCAAATATATTAATATATATTCGTATATTGGTAGTTGTAGACCCAGCAAAACAAAAAAACAAAACAAAAAACACAGGAGCATTTTTTGATTGTTAAGGTGAAACATGACAGATTTCAGATCGAATGTTCTCAGGAATTAAGAATTAACCACCTTTAGACCTTCACTCTCTGGGCTCTGGTTACCTGAGTCTATCTAAAACTGATCTTAGACCTGCCTGAACACAAAACAACAGAACCAAGTATAAAATAACCAACAACACTCACTGGCTTGTCTTGGTATCATCGAGTTTCACCGTGTTTTCTTTCTTCTTGAACATCCTACAAGTTTTAGTGAGGTGAGGTTCACCTTCTCTGTTGCTGGTGTGTGTCTTTCTTCTGTTTTTCCTTTAGCCCCACAAACACTCTGAACACACTTTCTGCCTCTCTAGAACTGACACAGAGTGGTGAAGTAAAGCTGTTCTTCTGTCTCCAATCCGCCCTGAGAAACAGGTGTTGGGCGACACCCAGGCTACCTCCTTTTGCAGGACCGGGCAGACCAGTTTCACCTTCCCATTTTTCACCAACACACACAGATCTCTGTCATTCATCTCACCTTTTTTTTCTTCAGTTGATAGTAATTATATTTGTGTGTATATACTTGTAGTCATGACATTAACAATAAGCCCAACATTTGGTTGTGGCTATTCACTCTAATCATGTCTGATTTAGTATTTGTATAAAAATGTACACAATTTTGTTAGACATGTTGCACTTCTGAAGAATTACTTTCATTAACAGTAACCAACCAATAGTTAATTTAAATAATTTTCAGCACAGTGTTCCTTTAATGAACAATGCTTGTTAAATGTGTAGTATCTGTGAATGTAAGATGGTTTGGAATGTTGTTGGGTCACTTTCTCTCAGCAGGGCTGTGGTAGTTAGCCCACATTTCTAACATGCACCGTCACATGGTAGGGTGTGCCAGAGATTCAGGCCTAATGTCTTGCCCCGGAGTGACACCCTCTTTCTTGCTACCATCCTTACAGTTTATTTCATCATTTTTTTTTTTTTTTTTGCATTTACCCATTTATCAGGTACAAACTACTTATTTTTCCTTATCTATGTTTTTATTATTATTTTTATTATGTACAACCCAACAAAAAAAATGTATTAATGTCAATAGTACTTGGGGTGGGTAGTTACTAATGAAAATATGGACATTTCTTTAGATACTTTTATTGTTAATCAAATTTACATCCTCCCCACTCATTTTTCCTAAACTCCAACCTACTTAATGTTTAACATTTTAATTACAAATATTTTATTCTAAAACAAACAAGTTAGAATAAATACATAAAATAAACTAGAATAACCATTAGAATAAACACAGTTTTTTTTCTTTCTTTTTTTTTGTAATTGTTGTGAGCCCATTAGGAAAATAGTGTTCCTGTGTGATCAGTCATGCTATAGCACACATTTAGGTGGAAATTTAGTCAATTTTATTAAGTTAATTATCAAATTAACTTAACGTTTATCTCACCACACCTCATTCTCTCTTAATAAAAAATCAGTTTACTTATCAAGCAATGACATGTTGAAGTAAATGTTTGGAGTAGTTTTCAATTAAATAAAGCATGTCACACTGCTTTAATTGACAAACTAGCCAGTTCTTCCCGTTGTCTGGAAAGCCAGAAAAAGAAAATGCCTTTAATATGTATTATAAAATACATATAGGGCCAGATTTCACAGCTTACGCAACTTTATGCCCTCTCTCACACTAATTTGCCATTAAGTAAACCTGGCCCTAAATATGTGAAATAAAAAATGATCAGAGGACTCTATAAAACATTTTTTACCAAATCTTCACACACCATCAAGTCATGAGTGATGTTCCATGCAGTTTGATACTAGACAAAAACAAAAGCTTCAACAGAACAGGTAGGAGTGGCTGAGATTGAAAGAGGATAAGTGAAGACATTGGGGAGTGGTGCTTCCTCACATACACCAACGGATATCTTATTTTGGGCTGTTAATTAGAAGCCCGTCTTATTTAGAAACCAAACAATGGTTGATAGAAAACCTTATAGGTTGAAGGGGTAAATCTTACTCATAGTAAAAGGTCTTGCATGATTATATGCGTCTTGGCAGTATCAAATTGAACTTGAACTCAAATTGACTTTCAGATTTCAATGGAATTTTTATCTATGATATATGCACTTAAATGCCCAATAACCTAAACAGATAAACCCATTACCAAATACAATAAAATTCATGCTACAACCAAATATGAGAGAGTCAGTCTTTTACAGCTTGGTTCAAACTCTCTTATGAGAGATTCCTCAGGCCAGAAATGCATCCTACCTGGAATGATGTACATGTGCTCAGGAATGTAAAGATGACCAAATGACAACAGAAAGCTGTCAAGAGCCGTGATAAAGATCTACTTTATCTATAGGTAGAAATTGACTAAAGTCTCGTGCAGACAAACATGGACTAGTGGTGTTTGAAGCTTTTGGTATGTTTACAGACCTGATCTACATGTATAAAAACAAGACGACAGAACCTCCAATATTTGACCCAGTTCAAAAACATGGCACATGCAGTGATGACCAGAAAAGTTTTTTTTTATTTTTAAATCAGGAGACTTCAAACTAAAAATCCCTCAGTTTTATAATTTAGCATATCCGATCCATTTTAACAGTCTGTCATTATAACGGTGTGTGATCTCTGATGAAACAAGGGGGGGAAATAGCACCTCATCTGCAAGTTAAAAGCAATTAGTTAAAGAACAAAATATAGGACAAAAAAAAACATGTAAAGCACTAACAAACCGTTTCCTTTCTCTCAATGGCTTTGTTTTAAAATGATAGTTTTAAACAAGTTATGACTTTTTAAACAAAATTGCACCAGCGTATATTTCGAAGATACATGCAAGATGAGACTGTGTAGATACCATGAAGCATTTGATCTCAGCAAATAGACAACACTGATGATGAGATATAAACAAAAACCTCATAGCTGGGATAAATATTCTAGATCACACTTTTGTTTAGACTTCTTGAGTGAAATAAGCCCACTTTTATTTAATGTGCTGGGCAGATTGAGATGAGTTCTAGGCAAACAAAGGCATTTTAGTTCAAGTTTATGATTAAAAAATAAAATACCCAACAAATTTTACTCTGGATTAAAGAGGCTGTAATGACACCAAGCATTAACGCTGACACTAGGCAGGATTTATATAACACCCTTCTTGCAAAATGGAAACTTGCATAAACTCTTAATAATCACTCTAGATAATCACCTCCAATTCAGTCTATATGAATTTACTACCAAACAGGCTGAAATAATATCTCTTAAGGCATGTTTTGGGGGAAATGGTTTGACAGAATAAGGATCCATAACACTCGGTCTTGAAGAGATCCGTTTTCAGATGACTACAAATACAACCAAACAAGCCAAAACAAAACCTGGGACTAGATTTAGCTCCCAAAGCCAAAGAAGCCTTTGAAGTAGCCAGTGATGCCACCCTTGCCCTTCTGCTCAACCTTGTCATCAAGAGGAGGTAAAGCCACATGGTTGAGAGCCAGGTCAAAGAAGAGAGGCTTGCATGGAATGGGCTGGAAATCTGGAGGGAACTGCACCAGATTGGGCTGCTTGCTCAGGAGGGTGGGGTCTAGCCGGAAATTATCCAATCGATCAGACAGAGGCTGTAGATAAACCAGAAACACAGATCTTGAATTCAAAGACAACAAAGAATGTGCTTGTTAAACATTAAACAAAAAAACAAACACCCTGACAAACTAGAAATAGTTGTGTAAAGATTCTTAATGTACAACTCTCCTTCAAATTCATAATTTATCTCATCTCATCTAAGATCTATTCCTTTAAACAAGCCCAGAGCCCAGCCCTACCGCAGGACATCATGAAACACACACCCCACACACACACGCAACACAGATCTGCCCAGCAACATTCCACAGTTCTACTCCTTCCCCCTCAACACTTGTGTACCTGGAGAGCAGTTAAAAAACAGCATTCCTTTTCTAAAACTATAAAATAGTTTTAGTTAGATCTTGACCTTGTGAATAAGAATTAGAAAATATTTTTAAAACATTAATAAAACAGTTTTGAATATTTAATGGATCTATGGCAAACTAATAATCCCCAATATAAAGGAAACATTTGATGAAGTCTCTCCATTTGTCCTCTCTTACCGTGGAATCTTTAATCTGCTGTGGTGGGGGCACCTCAGCAACATCTTCTGTGTCTAAAACACAAATACAAATGTCACAGTCAGTTGCAGCTAATGAAGCTTTCAAGACATTGGGCCACTGTGTCGGAATTTGTGGATGAGGGCGGAAGGTCAATAAAGTGACTGGTCCCTTGTGGAATGGAAATGGCTGCGGTCATGTTTACCCACCTAAGATGGCTGCAGCTTGAAGGGAGTACTTCTCAGCATTGACCTCAGCAATCAGCTCCTGGACATCAGGGAGATTCTGTGGGGAAGGAATGGAACAGCATGAGGGCTAAAATGAGTGCAATAATATTTATCTAGAAGAGCACATTGAATTTCACAATCTATTTGACCTAGTAGAATTGCAAAGCTGAAAGTAAAACATTCGTTGTTTAGTTGGTGTCAGTATTTTAAGCTAAACTGTACACAACTAAAAAGTACCAGAAGTAGTATGGAAAAAAAGGTCTGGCAGATATATTAAATGTTTATCATATAATCTCAGATTTAGACTTAAAACAGACGTAGCAAAAACAGTTATGTAATAAGTTGGTAAGTTTGAGTCATTTCTGTGAATTAAACTATCCATTTAAATGAACCAATTAAAAACCGCGGGAACTACAGCACCCTCCTGCTGACAGCAGTATAACCGCATTGGAAACATTATACGCTATTTGACATTTACTAAAGGTTAACTCACATCAAGACAGACAACTATAACCATTAAGTTTTAAATTATGACAACAACGAAAATGCCAGACAACACTTTTGACCACTACTGTATATAATCTGATATCATCACAATTTTGTAAGGGAAGTAATGTGTGGTGTTAGGTACCTTAAGGCTGTTATTAAGGCTCTTGGCTTTGGACTGGACCTCTCTGGTATATTTCAGAACCCTTTCATACAGAACCAGAGCTTCACTCCATTTCTTCACCAGAACATAGGACTGAGCTATATAGAAACACCTGTCCAGAGTGCAACGACAAACATTTCAAAACTTCGAACAGAGAAAAAAAAAAAAAAAAAAGTATATCTAAATGACAGAACATGTATGCAAGCACACATACAAGTGAAAAATTAGAATATGGTGCAAAGGTTCATTTATTTCAGTAATTCAACTTAGAAGGTAAAACTAATATATTATATAGACTCATTACGTGCAAAGTGAGATATTACAAGCCTTTATTTGTTAGAATTTTGATGATTATGGCTTAAAGCTTATGAAAATCTTTTCACAATATTCTAATTTTGAATTTGGGGTTTTCATAAGCTGTAAGCCATAATCGTCAAAATGATAACAAATAAAGGCTTGAAATATCTCACTTTGCACGTAATGAGTCTATATAATATATTAGCTTCACCTTTTAAGTTGAATTACTGAAATAAATGAACGTTTGCACGACATTAAACATTTTCGAGTTTCACATGTAGGCCCAGTTTCTGGAATTAAGAGGTTTTAAAACAATTCTAAACCCCGTTTGCACCTGAAATTAGAACTGACCTCTTGTGGTCGTAAAACCAAAAACGCATCTTAATAACAGGTGGAAACTGGACCATAGATGCATGCAGTCTTGTAGATTTAAATCAATAGAGACAGCAATAAACTCGCCTGTAAGCCTTGTAGACCAGAGTCTTGAGTGCCACTTCTTTCTGAAAGGTGTGATCTTCCTCTAGACCCTGCAGCGATGACAGCTCAGCAAGACTCTGGAAATTAAAGTAGTAGTATAAAAAGAAAAGAAATGAGAATGAGAAGAGACATACCAGGCATATTGTTCAACTATGTGCTGCTTCATGCTTTAGCTACTTCTCTGCATCATGTGCCACGCACAATTCCTGTTCACGACCATTAATTCTAAAATGTAAAAGTCAGTTTTAAAAATTGGAAAATCACTTTTTCCATTTGAATTCAGTCATTTGTAAGGGTGTAACAATATATTACCACATCACAGCTCCAAAAATGGAACAATTTCTTTCATGTTCTCACCACAGGTAACAAATATATTGTGCCACAATATTTCATGATAGAAAATGCAACATTATGCATTGTGGATGTGAAAAATGAATCATGATATCGGCCCCTATCATACACCCGGCGCAATGTGGCGTGACGCAAGTGTTTTTAGCTAGTTTCAGCCCAACGCAGTTATCATTTTCACGTCCTGCGACACGTTGTTTAAATGGCAAATGCATTTGTGCCCATCTGTTCAACGCTGGTCTGAAAACGAGGAGTGTTCGGGCGCATTGTTTGGTGTGTTGCTATTTTGAGGCAACTGAAATAGACTGCGCCATTGACCAACAAAAACCTGGTCTAAAGTCAATGGCGCAGTATTTTCTTTGTTATTTAAAAGGCGCATTAGTAATATGTGCCTATAGGCAGGTCCACAACGCACGTGTACACACAAGGACGCGCAGCAGCACACAAACATGCCAAATGTTAAAAATAAAAGGATTACAATGTAAAAGATTATTATTGTGTACATAAAGATATGGTGGAATCCGGCTTGTCCCCTAGATGGTCTGCTTGCACGCTTTAAACTCGCGCACGAGCAGTTTCCTCTCTGGAGAAGCATTCAGTCTTTCCGCTTGCAAATTCCGCCATGTAATTAGCAAATCTGCCATGGCGCGAGAGCAACTGGCTTTTAAAGGGAATGGGAGATGAGACTGATTGGTTTATTGCACGTTATGCCCAAAACACACCCATTACTCATAACTCATATCAGGAGAATAGGAACAACCCTTATAGACTATGTGCCGGGGCCCGCCGACCATGTTTCACGTCGCTAAACTAGCAAAAGTGGATTTGGAGTGCACTTGCGCCGTGTGCTTTAGACCATGTGCTTGGTCTAAATAAGGCCCATTGAGTTAAGCAATTCCATTTACAGGAAACGTGCAGCGGTCGCATTGACTGAAATCATTTAGCGAAGTGATGGAACTGTATTTTAAATATAATTGCTCAGTTTACTTATATTGTTACTTATATTGTAGTATATTGTTGTTTTATTTATATGTATTTGTATTGAAATGTTTGAAAATTTCATTTTTCTTATTTAAAAAGTTATTAAAGTAAAATTGTAATAGAATCATTCATTGTTGATTCTTTACAGTTGTTCTTTTGCTCTTAAATCTACTTAAAAACAAATAACAAAAGTAGTTATTTTGCAGTTTGCACTTTGTTTGTTTGACAATTACTCACTTTATACATTTGTATTGTTTTATTTTATTTAAATGTTTGAGGTACTTTTTGTAATTTAAAAAGTTATTAAAGTTACTGAGTGGACAACACTAAAGTTTCTTTATATTTTTAACATGTTTCTCGTGCAATTAAAATATCGTGATAATACCGTATACCGTGATAAAAGCTCAATCAATTAATCGCAGCATGAAAATTTGATACCGGCACATGCCTAGTTGACTTACCATTGAAATCACTCACGCCACTCACGCCAGACACTATTCGCGTTTGGTGTGAATGCAGCATGTGTAAATGCAAAATATAGACCTGACACTTTCTATATAAGGTGTTTGTCGTTCATTTTATTACTAGCTTCTCAGATTATTCACTCACAGACTTTCTACATAAATTCACAGTGCTTGGAACTATTTTATATTTAAAATTCTATGTTTTATGATCGGTCCTGACAGTGATTATTTTTTTATTTCATGAATAAATAGGCCACCACCAAAGACCAGACCCAAGAAAAACCTTGCAAGAGCGTTTTAAACATTTGAACACTGTCTTGAGGTGTGGTAACCGTAATAATGGCCTGGAGTCAATTATTCTGCTTATACTAGACAACAATGCACACAAGGTGAAACAGTCACTAAGCTTTGCATTACCATCTCATTTTTCAAATAATTAAACGGCACATCATTATTTATTTTTTACAACGATCTGATCAAAAGTGGTTAGCCTATACGCATTACCATTTCCACCTGAAATTAACATGGTTGTTAACCCTCTGGGGTCGGCAAACGCGCGGGCGCGTTTTGCTGGGGTTTTTTTTACATAGCAGCAACATAGACTTAAAATACTCCGTCATTTACGGTCATACAGACTTAAGAAATATGAAAAAAGAATCTGTGAGATGTCTACTTTTGTATGTGTCCACTTACAATCAAAACAAAACATTGTGCTTTTGTAAAATAAAGAAATTAAACAGGGTGTGCTTTCTGCCTCTCCGTCTCATGAACTTTTTTTTCTTGAGCACGTCTCTAAACAAACAAAACTCAGCTATACTTGTCACACATTTGAGCTCTATATCCTTATAAACATTTAAGTGTGTACTTTTAAATGACCTGATTCAAAAAGAAAACAAATATTCTCTGTTTAATTAATTTGTATAAAACCAACAAGATAAAGTTTCTCAAACCCTTGCTCATTAGTTTAAATGTGACCACACCCACACGCGCAAAATATATTGACATGCAAATATTCCACGCATCACGCGAACGCGCTCATTACCTCAAAAACAATGCATCGAACTTCATCAATCCTCTGCTGTCGTCGAGTTTGGAAGACACGCTGTGAGATTACATTGGATTTACATCAGAAGAACAACGCGATTTGAAGACAGGAAAGATTTTTAGGTAAGAAATAATTCTGAATTATATTAGTTGGTGTTAGTTGCATAAACTTCACATTGCAGTCGAACTGTTGCTCGATGCTTCAGTGAATGTTCTCTGCACGCGCTGTGTTTGAGTCAGTCGCGCTGTGTGTTTGAAATAGAGGATGGATACCCGAGCCCATATCAGCGCGAGGCATTGAACATTTTACATTTAAAACAGCTTATGTAGGTAGCCAATGTGCCTGATGCTTTCACTTGATGCAAACGTTCGTTTTTGTGATTAAAATACATGTAAAATATTACCATAACCTGTCTTCCGGTGAGCGGAAATTTGTTTATATAGCCGTGACAACGAAACACGTGCATGTGCGCCTGTGTAATTGCGCTTGTTGCTCCGTGCGCGCTGATGCGCTCATCTGTTGACATTTCAGAATGCCTTCCTACAGTTGCTTAATAAAAGGGGCTTTCCACACAAACAAACGTACATGCGTCATTAGTATGAGAAAAAAAAAAATTTAACTGCTGGGCTTGGACAGAGAAATTCGGCCCGATCCGCAAAACGCACCAAACATAGGCTTCATGGTTTTACTCCAATCTCATTTCATAACGTCATATCGATTGTAAACATTTGAAGTAATCAATATATTTTTCTCTAGTGTAGTGTTACTGAAGTGTTCCTTTTTAACGATACCTGCTATACTATTGTTATTTTATGCAGCCCTGCATCTACAAGGCACAACAAACCTGGTGTTCATTATATGTGTGTGTGTATTTTGTACATTTTAAAAAGCAATTTTAACCAGAACAAATCTAAAATGTAGGCTATTCCCAAAATCATGCAGCCCTAGTTTCTCTTGATATCAGCATGTTCACAGCTTTTTTTTATTTAATTTGTTTAGGTACCAGTCCTGCTGACTTCAACATGAGCAGAACATGGTAAAGTGAAAAATCAAACATCTTGGAAATGACAGGTATGTACTATGTTTCAGGAATGGCAAAGGTGTGTGACTGGTTAAGTCTCTGCCTTTAGTTCAGTGAGTTAAATAATGTGCTTTTTTTGCTATTTGTTGTGTATCTTTGGATTGTTGTGTTGTAAATAAATCCAAACAATCAAAAAGCCATTCTTTTTTAAATCTCCTCATTCTTTGTCCTACTCGCATAAAGCTTTCTTACACAAGACATGTCTTACAAATTTTAAATCAATATATTGTCTTATCTGAATGAGTATTCAGGATGATTTTCACATAGTTTGAGCAAATATTCTAGGCTACGTGATACAATTTTCAAAAGTCTTGTGAAGAAATAATCAGTTTGGTTTCATGACCTTATTTCAGTGACTGTTTTTTGTCATTTTCACAAACCACACATAAATGTTATTATCTCAAATCTACAAAATTTTACATACATGCTACTGACATATTATTGTAGCAGAGTTTGTGCTGAATGCAGTGTAATAAGACTTTAGCCATGAAAATGTCACAAGTAACAGAAATAAGCTCAAATGTCAGAGCATGTCAGAACACCTCCAGGACCCAGAAAACCCCTCAGACACCGGGGGGTTAAATGGGTCTTCTGTGACCACTTAGTGTGACACTCCCCTCTTATTTTGTTGCGTGTGGCGCACGCAGTGGTGGAAAGAGTACTAACAAATTGCACTTAAGTAAAATTATTGCTACTTAAGTAATTGTATTGAAAAATAATATGACTCAAGTAAGAGTAAATAAGTAGTTTGCTTTAAAACTACGTTAGAAAGTACTTTAGTATTATTTTTCAATTTTTACCCAAAATGGGGAGATGATAGTGATATGTAGCGTTCGGTTTCATTCAATCCGTTTCATTCATACTGGAAGCCCAGTACTGATTCATCCCTCAAGCAGAAAGTCCACAAGTGAGATTCATAGAAGTATTAAACTTATGACATTTCAGGAAATGCCTTATATGGATATAACAACATGCAAATATAGACGTTTTGACTGATGAAACATGAAGACAAACAGATGATAGTGATAATATATCTGTGTTCATCAAGCCATCTCAGGTATTTTCATAAGAATGACGCATGTTTTTAAAGGGTTAGTTCTTCACCCAAAAATTTAAATTAACCCATGATTTACTCACCCTCAAGTCATCCTAGGTGTATATGACATTCTTCTTTCAGACGAAAACAATCAGTTATATTAAAAAAAATGTCCTGGCTCTTCCCAGCTTTATAATGCCAGTGAATGGCTGGAGAAAATTTTAAACCCAAAAAAGTGCATTCCTCCATGATAAAAGTGCTCCACTTTTACTCCAAGGGGTTAATATAGGCCTTCTGGAGTGAAGCCATGCGTTTGTGTAAGGAAATACCTATATTTAAAACTTTATAAACTATAAGTCACTAGCTTCAGCCAGACGGACGTACACGTCGATTTACGGTAGAAGACAAATCCCTGACCCGACGCACAGCGTAACATGGAAGCTCAGAGAAAAGAGCAACAAAACACCAGTCACGAATTAGCAATTTTGAAGAGAAATGTTTCTATTATTTCTATATAATAGAAGAGGAGCTTCAGTTTGTTGCACAGTCCTGTTTGTTTAAACCGCGAGAGGCGTCTAAGCTTACGATACTCCTACATCCTATTCCTACGTCATACACGCGTCACGGGTTACTCGTGGCGCAAGTCGTCTGGCGAAGTTAGCTATTTTAGATTAGAAGGTTATAAACTATAAACGTTTATTTTTTTTACAAAAACCCATGGCTTCACTTCCGAAGGCCTTTATTAACCCACTGGAGCCGTGTGGAGTAAAAAAATGTAAATAAAATAAATAAATAAAAATCACATTTTTTCCAGCGATTCACTACCATTATAAAGCTTGGAAGAGCCAAGAGATTTTTTTATATAACTTATTGTATTCGTCTGAAAGAAGAATGTCATATACACCTAGGATGACTTGAGGGTGAGTAAATCATTGGTTAATTTTATCTATCCCTTTAATGCAATGCTAATCAACATATTCTCACTGTGTTAAGCAACATGAAACCACAGAAGTAATTTCAAACACGACTGACATGTATTGTGATTTTTGAGCAAAACATGATATTAAACTGTAGTGTTTGACAGTATGTTAAGCAAACATACTAGCTTTTCCTGTTGTCAAGAGCGATTGTTTTATTACTAATTTTATAAAAGTAAGTCCAGGTAAGTTCATTTGAATGTTTTCATTTGAATCATTTCATAATTGAAAGCAGAGGAGGTCAGATAAAAAATAAATTGATATTTACAACAGTATGAATAAATTAAGTGGGGTATGGTTAAAGGATAATTCCGGTATTTAACACCTTGAGTCTATATTGTAGTTTGTTTTGGATGAAGAAGAGTGGTGGACAATTTTTTGACAATGGTTCCTCTCTCGAGTTTTTGACTATAAAAGAATTGGCCATGGACCCATTTAACATTGGAGTCAATGGCCATGTCGAAAATGTCATTAAAACAACCTTTAACATCAGTTTTCAAAACTGTGAAACTCACCGAGTGATTAGTGATGTTAGTTGATGTTCCAGAAACAAAAAGTGTTGCGAAATACAGTTTCTGTCATGTTTTATTCGTCATTTTGTAAAATCCCATTGAATTCTGTTGAAGGACTGAGTGCACGTTAATATAAATGCGCTACTGGAAACGGAAAGGGGGCTGTTTACATTTGGTCGATGTAGTCTTTTTGCTCGCTTCCGTTTCTCATAAGGCTAGCGAGCAGAGCAACTGTGCTCTGGGAGAGTAAGCGAAATAAACAAACAAAACCTTGAAAATATTGAAAGACGTGACCACTGACCAGTGCAATATGAAGTTGAACTCGACTGTGACCGTGAGTGTCCCGCGAGACAAACATCGGTTATCGCCATCAAGTGGTCGGGAGTGTGCTAACGCTTCAGATTCAAATATTGAGCGGAAATTACACGGTTGTGAAGTGTCTGAAAAAATAGTTCCACTATAGCAAAATAAACGGATTGGAATCATATATTGCGACGATATATTGTTTATAATCATCAACGAACACCACTAACCACTCGGTGAGTTTAACAGTTTTGTAAACGAACATTATTGGCTGTTTTAATGACATTTTCGGACATGGCCATTGACTCCAATGTTAAATGGGTCCATGGCCAATTCTATTATAGTCAAAAACTCGAGAGAGGAACCATTGTCAAAAAAATTGTGTCCACCACTCTTGTTCTTTCAAAACAAACTACAATATAGACTCAAGGTGTTAAATACCGGAATTATCCTTTAACACAGTTGTCTCAAACCGGTTCCACGGAGGGCCTAGTGTATGCAGGTTTTCTCTTTTACCTTGAACCAAACTGATTGAGTAGGTCACTAATTGGTTAAGATCTCCCCTCACCTGGTAGTCTAGGTCTTAATTGGGCACTAATTGAAGGGAAAGACCAAAAACCTCCATACACTAGGCCCTCCGTGGAACCGGTTTGAGAACTCTGCTTTAACATGTTCAAATAATTTCTCTTTAAAAAAAATTTTTTCGTTCTACCGAAAATGTGCTGGGAGCCCACTGTTGCTATAGTAACAAACTACACTTTTGCATGCATCTGATTGAAAGATAAATCATGCAATCTTATTTCTTTGAATTTTTTCAGCTTTGTACAAAGTTTGCTTCGTACATTTAGTTTAACTGTATTGTTAAAGAGAGTGAGCTTTACCATTTAATTGAACTGTGTGCATGCATTTTAGACACTTACATTGTTATTGCTCCGTCCATGCAATAAATGCGTCCATGTTATGAGTTTTTTTTTATTTACTTCAACTGCTCAGTGCTCTGGTATTATCAATGGGATGACCCATTTCAGGAGTTGCCATAATTCAAATTTAAAACCAGAATATGAGCATAGCTCACTTACATTCACTGAAATATTGAAACGTTAGCGTTACTGATTCAGAACACGAGCTCCAGTGATATGTGTGTCAAAGCGTGGTTTGAACGCCCCGCCCCCCAGCCGAACTGGAAGTTTTGATTGGTTTTGCACCCGAGTCAGATCTGTCTGTTATTGGCTGAAGCGCAGGGCTCCACCACAGTAGTTAGAAAAAAAGTGTCTGTCAAATGTCAGCTTGCCCTGTTGCTCCGTCAGCACCTTTGTCAAAGTACTTTGTACTTTTAGTGAAAATTAAATGTAGCGAAGTTGAATACATTATTTTTATTCTACTCAAGTAAGAGTAAAAGTACCACAATTTAATTATACTCAAGTAGAAAAAAAATTTGAATAATATACTCAAGTACTGTAACGAAAATATTTGTAATTAGTAAATTTGCACCTCTGGGCGCACGAGTACTACCGAAAAAACTTTGCTTATGAGCGAGCAGTGAAGGCAGTTAAAGCAATTAACAGTGCAGCTTCGGCTGTAATCTGGGTGTTTTGGTTAAACAGCAAAGTTTGAAGCAGTTGTTTTCCTGTGCTTTCACAACACGTCCCAGAACGATCACCTGTTAGATGAGTGGGCAGTCAATTGACCTATGGCTAAGCCACGCCCCCTCCACTCACTCTGACAAACAGTCAACATTCGGTGACATGCGCTATGGCAGCTGTCACAGGAGGAGACATTTCACAGGAGGCAATTGATGATTTTTGGAGACAGAAAGATTATATATCATCTCGAAGTCACCAAAAAGGCCTTAACTACGCATTGGAGGGTTATATTAATAATTTTATTGTTGAGAAGGTCGATAAAATACTTCAGCTCCAGGCAAAAATTTACAGGTCAGTGTAAATATGATAAACCGCAAAAAAAAACACAAAGTTCCCCAGTTGTTTTGGTAGAAAGTTGTCTAAAATGTTGTGCTTCAATATGTAATTAATGGTTCATGATCAAATTAAATATGTACAGGTCTAAGTTGCATACGTTTCCAGGACAAGCCTTTTTACCATCTTTACCAAGAGTAGCCTACCTCTCCTCTTAGTATGGTGCTACAGTATTTACATAAATCATTCAGCACAACATTGCTAACATTTGTTATCTCGGTTATTTACAGGTATGTTAATGAAGCTAAGTGACGATGTACAATGCAGCTAGAAGCTAACGTTAACGTTATCTAATGTTAGGCTAACGTTACATTAGAGATGTTAAAGATAACGTTCAAATACGTTGTTGACTTTCCTTAGAACAGATCATGGACTTAAACTCATCCTTGTTTAATTTATCCACGTGGTGGTGTTGTGGTCTACCGCATAACTTAATCCAGAGCAGACACTTATCTCGGTTGAAATGTGGCTTGGGAAAGGGTAAAAAATACACACCGTTGCCCAGCCTCTCGGGATACCTAGTGTCGGAGTTGCATGTACCCCATCATGCACACCGTTTGACCATTTTAAACTTAAAATGACAAGAAAAAAAACATAAAAACTAATGAAAACTGACTAACTGCAATGCATTTCAATGGACGTGGAAGCAGAGAATGTCCGAGTGTATTGAGTTAGCTATGCGCACTGTGATTGGCTCATCACGTTTGGGGGCGTGGCTTAGCCATAGGTCAATTGGTGGCTAGAGTGCGGATCGGGCCGACTTTTTCAGTCCGAGCCCGGCCCGCGTCCGACAGAGCAGTAACCGAACCCGACCCGAGCCCGACAGGCACAAAGATATTTATGTTCGAGCCCGACCCGAGCCCGACAGTTAAAATCCCTTTTTTTTTTCATACTAATGACAATTGTACGTTTGTTTGTGTGGAAAGCCCGCTTTTATTAAGCAACTGTAGGAAGGCAATCGGAAATGTCAACAGGACAAGCGCATCAGCGCGCGGAGCAACAAGCGCTCTTAACACCTGGCGCGCGCACATTATGCACGCGTTTCGTTGTCACGGCTACATAAACAAATGTCCGCACACAGGAAGACGGATGTTATGGTAATATTTTACATGTATTTTAATCACAAAAACGAACGTTTGCATCAAGTGAAAGCATCAGGCACATCGGCTACCTACATAAGCTGTTTTAAATTTAAAATGTTCAATGCCTTATCGCGCTGATGTGACCGAGCCCGACCCGAACCCGAACATCATTTCTAAATATCTGTCCGAACCCGGCCCGGCCCGTCGGGTACTGGCGGGTCCCGTCGGGCTCGGGTCGGGTATCCATCCTCTATTGGTGGCCCTTCACTACATTCCAGGACGCATACACGACAAATGAGCTTGTACACTACACAAAGCGATATTTTTGACTGCATTTCCTTCATTACCAAAAGATTAGTGGTTCTGCATTTTTTCCTTTGATACCTTATTTTAAAACGCCAGTTTCTTTCAAAGTTTAGAATGTCTACATGTTTTTCACAGTGTAACTATTCTTCTGTTTCAGTCAAGTGACTTTGTTCGTCCGAAATACAGAGATAAATTGTCCATGAATGTTAAATTCAGTAAAATTGTTTGGTTACATTATTTTTAAGGTTTGTTGCTCACACAGCACATAGTGTGACTCAATTATTTTTATAGTTATATTTAATTATTAATAATAACATTGCACTTTTTTTTAAATAGTATAATCAAACTATTTAATAATTTGTTTATTTTGTTATATTTTTAAAATACAAAATTAGTATTAAATAAAAATAAAATTATTTTTATAGTACACTTAAATAGTAAATACATGTAACAAGTACTCTGTAATATAAAGAGTTATCAAATGTTTATATGTATGAAGAATGTGTGATCTCTGAACCTGCAGGATGATGTCATAGAGTCGTATAAGATCCTGTGGTCGTGGTCCTCTTTTGTTCTCATCAGTCTGTGGCTCCTTCAGTTTAGCTTGAAGCGCATGAGCCATGCTCTCATTCCTCTTCACCAAAGTCCACAGCTTGATATATGTCAGGTAGCTGCATGCATACATGTATAAATACAGGCATGCATGATTGTCAAGCATCACAGCAAAGTATGTTTTTCATCAGCGGTCATTAACTTGTGCAGCCATCATACTCACCTGTGCAGATATTGCAGATTAGACACTTTGCCACTCTCAGCACCTTCTGTTGCTCTTTCTCGCTGCTTCTGTTGAGGCAAAAAAAAAAAAAAAAAAAGTTAAAAAAAAATGGCTTTATGTTTTTTATGTTTAGGTTTGAGATGTCAGTGTTTTGATTAATTACCTAGATTGTGGCTTCCAGCCACAGTTTTATAATGGACAGAAAATAGTTTCACAATATAAAAGATCTCCAACGTGTTTTACAATTTTTTCATTGAGATGGGATTCTCTCAAACAAACAAAATTGAAAATGTTGTGCTGGGTTTAAGAGCAAAGATGGTAAGATGGGGCTGCACAAGTAAAAATCAAATCCACTATTGAAAAGCCTATTCTAATGACGTATTAATGTAAACAGGTCATATCATAAGTTTATGCAATCAAGTGAGAAAAAAAGTGTTAGTTTCTAGTGTTAGTTTTAAATTGAACACTTATTATAATGAATGGGTTAATGAATGAATTGAGGTATATCATTCAATTTGATTTAATGGCATTTCTATTATGACATGTTCAATTAAAATATGGGCAATTAAATAGGTAAACATTCATAGAATAATTTTACCTTTCAGATAAATCTCTTTTACTAGGATTCAATTTTACCTTTCAGTTAAATCTTTTTTTCTAGGAGTCAATTATTCAACTAAATTGCCAAAATAAAATTAGATCAAATTGTTGATTTAGTATTTTACATTAATGACAAATATATAAATATGAATGAGAAATATAATCATAAGTAATTTATACATTCTGTAAAAGTTTATTCAGTGGGGGCTCCTTACCCCAGGTAGGGGGCCATCTTACCCCTCTTTTAATATTTAACATTTTGTATTATAATACCTTAATTAGCAAATGTTTCTATTTCTTTCCAATAACAACACGATGATCATCATCCAGCACATGCTTAACATATATCTAAAAGCTAGTTTAAAAGTAAACCCACATTATGTTACCATATACACACACACACTAATGCATCAATCAGACAATGAACATGCAATGCATATAGTCAAGTTATTATTGCTCAAATCACACTTGAAGTGTAGGAGGTGTCAGTAGTGCGTCTCACCACATCAGTCCTGATCTCCTCTCTGACCGCCTGGATGGTGTCTCTGCACTCTGCCAGAAGGCTTTCATATAGGTGCTCCTTTGTTTCTTCATTATCTGCCTGTGAACAGTAAGAGACTAAAAAGTCAGGATACCTGCATTCACTGTGTATTTTGTGCATAACTGTACAGTGAACACCTTTTTTAAATTGCATGTGCTCTATAGCTATAAAAGTGTCTTTACATTAAAGCTTTTGGTGCATACATGTGCATGTGATTTTAGGTTCATTTGGTTTGGTGGGAAAGGTTTCCTGAACTTAAGTGCACAGGATTGTCTAACAAGATGCATAGTCCAGTAGTGATCAACACGGTGGATTGGTGTACTTGTAAACTATGATCTCAATAGAGAGAGAGTTGTCCTAACTCAAATGCCAAGTGTCATAGTTAGCAGTTACTAGGAGTAGATTTTTTTTGTGGGTTAGGGTTAGGGGTTTTTTTTGGGGGGGGGGGGGGGGATTTGATATAAGATTTAAAAAACAAATATTTAAATCTTGCCGATTTAAATATTTGTAAGGTTTTAAACTAATCAAGTGATGCAAAAAAAAATGCAGTGCACACACACTCAAAGCATGCACAAGTTTCCGACAGAGACAGAGAGCAGATACATGGGCACATTTCAAATGGCACACAGATAAGACAACACATATATCCATAACTAGGGATGGGTATCGTTAAAGGAGAACTCCGGTCAATTTTAACATTTATTAGGCTCCAAAAAAATAACTTAATTTAAGTGAACTTAAAACAATCTATACATAACCCCATAATAAATGTTATATTTACCTGTGCCCTTTTTCTCACAACTCTTTACATTAAAGACTTTAACTCATTTAAAGGGGTCATGACATGAGAAACCAAATTTGCCTTGATCTTTTGGTATATAAGAGGTCTTTGTACCATTAAAACGTCCTGCAAGTTTCATAGCTTAAGACTTCCTCCCAAGCGGCAACCTCCCTGTCTCTCTCTTGAAACCAACACGGAAGTGAATTAAACGCAATTCATCGACTGGCCGCTTGAGGCTGGCTGCAGAAGGGAGTCAAATCTGTATCTCCCCCATGTTAAAATGCCCAACTTTACAGCAGAAGGAAACCTGTTTCAGCCTGGTTCTCTCTGTGGCTTTGGTCTATACAGCTAATTTTGCCCTTCATAACAACTGTGAGGGGGGTGCATTTTTTTATAACTTACCCGTTTAGTTGATTAATATTTAAAGTTCTGCAAAATTAAGGGTGTGTCCACTTTTGAGTGACAGGTGGATTCCCGCTGATGTAAATGCTAGCCGGTTAGCCGTCACTTCACCTCAGCAAATTCCAGCTGCTGAACTTGCCATCTCTGCCGTGTTTGTGCTTTTTTTATTTCATATAATTTAATACACCCATTACTTCGCCCACGGCTTTGGATTCCGTCGTTGTCGTCGAGTGTCGTTCGAGAGTAAAACCAGCGCTGTATTCCAGTTGTTCTCCTCTGTGAACATGCACTAATCAATGGATGTCTGACAATTTCATTGCTTTTTGGAGTTTTCAGATTTAAAAACGCCTATAGATATAAAGGCTACACTCGTTCTGCGGTGCCGTTGCTCTGGAACAGATTATAACATGCATGTGGCATCAGATGAAATCCTGCAGGTCGGTGCTTCTCCGTCCATGCAATAAATGCACATCCTTGAATGAGCGCGGATTTCTAGCGCATTTACCGTTACTTGAACCTCATAGGTAATACATGTATGTTTTGACCCATTTGAGAGTTGAGATGCGGCCAAAATCAGAATTTAAAATGGACTGAATAATAAAGCTCTCTACGAACTTGACGAGCGATGCCGCGCTGACGGACCATAGACTGTAAACAAGAGTGACTGACATGTATGCACATAATCACGGTCACACACACTAATTACTGTAATATTGTAAAGTTACTGCATAATACATTTTCAACTAGCAGAATAGCTGTACAGAATCACGATACACAGTCTCACTTGTAGCTATGTCTTTTAATTATTATAATATTTCGAAGGGCAGAAACAGGACCTTTTAATTTGCATTCTGATTTTAATCATCCACTGTCAGTGTCACTTTAGCGCGAGCCCCTGTGCAGTCGCAGACTTGGTACTGTGAGTAGCATATAGCATTAGCTCCCAAGCCTGAGCTAACCATGAGGCTAACTCGTTCCGCTAGGTGGGCGTGGTTTCAGATAGCCAGGCTCCTCAGCTCCGCCTCTTTGCCCATATTCTGTTATCCGGGAGTGACGAGCGGTGACGCGAGGCCAAGATGGCGCCGGCCGGCTCCGCCCACTTTAGGCTTCAAAAATGCTCTTCAGAAACCTACGGGTGACGTCACGGACACTACATCCATATTTTTTTTACAGTCTATGCTTCCTCCCCATTATTAACAAATCATTTATTTAATCAAGCTCTAAATACAGCTCGTTCTGGATCCATGGTAAGAAGTGACGTACCAGCGTTTGCATATGACCGCCTCCAGCGCAAGACAGCTACGCTTTAAGCGCAAGACAACTACGCTCATTTCGTATCATTGTCGCGCCCGCGCACTGCGCGCCTCACAACTGTTCAGTCGACGGACAGCGAGTGGGTCTGTGTACAGGGAAATTACGATGCCGCAGATGTGCTGTTCCTGGCTGTGGACAAACAACATCTTTGAATACGCTGCGAAAGATCCAGACGTCAGGGAAAAATGGATGCACTTTATTTTTTGCGGACGTCTCAGTCACGGCAGTGTTAGTTTAAGCGTTGACTGTTTTGAGAACAAATCCCAAAATGATGCTGGCTTTACCAGAAAACTGTTGCTCAAAGATAAGTACGTGCCGACTATTCTGGGCTCAACAACGACGACGCAAACTAAGTAATGTATTTAAAACTTTAAACTACTTTTTAAATACGCTGAATCCACAAATGTTCTGGCTGGGGGCGTTAATAATTGATGTATAGGCACTGACGTTAGCCAATCATAACAGTGGGCGTTAACACTGAACTCTTAAAGGGGAAACACCCCCAAAACAGACTGTTTGAATCAGAGGATGAGAAACAGGGTGGGAAAAGGTCATAAATCACTACATTTTAAAAGTTTTTTGTAAAAAAAACTATAGTAATACTATAATTGCACCTAAGGGAACATAATAATAAAATTAAAAAAACATGTCATGACCCCTTTAAGATACTCAACAAAATGGAAATTTTGGCATAATTGTTTGTTATTATTGGTTCAAGCGCGAAAGGGAAGTCTATTCTGGCGCACGTCGTTCTCTGCGTTGTGTGTGTCAGCAGGACATTCACAGACAGCGCGTTCTCTTGTCATGTCGCGCTTGAATGGTTTAAAAGCATTTGTATGAAAAGGAATATGATCATATAATGTAACGCTAGCCAAAGGATGACAGAAAAAAAACGGATGTTGCCGTGGCGAGATGAGAAAAATCTCAACATCTCATCTAAACAGGTCATGTGACAAACCAACCGATCAGCTTTGGCCTTTCCGTAACATGGAAAGCTCGGCCGAAAAGCTGATCATAGCTGTACAGGGCGGCTTTTTATTTCTCATCTCCATAAATATATCTAGTAGTAAGCTAATGCAAGGGCTAGAAATCAATTAATAATTTACTGATACTTCCTCGTCATCATGGAGAGCGCAGTTCGGACCGCTTTCTCCTTTACACAAGCGCTTGCTCTCCCGTGGTGTCTGTCATTGCTATGAAACCATGAACAGAGGTGCGCCTACATTTGAAATAACAAATTTGCACCCACACAAAAAAAGAAAAAAAAAAGAAAAAAGAAAATCGCTATGGCCCCTTATGGCAACGTGACATGAGCCTAATATTAGCGAAAATATTTCCATATGTGGCTTTTTCCTCCTTTCTTGTCAACAAGTGGATTTAGAGCCACCGCAGCCAGCTAATCAGCCATTAGCAGCGCAGCCAGTCGCCATGTCTCAGTGTTTTTAGGTGTGTAGAATGAAGTGAATGTCGTGATATTACTGATCGTGAAGATTTTGCAGCGGCGCTGAAAATCCAATCGGTCTTTGTCAGACACGTGGGTTTGTTGTGTGTGACGTCACCTGACAAAGACCAATACATTGTACGGGAAACACTGAATTGTACATCACAACTAAAACACCAGCATAACAACTGTATGAGTAAACTAGATAAAATTATAAACCTCCAGAGTCTAAGAGGGCAAAATATGTTGAGAATGAAAGACAAGCATCAACGCAAATAACGTAAAAAAAAAAATAAAATAAAAAGTTTCTGGAGCATTCCTGTTGTAGCAGAGACTAAGCAAATTAAATACCAAATCCAAATGACATAAGAGCATGGGCTTTTGAAATTTCTTTCCATAAATAAATAAAATCATAATAAAAGTATAATTAAGAAGCAATCAGATTTCTGTGGGATAAGCATAGAAAATGTAATGTTAATTTAATGTTACTTCTACAAAATGAACTTTAGAACACCACGAGAAACAAACATAAGCACACGCCCACATAGAGACTGTGGTCACACCTAACCAACACCTTGCATGACTAACTGCAACAGGGTAAACCAGAATTTCTGTGAAAGCGAGACTGTGAATCTAAAAGAAAAAAACTAGGAGAGCAGTCCCTAAGAATGGTTATTCTATACAGAATGCAGTCTGGTTAAGATGGGACAACATGCCACAGATGTGAGCATGCTCATGGGTGAGGTGTGCCTAGGTGGGGAAGATATCAATAACTAGAACCATTAGGGCTAGGAATGTTTTGGTACCACCCCATTTGATTCAAAACTATTCTTGAGGTTATGATTTGATTCAAAACCAATTACGATTTTGAATAAAATTTCGATTCGATATACATGCAAAGATTTGATAGTAGTTTACCGGTTTGTGTAACTTCTTATTTGACTGCGGTAGACAGTTTAGAAGAAAGTCTATAAGAAAAAAATTTTGTATCACTATTTTTAAACCTTGACAATTATTTAGTTTTTCCTTCCCATTTTAGGCTGCGTTTACACGGAAACGATCTGAAGAGAAAACGCAAAAGTGGCGTTGCGTTATCACTTTTTATTCTGCGTTTAGACGAGCGTTATGGGGGGGAAATCTGCGTGCATATGGTGACGCAAAAGTGTGTGAAATTCAATGTAGTATGCACTCCAGGTGGCTAAATGGCAATGTGAAGCACTGAAAGAGACACTAACACTGTTTTTCATGTTTAATACGGTAAAGCTGCTGCTTTAACCATAGATATACATAATAAAGGCTAGATCTCTTATGGCGGAGTCTCGAACGGCATCACCCGGTGGCCATCTTGTCACAGGGAAGCTTTCTGTAAGGCGAGTGATCTGCACGAACACAAATACTCTTATCTCGCTGAAATCTTGACGGATTTACAAACGGTTTGGTTTCTTACAAACGTTATTAACATGGCTTAATTCTGGATGCTTGAACATGTTTAAATATATAATATTTATCACACCGGCGTGATTTGCGTGATTTTTTTCACATAGCAGCTAAATAGACTTAAAACACTCCATCATTTATGGTCATACAGACTTAATAAAATATGAAAAAAATAATCTGTGAGATGTCTACTTTGTGTGTCCACTTACAATCAAAACAAAATGTTGTGCTTTTGTAAAATAAAGAAATTAAACAGGCTGTGCTTTCTGCCTCTCCGTCTCGTGAACTTTTTCTTGAGCACGTCTCTAAACAAACAAAACTCAGCGAATACTTGTCACATTTATGAGCTATACATCTTTTTAAACATTTAAGTGTGTAGTTTTAAATTATCTGATTCAAAACGAAAACAAATATTCTATGTTAAGTAATTTGTATAAAACCAACAAGATATCCAGTTTCTCTAACCCTTGCTCAGTTTTAATGTGACCACACCCACACGCGCAAAACATAGACATGCAAATAGTCCATGCGTCGCGCAAACGTGCTCATTACCTCAAAAACAAAGCGCCGCCAAACTTTCAGTCCTCTGCTGTCATCGAGTTTGGAAGACACGCTGTGAGATTATTGGATTTACATCAGAAGAACGCGATTTGAAGACAAGAAAGATTTTAAGATAATAAATAATTCTGAATTATATTAGTGTTATTGTTGCATAAACTTCACATTGCCATTGAACAGTTGCTCGATGCTTCAGTGAATGTTCCCTGCACGCGCTGTGAGAGTTTGAGTCAGTCGCGCGACGTGCGTTTGAAAAGCAAAACGCACCATGATTTTACTCCAATCTCATTTCATAACATCATATCGATTGTAAACATTTGAAGTAACATATAATCAATATATTTTTCTCTAGCGTAGTGTTACTGAAGTGTTCATTTTTAACAATGCCTGCTATAGGCCTACTATTGTTATTATATTCAGCCCTGCTGGTATATGCCTACAAGGCACAACAAACCTGGTGTTCATTATATGTGTGTGTGTATTTTGTAAATTTCAAAAATCTATTTTAACCAGAACAAATCTAAAATGTATTCCCAAAATTATGCAGCCCTAGTTTCTCTTGATATCAGCATGTTCACATGTTTATTTATTTATTTTTAGTTACCAGTCCTGCTGACTTCAACATGAGCATGAGGAGGTAAAGTGAAAAAAATCAAACACCTTGGAAATGACAGGTATGTACTATGTTTCAGGAATGGCACAAAGGTGTGTGTGACTGGTTAAGTCTCTGTCTTTAGTTCAGTGTGTTAAATGTGCTTTTATTGCCATTTGTTGTGTATCTTTGGATTATGTTGTGTTGTAAATAAATCCAAACAATCAAAAAGCCATTCTTTTTCAAATCTCCTCATTCTTTGTGCAAGGTAATGTAATGATAGGACCTGAGAGCTCCTAATAGGGCCATTATGGGAAGGTCTTTGTTTCACACCTGAGAAAGACACTCAATATTCATGGGGTGGTTTACGCCTACTCGCATAAAACTTTCTTACGCAAGACATGTCTTACAAATTTTAAATCAACATATTGTCTTATCTGAATGAGTATTCAGGATGATTTTCACATAGTTTGAGCAAATATTCTAGGCTATGGGATACAATTTTCAAAAGTCTTGAAGAAATAATCAGTTTGGGTTTCATGACCTTATTTCAGTGACATGTCATTTTCACAAACCACGCATAAATGTTATTATCTCAAAACTACAAACTTTTACATACATGCTGCTGCCATATTATTGTAGCAGAGTTTGTGCTGAATACAGAGACATAGGACTTTAGCCATGAAAATGTCACAAGTAACAGAAATAAGCGCAAATGTTAGAGCATGTCAGAACAGCTCCAGGACCCAGAAAACCCCTCAGACCCCAGAGGGTTAATAGGCTAATATAAAATGTACTAGCCTAAAATGTATTCCCATTTTTGGGAATACAAAATGTAGTCCATGTTTGTTCGGGATTTGAACCCGTGTCATCCAAATGATCATAAGTTCTACCACTCGGCCATGAATTTACTCACTGAGAAACGCCCGGTTTCTCTAGCGTGTTCTCCAGAGAAGCACGTCTCTTCATTAGTCTAATTCCTCAATAGAATAGTAAAAAAATAATCAGCCTCATTGCACCTAATTTATTTATTATTATAATTTTTTTTAAATCACGCTGCTCCCAACGGGCAATAGGCTTATGTCGCCCACAGACATCTAGGCGTACAATATGAAATGAAGACTATATTGTTCTCGTCTCTATTTTAAAATTATGATTCTATTTTTCTGTCCTAAAAAAAAAATGTTTATAGTATTTCATCTTTACTGTTAATTGACATTAACCCCACTTACATTCCAAAATACGGCAATTGCTGCTGTTTTGCACAACGCCCCTTTGTGCCACCTGGCGGTCATTTCGCGAATGACTTTGAAATGCGACTGGATTTTTACCGCGGTAGTTTTGCCGTGGCGGCAATAGGCACTCTGGTTGACTACCTACTTTATAGTCCGGAAAATACAGTATATATATATATATATATATATATATATATATATATATATATATATATATATGTATACACACATACATGTATATGGAAAAGCTGATACAGACACAAAAGCTGTTTCTACATTTAAAGGGGACCTATTATGCCCCTTTTCAGAAGATGTAAAATAAATCACTGATGTCCCTAGAGTGTGTATGTGAAGTTTTAGCTCAAAATACCCAACAGATCATTTTTTACAGCATGTTTAAATTGTCACTTTTTGGTGCTCAGAAAAACGTGCTTTTATAGTGTGTGCCCTTTAAATGCAAATAGGCTGCTGCTGCACGGCACAGGGGGCGGAGCTTCATGAGCTCGCACTCAGTCTCAGGACAATTTCATCTCACGGAATGATGATATCAGAAACTCTCAGTAACGGTGTTCATTTCAATCCGGAGTCGGACAATAATGCCTACAGAGTCAGAATATATGCTGTATGGAGATGGAACAGGTATAGTTTAGTATGATTACGGTTATAACATATTTGTCATCTGCTTTTATGTATCCACTATTAATAGCCTACAAGCCTGCTGTTTCGGACCCGGTCCGAATGGTGATCAAAAATATACTGATGAGTTTAATAAAGTTTATTGTACATCACACAAAAGCTGAAGCGTCAGTTTTACTCCAGAAAATCACTGTAAGAGCCGAGTAAACAGGATAAGAAGTGCGCAAGTACTAGGGCTGCAACAACGAATCGATAAAAATCGATTATTAAAATAGTTGGCAACGAATTTCATTATCGATTCGTTGTGTCGCGCGTCACGGAGATGTAAAAAAATAATTGTGCGTATATTCTGTGCTATTGTTAAGCCCCACAAAAGGGACAAAAACATTATAAAGCATCATAAAGTTGTCGTGCACTATATGATAAGTGCTCTGAAGCCATTATATAATATAATGTGAGATAGAAATTTATATTTAAGTGATTAAATTCAAGATCACGTACACTTTTCCCTCCGCTGCGGCTGTCAGTCATTCTCCATTCAGCATCAAACAGCGCGTCGCGTTCGGTACGACGGTCAACACGATGAAAAACTCTCTCCAAGATGATTCAATGTTACTATAATTATACTTGATCTGTAGATAAAGGTCTATGGTTTTGCATTAAACAACTTTATCTTGCTGGACTTTATTGCTGCATCATGTTACGTTCTACTGGGTTTCTCTCAACACTGGAGTAGAGTCAGAGCACTAACTGTTCTTCACGCGCACAGTAACTGACATTTAAAACTGTTAAAAGAAAATGCTCAATAAACTATTGCATAGATAGATAGATACTGTTTAATACACTACGCATCAATAGCCTATGTCTTTCCTTTGTGATTTGAACTTTTCAATCCGGACTCGAAGCGCTGCGCGCTGTGACTCGTGTTGCTTCAAGCGCATCATTCTGCGCTCGCGATGCGCATAAGCGCTTTGTGCCGCACTGTATTGGGGCCTTTCATATCATAATACAGCGACGCAATGAACGATTATTAATAGCCTTTCTAGTTCTGTACTATCCATCATGTTGCTGCCTCATTAAACCGATGTGCTATACATTTAAAACATGTCTCAATTTTATAGTAGCCTAGGCTATAAAATTAATCTTTTTGATTTTTGTTATCTTGTTTTTCATGAATGTATTTTACAACAATACAAAGAGCAATGTGTAACGTTTTACCAAATTTAGTGTTACACTTATTCTAATATTTGTTCCTCACTAAATGTTTTTTCATGTTCAGATTTAATACAATTATTGTGCACTTGTGATTTTTCTAGACTAAATTGTATGCTTAATTATCCACTATTCTAGTTTATAATAGCATTTATGGTCTCTTTTTTTTAATGAAGTTGTCTGTATTAAGTAGATTGTGTTTAACACACAAAATAGTGATTATCAGTTCAACACACATAGTTATAGAAATTCTACTTGATTTAAAAAAAAACTGCCCTGGTATCGGATTGGTATGGGTCGATACTCAGAATTTTTTGCATCGGATCGGATCGGTTCTGAAAAAATGGTATCGGTGCATCCCTATCAAGGAGCGACCTGTTTGTGCACTTTCTGAAGATTTTTTTGCACTGTGAATTTGCACTGTCAGTTCTGTTTTTGAATAAAGGGTTGGGAATGAATGCTTTTTTAAATTATTATTTTATCCGATTAATCGATTAATCGGAAAAATAAATCGACAGATTAATCGATTATTAAAATAATCGTTAGTTAAAGCCCTAGCAAGTACATAAACGAATTTCGGTAGAGTTGAGGGAGCATTTTATTTGAAAACAAAATGAATCCACCTCGTCTACAGCGGCTGCCTTAGATTTCGGGAGTAAATAGAGAGAGCTTTGTGGATTAATACATCCAGCCACACAACATCTACAACGCTTGGGAGACATTCTCGTCAGTGCAGCAATGGCGGATGCGTGTACAACTCGGCTGTGAACTCGATCAGGGCGGCTCTATGTTAGAACGGCAGTGTCTGTCAACACTCGTGGACGGGGCCTGTGGCTTTAGTGACATCACTAAAGCCGCATTCTGAAAACAGGTCGTTGGGAGACATTGCTTATGATTTATGGGGATTAATAAAAAAGGAGTGAGTGGATTTGTATCACTGGTTGCCAACACATTTATGTCCAAACCGCATGCAAAAGTGAATTTTGCATAATAGGTCCCCTTTAAGTCTTCACAGTTAGTTTTGCACATATACGCAGCTTTCTCTACCGTGAACGAGATTAGAATGTTATTCACGATGCTGATGTATAGATAAAACGTTAAATCTTAGGTAGTAGACATATTTCTCTCGGTTGTTTCGTTTTCTTAACTTTATATGGCGGTACTGTGCTGTAGAACTACGTCAATCTCCAGGATTCCCCTGCGGTCAGGACACTCAATGCTTGGACTAACAGGGATATAAAAAGACCAAACTCGCACCTTATTGGGGATGTAGGCTATACTAGATATTAGAGCTGCAACTAACGACTATTTTAATAGTCGACTAGTCACCGACTATTGAAACGATTAGTCGACTAATCGAACAATTATTACATTTTTCTAAAATGTAAATTTAGCATGAGATTGCTTTAATTCTGTGGAAAATGATAGTAAACACAAGAAAGAAGGGGGTACTTCAATGAAAAATGCATATTTTATTGAACTTTGCTGCTGATAGGCCGATTTATACTAAAAGTAAATAAAAATGCCCTGTCTAAAACCAATTAGGCACAGTGCTCGGTCAATATAGACATAAATGCATAAAGAAACTATCATTTTTATAAAGGACAGGCACATTTGTTTTATAAGAAAAAATAAATTAAAATCAAGTAAACAGGGGAATGGGAAAAATATTTTCCCATTCAGAAAAGTTCTCTTTTCGCCCAGTCTGAGTTGTAGGTTGTACATTGTTTTTTTCTTTGACACTGGTGGCTCGATTTTGTTGTGTTGTCCTCCTCGTCCGTCTCTCCCCCCATTTCACACAATAGATGTAAATAGAACGTTTTTAAAAAGCTAGCTAGCAACTGAACTCACGCGGTTTCATCCTGGATGTGTGTTGATGCGCGCGCGCGACCGACAGCACAGGCAGGATGTACACAACCATGAAGAAAACACAGTAACAGTAGACAGAAACAGTTTAATTTGAAACCAGGAAATTCTACTTTAGAAGTAAGTTTTCACAAAAAAAACGGGACAATTCGTGTCCCGTGAAAGAATATAAATTGTCCGGGACTGTCGCTCAAAAAAGAGAACAATCCCTGGAAAACCGGGACGGGTGGCAACGCTTTCTCTTTAAATGTTCGTGCATCACCGAGGTGCTGCCGTGATACGCAAGGACTGCTTTGCAAACCATGCAGGTAATCTTTTTATTCGCCGTATCCAGGCTAAAATGCTCCCAAACATTAGATGTTTTGGTATGCGCAGCTGCTGCGTTGGACGCCGCCATTTCTGTATGTTATCGCTCAGCAGTGAAGCTAATGCGCATGTGCGACTCTCGGCAGAGATTGTAATGAAGAGAGATGCCTCACTCGGTCAGAAAAAAACATGTCTTGCGACAACTTCATTTCTATTATCGATTGTTGTCGACGAATCGTTGCAGCCCTACTAGATATAGGAACAGGCAAGCAGACTCAGAATATGAACATAACGTGCAATGTTTCAAGCCGAGCGATTTCCAGTGAAATACTGGCATAAAGTTGGCTTGACACTGGATATTCCCACATTTAGGGACAGTCTCTAGAAACGGGTGTACCAATGGCGCATGCAACTTTAACTTAACTAGGACGTAGTTCCTACTTAATGAGGAAGGGATATTGTCACTATCATGGTCACAGTACTGCATGCAAATACAAAATGAATTGTGAAAGGGTGAGTTTATCGACCTGTGAAATAGCAGCTTCATTGTCTGCCAGACCCAGCAGGAAGATTCTAGCCTTGTCGATTTTGACAGGAACTGTACGACCTCTCCACTCAACCTCACTCATCACAGCTGCCTGCTTAGCTCTTGTCTGAGTAATCAGTGTCTGAGAGAAAGGAAGAGAACAATTTTAAAGATGGTCAATTTAACCAATAGTGATTTCGTTTAAAAAAATAAAATTAAAAAAACTTTAAGAAAACATGAGGTTTGGCATGCAATTTTTGCCCAGAAAACAAAACCTTTTTATATAACATGGTTATGAAGACAAGAAATGTCTTCCTGTAGAAACAGTAGAGCGTTGACGCTTGCAATGCCAAGGTCATGGGTTCGATTCACAGGGAAACCAAGAACTGATAAGAATGTAAATGTGTACCTTGAAATGCAATATAAGTCACTTTGGATAAAAGCGTAAATGAAATTAAATGAAGACTGACCTCCAATTTTTCAGCCATCATGCCACCCCCTCCTCCTGCACTCAGTCTCATCTGCATGAGGTCGTTTATTGCATTCTGGTCACCTAGAGAACAAAGAGCATCTGGGCATGAAGGCTGTGGTTTGGACAAAGTAGTCAAAGTGTGTGTATGTTTCAGTATGTTTGGATGAAGTCTAAGGATGGCGAAAACTAAAAAAATTCTTGACCGACCACCGAGCCTCATTAGCCGGTTGAAACCGGTTAACCGATTAGTTTAAAATATGCTACGCTATTTAAAATAACAGCCATTTCGAGCCGCGCCTGCAATTTCGCAACTCAGTCGCATCTCTCCGCCGCTCTGCCTCCCGCTCACACACACACACATGGCGCCGACGCCGCCCTTCCACTCACGTCACTTTTTTAAAATCCCCAACAGCGCGAAACAGTTTCCCGCAAACGCGGCGTCGAGGAGCTTGTATATAATCGGAGGACAAATGGCTCCTTAGTTTCGAAATGGTTTGGGTACAAGGTGATCGCGTTGAAAATAAAGGTGTTTGTCTAGCATTAGAAGCTCATTTGAAACATTGCCGTGGCTCATTTCAGAAAATGACAGCTCCGAACCGAAGCCGCTTTAGTTTGAGGCAGTGCTAACAATAATAAAGAAAGATGATGATCATCATCACCTTATCTGTTACCACTGAAATGTAGATGTAATGTATTTTCATATTTAAGCACTGTCACACAAGTTGAAACTTACACACACTACTCTTCTTTGCACGCTTCCTCCTGTCGTCGGCCCTGGCGCTAACCTCGAGTGTGTTAGCCTGTAGTCTTTACTTTTCCAAAACCTTGTGAGCGCGCAAACCCAAACGCTGTGACCTCGCGGCAAATGTTTTTATTGGTTTATTAAGTACAAACGGGCGAGTTATGAAAAATTTAGTGTGAGGGATTTGTTCACTTCACACAAAAAGATTTTGGAATGAGACGGCTAACTGTAGTAGCGTTTAGTCCACTGTCTATAATAGCCTAATTTAGAGATCACTTCTTTTTTTTTTTACCGACTACCAACAACTTTGATCGGTTAACGTTGATACGGTCAACCATCTGTCGAACGGTCATCGGTTAACATCCCTAATGAAGTCCAATACTTTCATTCATGCATGTTTGATTGGCCCACCTTAGCCTTTAAAATGCCCCTATTAATCAATTTCAAAGGTTCCAAATTTAGTTTTGGAGGTCTCCTTCAATAGGTTTTCATGTATTCAAGGTCAAAAAAATAAATAAATAACTTACATTTTCTTATCTATCTATCTAAATCCCTTCTATGTAACGATGGCATCGGTTTAACTATCAATTAGAGTCGATAGCGAAGAAAACAGTTGAGCATGTTTTTGCAATGCAGAAAACAGCATGTGTTGTCTCGACATGTCGACAACACATACCAATCTCTTCTAGGCCTCAGTTCCAACTAGGGACGGGTACCAAAACCCAGTATTAAACGGGCCCCATTGCTAAATTATGAAAGGCCACTGGATCGATAAGCTCGGACGTTATCGGTTCCACTGTCGGTACTGGAGAAATTAAAGGGCACCTATTATGCAAAATTCACTTTTACATGGTGTTTGAACATAAATGTGTGTTGGCAGCGTGTGTACACAACCACCCTATAATGATAAAAATCCAACAGTGTTTTTTTTTTAAATCCCCATAAATCATAAGCACTGTCTCAGAACGAGCTGTTCTCCGAATCAATGCAATGTGACGTAGAATTGCACAAGCCCCGCCCACGACTGTTGATTGACACTGCAGTTTGAGCATAGACCCGCCCTGAGTGAGCTGGACAAAGTCCGCCATTGTTTTGACACTGGAGCAGCTGTAGAATGTCTCCGAGAGCGATTGAGGTGTTTCGTTTTTTGGATGTTAGAATAAACATAGCAGTCTTCATTTACTCTCGTTGTTACTCGAGGATTGTTACTCGAGGATACTCGAGGTACAACTGCTCTCGTGATCCAGTTTACAGTCTCCGGAGCGACAGGACTAACGTTACTGATCACCGCAGAAATGAAAGTGAGAGCGAGCACTTTATGACAGATCGAGCTCATCGAGTCGTTTTACAGATATACAGTTTATAAAGCACCCACTGAAAAGGTGTATATATTTGTTTACTGTTAGTTGTAACGAGTGTTTTGTGTACTTCCCTGTGTAACATTATGTTCCATGATAATGAAAGGGAGAGTTAGTTTATGTATAAGACTTAATGCGCACTTCTTATACGGCATTTATTCTTACAGTGATTTTCTGCAGTAAAACTAACGCTTCATCTTTTGTGTGATGTACAATAAACTTAATTGAACTCATCAGTACATTTTGGTCATCATTCAGACGGGGTCTACTACAGCAGGTTTGTATTTATAGTGGACAGATGGCATATAAGTTATAAACAATTAAAATAAACACCCGTTCTATCTCTATTCATATAGCATATATTCTCTAGCTCTGAGGGCATTATTGTCCGACTCGAACACCGTTACGGTTTTGATATCATCTTTCTGTGAGATGAGATTGTCCTGGCTCTGAATGCGAGCTGGTTAGGCTCCACCCCCTGTGAGTAGAACCGCATCTCATTAACTTTTAAAGGAGACACACTAAAACGGTGCGTTTTTCTCAGCCCCCAAAAAATGACAATTTAAACATGCAGCAAAAAATTATGATCTGTGGGGTATTTTGAGCTAAAACATCACATACACACTCTGGGGACATCAGAGACTTATTTTACATCTTGTGAAAAGGGGCATAATAGGTGCCCTTTAAGAAAGTACATGTGCTATTTATTATTGCTATAAAGACATTCTTGCAAATTTAATCTCACCATCCACTTCTATATACAATAATATTGAACCATTTGTCTGTGATGCAACTAATTTTATTTTAGATTTTGGCTTTCAATGATTATTAAAAAAAAGAAGAAATTTGAGGTAAAACCATTAAAAACTAAAGCCATATAGCGCAACTTCCTTCCCTTCACAGCGGTGCGCTGTCATTTCTCCCAAACATAACGTCAGAATCTGCACGATTGGTGATTGTTGTAAAACGCAGTCTCTACTGTTGCCAAACTGCGGGACGCGATTGATAATAAAAAGCTATCAAAAGCACCAAAAATCGACAGAGTAGGCGCTGTTTCAAAGGTGGCGCGCTACGAAACACACCACAACGAGACAAGCAACGTATACTTTGGGCTTCGTGTGCACATCTAAACGATCAAATATACACAAATTTCACAATTACCGTCTTGGAGATTCACTTAAAACTGTTTATTCACTTAAATAGAGTTTATGTCTTAAATAGCTGGGAGAAAATATGATGTTTGTGTAATAATGATTAGATCAGCATTTGGTCTTAAAGAGGCAGCAGTCTAATAACCCTGCTGACGATTGCTCCATTAATGTGAATCAAACAACAAAAGGCAAAGAGAAAATCAGTCGCAACACTTGAATGAATCATTTTGGCTTTTATAAGCTTTAATCTATCTATGATAAACGATGCAGTGTTATTTTACATTTGATTATTAGATGTCTTTTTAGCCCATATTACTCACCTGAACAGTAATGTCAGTAGACATTACTGAAATTAAAGGGGTATAAAATTAAAATCACTGGGTATATAATTTCTATATTTGTTTTATAGTATACTTTTTTTGTTTGACGATGTGTTTGTACTTTGTTTTTGGTGTCCTGTGTCTTCTGTTTTAAAACAAAAGCCTGCACCCTTCTGCATAACATACATGTTTTATTTGTTTTGTTAAAGCATTGCTTTTTCTTTTGCTATAGATATTTTACATTTCAAAATATAAAGCAATAATTATGTTCTAAATTATTTTCCCCCCTTTTTTTAACCCTTGTGCATTGTTCAAATTTCCATCCTTTCGTTATGTTCGTGGCTGAAAACAGCCACTACTTTAAACTGCTGTAAAAATTGATCAGATAAATATTTTTTTGCCATTTTTTTTGCATAAATCTATTAATCAACCTCAGTCCTGTTCAAAACTACTAAATGTTTTTAAAAAAATCAAGATTTTAACTCTTTAATTGCCAAATTCAAAAATTATGTCACTGATTTGGGAGGGAAAAAAACACAAAATTACTTATTTTCAATATAAAATGTGATTGTGGACTGGATTTTTTTTTACCTTTTATCACAGTCTTGGACATGTCAAAGATTAGAAACAACATTGGTTTTGATGCATTGTTAGTTTTTGTGCAGCATCAGATTTTAACTTTTTCTCCCTCATTTACTGTTCGTGGCTGTTTTTGCCCCATTGACTTCCATTATAACCACATTTTTTGATTGCAAAGCCATGACACCATAAAATCATGTATTTTTGATTGTTGGTGGTTTTCCCTGTTGGGAAGAGGTAAAAATTGTAATTTTTACTGTTGATAACCAGGTGGCACAATTAACCCTTTATATAGGCCTGTGCAAAAAAAAGCTTAGTTTCTGGCTTTTACATGGAGTTATATGGAGTATAATAGCATAATAAAGTGTGTGTGTGTGTGTGTGTGTGTGTGTGTGTGTGTGTGTGTGTGTGTGTGTGTGTGTGTGTGTGTGTGAGAGAACTTGATGTGTCTGAGAAAATCAAAATATGCACCTCAGCTCTCAGAACTACATGGAGTAAACAAAAACAAAGTAAGTGTATTTATGCATCTGCTGCCTTTTGATAATGAGAAATGCAGACTAAACAAAAACTAAGCAAGTGGATTTGAACACTTGCATGCAAGCCTGCTGGTCATTTGATGGTGAGAAGAGCAGCAAGCAACATGAGAAAGGGCTTGACTTGTAGTGAAGTTTTAGAGATGATCATGCAGCCCGACCCCTCCAGCGAGCTGCAGGATGTATTGTCTTCTCCCTCTGACACCACAGACTCAGGAGAGTCAGACCATTATTTGGATGTGGCACCCTCATCATCCTCTCTAGCTTCCACTGAAGGCGAGGAGGATTCGGAAGATCCTGGGTCTGGGTGGATTGTGAGAAACGGTGAAGTTTGGTTTTCCACCAACGCGGAGACAACTCCCTTTCTTCAGCCTGCCAGAGGCGTGACTTCATGGCCGACGCGCTATGCCATCGCAAGGGTCCAGAACATTGATTCTGTGTTCAATCTGTTTTTTACGGGTGCCGCACAATGAGAAACTGGACCGGGGTGGACTCCACAGATCTCCGTGCCTACATGGGGCTACTGATTTTGGCCGGTGTCTACAGGTCCAGAGGGGAGTCCACACGTTGCCTGTGGGATGATCACAGTGGTCGTGCGATTTTTAGAGCCACCATGTCCCTCTCAAGATTCAAGAAATCACCAGAGCTCTGCGTTTTGGAGGTTGGTCATGCTGACAATGAGGTCAATCATCTCGTCGGCCATGAAGTCACGCCTCTGGCAGGCTGAAGAAAGGGAGTTGTCTCCGCGTTGGTGGAAAACCACACTTCGCCGTTTCTCCCAATCCACCCAGACCCAGGATCTTCCGAATCCCCCTCGCCTTCAGTGGAAGCTAGAGAGGATGATGAGGGTGCCACATCCAAATAATGGTCTGACTCTCCTGAGTCTGTGGTGTCAGAGGGAGAAGACAATACATCCTGCAGCTCGCTGGAGGGGTCAGGCTGCATGATCATCTCTAGAACTTCACTGCAAGTCAAGCCCTTTCTCATGTTGCTTGCTGCTCTTCTCACCATCAAATGACCAGCAGGCTTGCATGCAAGTGTTCAAATCCACTTGCTTAGTTTTTGTTTAGTCTGCATTTCTCACCATCAAAAGGTAGATGCATAAATACACTTACTTGGTTTTTGTTTACTCCATGTAGTTCTGAGAGCTGAGGTGCATATTTTGATTTTCTCAGACGCATCAAGGTGAGTTCTCTCTCACTCACACACACACACACACACACACACACACACACACACACACACACACACACACACACACACACACACACACACACACACACACACACACACACACACACACACACACACACACACACACACACACACACACACACACACACACACACACACACACACACACACACACACACACACACACACACACACACACACACACACACACACACACACACACACACACACACACACACACACACACACACACACACACACACACACACACACACACACACACACACACACACACACTATTATGCTATTATACTCCATATAACTCCATGTAAAAGCCAGAAACTAAGCTTTTTTTTGCACAGGCCTATATAAAGGGTTAATGGTGCCACCTGGTTATCAACAGTAAAAATTTAAATTTTTACCTCTTCCCAACAGGGAAAACCACCAACAATCAAAAATGCATGATTTTATGGTGTCATGGCTTTGCAATCAAAAAATGTGGTTATAATGGAAGTCAATGGGGCAAAAACAGCCACGAACAGTAAATGAGGGAGAAAAAGTTAAAATCTGATGCTGCACAAAAACTAACAATGCATCAAAACCAATGTTGTTTCTAATCTTTGACATGTCCAAGACTGTGATAAAAGGTAAAAAAAAATCCAGTCCACAATCACATTTTATATTGAAAATAAGTAATTTTGTGTTTTTTCCCCTCCCAAATCAGTTACATAATTTATGAATTTGGCAATTAAAGAGTTAAAATCTTGATTTTTTTAAAAACATTTAGTAGTTTTGAACAGGACTGAGGTTGATTAATAGATTTATGCAAAAAAAATGGCAAAAAAATATTTATCTGATCAATTTTTACAGCAGTTTAAAGTAGTGGCTGTTTTCAGCCACGAACATAACGAAAGGGTAGTGAATTTGCCCAGAGTGTACTGTTGAGTTTTTGAAAATTTTCAAAGCATTTTCCTAAAATATGTGTAAAAATAAGCTTTGTCACCAAAAATCATTCCATTTGCTGAAACACGGAAAAAGTTATGGCCAAAATAAGACTCAAAAATACCCCATAGTGGCTGAAAACAGCCACAACAGCACATAAGGGTTAATATAACAAAAAGAACCGATAAGAATACCGTTAAAGTACCGGATCGATAAGAAGAATCGGTAATAGTAGTAATACCATTAAAACCCTAACGATACCCATCCCTAAAACTACAGTGTTTAAGGGAGAATTTGCAGGCAGCTAATGAAGAACATTATGCAAATCTGTTACAAACTTACATGGATTCATAGAGGAAGTAAGACTGGAATTACTGGTGACCAGTGTTGTTTTTGGCAGCCCTTTTAGTTTTTTAGTCTTTTTGACAAAATTGCTTTTTAGTTTTAGTCACATTTTAGTCACTTATAAAATTGATAGTTTTAGTCGACGAAAACGCAAAAAGGTTTTAGTCAATTTTAGTAAAAAAAAAAAAAAGGAAAAAAAAAAGTTGTCTTTCACAAATTAATTTAGGTTAAAAAGTATTGGAAATGGGCTTAGGTTTGACAGGTTGCAGCAAGGGTTGCAATTCATAAAACAACAGTTAACCTTAAAACCTTTGCATAATAAACTAGACTTTCTGAATAATTTGATTGGTTGGGTCCTTACATGCGCTTCGTGAGGCACACACGCACACTAGCACACACACGCAAGGTCTCTCGCTCCCCTTCTCTGCTGTGCGCGCGCTACACATGCGCGCTCTTGCTCGCTCGATCTAGATTCCGGGAGATTTTAACTAATTTGCGGGCAATTCTGAAATTATCGTACATTATGGGATTTTTTTCATTATTGATCGTACAGAGGTCAAAATTATCGTATTTATAGGCAGAAATGACATGCATTGTGAACGTCAGACTTATAATTATTTGTTATAACCATCTCGTCTCGTCAACGAAAACTAGAAAACGTCTCGTCATGTTTTAGTAACCTTGGAGCCATTTTTAGCTAGTCATCGTAACGTTATCGTCATAAAAAAAAAGGTGCGTCAACGAAATAATTGCGTTATCGTCATCATTGACGAAAACAACATTGCTGGTGGCAGTTCAGAATCGTTCTCTCATTTAAAAGACAATAACTCTTTGAAACTTTCTGGACCTTTTTCATCCACAAACAGCTATAAAACACACTACATTAAAGGTTATCTGAAACAGTCTCAGTTTCTCACCAATGTTATATGCACAGTATCGGATGTTAGGTGAAATCTCTTCCACTCTCTGATAAAAAAGCACTGCTTGCTCCTCAGTAAAAGCACTTGCCAGTTTCTCATAGATGGTCCTGCAAACAGTCCAAAGAAATAAAACAATCTTTCACAAAATATACAGGATAAATATACACCAAATATTTTCTATATATATGTAAACAGCTATTTTAAGCCGCTGCAGTGTTTCCCAATTATTACCTAGACTGTGGCAGCCCAGCTCAATCGCTTCAGCTGAAAATATATTTCATAATATAAAAGCTCTAATGTTGTTTTGCACCATTGGTTTGGCAGCGCATCTGTAAATCAGAATTAAAATCACAATATGGCTCCGCGCACTTCTTAAAACGCAAAAGGCAGCAGCGCAACTGGTTTTCAATGAGCCCAAGAGACCCCACGTCCCCAATTTTACATCCCCTCCAGTAGCCTGCAGTCGAGAGGCACATCACTTTCGAGAATATTTTCATTCATTGTTTCTTGGTGGTGGAATTAGCTACCCAACCTTATCCGGACAGCAAAATCCCTGACAATATTCAAGTAACAGCTGAAATCTACTCTCTTCCGTGATCACTTAAAGGGTTAGTTCACCCAAAAATTAAAATAATGTCATTAATGACTCACCCTCATGTCGTTCTAAGCCCGTAAGACCTCCGTTCATCTTCGGAACACAGTTTAAGATATTTTAGATTTAGTCCGAGAGCTTTCTGTCCCTCCATTGAAAATGTATATACAGTATACTGTCCATGTCCAGAAAGGTAATAAAAACATCATCAAAGTAGTCCATGTGACATCAGTGGGTTAGTTAGTTTTTGAAGCATCGAAAATACTTTTTGGTCCAAAAATAACACAAAATAAGACTTTATTCAGCATTGTATTCTCTCCCGGGTCTGTTGTCAATCTGCGTTCAGGACTCCACAGTGACGCTGCTGACGTAAGACGCTGATGACGTGTTATCTGGTGCGCCGAGCTTCGTTTACAGTCTGAGGGAGACGCACGCTATATACAAGCTATTCTACATTGTTTGCGTGGATATCATTTTTTTAATGGTGCGTAAATGTGCATGTCGCGGATGAGACACTTTTACAGCGTGTGTTTCCCTCAGTCTATAAATGAAGCTCAGGCGCACCAGATAACACGTCATCAGCGTCTTACGCCATCAGCGTAACTGTGAAGGATTGACAACAGACCCGGGAGAGAATACAATGCTGAATAAAGTCTTATTTTGTGTTATTTTTGGACCAAAAAGTATTTTCGATGCTTCAAAAACTTCTAACTAACCCACTGATGTCACATGGACTACTTTGATGATGTTTATATTACCTTTATGGACATGGACAGTATACTAGGGCTGTAACGATTTACGATATTAAACCGAAATCGCGACACTCAGATCCACGAACCTGTGTCGCGGTGTGAGAAGGCAGATCGCGATCGACACACCCCTTCCCAGACTTATCTTTCTCGTCCAGAATAGATCCTAGGGCTGTGACGGGGTCTTTTACATATTAGGTATGGGAATTTCAAGCAAAAATAATATTCGAAGATCGCTGGGTATCATTTGATTATTATTCAAAAATCGCACCTCTCCCCCACACCCGCGAGTGAACACACACACACACACACACACACACACACACACACACACACACACACACACACACACACACACACACACACACACACACACACACACACACACACACACACACACACACACACACACACACACACACACACACACACACACACACACACACACACACACACACACACACACACACACACACACACACACACACACACACACACACACACACACACACACACACACACACACACACACACACACACACACACAGTTTGCTTGTATGTGTGTGTGTGTGGCACCGGCGCGCGCGTGGAGCTCACCTCATAAACGAATCGAAACTTAGAAAGCTTGAAATACTTTTACTTGATTTAACGTTAATTCAAAACATAAAGAAATGGCTGCTTAGGCTAATTCGTAGGAAGTGTGCATTTCTCTATATGCGCGTTCACTTTGTGGCAAGCGTTATTCCTGCGCTTGAGATGCGGGTCATGCGGAATAGGCAATATATTATTTGTGGTTTACAGCACAGACAGTAAGCCTCGGTTACCTCAGAAGAATTTTTAACATGCTCGAATCATCTCCACAATGGAGTATAGTTCTGTTTGTTTTTCAAAAGTATTTTGTTACAAGAAAACAGAGTTATAGCTTTAGCTATTTTATTTATTTGGCTTTTAAAATCCTCCCTCCTCGCAAGAATCGCGGTTTGTATCGAATCGTGGGTCAGAAATCGGGATACGAACCGAATCGTGGGTTTGCTATATCGTTACAGCCCTACAGTATACTGTATATACAGCTTCAATGGAGGGACAGAAATCTCTCGGACTAAATCTAAAATATCTTAAACTGTGTTCCGAAGATGAACGGAGGTCTTACGGGCTTAGAACGACATGAGGGTGAGTCATTAATGACATTATTTTTATTTTTGGGTGAACTAACCCTTTAAAAGAGTTTAAACACCGACAGCAAACATGTGCCATTCAGGTCTTCCCTGCGCTCGCACGCTACCAACACTCGGGTGATAACGCCATAAATGACTGACCATATTAGAGCATACAGAACTCGCATTAAACAAAAGTTTATGGGAAACTATAATGCATATCCATCGACAAACATACATTAACCTAACTGTCTGTTTTATGCGTAATTTTACAACAAACAATATCACATGCATCGTCAGATTTTAGATGAACCGCACTGCAGGTGCATGTCAAACCATGGGTGGAGAGCAGTACAGTTCGATTTTTTACAGAGAACCTTTACACCCCTACTGTGTACCGATCTTCTATTCTATTTACTACTAGTTATAGCACAAAATAAATATGAATGAACAAAGAAAAAACGTAAGAAAAAATAAAATGTACTTAGAAGTATCACGCAGCGTAAAGATGTCAATAAAACTACTAATTTAACGACTTCCCATTGTTGATGGTGTTCAATGTTGTTATTGACATCGGGTCACTTGTAAGATATCACCAATATAGGTTATATCATCATATTGTCCAACCCTGAGATACTACCACAACTAAAAAGAGGTTTGAGTTCACTTTAAAGATCAATTACAAGTTAGTGCAAAGACTTTTTTTTTTTTTTTTTTACTGTGTTCAGTCTGGTCACTGAAAAGGGAGGTCTTTATTTTGCTCTCAGAGTGCACCAGAATGTTCTTTCGAGGGAGTATGCCCATGGACAACCCGTCACGGTATGAGTTTCACCTACCACAGTCTCCCAAAAATCTGTGGGAAACACTGCACTGGCTATAAAACGGTGCACAAAGACAGACAATACCTCGTGAAAAAAGTGAAGTAAAACCTTGCCAATAAGTAGAGATGGTCATACAATAATGATACAGTAATGGTGTCTGCATAGTGCACCAAATGCATAGCAATAAATAAATAGAGAAAAGGAAGCACTGACTTGCACTTGTTAAAGGCCTCCATTGCAGATTTCCATTCCTGCAGCTCAAACTGAACCATTCCAGTAAGATAAGCAGTATAAGCCTACGGAAAACATCAAACACACTTACAGCGAAACAGAACTCAATTAAATCAACATTGAGATGACTTCAGCAACTATTCGTGGAGATAAAAACGTTGTGTAAAACAGCGTGATGTCTCCCTGAAAACAGTGGGGGAAAGAAAAAAAAAGGAAAATAATCAAATACATCTTTGACCAACCTGAGCCTCAAGTTTGGTCTTTGCATCCACACGAGGACTTTCACACAGCTTCTCCAGCTTCTCCCCATGTTTGGCAGCCTTTCGCAGGCGAGCCAACAGGTGAAAACGCTTTCGGGGCTCAGTGTTAGCTTCCTGTTTCAGCTGCATGGCATAACTCCATGCTCTTTCTGCTTCCATTAACACTAACAAGAGATGTCTGGAGTAGACAGATAGAGACAGGGAGAGGAAGAGAGACTAAGACCAAATACAATAAAGCATCTTGCTTTAAGTGCACATTATTTTTAAAGTGCTAGGATACCTGTTGTCTGAAAGCATCTCCACAGTCACTTTCTTGCCAGTAAACTTGTGTCTATTGCCCATTTTAAAGCCCAGAGTCTTTCTCAATCGACGCAGTCGTCGGGAGCAATAACCCCTTTGGTGTCAGAGGAGAGGATCAACATAATTTCAAGAAAATTGCGTAATTTAATTGAAAAAAAAAGTGTCCTTGCTACCTCCCCTCTGCCTTAACTTACCTGTAGCGTTGGTAATCTCCATGCCTGAGTCCATGCTGTTGCTGAGAGTCTTTAATGATCTGCAGAACTAAAGTCAGTGCTAAGGACAATACACCCAGGACATTTCAATTCAAATACAGCATGCTGGGATTTTAAAGTACTACCAAGAGCGTGCACTGCAATAAATGCATATTAAAAGGAGACAGTATCACACATCTCTCAGAAAAGAGCTCAATTTGGCTTTACATTAAGTCATTATCACCAAGTCACATGCAACCAAGTCATTATCCACTACTTTAATCAACACTCATATATATTTATGAAAAACCTATTGAATATCTTGATTATAACGTTACAGAATATACTTTTCTACTCAGTACTTCTTGTGAGATCAAATGACACGTATCCCATAAGACCCCCGTAGCAGCAGTCCACCACTAAACTGCTGCCTAATGCTACTCACCAGCACTAGCTAACTGACACCTTTTAACAGTTTAACATTGAGGATACTCTCCAGGCCAAGACTTCCGTCGATGCTGTTCTCTTTGTTTTCCTCCATTGGCGATATTTTCACCTCATTCTGCTTCTCCGCAGCCATTTTTTCAGCAACCACACGTCTGATGAACCTTCAACACAGCGGATGAAGATAATCCGTCTTCTTCTTTCTTCTTCAGTTGTGTCACAAACTAAATAGCATTACCGCCACCTACTGAGCTGTAGCACGAATAAAACAAAACTGCATTCATGATACATAAAAATATATTTGGGACAGGCTAACTTGTTGCTTAAGGGGTTATATGTGCTTTATTTTTGTATCCACAGTGTGAATTTCTTTCCAAGTGAGTTTGTTAATTAGTGGTTGACAAAGAATATAACTAGGGTAAATTAAGGGTGAGTGGGACAGTTTGTGAATTTCAGCCTCATGTAAAGTTTCTTGCCATAAATTAAAAACATCCGCCCAACACATAATAGCTAGCCTACATTTCTATAATACTGAATATGTTATATCCATTTGAACAGGAAACAAGTTTATATTGTGAAAGGATGCATGGCATACACTTTTATGTAAACAGCCAAAAAAAATGTTTTGGTAACATATGGGTGATTGGGACACAACCTTTGGGTGATTGCGAGACATCTTATCACTGATTTGGGCTAGTAGTATTGATTACACAAGTTATTATACTTTGATATAATTTCATATGCTAGACTTGCCTTTCTGTTCATCATTATTAAAAGAGTTTGTTTCTGTTAAACTTTACTTCTCAATGTTGCTTGATTCATCCACAATTCATACAGTAACAACTGAGGTAAAAGAAGGCTTTCACTCCAAAAGTCATTGAACCATTTTTTAAAAACTTGTTTACACTTTTCAATCACGGTGCATGATGTCACACAAATGAGGGTATCCAATTTTGATTGAGGTCACAGGTATTATAATAGGTCTCAGTAAAGTGTTTTTATTTTTTACTCATAGAGAAATAACTCTGTATAGTTATATTGTCCCATTTGCCCTTATGTTCCAATCACCCTTGATTCCTACAGATTTTTTATTACTGGGGACATTTATCTGTCTAAATAATGGGTAACAATTAAAGAAAGATGTGGCCTATTATACCTATTGGCCAATGTCAATGGCTACCCAGGTAGTTTTGAGCTAGTTTTAGTTTTTTTTTTTTTTCGGGTTCAAGAAGATGCTTTTTGAGGTGTTCATCACCATGGTTAAAACCTGCTCTGGAAAGTCATCTACCTATCCAGTAGCAGCTCCTGACTGTAAATTTAGGTAGGGTGGATTCTGGTTTTAGCGCTAGTTTATGATAAAAAAAATTGTAAACTTAATATATTCTAATCGCTGAATACATAGACACACTTTGGGCAGAGGTCTAACGTCCTTGCATTATTCACCGATTGTAGAGCCCTAATGTTGATTGACAGGCACACATTTATATAGAACCCTATCACACACACGGTGCAATGCAGTGCCAGGCGCGACACACGTGTTTTTTGCTAGTTTTAGCTCGATGCAGTTATCATTTTCACATCCTGCGCCACGTTGTTTAAATAGCAAATGCATTTGCGCCCATTTGCCCATTTAGCACATGGACATGCTGGTCTGAAAACGAGGTGTGTTCAGGCACATTGTTGGCACGTTGCTATTTTGAGGCGACTGAAACACAGTTGCGCTTGAGCCATGGCAGATTCGTTATTTACAAGGCGGAATTGTGGAACCACCTGTGGGTGCATATTAACGCGCTCTTTAAAGGGGTGGTTGAGTATGAGATTTCACTATTCTAACTTTAGTTCGTGTGTAATCATGTTGCTGTTTGCGCATTAACAACATCTGCAAAGTTACAATGCTCAAAGTTCAAAGCAAAGGGAGATATTTGCTTTTAAATAAATCATTTTTTAAGGACTATACAACAAATGGCTGGTAGGGACTAGACGATATTCCTCACGGGTTAGTGACATCACCAACCCTAAAATTTACATAAACCCCGCCCCCGGGAACACACAGTCCATGTTGAGAAGAGGGGGAGTTGTTGTAGTCCAGCACATTTGTGAGTCCGCTCAAACTGTATTCCAGTGGATTCCACAAAGGAATTCCACTGAGGAAAAGAAAATAATTAAAATTCCAGAACAAACATAAAACACAATTCACATTAGCAAGTTTAAACTGTCAATAATTTGATACGAAGCAAAGACATGCCGATATTAAAGGATTAGTTCACTTTTTAAAATGAAAATGCTGTCATCATATGCTCACCCTTAAGTTGTTTCAAACCTGTATGAATTTATTTCCTCTGCTGAACACAAAGGAAGATATTTAGAAGAATGTCAGTAACCAGACAGTTTCTGGTTCCCATTGACATCCATAGTAGGAAAAAAATATACTATGGAAGTCAATGGGAACCAGAAACTGTCCGGTTACTGACATTCTTCTAAATATCTTCCTTTGTGTTCAGCAGAGGAAAGAAATTCATACAGGTTTGAAACAACTTAAGGGTGAGTATATGATGACAGAATTTTCATTTTAAAAGTGAACTAATCCTTTAATTAATGCCTGTATGTTTTCTCTATTAAATAAAAAGACTACGAATAAAGCTTGGGCAGTTTTCATCCAATTTATGCGATTACGTCAAATTGTATATGGCAGTATGTTTCACCGTCATAAAAATGTAGGGTAATTTGGTTTCAATTTCCTCCGTACATGTAGGCTATACCAAATTCAAATGAGCTTCATCCAAGATACTTTTGCACATGACTTCATCTTATGTGTGGATTATTTTAAAGATTAAAATTTTATTTTACTACCTGATTAATAGTTGGCCATCTATAAGGAAAAAAAATCTAAAGTGATAATTTGGGTCCTCTTAGCATCCGAGTAAGCACATATGCAATGTATCACATGTACTTGTGCAATTTCAAAGCAATGCGACTCATGATGCGCAAGGGATCCATAACATCAAGTTTCTTTTTTTCTCACACTGGACATATATCACTCTAAGAACATATATCAAACAATTCCAAGGACGTCATTCAAAATTCAAGCGCATTTCGCGCCCTTAAAAAAACAATGGCATTTTCCAACCTTTGCTAAATGTGAACCCCAAATCTTTGATTATCTGGGCCAGATTTTTAACCACTAAACTCCTACCACATGACATTGTAAGGCTGGAAGCTTACGCTGCTATTTTGAACCAATAATTGGAAACAAAAGGCAGTTGAAGGATGACGTGTATAATTCAAATATTTATCTGACTCCAATATAATTAATCTGACTCCATTAAAGTTGTTGTTATTCTTGAACCTCTTATTCATTAAAGGTAAAGGTCTTTAGCTTTCAACATCATCAGTAATAAAAGTAAAGATTCTCAAAGCCTTTAAAGCAGGCAAAGTTATTTATTAAGTTACATGTTTAAAGGGGTGGTAAAATACCCTTTTCACAAGATGTAAAACAAATCTCTTATGTCCCCAGAGTGTGTGTATTTTTTTTTCCTACAATGGAAGTCAATGGGACCTGGTAACTGTTTGGTTACTGACATTTTTCAAAATATCTTCCTTTGTGTTCAGCAGAAGAAAGAAATTCATACAGGTTTGAAACAACTTGAGGGCGAGTATATGATGACAGAATTTTCATTTTAAAGTGAACTATCCCTTTAAGCAATAGTACCAGATTGTACATTAGGATACTTTAATATCTCTATTAAGTTCACCACCATTCATTTCAGTTTATACTGTCAGAGGAGACCAAACAGGACATTTACATATTAGAACACACTAGTAAATAAACAGTATGTAGTTGAAAACATATGTCCAAATGGTACAGACGTGTCATTGAGGTGTAAATGACTCCGTCTCTTCCAACAGAACCATCCTGTACCTGGAGTGTCCCAACAGTCCTCAATCAGCATATTGATGATGCACTAGGCATTAGCACACTGTGATGAGAAAGGCCTTTGTGTCACGTTTAATTCACATGTATACCTTTAAAAGGATTTTTGAAATATTAAGGCAGTAAAGAGATCTGCCCATATTACCTCAGCCCTACAACATCAATATAACCTCTGGGGCAAAGTCAAAGCGACAGATATACAGTAGATATTAGTTAGCAAGCATGGTCAAAAATAAATACAATCAGGATGGAACTGCTGATAATAAAGTTTAATATGAAATATTTTGTTGTTGTTTTAGCATTTTACATTAACAGATAAACAATTTTGTAACAGTTACATCACTCCCAACAGTTATCATATCAACACATTACAGCAGTTTACAAAATGTATTCCATTGAGATTCAGATGACAAAAGTCAGATATTGTCTGAAGCAGATATGTATTTGAGCAGGTAGCATTTGATTTCTGAGATGTGCATGGTCTCTCTGATGGTTGTGTCTCTGTTACGGACCAGCAGAAGGCCACTTTTTAGTGTGCTCTCGCTAACCACCACTGTGAAGAGGACACCCATCTCATCATATCTGCCGCATAAAGAAAACTTTCTCTCAACATCCATTTCATCATGAAAACTTTACTCAAAAGATTACTCAGTATAGTATAGAGAATAGATAGTCAGTTACTTTGTGTGTAAATTCTCCAGAGATAATGACATTGTGTCCAAGTATCCAGGCCATGTGGAAATTCCCACTTCAAGAAACTCTTGGAGTAAACCCTCACAAACCTTAAGAGAGACAATTGTCTTAAGGTCAGTCCATCTCAAGTGGTCCACAAATTTGTAAAGTTGGTTGTGTGACCATTTTTAATTTACCTCTTTTTTTTGTGATTACCTCTATGATTAGATTAGAGATTTTGCGCACTCTTGTTTCTTAGACTTTAACTGAGACTAAATGTTTGAGATTATAATTTAAATCTAAATGTAATGATCAAGATTGCTAAAAGTTCCAGTTTTAGGGTCAATTTAAAATGGAGAGGGTTTGAGTCTCAGTCCTAATTTATTTTGCAGAACATGTCACATTTGAGATTTATCTTAATTTATATGTTGGCTAGAAATGGCATTTTATTGTAAAATACTGGTAATTTGTATTATGTGGTATACTTGCATATTACATCTGTTGATTCTCAAAAAACAAAGAAGGCTTTTAAAAAAAATTCTGCAAGCCCTATATTACTACTAGCTCAGTAACTCAAAACTCGGCATGCTGTAACGGATCATTAAACTTTGAGGAAGATTCTGAGTTTTTGTTTCACTTTATCACCTTCAAGGAATAAATAAAGTAAATAATTAAAGTTTTAAACCAATTAATAACAATAATGATCTTCATTATTTATCTGAACGAAAATAAAAAAGGTGACCAAAAAAAGGTGTGATTTGCTAAAGGAAACAAAAAGAACAGGTGAAGAGGTGGAATCTTTGTATGTACTCTGCTCATGGAAGAGTTGAGGCAAGAAACAAACAGAATAGCAAAGTTCAGCAACACACAGAACGGGTTTGTTTGTCTGCTAGCAAAATTATTCTAGAAAAGACATACCTCTTTAAATAAAAATAAAAAGGAGGGATAAAACACTTTTTAAAAAAAGTTCTCCTATCCATTCACAAAGATTATAGGCCTAAACCCCTCACCCCAACTTTCTTTATTTATATATTTTCCTTACTTTTTTATGTTTATTGAAAATGTGTTCTAAAATACTTTTGCACGTTTTATTTTTTTCATTTTTTTATTACAAGCGCTCTGAACGAGTTCGGTTGTTACATTTACATTTAGCAGACGCTTTTATCCAAACCGACTTACAAATGAGGAGAACAATAGAAGCGGTTAAACTAACAATAGGACAACAATATGCAAGTGCTGTGACCCTTCCCAGTTAAGTCTAATGTAGTACATGTAAAAAATAAAAAAAAAATGTAAAAAAAATATTTTGCGACAGTTTATTTACACTGTCTGCTGGCGCAAAATCTTAAAACTTTGGAAATAATTTATCGTGGCCACTCTACAATGCATACTATATTTACAGGGTTTGATATTAACACCCGCCAAATGCAGGTGAAAATCGACCATGCCTGGTAACACAATCAATTCACTAGCCAGTTTGGCAGGATATTTTTCATCATATCCTCGTAAAGAAATAAATTCTAATATGTATTATTTTTCTAAGTGTTTGCACACCAGTGGCACCACTCGGCATCTGCGGGGGTGCCAAACTGCTACTACAACTGTGTGGCTCAAATAAAAGTCTATGCTTTATAATTATTACAATATAGATCACCCTTTCTCTAGGTCACAATTTGTACCTTTTTTCTTTTTTTTTTTAAACCTTCAAACTCCTTGATGACACTTTATTCTTAAAGTAAACTTTTGCCTGTATACTAGTGATTGCTTTTTTGGACTGCCAACTTCAACTTGAGAACGCGAGCACAGAATGACACGTCCGGTGTGTGACTATTCGCTGTGCGGTGCTTCTTGTCTGGTATGTGAATGAGAGAGGCTTCAACACTTAATTCAGTAAGCTCACTTTTGAGATGAAATGACTGATCACTTTATGAATTGACAGACTATGCGCTAATCTTCAACATGTTTACCACTAAACATGATCTTGAACTTTTGAACAGTAATTTTGGTAATTACAAAAAGTGATTGTTATCCCTCTATACCTGTCTAAGCTCTGAATTAGAGCCTCGTCCCATATCCAAAGCCACTTTCACTGGAGTTAAACTGGGATGCAGCTTTAAAACCTGAACAAATCAAAGAAGCAATTTTTACATGAAAAATTTCATATTATGCATCATTTTCCAACCACTTATTAATGCAAAAAAAAAAAATGAGGGAAACTTAGCTTACTCACTGTCCTCTGATGAAGCTTCTGTTTACTGTCAGTTTTTTTCAGCAGTTGAAGTGAGTTAAATAGGTAAGCCAGCATTCCTTGATCCACATTTGCACTGACAGAGATGACATGAGGAACCACAGACTTTCTTCCATCTCTGCACTGAAAGTTACATGATCATAGCAGTCTTCAATTGACAGTTGTGAAATACCAAATTCTAGATGTTTTTTTTTTTATCATTTATACTATTTTAAGTATACTGTTTTTCACTTTGAGTTACCCTTGTACATAATATATAATTTAGATCAAAGCTAGTCAAATTAATTTGACAAACAAACTAAATTACACCTTAAACATAATCTAAGTTTTCTCTGACCTGTAGATTGATGCAAGATCCTTGGTGAGTCTTTATCAGTTGTGTGTCCCCCAGGCTCCACAGTGTCTCCAGGGTCTCTGAGCCCCAAGGGAATTTATAAAGGATTTTAACACCATGAGATGTCCCCTCTCTCAGTTCCTCATCCACCACATTGCACATGCTGAAGTCAGACGGACCTAAAGCAAACTGCAGTCGGTGTTCAAGAAATTATATTCCGGCACTACACCAATATTCCTTAAAATGTTTCATATACTTTAAAAGTGGACGACCAGAATGGTTTTCATGAAACACACGATTGATATGAAGTCACAAATAAAAGATAATATATAACACAGGCACAACATTGATGCAATTACATTTTTGATAGTAAGTATGTGCACACTGAGAATCACATTTTCTAATAATAGACCAGGTAATATACACTAATATATAGTGCACAATGAATGGGATCAATGGATTAACATACTAAAACATTTTACACAAATTAAAACATATTTCTGGGGCCCTAAGCAAAATTCTGTTAAGGGGCCCTCCTACCTGACCCATGAGCCATGTAAACCATTTTTCATTGCCACACAGTCACACCTGATACCCCAGTGCTCCCACTCCTTTAACTAGTACTAATGAAAATGTAACTCCTGATATCAGAAATAGACATTGTTAGTAGAAAAAGTACATTCTTAATATCAAGAATTCACATTTTAAATAGTACAAATGTAATTATTGATATCAAAAATGCATACTGTGAATAAATAAAAGCTAAAATGGCTTGTCATGTCACTGTTTTAAATGATAAAAGCAATACTTGATGGTTATTATTTACTGAGGGATGTGCATCCATATTGACCAGTATGTCCAGCCAATCAACATTTTAAATGCAATATAGCCTATAAATCAATGTCAATGCATTGCTTTCCATCTTGCTTAATTCCAGAGTTGTAACTAAACTGACTTTGAGACTAGATAATCATTGGGCCTCATTCACCAATCGTTCTTACGAAGAAAGTGTTCTTAAACCCCACTTACGCACTTTTTACGAAGATTCTGACATTCACTTAGGTTTTCTTATCTTGTAATTTAGAAATTCTTTCTAAAGGCGTATCCACTTTACAGCGGAGATGTATGGAGATATGTTTGCAGCCGATACCGATTTAGAAAACACTAGTTTATTATTAAACAATTAAAATGCCTCGTTATTTTTTAAGACATTTATTATCATTAGCCTGCTTTTGCAGCAAGATTTATGCATGCGCTTGAGCGCAGAATAGGCTATATTCCTCCATGGACCAAGTATTTAAGCAGAAATTAAACGTAAGATTAGTCGACTAATTGCTTAAATGAATGGCTACTAGTCGACTAGAAAAATCTTTAGTCTATGGCAACTCTAATCAATACATTTACTATAGTTGACATTATTTAACTAGTAATAAGTATCTAGCTCTTTACATTAAATTTGTTGAGTTAACAATTAGTTAATGAACTAATAAAATAATAAAACAAAGATTAAATTAAGATGTTAACTATATATTTCTACATAGCATTGCTTGTTCCACCACGAAAATGACCTTAAATGTTTTTAAGGTGACAATCTGTTACAGATTTGAAGATTTACTGTATCTTGAAGATTTTTGTATTGTATTGTATCTTCTGTTATAAAGATGAAAATTGACATTTCGATAATTAAAAAAATAACCACGTTATTGTAAAACGTGTTGTAAAAATGTATATTCTGTTAGATATTCTGTGTTTTGACTACTTTTTGAATTTTGTATAATAATATCTCTAGGTAATGAAGATGTATTATAAAAAATAAATCTTATATATTATATATATATATAACATATATAAAACATATATATATATATATATATATATATATATATATATATATATATATATATATTAAAAAAAGAGCCTCTGATTAATTTTGCCTAGAGAGCTAACGGTTACCCAGCCAGAATGTAACGTTTCTCAACAGTTATCGACTCTACACTAAAGAGAGCGCGGCTCACATTAGAGGCTTCTCGGTCTCATGGCCGCGGCATCGTCAGTACTCCGCTTAGGATTACTGCATATGCACCCTCTTCAGCACTGGCTCAAGCGCCGTGTGCCAGCCCATGCGTGGCGATCAGGTCGGCCGCACATTATGGTGAACCACGGCTGTTTATGAGCCCTGGTTCCCTGGAAAGCCATAGACTGGTACCAGTCGGGCAGGACTATGGGTGTGGTCTCCAGGAGGAAGTGGATTTTCACAGACGCCTCCAACCTAGGTTGGGGGACGCTGCACGAGGCCAAGCCTCTGGTCGAGCCCGGAGAAAAGCTTACATACCAACTGACTGGAAAAATGAAAGCAGATTGTTTAGCCCTGAAAGCATTTCTGCCAGACCTGAGGACACCGCGTCTTGGTCCGCACAGACAACATGTCAGTGGTGTCCTATATAAATCGCCAGGGCAACTTCAGATCAGGCAATCTGCATGTCATGGCCAGAAACCTCCTCCTTTGGGCACAAGCCAACCTGCGCTCTCTTAGAGCTGCTCACATTCCAAGCATCCAAAATTTGGGTGCGGACATGCCATCTCGAGACAACTCCCCCAGGCGAGTGGTCTCTCAACCCACAGACGGTCCGTCTAATAGGGAGTGTATTCGGTAGGGCAGAGGTCGACCTCACTGCGCAACGTTCTTTTCGAAGAACAGGGACGCACTGGCCCATCCTTGGCCCAGTCGCCCTCTATATGCGTTCCCGCCCGTCTCTATGATCCCTCAGGTCATCAAACGGATCAGAGAAAGCAGATCCTCAGTCCTCCTAATAGCCCCCCTCTGGAAAACCCAGGCGTGGTTTCCAGAGCTGGCTCAGATGACAGACACAGTCCCCTGGCCTGGGCCGGAGAGGGAGGATCTCCTCACACAGGCAAACGGGACGATATGGCACCCTCGCCCAGATTTGTGGGCCCTCCATGTATGGGTATCCAGGGACCTCCCAGAGGTCTTGAATACTATCACTGAGGCTAGAGCACCATCTACCAGACGCCTTTACGCCCTAAAGTGGTCAGTGTTCACTGACTGGTGCACAACCAGGGACTTAGAACCACAGTCATGCGAGGTACCTATGGTACTCTCCTTCGTGCAACAGCTGTTGGATGCGGGTCGCTCTCCATCCACACTCAAAGTATATGTGGCTGCAATAACAGCCTACCATGCTCCTGTGGCTGGCCAATCACTGGGAAGAAACAACCTCGTCATTCATTTTCTCAAGGAGCCAGGAGGTTGAAGGAGGTATGGCTTGGTCTGTGAACCTCGGAATGCTCCCTAAACAAACAACACCGTTGCCCTTTGTCTTTTACCAAATGTAATAAATAGTTGTATTTCACTCTCACTTTTTTTGTCAGGCACAAAGTCACAGAACAGAGTCCTGGAAGTGGCCGGTGTTGTAAGCAAGATACAGAAAGACCAAAATATGCACAGCCCAGCTGGGTTAGCAAGACAGACTACAGATAGATGCTTGCACATCAACTTAAGATAAAAATCGTTCTGAAAGTGAATCCAATGATATCGTTTATCTGTGCCGTTATAGCTGTGGTGGGAACTCTGCTATTCTTTAATATTGAGAAGGATTTTTTAGAACTATATCTTTATCTTTATAGTTATCATCCTTGGTGTGAACGGGCCTTTAATCCCACATTGCGGTGCCAAATGTGCACATTGTGAAATGATGCGTTCTAATATTATGACTTGATGCAACCCACAACAGTATACTTTTCTTTTAGTATCCATATTTGGTTCAAATCCATACATATTGGAATCTCAATATATCTCTAAGAGTAAACTGTTAAATTGTACATATTTTCAGTGGATAAAAACCAAATGTGGGTAACTGCATACTGCTAATTTTTTATTTCAAAGAAGAACAACTGAAGAACAAATAATGTTCTAGAAATCTATCTAGTTTTTCTCTATCGAAACAATTGCATAGAACATTGCAGTCTGAGTGTTTTTAAATCTTAATTGTTCAATCCCATAGAAATTCAAATTGTTGAATTTTACCCATTTCAAAGGTCGAAAACCAAATGTGAGTCACTTTACACACATCTGATACTTATTGCATTTAAAGGTGCCATGTGTAAAAATTGAGGTAAAAATATCCCAAAAATGAGCTACACGCATCAAAAGAATGAGAAGAAATAAGGGCAATGATGTCATTAAAAAAATGTTAAGTTATAGTGCTGCAGAGATATCAAACCTTAATTAGCATTAGCATTACTAGCCACGGCCCGACAGGTGTCGTAATACCAGTTTCGGCCATGGGAGGCGGTATGCGGGCAACATAACCACCAGCCAACCTGCAATACACAAATAACTCGCACGGCTTGTGGGCGTACTTGAACCTGATGTCAATCGTGTGGAAAGTACTACAGCCCACTACTTCATTTCAATTCAGGGAAGAGAGCGGAAGGATGGCTGAAGCCCTTGGCAAGAGACCCCTACCACCACCACCCGCTGCTGGGAAAAAAAACGCGCTCTTAAGCATAAATCAAATCAGATAAGAAAAGGACCGCTCGTCACGGTCCGGGCTCGAAAGCGCGGGGGACGGCGAGCGAACTGCAGCGCATAGCCCTGTTTTACAACGTTCAGCACCCATTCTGACACGCCCGGGATCGCTTCCCAGCTTTCACACGCATAGCTAGGGGCAGAATGGTCTCCGTGTTCTGACCGCCGCACTGCGTGGGTTCGAGAAACTGAAACGGAGGTATAAATGCGGCGCACGCACCCTCGTTGTCTGAATATTACTGCTCGCTGACGACAGCAGCCGCTGTTTCACATTCAATGACTCGGTCGCTAAGGACGGAGAACAATTTGTGGCGCGAACAGGTCATTTGTAGCTAGGGTTGCCACCCGTCCCTTAAAATACGGAATCGTCCCGTATTTACAAGTAAGATGATGCGTCCCGTATCAAATCAATAAGGGACGCGATTTGTCCCGTATTTTACATTAGGCCCACATATAGTTGAATAAAAACATAAGGATTTTGCAGTATGGATAATACTTATAGCAAATATAAAGAAATCAATTTCGTATAGAGAAGCTCATTGCGTGATTGCATTTTAGCGTCTTAGTTTCTATAGCGACTGAGTCTCGTGAACATGCGCTGTAAACCTGCACGTTTTTTAACCCCTTGTGCGCTGTTCGGGTCTTTTCGACCCCAAATGATGTTTGCTGAAATAAATAAAAAAATATCTTTGTCCAAATGGCGTGAGACTTTGCACGGTTGACAACACTTTCTAGATCTACAAAAAATTTTTTTTAAATAAATTTGAATAATATCCGTTTTTATGTTAGTGTGGGGGGGAAAAGTCACACTTGTGTTGTTTCAACAAAATGTTATTTTGAAACAACATAATAGTATTTATGTTTTTAGGATTTATAGTTTTAGGAGGATTTATATTTTTTTTAATTTAGGCTAGGCTATATAAATAAATCTTTTTTTTACAAAAACAGTTAAAAAAAAATCACTTTATAAAACACCCACGTACATTTCTAACGTTCATGGATATAGATAATTTGACATGGTTTAGTGTAAGATTTTTGCCCATCTTTTGGAAAATGCCGTTTTAAAAGTAAAGAAATTATCACTTTAGTAGATGGCTGCAGAGCTACACCATTTGCTATTTGACTAAAATACATATTTTCACTAGTTTTTAGTTGGATTCATACATATTATGAAATCAGAATTATAACAATAAAAATGACTTTGTCAAAGTTGAGCATGTTTTGTACTGACAAAAATCTGTTTTTCAATAATTTTACATTATGATTAGAATCAAATTACATCAAGGTCGGACCCTGTTTAGAAGATTGACAAAATTCATCCTCAAAATCAGAAACAACGCAAAACACACATAAACAGTGGCAAAGTGGCAAACTACAGATGATATAAAAAAACAGATGTTTGAAATTGGAAAAAGTCGAAAAGTTCTATATGGGGGGGGGGGGGTGAATGGGTGTCCCTTATTTTGAGACACTGAAGGTGGCAACCCTATTTGTAGCCTACTGTATCTTTCAACAGTGTTCGTGTTTTTTTTTTACTACAGTAGAGATGATCGGTTCACGTGCGCTGTCTGATGTTTACTGCATCACTCGGCATGGAGAGGTGGGGTAAAGTAATAATTACAAGAGCTTCACGGTTATCAGATACAAGCATTCAACGGCCCTGTAGTATAAACATATATAAATATAGGTTATTTGTGTTTGCGCACGTGATATCAGGAAGCAATGTAATAACGTTATCTGTAATACACACATGACGGCGATGCGCAAATCGAGTGTGTTTGTGTGTGTCACAAATCATAATTGTTTCTTCAACTTATTAAAATATCTTACTTTACTGCAACTATCTGTTTCTGCTTCTTTATCATATTTATAGTGTGTGATTTATAAAATACCTTATATCCTAGATCACATATTTTGATTTTGGACGTCTGGTCACTTTATATCTTATATCAGAATATTATATTACTGTTAAGCCTACTATGAATATTAAAATATGCCGAACCATGTGTCCTGTATCATAGCTATATGAATGACATTTGCAGAAAAAAACCCCGCGTGAAAATCAGTTCGGTATTCAGTGAGGTATGATTAATTAAATGCGCTGACAGCTCATTGCACCTGCCATACAGATTACACTGAGTGGAGCGGGTGACCGGTCTAAGATGGCGGCCCCACGGCTCGACCGCGCTAGTAGGCAGTAGCGGTCAATAGGGCGTCTATCTATATGATATCTATGGTTGTGAAGGTAGGGGCGGAGCATAGAGACTATGCCGTTTCTCGTCTGTTACTCTAGAGTAGACCAATTCACTTTATGGAGGTATACTGCCCCCATCTGGTATGGAATGTGGAGTATGACTTGATTTTTTTGCCAGACAATTACACATGGCACCTTTAAAGGGGGATGTCTGAAGAATAAATAATGTTGAAACTAGGAATGTATCTTGTTTCCTTTGATGAAAACAACTGCATAGAACATACCCAACTGAGTGCCAAAAGTGCACTGAAATGGTCCTGTTGAGAGACATTAACTTTCTTTTAAAAGTGCATTTATATTATAATTATCTATATTTGAATCAGCTTCAAGGATATTTGAAAGAATGCATCGTTGTTCATTTCAGCAGTTTCTGAAGCTAGCAAGAGTTCAAATATGCAGTATCATAGCTACATACACATTGACATCCCAATACCACTGAGATTGAACAATTGGGCCTTAAAAATGAAGATTACAAAAGAATCGTTTATTAAGAAGGAGAATCCAAAAGAATATTAAGATATCTTTAATACTTTGAGTTACAGGCATGCAAACTTTGGGAAAACAATATGTTATGCCACTCAGAGAGGTACTGTATGTTCTATGCAATTGTGCTGATAAAAAAAAAGTAACAAAAAAAAAAAAAAAAAAAAGATAAATTTATTGTTTCAACATTATTTTTTCTTCAGATATTCCTCTTTAAAAGAAAAAGCATCAGCAGTACGCAAAATGTGACAAACATTTGGTTTTTGTGTGTAAAATGTACGATCTAGTTTCAACATTATTTGTTCTTCAGATATTCCTTTTTAAAAGAAAGAGCAAAGTGACATTTGGTTTTTATGTAAAATTTACTCATGGAGCAACATTGAAATCATCATACAGTATCTCTGGAAATTAACCATATTTGGCCATAAAAATTAAGATATCAAAAGAGACGTTTTTTAGCAACCAGAATCTAAAAGTATATTAAGCTATATTTTATACCCGAGTTACAGGCATGCAAACTTTGGGCAAGTCCTTTTTCCCATTTTTAACCCTTTGCACATAATGTGACAAAGATTGCTAAAGTCAACAGATTTTACTAATAGACCAACCAGTCTCTGTGAAAAAATAAAATAATGCTGCAGCCATCTTTCTTAAGTAATTTTTACCCTGCTGTAATCTGGATCCAAATTTCAGGTGAAAATTGTCATTTGTAACCATGGCGAGTGATTAAAGTAAATATCACAAGTACATTTCATAGTACAAGACGTCCATAAAACTGGACAATAATTAATATATATATAAAAAAAAATATTATCACAGTGAGCAGACACAGCACAAGTTCATCAGTCAAATCTTAATTAACCAACAGCAGCTTCTATACCTGAGTGGAGAGCGAAACATTTGAGTCATGCACAGATCACACAGATTTATGTAGCTCCGATGGAAGACACATAACAGACACAACTTATATCTCAGTCTCTGAAAATGACTGAAACGAAAATGAAAACACACTGCATACACGAAACTTGTGTGCAGCGCAAAGTGGTTAATTCGCACTGTATGTGACTTAAATTAAATATTTTTTGCAGTTTTGTGTACCTCACGTTGTAATTGACTGATTCTGTGCATTAAATCTTGGCTTGTAAATGCAAAAAAATTGATCTGCCACTTTTTTAATGTAATGCGTTACTTTGTTGTATATTTTATTACTAACTTTTCAAATAAGTAACTTTACAGATTTAAATGTAATGTCAGACACAAGAGTAAAGTAAAAAGTTGACGGTAGCCATTCTTCCATAGTAGGAAAAAAAAATACTATGGAAGTCAATGGCTACTGTCAACTGTCTGATTACCAACATTCTTTAAAATATGTTCTTTTGTTCTAAACAGAAGAAAGAAACTCAACCAGGTTTGGAACAACTTTGATGCGAGTAAATGATGACAGAATTAAAACTTTTGGCCGAACTATCCCTTTAATGTAAATTTTAAGTAAAGAGGGACAGTACTTGTGTGTCAGACATTTTTAAGAAAATATTTGGGTCAAGGCTTAAAGGAGAACTCCAGCGCAAAATGAACCTTTGGTCTAATTACACATTGTTACCTAGTCAACCGTTATCTAAGATTTGTTTTCATGATTATCGAATGTAAATAGTTTTATCTCTAAAAACAGTTTAGCCTATAACGCTAGTATAACGCTAGTATATGGGGCGTAGAGTAATGACAAATAAAAATCGCTTGTTAATACCACTAACAAGGCTCAAAATAGCCCCACACTAACACGGCAGTATAATGAGGGTCCCTACATGCAAACCGAAGCATTGAGAACTGTGTAAGTGTCCAGACAGTTTAATAAGAAGATATTTTATACATACAGTCAACTTCACGTATACAAGCAGAAGCCATCTTAGAAAAACAGACTCGATCAGTCGATCTACGAACCACCGATCTAAATGCGCTGGACCATATGAGATTCTACACAGTTCAGCGCATTTGGATCGGCGTTTAGTTGATCGACTGATCGAGTCTGTTTTTCTAAGATGGCTTCTGCTTGTATACGTGAAGTTGACTGTATGTATAAAATATCTTCTTATTAAACTGTCTGGACACTGTCAAAGTTCTCAATGCTTCGGTTTGAAGGTAGGGACCCTCATTATGCTGCCGTGTTAGTGTGGGGCTATTTTGAGCCTTGTTAGTGGTATTAACAAGCCATTTTTATTTGTCATTACTCTACGCCCCATATACTAGCGTTATACTAGCGTTATAGGCTAAACTGTTTTTAGAGATAAAACTATTTACATTCGATTATCATGAAAACAAATCTCAGATAACGGTTGACTAGGTAACAATGTGTAATTAGACCAAAGGTTCATTTTGCGCTGGAGTTCTCCTTTAATGACCATGGGGAAATGGTGGGTCCCATGGCCAAACCAGTTGAAAACCACTGCTCTAAGTGTCGGTACCCAATTCCCCCATATTTGTGCTTCCATGCTTTACCTTCCTCCACCACTGCAGTCTTTGATGAGCCCAGTAGTCCATCCACTGTGAAGAAGTCCGAGGAGAACAGAACCAGACTAAAGAAGATTCGGTTACCTCAAACGAACTAACAGAGGTTCATGAAAAGGTTGCATATGTAAAGGCAAAGCAATGAAAATAATTACTAATTTATATTATTTCATGGATATTAGAGTGGTCTAGTAAAACAGACACTCATTAAAATAACACAGCTGATAAAAATTAAAGATAAGATAATTAGGCCTCACTCACCAACTGGATGAATGTCTGAGCTGATTATCGAAATGATGGCACAGACCAATCTCTGCCAATCCAAAAGGCAATGTCCTATTCACAAGCTCCAAAGCCTGAGCATACTGCTGTAAAGCACCTTGAGAGGAAAATAATAAAATCCCAGGTGACTAAAACCATATGGACTGTGCCAAGTGTGCGAACTATGCGTAGGCCTAGTACTGAATGCATAGAGAAGACGGGTCTGCACTCACCCTGTAGGAGACTCGTCCGAACAGACGCACTGTCTTTCAAAAGTTTTTGAATCTTTTGAGACGCTTCATCTTTAGTAAAACTGTCTTGGTTAAGGATTTCATTAAGAGCTCTTATGTCAACAATCATGACAGGTTCCTCACACGTTCTACTTAACGATGAAGTATTTATCCCAAATACATATGCTCTTGAACGTACTGCTGAAGTCCACTGCTCAATAATGTTTTTCTTCAGTTCTGTTCCTAAAGGGCCATATGTACATGACCTGGTGCGAAAAGCTTCAGAAGAAATGTAATAACGCTCAGCGCAAAGTTGCATCAAGAGGCTGGTTTCATCAGAACTGTCATCACGAGTAATGCACTTTGATATATTCCGATGATACAAAGGGATCTTTTCGCTTAAAAGCTGGAGACGCCTCCTGATGCAGTGAAGTAACATTTTCCCAAAGGGTTAGTTGTTGCAGTAATGAATAATTTCAGCAGCGGTCCAAAAAAAAAAAAAAAAGGCAAACAAGACTTCACCGCTATAGCAGGTTTGAAAGAACTGTCTTATAAAATACCTTTTACTTCGTGTCCCGTATGCTTTGTCTGTGGGTGTTGCATGAGATGGTCAGTAATAGCCTACTGTTTTTCTCACGCAATAAAGTCTGCAATCATTTACATGCAGCATGTTAAACTTTCTTCTTGTACTGTTTTTTGGCGCTTGGCAAACATACTTTCGGTGCATTGCCGCCACCTACTGACCTGGAGTATGGAGTGTTCGTCAGTGCTTGGAAAAAATGATTAAATAATGATTAATAATGATAATGACCTAATCATAATGATAGTAGATATAAATAAAATAAAACTATACTCGTGTATAATTTCCTGCTTTTAGATACCTTATCAAAGTTATTTTATAATGTGCCGGCCTATCATTGTTGCTTAGTACATGCTCTAATTGTGAGTGACAGACAGGTTGCTGGAGAAATGGTGGCCAGCTCAGCTATTGTGTCTCTGGACCGGAGCAGACTGTGTGCGCACAGCAGCGGTTCGCTAGCCTGGTTGACACCAGACCCTTCTCAGTTGTAACTGAGAGTGGGTCTGGGGAAGGTATATTTGCAAATCAACTGAACGCCTGTGACAGTGGAATTTGTAGTTGTAAAGAATAGCCACACATGTGTATCGGTAAATTTAAAGTCACAGAGAGAAATTTTTTAAGAGTTGCAAACTTGTAGATTTTTTTTATCTCCCACAAACACAACACAACAGTTACAACCTCTCAAATTCTTCATTGCAGGTGCACAAATCCTATTCTACAAATCACAAATTAAGAAACTCGTACGCTCACATTTTTTGCTACAGTTGCTGCAGTGACTATGGTGTAAAACGCATTCACACACCCGCATCAACAAATGTGAAGTCATGATGGCCGATCCGCCCTGGCCACCCGAGCTGCAGACTCCGCCGAATGGAAGGCTCCGCCCTGGCCACACTCAGGACACACGCCCTCCCTCCCCGTAACCTGATAGTATTTTCAAATGACTGCGCTTCCCTCCCTCATGTCCTCCTGAGACGAAAGATTTCTGTATTTTTTGTCTGTAAAAAACCCTCAGATGACGCAAAAATCGTAGAAACTAGAGACTATAGCCAGTTCCGCATGTTTTCAACCAGCCCATAGAGGGTGGGATCTCACAGAATGTACAAATAGTGTCAGCCATCTTTTTTAAGCTAAGCTAACAGGCTCTTTAGCTCCTACTAAAGCCGAATAGTAGGGGTGTCCTCTTTTTCCCGATTTCGAGATCACCCAAAATGTCCGGGATTCGGCTTTTGCTTTCTACAGTCGCAATTCATTATGTTTACATGCACACCTCTTGTTTCAATCGGACTGAATTCATTCTGATTGGTGAATCTGAATGTAGTGTTTATATGAACGCTAAACAATTAGCGTGCAATTAGCGTGATTGATGTGCGTTTTAGCATTGCTAAGAAAATTCCTATGTTTTCGTCTCGGTCGGGATCCGTGTGAAGAAGAATGCATGACCTGCAAAGCTGGCACGTATGTGTCAGTGTCAAAACAATGTAATAATGTAAACATAATAAATGGCGACTGTACTGCAGACATAGGCAAGACGGCTCACGCGCCTATTGGCTGCCCTGCGGCAACTGCAGCAGCCTATCGAGAGAGGCCCCTCCAGGGAGGAGATCCAATGGGGGCGCTTTGCACCCACTATGTCACCATGGGCACGCTGCGTGATCACCACCTGGTGGTGAGTTGGATCCGATGGCGGAGGAGGAAGCTGGACAGACTCGGCAGACCCAAATGTACTGTAAGGGTCTGCTGGGAACGTTTGGCCGAGTCTCCTGTCAGAGAGATCTTCAACTCCCACCTCCAGCAGAGCTTCGACCGGATCCCGAGGGAGGCTGGAGATATTGAGTCCCAGTGGACCATGTTCTCCACCTCCATTGTCGAAGCGATCGCTCGGAGCTGTGGCTGTAAGGTCTCCGGTGCCTGTCGAGGCGGCAATCCCCGAACCCGGTGGTGGACACCGGAAGTAAAGAATGCCGTCAAGCTGAAGAAGGAGTCCTATCGGGCCTGGTTGGCTTGTGGGACTCCTGAGGCAGCTGACTGGTACCAAGCGAACTGCAGCCCGGGTGGTTGTGGAGGCAAAAACTCGGGCCTGGGAGGAGTTCGGTGAGGCCATGGAAAAGGACTATCGGCTGGCCTCGAAGAGATTCTGGCAAAGCGTCCGGCGCCTCAGGAGAGGGAAGCAGTGCCCTACCACCGCTGTCTACAGTGGAGGTGGGCAGCTGTTGACCTCAACTGGGGATGTCGTCGGACGGTGGAAGGAATAGTGCCTCTGGGATGGCAGACCGGGGTGGTGGTCCCTCTTTTTAAGAAGGGGGACTGGAGGGTGTGTTCCAACTACAGGGGGATCACACTTCTCAGCCTCCCTGGGAAAGTCTATGCCAGGGTACTGGAGAGGAGAATACGGCCGATAGTAGAACCTCGGATTCAGAAGGAACAGTGCGTTTTTCATCCAGGCCGTGGAACACTGGACCAGCTCTATACCCCCGGGAGTATGGGGACCGGGGTCCTTTGCTGAGGGCTGTCCGGTCCCTGTACGACCGAAGCAGGAGCTTGGTTCTCATTGCCGGCAGTAAGTCAGATTTCTTCCCGGTGCATGTTGGACTCCGGCAGGGCTGCCCTTTGTCGCCGGTTCTGTTCATAATTTTTATGGACAGAATTTCTAGGCGCAGCCAGGGTGCCGGAGGGTGTCTGGTTTGGGAACAACACGATTTCGTCTCTGCTCTTTGCAAATGATGTTGTCGTGTTGGTACCCTTCAGACCAGGACCTTCAGCATGCACTAGGACGGTTTGCAGCCGAGTGTGAAGCGGCTGGGATGAGAATCAGCACCTCCAAATCCGAGGCCATGGTCCTCAGTCGGAAAAAGGTGGCTTGCCTACTTCAGGTTGGTGGAGAGTTCCTGCCTCAAGTGGAGGAGTTTAAGTATCTTGGGGTTTTGTTCACAAGTGAGGGAAGGATGGAACGTGAGATTGACAGACGGATTGGTGCAGCTTCTGCAGTAATGCGGTCGATGTACCGGTCTGTCGTGGTGAAGAAAGAGCTGAGCCGCAAGGTGAAGCTCTCGATTTACCGGCCAATCTACGTTCCTACTCTCACCTATGGTCATGAGCTTTGGGTCATGACCGAAAGGACAAGATCCCGGATACAGACGGCCGAAATGAGCTTTCTCCGCAGGGTGGCTGGGCGATCCATTAGAGATAGGGTGAGAAGCTCGGTCACTCGGGAGGAGCTCAGAGTAGAGCCGCTGCTCCTCCACATCGAGAGGGGTCAGCTGAGGTGGCTCGGGCATCTGTTCCGGATGCCTCCTGGACGCCTTCCCGGGAAGGTGTTCCGGGCACGTCCCACCGGGAGGAGACCCCGGGGAAGACCTAGGACACGCTGGAGAGACTATGTCTCCCTCGGTGTCCCCCCGGAAGAGCTAGAGGAAGTGGCTAGGGAGAGGGAAGTCTGGGCATCTCTGCAAAAACTGCTGCCCCCGCGACCCGGCCCTGGATAAGCGGAAGAAGATGGATGGATGGATGGATGTAGCAGTCAAAAAAGAGGACAACAGACTACCTGTCAGTCTACACGGTGGAGTTAGTAGCAATTTTAGTGGCATTGGGGTGGGTGGAAGAAAATAATCAGGACCAAGGTGTCGTGTCGTTATAGCCTCAGACAGTTTAACAGCATTATTAAGCATTCAATCTGGGAGAGCATCATGTAGACAAGACATCATTCATCAAATCCTCCACCTGCTTCTCACACTACATAATAAAAGAATAGCTTTCTCCTTCCTTTGGGTTCCTGCTCATGTAGGGGTGAAAGGAAATTAAGCTGTATATGCTAGCAAAAAAACTCTATAAAGCATGAAACAGTAGATGTGCACATACCAATAAGTAGAGTAGAGGTTAAAACCATCATAAAGCAACATTCACTTAAAATATGGCAGGAATATTGGAACACAGCGGATACAGGACGTAATTTATACAGTATTCAAAATCAAGTAAGCATGAGGAAGGGCAGAAACCCAGGGGAGGAGATGTTAGTTTCAAGTCTTAGAATGGGTCACACTGGTTTAAAGTCTGCGTGAACAGGAAGTTGTAAACGACTTTTCTCAAGTGTTGTGACGCATTTCCGAGTGAAACGGAATATTGAACAGAGGGCAGGGTTTTACTTCAGCGCTCCTCCTCTCCATCTCTCGCCCAAAGCAGAGTAACGGTTTGAGGGGAGTGGTTAAGCGATTAACCAACCCAAGCCGTCAAGCCTATGTCATCAGAAAAAGACCCATTCCAGAACCGGATGTAACTTTCCAGACTTTGATTAAAGATAACTTCGGCAAACAATTTTTTTCCATGTATTAACTTGCACGGATTAATTGTTCACCACAAGACTAGTAATATCCGCTATAAAAAGTAAATAGGGTCAATTTTGATTTCATGCCAACTTTAAATACAACATTGTACAGAATAGGAAAACACCCCCATTGGATTATGTACTTATTGTAATGTACAAGAGACAGTGAAGCATATATTTTAAGACTGCAAAAAATATGAAGAAGATAGGGCAGAATTAAAGACACAAATGGATGAACAAAGCATTTGCACTTGAGCATTTATTTGGGAAAACATCTGGGAAAATTCTCAAGTTATTAATTTTGTTTTGGAAAAACAATGGGCTAAGGCGCTAAGCGATAGAATTGAATAGGTTTTTTTTTTTTTCTATCTCTTTTGATGTCATTATAATGCCCACACTCCAGTCAAGTAGGTGGCGGTAATGCACCTTTGAGATGAGTTGCCAACCGCCATTAAACCCTGAAAGAGGAAGAAGAATCACTCGGCCCGCGTGGAAAGAAACATGGCTGCGTTGTTTGAAGGATACACGCTGTGTGGAATTGGACCAACTCGAAATTCTTCGAATTCAGGAATTCTGGGGATTGAACTGGGCAGAGATATCGACCATGTCCTCGTCACTGACGCTTCGAGATCTGTTACTGTTTACAAGGTAAAATTAGTTAGATGTAAATACTGTTTGTCTCATGAGAACGGATTGCATGCAGTGATGTGTTAAATTCTAGCATGTAAAATGAGCGCTAAGTTACATCACAAACACAGGAAATTCTCCAACAGCATCTAATGTTATTTTATTTATTCTGTAAATGTTATTCAGAGAGAGATTTGGTAGCTGTTTGTGTTGCCGTTTAACCTATAAGTTATATTGATTAATAGGTGTCTGATCAAAAGCCTACGGGCAGTTGGACAGTGAAACATGGGCAGATAATCACCTGCCCCGCTGTGTTTAACACGCAGTCCCAGGAATATGTGGTCGTTACTGATGACAGGGTAAGGATCGAGACATGATGTTTCCCATACGAATAATTCAGTTTCACATGCCGAGACCGAGTACTTACGAATGTTTTGTTGTTGTTGTGTCTTTTAGGTTGTCAGAGTTTGGAAAGAAAATGATGTCCACATGGAAAAGGCTTTTAAAGCTACAGTAAGTTAAGTTAAAATTCATAAGGATTCAATTGAGTGAGTGGTACCAGGGGTAACGTAAATAAACGTATAGGGCACTGTATCCTAGAGGCTCACGTGATCACCCAACAAAAACTTAGCAGATGGCTGAAAAACGTTGAGATTTGGGTGATAGGTCAAAAGCTTTCTTTTTCAGGTAATTGAAAGACGCCTATAAATAGATCTCCCTCTATGTGAAAGTTGAAGAAGAAGAAAAAAAAACGGTCGTCTTCAACTTGATTCAACCATGAATTCTTCATTGTTTTATGTAGGGATGCTCCGATCCACCTTTTTTGTTTCCGATACCGATTCCGATACCTGCAATTCAATATCGGCCGATACCGAGTACCGATCCGATACCAGGGCAGTTTTTTTTTTTTATCAAGTAGAATTTCTATAACTATGTGTGTTGAACTGATAATCACTCTTTTGTGTGTTAAACACTATCTACTCAATACAGACAACTTCATTATACAAAGAAAAACAACAAATCAAAAAAAATATGACCATAATGACAAAAAATGCTATTATAAACTAGAATAGTGGATAATTAAGCAGTAAAATTTAGTCTAGAAAAATCACAAGTGCTCAATAATTGTATTAAATCTGAACATGAAAAAACATTTAGTGGGGAACAAATATGAGAATAAGTGTAACACTAAATCTGGTAAAACGTTACACAATGCTCTTTGTATTGTTGTAAAATACATTCATGAAAAACAAGATAACAAAAATCAAAAAGATTAATTATTTTATAGCCTACTATAAAATTGAGACATGTTTTAAATGTATAGCACAGCGGTTTAATGAGGCAGCAACATGATATGAAAAGCGGCACACAGCGCTTATGCGCATCCCGAGCGCAGAATGATGCGCTTGAAGCAACACGAGTCACAGCGCGCAGCGCGTCGAGTCCATATTGAAGATTTCAAAGCACGAAGGAAAGACATATTGATGCGTAGAGTATTATACAGTATCTATCTAATCAATAGTTTATTTAATATTTTCTTTTAACAGTTTTAAATGTCATTTACTGTGCACGTGAAGAACAGTTAGCTGCTATAGTGCTCTGACTCCAGTGTTGTGAGAGACATACACCCGGTAGAAAGTAGTTAAGGTACAGCAATAAAGTCCAGCAAGATAAAGTTGTTTAATGCAAAACCATAGACCTATATCTACAGATCAAGTAGGCCTATAATTATAGTAACATTGAATCATCTTGGAGAAAGTTTTTCATCGTGTTGACTGTCGTAACCGAACGCGACGCGCTGTTTGATGCTGAATGGAGAATGACTGACAGCCGCAGCGGAGGGAAAAGTGTACGTGATCTTGAATTTAATGACTTAAATATTAATTTATATCTCACATTATACTATATAATGGCTTCAGAACACTTATAGTGCACGACAACTTTATGGTGCTTTATAATGTTTTTGTGCCTTTTGTGGGGCTTAACAATAGCACAGAATAGTATACGCACAATATCGGATTTGGATCGGCCTGGTCTGACCGATACCCGATCCAGCAAAAATGTCAGTATCGGAGCCGATACCGATACTGAATATCGGATCGGCGCATCCCTAGTTTTATGTTCATTATATTATCATATTCATCATTGCGGTCAAAAAACAGTTGACAAAAGAGTAATACAAATAAAACATTTATGCACAGGTCAAATACATATTAGGGGTGGAGCTAGGGGATGGCCACCATTGACTGAAGCTTGGCCACCCTGCACACAATCACAAAAAATCTTGACCTGAATTGAGTTTTAGACGTAGAACCGCCTCGTTACGACCACAACACATGGGAGAGTTTTCAGGTGCACACGCAAACTTTGCCTCAACCCGGGGACACAAAAGGGTCAAGAAACCCCAAAATATTTTTTTTGAAATGTGAACAAATATGTACAGGTTGCACATCACTGAAAACATGAAGCACTCATAAATATTATCAATACGTGTTTTTCCCGAGCAATTTTGTTCTTCCGGGTTTAACCTGTTAGCCTTCAGCGCCACTTTTGAAAAATCCCCAGAAATTGCATTCTCAACCGAAAACAGATTCAGTTCATTGACGCTTTGTCCTAAAAGCACAAGCATGATCTCATTTGAAAGCTGACACCTGGCACTTTATTGGAAATGTAGAATGAATTATTGTCATAATGAAAAAAAAAATTATGAATAGCTTCAAAGTTGTGTAAGTTATTAGAAATTTATTTTTATGAAACATCTTCATGAAAATTAAATTGAAGTTGGCCCGTCAGCACTCTAGAAATGCACTCCAGCTAAAGACACATGTCTGACCATGTTATATTTAAAATTTGAAGGTGATAAGTCTAAAACTCTGTATTTTGTTAAATGTTTTTCAAGAGCATCTCAAATGACTTTATTTTGAATTGACTCTAAAATGCAAACTTGTGTTTATTGTCATCTATTAGCATCTATTCAGTCTATTGTCTCTATTGTTTTGTGGTGCAAACGAGACCCATTCAGTGACAGTCTCTCCTGCTCACATTTACACCTCTCCAGCCTGCTTATGGCCATAAATATGCTTTTCCTTTGTCTCCATTATAATGCCTAACGACTGGCTATTCACGGTTTTTCACCCCCTAATTTCTTTCATAATCTTCACATTTGAAACTGTATCAAATGCCTTTCTTAAATAAAGAAATATTTCAGTAAGCATTCCGATTTAGAAAAAAATCATAAAAAATAACAGCTAGATGTTAGCTTAGCACACCATCAATACACGACAATTTATGAGATTAAAACCATGTGTGTGCTCCAAACTTACTTTATAGCGCAAGTCGAGTGTTTTAAATAATCTTCTATGATCTTATTTGGCTTCAGAAAAGAAAATCAGACAGAACATATATTATGTTATAGCAGTGGCGGGCCGTGCATTTCACACCTAGGCCTTCAGTGATGTCCACCCTGAATTAATAACTTTTAATAGTGTAGCAGCGCACGCACATACTCTCTATAATTGTTGTGAAATTCCTGTTTTTATTTTGCACCGGCAGTTATAGGGTTAATGCGGAGAGTTCGTGAAAGGCCGGGTAGAGAGAAACGAGCGAGTGCGTTCGGCTTTTGTTAGTGTAACGTTACAGTCAGTGGTTCTTGCGTTCCGATTATAAATTCAGAAACGGATCCTCCCTGTCTTATCCTTCAATGGCTACAATAGTAAATGTTTGAAAAAAAGTTGTTTCGATCATACATTTACAAGAAAAATAAGGAAGAAAATCATATTCAGCACGGAAAAAAACGGGGGCAAAAATGCATTATAGCCTACTCTCCAAAACTGATTATTTTTTACACAAAATCCATCCTAATTTCTTTCCTCAAAAAGACTTGAATTACTTGGTTGTACAGGTTGTCTGTGCGTTTCAGTCCCAACAACCTTTTCTATCGCCATCGAAGCTATAATGTGCTGAAAGTTCAGTCTGTCTCGTCGTTCTGTCATAAGTTTTAATTCGCTTTAGTGCTGAGAGTGTCTGCTCGACAGAAGCGTTAAACAGGAAAAACACCGCAAAACATGACGATGTGTAACGTTACAGCCGACACAAGCTCTCACACAGATTTTTGAACGATATCAATGAGATCAGCGGGACATTTGCCTTCAAAATCAGTCCTGGCATAACTTTACATTGCAGTCAGTTCTGTTTTTACCCGGACAGATCGATAGAGTTCCGTGACTCTGCATAAGCTGAATAAGGGATTTTTTTCCGGTAGGTTTGAACCATAGACAGTATATAAGAGGTTTGAACCTGCTGGTGGTCGAGGAAGGAAATAAACATTAATTTGTGGGTTGAAAAAAACTATTAAATCTACAGGTATTTTAGTTTACACAGTTCGCTACAGATGCGGTTAGCTAGCTCTGACTACCAGTAACAGTACACGCTCTGACCATCCAATCAAAGGGCGTGGAAATGCCTACGTTATTGTATGCCTGCTAGATGGCCCCGGTGCAGTCAACTCGATATCTGATTGGCTGATTAAATCTGACCTATTATCTGATTGGTTAAAGCAACAGTTTCATTGCCATTCATTTAAGCTACAGGCGCCCGCACTATCGATTCTGAAGGCCTCGAGGCAGATATATTTGACCCTGGCAACACATGATGACTGAAATATGATTGGATAAAAGCACTAAATTAAATGTACACTACTGGAAGCAGCGCAACCAAGAGAAAAGCTATGAAATTAAGAGAACGGACTATTGGGAATAATTTAATACTCATTCATAAAAAAAATAATATTAAAGTGCAAGTCAGTGATTCTCATAGTGTTTAGGCCAGCAGAGAAGGCCTTGCTGGCCCTGACGGCCCACCACTGCGTTATAGTATTCTGCACAATGCTAAAGTCTATATCGATTAGCATTACATTATAAATATAATCTATTATTATAAAAATACCTGACATGACTCGAAGAACACAGGTAAATCAAATATCATTGCAATCATGTTTATTGTCTTCAAAACATCTTTATCTGCATGTTACAGCGATCTCTGATAGCGTTGTTTATGTGAGTGACGTCCTGGAAGGTCACAGGTTATGGTTCTTCTTCGTGAGTGCACTGTGCACCATATTTGGAAAAATTCTGTGCAAATGGCGCCCTCAGTCTGCTGTATGGATTGAAAACACAGTACATCAGACTATCCAGCGCTCTTTATGTTTAGATCGACGCATTTGGATATAAATTCAATAAATATTATTCCTGTCTATAGAAATATGATGTAAACCTATGAGAATCTATCAATATTTCTCCAAATCTGCACATTTTTGAGCCAAAAGCCCTGAGGGACGTTGTTTTGTCACGCGTTCTCATGACAACACGGGAGTTTTTTTTAATGGACGCGGCTGATGCTCATAATTCATATTAAAGGTATCGACTCATTTTTTCAATACATAAATCCTGACACAAATTAAGACATAACTGTCACTATAAGTTTCTCAGAATACAATAGTGGTCAAATACTGAAACGTGAGACTTAAATCTTTTTAATGATGTATAGTTTGTCAAGGTAATAACATTAAATCTGATAGTAACTTTGAACTATATAAAAAAAAAACGCTTCAGTGCGTCCTCGCTCTGGTGAAGGCTAACAGGTTAAGAGCAGTGTAGAAGCAACGTCACAGAATGTGAGGTAGAAGCGTCCCCTTGGTCGGTGTGACTGGCTGCAGGCACGATTCTGCATCAGCTGGCCCTGAGTAACTCTTTGCATTTATTCATGAGTAAGAGCTTGTTCAATCCAATCACTACGCTGGATTACACATGAGATCGCATTACAGCGGAGAATTAAAGGAAGCGCCGCGATGAGTTAACAACGCTCGCATCGAGGATCATATCGTTCACATATGGACCAGAGTAAGTGCGTTTCAAGTTATGGACATATTTCATATACCTTTAAAGCTAGGGTAGGTAATGTTGAAAGTGGCACCTCTTCTAAGCTCCGCCCCCTCCTGTCAGTGCTGCGCCCCACAAATATGAACGCGCATCCACATTTAGAGTCAGCTGCAGGTCACAGGAAAGCCGAGTATTGGTAGTTTTGGCTGCATTTTTTTCTGCCATTGTGCCGCAAACTCCTGCTTAGTTGGTGTAGTGAGCTAAATGTTTCCGGAAACGGTGACATGTGATTAGTGCACGCAGGGCTGTGCACGCAGTTGTGCTCTGGCACGAGACATGAAGGCATCTGATTGGTTCTTTACATTCGCACCGAATGGCAGTGATTGGTCAGAGTTTTTTACTGTCCTACAGCTGCTACAGAGGTCAGATTTTTTTATTCCTTTTTCTGAACACATTGACATATTGACTACTATCAGAATGGAAGGACCATTTCACCCAGTATAAAAAAAAATGTTTCTGAACAGGATTACCTACCCTAGCTTTAATGCTCTAAACATGAATGTTTCATACACATACAGTGCTTAGCATAAGTGAACACACCCATGCTAAAGTTGACTAAAAAGAGTAATATGAAATCATTTTTTGGAAATTAATCTTAATGCCTTAATAAAAAAAAAAAAAGAGAAACTCCAACCTTTAAGGACACAAATTTTCTTTGTGAATGAATAATGTATCATAAATAAATAAATGTTCTTCCTTAAAATACAGGGTGTATAAGTCAGGACACCCCTATGTTAAATTCCCATAGAGTCAGGCAGATTTTTATTTTTAAAGGCCAGTTATTTCATGGATCCAGGATACAATGCATCCTGATAAAGTTCCCCTGGCCTTTGGAATTAAAATAGACCCACATCATCACATACCCTTCACAATACCTAGAGATTGGCATGCAAATCAAACCAGCTATTATGCTAACTGAAATAAAACAATGCCAATTAAATTTTAATTAAGGCATTAAGATCAATTTCCAAAATGTTTTTTTTTGTGTCAACTTTAGCATGGGTGTGTACACGTATGCTAAGCACTGTATATAATCACTTCTTCTGCAAATTAAATATATGTGCAAATATATGTCTGATCACGAACGCAATGAATTATTCTGATACACAGAAGACAATGATGTAGACTGACAATTCAAAGAACAATGGATAAAAAGTAACTATGCCAGGGCTGGACGATATCGCCAAAATTTGTATCACGATATATTTCTTAATTTCGGTCGATTCGATATGAACAATATAAAAGCCTCAGGAAAAACTGCCAAGAACGCCCACAATTAATGTCTGTAATGTCTATAAAACTATATTTTAGAAATAAAAATGGTACAAATAAATTATTGTTAATATTTTATTTGTATTTAGCCTTCATACAAGAAATGTGAAATCACTGTAATATAAACATAAGTTAATAACTCAACTTATTAATATACGTTAACTTTAAGCTATAGGCTAACATAGGTTGATAAAGAATATGAAAAGTGCTCAGAGTTGTTGCAGAAAACAAACCAAAAAAAAAGTGAGTAACAACAAAAGCACATGTTGCTGAGGGACATTGAGTGTTGATGACACCCAGAATTCATTTTGATTGATGAATCTGAATGTAGTGTTTACATGAATGCTAAACGTGTGATCGGGTTGTTGTGCGCGTTTGTCACAAGCTTTCAAATCAGAATAGATTTTTTTGACATGCGCACACTGCACAAATATCGTTTTCAGCTGTTTGCACATAATATGATAACTCCATTCACAGAATCCGCCATTTTTGTCCGACAAAGCAGTCAGGAGAGTTCATTTAGTAGATTAACGTTGAAGGCAGGGCTCAACATAAAAAAAAATCCCCACTGGCCCCCGGGGCCAGTAGATCAGAGTTTTGCTGGCCCCTTCTATATTTTTACTGTCCCTGAAAGAAATATAAGGAAAAGCATGGGAAACCATTTCTGGCATATCAGAATGGGTGCTGAACATAATAAAACGAGGTTACTCGCTGCAGTTCGCTCGCAGACTGCCGCGCATTGGCGAACTGAGACCAAAGAGTGGCCCTGGACTTTCTGACCCACAGCAGCCCACCACATCCCGCATCATAACACATTGGCTCATTAATGTGCAGAATAATTTTTAACACTACTTATAGCATAAAAATATTACACAATACAAAAATAAATGCTATTTAAACATTTTTTTTAAATAACACAACACATATTAGATAATATTTGTAAAACAAAGGGAAACAAACACACAAAAACATTAAGACACACTAAGACACATTAAGAACATTAAGACACACAACAATATTAATATAAAACTATCAAGACATTAACATTTTGCATTAACATGAATCCTCATGGCATAGGCTACTATTAGGCTATCATGTGATATTCTTCCAGCTTTTCATCCATAGACAATTATTTGTAATTATCTCCTCAGATAAATTCGCAGTAACGGATCAATATCTCTCTCTCTCGCTGTAAAATTAAACGTGAAAGGGGGCGTTTCTCAAGATACTCAACAGGGAGGGAGGGCAATACACTCACATGCACACAAAACACACTCCTTGTCGGCCGCGCCCGCGCGATCAATTCACTCAGCCATTTGCGTAGAAAATAAATGTAATATTATGATTTCCGTCATTTTTAAAATATATTCGTGTAGCCTTCTGAGTGGGCCGGCCCACATTGGCCAGTCCGCCCCTACGGTGTAAAGCGAAGTATCACATCTACTTGGCGCCGAAATAGCGAAACTGCTGGGAAAAGGGGCTATAAAGATCGTTCCTCTAACGACGAAAGACGCTACTTTCTCGTCCCCAAAAAGGGTGGTGGTCTCAGACTCATCCTAGACCTCAGACGTTTGAACAAGCGCTTATGAAATGCTCGTTCAAATTGCTGACAACCAATCCTCGCGCAAAGTCGCCCGTGAGATTGCATGGTTTATCTCAGTGGATCTGAAAGACGCTTACTTTCAGATACAGACAGCATCCCGTCACAGGCCATTCTTGATATTTGCCTCCGAGGGTCGAGCTTATAAGTACAATGTCCTGACGTTCGGTCTGTCCCTAGCACCTCGCAGGCTCGCACGTTCACGAAGTGCACGGACACGGCGCGCGTGTGCTCGCCCCCCAACAACGGAGTATGCGAATACTGAACTACATCGACGATCAGAGGCAGAGCTTATAATTCACAGCCGGAATATTAAATAACGAATTGCGGTTTGTTTTGCTGATGGCCAGTCACTGGCCCGCACGGGCCAGTGACTGGCCAATCAGCTAGCCCGACATACTCTTTTACTGGCCCCGGGCCATCGGGCCATTGCTTATGTCGAGCCCTGGTTGAAGGATTTTAACTTGAAAAGCGGCGTGTACTGACGTCTTTCCGCGGTTAAAACAACATTCCTCCTTATGTTCATTCATGTTTATTTGATGCAATAAATTAACTAGAAGGAAGAGATGATCGGTTCACGAGCAGCTTTAACTGGGGCTCTACAGCGATCTGTCACACACATTAAAGAGCCCCACAATGGTATTTGTTTAAATTTCTTGACAAAATTGCCAAAGTTGAGACTTTGTTTCATATCAAAAGTAACCTGTTCTGTCCTGTCTGTCTGTCTGTCTGCCTGTCTGCGCGTTGTCAGTGTCCTCTCTGCTCTGCGATGTATTTTTCACTGCGTGAGAACATGGTGTGGTGAGAGCGGCGTAGCTTGTTGGACATAGCAAAACTAAAGGGGGCGGGTCTTTGCGAAAAGTCAATTTGGAGACAATGAACATATGAACCGTTGTGCCGTGCTGCTTATATTAATCACGCAGTAAAAATTAAAACGTAAACGTAGCCTATGCCTGTAATGTATATCGGAAATGTGTTTAAAAATCATATCACCGTTATTGAACAATTATATCGCGATACATATTGATATTGAATTATTGTCCAGCCCTAGTTGACAATCGACTGTAGTTCTTTCGGTGTGTTCAAGTGCAGCTTTTTTGCCCTGACGCGAGGCAACACAGTTGGCTTTCATCAGCGCTAGTTCTTAAGCATCGTTTTGGTGTGTCCCTACCCTTAGACCCTTGTGGGGATTTGTGCAAGGCTAAACCGGAGAAATGAAAGTCTCAAAATCCAAATGAATCAAATAGGATCGACTCAGAAACGAGTCAGTGAATCAACATGTCACCTGATCCACAAATGCACATCAATGAATATTCTAAATTAGTTTTGTTTTTGTTTTTTGACAGCCATATAAAGTATTCGTTTAAATGTAGTTTGTGAATTAGTCAAAAAGATGGGTAGTTGTGCACGCATTAATAATCAGCACCTGACCTATTTGTTGTAGTTTGTGTGTGGGTTGTGAAATGCTTAAACAGCCAAAAAGAACGTTTCAAAATCCATATGAATGAAATGAGACGTCAGTGAATGCTAGGGCTGTAATCTCCCAGTCAATTATTGGTTGATACGTTCTGGCTCGACCAAAATTCTGATTGGTCGATCTTTTGCCGCGTTCATTTTATCCGTTTTGCCGCGTTCATTTCATCAGGTGAAAAGCACTAATTGCTAATGGGGGTTTTCAGAGCACTCCTGTTTACCAGGTAGCAGTCTGTCTTCAGAACACCCCCCTTGTTTTCACTTCTTTTGGATTAGCCCAACCCTCCGGAGAAGAGAGACAGATTGAAGAAAGTAGGCTACTAGAACAGGGTGTCCGTGCCGCGGGGTCTTAAAGTATTAAAAGTTGATAAATCCATTTTGGGAAAATTAAGGCCCTTAAAAGGTATTAAAAAGTCTTAATCCCGATTTTATGAGGTATTTAATTTTGTTCAAGCTTTGTCCAAAGAGTTTGACTCAAAAGTATGCATGAATATATTTATTTTCCTCCCCATTACTAATAAAAAAACAACGGCGTAGTCGGTCAGTGAGATCAGATCGCCGCATACAGGTGATGTCACGTATTTTGCGAAACAACTGTTTATTAAGTTAAAGGTTTGTTGCTGATTAGAACTTGAAGTAGGGGTGTGCGATATCACGATTTTTGATCGTGGATGATAAATGTCTCCACGATCTGCTTTTGAACATATATCGTAGGATCGTGCATTCTATCAGTTTGCAGTTCTGGCGCCTCCGTCTCAACATTCTGTACAGCACGACGTATATTCACATGAAATGCAGAGGAACGGGACACTGTAGTTCATAAAAATGAATTATTTGCATGTGCTTTAAAGCCTTGCCGGTTAAACATGTCATTCGCTGCTGATGCGCTGTTCAAACGAGTGCTTTTCTGAGTGGAATACACCCCGACGCGCACTAAAAGCCTGTTAACAGACATACTGGACTAAGTTATCTTTCGAGTCGTATTGCGCTAATACTGTCAAATACACACAAGGTTTACATAAACAAAGTTGGTTATGTCTAAAGTGAAAGAACAGTAGAAAAAAATTAAGGAAAAAATCTGCTTGTTAAATACGTGTAGACTCGTTGCGTGCAGATCTTAGTGACAGTAGCCCTAATATTAAACCTGCAGCGCTTGTCCTTAAAGGGATAGTTACCCAAAAATAAAAATGTCATTATTTACTCTCACTCTAATGTTGTTAAATACCTGTATTAATGTATTTCTTGTGCTGAACACAAAAGAAGATATTTTGAGGAGTGTGGCTAACCAGGCGGTTGCTGGTCCCCATTGACTACCATAGTGGGAAAAAACTATTATGGAAGTCTCTGGGGTACATCAACTGTTTGATTACCCACATTCTTCCAAATAACTTATTTTCAACAGAAGAGGGAGACTTATTCGGGTTTGAAACGGCTTGAGAGAGTAAATGATGACAATTAAAAATTTTGGGAGAACTATCCCTGTTAATAAAACGACAAAATACAAAGAGCAAATCACTCACTCTTGACTGAGAACTTTAATTGTAGCTTTAATAAGAATCAATTAGGCATGTGCCGGTATCACTTTTTCATGCTGCGATTAATTGAGAGAGCATTTATCACGGTATACGGTATTATCACGATATTGTAATATTACAAGAGAAACAGGTTAAAAAAAGAAACAAACTTCAGTTTTGTCCTTTTAGTAACTTTAATAACTTTTTAATGAACTAAAAGTAACTCAAACATTTAAATACAAATAAATATAAATAAAACAATATAAAATATAAAAGTAAACTGAACAATTATATCCTTTATCTCCCTGAATTGCAGTGGATGGTTGTCACGAATATGAGCGAACATGTTAGACGTGTTCCCTTGTTTTGCAGCCACTTTCAGTCCACATGTCTTACACAAAGGGAAACTGTCTTCGATCAGCAATCCCTCTGCATTTTTTTGGAACCCAAAATATTTCCAAACATCTGACTTTACCCTTTTTGAAGGGGGATAAATTGTCGGCAGCGTTCCTCCTTCCGCCATTCTTCTTCTTCATGTGAGAATTTGAATGCGGCGTCAGTGGCCGTGGCGCGCACTGCGTGCAGTATGATTCTGACATAAAAAATGTCATGTGACATGTCACATGTGACATGTCACATGTGACGTGAACACTGTTTACATCCGGGTGCGCTCACGTGTTCTGCGCAGCATATACGCAGTGTTTGTTCAAGCGGTTGATGGAAAATAAGCTATAATGCACGTTCTAAAAATAAAAATTCGGAGCTATTATTTTTTACGGTATTTTGAAGTGCCCACGATAACAATATCGTGTATATTCATTATCGTGATTTATCGAATTACCGAAAATTGGCACATGTCTAGAATCAATGTACAATTTATACAGTGAAGTCTAAGTTGTTTTATTTTCATATTTGTTCATTTAATTACTTTCTTCAATGCTGTTAAATACACCTGTAGCTGAAAAAATAAAGCACTGTTTATTTCATTTGTATATTAAGTTGTGTATGTGTATCTTTGTTCCTAATTTTTAATAACAAAGAAAATGACAAAGATTTATCTTCGCCACTTTGGCCTAAATGTCTGCCATTCTTTTTATTTTATATTTTGTTACCTAAGGCTTTGTTTTTAAAATAGGGACATTAGTTTGGCTGTAATGCTCAGTCACTTGAAAAATAGTAAAACCAACATGAAAAGGAATCGTGATAAAATCGTGAATCGTGATATGATATTTTTGCCATATTGCCCACCCCTAACTTGAAGTGGCGATGAGGTCTTAAAATATTTCAAGAAGGTCTTCAAAAAGTCTTAAAAAGGTATTGAAATTAACTTCAGGATTCCTGCATATACCCTGTAGAAGGTTTGCTGAATATTATTTATTTAATTGTGAGAGCGTTTAATTCATAGTCTTCTATCATGTCAACAAAGACATCGGCAGTGTGGCAGCATTTTTTTAAAACGGGAAAAAGGATTGGAGCGTGATGGGCAATGCGTTTGTATTAGTTTTGAATACTAGTTTTGAGCCTATGCTTTTTGTTTTTCACTTATGCAGATTATTTAGTTTCTGCTCTTGATCTGGTTTGTTTAATAAATATATTTTTTTTATTAAAGTGGACATGCCTTTTGTGTTTAAGAGTAAAAGCTTTAAGTTAATAATAGTCTATTCTATTAGCTCCTATGTTCAGCCTCGCTTTGTGCGAGCTGTAGCGGCTGAAATGATAGTGTCTGTCAGTTATTATAATACATATGACAAAAACAATTGTCTAAATTATGTTGCATATTCCTCAAAAGTTCTTGTGATGATATCACTAGTTGACAACATACTATTTTCGGAAATCATAGGCTATGATATTGCGCAGGTGCGCGTGATGCAACGTTTTTTTTAACGTCATTTTGTCGAAAATTTCAGGACTTAAGTCGACCAAGATTTTCTTTGGTTGATTACAGCCCTAGTGAATGGACACGCTGTAGCGAACCGCTAGTCAAAAGGAACAAATATTTAATTAATAATCATAATAAATCACAAAAAATAAATCTATACAATTTCATTATAATCATGAGAATTTGTTCGAACGAAAAACTAAAAATGGCAACAAAAAGAGGTGTGGTTTTTGAGTGACGGAGAAGCGAAAATAAAAGAGGAAGTAGAGAAGCGGAAGAGAGAGTCTGGTCGGGAAGTTGAATCCGCGTCTGGAAAAGTCTGAGGGAAAACGAGGCGTTGTTTCAGCGTGTCGTGAAGTGCTCTGTGGGATTATTGTTCATGTCGACAATGTCTGAACGTCTGCATTATGGAATATTGGCGTACGGACGCGCATGCATTTACAATTTGCAGAAAAAAGAGAAAGCTGAAAACCACCAGAAGAGCAAAGACAAAAGGAAAGATTAGATGGATGACATATGGCATGCGTAAAGTAGGCTAACATTCTTCTGTTTATGATATATCATGCGTAGGCTATAGACCTAACGACAAGACATTTCCAAACAATACCCTATCAAAAATAATGCACAATCAAGCAAGGGCGTTTCACATCATAATTTCGAGTTTAATGTTACAAATAAATCAAACGTAGGCCTAAACCTTGAGCTCTTAGATTTTAACCTGGTGAAATGTGTTTTTATTTTTTTTATCCATCTAACCAGACCCTCATACGCAAAAAAACATCTAGTCGCCCACTGAAAACAGATTTCCACTGGGCTAAAATAAATATAATATGGGTATAAACTACATTTTTATATTTTTATAAATTTTTATTATTTTTATATCCGGGTTCCGGGAGAAAAGTCAGTAAATTCGAGTAAAATCACAGGCTTCGCTTATCCTGTGCGAATGCGCCACACGAAATACAGATGTCGCGGGGTAATTTCTAAATCACACAAGGTCCCTAGATAATACTAATCCCGTGCGAATAGGGCTTAAGTCTAATTGAGGTCTAGGTGCATTAAAAGAGGTGCAGCGCAGGGGGTAGAACTTATTCAGAGCCATCCCAAGCACCACCCTTCTCCCTACCTATTGATTGATTGTGTGATTAAATTTGTGATATGAGATGCATTAAAAAGAGGTTGAGGGCAACAGTGCAGAGCTTCTTCAGGCCCTCTACACAGCACATCCCAGTTCTTAAATATGAATGTGAATGTTGGTCATCTATTATTAAATAAAGAAAATTTGGTTAATGTTGTTTAAACAAACGATACATTTGTAGGCTATCTATTAAAAAAAAAAAAAAATTCAACAAGAATGAGACTGATTAAATATATAAATATATAAACAAACAAAACAGAATAGAACAAACTTTTAGAACAAAATGTAATTACAAAATAATGTAACAGAATTGGTTAAATATAACGAAAGCAAAAATTATGTAAAAGTACATTTTAAACCGCATCACACGTGCACACGGAACGCACATGTACCTGTTTCACACCGCAAGCGTCAGCGGCGCGTGAGTGCCAAGCAGGAGTGTCGCGTGAGCAGCAGTGAAGCAAGGGTTTCGGCGTCAAGTCACCTTTATTTATATAGCGCTTTTTACAATACAGATTGTATCAAAGCAGCTTCACAGTGATAGCATGAAAATAATACAAGTTTTTTTCTTAAAGAAAATTGCTTCATCGTCCACCTGAAGGCAGATCAATAATATTGTTGAATATTAAATGTCCCCAACTAAGCAAGCCGAGTCTATTTTTGCTGCGCTGCTCACGCTCAATTAAAGTGAAAGCACATGTTTGATGGACAAAATAAATATGATTTCACACAAAATAATTTTACAGTCAAAAAATCTAAATATGTGATATGGTAAATATGTGAAAAAACACCCATTTTAGCTTCAGGTTAAAGGGTTAAAGGTAAAGGGTTAAACCTGCCTCCTGGTAGGTCTAATTTAAGCCTCAATTTAGTCTTGGCTCTAGTCTTCCTCCTAATCTGCTTTAAATTTTTAGTCTAGGACTAGGCTTAATCTCTGTTCGGGAAACTATACCCTTACGTTTTCATGGTTAAAGTCAGCACAAACTCTGCTACAGTAATATAAGCAGCATGTATGTAAAAGTTTGTAGTTTTGAGAAAATAACGTTTATGTGTGGTTTGTGGGAAAAATATATTGAAGTCACTGAAATTAGGCCATAAAACCATACTTAACCCTCTGGGGACGAATTGGGCGGTACCGCCCAAAATGGCATACTTTTACAAATGTGCAATTATCTTCAAAACTATTAATGATAGAGAGGTGCGGTCTTTTTTGCCGTCTTCCTCAGATTCCGCTGAAAACAGTGATATCACGTTTGTATTATACACACGCTTCGCTGTTGCGCAATACCACTGCATAAAAAGGCCAATGAAAATCGATGTTGTTAGGCAAATTCCACCAATGGAAAAATTGCCGCTGGGAGGATTTTTTTTTTTACCCAATCAGAGGAAGGTTACTATGATGTATTCTAGCCAATCAGAGGACTCTGTAGCCTTCAACATGTACAAACAAACAGCGTCATGTGGACGGAGAATGAGACAGATAGCGAACGGAGCAGAGTATTACAGAGCGCACAGAGATCTATATAAGAGAGAGACAGAATAACTTAAATAGCATTATTATTGTATTGTTTTAGCACTGTTATGATGGCTAGCAGTAAGATTTACGGCAGAGCAAGCTCTGGAACAGTTAGTGGAAAGTAAATCTGCCAGGTTGTGAGTGTCATGTTCTTCAGAGCAAGCAGGTCTCATTTAGTTCGAAGCAGACAGCTTTTTCACGCCTGGGACTGTTTGTAAAAAAAGTTCCTTATTTCATTGTTCTTAACACATTTGATTGAACAATTACAAATGGCTGTCAAGCAAAGGGTTTGACAAATATTTTTTTGGTTCAAAAACTGTTCACTATTGTTGTGTGAGGTGTGATTTTCAGTAATAAATGACAAATCTAATTTTCGGTTTTGAAATTCTCTCGATTATTGTACATTTTTCACACATACTTCCTTTATAAACAGATTACATGCATGCTTATGTTAGCTTAGGGTCTTCTGAATCCATAGATACCAAACACATGGTGTTCCATCTCCATTACATATGGTTTATATGCCCAAATGTAAAAATAGAGAAAACGTACCAAAAAGGGCTTAGTCCCCAGAGGGTTAATATTTGTTCACAAGACTTTTGAGAAATGGGTCTTGATGATTTTCACATCGCTTTGAAGCAAAAACTACTTGTCCACTCATTCACATAAAACATTGATTTTAAAATTTGAAAGACATGTTTTGTTTCAGAAAGGTTGTATGCGAGGAGGTGTGATTGATCATGAATGAATGAATGAGAATGTTTTTCACACCTCGTGAAATGCAGAGCACAAATTCCGAGAATGGGACATCATACTTGGTTACACGTCACTTTCACAAAATATTTCTGCTTCTATTCTCTAATCTTATTGCGGTTTCACAAGCAAGTTTAATAAAGACCGTTTTATTTGACTATCAATGTGCCTTGAAAACTATTGTTGGATTTCTCTAGCAGAGATCATTCGATCAGACAGATAATTGACACATGCACTCCAAATACAGTGTGGTTTCAAATTTCAAATGGATTTTCTGGGTCCGATGTCAATACCATGTGCAGCTTTTGAATGTTACGGGGCTGCACGATTATGGCCAAAATGATAATCACGATTATTTTTATCAATTTTGAGATCACGATTAATTATCACGATTATTTGTTGATTTATACCAAAACAAATTTTATTGTCACATAGGCTAATTATAACTGCTTTCACATTGTACACATACTTTCATATTGTGCTACATTTCCTGCTAATGTACAACTATGTGCATCAAAATAAAATAGGTACTCTTATTCATCAAAATTCAGTGCATCTCCTTAGAGAATAAATCTAAATAAATAATTTATTATTATTTTATATTGTATTTATATTTTATATACATTGTATTTATAATTATTATTAGGATAGACTAGAGATATTATATTCTGTTATAATTATTATTACCTATTATTACATGGCTTGGTTAAATTCTAATGTAGAATGCGGTCTGTGATTTCTTGATAACACACAGTTGCCATGGACACGGTGTTCTTTATTGGAAGCAATACAGTTTTTAAATCAATAAACTCCTTTTTAAATCAATATTTTGTCAAATTAGTGATTTATTTGGTAGGTAGCCATGTAATAAACGGGATCCCGATGTCTGTAAATAAAATTCAGAGTCATTGTTATTTGAAAAGTCTCTTGTTATTTGAAGTCTCTCGCACACTATTGCTCGCGCTCAGACACACTCGGTCTCTCCATAGACAGTAGTGATGCGCGGGTCGTCTCATAACCCGCGGACCCCGCGGGTCGGGTTGGGGCGTGTAAAGAAATTGTTGCTTTATCTGCGGGGCGGGTTGGGGCGGGTCATTAAAAACAAAATTAAAAAATGTCAGCCTATATTAAATATTTGGGAATATATATTTTCATATTCTATTAGGTTATTTGATAAGGTTACAATATGAAGATCGCAGCAACGTATATTGCGTGATGTGCCCAGGTGTCACGTGATGTCACGAAAGTGGCGCGCCAAACAGCTCCCACCGCCAGCTACAAAATAAGGAGAAATAAAAGTGGAGATGGAAGACGAGGTGAGGGAGATATTGAGGTCGGGAATTTACATCATTAAAAGATAAGGTCAGGCTGCTAAAACAGCAGTTTCGGCTACGTGAAGTGCTTCGTAAATGTTTAAAATGTTTATCACATGACCTGATTTATGGTTCATTTCATTCATATTCATAATCGTCTGTTGTTGTCAGTTAACATGGCGATGTTTCTGCACTTTCAGGCTGTAATAAAGGCTGTTTTCATTTCCATTACAACGCATGTCTATTTAATGGTCGCGGGTGCGGGGTGGGTTGTAAAAAGAGATACAGTGGTGCGGGGCGGGCTGTGGCGGGCCAAATAATTTCATAAATGCGGACCCGCGGTTTGGAAAAAAAGCCGACCCGCGCATCACTAATAGACAGTATATAAGAGGGGTCTCTTTCGCGCTGACAAACTCGGGCTCTCTCGCGCACTATTGTTCGCGCACAGACACCCTTGGTCTCTCTCGCTTGCGCGCTGACACACCGAGTGTGAACTCGGCATTCTCACCGAGTGTGTCAGCGCGTGAGCGATAGTGCGCGAGAGAGACCAAGGGTGTCTGTGCGTGAACAATAGTGCGCGAGAGAGCCGGAGTGAGTCAGCGCACTATTGCTTGCGCGCAGACACAATCGTCTCTCTCGCCCAGTTCACTTTGCTTTTGTCCTGTCTGGCCATTTCGTTTCTGGACTCCGGCAAAACATTCTAGTTTCTACATCTAGAAACTAAGCTGCGCGGTGCAGGGAACAACTCTGATTATTGGCTCATGGAGTCACGTGATCAGACAGTGGTTTATGGAGCGCTAGATTGGCTTTGCAAAAAAAAAAAAAAAACTTTAATATGGAGATTAATTGTGCAGCCCTAACTGAGATAAAAATGTTCTGCCTTTTTCAGGTTTCTGCTGATGTTCTTAGAGTGCTGTCAGCTGCTGAATCTGAGGCTGTGGTGCTGTTTTGTTGTGGGGCTGTCAGGTTCCTGGATTCATTGCTCACTTCCCCACAACAACCTATAGAAGATGTTTTGGCAAAGGAAGAAATTATCAGGTCAGAGATTGCAAACTCTTCACTATATCATTTTTTTTTAGTATGGCTTTATATTAAATGGAGTTCTAAGAATTTCTGGGGTGAATTAGCCTATAGGTTTGTTCTGATGGGGCTTAACTTTTAAAAGGGAAGAAGAAAACACTTCCCATATATTGTGGTTGAAAAAGGCAGTGCATTCTCACAAACCCTATGATATTGAACCTTATCCTAAAACAATGCATGGTAAATGGAAATAGGATCCAGACTACATTATACAGACCCCATATGACTTTGGTATCTCTATCACCATCTGTGCTTGAAACAGGAAATTTATTGTGTAAAATCCATACCACATATATTTGTTAAACAATAAAATATTGCTAAACAAAGTTTTACCCCCAGCTTAAAGGAACACTCTGACTTTTTGGGACTTTAGCCTATTCAACTTATCCCCCAGAGTTAGATAAGTCCATGCATACCTTTTTCATCTCCGTGCGTGCTATAAGTCTGTTTGACGCACCCACCGCTAGCCTAGCTTAGCACTAAGACTGGATGTAAATGGTTGCAGCTAGCATACTAATCCAAATAAGTGACAAAATAAAGCAAACATTTTCCTATTTACATGTTGTGATTTGTATAGTCACAGAGTGTACAAAAAACAAAGTCACATGAGAGAGACCTATTTTAACCATATAAATATTGGAAACTATATTCTCTGAAGGCGAAGCACTGCTACTTGGGCGGAGTGATAACCGCAGCACCTGAGACGCGCTCTGAACGAACTCTCTGCTCCTCACCACGGCGCGTCTCAGGTGCTGCGGTTATCACTCCGCCCAAGTAGCAGTGCTAAGGACACGTTAAGGGCCCTAAAAGCCACTTGAACAAAAATAAGAATAAACCCTAGAAAAACAACAGGGCCGTCCACCACTTTGGGGCTTGGGCCCTTATAATCCTTAGGAGAATAATAGGGCCTTCGCCCTTTTAGGACTTGGGCCCTAAATATGGGTTCACTTACAACTGCAGCATGATTTTTGCACTTAATGTGCTATTATTTTGAAGCTAATACTATTGGATTACTGCGTTAGCTCACTACTTGATATCCAATTATATTTTCTGCCAAGACTTATATAAATTAAGTGTAAGTTTCCATGTTAAATTTCTTTCTCTTTTTCACAGATGGAGTACTGTTGTTAAGGCAGAGCACCAGCTTGTTGTTTTGTTCAGCACAGAACAGGTTCTCTCTGAAGTCTTTTTGAATCATTGTTGATATTTTGTTCTATCTGTGCATAATGAGGGGAACGTGTAAATCAACTCGTTTTGTGTAATTTGGTTTTGTGTTTGTTTCAGAGAGGAGATCACTGGCTGTATGCTCAAAGATTTAACCCCAACACCCTTGTGAAGCACAGAATTGAGACTGAACCTGGTCTCTCTGCTCCTATCAGTTTCTCCGCCACATGCAGGGGTCGAAACTTACACCTGTTGTTCTTGTGTAAGTCTCATTTAGTTTATTCTATCATCTTACCAGAGAGACAATTTTGTACTACTAGCAACCCAATTACTCTACATTATTTCAGACTCGAATGGCAGCTTGTATGAGAGCGTGCTGCCTCTCAGAATTTCAGCAACAGGAGCTGAAGGTGTCCAGGCTCTACCTCGCTCCCTGCGACTCAGTCTACCTCTGGGGGAGGAAGAACTGATATCTGGTGCTGCTGTTGTGCTTGATGAGGCTCATGTAGCTGTGGTTGGATTCCCCCACCCCTCTGCTGGAACTTGCAAAGGTGACGCTCCATCCTTATTCCTGATATTCCATCTTATTCACTAGGGGTGGTGTAATATTATTGTTGATATATATCTTGATTGTGCAAGCGTATTAATGTCCATGCACTTTGAAAAAAAAATAGCATACATTGAGAGTCTGCATCACTGCATGATGTGGCCTAGTATAGCCCCTTTCACACAGCGCGTTGATCCCGCGAAATTGCCAGAGTGCTTTCTGTGTGAACGCAAACACGTCCCGGGATTGATGGCGGCATCGCTCCCGGGTTGGGGACCTAGTAACATTGCCGGGATCAGTCCCAGAACGCGCCCTGTGTGAACAAAAGCCAGGATCAATGCCGTAAGGTGTGTGTCGTAGTGATGACGCACCTGCCATCACGCGACTCTAGAAAGTTTGTGTTCGTCATCAACAAAGAAAGAACGAAAAAATGTCTACGAAGCAGAGACCAGGAGCTCCTTACTATCCGCGCTGAAGCTGAGATCGTTCGCTAGCTTTGTGGAACGGTACGCGATGCGTTAGTGTACATGTTTTCGACCTGTACGTTACACGTCTCATCCTGACGTCACATGTCTTTACGGGATCTTAGCAGGATGTGTGTGAACACACACACAGATCCCCAAAAATCACTGGCAGTGTGAATGCACATTTATCCGTGTATTTTCCGGAATCTCTGTGTTAGGGCTGTAACGATACAGCAAACCCACGATTCGGTTCGTATCCCGATTTCTGACCCACGATTCGATACAAACCGCGATTCTTGCGAGGAGGGAGGATTTTAAAAGCCAAATAAATAAATAAATAGCTAAAGCTATAACTCTGTTTTCTTGTAACAAAATACTTTTGAAAAACAAACAGAACTATACTCCATTGTGGAGATGATTCGAGAATGTTAAAAATTCTTCTGAGGTAACCGAGGCTTACTGTCTGTGCTGTAAACCACAAATAATATATTGCCTATTCCGCATGACCTGCATCTCAAGCGCAGGAATAACGCTTGCCACAAAGTGAACGCGCATAGAGAAATGCACACTTCCTACGAATTAGCCTAAGCAGCCATTTCTTTGTTTTGAATTAACGTTAAATCAAGTAAAAGTATTTCAAGCTTTCTATATAAGTTTCGATTCGTTTATGAGGTGAGCTCCAGTTCACGCGCGCACCGGTGCTCCACACACACCGCGCGCTTTGCTTACTTGCTCTGGTGTGCGCGTGTGTGCGCGTGTGTGCGCGTGTGTGTGCGTGTGTGTGCGTGTGTGTGCGTGCGTGCGTGCGTGCGTGTGCGTGCGTGTGTGTGCGTGTGCGCGTGTGTGCTCGCGCGTGTGTGCGCGCGCGCGTGTGTGTGTGCGCGTGTGTGTGTGTGTGGGGAGAGGTGCGATTTTTGAATACTAATCAAATGATACCCAGCGATCTTCGAATATTATTTTTGCTTGAAATTCCCATACCTAATATGTAAAAGACCCCGTCACAGCCCTAGGATCTATTCTGGACGAGAAAGATAAGTCAGGGAAGGGGTGTGTCGATCGCGATCTGGCTTCTCACACCGCGAAACAGGTTCGTGGATCTGAGTGTCGCGATTTCGGTTTAATATCGTAAATCATTACAGCCCTACTCTGTGTGAAAGGGGCTTATGTTAAACTAGGGTGCATGTGGATTTGTGAGTAGGGCTGGGCGATAAAATGAAAACGATAATTATCGCAATATAATTTTTCTCGATAAAACGATATCAAGTGTTCGATAAATGTTCGATAATGTTCATGCGCCAAAAGTGGAACGAAACTCATTTGAACCGCGTGCACCTCACGGACTGTTTATCCGCTCGGCTCAAAGTCCAAACGGCAGTGCAGCGCGAGCTCACTAGAGCAGACGCGTTTACTCTGATCGGTCTCGCTCACGAGATCCAGTGAGAAGCACTTGAATTCAGCGAAGACTGCTTCATGAAATGTGGGATATACATATTGAATTGTATTATATTATGAATGTAGACAATGTATTAAAGGACTAATGGAATATAATTACTTTAATGTATTTAGGCTACTGTTTTTCATACAAATACCATAGAAACCATAAAGTAACATTTTGCCATGATAGTGAGGTGCTGTAGGCTATGCCCGGTTTTATCTGTGGTTATGATCTAAATGCATTATGCTAGATGACCAATGGTTAATTTTAATAAAACTCAAACAGTCAGAATATTAAATTTTACCAAAAGGGAATCTGACCGCGTGAGGAACCGGACAAGAGTTACTCGGTCAGGCTTTCACTCGTTGGCGCGAGCTAAAAAGCAGCACTTAATGCAACAGGGATGCTGACCTGGCGATCTTGTTGATGGACTAGTAAATAAATCTCTTATTTGTAAACTTGTTTGCATTCTATAGTGTATGTTGCGCTTGCTTGTAGTATGTCATTTTTTTTTACGATGCGTTTTTTTTCCTGCGATTATCATGAGAACAGTTGTCAATATCTCGCATAATAATTATCAGGACATAAATAAGCCTAGAGGTTGTAAATAGTGTAAACGAGCACAATTTGCAAACTAATATGATAAATTGCAATAATCATGTCTAATGACATCCTAATGACCAATGTTATGAAATAATGCGACGTAAATTTAACTTTATTGATGTCATCTGGCATTTTGTAATGTTTACATTACAATCAAAAAACAAATGAAATTAAAGCTGCAAGCAGCCTTTCCGGGGCCAAGCCTTCCAATGGTCCCATGGGTTCAAAAAGTAGTTCAATATACTTTGCTTTCAAAACTTTAAAAGAAACTTTAATAACCAAACCATTCTTAAGTCACAGAACAATTAGAAGCAACTTTTCCACCACTTAAGGCCACAATACTTCTTGCGGTCTGTTCATGTGCCACACAGGATTCGAACCCACAAACGGAACGGTTTAGGATTCATGACACGTGGTTTAGCAACTTGCGCCACTCAGAGGACGTATACTACAAAGCTGCAGAGGAGAGGCTTCAGTGTAAGAATGAGCACACAAAAGCAGGTTAACCAGATTAGCATGCTAAGCTAGCTTAATGCTAAAGTAGCTTATGGTAAATGGTAAATGGACTGCATTTATATAGCGCTTTCACAGACCCAATGGCCACCAAAGCGCTTTACATAGCCTCACATTCACCCATTCACTCACTCATTCATACACCGACGGCGGTGTCAGCCATGCAAGGCGCCATCCAGCTCGTCGGGAGCAGCTGGGGTTAGGTGTCTTGCTCATGGACACCTCATTCGTGGTAGCTTATGACGTGGTACATCCAATCCTGGCAAAATAGATATCCTCGAATTCGACATGACGCAAGGAATCGATAGACACCAATTTTATGATTTTGCGACAAACTGTTCACAAGTTACAGCCTCTGAACCAATGTTGGGTCGAACTTGTTAAATTTGCGACATCATAACTTTTTTTTTTCCAGTATAGCAAAAAAATCGGGAACAGTACTTCTGTGCGGCTCGGTCCGAAGATCATTTGAGCAAATTTTGGAAAATTTTGGACAAATTTTGAAGGAGGAGTAGTGAAAAAACTGTTTTACATTCGCTCCAATATGGCGGCCAGTCACATTGTTGAAAAATAGCATATGAGATATTGTTGAAATCGGCATAAGCCAAGGAATATATTGACATAAAGAAATCAAATTTCAAGCAATGTTAGCAAAAGTTATAAGCGTTTTTTCAAAAAACAATGATATCTCTGGAACACTAGGTGGCGCTGTGATCAAACTTCTCAGGTACTTTTGGGCCATGCTAATGATCCATACCAAATTTTATTAAGATATGTCAAATAGTTTAAAAGTTATAGCAAATTATGACAAAATTAAAAATGGCGGACACGTGGTACATCCCATCATGGCAAAATCGATATCCACGGATTCGGCATGATGCAAGGAATCCATAGATACCACAATTATGATTTTCAGACAAACTGTTCAAAAGTTATTGGCCAAAATAGCAATTTGTCATATCTCATCACCTGTAGGTGGCGCTATTCCCAACTTTGGCATTGGACCTCAGAGCATGCTTCCAATAAAGTGTACCAATTTTCGTTTCGATTGATCAAACTTTGGCCGAGATACAGCCTCTTAGCCAATTTTGGGTGGACCTCGTTAAGTTTGCGACATCATAACTTTTTTTTCCCAGTATAACAAAAAAATCGGGAACAGTACTTCTATGCGGCTCAGTTCGAAGATCATTTGAGCACATGTTTGGAGAAAATTGGACAAAATTTGAAGGAGGAGTAGCAAAAAAACTGAATACTGTACATTTCAAAATGGCCACTACTGTAATGGGCGGGTTCTTAATGTAAGATATTGGTTGTGATCAGCATGATGAGTGGAATCAGTTGTACTAAGGTTCATGTCTCTAGATCAAAGGGTTCAAAAGTTATAACCATTTCAATGTTAAAATTTTGAACTGGTGGTGGCGCTATAGAGTTGGTCCTAGAGGGTCAAAAATTGGTCCAATTACTATTCATTAGCATCACTACAAGTGTGCCAAATTTCATCATTTTCCTATGTACGGTTCATAGGGCTGCCATAGACTTCCACCGGGAAGAATAATAATAATAAATATAGCTGCAGGCAGCAACACGGGGCCATGCCAGAGCAAGCAGACCAAGCATGGCGCACATATAGCACAGCCAGCACATCATGTACAGCAGCACAGCAAGTACTGCAAGCACAGCAGCACAGTAACAATTTAATCACCTAGAGCAGTGCGGAGCCATAAGAGCAAAACATCTTAAATGTTATGAACATGTTAATGTACATAGAGCACAGCAAGTAGTGTAAGCACAGCAGTGCAGCAATCATTTATGAGCAGTGCGGAGCCGTAAGAGCAAAAAATAATGACATTTAATGTACATCAAGCACAACAAGTTCTGTCAGCACAGCAGTGCAGCACGCATTTTAGCACCAAGAGCAGTGCGGAGCCGTAAGAGCAAAAAATATGACATTTAATGTACATGTCAATTTACATCAAGCACAGCAAGTACTGTAAGCACAGCAGTGCAGCAAGCATTTAAGCACCAAGAGCAGTGCGGAGCCGTAAGAGCAAAAAATATGACATTTAATGTACATGTTAATGTACATCAAGCACAACAAGTACTGTCAGCACAGCAGTGCAGCACGCATTTTAGCACCAAGAGCAGTGCGGAGCCGTAAGAGCAAAAAATATGACATTTAATGTACATGTCAATTTACATCAAGCACAGCAAGTACTGTAAGCACAGCAGTGCAGCAAGCATTTAAGCACCAAGAGCAGTGCGGAGCCATAAGAGCAAAAGATTAGAACAATACAGGAAAAGACACAACATAATACACAATTTAACATAGTCATCCCAAGCAGGATTCGAACCCACGACCAGAATGGTTCTGGATTCACGGCACATGGTTTAACAACTTGCGCCACTCAGAGGATGCTGGTTTAGGAAGCTGCAAAGATGTTTCAGTGTAAGAATGAGCACACAAAAGCAAGTTAACAAGGTTAGCATGCTAAGCTAGCTTAATGCTAATGTAGCTAATTACTTATGATGTGGTACATGGTACAAATTATATATCCACGGATTCGTCATGATGCAAGGAGTCGATAGACACCAATTTTATAATTTTCACTTCAAATGTTTACAAGTTACAGCCTCTGAACCAATTTAGGGTCATCCTTGTTAACTTTGTGACACCATAACTTTTGAACAGAGATGAATATGAAAAATCGGGGACAGTACTTCTGTGCGGCTTTGTCCAAAGATCATGTGAGCAAATTTTGGACAATTTTGAACCAACTTTGAAAGAGAAGTAGCAAAATAACTGTTTTACATTGGTTCCAATATGGCGACCAGTCATATTGTTGGAAAATGACAAATGAGACATCTTTGGAATCGGCATAAGCCAAGGAATATAATGGCATAAAGAAATCAAATTCAAGCAATGTTTGCAAAAGTTATAAGCGTTTTTGCAAAAAAACATTATATCTCTGGAACACTAGGTGGCGCTGTGATAAAACTTATCAGGTACCTTCAGGTCATGCTAATGATGATCCATACCAAATTTGGTGAAGAAATTTCAAACAGTTTAAAAGATATTGCAAATTATAACAAAATTCAAAATGGTGGACACATGGTACCGCCCACCATGGCAAATTTGATATCGACAGATTCGGCATGACCCAAGGAATCGATAGACATCAAGTTTAAAATTTTCTGACAATCCGTTGACGAGTTATTGGCCAAAATAGCCATTTTCCGTATCTCATGACCAGTAGGTGGCACTGTTTCCAACTTTGGCATGGACCCTCAGATCAAGCTTCCGATGAAGCATACCAATTTTCATTTCAATGCATTAAAGTTTGGCCGAGATACAGCCTCTGAACCAATTTTGGGTCGACCTCATTAACTTTGTGACGTCATAACTTTCTAACAATGACGTATAAAAAAAATCGGGCACAGTACTTTTATGCAACTCAGTCCAAAGATCATTTGAGCAAAATGTGGACCAATTTGGATCAATTTTGAATGAGTAGTAGCGATCAGACTGATTACTGTACTTTTCAAAATGGCTGCTACTGTAATGGGCGTGGTCTTAATGTATTATATTGGTTCAGATCAGTATGATGAGAGCAATCAGGTGTACTATGTCTCATTTTTGTGGATCAAATGGTTCAAAAGTTACAGCCATTTCAATGTTAAATTTTTGAACTGGTGGTGGCGCTATAGAGTGTGTCCAACAGACTCCAAATTTGGTCCAATTACTATTCATGGTCATATCTATAACTGTGCCAAATTTCATCATTTTCCTATGTACGGTTCATAGGGCTGCCATAGACTTACAGAGGAGGAAGAATAATAATAATAATAAATATAGCTGCAAGCAGCAATCACCGGGGCCAAGCGCAAGCAAGACGACAAGACATGCCAAAGTGGCTGGAAGTGAGAGACCAACTGCAGCAAGGAGCAATTGAAGACATTTAAAGATGAATTTTTGCAAAATGGTTGAAAAATCACATACAATAACTAAAAATATGATTATCACTTTCGACCAATAGGTGGCGCAGTTACGAAACTAATGTGATGTGGTCAGAGTGAAGTGACAATGACACATACAAAGTTTGGTGTCAATATGTCAAGGCATTGCATATATTAAAGCCTGAATAGTCATTTTGGCATCATGCCTCAACTTTGCCACTGCGGTATACGAAAACGGTTTCGTCTATCGACACGAAATCCATAACTTTTACTCGGCACGGTCTGGAGATGACACGATCCGATTTTGGTGAAAATCGGACGTTTGGTCTAGGAGGAGTTTGAAAAAGTAGGTTTTAAAAGAAAATAAATATGGCGGACAGGAAGTTTGGCTGACTATGGCAAAATTGGTATCTATGTTTTCAGCATAACCCAAGGAATCTATTGAGATCAGTGTCATTACTATAGGCAAATTTATTCAAAAGTTATTAGCATTTTTGGAAATTTCATTATAACTTTTGACCAAAAGGTGGCGCTGTCTCATAAATTTTTGAGTACCTTTAGGGCATTGTACTGATGACTCATACTGAGTTTCGTAACGATTCGTTCATGCGTTCATAAAATACAGCATTTTAGCACATAATTCAAAATGGCCGAAAGCCAAAATGGCCGATATGGAAAAATTGGATATCAGTCAACTCAGCACGACGCCCTGAATCTAACGAGACCACTTTTGTGATTTTTGGACAAACCGTTCAGAAGTTATAAGCAAAAACATAAATTATTTATATCTCCGGGCCAGTAGGTGGCGCTGCGCCGAAACGCAGCATGTAGCCTCAGGTCATGCTTGTGATGACATGTACCAAATTTGGTCTGAATCCGATAAAGCGTTGTGGAGATACGGCCTTACGTCTGTTTTCGCAAGCGCTACGTAAAATGTATTTGCGCGGTATTCGAGAACGGTAATTCGAATCAACTTGAATTCCATAACTTTTGGTCGTCAAGGTCTGGAGATGATCTGGTTCATTTTTCGTGAAATTCGGAGCAACGGCCTAGGAGGAGTTCGAAAAAGTAGGTTTTTCGGAAAATTCAAAATGGCGGGAAAACTATTATGACGGAAAATGACGTCATATAGTGCAGTCGAATCGTCATGAGCTCAGGGATCAGAGGAAAAAAGAATTTTGTTTCTAGCCCTTGTGGTTCAAAAGTTATTAGCATAAACATGAGTGAAACTTTGGACAGCTGGTGGCGCTAGAGGGATTGATTTGGAGACTCCAAATTTGCTATGGTGATAGTTCAGGCTGTCCTCTATCACGGTGCCAATTTGTATAAGTTTCCCGCAAACGGTTCTATAGGCTGCCATAGACGCCCAGTCGGAAGAAAAAGAAAAAGAAGAAGAATAAGAACGGGAACAGATACAATAGGTGCCCGCACCTTCAGTGCTTGGCCCCTAATAATAAGAAAACTAACGGATACAATAGGTGCCTTGCCCTACGGGCATGGCCCCTAATAAAACTAACGGATACAATAGGTGCCTCAGCCCCTTCGGGGCTTGGCCCCTAATTATACAGTAGGCCTAGACTATATGCTATTTACTTGTGATTTAGCTGCAATCATGTAAAAACGTCAAACGCAGTAGGCTACTTTATTATTATAAAGTAGTCTAACACTTGACGTAAACTTATTATCCTATTACCATCATCAGTAGTTCAGTAGACTATGCAGTAGTCTAATATTTGTATGAAATCGTGAAACACCTGGGCAATATCTTTGGAGTCTATCTGTGCTTGTTCCATGCCCGACGCTTCTTACGACAGTGCAAGTATTCCAGTGTCGCTGTTTGACAAAAACGGAAAGCTGCATAGTATGCCTTTTAAAGGTAAAAATTGTAGAAACCAGATTAATTGTTCTTTTGAACTATTATTTATTGTCGGAACATAACAAACACTTACCAAACAGGTGAACATCTCACAAATCTGAGATTAGAATATTCAAAACATTTATAAATGACATATTTTATTTGATTTTTTTTTACAACCAAATAATCATTAAGAAAAAAAGACGGAGAAATATTTTACTGAAGTTAAATTAAAGTTTACTCGTATTAATAGAATATCTTAATATAAAAATGAATATTTTGAAAAAAAGAAAATATACAATTCAAAAGTTATTCAATCAAGAACAGCGAGTACATTTTCTGTCTTTTGTTTTTTGTTTAACGTTATTATAGAGACGGCGGCAGGAATATTAGGCTGCTGTAACTTTAAGAGCTGCACGGATCCAATATATAGTTATGCGTTTTCTTTGTCAACCGTTTACTTAAGACATAACCAAAGTCCTGTGTATTGACATTCGTATGTGATCAAAACGCCCCGCAAGTAAACTAATTTGCTCTCGTAAGCTCGCGCTGTGCTGCCGTTTGAGCTGAGCTGTTAAATGGTATGTGTGGCGCGGATCAAACAAGTAGCGCCATTTTGTTCCACGTTTGGCGTGCAAAAATATATTGAACATTTAACTTGTTATAATTTTGAGGAGAATAAATTTCAATAATTATCGTTTTATCGCCTAGCTCTATACTCCTTGCAGTTTCCCCCAAAAAAAGCATTTCTGATTTGTTTTTGTATTGTTTTTACTGCTAGGTTTTTCCATTTACAATGTAAGACTTTTACAATTTACAATGTAAGACTTTTACAAATACGAAATATCCTTTTTACAAACACAAAATATATTCTACTTACCGTTATCAATAAAATCCCAGAAATTGTCAATCAAATTGACAATTGTCACACCCATACTTAGGGCTGCACGATTATGTCCAAAATGATAACCACAATTATTTTGATCAATATTGAGATCACGATTATTTGTTGATTTTAACCAAAACAAATTTTATTCTCACAAAGGCTAATTATGACTGCTTTCACATCCATATTGTGCTAGATTTCCTGCTAATGTACAAATATGTGCATCATAATAAAATACGTCCTCTTATTCACCAAAATTCAGTGCATCTCCTTAAAGAATATATAAAAATAATTTATTATTATTTTATATTGTATTTGTTATATACGTTATATTTATAATTAATATTAGGATAGACTAGAGATGTTATCTTCTGTTATAATTATTACCTATTATCCGACTGCGCAAGACTTTTCTTTTGTGTGTATGGTTGTCAATGTCAAACATTTTGTTAAAGGTTATAACATCTTTGACAAAAAAACAAAACACAAAAATTTCCTGTAGCTATACAGTCACATCGCCTAGTTAGATCTTTTGCTGCATTTTCTTCAAAGGCAGTCTTTGCAGACATAACCATCTACCTCAGATGCTATTATCCTCTCCACAGCTCTCGTGGTACCATGACTTCACTGACAACATCCCGATGTCGGTGAATAAAATTCAGTCTCATTGTTATTTGAAAAGTCTCTTGCGCACTCGCTCGTGCACAGACACACTCTGTCTCTCTCACGCACTATCGCTATCGTCCAGTCCGGCGCCTCAGTCTACATCTAGAAACTAAGCTGCACGGTGCAGGGAACAACTCTGATTATTGGCTCATGGAGTCATGTGATCAGACGGTGGTTTATGGAGCACTAGATTTGCTTTGCAAAAACTTTAATACGGAGCATCCTATGAACTGAATGACGCATTTTAAATATCGCACGATCACGTGAATTTGATCGCGGGAAGCCAATGAATAAAATTGTATTAATTGTGCAGCCCTACCCATACTCTTCACATTCTTATCAATGACATGTAGTGCTGGATTTTATTTTTATTCCTCTTTTATCACTTGATATCTGATTGTTGCAATGATCATTGGAATGTTGTCATTCGTAGATTACCTTTGCATCTGGAACACGCATTTCCAAACTCTTCAGGCTAGTAAAGAAATGTCAGGAAGGATCTGTAGTCAGGTGTGATATTATTATTATTATTATTATTCATTTATTTTTTCACAAAGATAATACATGCGTTTAATCCCGTTGTGAAACACTTTCTCCTGAATACAGTTGTGGTGTTATTCTGGGAAGCTGTATGTCCCTCATGGGAAGATGCTGTCAGTAATTCCTTTTGAGTGCCAGAAGTCATCTCTCGCGGCTACCATGGGAAAACTGAAGCAGAGTCGGAGTGGTAAAGACTTCAGTTGTAATATGAAATGTCTGCCGTATTCTTTTTTAGAGTAACGTATATGAAATGTGGCAAAACATGTCATGACGTTTTGTCTCTTCGTTAGAATCCAAGTCATGCAGCCTTTTGTCTTCCTGGACTGCCCAGCCTTATGGTGAGATCACACAGACACCAGGATTCAAGAGCAGGATGTCAACAAGACATGTAAGAGACACTCAAATAAACCATTTTTTCCTACAGATTTCTGTTTTTGCAGTGGGGCAGTACATGGCTCTTCTCTTGCTTTAATACCTATTTACAATACAAGTTTCGTTTTTCATGCTACTAAGTACACTGCAAAGTACAGGTCATGTGCAAAAAACATCCATATTCTGAATGACAGGTCACATCACTTCCGGTTCAAGTCTTTTGTACGTTCCATGATAAATATTGAGCTGTTTTACTCAAGATGCCTTCAGAGGAGCTACCAAGGATGAGCATAACCAATGTCCACTGCATATGCAAGTTGACATAAGTTTAATTAGTCACACTTTAGATTGGGGTCCAATTCTTACTATTAACTACAACTTTTATCTCAAACTCCTAATTACTGCTTATTAGTAGTTAGTAAGGTAGATGTTAAGTTTAGGTATTAAAGGAACACTTCACCTCTGGAAAGATGAATGTGTATTTAAAATGGGTCATTTATGTAGAAGAAATGTGAAATTATTTTTGAATTTGGAGCCTTCTAGACTGAGAAAAGCCAGAAAATGTATTTTTGGCTTATGGGGATGAAAGACAACAACTCCCAGAATGCACTTGCTTCGCTGCCCTAGGAGGCCACGCCTACCGGTAAGAGATCGCAGTAAACAACAAGGCTATGCTACTAGTGAGTCTCCGTGAGTCTGCCCAGTATTTTGATGTCGACCAAAATGTCCAGGATTCGGATTTTGCGTTCTTCAGTCGCCATTCCTCATGTTTACTGCGGCGAGCAGGAACGAGACTGACGGCCGCGGAGAACGATGCGAGCCCGGTGGCGTGATTACTGATGAGCAGCGCCGGCGCCTGTGAGACGCACCGGTCTCGTATCTCTCACGGAGGAGCGGGAATTTTCCTAGCAATGTTAAAACGCACATCAAACGATCACTTGTTTAGCGTTCATGTAAACACTACATTCAGATTCACCAATCGGAATGAATTCAGTTAGATTGAAACAAAAGGTGTGCATGTAAACTATGAATGCGACTGCAGAAAGCAAAAGCCGAATCCAGGACATTTTGGACGATCTCGACGGCCGGACATGTCCGGGAAAAAGAGGATGGTCACCGCTACTACTCAGCTTTCTCCACAGAATAAGAAACTGTTAGCTTACCTTCCAAATAAAGAATGGCTGACACTATATGTACATTCTGTGAGTGAGATCCCTCTATGGGCGGGTTGAAAACATGCGGAACAGCGCCTTCTACTGGATAAATGATGAGCTAGTGTTTGTAGTCTTACCCTTATTCAAAGAAATTTGACTTCCTGCTTTTTATGACGCAAATTGACGATTTTTGCGTCATAAAAAGCAGGAAGTGGAACACTTAAATCCTTATTTCTCCCATCTCAGGGGAAAATAAGGGAATAAACCATGACCATTCGAAAATGTGACTGGGTTTCTAAAGATACAAAGTCTAATGCAAATGGGTGAAGTGTTCCTTTAAGTGTGAATTGGGTAGGATTAAAGGGGACCTATCATGCCCCTTTTCACAAGTCTCTGATGTCCCCAGTGTGTGTATGTGAAGTTTTAGCTCAAAATACCTAACAGATAATTTTTTACAGCATGTTTCAATTGTCACTTTTTGGTGCTCAGAAAAAACACGCTGTATGCTGCGTTCACACCAATTGCAAATAAAGCATCTGGCGCGAGTGATTTCAATGTGAAGATGCGACTGAGGCATTTCATTCGAGCACCTGTCACGTTACGCGCGAGTGATTTTATTTGCTGCTTTTGTGCATTCACTCATTTGACGCGAATTCGCGTCTGACGCTTGAGTTGAAAAATCTGAACTTTGGTGTCAATTGCGCCGCGTTAACCAATCAGGAACCTGTTTGCTGCTGTCACGTGGTGAAGTGACGTGATAACGGGGGAAGATATTGAGTTTGGCCTCTAATTAATTTTATACATTTGGCCTCAAATTATTTTGTAATATGACTAAATGCCTGGTGTGGTTCTAATGTACAACAAATAGGGATGCAAATTATCGATTAATTCATTAATCATTAGTTGATTGACCTTATCGATCGATTAACGTAACTGATAAGCGGCTATTTTCCTGAGAATGTAAATGCATCACGGTATCAATAGTGTCTTTAACATAAAAAGCAAAATATTGCTTATATACTAGGGATGTCAATTTTCACACATTCCCGATCGTCGTTTAAAGAGGATCGATCGTCATTTTAACAATCAATTTATGCGTCTGCTGCAGTGGCATGGACAAAAGCATGACAGGGTCTGCTAATCCTGCTCAAAACGCTATGTTCCTCACCAAATGAATGAGAATGTTTTTTTAATCTAAATAAAGGGCTAGTAGGATTGTAAAATGTTTCGATGTGATTGATCATTTAATTAAATTAATTATTTAAATTAATTATTTAATAAGTAAGGAACAATTGACGATAGGCCGTTGAATTATTATAAAAATAATGCACACCCGAGGTGGTAATGCGGTCACGACGCGCAGCGGAGTGGCCGTTACACCTCGGGTGTGCATTATTTTTATAATAATTCAACGGCCTGGAGTCAATTATTCCGCTTATACTACAGTTACCACACCTCGAAATATTGTTCAGATGATGTATTTCAAGACGTTTGTAAAGTTTTTGTCATTAAAACGCTCTTGTATGTAGGACTAATTCCTTGCGCATCTAAACCCATGCTCCGTTGCTAATTCCAAAACGTCATTTTAGAGTTAGTAACGGAGGTCTGAGCCGCTGATAGCAGAGTAATGCTGGGACACACTTAACGACTAGAAACATTCTCTGACTGTGAATGCAGCAGATTTTAAACACCGCTGTGAACACAGACTGAACGCGCTGAAAACGCGTGCATGATCAGTCATAAGTATCAAATTACATTCATAACCGGCCTTAGAGAGAAGCATGTGCGTCAATATTATTATTTATTAATTCAATTCGTTTTAATTAATTCGTTCATTCTTTATTTCTATTAGTGACAGTAGACTAGACTAATAAATGAAACACAAAGCCCTTTTAACAAGTAGGCTATAGGCCTATCAATTTTATTTATTTGTTATATTATCTTCAATAATTACGAAAACCCGTGCAACAGGACTATCAATTTATTTAAATATTCAGTTTATTTTTTTATTGATTATGTATAGGACTGTATAGCCTACTTTATTTATTAAAATTAAACTGCATGTTTCCATTGATTGTGAAGTTAGACATTGAAAATTGCAGATCAAGCGCATGGGGCTGCAGTGTCTCTTGTTATGAATTGTATCCTATTTTCCGTTATTACAGTTGACTACGCGAAGTGATATGGAACTGTAATGAGGTCAAGACCTGCCTGGAACTACTTTAGCCATGCGGTTCCCTGAAAATAATTGCACACCTCAGAACGTTCGCCAACCAATCAGATTCAAGCATTCAACGGCCCTGTAGTATAATCAAATATAATGACTACTACTAATACAACGTGTCACCAACGCCGCCTCAGATGCGTGCAGAATGTGTGACTGTTGTGGATGTGCTCTCCCTGGAACAACGCACTGAAGACGGCAACTAAACCCAATGCATTCACAACGATTTAATACAATAGTGTTCTCATGTTATGTAATATGTCAGTCCCAAATTATTCATTGTTATTATTAGTCGTCCATTTCTGTTTGAGGTGCGCGCGCTGAATAAATAAGCTACCATTAAACTGGAGCACTTAGTTTGCTAGCGCGTAATTTAACTAATCCTATATGAGATTAATCAGATATATTAAAAATAAACATATTACAAATTATTTCTGCACAAAATGCACAAGTGAACTTGAACTAAGTTACGTGTCATTCATTCAGAATGACTCGTGTTCTGGACGCGATCTTCCTGGAGAAACGCGACACGGCAACTAAACTCAAACAATACACAATGTTTTATTACAATATTGTTCTCTTTATAATATTATGTAATAGTGTTGTCACGGTACCAAAATTTCAGTATTCGGTACCAATACCCGTGGTTCAGATATAGATCAGATATAGATAGGCATACACAAAATAAACACTATTACAACTTACCTTTGCACAAAACAAAAGGCTGCGAATGAACACACAAACATAGTCATAATGAAGGTGTAAAATGGTTCCAAACTAAACGCGCTCGCTTTGTTGCATGGTTGAGCAGCGCGCACGCATGAACCTGATTAATCGATGATCGATAAGTTGTATCGATTAAATGTATTATCGATAGTCGATTAATCGTTAACATCCCTAACAACAAAGCAAATCTTTCATCACATAACTTGATTTCAATTTATGAGACATTATTTTTTTTATTCAATTCTATTTATTCCATATCTAAATCTAGATTATATGAAACATTATTATTCTAATGTAAAGACAACCAACACTTGTAACATGCATCAACTTAATGCAACCTGGACACATCATCAGTTATGTTACCTGGGGTCACCGAGTGTTTTGGGTCTTTCAAGCATCATACACTCACCCAGGTGACCCAGCTGGGGTTGACATCTTTGATGGCCCTTCGCTTACTGGCCCCTATGATGCAACCTGGACACATCATCAGTTATGTTACCTGGGGTCACCGAGTGTTTTGGGTCTTTCAAGCATCATACACTCACCCAGGTGACCCAGCTGGGGTTGACATCTTTGATGGCCCTTCGCTTACTGGCCCCTATGATGCCCAGGATGTTGTAGGCCCTGCAGAGAGACTGGCCAGCAAACCCTCTGCATCCCACCTCAATGGGCTCACACCGCGCTCGCTACCCATTGTTCCGGCACTCCTCCACTAGCTCAGCATAATTTGGCCTCTTCCTCTCATTGGCCACCTCGATGCGGTCCTCCCAGGGTACGTTGAGTTCCAGGAGAACGATCTGCTTGGAGGTCTCTGAGATGAGTAACATGGCAGGCCGCAGCGTTGTGGTGGCAACAGTTTCTGGGAATTTCAGTTGCTTTTCCAGGTCAACTTTCAACACCCAGTCTTGTGCTGTTGCTAGCAGGCCAGATGAGGTGGCTTCTCCCCAGCCCGGACGAAAGCACTGGTGTTCTTAACTGGGCGGATGCGCTTGCAGTGGCCAATTCCACAGCTGATGGTGTTCGCTATGGCCTTCAGGACTTGATCATTGCGCCAACGGTAGCGCCCCTCTCCCAGGGCCTTCGAACTGCAGCTGAGAATGTGCTCCAGGGTCCCCCTCTTCAGGCAGATGTTGCAGGCTGATGACTCCACCAATCCCCAGCTGAACATGTTGGATGGCTCGGTAGTACATCGTAGATGGCCTGGATCAGGAAACGTATGCGATGGGGTTCTGCTTTCCAAAGCTCTGCCCATGAGACCTTGCGGTCCATTACATGCTCCCATCTTGTCCAGGCTCCCTGCTACCGCATTCCAACCATCCTGCTGGCCCGCTCCTCCTCTACTGCTGCCCGCACCTCTTGCTGCACCATTCATCTCCTGTCCTTCCCCTGTGCCTTGTTGTAGTGAGATGTTGTGCCGCTACCAAGGCCAGCTCTTCCATGAGCTCTTCCCACCAGTGCCGCAGCTGCGATTCAGCCACATTCAATGCCTCTGCTGCCCTCCACCTCTGCTCTGTCCTCACCTCGATCCCAGCCTGGGAGATCTTTGGGTCCTGTGACTCTCTGTATTGCTCTGTATTAGTTCTTAGTAGCCTTGGGTCTGATGTGACTCAAGTGAAATCATACAGGAGAAAAGCCAGTCAGTTAAGTTTAGCAAAACCTTTTACAGTGCTTGTATATTGTTGTCTTTCAATGCATTTGATAATTCATACTGATAAAGTAGAACTGAAATGACATTCATTACAAGATTATTAGTTTAAATAAATTCAAAACGCTCCTGCAGACAGGTGATATTTTTCCAATCATGAATTTTGTCGTTGAGGATTTCTATAAAATATTGTGCAAACATCTTGTCTCGTTCTCGTGAACCCAATCTCGTGTCTCTTTCTCGTGAGATGAGGGTCTCGTCACATCCCTAGTCGATGGTGTCAAATGCAGCACTAAGGTCAACCAACACTAATAGAGATCAAATAATTTGTGACAGAGCTGTCTCAGTACTATGGTATGGTCTAAATCCTGACTGGAAATATACAATTTCTTTCTAAAAAGGAACATAGTTGTGAGGATACTGTATCTTTGACGGAAAAGGTAGATTCGAAATCGGCCTGTAATTGACTAATTCTGTAGGATCAAGTCGCGTTTTTTTTTTTTTTTTTTTACAAGCGGTTTAATAGCCAGCTTAGACGTTTTTGGTACGTATCCTGATGACAAAGATGAATGAATGATATTAAGAAGATAATCTATGACCTCTGGAAGCATCTCTTTTAATAGCTTAGTCGATATAGGGTCTAACATACATGCTGATTTAGATGATTTAACGAGTTTAGGCAATTTTTCCTCTCCTATAGTAATGAATGAATTGAATTTACTTCGAATTGAAAACAGAGCTCATTGTTTGTCAAACATTTGAAGTTGTAATTTGTACCCCTCTAAGAAAATTGTTGATACCCCTAAATGTTTTTAAACATGTTAATCCAAATTTAGTCTTAAACATCTTTTAATTTTGTAATTTTATATTTTAATAATTTGATTGATTTTCACCATGAAAATAGCCAAATAATTGTTTGTACATATAAATGTGCACTCAAATATAATTTAATGTTTCAAATGATTCTGACTATTTTTGTCACTAAATATATCCTGCTTTACTTTTTCTTGCAGACTTCTGTTGTCAAGTCTGCACTAACAGTGGATCAAATTATAGAACACATTAAGGTATTAAGCTGTCTGTCATTACTAAAAAATTTATTTTTTGTATGTCACTTGATGCATTCAAGATAAGTTAGATCTTGTAATCAATCACAAATTCCTACATGGCTAATTCGATAATTCAAACACATGTGCACAGTAGTGTAGTTTAACTGGTAGCTTTTTTGCCATGTTTTTTTTTTCTTTTCCCTAAAATATATACACACAACAAGTTTGCATACCCCTTAAAGAGTCTGCAAGATGTTTATCAAAATTGTTATTTTTAGTACAGCACTATACATAAACATTCACATACTATATATGCACACAATATCTCAACAAAATAACTGAATTAACACACATTAGCTTGTTCAATGTCTTGGTTCTTATGGTTTGTGTAGTTTCCTCTGATTAATATTTTTTGCTAACACTTTACAATAAGGTTTCATTTGTTAACATTAGTTAACATTAATATTCAACAATACTTCTAAAGCATTTAATATGCGTTTTATTATGCTCTTTTATGTAATGTTTTAGGAAAGGTTTAAAATAACATTTACTAAGATTAAAAGTTGTGTCTGTTAACATTAATGCACTGTGAATTAACTTGAACATTTTTATTAACTAACATTAACAAAGAATATATTGTTACAGCAATTCTTACCCTTTCTTAGTTCATGTTTGTTATTGCATTAACTTATGTTAACAAATGAGACCTTATTGTGAAGTGTTACCATGTTTTGACAATTGTGCATTACACTGTTGTTTACACAATAGAGAACCCTTTATAATCAGTGATGCTGTCTACACTGGATGTGTGACGTGATACGACAAATTCCTGACAGTAAACTGATGCCCTCGTAAATTTTTGACATACTTCAAGCACTCACGCTGGGACTCTCACAGAAGAACAAATTGATTTGCAATGGTCACTTTGTTGCATCCAGTGTAGACAGCCTCATTCAGCGCAACACTGCACGACACAACAAATGTGAAACTGCCAACTATTTAAGAAAATCCTCCTGGTACTTTTTTCCTTGGCATACATACTTGGCGTTTTCCAGCATCTTCCTCACTTTTGAGCTCTTCACAGCAGTTACAATATGATGTTGAGATCAAGGTTTTAACTCTTGAGGACAATTGAGGGACGCAAACACAACTATTATCAAATGTGCTAAAACCCATAGATACTCCAGAAGGCAACACTACATTAATATCCAAGGGGTTATTTACACAGATATGTTTAGTTAGGTGTTATGTAGTTTAAAAAAAAAGCTTTTGCAATTTGGATAGTTCAATGGTTTGTAATGATGCACTGTGTGGTTTTTGCTAGACTGGTGCAGTAGAGGATGTGCAAGCAGAGGTGGGGGAGTTTATTCGTCTGACGACTCAGACTGACCTCCAGCTGGCAACAGGCAGGATGGCATTAGAGCTAGTGTCAAGATCCCAGACAGATGCCAACTTCTACCCTCATGCTGTATTTTTACAGCTGTTGGAGACCCAGTACCTCTGCTACAGGTAAGACCTCACATGATCAGCTCTGTGGAAACTTTTGTCTTCCAGCTACTTTTGTTTTTTGTGTATCTATGCTCATTGTCTTTTTTTTCTTTTTTTTGGAAATGCAGTGTGTGCCCTGATCTGCTGTCACTAGCCATGATGAAGAAAGATTTCCATCTCTGTCAGATTGCTTTCCAAATTTTTCCTGACATTCCTGAAGATGTCACCTGTGCTTGTCTTAAAACAATTCTCAGGTGAGTACTGCACCAGGGATTTTCAAAGTGTGGGGCGTGCCTCCCCAGGGGGGCGCCAGCGCATACCAGGGGAGGCGCGGCGAGTGGTAAAAATTATAGCCTAATAATTAATTAGTTTAAATTAATAAATGTAAAAAGTTAAATTGTTATTATTCTTAAAATAAGTTCTCGTTCACATTGCAGGACTTGATGCCCAATTCTGATTTGTTACCTTTATCAGATTTTTTGACCGTCCGAACACGTTCTTTCAATTGTATCCGATTCATGTTACACTTGCCATCTGACACATCGCGCATGCTTAAAGGGTTAAATTTTCTTGCACAGATGGACGAACGCGAATATGCTTGATGCTAGCTCTGCGATATGCAAAGTTCGCCAAATATCACCATGATTTTGAGGTGGAGGACGACGAAAAGTGGCATCATTGCAGCCTGCGCATGTGCTTCAGTTATTGTGTGCGAGAGAGATCTCAGGACTGGTGGGAGCATATTGTGTTTAAATATTGGCTTTAACGAGGAGCAGTGAGTCTGAAATTTTAGGATGAGCAAGCCAACCTTTGATATGTTGATATGCGTCAACGTTTGTCCACATTCCTCTCCTACAATGTTTCGTCGGGCCATCCGTCCCTTTGCAGATGCGCGTCGGGGTTGCGCCATTGGGTAAATTGTCAAAAGGGAGGCCCACTGTCTTAGACTTTGTGCAAATGATCTAAAGCAGGGTTTTTCAAATGTCTTTTAAAAAACAACTGATGTGAAACTAATTTTATAAAAAATCTTGTCTGACTGTAGTACTCCAGACTCTGAGATTGAGACTGTGAATCTTGACACAGAGAGTGTCATCTTCATGAAAATGCTGACTCAGACACAAAGTGGATTGGAGGAGGAGGGTGGGCAGCAGAACGGCTTCTGCCCCCCAGCAATAGAGACGGATGTATCTGATGCCCCCAGCAGCATGCTACAAAGAGATCCTTTATCCCTGGTTATGAGCTGTCCTGTGGGGTTACACAAGGGTGCTCTTCTGTATCCTTCATCAAAACGGTGTATTACAAACAAAACATGCTTTGTGTTTTTTTCCATTTATGTTCTGGTTGCATGTTTTCTTTAACCTATTGGATAGAAATGAGGTTCTGCAGACAGCGTACAGTAACAAGCCCCTGCTGCCACATCTAAAAGATCTCACGGTTCCGCAGGTCATTGTGAGTATCTTGACACACGAACACATCTAGCCTAGGTTGGTATAGAGTTTACCATTATTTAGTATCCCAATTTGTGGAACAGAGGTAAAAAAATAGTGCCTCTCTGGACATTTGGCAGGATGTGGAATGTTTTATTTTAAAAGCATAATGTTTATTTGTTGATTAATTAGCAGTAGTTTGTTAAAGGCCAAATTGGAAGAATAAAATCTTTAATGACCTTCGCCTTCTCAAATTTTTGTTTTTTAGGTCTTTTTACAGTATCTACTTTTCCTTTATCTCAAATATTCTCATGATGCCCACAAACAAATCCCAGCCCTACGGACACCAAGTTTTTCTCAGGTCTGTCATCACATAGTTTTTAACAATTATATTTGCTGTCTAACCTTTTTTAACCTTTAACATTTTTTTCTTCTTTTTTTTAAAGATAATAGACTGGATTTGCTTATTACTAGATGCTCATTTCACAATTTTGGCTGTGGCACCAGAAGCCAAAAGATTGGTGTCTGATCTTCACAAGTTTGTGAGATCACAGGTACAGCACAGGTCCTTTACTGCTGATTGGAAATGACAGTTCTTGCATTGTGTGAAGCTGAAATAACAATGAAATGTGTCCCTTTTCAACCCTTTTCAGGTAAAACTGTATGCTGAACTGGGAAAAATTGAGGGAAGTCTTCAAGTGCTCAAAAAGTCCAAACAATCTGAAGATTTTGGCATGTACTCCATAGAAGTAATTGAGCTCTTTTAGATGACTTGCACAGATATTTTTAATAAAATGCTGACAATGGCTTCCATTTTCTGTCATTGTTGGGCAGTTTCCTTGGTTTGTTTTTAGAAAAAATGGATTGAAATTCGTAAAAAAAAAATCATTCGAAATAATTATGAAATAAAGACTGAAGTAACGCTTACCAGATTGTTCTCTGAAATCTCTTGCAAAATGTTGTCTGTTTTATATACATATGCAGATTGTTTTCAATAAATAAAATATGGTACATACTACGTTTAACACTCTTCATTCATGTTCTATCAATTAATTGAACACTAAAAATGGTCTCTACTGCACTACTGAACTTGTATAATTCGCGAAATCTATAAATCAAGTCAACTGAAGCCTAATGTTTAAACATAAATAAAATAAAATTTTATAAGAGAACAGGCCCTGTTGGTCACATGAATGTCAAACTGCTTTAGCACCACCTTTAGCTTCAACCCTAAATTAATAAACTCAGAGCTGCAGAGTAGGTTTCGAGTCGACAAAACACAAATTCTACAGCGTTTAAATTGGAAAGACACTAAGTTTTAGAAATGTATGCTATAAACGCTTGTTTTAGGTTTTCTGACATTATATAAAGTTTTTGATTAAAAACTGACACCTGCAGTCGGTGAACAGTCAAATGAAATATGAAGACAGTTGGTGTGTTCCCCTTTTACAAGAGTCCGTTCGATTCATGTCTGCTGAAGGTTAAATTATGAAAGTATCACCCTTTTTTTTTTTTTGCATAGACATGAAAATGCACATTCCGAACTTAAATGGTTATCAAGAATGCTTTGGAATATAGATGTAAGATTGTTCTTGCTTTAAAGATTAAGTTTGGCAGAATTTTGTTTCTGAAAATGTACAATGTAAAAATTTCATTCATATTTTCTATCCGCAATTGAAGAATTCCCGCACAGTATCGGTACTTGCAAATAAGAAAACTTTTTTTATTAGCAACGTTTCGGCATGATGCCTGATGAAGGTCGTGAGACTGAAACGTTGCTAATAAAACGTTGCACCCCATTTCCTTGGTCTTTATCAATCCCTCCTCTCTTCCTTCTCTGCTAACATATCTACTGCTAAAATGACTTACTATCACAACAAAATTAACAAGTGTTCTGACTCTTGCATGCTTTTCAAAATCTTTTCCCTTCTTAACCCTCCTCCTCCATCAACCAAAACAGCTGATGATTTGGCCACATTCTTCACAAATAAAACTACCACCATCAGCGGCCAATTTACCAATCCACAAACTAACACATTTTACCAGCTAACACAATTTCTACCCTCCTTCTCCTTGCTTTCAGAGACAGAAGTCTCCAAACTCCTCCTCTCCAATCGCCCTACTACCTGTCCCACTAACCTACTTCAAGCTATTTCTTCCTCTGTTATAACCACACTCACACACATCATAAACACATCTCTTCACACTGGTACATTTCCCACAGCATTCAAGCAGGCTCGGGTAAACCCCACTGCTTAAGAAACCCACTCTAAATCCAGCACATCTAGAGAATTACAGACCGGTATCCCTTCCATTCGTCGCACAAACACTTGAACGAGGAGTTTCCAACCAGACCTCCTTTCTTACGCAGAACAACCTCTTGGACAACAAAAGCGGACAAGCTCAACTGAGACTGCTCTGCTCTCAGTAATGGAAGCTGCTCTTGCCAGTCTCAGAGCTTCAAAGTCTTCAGTTCTCATCCTGCTAGATCTGACTGCTGCCTTTGACACAGTTAACCACCAGATCCTCCTGTCAATGCTAAAGATGAAGGGGATCTCGGGACCTGCACTCCTGTGGTTCAAGTCTTATCTCTCGGGTAGGTCCTTTAGGGTGTCGTGGAGGGGTGAGGTGTCTAAGACCCAACATCTAGCTACTGGTGTGCCTCAGTGTTTGGACCACTTCTCTTCTCCATCTACATGACATCACTAGGATCTGATTCAGAAACATGGTTTTTCCTATCACTGCTACTCTGGTGACACACAACTCTACCTCTCATTCCAGCCTGATGATCCGACGGTAGCCGCTCGCATCTCAGCCTGCCTGACAGACATTTCTGGCTCGATGGACCACCTTCAACTAAACCTTGCGAAGACAGAGCTACTTGTAATCCCGGCTAACCCAGCACTTTATCACAACTTCACCATTCAGCTAGGCTCGTCATCCAGAACTCCATCAAGATCAGCCAGGAACCTTGGAGTTGTAATTGATGACCAACTGAACTTCACAGACCACATTAATAGCACTGCCCGGTCATGCAGATTTGCCTTGTACAACATCAGAATGATCAGGCCCTTCCTATCAGAGCATGCTACACAACTCCTTGTTCAGGCGCTTGTTCTATCCAGACTGGACTATTGTAATGCTCTCCTGGCTGGTCTCCCAGCTTGCACTGTCAAACCTCTGCAACTGATCCAGAATGTGTTGTGGTTTCAATCTTTCTGTGAAATCACTTCTCAGAGATCTTTGATGCCAGAAATATTTTAGACTTTATTTAACAAAACAAAGCCGAGCAACCTCCCGCAGGGAGGTCCTGCAGGAGATGACTCCCCGCAGGAGATGACTCCCCGCAGGAGATGACTCCCCGCAGGAGATGACCCCGGAACATCGGTTAGCTTTTCACATATATACATACATCGCCTCCAAAAATGGTCATACATCCTATAGATAGGGTCTTGCACCATGTGACACACTTAAATAGAATCATCTGCTGCATCAGCATTTTGACCTTTCTGTAAGCCCCCCAAAAGTCAAACCAAAGACACACAGAGAGGAAATAATGGTGTACAAATATATAGCTGAATTACTTATTTCCTAAATAATAAAATCTTCAACATTCCCTCCTCTGGGGCTTATCTGAGCCCCACTTTTAGTGTCAATAACCACCTTTCAATATTGCAACTTCAGAAAACATTCCTAATTTAGCAAACCATGTTCATACTCCTCCAAACTTCAAATCAAGTTTTTTCTTAACTTTTTGCTCTTAAACTTTTTTGACTTATTCCTGTATTCGCTAAATGTTCCTCCCTGCGCAGTATTATTTGGTAAACGTGCAACACTGATCTTCAAACATAAGTCCTTCTACTTTTCTCATGTAATTGTTTTCCTCCTAATGCAGACAAAGCATTACAGTAAATCTCTGCTGATTTATAATAAATAATTTATTCATTCTGCGTTTTTATTTTTCGTGATCCATATGAATTTTGATTTAAAATAGGGCTGGGTTAAATACCTATTTTTCTCATTTTCACTTGCTTCTTTTTATGAAGGAATATCAATTATTAAATTCGAAGAATCAATCTTTTAGTCAATCATTTTTAGTTGATGAACGAACAGAACATTGTAGTGCACCTTCTATCCTTTAAATCTCTTTGTGCTTTGTTATAAAGTTTCATATTTTAAATTCAGTTTTATTACCAAAATGTAACAATAAATACCATTTAGACATTTTTAATCTTGCGTTATAGCTCCTCATTGGAGCTCTTCAGTTCAAGCGGTTCTCAACTGAATACCTTTTCTTCCTTTCTACTAATTTCTAAATAAACTCATGAATAATCTAGTTATGTCCCATGTAATCACTCAAACTACGAAAGCTTTAGAGGAATGTTACATTTACCTCATAAAAGTCATTCAATAAACTCATTAGACAATTAGAACAAATAACTCTAGAAAATAACTTTTCTACTACCTTACATATTGATTATATGTACATTTCTTTTTTCTGTAAATCTAAATCCATAATTTTTATATCAACCATTTAAAACATAAAGCATTATAACTTTATTATTAAAACTTCCTTGTGTGCAATTTAAGTGTTCGTATACAATTCATTTTAATCTTCAATATTCTTGGAATAACTTGCTAACCCATTATCTGAATTTATTTCTGATAGCATTTCAAATCTAAGGAATACTTCTCTGTTAGAAATCTCATTTCTACATCTGCCCTTCCTCTGCTAATATCATTGCCTTTACCCGTCTATATCATGTCCACATAATCCATTATCAAGCGTTTTAATAGTCCTTCTCGCCTATTTGTGTCGCTGTTCCTTTCTTAACTGTTTTTTTTTTTTTTTTTGGCACAAATTTTACAAATTTCACATTCGTAATCTCTCTTTACCTTAATCTCTCATAATTCCCCCCTTGCGTACTGGTCAAAACCAGGCGCATCTGGATTGTAAATATTCAAAAGTGATGTTGGTGTAACAATCTGTCCTTCATGTGAATGTCAAATATCTTTTTTACCCTCCTCTACCATAGATTGTTCATAAGGCCTGCTTGTTATTGAATTCGAATAACTTCCAATTAACTTGAGTTTGTCGTCCTATTAGCACTACTTAATATTTTATTTAGTCAATAGCATATTGAATCATAACATAATGTTATGAATTAAAATTAAAATTGAATATTTGTTAATAGCCAGTCTTAATACTTGTTTTAATTTCAACTGTAGCCTTAAACTAATTAGGTATACCCCTGTATACCCCTGTATCTTTTGGATCTTTTTAAAATGTCTTTTAGTTCTAATTTTTATTTTACTTTATGAATTGTCTTAATTCCCATTATTCTATGTAAATTTCTTGAATTAGTCGTTAACATTCATTTTATCATCATACCATACATTTTCTCTCTTCAATCAATTTTTTCTGGTGGGGTTATTATTAGGTTGCTACTAAATATTCAAGGGCTTTAACATTACATTTTTAGAAAAGTTTGGTTGATGTTGAGTATTGTCTGAATTTGTACTCATCTCTTTCACTCTGTTGCTTCTCTTCTTTGCACAACTCCTTGTGAATCTCCCACTTTCTGCAACTTTTCATTACTGTGTTGCTGGTTAAGTTTGTCTCCTTTTTCCATTCATGTTGATATTTGTGAGTTGCTGTAATGGGTTTTTTCCTCTCATTTGCAAGGTAAGATCATTGATCCCTCACTTTCTGTTGTCGAGGGGGTTGAGGCTTGTTGGTGTATTTTAAGTTGAGGCATGGACTCAAATGTCACTTTGCTGTTCAATTCACAAGCCTCTTTTGAGCCTCTTCTGAGATTACAATGCACAGTCACTGGTTCTTTGTTAGAACCATCCCAGAAACCTTCCTGGAAGTGAGCTACTGTCATCTGTGAATGAAATCTTAATTATTTCTGTTAGTGTCAACAACATATATTAAATCATCTGCTCATCTGGCCCATTGTCCTCCTCGGTGTTACCTGTAGAATGGTCATGTGGGCTGAGTGGTTTCCTTTCATTAGCAGCAGGGCTTGAACCCATATATTCCCTTTTTATTTTATAAATTTGGCTTTTTATCTTCATATTTGCACCCTCTTTACATTTTTTTTCTCACATTCAATTTCAAATGTACTTTTTACAATTCGTCAATTCAAAACGTATCTCATTGTTTTGAGTCCCACTATCAGCACACTATTCATCTTGGACAACACTCAACCCACTTTACAAGACAGAAGTTACAAGACATTATTTCATACTTTTGACAAAGAATCAGCTCCATCATAATATGCTGAAAAGAAAGTCAGATGTGTTATGCTCCATCATGATATTCTGAAAGGAAAGTAAGATGTGTTATGCGCTGCGCAAAATGTGGCACTGTTTTTTCCCAATTTGTTCTATTGCCACTACAGTTTCAACCAGGAAATTTAATCAAATTCATCCATGGTCATTATTTTATTGGGCAGAATTTGCCCTGTGGGCCCACATATTCAATTTTCAATACAGCTGTATTGGCAAAATAATTGATTTGCCTCTGTGTCTCTTCAAACACAATCTCTCACACCATTCATACCCAGTCACACACATTGGCCAACACACACTCCTGTGACTGCTGCAGCAGGTTCTGCTCTAAATACGGAACTTATAATTTTAGCTGTGGAATGCCACAAGGTCTGATCAGGTCAGCACAACTATGTCCAATCACTATTGAGAAGTTTCCATGATCATAAGGTTTCTGTTTAACGCCGGTATACAAACCCTTTTTTCTTTTTATAAACTCTAACATCCTCTATATTTTAGAATAATAGGCCTAGTTGGTCTAATTTTTCTTTCATTTTATTTTTGTCTTTGCTCATGAGCTGCTTTTAAGAAGAAATTTGGAGATCTCTGCATAATTTTGGATTCTTGGCCAGTAACATTTCCAACTCATTATCCCAGTTTTGACTTTTGTGATTTTATAATTTTGGACTTTTGGAGTAACTTTTTCCTCCAATCTATCTCTAGAATTTACCAAAACAAGATGGAGTGACCAGTATCATTGCTTTGTCAACAATAATAATCAATAATAATCATGCTTTTACAATAATAATCATGCTTTGACATTTTGTCTATCTTTTTCTTTGCCAGAGAATAATTCTATCATGCTTTTAGCCCTATAGTTGTTTAATCTAATAGCCCTCACTATACCAAATCCAGCCTCCGTTCTAATTATTTGGTGAGTTTGAGCACCCACTTCTGTCTGTCAACATATTTTCTTTTTCTTATAGGGCTGGACTTGTACCTACTGAAAAAGCAGAGAGGGTTAGTTTAGCAGAGAATATAAAGAATTGCTCTTAGACCAGTGAATAATCAAAATGAATAAAGTTAATATAATAATTAACCAACTTTGAAGCAGTCTCTAGAGTGATCATTAGTTGCCACACCTGTGGTGCCCGTAAAGGTCAGTTCTTCTGTTTTCATCAGTCCGTTGAAGCTTCTTGGCTGTCGCTCTGCATATGTCGTCAGCCGATGATGTCACTCAAAGGCCTGGTGTTAGGCTCTGCTGTTTCTCTGCCTCTTCTCAGTTTGGGCTTTGAAGTTGATCCTGCCTGAGTTTTGCATCTCAGGATTTTCTCTTTTTCCTTAGGAAAAGTCTCAAGTGAACGTTTCACCTTTTCCAGCATTAAATCAGTCTTTCTCCTTGAGCTTTCCAGAAAGTCAATTTCAGGAGGGGAGCAGAAAGCCCCTCACCCACTTCTGTCTTCTTCTTTCTGCAGTCGTGTCTTTGACCTTTGGCCTCATTCGAAACTGTCATTGAAGCCATCTGAAATTTGAACACTCAGAGATCTGCATGAATCAAATTTAACTTTTAAAAATACTAGGTCCAATTGTGCCTGAGCTATTAGCTCTTTTAAATTTCACTTTTTAACCATCTTTTTAACTAGTTCTTCTATATAAAAATCTCACTGGTTGACAACAGCAGTTCTTCCATTCTATTTTTAGTAAAGCAAGTTCTTCTTTGCAGGAAAAAGCAAGCTATTTCTGTTCTTCAATATCAGCAATAATCTAACTTTGATAATCTAAGTATAATTAACTTTTCCCTATCATAAAATCAGCTTTCAATCTTTATTCTATTTTTGCATGCTGTGTTCAAATAATCTAGCATGGTGAATAACATTTTTCTCAACCAACATCAAGGAATTCCTCTTATCTTTTCTTTTTAATTATTGAATCAACAATATTTACTACAATTCTAAGATTCCTAATGTTTATGAAACTTAGTCACCCAATCTTGATCACCTAACACTGCACAACTTATTTTTTCTTAACACAAACTTAATAATCTGCAATGGAATAATTTTTCCACTCTGTCTTCAGGGATAATGAGATACAAATTTAGACGTCTTCAGATATAACATATTAAGCACGTGCAATCTTATTTATATTGATCTATTCATATATATATATACAGTGCTATGCATAAGTTTAGGCACCCATGCTAAAGTTGACTAAAAAGAGGAATAAAAAATCATCTTTTGGAAATTGAACTTAATGCCTTAATTTAAAAAAATAGGAAAAATCCAACCTTTAAGGACACCAATTTTCTTTGTGAATGAATAATGTATCGTAAATAAATAAATGTTCTTCCTTAAAATACAGGGTGCATAAGTTTGGACACCACTATGTTAAATTCCCATAGAGGCAGGCAGATTTTTATTTTTAAAGGCCAGTTACTTCATGGATCCAGGATACTCTGCATCCTGATCAAGTTCCCTTGGCCTTTGGGATTAAAATATCCCCACATCATCACACACCCTTCACCATACCTAGAGATTGGCATGGTTTTATTTCAGTTAGCCTAACAGCTAGTTTGATTTGCATTGAGAGATGATCTTATGGAAAGTACTCCATGCCAATCTCCAGGTATGGTGAAGGGTGTGTGATGATGTGGGGATATTTTAATCCCAAAGGCCAAGGGAACTTTATCAGGATGCAGAGTATCCTGGATCCATATAGTAACTGGCCTTTAAAAATAAAAATCTGCCTGCCTCTATGGGAATTTAACATAGGGGTGTCCAAACTTATGCACCCTGTATTTTAAGGAAGAACATTTATTTATTTACGATACATTATTCATTCACAAAGAAAATTGGTGTCCTTAAAGGTTGGATTTTTCCTATTTTTTTAAATTAAGGCATTAAGTTCAATTTCCAAAAGATGATTTTTTATTCCTCTTTTTAGTCAACTTTAGCATGGGTGCCTAAACTTATGCATAGCACTGTATATATATATATATATATATATATATACATATATGTCTTCCTTTACTTTTTGTTAATACACCATTTATTTCATGTCTCTAAATCTCATTCACACATTCTTTGTCCCTTTTCAAGTGACCAGGGTCAGGGGGGGGGTCACTATTTTTACCCACAGGCACAGTCAAGCAAGACACAGGATCCCACAAACACACACACCCTATTCTGTACTCGATTCCCTGTCAGATCTGAATTATTCGCTACTTCTCAAATTTTTTTTTTTTTTTAAAACACTACATTAAATATTCACTGATTCACTTCCTCAACACAGCAAAAACAATACCTCTTTAACTATAAGATTCACTGATTCACTTCCTCCAACACAGTGATACTTTTAAAACGATAACTATACTATAGGATTTAGCCTATCCGAGCAGACCCTTGTTAAACCCATAACAAGGCGGTAACCATAGGCTAAAACTATCCTATTCTACAAGATCTAACCTACCTGAGCAGTCCCTTGTTTAACCTAACAAGGCGGTAACCATAGGCTAAAACTATCCTATTCTACAAGATCAAGCCTACCTGAGCAGTCCCTTGTTTAACCTAACAAGGCGGTAACCATAGGCTAATCTTCATCTGTGCACATGCTATTTACTGTATCCTTCAAGGCCCACTTACAAGTAAAACACAGATCACTAATAACTGATATCCTTATCAGTACGCTTGTCATCCTTCCAGGCCCACTTGACAAGTCCAAAATAAAATTAACTTTTATCCTTATAAATCCTCTGTGTGCATGCTTTTTGCGTAATCATCCATCAAGGCCCTCTTGAAACGCAAAAACACAGATAAATCAACTGATATCCTTATCAGCCACTGATATCCTTATCAGTAAATACAAATCATCTGTATGCATGCTCTTGCCTATTATCCATCGAGGCCCACTTAATAAAGCAAAACACAGATTCTTGCATATTCGTACAACAAAACCTTAGCGCCAAATCAGCAACACCAGTGTTCATAAAATCCACACAGGATCATATAAGCACTGGTAAACACTACTGGGAGCTCCCCCGCGCTATTACAAACTACTTGATATCTACAAGGCCTTCTTATTAGAAATCAAACTGCATGCAATCATTTCTGGAATCAAAGACCCCTTTTTCAATTTTGTTTTGGTTCTTTTAAATTTGAAGAAGCTTTTCTTACCACTTCCGGGCAGCTGGTGACCAACACATACTTTACACAAAAGCAAAAATGCTCACCTCAAAGTACAGTGGCCACTGTTGTTTGTGCCGGTCACCAGAGATGCCCTTTGTGGTTCCTTCAGCTCCTAACAAGTCCCTGTTCGGGCGCCATTTGTTGTGGTTTCAATCTTTCTGTGAAATCACTTCTCAGAGATCTTTGATGCCAGAAATATTTTAGACTTTATTTAACAAAACAAAGCCGAGCAACCTCCCGCAGGGAGGTCCTGCAGGAGATGACTCCCCGCAGGAGATGACTCCGGAACATCGGTTAGTTTTTTTACATATATACATACATCGCCTCCAAAAATGGTCATACATCCTATAGATAGGGTCTTGCACCATGTGACACACTTAAATAGAATCATCTGCTGCATCAGCATTTTGACCTTTCTGTAAGCCCCCCAAAAGTCAAACCAAACAGAGAGGAAATAATGGTGTACAAATATATAGCTGAATTACTTATTTCCTAAATAATAAAATCTTCAACAAATGCTGCAGCTAGAGTGGTCTTCAACGAGCCGAAGAGAGCACGCGTCACTACCTGAACTCATTACTTCAGACTTATGTGCCATCCAGAAACTTGCGCTCTGCAAGCGAGCGGCGTCTTGTGGTGCCATCTCAAAGAGGCACAAAATCTCTTTCTCAGACCTTTACCATGACTGTTCCCTGCTGGTGGAATGATCTGCCTAACTCAACCAGAGCTGCTGAGTCCGTAGCCATTTTTAAGAAACTGCTGAAGATGTATCTTTTTCGGCAGCACTTGATCCAGTAATATGAACACTTTCTTCGCTATCTAACTTATATATATATATATATATATATATATATATATATATATATATATATATATATATATATATATATAGCACTTACATACTGTTGTTACATACTTACATGCTAGTTTAATTGCTTCTATTGTTTCTCATTTGTAAATCGCTTTGGATAAAAGCGTCTGCTAAATGAATAAATGTAAATGATGCACTGATTCTGGATGTACTGGCGCTTGTTGTATATGTGTGTATGCAATGTATCTTTCCCCGCTTTCGGGGCTTGCCGTAGATGTGCATGGGTCATGTGCACTTGGTACTGGAGTGTTGCAGGTTTTCTTTAAAGTTAGTGATCTGACGTGTTCTATAATAAAGTGGAGAAGACTGCTATCATTTATAGTTTTCTTATTTCTGAAGTGTTAGGCAAACCCTGTATGAATGCTTGGTCACATTGGTGGCAGCAGTGTTTTGATTTTTTTTTTGCGTTTACTTGGTCCAGTGTTACGACGGGTGTTTAACTAGTTAGTTTAGTGGAAAGTTCTTAACTGAGTTGGCACGCGCGGGTTCAACGGCCATCATGTGGTGTAAAGGCGATGATGATTTCTATTCGAGACGGGACTGCAACAAGATCCACAGGCACGTGAAAATCAAGCTGCCGCTGTTCCCTGCTGACGAGAAGCAGAGCTTTCTGTGCTGGGCACGGCAGTTCTAGGTCGCCGTCCGAGCGCTCACAGATGGAGATGGCCCTGCGTCGGTTAATTATGAGCTAGTGAGGATTCTGCCGACACGTTTAAGCAACGCGCCATTTCTTCTGTGGGACAGCCTTCCTAAAACTGTTCAGGCTGACTATACAGCTGTAAAGGATAGACTAAAGGAGGCTTTCGGGCAGAGGCAGTTTATGGGTCACTTCAGAGCCAGTTTATCAGCCCGCCCTCGTGCTCTGCGGGAAAGTTTAGAGTGGTATGCGGTGGAGATGAGCAGGTTAGTGGACGAGGCTTTACCTGAATATGGCGACAAGGCCCAATCTCTCTGGAAGAGTTTCGTTGTTTCTTGGCCAGTTTTGGATTCTGTGGTCAGAGCTAAATGCCATGAGCAGGGAGCAACAGATTTGGAGGAGGCCGTGATAATTGGTAATAATGATGGTGGTGCAGTGGCTGCTGTTCACTCTATTACTGATAATGGAGGACTATACAGAGCAGTGGATAGATTGACAGAAGAAATTAGATATATCTAATTTCTTCATCCAAGTGCCTCAGTTCCATTCTTATATCTAATTTCTTCATCCAAGTGCCTCAGTTCCATTCTTATAAGAATGGAACTGAGGCACTTGGATGATTGAAAACCAAAGACTGTAATCCAGTGTGAGTTCTAGAGCAGGGGTTTTCAAAATGTGGGGGGCGCCAGAGCATGCCAGGGGAGGCGCGGAGAGTGGTAAATGATATTAATAATAAATTGATTCTATTGCACAGATGGATGAATGCGAAATATGCTTGATGCTAGCTTTGCGATTATATGTGAAGTTCGCCAAACATCATGATTTTGAGGCGGAGGATGACGAAAAGTGCCATCATTGCAGCCTGCGCATATGCTTCAGTTATTGTGTGCGAGAGAGATCTCAGGACTGGCGGGAGCATATTGTTTAAATAATGGCTTTAACGAGGAGTAGTGGGTCTGAAATTTTGGGTAAGTTGTGTCAAAGGGGACTTTGAAAACCCCTGTCCTAGAGCAATGGATGAGTGGAATGGAGGCCACTCTGTCGAGTGGAATGTGTCTTTGGGGGCCGTGGATGCCAGTCACGTGTCCTTGACTCGATTGCTCCTGTCTGCCTCGCTGTGACTGCTGCTGGCTGTGAGTTTGTTTGCTTCGACTAAGCCTCGTATTAGCTTCGTATTTCCTTCTGTTTTGAACCATCATTTACTATAATTTCTAGTTGTTTATACTACTAAATAGTTTACCCAACATTTCAGATTAAACTGACATTGCTAGCTTCTGTTATTGGTAGCACAACACGCTAGTAACTCACTAGCCTGTTAACGCACCACCCGTGCGCCCAGTTATTTTCTCTCGCGCTCCTTTGAGTTCATATAAGCCCAGGTGAGTAAGAATCAGTCAACAAACACGGTGAATAATGTCTTGTCCTGTTATTGTCACATGCACTTCATGTCACATGTTTACCATAGCCTTCTCTGTCGGCAATATAGGATTTATATGTGATAAATGCAAGGAGACAGTCAGGCTGACGAAGAAGATTTCAGAACTAGAGACACGCATCCAAACTTTAATCGAGAATAGTAAGAAGAGTGCTAGAGCTTTAGATACCATTTTGGATGCGCCTAGCCTAGTGAACTCTTTACATCATTTGGTTCCGGCTGAAGTAGAGCCTGTGCAGCAGGGCAGATGGGTGACAGTGAGGGATCGCTCTAGTCGCGGATCAAAAAAACACTTTTCCGTTCCGATAACAAATCGATTTCCCCCGCTCAGTGAAAAACCCACTGAGAATTATGCTGATTGTGCCCTGGTAATTGGTGATTCAATCACACGGAACGTGAAAATAGACACCAGCCACTAGTCACATGTTTGCCGGGAGCCAGAGCGCCTGACATCAAAGCAAATTTAAAAGTGCTGGCTAATGCTAAACGTAAATTCTCTAGGATTATTATTCACGTCGGCACTAATGATGTTCGACTCCGCCAGTCGGACATCACCAAAATTAATATTAAAGAGGTGTGTGAACTCGCAAGTACGATGTCAAGCACTGTAATTTGCTCTGGCCCCCTTCCTGTTTGCAGGAGTGATGAGATAGTTAGTAGATTGTGTTCACTCAATGGCTGGCTGTCTGGGTGGTGTCCTTGAAATAATATAGAATTCATAGACAATTGGAAAAGTTTTTGGGGCAAACCTGACCTGTTGAAAAGAGATGGTATTCATCCCTCCTGGGATGGTGCTGCTCTTCTCTCTAGTAATTTGGCTCATAGTCTTAAGGCGGGCGTACACAGTGCGATTTTTGCTGTTTTTACGAGCTCGCAGATAATTTTTCACTCGGGAGAAATTGAGTGGAAATCAGTGATGCTCGCATGGTCGCGGCTCGCAGTGTGTGAGAGGAATTACGAACCGAGCCGAGCACGTTACGAGCACCTCTCAACCTCCCGATCATTTTTAAACATGTTTAAAAAATTCGGGGAGTCGGCCCCATTTTTAACCAGTTTATAGGCTGTCCCCTATTGCCAAATCATACTCTCTCTCTCTCTCTCTCTCTTCTCTTCTCTCTCTCTCTCTCTCTCTCTCTCTCTCTCTCTCTCTCTCTCTCTCTCTCTCTCTCTCTCTCTCTCTCTCTCTCTCTCTCTCTCTCTCTCTCTCTCTCTCTCTCTCTCTCTCGTTTTTATGTTGAACGGAATGGCTGCTGTTATCTGCTTTTCAACAAATCATTTGCACACACATTTGTCATTTTTCTATCTTAATCTATTGCCTGCAACATTGAAAGCTTCGGTCTCTGTGTTTAGCGCGAAAGCTCACGTGATTGCCGCCGGCTCGGGATAAAATTTGTGCAGGACAGTTGTGCCGTGTACCAGCTGCTTTGACGCGATTATCAGTTTAACTGACTCGTAACGTGTGCAATATCTCACGACCTCCCGAATGTCCGAACCGTGTATGCCCGCCTTTAGAGATAAAACATGACAATCTGGGGCTCAGGTCAGGAAGCAGACAGACTGGCTTAACCCAACCGTCTGCTAGCGGCCTCACGTCACCAAGGTCAGATAAATCCTATCACATAGAGACTCTTTCACCTAAATATAGAGACTCTGTCTGTTCCCCGAATTTGGAAATCCAAAAAACGTTCAAACCCATCTAAGGTTAAAAATTTAATTGATGTTCAACAAATAAAAGACGGATATAATACAGATGAGCAAATGATAAAGCTTGGGTTGCTGAATATTCGATCTCTTCAAAAGCGCTAATAGTTAATGATATGATTTCAGATTATAACCTAGATGTGCTGTTTGACAGAAACCTGGCTAAAACCAAACGATTACATTACGTTTATAAACATGAACCTCGTCTGAAACGCAATCTTGTGGGGTTGACTAAATTACAGCAACACCTCCTTTGCTTTAAATTATAGTAATATTTTCAAAACCACTAAGAAATCTAGTTTTAAATATAATTCTTTTGAAGTGCTGGTGCTTAATTTAAAAATATATAGTGTAAACAATGAATCACGTTTGAAAATTCTGCTGGCTACTGTATACAGGCCACCAGGGCACCATACAGACTTTATCTGCAGCCAAGACTAATTCTGATAGAAAGTCCACAAATTCTTTGATAAAGTACTAATTGTTGGTGATTTTAATATACACATAGATAATGAAAAAGATGCATTGGGTTTGGCATTTAAATACATTGTAAACTCAATTGGAGTTTGACAACATGTGTCAGGACCTACTCGTTGTAATCATACTCTAGATCTAATACTATCACATGGAATAGATGTTGATGCCGTTGAAATACTGCAGCAGAGCGATGACATCTCAGATCATTATCTAGTCATGTAAATTACATTTAGCCAAGGCTGCAAAGCTGACTCTGTGTTATAAATACGTTAGACCTATAACTTCTGCCACTAAAGATTGCATTATCAATAATCTTCCTAATCAGTTTCATCTCAGCATCCCGGATAGCTTAGAAGAACTTGATATTGCAACAGAAACTTTTAACTCTCTCTTTTACAGCACGTTAAACACAGTTGCTCCGCTGCGCTTAAAGAAGATTAAAGAACATAGTCCAACGCTGTGGCACAACGAGCACACTCAGGCCCTTAAGAGAGCAGCCAGAAAAATGGAGCGAAACTGGAAGAAAGCAAAACTAGAGGTATTTCGCGTTTCATGGAAGGAGAGCTCGATTGCTTACAGAGAGGCTTTAAAAGCTGCTAGATCTGCTTATTTTTCAACCCTATTAGAAGAAAATAAACACAATTCTAGGTATTTATTTGAAACAGTGGCTAAACTAACGAAAAAGAAAGCTTCAAGCCCAGAAGTTTCCAAACAATATAGCAGTAATGACTTTATGAACTTCTTCACTTATAAGATCGATAATAGCAAGGACAAAATTATAACTATGCAACTGTCTAATACTAGCCTGGGAAAACCCAGACCACTTCCGGCAAATTTAGATTTGCTCTGCAAGTGGGTCTGGCAAAGAGCCCATTGAAACCCATTTCCAATCCGTCGAAATCGCAGCACCAATCAGAAACGTTGGGCCGGGCTTTACACGATGACGACAGAGCAGAGACGGTGACGCAGATTTTGTACATTACAAAGATGGATGCCGCCGTGGAACATCACAACATCACTCGTTCGAATCAGCTATCGCGTCTGTTTCAAGCGTTTTAAAATTGTCATTTTCGTTAACACAAACGGAGTATTGCTGAGAGTCTCGATGTTTCTCCGTCGCTCTGCATACGTCATGTCATTCATCGCTCTGATTGGTTTTAGATCTATTCGACGTCCGTTGGTGACGCCCCTGTGGAAATGAATTTTCTATGGAGCTTTGCCAGACCCTAACTCAGTTACAACTGAGAGTGGTCTGGGTTTTCCCAGGCTAGTCTAATACAGTATCGCATCAGGAATTGCATTGTAGTCTCCCTGAGGTAAAATTTGATTCATTTGTTGCTATAGGAGAGGAAGAATTTTGCAAACTCGTCAAACCATCTAAATCGACAACTTGTATGTTAGACCCTATACCGACTAAGCTGCTGAAAGAGATGCTTCCAGATGTCATAGATCCTCTTCTTAATATCATTAATTCGTCTGTGTCTCGATACGTACCAAAAACCTCTATGATTAAACCGATTGTTAAAAAAACGCAACTTGATCCTACAAAATTTGTCAATTACAGGCCGATCTCGAATCTGCCTTTTCTGTCGAAGTTGTGAGGATACTGCTTTTTCTAATATCTGTTTTTTTCTGGGAGACACATCTCTTTGACCTAGCATTCACATAACTGTTAGGCTGCATAGATTAGGTCAGCCGGAACTGGGAACACTTCCCATAAATTCTGATGTACTCGGTACATCATAAGAAGAAGAACATCTACGCTAATTTTAGTGTCTTTGTTTATCCCGAGGTTTTCCCGCAGCCTGGCGGATCCAGGCCGTATCCAGATCTGACGAAGGACCTTCGCCTGGACCCGATGACAACGCAGCACTGAAGTGCCAACTAGCCTCTCCCTATGGAGGATCCCTTTACCACTCTACAGATAAAGCATTGTTGAAAATTTGCGTATCTACCCCGTAGTGATACAATAAAATTCTGTATCAAATGTATAGGCAGGACAAGTGGTTTGTATAGGCTTGGTTTGTAGAGAATTACAAACATGCGCACATATATTCAAACGCACATAACTATAGAATTCATTCTTGATGCGCACGTGAGCGCCATCAGCGTTTCTCACAGATTCGCGTTTAAAGTCTGTAGAGAGAACGGTGTCGTCTTAGCGGCCCCTAATTTAATAACAAATTATCCTTTCGACGGAAGTGAATCAATCAAAACTAACTTTAGCTGGAAAGTAACATTATTCAAGAACCGCTATAAAGCCAAAACAATCTGTTACCTTAAATGATACGTTTATCTCTGTAAAGCAGCTTTGAAACAATTTACATTGTTAAAAGCGCTATATAAATGATGACTTGACTTGACATAAAGCATTGTGGAAAATTTGCGTATCTACCCCGTAGTGATAATAAAATTCTGTATCAAATTTATAGACAGGACAAGTAGTTTGTTTAGGCTTGGTTTGTAGAGAATTACAAACATGCGCACATAACTATAGAATTAATTCTTGATGCGCACGTGAGCGTCATCAGCGTTTCTCACAGATTCGCGTTTAAAGTCTTTGAGAACGGTGTCGTCTTAGCGGCCCCTAATTTAATAACAAATTATCCTTTCGACGGAAGTTAATCAATCAAAACTAACTTTAGTTGGAAAATATCATTATTCAAGAACCGCTATAAAGCCGAAACAATCTGTTACATTAATTTATACGTTTATCTCTGTAAAGCAGCTTTGAAACAGTCTACACTGTTAAAAGCGCTATATAAATGATGACTTGACTTGACTTCCCTACTATATAGTAGGGGAAAAGAGTAGGCGAGTGAAAAAGTATGTACGAATCATAAGAGTAGGCGAGAATTACCTGGGTGACGTACTAATTATCGCGAGATTCGGACGTACATATAGTAGGAGAAAACAGTGCGTAAAAGAATAAGTATAACAGTATGTTCGAAACATCAGTATTCATAAAAGAGTAGGCGAGAAGTTCCCGGATGGCTTACTGCTTCAGCACAGATTCACGAGGGCAGTCCGAGGAGTACTCTTCTATCCCTGGAGGTCACGGGAGAGCATACGTCATTATCAAACATCGCAGAGATCAGCGGTCTCAGGTCGGTTTCAAATGGGAGTAAACGCGGTTCCTTTTGTTAAAATTTCATGTGTTGAACTACTGTAGAGTAAACTGTTGAATTGTTGAAGGTGTGAAGACGTTACACAGTATAGTATAATTGTGATTTTGCTATAAAAATACGTTTTATTATGTATAGCTAACAGGGGAGCTCCAGTAAGGACACGTAAGTTACGTCTCTAAAGTGGATTTACATAAACATATTAAAGACGCTTATTTTAAATGTCTATTTACATCTGACGTGCTCTTCTGCAATACTTATTGAAGATTTTCCTATCACAACATGAAATAGATATCTGAGTGATGTATGTGTGGGGGAGACCGGGGACAGTTGCAACTCTTTTTGCATTTGGCTCTGTTACTCGGAGACGGTTTGGATTAGACAAACCAATTTTTTATACAATAAACTTACATCTGTCGGGGACAATTGCAACACTGTTTGGGGATGGTTGCAACATGTTACAAATAGGAATATATGTCAGTTTTAGCTAAATGATTATTATCAAATATTTATTCATCAGCTTTGATTAATGTCAATTATAGATTTTTCTAGATGAATAGGCCTTATGTGCAGATGTAAATTATTCAAATTGATATCAAATACAGTAGGCTTTTAGTAAAATAAGAAGAATGGAACGATTTGTGAGGCAAATCACTTTTATTTAGCCTGACATGTAAAACGTTTTTTTAAACTATATTTTTTATTATCATTTTTCATTTTAGCAAAACAAAGGTTAACAATGTAATGTCAACAATATAACTGCATCTGGCATCTACTTTAACGATAACTTTACAGCAATAACTCTCATTTTAACAACTGTCAAAACTGTAATATCAACAATAATATAATACTCTGGATTCAGTCAGTCACAGTTGTACAAATTATGAAAGAACTTTTAAAATGTTAAAAATACTGCTATGTGGTCTGTTTTTATATTTATGCATTGTACGGGTTGCAACTGTCCCCTTACCTGTCAGCCATGATAAAACCTCATGTGCTAGCTTAACAAGGTGGCATTGAAACATGTTAACCATATTAGCTTAAAGTTAACATATCACTCATTTAAACCATATAAGTTTGAACTGAATCACAAAAAACAAATTACAGCATTTTAACAAAAACAAAGCTCAAGAAAATAAATACTTTCATACCCCAAAAACAGTTTTTTTTTAATAAATCCTGGAGCAGCTCAGGAATCTCCTTGATGTTTCTCTGCAAGGGAGGGGCATCCAACTGAGCATGTGCAGTGTGAGTGTCATCACTCTAGCTTCTTTCTGATTGAAGAAAAATGACATGTTGCAACTGTCCCCGGTCTCCCCTGGTATTATGTAGAACAAATCTATAAAGTAACTAAACATAAGTTATCTATTTTATTTGTCCATTAGTATTGTTGATAAATTGAGGAACATTTATGTTGGATAAAAAGTTAAAACAACCTCAACATGTAAATGTAGTGTCGAGCTCATAAATCACAGAGGTTACGGGAGTCTTGTCTGGATGTTACAGGGACAGAAGAACAGATGTGTGTTTATCCGGTGGAGAGTGGCTCATGAAGCTGAATGCTGCATCAAAGGCTTTTGAGTGAGTATACTACAGAAATGAATAACTATTTCAATATTAAGTTGTAGTTTATTTTAATTATTGTAATTTCAAACACTCCACCGGCCCTTATTGCCTCAGATTGTGAAGCATAACACATCACGCAACAACTTCAGGCACGAAGGAACGGCTCACCTCTGGCGGTCCGCTGGTTCATCAGAATAAAGCCGCAGAATGGGAACCGCAGTGCTTATGGCAGTAGATGTGGTTCAGTGCCTGTAGCCATGATTGTAGTTTAAATAAAGCTTTGTTTCATGTGTTGACTTGTATATGCATTTGTTCATTGTATGATGGATGGTGACTTTCATTCATTCTTTTACTCATTTATTAATATTTCTCATTGTTGTCAGTAAATAAAATATAGTTATTTAATTAATTAATGCTTTAATTGTTTGAATGAAAATGTAGATATGTACACATCTAGAGTGTATCCATGCATAGCTATGTCATATGACATACATTACATTTTGTTTGTTTTATTGAATTATATCATTGTCAGTAAAAAGTAATACAACCAAGTATTGGTCAGCATTTATTGTTGTTATTATTGTATGTTTTGGGGTGGGATAGCAATGCAATTCATTCTGGGGTAATATTAATTTTTAATATTAATGATACGAGTATAAAATCAAAGGAGAATACACAGCTGCCCAACGTCTCTTTTTCTGAGGATGTTTTTTGTTGTTTTATTGAATCCATTCTTTCCTTTGCCTTTGTGAGTTGGTTTGGGCCCCTTACGCTTAAAAATAAGAACTGGCTGCAATATATAGTTGGAGTGTGTGGCAAAATTTCCCACAACCCTCTGACAGACTTAAATTCTATACATGAGACAAGGACCCTCAAGAAAGCACAATCAGTCTTGGCTGACCCAAGTCACCCCCTGAACAGCTGCTTCATTTTGTTGTCGTCGGGCCGCAGATTTAGTCTGCCTAAATGCAGGACCAACAGATACAAAAACTCTTTTGTCCCTGCTGCTATAGGTTGTTTTAATAAGTCAATGTGAGCTGTGGACTTCTGTGTAGTATATATTTATTATGTTTTGATTGTATGGTTGTTGTTTTGTATAATTTGTGTGTTACTTATGTCTTATGTCTTATGCTGCTGCACAACGAATTACCCCATGGGGATAATAAAGACACCTTGAACCTTTGTGCAGACATTACAAACGCTGAGGAAAACCGTTCTAGGGCTGTTGAGTTACTGATGTTATGAGGTATATTATATATCATGGGTTTGCATACATAATGAGATTTTATACACAGGAAAAAATAACCTACAAGGCTGAATATCTTAATATATATTTTTTTAAACAATTCATTATAATACATTTAAAAAAATGATTTATTTTTTGTTATTTATAGGCCTGAGGGATGAAACGAGAATTAAATTCAACAAGAAAAAACAAAAAGCAGTAAGCCACTTTTGCTTGTGGATGAAAATGTTTGGATATAAAATAAATTAACATATTCAAGAGATGACAGTTTTGGGATTTCGTTATAAAAATAAATAATATCGTTAAGGATAAAACGGTGGGTCACATTAGTAGGGTTAAATATAAGAAAATCAACCCTAAATGTATTCACAAAATAAATGGGCAGCAGTTTCTTCAAAAAGACCATAAAATGAGCAAGTTTAATCAATATCAAGATATTTACAGATAGATGAATTAAACGTGTCATTCAAATCTTTTAAGTTGTTGCACTTGTGATAACGCGTCGTAGGTCACATGATAACGTCAACTGGCAGATGTCCGGTTCGCATTCATACTTAACGAGATCAGGCTATAAAGTACCTACTCTTTTAGCGCTCGTTAAAGTAAGTACTTATTGAAATGAAGTACCTACTCATTGAGTATGCGGTTTCGAACGCAGCATATTGGGTTTCAATTCACTAGAATAATCGAATGTATCCAATGATACAAAAACCCAAGTGTAAACTATTCAGCATGGACTACTATAATAACATCTTCAACACAGTATTTAATTAATGGCAGTTTATTGTCCAAGTAAACAGGGTTGTTGTGATCAGAAACTACCAACACAATGGACAGTGCATGTTATCACGCTCTCTGTACTAAAGTTATAGATAAAATGCATTGTTACAACATGCCTATTTCAAACCTCCCACCCCAAAAAAATAATAATAATTTGACCAATAGAATTCTCTTTGCCCTCTTTATTTGAAGATCCATACATGACCCTCAAAACAGATTTCAAACATCGTGTTAAAACATACAATAAATCAAAGTGTGCACTACCTAGTAAAAAATAAATTACTGAGGAATGTAACAAACACAGAACATGTGTGCACTGTAATTGCTTTTGACTAATAATATCAGCTGGATTAGCTAAAACATCCAGCTCTGCCATAAGCAAAATAAACAGTACAAATGAAAGTAATAATATTTTAAACAAGACAAAGCAACTTTATTATCTGAAAGTGACTAATAGCAGCAGTTGTTGTTCTCTACTGGGGGAAAGAAGGGGGCATGGGGAATGGAACCATGGGCTGTGGTGGCTGCTGGGACGGTTGAGGAGGATTAAATGGGTACTGTGGGTGGTTTATCCCATTCTGGACCTGAGCCAGATTACCCGGGAAGGACTGATTCTGGAAAGTTTGATTCCCAAAGGCAGAAACTGAGTTTGCTGTGTTGTAGCTGGTCTGTCCATTGCCACCATAGCAATTACCATAGCTACTGCTGCTATTGTTACTTTTGTCATAGCTGCTGCCTCCATAGCCACCATTCTGCACTTTTGGTCCACTACCATAACCCCTGTCACAATCCTTATCTCTGTAACTACTGAAATCTCTCCTACCCCCACTAGAATACCTATCTCGACGATCGTCCTTATAGCCACTGCGACCACCACGGGATCGACCTTTAAATTGAGGGGGAAAAAGGGTAATTATTATGTCATTAATCTCAGGTTTCTAAAATGTTCTGTGTTAATTAGCAGCCTCACCTCCTCTGTCCTCTGCCATCTGGATCAGTTTTGGGTTGATGGCCTGGTTTGCCTCTCGGAGGACAGAGATTAGGTCGTTGGCCTGTTTCATGTTGTTGGGAGTAAAGAAGGTGTAGGCTGTGCCTGTTTTTTGACTGCGAGCTGTTCTTCCAATGCGATGAATATAGTCTTCAGATGAGTTAGGGTAGTCATAATTGATGACAAATTTGACATCTTCCACATCTGTAAAATGTTGCAGTGTGGCAAAAAGGATTGCAGCAAGATTTTGCACACCACAACAGCCAGACCAAAAAACAAAAAAAGTTAGCAATGAGTACATTAAACAACTGAATGGAATCTGGGCTGAAAAAAAAGTTAATAAATAAATTTAAACAGATGACACTTTCTGACTCCTTGGGAAGACTACTGTGAGAAGAGAGAAACGATGCACACTCCATTTACAAAAAATAAACAAAAAACAAAATGAACCTAAATGCGTTCCACCCTCCCATTTTTTACTAGGGCTGCACGATAAACCACAATTAACATGAAATCGCTTAGTGCGATTATGAAATCGCAAATGCTGTGATACTTTTTTAAGCACAGCTTGTCAATGAACCAGGGATCTGTGATCAGTACTAAATGCTGCTCCATCTGAAAACACTGCGAGTTTTGAGTTGCTTATAACGTACATATTAAAAAGCAACATGCATCAAATATCTTCCCAAACATATATGAAGCATTTATGAACCTCTTGTCCAACAAGAGACAACATTTACATGTTTCACAAGTTTTTACTCCAAACTCACTTCATAACATCAGTTGAGTGTTTGAAAATATTCTTTAGTGAGATGATGCTTCTTACACAGAATAAGACACACAACATATTTCTATACAGTAATAAAGGCCATGTCGATCAGCATTGAAGTATAAATATACTTTATCATCATGAAAATATGAATCAACTCGGATAAACCATATATTGTCGTAGTTGTGTGTTTATTAGTCATGTTTAATCAAAGCGTTGATTCAGCTACAGCGATAGTATGATCCCAAAAGGGATTTCCTGGAATGGCGTGCGTTATCATACTTCTGCGGTGCATATTTGAAGTTTCTGTGCGAGAGCGCCCTCTGGCTTTAAGATGGAGCATCATTTACTACTGACTACAGAGCAGTGCTTCACTGAGAAATCGCAAAACTAAAAGATTGCAACCTTTGCCAAATCACGTGCGGTTTAGTTTCGATTATTTGTGCAGCCCTATTTTTTTTTTTACAATAAGTTTTTTAGTTTGTTGAACAATGTCTTACCATTAAGGAGTATGCCACAATGTGCACAGTCGCCTCCTCATGTGACGATTGAGGACTGTTGGGTTGGTTTTGGTTCTATAGGTCCTTTCTCAGCAGCACACTCATTAGAAGCTTGCTAATAAAGGCTGCACTGCTTAGTCTTGCCCAGACCCAAAAGACCAGTGCAAATTTCATGGCACCCACAAAACCAAAGTTCAAAAACAAACAAAAACCTAGTGATATCCAACCCATCTGCACAAGCTATCAAAGACGTATCATCATATCCCTCATCACAGTCTCGTCTAGGCAAGATCTTCCCAGAAGCCAGTGTTCACTTGAGAAAATGTCTCTCGTTGGCAGGTCTCGACATGACTTTTTAAAAAACGCAGGCGAGGGAGGAACATCCAGCTTAGAAAATTTAGCTGAGCATTTTGTTTAAAATAAAGCTTTATGCTCCACTGTCTACAGGCGTCCCAGAGCTCCTCACATGTGCCAGTTGTCACCAATTGCGGTAAGAGGAAAATAAACTAGCTTTCTCCATTTCATGAACACCAGTGCTTTGTATAAAGAAAAAAAGCAACTAATTGGAAAAGCTTTTTTTTTTTTTTTTTGCATTTTGCTAACACCCCATGCTTGGACAAGCTCAGAACGAAAGAATCTGCCCAAATCTCAAACAAATGTCTTGCCATTCAGTGCTTTTACAAAATGCATGCGAGGCAAAATGGTAAAACCAGCAATAAGCCTTTTTTTTCATTATTTTTGTAATTTGAGATGGAACATGACTCGAGATGGTACTGGTGAACTTAAAAGGCATAAAATACATGGACAGAGAACAGAAGTATATATAAACGAGTTATAAAAAGGCTTAGCCACACTGCCTTATTGAAGATGATACTGGCACACAGAGCTCAGCTTGGACACAGTCACCTCTCTATGCGACTGGGTGGCAGCCAGTCACCAAGTTCCAATACTCCTCCTTCCTGCTCTGCTGGCCTGGAGTTGTCATGCCTAGGCCCTGCCACAAAGACTCCACCTTTAGGTGAGAAAAACTCAGAGAATGCATAGAGAAGTTAAAGAAAGCAAAGCACTTTCTTTAAAAGTAAAACTTTGTTGGCTCTTAAGAGAGGACGCTAAGAAAGGTGTCATCTTGGAAGGTACTGACCTAATCCACGTGAAGCTACATCTGTTGCAATCAGGATGCAGGCCTTCCCATACTTAAACTCTAGAGAGAAAAAAAAGAGGTAGGAAAAAAGAGAGGAACATTCAGAGGTCAAAGACAGTTTTACTTGATATACAAATTAACCCTTTAATTTCTAAAATTTAACAAAATATAGAGTGTAGCATTCATTGGTGTCGTCAAAAGTACCATTACTCTGGTACCAAGTTGACACCGAATTTGTACAAAAAAAAAAACAATGTCTATCAGCCAGTAAAAGATCCAGACCATAAATGTAGCTGGGGTAGATTCTGGGTTGAGCACTAGCTTAAGCTACATGGTTAATATAATTAATATACAATTATGATTATCCTGAAATAAGACAAAAGACTTATGGTTTTGGAATAACCTGAGGGTGAGTAATTGACAGAATTTCCATTTTTGGGCAAACTAACCCTTTAACTAATACTGACAAGTTTGTTTGTTTCCCATGAATATTTTAAAGGTAAATTGTATAAGGAAAAAGACTACATAAAAAGGTTCAAATTAAAATGAACAAATTCACGCAAGCCGACATTGCAAAAAAATGTCAGCAGCAAGCAGCAATTTTATTTTGAGGCCAAGCACAAACACGATAAGTCATGCTGTAACGCTGTAGATAGACGAAGCAGGATCCACATGCAGCAGCTTTATTAGCTCAACTCAAAACTAGACAGACTTAGACTTGGGAACGGGAACGGGAACAGGAACAGAACGAACAAACAACATTACAAAGTCAAGAACCCACAAACACTGAAACAAGACACAGGGTTTAAATACAGAGACTAACAAGCTAAACAAGATAACAAGGGGGCGTGGCTAATCTGAAACACCTGGGGAAACTAATCAACATGACAGGGAACTGCAAAACATGGGACAAGACAGGGGAACACAGGTTGAAATCATAACATAGCCCCCCACTTAAGGAGCGAATTCCAGACGCTCCTCAACAAAAAAAAACAATAGTCCAGGAGGGTGGTGGAGCGGAGGCGTACCCGGGGGTGGGATGGAGGGCCAGGCCCGTGGAGCGGAAGAGGGCCTGGAGACTGCGGTAGGATGGGAAGCCAGAGCGGAGCAGGCAGTGCAGGCGGCCAGGGAGGAGACGACCCTTCAGGCGGCCAGGGCGGAGACGACCCTTCAGGCGGCCAGGTCGGAGACGACCCTTCAGGCGGCCAGGGCGGAGACGACCCTTCAAAGCGGCCAGGGCGGAGACGACCCTTCAGGCGGCCAGGGCGGAGACGACCCTTCAGGCGGCCAGGGCGGAGACGACCCTTCAGGCGGCCAGGGCGGAGACCACCCTTCAGGCGGCCAGGGCGGAGACGACCCTTCAGGCGGCCAGGGCGGAGACGACGGTTCAGGACTGCAGGGTGGACCAGACAGTTCAGGAGGCCATGGCAGCGCGGCCTCCATGGTCCTGTCAAGGGACCTCCTGCCCCCACCCAAAATTTCCTTGGGGGCGGCTATGGAGTTATGGGCAGGAACAGACACCGGCTCTGGAACAGGAACAGACAGCGTGGCGGTGGCCATCTTGTCCGAAGACTCTGGAACAGGAACAGACAGCGTGGCGGAGGCCATCTTGTCCGAAAACTCTGGATCGGCAGAAGCGACGTGAACAGTCTCTGGATCGGCAGAAGCGACGTGAACAGTCTCTGGATCGGCAGAAGCGACGTGAACAGTCTCTGGATCGGCAGAAGCGGCGTGAACAGTCTCTGGATCGGCAGAAGCGACGTGAACAGTCTCTGGACTTTTCTTGCAGCATGCAGGGCTGAAATGTGCTTAGCAACCCATTCACTCTTGGTAGTCCCCTCTAGACCCGGTGCTTTGTCAATTAACACTGAGGGCAGATTAGGATTTTGCCCAAACACCAGCTGATGTGGACTGTAGCCATGGACACTTTGCATACAGTTCTTTGCCATCAAAGCCCAGTCCATTGCAGTGCTCCAGTCACATTCAGTACTAGCTTTCACTTTCATTATGATCTCAGTTAGGGTTTGATTATGGCGCTCCAACAGCCCATTGCTCCAGGGGCTGTAGGCAGGTGTTGTCTTAACTTCAATATTAAAGTTCTCAGCCATGTCTCTCATTTCTTCATTATTAAACTCGCCACCATTGTCACTGAATAGCTTTTGCGGTGGGCCATGTACACTGATCCAATCGTGGATAAAACGCTTGACAATTTCAGAAGCCCTCTTGGTGGTGAGGACACTACCAGCACTAAAACGAGTAAACTGGTCAATAATGTGTAGGTACCAGACCCCTGGCTCAAGCTCGTGCAAATCTATAGCAACTGTTTCATTATACGTAGATGCCAGTGGTAATCCGACAGCAGGTTTTGGTTTGGTTCTACAGTATTTCTGACACGCTTCACATTGGTTTATGATCTTTTGCAACAGGCTGGGGCATTCTGCATCCTTGTTGCCAGAATTATTCATCAGTCTTAGTAGTTTGTCTGCAGAGGCATGCCCGAACTGTTTATGAAGCTTTTCCAAAACTTTCATCTTCTCACTTGTGTTCATCTTGTCTGTGATTGACAATATTTCATCTTCAACCGTTAATATCTGATCAGAGTGAGCAGGATTTTTATTTTCATTGTCCACAATGTTCACACAATAATGTCCAGAGCTTGTAAAGTCTAGTTTGACCAGCTGGTTGAACATTACTGCACTGTCATTTTCCATGTCCAGAACGGTCCCTGCCCTTTTTAATGATGTCTTACTCAAAAGCAGGGGGATGTTTACAGGTACCACTTCTGTTTCAATATTACACTTCATGTTGCCAATCTTTGCAGAAATCTTGACTCTTTTTCCTGAGTAAACTACTTTTCCATCTCCAAACTTGAAAGGCCTGTGACTTTCTGCTTCTGTTTCTTTCATCATCTTTACACTTTTCTTCTGTAACACAGTACTGTAGTTGTCAAGCCACTCTTGTCCACAGACTGTCCTAGTACAAGCAGTGTCTATTATCGCTGAGCCAAAACATTCGGTCATGAATATTTCTGCATCTGTCGGTGATTCTTTGGTGTACAGAGTAATATTACACTCTTCCATGTCAGTTTTGTCTTCTGTAATCTTAACACTCTCACCTTTATGTGGACAATCTTTGACCCAGTGATATGTACTTTGGCACACTGCACATTTCGATCGCCGTCCGTACTTATCTAGCGGGTTAGTACCGGGCTGTGGAGTTTTCTGATGAGCGCTTTGCTGCCAGGACTTACTTTTTTGCCGTCGCTGCTCTGTCACAAACACGGACTCCTGGCTAATACTTTGTGCTGCCGCGCTCGTTTTTCCGCCAAATATTCTCTTCAGAGCGGACTTCATCGAGGCATAAGTTAAGTCAGTGCATGCAGTTATAGCCAACTGCCTATCCGTCGTATCCAAACACGCAGTGTCCAAAAGCTTAAAAGCTAAAACTGCGTCGGGTAGCTCCATGTTGTACTTTTTCATCCGAGAATAGCGCTGTTCGAAATCAATAATATAGTCCGCCATGGACATGTTCGCTTCTTTCATAATCCGGTCGAAATCTGAGTAAGCATCGTAGATCCTGTCCTTTTCCTCTTTAAGGAACAAAGCAACCAGTTTCGCTAACAAAGTGGTCATTCCAGTGTCTTTATTTAGATCATCTACCGGGATTTCCATCGCCGTATCCCACGCCCTTCCTGATAGCACCAGGGTGACGGCAAGAGCTTGTTTTTTTTACTCCAAATCGGTAACTCTGGTCCAAATGTTGACTTCATTCTTCCAGCTTTCGTAGGATTTTCCTTCTTCAAACGTTGGTGGAACCCTGTAGTTAGCAGCCATCCTCTGCTACCAATGTTAGCTCGAAAGATAACTCCACGTTTAGTTCAATAACATTTTTATTCCATCACCGCCATGGGCACACACTGGTACAAAACAAAACTAAAACCACTCTTCTTCGCTCCCCCGAAGAGGGGAAAACACCCCACACTTCCCCCGCAACAGTGCCCCCTTATGGCGAGATATTCCGTTAACATAACACACAGAAGTAACACCCACCATTCAGAACCCAGTCTCTTTCCTGCTGATTCTTGTCTCCATGAATCCCCATGGCAGGCCAGCTGGAAGACAGAATATTCCATCATAAGATAAAGTGACTAAGGTCATCCACAAACCCTCATAACTCATGCAGTACTGTGGTCTCTTACCCATCTCTCCTCATCCTCCTGGTCAACTCATCACATCTCCTCTTTGTCTCCACAAAAATTATTGTCTTATTCTCCTTCTCACTCATTATCTCCTCCAATAGCCGCAGAAGTCTGGAGAAATAAGTAACACCAATAATATTAATACAGTTGTTTTTGTAGTTTTAAAAAAAATGACACCCAGAATATTACTACAGTAACATTATACTATATTATAGTATATTATAATAATATAATAATAAATAAATGTAGAGCATCAGGCCAACTGCAAAAATTTGTATAAACTGCGGAGTGGAAAATTAAGTATACACCAGGCCTAAAGAGAGAGAGTGTACAGCTAGCAGATTGTTATGCAAAAGAAAACTCTTCAGGGTGATACTGGCGAGCAATGTGTCTCCGGGGTAATGCTGAAACCGACGCTTCACTTCATAGTAGGACTGTGCAAAAATATCGATACAGCTAACTATCCAAAAAAAAATTAACGATAGTGTATCGATATTCCAACCAATTTGTATTGATATTTTTTAATTATGTTTTAAAATGATGATAACATTTCATCAGATGTGTGTCAAACGACCTCCTCAGATCCTGTAGATCGCTGATCTACAAAGCTAACAGTTGCCCGTCATATACATTCAAATGGCCAATGTCTCAGAAGTAAGCGGGAGCGATCATGGCGGAAAATATAAGAGTGCCTCCAGCTTGCTGAGCCGACGTGTGGGTGCACTTTTGGCGCTTTTCCACTGCATGGTACGGTACGGCTCGGTTCGGTACGGCTCACTTATGGCGCATTTCCACTGCATGGTACGGTACGGCACGGCTCGCTTTAAATGGTACCACCTCTGTTGAGGTTCCAAGCGTACCGTACCGATACTAAATGTGACGTGAAAACACTGCAGATCACCGATTGGTCAGACAGAATCGTCACTTCAGCGTCATTGTATTTGCTACACTAAACCCGCTAGATTTAAATAGCCAGACAACAGCCAACGCAGTAGCACCTGTTTTTAGAGTATTTACTTGACAAAAGAAGTAAAAAAAATCAAACAAGAAATGACTGAATCGTGGTCAGTGGACGAGGTGCAGACGTTCCTCTCGTTGGTTGCCGAGGAGCGGATCCAGCGAGAGCTGGATGGGGCAACACGGAATGAAAAAGTGTTTCAAGAAGTAGCACAGCTCTTAGCCGCACACGGCTACCACCGGACCTACAGTGTAGGGACAAATTAAAAAAAACTAAAAAGTGACTACCGAGCCAGTAGAGGCGGCAACTATTAACGATCAGTCCCACCCACTTTGAAGCGGTACTAACTGTAGTGGAAAAGCAACCGAGCTAAAGCGAACCGAACCGTGCCGTACCGAGTCGAGTCGTACCACGCAGTGGAAAAGCGAAGCGAGCCGAACCGTTCCGCGCCGAGACGAACCGTACCGAGCCGAGCCGTATCACGCAGTGGAAAAGCGCCATTAGGTTTTAAAATAAGTCAGGGATTAATGAAATAGATAAAACAAATGTTGTTTGTAAGCTTAGCCAGGCTACACTAAAATATTCAGGAAACAACCAACTATCACTTAACACCACGCATATAAAATGTCGACACTGCAACCTCAGCTAAAATCAGTTGATTCAATGCAAACTACGCTGGATAATAAACACCAACAAGCTTCCGTCTACCTTAGCTCGTGCAAAGATAACGATGGTGCATTTCATTTGTAAGGATTTGTGGCCGTGTAGTGTGGTTGAAGTTACTGCTTTATTTGCTCATTTGTTATGCTGTTCAGTTCTTTGCATTTTGCATTTAAAGGTGGGGTATGTGATTTGCAAAACGGCCGGTAGATTTTGAAAATACACAACTCAAATGGTCCTACCTTCTTTCCTTTGACTCCACCCATTCAAAGAACATGGACCAATCAATGGTACGACCAATTGATTGACGCACTTACTGTCCAATGATTCTAGGTGGTCTTGGAAATGATTGGCTGGAGTTTTTTGAGTCCTGCCTGCTCCACAGATGATTAAATTGCTTAATTTTTATTTCAGTGCTTCTAACTCAGTGGCTGTAAGTGGGTTAGGAATAGGATTTTAAGTGATTTTGAAAAAATGCCCAAAAAAGAGAATTACATACCCCACCTTTAATAAAGTTAGTAACTGAAGTGTAGATTACATTTGTAAAATTATATGAAAAAGAAGATTGAAATAAATAATTAACTCTAAAAACTCAACTTTTATTTTTTTCAGGTTTGATTCTAATCATAATGTAACATTATTTGGGGGGGGGGGGGGGGGGGGGATCAGTACAAAAAATGCTAAACTTTGACAAAAAAATTTTTTTTTATTGTTATAATTGTGATTTCATAATATTTAGATATGAATCCAACTGGAAAAACTTATATTTGAAAGATATATTTCAGGTAGTCAAATAGCATATAGTGGAGCTCTATAGCCATCTAGAGGCTAAAATTATAATTTTTTACTTTTAAAACTACATTTTCCAAAATATGGGCAAAAATGTTACACTAAACCATGTAAAATTATCCATGTTCTCCCCATAAATTAAATTTAGAAATGTGGGTCTTTTATGCTCAAACAGCTCAAAAAGCTGTCCTCAAAAAACTGCACAAATGTGGAGTAAAAACATTAATAAACAGAGTAAAATTACATTTGTAATAAATCCCCCCAATATATCGCAATATGTATCGTGAAACATGTATCGCGACTTATATCGAATTGTGAGGCCCTTGCCAATACCCAACCCTACTTCATAGAGATCAATATATTGTTCAGCGCTGATGACAGTCATCTGAAATCCCCTTAACTGTGAATGGACACTACAATTGGGCTGGTTGATATGTAAAAAACATTGTGATATCCGATTATATTGTCTACCCAAGCCCCACACCCATCACATTATGGCGTTATTTTAATGACAAATGTTGAGAGCACATTGTTGTAATGCGAGAGCACATCCATGTAATGCACAAGCACAAATCTCTCCACTCACACTCGGATTTCCTTCGCTCTGACATAAAACTGGATGGGCGCTCTCAAATATACAGTGCTCTCTTATGAGCTGCCTCTCCTCTCACTCAGATATTGCATGTGCGCACCACTCGAAAATCTCTCCGTGTTCTTGCACTTGTAACACTTTCTATGAATCATGTACTTATAATGCATTATAAGGGAATTCTTAATGCATTTATAATACATGCATAATGCCTTATAAGCAACATTATAATATGTTGTATCATCTGATAAATTGTCATAACAAGTTACAATACATTATAATACTTACCTATTTGTGGTTATAACTTTTAAGAGTATAATGCATTATAACACCAGATGAAGGCCTTTGAAGACGTTTTTTTTATTCTTGAAGCCCTTCTCTCGCAGATGACGTCTTATGGTATTTTGGCTACAGTCAGCATCAGTAAGGGCCTTAATTTGGGTCGAGGATCGACCTGTGTCTTCACGGACAACCCGTCAGATCCTGCGGCTCAGTGCAGGTCAAATTTTTTTGGGTCTACCACTTGACTTTTTTGTCCCATAACTCTCAGGATCTTTTAAGAAATGTAAAATGACCGTCTTACTGCGTCCAACCTTTGCAGTGATGGCGCGTTGCGAGAGGCCTTGCTTGTGCAGCTCAACAATCCTGCCACGTTCAAAGAGAGAAAGCCTTTTTGCCTTTGCCATCAGGAGATCATGACAGTGTGACTGCCTGAAGAACAATGACACGAAAGCCATATTTTTGTGCAGATTTGACCTTTTTATGCCTATGGTCTTAAACTTTTGATCAGCAGATGAACAACCTGTTTAAGTTTAAATGCAGTTTTCAATAAATTGCCTACTCTATATTTTTTTGTGTCTTGCTCCTGTTTCTTCTTTTGGCATTTTGAAGCAGTGCTTACAACCCGGTTATGATCCACCAGCACGAAATGCGAATACTTGCAATGTTTCCCCGGGTCATGATTTGGGTGTTGAGAGGCTTCATGTACAAGAACTCACTCAAGTTTAGTAAAAAGCACAAAACAATTGTGCTTGTTGTATTCTACTAATTGAGACCTTTCAAATGACATATGACACACCACTATCTGAGCTGTATGATGTATTTTACATATTGCATTATAAAGCAAAGTACATACAACAAAGTATTTCATAAATTATGAAAACATTTTTTTCTATTTATCAGCTAATAACTCAGCACTACTTAGGAGCAGAGCCGGACAGTAACGGAGTACATTTACTTGAGTAGAGTACTTAACCCCCTGGGGTCGGCAATCACGCCGGCGTGATTTGCGCGATTTTTTTTACACAGCAGCTAAATAAACTTAAAATACTCCGTCATATATGGTCATACAGACTTAATAAATATGAAAAAATAATCTGTGAGATGTCTACTTTTGTATGTGTCCACTTACAATCAAAACAAAACGTTGTGCTTTTGTAAAATAAAGAAATTAAACAGGGTGTGCTTTCTGTCTCTCCGTCTCGTGAACTTTTTTTTTCTTGAGCACATCTCTAAACATAAACAAAACTCAGCGAATACTTGTCACACATTTGTGAGCTCTATATATTTATAAACATTTAAGTGTGTAGTTTTAAATGATCTGATTCAAAACGAAAACAAATATTCTCTGTTTAAGTAATTTGTATAAAACCAACAAGATATCCAAGTTCTCTAATCCTTCCTCATTAGTTTTAATGTGACCACACCCACACGCGCAAAACATATAGAGATGCAAATCGTCCACGCGTCGCGCGACCGCGCCCATTACATCAACAACAAAGCGCCGCCAAAATTCATCAGTCCTGCAGTCGTCGAGTTTGGAAGACATGCTGTGAGATTATTGGATTTACCGAAGAAGAAGAACGCGATTTGAAGACAAGAAAGATTTTAAGGTAAGAAATAATTCTGAATTATATTAGTTAGTATTGTTGCATAAACTTCACATTGCAGTCGAACTGTTGCTCGATGCTTCAGTGAATGTTCTCAGTCGCGCTGTGTGTTTGAAATAGTTCGACCCGAGCCCACATCAGCGCGCCATTGAACATTTTATCTTATTATGTAGGTAGCCAATGTGCCTGATGCTTTCACTTGATGCAACGTTCGTTTTTGTGATTAAAATACATGTAAAATATTACCATAACATCTGTCTTCCTGTGTGCGGAAATTTGTTTATGTAGCCGTGACAACGAGACACGTGAATGCGCGCCGGTGTTAAGAGCCTTGTTGCTCTGTGCGCTGCTGCGCTCATCTGTTGACATTTCCGAATAATTTCCACACAAACAAACGTACATGTGTAATTAGTATGAGAAAAATATATATTTATGCCTATCGGACGCGGGCCGGGCTCGGACAGAAAAATCCGCAAAACGCCCCAAACATAGGCTTCATGTTTTTACTCCAATCTCATTTCATAACGTCATATCGATGTAACGTCATATCGATGTAAACATTTGAAGTAACATATGATAATAAATATATTTTTCTCTAGTGTAGTGTTTATATATATGTATATGTATATATATGTGTGTGTGTGTGTGTTTATGTGTGTGTGTGTGTATTTTATACATTTTAAAAAGCAATTTTAACCAGAACAAATCTAAAATGTATTCCCAAAATCGTGCAGCCCTAGTTTCTCTTGATATCAGCATGTTCACAGGTTTTTTTTTAATTTTTTTTTTTAGGTATAGTCCTGCTGACTTCAACACGAGCAGAACATGGTAAAGTGAAAAATCAAACATCTGGGATGTACAGGTATGTACTATGTTTCAGGAATGGCACAAAGGTGTGTGACTGGTTAAGTCTCTGTCTTTAGTTCAGTGTGTTAAATAATGTGCTTTTTTGCCATTTGTTGTGTATCTTTGGATTATGTTGTGTTGTAAATAAATCCAAACAATCAAAAAGCCGTTCTTTTTAAAATCTCCTCATTCTTTGTTCACAGTTCCTCATAGGCCCTGAGAGCTCCTAATAGGGCCATTATGGGAGGCTCTTTGTCTCTCTCAAGTGTGAAACACTCAATATTCATGGTGGTTAACGCCTCCTCGCATAAAGCTTTCTTACACAAGTCATGTCATACAAATTTTAAATCAATATATTGTCTTATCTGAATGAGTAGTCAAGGTGATTTTCACATAGTTTTGGAGCAAATATTCTAGGCTACGTGATACAATTTTCAAAAGTCTTGTGAATAAATAATCAGTTTGGGTTTCATAACCTCATTTCAGTGACTTTTTTTTGTGTCATTTTCACAAACCACGCATAAATGTTATTATCTCAAAACTACAAACTTTTACATACATGCTGCTGACATATTATTGTAGCAGAGTTTTTGATGAATGCAGTGTAATAAGACTTTAGCCATGAAAATATCACAAGTAACAGAAATAAGCACAATTATCAGAGCATGTCAGAACACCTCCAGGACCCAGAAAACACCTCAGACCCCAGGGGGTTAAGTACAATTTTGAGGGATCTGTACTTTACTCGAGTATCATTTTTGGGGAGTACTCATGACTTTACTCAAGTACATTTGAGAGGCAAATATTGTACTCTTTACTCCACTACATTTCTATCCATAACCGTGAGTACTGAGTAGAGTACCCGTTACTACTTCCCTCTCAAACGTGACTAGATTGTGCAGGCGCCACTGATTGGGACAGCCTATCAGCAATCAGCTTTCAGAGGTGTGGTTCAGAGGTGTGTCAGAACATTGCTATATTGCCTTCTTTGCTGGTTTAGGTTTATTGATTTGATTGATGAAAAACAGAGAAACTCACATGTACACACAATTGTTAGTTCAAATGTGGGTGCAAAAAATCCATTAAAACTCTAGCAGAGGTTTGTCAGAGCGTTGCTATTGTGCTATTGCCTTGTGGGCAAGTGCGAAATGTTAAATAAAGCAACGTGGTAAAAAGATGAAAATTACTTGATTTTACTTTAAATTCCTTTTACATTCTTTGTATACAAGTAAAAGTACATTCTAGTACTTTTACTTGTACTTGAGTAAAATTTAGCATGGGGTATCTGTACTTTTACTCAAGTAATGAAGCTGTGTACTCTGTCCGCCTCTGCTTAGGAGTTAATTAAATTGGCTACATTCATCGTAAACTTCAGACTCTACGCTTTCAAATTACACCTATTTTGAGTTGATCTATGTAGTAGCTTTGAAAAATATGATTATAATTTTTTTGCAGCTAGGTCTCGCCTGCAGGCGGTACACTCCGTTTTAGAGGGACTACTCAGCACTTGTTAAGAGTTGGTCAAAGTGCTTGGATGTATTAAAAAACTGAGATTCTAAGCTTTAAAATGATACCAATTTTATATATAAAATATATATATATATCATAAAGTTGTGAGGAGAAGTTGAAGCATCAAGAAAAATTAAGTGCCTATGGACCTCTATTGGATATATGTGGTCATTGCACTTTCTTTAACTATAATTAGTATGAAGTTTTTCCATAAACCTGCAGATGGCAGTATTCTATCCCTAACACAGAGCAATGTCCAAAAACAATTGAGATTTTAATTAAAGCAGCTCTAGGTAACTTGTCAACCTTAATAATATATTTCCAAGTCTCTTGTGATGGTACATCGACTTACAATAGGTTGAATGACACGTCTGCCATAGCCTGACGGGGTCTGTAGCGTTTTTAATCGTACTTTTAAACTTTGGGTTTCGGGTAGTAACCGGCGAACAAAGAGAACTACAAAATTCGACTGCTTTACGGCATATACGTCACTTCCACCACCACCCCTACTTCCTTAAAATCGGACGTGCGGGCCAAACTAGCGTTTGTTTGCCAAATGTTATAGTCATGGACGAAGCAGCACAGAAAAGCAAGAAAGCAAAGGTCTTGTCGGAGGAAAGCAAAAAGAGGAAACGAGAAAGTGATCACATTAAAGGCAGAACAAGGATCAACATTGGGCCAGCGTTTCCTTGCTGGCGTGAGCTGAAGGAGGAGGACGGAGGAGGAGTGCCCGATGCCACCCGTCCCGGTTCTCCAGGGATTGTTCTCTTTTTTGAGCAACAGTCCCGGAAAATGTATATTCTTAAATTCCGTTTTTTTGTGAAAATGTACTTCTAAAGTAGAATTTCCTGGTTTCAAATTAAACCGTTTCCGTCTACTGTTACTGTGTTTTCTTCATAGTTGTGTACAGTACATCCAATCCTGTGTCCGTAAACGGGTAAAAACCATGGTAAAAACGGGTAAAACAGTGGATTGGCCAATGCCAGGCGTTTACTTTTATTTGATTGGAAGCTCAACTTATCGCCTAGCAACTGCCTGTGCTGTCGCGCGCATCAACACACATCCAGGATGAAACAGCGTGAGTTTAGTTGCTAGCTATCTTTTTAAAAACTGTCTATTTACATCTAGGGCCCTATCTTGCACCCAGCACAATTGACTTTGAACACTGACGCATGTATCATTCCTATTTTGCACCCGCGCACAGCGGACTTTTCCCTCCACAGACGCACGTCGGTAAATTAGGGAATGAACTTGCGCTCGCGGGGGGCGGTTCAGCGCAAAGAGGAGGCGTGTTTCGGCGCAAAACTTCCATGGTGCTATTTTCCAGTTTTATAAAGCAATTGCGCCACTGACCAGGGAAAAAACAGTCTAAAGACAGTGGCGCGTTGCGCGTTAGTGATATGGTATTTTAAGGGCGCGTGCTTGGCCATAATGTTAACGCGCATCCACTTTGATTCTTTAATATAAACAGAGGCAGCAGTTTTCATTTTTGCAAATCATACATTATTACAAGGAAAAATATTGACACACGAGGGAAATCATTGTTGTGTCCGTGAAGATGTGAAAAAGAATCCGCCGTTATAATAGCGATCCGCCATGGAACAAGCGCGCCGGCTCTTAAAGGGAATGTGAGAGGACGCTCTGATTGGTTTATTTCACGTTAGGCCCAAACCACACCTATGAATAATGAAGCTACTTCAGACCAACCCCTTTTACATTTGTGCCAGGCGCAAGAGTCATTTATCCCGCCGGGAAAATAGCAACAGCGCCGGGATCCGCCCACAAAGTTACTTGCGCTTTGACACTTGCGTTTCAGATCGTTAAAATAGGGCCCCTATTGTGTGAAATGGGGGGAGAGACGGACGAGGAGGATAACACAACAAAATCGGATGAGCCACCAGTGTCAATGAAAATACTATTTACAACCTACAACTCAGACCCCAACAAATAATAATAATCTGAGTGTCCCGTTTTTTCACAAATCAAAGGTGGCAACCCTATGCCCGACCGATGCGGACTTTCAAATGTCAAATGAAAGCCTATGTCTAAAGGGTGTGTACAAGTTTGGTAGAGGCTACATTCTTGCAAGTAAATATATAAGACGTACAAAATCATATTTTAGGATACCTAACATGTCTGTGATATTTGTTTATTTGTCTTGCCTCAAGCTATAATGCGATTTGTAAAATTTGCAGATTTATCTATGGTAGCTTGATATTATAATATTGACGATATATGGTTATTATATCTACCACTCAAACATTGCATTGAATTATCATATAGATTCAGTAAAACGGTAACCAATAGACTAGGCTACTATAATGATGCTGGCTTGTAAACGTGAGCATCGCGATCATTTGTCGTTTGAAAAAAAATAAAACCCATGAAATTATATTCATATCATGACATGCTGAAATATATGCCACTGTACCTGGGATGAAGACATTTCACACGCGACGCAAGCAGAACACCTGCATGTGAACTCCTCCTACAGTGTTCTGGGCTATCATGGTTGTCAACAAATGCACGTGCATGTAGGATGACAGAGTTTACGACAGTAGTAGAGGACAATACTGTTTCCCAACTCTAGGGGGACCCCGAGAGCAAAAGTTACCTGGTGTTACTTTAAGATCATCATTTAAGTGATTTTGTCATAAAAAAAAAAAATTAATGAGCCAATTTATGGCGTAGTTAAGTAATTGTGCAGTAAATGGGTAAAAAAAATATACTAAATATCCACAGAAACACAGCATAAATGTATAGTTGATAAGTCAATAATAAAAAAAAAGGACCCCAAACACGTTATTCTTTTTGAACACTGATTAAGGGTTAAATGAAGACTTTTGTCACTTTCCTTTAAGCAGTAAAAGACCACTAATAAGATGTAGTATGATACTGTGCAGATCTTAAGAAAACAATGTAAAGATATGAGACTTGGGAAAGTAAAAGATATAATTTTATCCTCTTAATTTATAATATATCCCTTAGTTTCATGTTCGTTGTGTGTTATAAATCTCTTCATATCATACTCATAATAGTTATAACCACAAATAGGCAAGTACTATGGCCTCTCGTAACAATTATTGTTGTTACGATTATTCATGAGATGATACAACACATTATAAGGTAATATATAAGGCATTATAATGCATTAAGAATACCCTTGATGCAGTATAAATCCAGACCTCTTCTGGATTAACCCTTAAAGACAGATACAGCTGCCCACACTAAAAATAACTATTGTTCTTAAATGTTTAATAACGTAATTCAATCTGTGGGCGACAATCTGAGAGCCAAAAGAATTTGTCGGCCGAGAGGCTGAGTAGGGGAGACTAATTTGCTAGACACGCTTGCTCAATGATGATGAATCCAAAGACTGCGTTTTGTAGATTTATTTGCGTGAGAAACAAACAAGGTTGTGTATCCAATACATTCCATAATTGTTTCACTTGCATAAGAAATGGTGTCCAAACGACATTGAACAGCGTTAGAAGTGCGTTCTACAGCGGTCAACAAAAATAAGACTTCCCTCGTCACCCCCTCTCTGCCTCACGAACCACACAGGTGAACAGATTATATGCTCTTACTTCCTCTAGCACCACTAGGTGGCTTAATTACCGTGAGTGACCAAAACATTTGTTCAGAATAATAGAACCATACCTGGCTCCTACACAATCTGTATTCTTTAAAAAGTCTCGTCAAGAGGAGATTCCAGCTTTTCAGTGGCATCACGTTTGTCTCAGTCATACATTTAAAGGCTCTGAAGTAAATGTGATTATGTCATCAAGGGCCCTATTTTAACAATCTGAAACGCAAGTAACTTTGTGGGCGGATCCCGGCTGCTGTTGCTATTATACTGGCGGGATAAATGACTCTAAAATGGGTTGGTCTGAAGTAGCTACATTATTCATAGGTGTGGTTTGGGCGTAATGTGTCCATGGCGGATTGCTATTATAACGGCGGATCTGCCAGGCGAACGCCAGGAGCGGTTCACAGCCGAGACCAACGACGTTCTCGTCAGGGCTGTAAAAGACAGAGAAGTGACATTGTATGGGGATGGGAGAAACCCACCCAAATTAGCTTCGGTTAAACAGCCGTATAATAATATGGGTACCGTATTTTTTTCATAATTTAGCTGGTCCTGCGACTTATAGTCAGGTGCGACTTATAGATCAAAATTAATTCATACTGACTGAGATGAACCAAGAGAAAACATTACCGTCTACAGCCGCGAGAGGTTAGCGGAGTTGTTCAGAAGCGACACCGAGGAAGAACTCAATGGATTCAGTGTTGTGGAATGAGATCGCGGGAGCTTGGTGAACTTGCTTACCGGTAACTTGTTGGACTCGCTGGCTTTAGGGTTGTAACGGTATGAGATTTTCACGGTATGATAATCGTCTCAGATAATATATACAGATATACAGTATAGCCAATGTGACATCTAGTGTATATATCTACTTAGGGCTGGGTATCGTTCAAAATCTTTCGATCCGGTGCCAATTTCGATACCTTAGTTTCGATACCGGTTCCTAACGATACTTTTTTCGATACCAATTTTATGAAATCCATTTTAACAAGATTACATAACATTACCTCAGAAAAACTTTGTTTTTTTATTTTAGTTTTAGTTTTTCAGTTTGACTCATGCTCCTTAGCCAGTGCAAAGGAACAAAAAATGTTTTATAAAGCGCTCATGCTCACCAAAGCTGAATTTTTTAATTAAAAAATACAGTAAAACTTTAGTAATATTGTGAAATAGTATTACAATTTAAAATCGTATCTAATATATTTCAAAATGTATGAGTGATGAGTGAGTTCCGCGCGTCTCGTGTGTGTAGAGTTTGCGTGTATGTGATTTGATTTGATTTATTGCACAGCTATATTTTAGATGTATTCATCCATCGATCAAATCGCGCATTTTACGTGACATCTGCGTTATTTTGTAAATTCCCTCAGCAACACGGAAATAATACGGCCTTAAGTTATAAATGGAACTTTTTCTGCAGGGAGGGATGGTGTTCGCGAATATTGGAGAACATGTTCGATGCATTCCCTCCTTTAACAGCCATTCTTCGTCAACATTTCTGGACACAACTGGATATCCATCTTCAAGGTAAAAGATTTTCCTTTTCCTTTTGGCTCATTATAACACATTATAAATGTTAGAAATGTATTGCTAAAACATATTACAAAGACTGTGAACTGCGAAGTACTGAATTGTGGAGTTAGACCGTTAAACAGTTTTTCACCATTGCTATTTTCCGGATTTTTTGGGCGGGGCTAAAACGGGGGCTCGATGACGCACTGGAGCCCCTGAGCTCCTGGACACGCCCCTACTTGATGACGCACCGGAGCCCCTGAGGCTGGCGCTGGCCGCTCTCTAACAATATAAACAGAGCACATTCGCATCAGTTTGGCGCTCAATCGCGAGTTACTGTAGGTACTATTATTACTACAGCCTACAGTTTGCTAGTTAGCTATGCCTTCGTCACGGAAATGCGTACTACCTGGATGCGATCATGTACGAAACAGATCGGTGTCCTTATTTAAATTTCCTAAAAACGATCACATCAAGAAGAGGTGGATTAATTTTGTGAAGAGCCACCTTGATGGAGAGCTGAGGATCACCACCAAAACCCGCCTCTGTAGTGATCATTTTACACGGGATAGTTTTATAAACTTTCGTCGGAGACAACTGGGATTCACTGATAATCCGCTGTTACTGGTGAATGTGGCCGAACCGACTATCTCTCGCCTCGGCCTTCATCCTCCCGTCGCGCCGACACCTGGTGCCATCCTCGGCAGTGCGTGCCCACCAATGAGGGTAGGCTGCCTTGTGTGCTTATGTTATAATTATAGTAGGTAGTCCACAGTAAGTAGGCTACTAAATTCTGCAACACTCTAACGTGATTTTTTTGTTTATTTATATGATCAATATGATTCCTTAGCCAAGTAATTTAAACTATTATCTGTTCACAAAGCAGTCCCTTCCGACCACAAAAGAGACCGAGTCTTTCATGCATAAAGTCACTCGAGAAGTTGGATGTCAGTCAGACAGGTTTCAGCGCAGCCGGCGGACACGCCCCCAGCGTTTGAGAGCAGAGACCACTGCTCATTTTTTCAAGATTTTAATAGCTTATTTTATGTACTTGCCGGCTTTTTTTATCATTCAAATTTGGCTGGGTGGCTAATAACACATTTTTCTGTGATATGACAAACTCAGAACACATACTTAATTTTGACTTTACAGGGACTTTAATAATTCCTAAAAAGCTGACATCAGTTCATCGCGATCTCATACATCTCTGTTATTATCAATGAAGCTGACTGCATAATGAATCTTTCATAATATCTTTTATAATCAGAGGATTTGCCAGCATGCAGAATTCAGCACTGAACAAAAAGTCAGTTTTGAGCGGTGAGGGGATTCTATCTTAAATGCTTCTGATTGGCCATTGCGTTCAAGAAAAACACATATGTCTGTGATTGGCTACATCGCTCAACGCTGCAAACATGTTACAAATAGAAACTCTGGCCTGTAAATCGTTTCTATTTTGTTTTAGTTATTCTTGTTGCTTTTCTGCAACAGATGAATAACAATTTATTCGTTTTTATATGTTTTATTCATAGATATTTCTATTTAATCGTTTTTTTCTCCCGCAGCCCGCACACACAGCGTGAGTGCATTAGGCTACCGCTCGCACTCGGCCATCAAATCTAGTCCCGTGCCGCACGTCTCTATATAGCGGCGGGAAATATTGGGCTCGGGCAGAGAATATAAGCTCTAAACAGGACAGAGTAACATATCGCTCATATACATTTTTTTTGACGACATAGTGAAGGCAGCAGGCGTGTTGCTTAGGCGGCCGCCTTAGTTCCAAAGTGCTGCGGGAAACCCTGATGACTGTTACGTTAACATGCCGGACACCTATTCAGCCTGTTGTTCTGTGTGCTATTGTGTAGTTGAATAACTTGCCTTTCCAGATTAAATGTCTGTTCTTGGATTTTGTGAAATAAATTTCTAAATAATACGACTTATAGTCCAGTGCGACTTATATATGTGTTTTCCTCTTCATGACGCATTTTTTGACTGATGCAACTTATACTATGGAGCTTATAGTCCGGTAAAAAAATTTCACATCTGGACACAATGATTTCCCTCGTGTGTTAATATTTTTCCTTTTAATAATGTATGATTTGCAAAAATGAAAACTGTCTGTTTAGATTTAAAAAAAATCAAAGTGTATGCTGACACTGACTTTAGACTAGGTTTTTCCTGGTCAGTGGCGGAATTGTTTTCTGAAACTGCAAAATAGCACCAGGGAACGTTTGCGCCAGAACACGCCTCCTCTTTTCGCTGAACCGCCCCCCTGGGAGCTTAAGTTCATTCTACCTAAATTTACCGACGTGCGTCTGTGGAGGGAAGTCAGCTGTGCGCGGGTGAAAAATAGGAATGATAAATGCGTCGGTGTACAAAGTCAATTGCACTGGGTGCAAGATAGGGCCCTAAGTGTTGATTAGCATTAATTTGTCAAAGAAACCCATGCAGTTAGTTCCTCTTAGCCAAACAGGAACGGTTGATAATGCGTAGTCCCACCCCTATGCACAGATTGGTTGAGACTATCATCTAATCAACCAATGAACATAGGTTTTGGTCTTTTGAAATTTAAACGCAAAGTGAACGTAGTTGCGTGCATGAAAACAAACACAAAATAACAGATTTGATTCCACAACAAGTGAAATGAATCAGAATGGGGCGTTTGGATGATTTGTACATATAAACTTAACTTATAATGTAATAGGCTATAATGTATAATATAATATATATGTAATATAACTTAACTGCATCACATTACAGGTCAAACCCCTCAGAACGATCTATCTAAACAAACAAACAAAAAAGTATTTGGTTTTGAGTACACTTTTGTGTTCACAAATCTCTTCTGATTTAAGACAGAACTATTTAAATCAAGGTCAGATCATCATTCCCTAAATACTTATAATTCATTATTATTATTTAATTATAATTGTCATTGATCCGGTTGAGAATGCATCACAATGATTTTAAATTCAGTTGAGGTATTTGACATAACAGAATTTTTATATGCCGTGTCTTAAAGGTCCCATGACATGGAGTTATTTTAATATTTTATAATGTTTCCTGGGTTGCCTTTATAATGTTAGTATGTTCTTTAGATCAAAAATAGTCATAATTTAGAAATAAAAGGCATTTTCCTAGCCTGATTTTAGCCTCCGATTTGAACGCCAGAGCGTTCAAAGGGGCGTGTCTGCTGTGAGATTCAGTGTAACTGGCCACTGCTGTGATTGGCTTACATGCTTGCATATGAAATAGCTACGTATTACATGTGAAACTCTCTGGAATACTTTTACTACAGCTATTATACGTTTTTACTATTACAGCTATCGAGATTAACGAAGATTAAGAAGTTTTTAAAGTATTTAGATCTATTCCCATCACATAAAATGTTGCCGTGATGAGCATTGAGCAAGCAGATGACAGTCTGTTGATCGCGAGAATGAAGATCTTATTGCAACGCAGTTTCTGCACTCTCTCTGCTTTCACCAATGCAAACACGATGTAAATACAGTAAGAGCTTCGCTGTGCAGTGTAACGTGCGCCATTGATTTCATAATGAGTTTGGCAAGTGTCCAGATAAACTCGGGATGTGTGGAAAGATTGTTATTTGATCGATTTCTGTATATAATTTATTCACAATTTAAATAAGCTTATTTTCATCCTACTAAAAGAAACTATGTGAAGTTGATATTTTAGTCACTGGCTTGACTTAAAGGTAGGGTAGGTCAGAATTGTCTGTCTTTATATACCAATACATAATTAAAATGCAAGTACTCTGAAATAGAAAGTATAAAAAACTGAGTGACTCTAGTGTATTTAATCTTCAATAAACACAGCTCATTAATTCCATTCACTCCCACCTAAAAACGGGTGCGCGACTGCGCGCACGTGGGCAGAGCCAATAATAGCGGCGGTAGTCATGGCGACGGAGAGTGACAGTCGCGCAAGCCAATCACTTGTTTCGTCCCGAATGGAATTAATGAGCTGTGTTATTTGAAGAATAAATACACTATAGTCACTCAATTTGTATACTCTCTTTTTCAAAGTACTTACATTTTAATTATGTATTGGTATATAAAGACAGTTTAAGCCAATTTGAAAACAAGTTCTTTAGACAATTCTTACCTACACAACCTTTAATGATGCATAAACAGTATTAAACGATTTTGAGAGAAAGATTACCTGTCTGAACTTGAACAATTACACATCAGAAATTGTTGCTTGGTAGCTCGATCGATTTATTTTCAGACGTTCATCGAGGCCAGCTCTGTATTGGCACAAGTTGAGGAAACAGTCGTCTGTGAAATTTTGGACCATACAAAACTTTGGGAAGTTGTGTCGGCGCATTTTCCAGAGAAAATAAAATGAACCCATTGTTCCTTCAGAGGCTGAAAGGAACTAAAAAATACTTTTGTGTTCAGTTGCAGTGTTTCCTCTAGGATTTTTTCCAGCTGTGGTGGCAGGCCCATTTCCCCAGGGGGAGGGGGCGCCGCCCATGAGTGATATTCCCATGGGCCAAGCCCCCTTGCCCCAGGTGTTTAACCCTCTGGGGTCTAAGGTGTTTTTGGGGTCCTTGAGATGTTTTGACATGACCTGATATTTGTATTTTTTTCAGTTGCTTATAAACATATTAATGGCAAAGGTGTAATTACACTCTATTTAGCACGAACATGGCTATCATAATATGTGAGCAACATGTATGTACATGTTTGCATTTTTGAGAGAATATTATTTATGCGTGGTTATTCAAAAAACTCAAACTTAAATTGTCTGATATAAGACCACAAACGACCAACTTCACATATTCCCACAATACTTTTGACTAATGGATGTTGTCGGCTAAAGTGTTTACTTTAAAATGATCTGAAAATCATCCGGGCTAATCGTTCACATTAAACAATAGATTGATTTAACAATAGATTGATCTGTTTTGGGAGCGACCTAGGCTCTACCGTGCAGATGGCCTGCACCCCAGCAGAATCGGAGCGGCTGTTCTGTCGGACAACATCTCAAAGACGTTACGATATGACTAGTAAGTCAAAGTCCTAATCACATTCTTTGCTGTCCCAAATTAATTGATATAAGTACCAGTGTAGAACACTATATAGAAACTGTGTCTATTCCTCGTTTAGTGAGGCCAAACAATAAATCTACTGCAGGATCTAAGAAAAATCTAATTGTGATTAAACCAGAAAATCTCAATATTAGTGAACAAAAACAATTTCTAAAGCTAGGTCTTCTAAACATTAGATCGCTTACACCTAAGGCAGTTATTGTAAATGAAATGGTCACAGATAATAGCTTCGATGTACTCTGCCTTACTGAAACCTGGCTTAAACCAAATGATTATTTCGGTCTTAATGAGTCCACTCCACCAGGATACGGTTATAAGCATGAGCCCCGTCTGATTGGTCGTGGCGGCGGTGTTGCAACAATCTATAGAGATATTCTTAATGTTACTCAGAAAACAGGTCACAGGTTTAATTCGTTTGAAGTACTTGTGCTAAATGTTACGCTCCTAGATGTAAGAAAGAAATCCCTATTATCTCTAGCCTTGGCTACTACTAAGACTAGTAGTCTTACTAACCTTACTAACCTTACTAACTTACTAACCTGGCGGTCTACTATAGACCGCCAGGGCCTTACGCTGATTTCCTAAAAGAGTTTGCAGATTTTCTCTCAGATCTATTGGTCAATGTCGATAAGGCAATAATTGTTGGAGATTTCAACATACACGTTGATAACACAAATGATGCGTTAGGGGCTGCGTTCACAGATCTACTAAACTCCTTTGGGGTCAAGCAAAACGTTAGTGGTCCCACTCATCGTCTTAATCATACTCTAGATTTAATTATATCATATGGAACCGATCCAACCGATATAGATATTATACCGCAAAGTGATGATGTCACTGATCATTACATGGTAACTTGCATACTACGTACGGCTGAAATGTGCCATGTTGCGCCGCGTTATCGACCAGGCAGAACAATCCTTCCAACTACTATAGATAGATTCTTGAATAGCTTACCTGATCTATCTCCGCTCCTCAGTGAACCCAAACTAACAGATGAGCTAGAGGAAATGACTAGCAGTATGAGCACCATTTTTTCTAGTACATTAGAAACTGTTGCACCAATTAGATTAAAAAAGGTTAGAGAGAAAACTAAAGCACCATGGTACAACAGTGCTACGCATGTTATCAAGAGAGAAACTCGTAACTTAGAGCGCAAATGGAAACAAACTAATTTAGAGGTCTTTAGAATCGCGTGGAAAGACAGTATGTCACGTTATAAAAAGGCTCTAAAAGCAGCCAGGGCTGAGCATCTCCGCAAACTAATAGAAAATAACCAAAACAATCCAAGGTTTTTATTTAACACTGTGGCTAGATTAACAAATAAACAGACATCACCTGAACAAAATATTCCGTTACATCTTAATAGTAATGATTTCATGAATTTCTGCATGTTTATTAGATCCAATACCCAGTAAACTACTGAAAGAAGTGTTACCTGTAGTGGATGAGCCTCTTCTCAATATTATTAACTCGTCTCTATCTTTAGGACATGTTCCAAAAACATTCAAGCTGGCAGTTATAAAACCTCTTATTAAGAAACCACAATTAGATCCAAATAACCTAGCAAACTACAGACCCATTTCAAATCTTCCATTTATGTCTAAAATACTAGAAAAAGTTATGTGCGCTCAATTGTGCTCTTTCTTGCAAGAAAACGATATCTATGAAAAATTTCAGTCAGGATTCAGGCCACATCATAGCACAGAAACTGCGCTGGTTAAAATTACAAATGATTTACTTTTAGCTTCTGACCAAGGCTGTATCTCAATACTAGTTTTACTCGATCTTAGTGCTGCGTTTGACACTATAGATCATAAAATACTCTTAGATCGACTTCAAAATTACACTGGTGTACAGGGACAGGCATTAAGCTGGTTTAGATCGTACCTATCAGACCGTTACCATTTTGTCCATTTAAATGGGGAAAAATCAAAGATAACGTCAGTAAATTATGGAGTGCCGCAAGGATCTATGTTAGGCCCTCTGCTATTCTCAATTTATATGCTGCCACTTGGTAATATTATAAGAAAACATGGAATAAGTTTCCACTGTTATGCTGATGACACTCAATTATATATTTCATCACGACCAGATGATAACACTAAATTATCTGAAATGACAGAGTGTGTTAAAGATATAAAATATTGGATGACGTGTAATTTTCTTCTATTAAATTCAGATAAAACGGAGGTATTACTGATTGGTCCAAAAAACTGCCCACAAAACCTCTTACAATACAACCTTAATCTAGAAGGATGTCCTGTTACTTTATCCTCTACAGTAAAAGATCTGGGTGTTATACTAGACCGCAACTTGTCTTTTGAAAATCATATTTCAAATGTCACAAGAACAGCCTTTTTCCACCTTAAAAACATTGCTAAGCTATGTAATATGCTATCAGTTTCTGATGCAGAAAAGTTAGTTCATGCATTCATGACCTCGAGACTAGATTACTGTAATGCTTTATTAGCTGGTTGTCCTGCATCCTCCGTAAACAAGCTACAGTTAGTCCAAAATGCAGCCGCTAGAGTTCTTACTAGGTCAAGAAAATATGATCATATAACCAGGGGTGCACATAACTTTTTCAGTGAGTTACTCAGGTGAGGACCAGAAGATGGTGTTTGGTACTCACCCCATATGTAGCGTGGCCACAGTTGTCAATCATGACGTCACATTTCCATTTTTATAGCATAAAATAACTAACTAAAACCAAACTTATAAAATAAAAATAAACGAACACTTAAATTTACATCAGCGTGAAAAGAACGACCTAAAATGATAGAAAAAAAATTTATTTGAAGTGTTATTTGATTGTTCAGATATATGTATTTGTATAAATTAAATATAATTAATCCTTATTAAAGATATTAAAGAGCAGTGAATTTTCTCTTTTTATTTTGTTGTTTGATCAATATTAAGTGTACAGAAGGCATTAGGTTTATTTCGCACTGTCACTTTAAGAGTGTGCAGATCCAATTGGCACTGATGCACTGTACGTTCTGTAAAGACATAACCGACTGTGTTTACGTGAATACTCTCCAAAACGGACATTTAGACATAATGTTGTGTGTATTTGTCCATTCAGACGCGAAAGAGAGCTCGATTCAGTCCTTGCGCGCAGCGTCTATGTGCGGGGCTGCACGCTTCGGGTCGTGTGTGTGTGTGTGTGTGTTCGCACAGAAAAACATACCGAATGAAGCTGTCTTTCGCGTCGTCACTCTTATTCAGATCTATCCATATGTCTGCTCTTCTCTTTCTCCCAGACGTTTACATTTTTTAACGATTTGAGACATGCATGAAGCGCATGCCGACTCGGTAGATCAGCACGTTACAATTCAAATGTGCGCATCTTCCACAAACGCAAATCAGTTCTGACTGGATCACTTCCCCAATCGTCCCTCCCTTACATTTCCGTCTAGTTTTTATTCGTCATAGTGGTCGTCATTTAAAACAAGGTTTTTATTTAGTTATCGTCTCGTTTTCATCTGTGAAAAAATGTAATTAACACTGCCTAGGTTGCATTTTGGCGACAGTACGCAAAGGCGCGTAGTAACACAAGTGGCATTACGCATTCCTGATTTTTGTCACGCATGCGTACCAGTTATGTGCACCCCTGCATATAACACCAATTTTATCATCTCTACATTGGTTACCTATTAAGTTCCGTATCAACTACAAAGTATTGTTACTGACCTATAAAGCCCTAAATGGTTTAGCTCCTGTGTATTTAAGAGATCTTCTATCGCCATATAATCCATCGCGCTCTTTAAGATCGCTAAATTCGAGGCTTCTGGTCGTACCTAGGATAACTAAGTCCACTAAAGGAGGGAGGGCGTTTTCACATCTAGCTCCTAAACTCTGGAATAGCCTTCCTGATATTGTCCGAGGCTCAGACTCGCTCTCCCAGTTTAAAACTAGACTAAAGACGCATCTCTTTAGCCAAGCATTCACATGATGCATCTCATACCTTTTATACTACAGTTAAATCAGATCAAATGCATTCATATTATGAACAGCAGCTACGCTAATTATTTCCCATCTGCCTTTATTTGTTGTTATCTCGGGACGCCTGTCCCGAGATAACTCAAATAGAGTTCGTCAGCTCCAGTTATGTATCCAGCCTCTCATGGAGACTTCAGATGCCCCAACGCCTGTGATGAGATGACTCGACGCCTGTGAAGAGACGACCCAACGCCGGCAATATGTTATGCCCTAAATTTTATGATTAACTAACTGTATTTTGTGTGTATATTTTTGAAATGCATTTTCTGTAAAGCTGCTTTGAAACAATATGTATTGTGAAAAGCGCTATACAAATAAACTTGAATTGAATTGAATTTAAATTTTGTAAGACACTTTTTGTTTGGAAAGGCAATATGCAGGTGGGCGTGAATGATCCAACAAGGTCATGAATAATGTCCTCATTCACACCTGAAGACAAAGACCTGCTAATGCTGCATACTAATGAGCATTTCATAGGTGTCACTGAGCCACAAGAAAGAATGCAAAGACAACTAGGGATGCGCCGATCCGATATTCAGTATCGGTATCGGCTCCGATACTGACATTTTTGCTGGATCGGGTATCGGTCAGACCAGGCCGATCCAAATCCGATATTGTGCGTATACTATTCTGTGCTATTGTTAAGCCCCACAAAAGGCACAAAAACATTATAAAGCACCATAAAGTTGTCGTGCACTATACGTGTTCTGAAGCCATTATATAGTATAATGTGAGATATAAATTAATATTTAAGTCATTAAATTCAAGATCACGTACACTTTTCCCTCCGCTGCGGCTGTCAGTCATTCTCCATTCAGCATCAAACAGCGCGTCGCGTTCGGTTACGACAGTCAACACGATGAAAAACTTTCTCCAAGATGATTCAATGTTACTATAATTATACTTGATCTGTAGATAAAGGTCTATGGTTTTGCATTAAACAACTTTATCTTGCTGGACTTTATTGCTGTACCTTAACTACTTTCTACCGGGTGTCTGTCTCTCACAACACTGGAGTCAGAGCACTATAGCAGCTAACTGTTCTTCACGCGCACAGTAAATGACATTTAAAACTGTTAAAAGAAAATAATAAATAAACTATTGATTAGATAGATACTGTATAATACTCTACGCATCAATATGTCTTTCCTTCGTGCTTTGAAATCTTCAATGTGGACTCGACGCGCTGCGCGCTGTGACTCGCGTTGCTTCAAGCGCATCATTCTGCGCTCGGGATGCGCATAAGCGCTGTGTGCCGCTTTTCATATCATGTTGCTGCCTCATTAAACCGCTGTGCTATACATTTAAAACATGTCTCAATTTTATAGTAGGCTATAAAATAATTAATCTTTTTGATTTTTGTTATCTTGTTTTTCATGAATGTATTTTACAACAATACAAAGAGCATTGTGTAACGTTTTACCAGATTTAGTGTTACACTTATTCTCACATTTGTTCCCCACTAAATGTTTTTTCATGTTCAGATTTAATACAATTATTGAGCACTTGTGATTTTTCTAGACTAAATTTTACTGCTTAATTATCCACTATTCTAGTTTATAATAGCATTTTTTGTCATAGATTATGGTCATATTTTTTTTGATTTGTTGTTTTTCTTTGTATAATGAATTTGTCTGTATTGAGTAGATTGTGTTTAACACACAAAAGAGTGATTATCAGTTCAACACACATAGTTATAGAAATTCTACTTGATAAAAAAAAAAACTGCCCTGGTATCGGATCGGTACTCGGTATCGGCCGATATTGAATTGCAGGTATCGGAATCGGTATCGGAAACAAAAAAGGTGGATCGGAGCATCCCTAAAGACAACACACACACACATATACACACACACACACACACATATATATATATATATATATATATATACACATACACACACACACATTGGGTCTCATTCATGAAACATTCGTAAATATACGAGTAAATATGTGAGTGATTTGCGCGTAAAGAGACCTTCCCGAAAATTCTTCTCCTGATTCACAAATACTTCGTAAACGTCAGATGTGATAGTGAAACGTGTGTGTGTGTGTTATGAATTCCAATCTGTCGTAAATGGGACGCGCGTTCACGCTCATTCTCAATTACCATAAATCCCGCCCATTAAATCCGACTGACAACTATATATGGGCATCATATTATGACACCAAACGAAGGATTTCAACATGTCTTCTTAAAAGCGAATGAAAAATAAAAATTTCTCATTATCAGATAATATTTTATTATCAGAAGTTCATTCAAAACGCCACGTAACAGGGCCGGATTAACCATTGGGCAATTGCCCAGGGGCCCAGGACATCTAAGGGGCCCTGGGCACCGTCAAATATTATGTCAAATATTATGATTAAAATGTCTCCACGATCTGCTTTTGAATAAATATCGTAGGATCGTGCATTCTATCAGTTTGCAGTTCTGGCGCCTCCGTCTCAACATACTGTACAGCGCGACGTATATTCACATGAAATGCAGAGGAACGGGACACTGTAGTTTATAAAAATTAATTATTTGCATGTGCTTTAAAGCCTTGCCGGTTAAACATGTCATTCGCTGCTGATGTGCTGTTCTAACGGGCGCTTTTCTGAGCGCAATAACGTTACACCCGCCGACGCGCACATGCACTAAAAGCCTACAGCGCCTGTTATTTCAAGCGTACATAGTGGCGTATCAGGTCCTAAAAAAAGCAAGCTTGGCAGATATTACAGATGCAGTTACTGGAGTTTCATCTGTTAATCGAACAGTCCCAGAAGTGAAGAGAAAATGGTTCGACATGAAGCTCGACTGCAAAAAACGAATTAGTTCACTTCGAAAAAATATAGCCCAGCCCTATTGAGCAATTAATTATGTGATTAAAGTGTTCCGTTTGCAGATGCTATTACTGGCTCTTATAATAAAAGTAAAAAGAAAAAACATATGTAATTAATATAATAGCTATTTTTTCAAAATGCTGTGTAAATATGTCCCCGATTAAGGTGAATTAAAATGCAGCCTTATTAATGAGCAAAACGTTCGGAAGTTAAACGCACTATTTACACGTGGTTGGGAGCAGGTGTAGATTTCTTTCGTACCAACTAACATTTGGAAAATACGAACATTTTAATGAATACGAAAATTTACGCCAGAACCACTTTACACACGATTTACACAAGAATTCGTTCTGCTCGTGTTTCATGAATGAGACCCATTGTGTGTATATATATATATATATATACACACACACACATACACATACATATATATATAACTACAGAATTGGTTCAGAGTTGGAAACATCTTGAAAAAAGCCTTGGTTATCTCTAGGCTTGATTACTGCAATGCTCTTCTGGCCGGTCTTCCATCATGTGCAATTAAACCTCTACAAATGATCCAGAATGCTGCAGCCCGTCTTGTCTTCAACGAGCCCAAAAGGGCCCACGTCACTCCTCTGTTCATCTCTCTGCACTGGCTACCACTCGCTGCTCGCATCAAGTTCAAGGCATTGACTCTTGCTTACAGATCGACCACAGGCTCAGCTCCCTCCTACTTTCACTCGCTCCTACGAGTCTACATCCCTACCAGAAGCCTGCGATCGGTCAATGAGCGACGGCTCGTGGTACCATCACAGAGAGCCACAAAATCACTCTCCAGAACATTCTCATTCACGGTTCCTTGCTGGTGGAATGATCTCCCTACCCTCGTCCGGAATGCAGAATCCCTGACTACATTCAAAACACAACTGAAAACTCATCTCTTCCGTGAGCACTTGACATAAAAAAAAAAACAAAAAAAAACCTCTCTTTAACCCTCCCTTGTTTTGGCTTATGCTACTCTGAGCAATGCCATAACTTTGTATTTTGAGCACTTCTTGCGTTATTTTTGCCTCTTCACGATGACTCGCTTGCAGTAGTCCTCAGTTGTAAGTCGCTTTGGATAAAAGCGTCTGCTAAATGACTAAATGTAAAAAAGTGTATTTTTTCCACAAACTGTGTAGGCTTGCAAATTGTATAATATCCAAGGTAAACATTTCTAGTAATTGTGCATTTAATTCTCATTCGTATTTTCAGAAAGTTTTGGATGAAGGCTATCCTCTCCCCAAACTTGTCACTAATAAAACACAAAAATAATTTAAAGAGAAGGCTTATATTGATCTTTTAAGATTTTGTTTGCACCTTGTAAATTAGGTTTTGATGTGGCAGTAAAAACGTTATAATCTATCCAAAACTAAATGTTGTCTTTCATATTTCGTCTGTAACATATTGTCTTTTATAGGCTAATATATATTAGCCTAGGGCATAAATGTTAATTTGAAGTTTAATATGTTGCTTATACAAAGTCATTTTATTTCAACGTATTCAGTCGATTTTTACTCATCTCAGTAGGCAAGATAGTTTCATTCACACACAGACACGCGCGTGCTGTAGTAAACAACATTCAGGCAGCTTGTTCTGCCGTAAATATTTTACTGCTTGCCATCATAAAAGTGCTAAAACAATACAATAATAATGCTATTTAAGTTATTCTGTCTCTCTCTTATATAGATCTCTGTGTGCTCTGTAATACTCCGCTCCATTCGCTATCTGTCTCATTCTCCGTCCACATGACGCTGTTTGTTTGTACATGTCGAAGGCTACAGAGTCCTCTGATTGGCTAGAATACGTCATGGTAACCTTCCTCTGATTGGGTAAAAAAAAAAAAGTTATAATATGAAAGGTTCCAATTTACAGCGGCAAAGCGATTATGCGCATCCCGTGCGCCGAATGATGCACTTGAAGCAACTCGAAGTCACAGCGTGCAGCGCTTCGCATTGAAAAGTTAAAAGCACAAAGCGAAGAGATATTTGATGCTTACTGTATTATATCTATGCAACAGTTTATTGAGCCTTTTCTTTTAACAGTTTTACATTTCAGTTACAGTGCGCATGAAGAACAATTCATAGTGCTCTCTACTCCAGTGCTACAGAACAGAACTAACGCAATAAACTTTTAGATAAGACCTTTGTAGCGGAAATGACTCTGTTTAGGGGATTTATTAACTCAAATGAGATACGATATTCATGAGATATGAATATTTATGTTGCATACATATATTAAATTATTTCCAAATATGGAATGAGTCAAACGTCGCCTTATATTAACAATTAATACGATTACTCGTAATAACCATTAATATAGGTAGGTAAATTTATCTTTAATCAGGGGAATTTGGGTAGAAACACCATTCAGTTATTTTGCACACGTATGTCCAGCAGACGTGCACGCGAAATTTGCATAGGGAATCACCAGTCTGTAACACCGTCAAATATTATTTCTGTGGCCACTAGAAATCACATTTGCGTGTTTTAGACAATTTAAGTATTATATTATAATAGGGTAGAGCTTGGTAACTTGATCTTTTACGCTTTCAGTGACTCAATAATGGAACATAGGCAAATTTTAATTCAAAAGATTAATGGAATTTAATGTAACACAAGCTAACGGTTATAATGTACTAAATCAAAACACACATGAGTAAATATGCATAATAAACAAACAAACTAAAACGAAATTAAAAATGATCGCGATAAGAAAGTCAAGTTAACTTAGGCTTAGGCTGGTATTCTCTTAGGAAAAATACCGCTTTGAGTTAGAGTATCAAGAAAATAAAGACTTAGAATAAAAACGAAATGAAAGTAAACGAAAAAGCTTGCGGTGAGTGAGAAGGGTCTCTCTCTCTGCTGGAACACTGCACACAGAAGAGAGCTCCGCGCGGCATTTTGAAGAGAGTGAAGTCACGCCTCCCTCCGGTGTAAGGACCAATGGCTTTGGGGCAGGCGTGACCAAAACTCTCGTGGTTCGCTAAGAAACGCCTCCTGGGCGGATGCGCGTTGGAGATTTGATCTGTTATAACCTGATATAAATGGCAGAATACATAATTTCGTAATTTGAGTTAAAGATTCGAAATCAGTAGCCTTCCTGGAATAAAAGCATACCAAAGATTGCGTTTCTGTGATTTGCTAGCAAGAAATTACATGATTCTATATGATTACCTGAGGCTAAACATAAACATTTCCATTCTTGATTATACAATACACTTAGTTATAATCGGTGACACACAATACAAATACATTTTAAAATACATTGGAAAGGGTTGATTTTGATCACAATGTCCATGGATCAGATTGTCTGTGTATGTGTGTGTGTGTGTGTTTGTTCAGAGTTCGTTCAGACCACGTGTTTGAACTTTTATGCTGAGCTCCGGGGAAATACAATGTATGTGCGTTTTCTGAAATTGATGTAATTAGCAACTCGTGGACTTTGGGGTCACCATCTGCTAACAATCCAGAGTTTGTGAGGTTTCTCTGTGAGTGTGCGTATGTATGTGTGTCTGAGCTGATGACATCAGCAGTTAGGTACCACAAAACAATGTCCTGTTGTCTTAAAATGGTTAATCATTTGTTAATGATCCCCTGATCGCTGTGGACCCCCCCCCCCCCACCCCCCACCCCACCCCACCCCATAGGGGAGTCGTGAAACAGACTGGGGTTTGTTTATTTCTTACAGAGCGGTCTGTGAGTGGGTCACATGTCCGGCGCCAGGTCTCTTGTGTTGCAATCCAGGAAGGACAGAGTCGTGTGTAAATTAGATTTGATTAAATTAAATCAGAAGCAAAAAGGTTCATCTGACATGGGCTACACCTTTATCTACAAATAAAGTATAATAATGTGAACATTGATCTTGGAGAGTGTCATCGTGTTACTTGTAACCGAACGCGACGCGCTGTTTGAGTTCTGAATGGAGAATGACTGTTTTCATTAACTTTAACTTAACGACTTTTACCTCACATTATGCTATCGAATGACTTTAGAAGTCTTGGAATATAGTGCACGAAAACTTTATGGTGCTTTACAATGTTTTTTATGCCTTTAGTGGGGCTTAACAATAACACAATAGTATGCACAATATCGGACCTCACTGAGAAGCTGCAGCCGTGGCGGGAGGATTTTTGTTGGGCGGCAGTGGCTCAGTGGTTCATGTAGGTTGTCTACAAACCGAAAGGTTGGTGGTTCAATCCCCGTTTCCACCTGACCAAGTGTCGAGGTGTCCCTGAGCAAGACACCTAGCCCCAGCTGCTCCCGACGAGCTGGATGGCGCCTTGTGTGGCTGACACCGTCGTCGGTGTGTGAATGGGTGAATGTGAGGCAATATGTAAAGCGCTTTGGTGGCCATTGGGTCTGTGAAAGCGCTATATAAATGCAATCCATTTACCATTTTGGTGTTGCGGTCCACCACGGCAGAATGAATGTAGCGGAAACACTGAGTTGTACATCCAAACACTGAGCAACTGCCATGCTTCGCTCGTTTGCAAGCCATGATGTCTCTCGAGGAAAAAACAATATCGCGCTCACGTAGCTCATTTTCTCATGGGCGGGCCAAATTCTCTGGGCGGTCAAAGCAGAGAAAGGGGAGGTAACCTTTCCCCTGTATGACATGATATGGGGAAGATTCAAGATCAGGCCGTCTGGCCAACCAGCAGAACGGCTCATGAATATTAAGTAGACAGGCCAAAATCAACCTGTTCTTGGCAGAGCTCCTGAGAAAGGAGCTGTAAAAATATATTGAGATGGTTTTTGGTACTTATACCGCATATATATTCTTAAGGACATCAAAACCTAAAATAAAACTTCAGAAAGGTGTACAATATGGGACCTTTAAGGTAAAAATGCGTATAGGTTGCCAAGTCTGAATATGATGTGTAGGTCAGTCAAAAGTATTTGTAACAAATTCTTACTTGTCATCCTTTTCTCCATCATTGCAGACGTCCACTATCTGCAGGATATTGTGGTTGGCACTAAGCTGCAGCGCACCTATATTGATCTGAACATACTCTTTCAGAAAGTCCTCAGCCAGCTGACGCACCTCTTTAGGCCAGGTAGCACTCCACATCAGCGTCTGTCTGTCAGGCTGTCAAACCAGAAAAAAATAAATAAATTACTTTCCAGATGTACAGCATGATTCACTTGACCTTTATTAAAAATCTGGGGAGTAGGGTTGCAGCACCATACTGGGTAGGGGTGGGCGATATGAGCAAAAATACATATCACAATATTTTTCGATGTCCGGACGATATCGATATTATATTGCGATATGAGAAAAAAAATTCCACCTTAGTTAAATGACAGGCAAAATATGCATTTAAACCCTATATAACTAGAAAAAGGAGAGATTTCATTGGACATAGAAATTAAAACTCTTTTACAATTTCAATGGGGGTAAAATGTTTACATGGTACCTACAATTTCTGGTAAGCTATGGTTTTGTATTATTGCTTGACACAAATTTCACGATTTCAATTCAATTCTTGTGATTTGATAATATTGACTCATTTGGATAAATATTAGGTACACAAGATGGGTGTTAATTTTCACAAGAAAAAAACCCCTCACCTAATGTTGTAAACACAGAGAGCCCTATAACAGCTGGTAGTAGCCTATAATTTAAATATAATGCGTTTATTATAACAACTTTATTTACTGAAGTAAAAAAATAAATAATAAATGTGTAATATAGTGCACATATTTAGCTAAATACTCTATATAGCCGTTTTTTCTAGCCAACTAACATTCTATATATGGTCATTAAATGGTTTTCCTAAAGGTAAATGTTATGTGACATAATTGTTCTCCAGCTGTTATTGACCTCTTACCGTGGTTGAAAAACACTGATTGATCGATATTATGTATGAGTATGAGGAATATACATTTCGGTAAGTTGTATCTCTCAACATTGTTCATTCGTGTTTATTCACTAGTAGCAGAGATGATCGGTTCACGTGTCGCTTGAACTGATGCGCTTCACTATGATGAACTGATAAGTCACGTCACATTTACAAGCGGAAAAAAATGTGTTTGAATTTTGTAATAAAATTGACAGAATCTGAGAGCTGAGACTTTTTATATCATAAGTAACCTGCTCTGTCTTGTCTGTCGGTCTCCGTGTCCTCTTTGCTTCGCGATTTTTCTGTGCGTGAGAAAATGGATGTGTGTGAAAGTGTAATGGTGCGTTCACACCGGACGCGAATAGCACGTCAGGCGCGAGTGATTTCAATGTTATAGTCAATGCAAAGACGCGTTACGCGCGTAAAAAATTCCTGTGGTGCGAGGAATGCGTTGGCAGCTCTGTTAAATCTCACGCGTTTGCAAATATGCGCGCTTTCTTGCTGTTGTGTTTATTAAGGAGGTGGGTTTGTGCTCTATTAACTTGGATGCTCTCGGTGTTTGATTAATGCCTGTGCATCCCGCGAGTTGGACACAGTAGAGGAGAAGGTTAAACGTTCAGTTCAGCCTCGATTCTGTGTCGTCATTAGTAGGCCTAGTGTTAAAAGTTGTAAAAGAGCACCAAATTGAACAAAACAATATAAGTACAAATTTTGAATTCATGAATATCAACGGTATTCTCGGTATCGCAAAATCCATATCATGGCACAACATAATACGTCACGATAATGTCACGTTCATACCGGTATAGCGCCCACCCCTAATACTGGGTTCACTGTATTTCAAGGTATGAAAATGGAGTTGGTGTACAAACTTCCGCCGACACGCACATATGCAGTAAAGAGAAGGTCAAAGTGAGGTTGACTCAACATCACATGAAAAAATAAAGGTGAACTACAATGTATTGGGCATTCAAGGTGAACATAATGGCATCAGTTTACTGATTAAATAGTTTCCAGTGAGGGGGTTCTTTCTGCCAGTCTCTGATCTTCCTACTGAGAGCCAAACTAAGTTTGAATGTTGACAGTCTTAATTCTTATGACCAGGTGGTGCTCAAACCATTGGGGTTTAGGGTTGTGCTGATGGAAGATGATGGCTGACCGACATCACGATGGAGAGCCACCATCGTAATGCCACGCCCCCCGTTGCGAGTGCAACACACTAATTCTAGTCTCTTCTATAGTTAACCTAAAAACTTTGCAGGGATTCCTCTGTAAATTAAATTGAGAATATAAATAATGCAAATATGCTATTTTAAATACTGTAGTCTATGCCAGAGACATGACGTGTTAGTCTGTGAAAATACCGTGTCAGGCAGGCTACACAAATATTGATCTTGACATTATTAGCCTCTTGTCTTTTTTACATGTCTTACACTGTACATTTAACTTAAAATATAAAATTTTGTACAAGAAAACAGCCCTAATTGATGAATTATTAGTAGACTATTGTAGTGTCTCAGGAAATATTACGCATATGTCCAGGGTTTCCCATACATTAATTAATTTGTGGCAGGGTTCACTGTATGGGTAAAATTTAATATGGGTAAAATTGTATTTAATTGTAGAGCTGCGCGCAGCGTGCTCCCTCCCTCTCCCTTTCCCAAACTGACAACGGAGGCGCGAATAGCCCCTCCTCTTCGAGCACGATCTGAATAAAAACATGCTAGCATGCGTTGGAGGCGGAGGACGGATTGTTGCCGGTGCTTATTCCCCCAGCGAAGATTCCAGAATCAATCCGGAGTTGAATGGTTAGTTTAATGAACACATGCTCCGAGGTCTTGATTGTGGCATTTCTTTGAGGTTTAGAATCCAGTATTCCAGTACCTAAACCTACCCATACTAGGGCGTAGACATACACGCGGATAGCTCAAAATGCGTACAGATAACACGCCACGTATGTTTACGCAAAGTCATGATGTCATGTTACGCAGACACGTCTATACGCCGGAGCGCTATCAGGCCTGTACTCACCCTCAAGTTGTTTCAAACCTGTATGAATTTCTTTCTTCTGCTGAACACAAAGGAAGATATTTTGAAGAATGTCAGTAACCAAACAGTTAACTGGACCCATTGACTTCCATAGTATTTTTTTTCACTCGACAAAACGGACGGTAAATGTCCGTTTTGTCGAGTGTCCTCATAAGAGCAGTCTTAAATTATTTAAATAAAGTCTAAAATAGAGATTTGTGAGAAAATAGGACGCGTGTCAGATCGCGTCTCTGTCAGCAGCGGCCGGTCTTAAAGGGGTCATGACATGAGAAACCAAATTTGCCTTGATCTTTTGGTATATAAGAGGTCTTTGTACCATTAAAACGTCCTACAAGTTTCATAGCTTAAGACGTCCTCCCCATTATAAACGAATAATTTATTTAATCAAGCTTTAAATACAGCTCGTTCTGGATCCATGGTAAGAAGTGACGTCACGGTACGAAGTGACGTACCAGCGAGTGCACACGCACTCTCTTGCGCTCACTCACTCACACAAACGCACGCTCACTCAGTAGCGCACACACACTCTCAATTTCGGTAGTGAAAGCTGCATATTTCACTTCATTGTTTACATGGACAGTACCTGAGTATCTGCACTTTATTTCCATGTTTTTTTTTTTTAATTCAAGCTCAGCCCCACATAACCTCAGTGAGTTAACTTACCGTAACTGTGCACTACACTTTCATTTAGTTTTAAATATCTAATGCACTTTATTTTAACGTTTTTAATGTGTCCATTGTTAAAAGTTCAAGTCTATTTTGTTATGGCAGCTAAAAAAATAAATTGGAAAGGAAATTTTGTAATATATTGCTTTGACTCAATTCTTCTGCTGATTTATCAATGTGATCTGATGTAAGACTACTCAGATGGCACACACCGTAACTTGTATTTTATTTTGGTTTTACATTTTTAGTTAACCCTCAGGGGTCTGAGGTGTTTTCTGGGTCCTGGAGGTGTTCTGACATGCTCTAACATTTGTGCTTATTTCTGTTACTTGTGACATTTTCATGGCTAAGGTCTTATTACACTGCATTCAGCACAAACTCTGCTACAATAATATGTCAGCAGCATGTATGTAAAAGTTTGTAGTTTTGAGATAATAACATTTATGCGTGGTTTGTGAAAATGACCAAAAAAAAGTCACTGAAATAATGTCATGAAAGACAAACTAATTATTTCGTCGCAAGGCTTTTGAAAATTGTATCACGTAGCCTAGAATATTTGCTCCAAAACTATGTGAAAATCATCCTGAATACTCATTCAGATAAGACAATATATTGATTTAAAATTTGTATGACATGTTTTGTGTAAGAAAGCTTTATGCGAGGAGGCGTTAACCACCATGAATATTGAGTGTTTCACACCTGAGAGAGACAAAGAGCCTCCCATAATGGCCCTATTAGGAGCTCTCAGGTACTATCATTACATTACCTTGCACAAAGAATGAGGAGATTTAAAAAAGAACGGCTTTTTGATTGTTTGAATTTATTTACAACACAACATCATCCAAAGATACACAACAAATGGCAAAAAGCACATTATTTAACACACTGAACTAAAGACAGAGACTTAACCAGTCACACACCTTTCCTTTCCTGAAACATAGTACATACCTGTAATTTCCAAGGTGTTTGATTTTTCACTTTACCTCCTCATGCTCATGTTGAAGTCAGCAGGACGGGTAGCTACCTAAAAAATATATATATATAAAAAAAAGCTGTGAGCATGCTGATATCAAGAAGAAACCAGGGCTGCATGATTGTGGGAATACATTTTAGATTTCTGGTGAAAATTCCTTTTTAAAATTTACAAAATACACACACACACACACACATATATATATATATATATATATATATACATATATATATATTTGTTGTGCCTTGTAGGCATATACCTGCACTGCAAAAAATGATTTTCTTACTTAGTATTTTTGTTTTGTTTCCAGTCCAAATATCTAAAAATTATTAAAGGGGTCATGACATGGTTTTTTTTATTTTATTATTATGTTCCCTTAGGTGCAAATATAGTATTACTATAGTTTTTTTTACAAAAAACTTTTAAAATGTAGTGATTTATGACCTTTTCCCACCCTGTTTCTCATCCTCTGATTCAAACAGTCTGTTTTGGGGGTGTTTCCCCTTTAAGAGTTCAGTGTTAACGCCCACTGTTATGATTGGCTAACGTCAGTGCCTATGCATCAATTATTAACGCCCCCAGCCAGAACCTGTGCGGATTCGGCGCAACTGTTTAATAGCAGGTGATGCATGCGAAGCGATGGCTCTTGCAATGATAAAACCTTATTATGTTTGAGCCGGAATCAGATGAGGAATCAGAGGAAAATGAACGATCACCACAACAACGAAGACTGGATCAGCCCGTGTCCACATGGAAAGTGAAACTATTTTGAATTAATAAAAAAAAATTAACCCGAGACACTTGAAAACGGATTATTGTTACATAATTTTCCTATAGCTTAATTTGCTAACAGTTTAACATTATTTAACTAATTCCAATGAAATGATAGGGTGTACCACGGACAAAAATGCATGCACAGGCCATATTTGAAGATGCAGCATTGATAAAGGCAACATTTTTAATTTTCTATCACATGTAGGCCTACTAGAAAGGCGACATATTTTCAAGATTCTCTTATACAATTGTGTTTATATTAGCCATGGTAAAAAGTAAGTTTGCGTCGTCGTTGTTGAGCCCAGAATATTCGGCACGGACTTATCTTTGAGCAACAGTTTTCTGGCAAAGCCAAGCATCATATTGGGATTTTTTCCTCAAAACAGTCATCCTTAAATGTATAGAACACTGCCGTGACTGGGACGTCCGCAAAAAATAAAGTGCATCCATTTTCCCCTGACGACTGGATCTTTCAGCGTATTTAAAAAGTAGTTTAAAGTTTTAAATACATTACTTACAGTTTGCGTCGTCGATGTTGAGCCCAGAATAGTCGGCACGGACTTATCTTTGAGCAACAGTTTTCTGGCAAAGCTCAAAACAGTCATCCTTAATGTATAGAACAAACGCTTAAACTAACACTGCCGTGACTGAGACGTCCGCAAAAAATAAAGTGCATCCATTTTTCCCTGACGACTGGATCTTTCGCAGCGTATTCAAAGATGTTGTTTGTCCACAGCCAGGAACAGCACATCTGCGGCGTCGTAATTTCCCTGTACACAGACCCACTCGCTCTCCGTCGACTGAACACTTGTGAGGCGCGCGGCAATACGAAATGAGCGTAGTTGTCTTGCGCTTTAAGCGTAGTTGTCTTGTGCTGGAGGCGGTCATATGCAAACGCTGGTACGTCACTTCGTACCGTGACGTCACTTCTTACCATGGATCCAGAACGAGCTGTATTTAGAGCTTGATTAAATAAATGATTCGTTTATAATGGGGAGTACGTCTTAAGCTATGAAACTTGCAGGACGTTTTAATGGTACAAAGACCTCTTATATACCAAAAGATCAAGGCAAATTTGGTTTCTCATGTCATGACCCCTTTAAATCAAGAAGCATTTACTAGAGAAGTAAAATGACATAAGAAATTCTTTTTTGTTTTAAGATAAAAATAAAGTAATTTAAGTAATTTTTGCTTAAAACGAGCAAAATTATCTGCCAATGGGGTAAGCAAAAAAATCTGAATTCGAATAGAAAACAAGAAAAAAAATCTTAATTCAAATGGAAACCAAGATTCAAATGGAATTTTTTGCTTACCCCATTGGCAGATACTTTTGCTCGTTTTAAGCAAAAATTACTTAAATTACTTTCTTTTTATCTTAAAACAAAATAGAATTTCTTATGTCATTTTACTTCTCTAGTAAACACTTCTTGGTTTAAGAATTTTTAGATATTTGGACTGGAAACAAAACAAAAATACTAACTAAGAAAGTATTTTTTGCAGCAGGGCTGAATCAAATAATAAGAACAGTATAGCAGGCATAGTTAAAAAGGAACACTTCAGTAACACTACACTAGAGAAAAACATATTGATTATCATATGTTACTTCAAATGTTTACATCGATATGACGTTATGAAATGAGATTGGAGTAAAATCATGGTTTGCTTTTCAAACGCACGTCGCGCGACTGCGTTTTCAAACTCTCACAGCGCGTGCAGGGATCATTCACTGAAGCATCGAGCAACAGTTCAATGGCAATATGAAGTTTATGCAACAATAACACTAACTAATATAATTCAGGATTATTTCTTACCTTAAAATCGTTCTTGTCTTCAAATCGCGATCTTCTTCTTCAGATGTAAACCCAATAATCTCACAGCATGTCTTCCAAACTCGACGACTGCAGAGGACTGATAAAGTTTGCCGCTTTGTTGTTGAGGTAATGGGGGCGTTCGCGCGACACATGGACGATTTGCATCTCTATATGTTTTGCGCGTGTGGGTGTGGTCACATTAAAACTAATGAGGAAGGGTTAGAGAAACTGAATATCTTGTTGGTTTTATACAAATTACTTAAACAGAGAATATTTGTTTTCGTTTTGAATCAGATAATTTAAAACTACACACTTAAATGATTATAAATATATAGAGCTCACAAATGTGTGACAAGTATTCGCTGAGTTTTTTAAATGTTTAGAGACGTGCTCAAGAAAAAAAAGTTCACGAGACGGAGAGGCAGAAAGCACACCCTGTTTAATTTCTTTATTTTACAAAAGCACAACGTTTTGTTTTGATTGTAAGTGGACACATACAAAAGTAGACATCTCACAGATTCTTTTTTCATTTTTATTAAGTCTGTATGACCACAAATGACGGAGTATTTTAAGTTTATTCAGCTGCTATGTGAAAAAAAACGCGCAAATCACGCCGGCGTGATTGCCGACCCCAGGGGGTTAACTGTATGGAATATCGCAATATTTATCGTATCGTGATGTATCGTGATGAAATCGTATCGTGATCCATGTATCGTGATGCGTATCGTATCGTGAAGTCCTTGCCAATACCCACCCCTAATGTCATGACCCCTTTAAAGTGTCATCAATGTTAATCAAAGAACAAAGGTAAGAGAGTAAATTACTCACTCAGACCCAGCGCCAGGAGGATTATTATACCAGTAGCCTAATAATCATGAATGCACTCCAATCTTTTAACACATCTCCGGCGAACGCAAAAGAAAAACTCATCATGAAGTGCAGTGAAATTCAGCGACCTATGTGGTGTTTCCTGATGGATCGAGGTTGTTCGTTAACTTAATTTTATATCTGCAATTCACACGAGCTCTAAGCGCATGCGAGACTGCTGCGAGTAGTCAAACTTTATTAATGAAATAGAAAATCAGAGGGAATAATTTCAGTTTTTTTTGTTGTTTTTTTTTATCTTTTTTGGGGGCTGGTCACACGGCTTTCATAGTTTTCAGTTATGTGACTGGTGCGGAGACCTGGAGTGTTACTTACATTTTTTATTTAGTTTTATTCATATTTAAATTTGTATTTTTTTTACATCGCTCCTCCCACTCGATGAAACCGATATTACCGGTGTTGTCACAAGTCGATTAACGGTGGGAGAATATTATCACCGTCACATCTCTAATCCGCACCGCACCTGGAACGGGTCACCGGACCGCATCCGCGTGCAGTGTGAAAGCTCTAACCAGTTAACATGGGTACGGAAAAAAATACGCACTGCAAGAGGAGTATGTGTGAAACGGGTGTAAGGGGAGGCTCACATTCACCCAATTTGAAAACCTGTTCTATAATAAAATCAATTAATCAAAAAGACTAGTGGTTAATGGCATTTTTTAATAAGCCCTTCAGAACGATTAAACTTGATTTTGTCCATGCTCCTGTTAAAATTGAATTCATTTCCGTTTTTTGTTATTGTTACTTAAACCGATTTAGAGTCCTGATAGTAATATACCATACAGTTGGGAATGAAAAATATGGGAACGAAAGTTGGGACATGTTGCTGAAAGAATTTCAAATGAATCAATATGAAATCAAATTATGTAATACTATGAAATTCTGAGGCATAAAAATCTCATACTGTTGCAACCCTACAGGGGAATGACACTTTTAGAAGAACTCACACGAATCTGATCAACAACTTTGCGAATTTGAGGTTCAAAACCCATGTCCAGCATACGATCTGCCTCATCCAGGACCAGGTAGGTGCAGCGGCGTAGGTTAGTTTTCCCCGTCTCCAGGAAATCAATCAATCGACCAGGAGTCGCAATGCAAATTTCAACACCTGTTTAATAAAAGCACACAATGGTTTAGGACTGTACTACCATGGAAGGATTTTTAAACAAGAGTATCTGCAGGCTTTTAAGAACTGAATATAAAATGACAGTAAAAAAAAAACTACTATTTAAAGGGGACATGAATTGAGAAATCAAAAATGTCTTTGATCTTTTGACATATAAGAGGTTATTGTACTATAAAAATATACTGCAAGTTTCAGAACTCAAAACTTCCTCATTAGTCCAAAACCAAGCTGCCCAAATGACTCATTTTGGATTTTAGTTATGTAAATAGACATAATAGTGTGACAAAAATGTTTATACTGTTATAAACATGAACCTCGTCTGAAAGACAAAGGGGGAGGTGTTGCTGTAATTTATAGTAATATTTTCAGAATTACTAAGAAGTCTAGTTTCAAATATAATTATTTTGAATTGTTGGTGCTTAATATAACAATATCTAGTGTAAATGATAAATCACGTTTGAGATTTGTGCTGGCTACTGTATACAGGCCACCATACAGACTTTATCAAATAATTTGGGGACTTTCTATCAGAGTTAGTACTGACTGCAGATAAAGCCCTAATTGTTGTTGATTTTAATATACATGTCGATAACAAAAAAGATGCATTGGGATTGGCATTTAAAGACATTCTTAACTCTATTGGAGTTAGACAACACATGTCAGGACCAACTCATTGTCGTAATCATTCTCAAGATTTAATATTATAGATATTATTAGTTAGAATCAGAATAACCAATTGGACTGAACAATACAGGGCAACATAATTGCATAACATAACAGTATGTACAAACACAGCGTCAGTGGCCTTGGCAACAACGACTGTGAATCTAGACTAGAATAACCACTTGGAATGAAGAATACTGAAGCCATTGAGCAATATAAGTGCATATCAGTGTGTGTGTGTGGGGGGGGGGGGGGGTCAGAAGCTCGTGTCCGCGAGCTGACAGCGTCGAAACTCGTCTTCGGGTGGGGGAGGGCCCACAAGCGGCTCGTTGGCGGCAGTGTGCCTGAGAGCGCGCACTGGGCACGTTGTCGTCCGTGAGTGCCGGCGTGGGCGAGGCCCAGGCAGGTGACACAGAACTGGAAATATTGAACTGGAATTATTAACGGGGGACTGGTTTATGTCGGTGGATCTAAAGGACGCATATTTTCAGATACAAATAGCGCCCCGTCACAGGCCATTCTTGAGATTCGCCTTCGAGGGCCGAGCTTAGCAGTACACTGTCCTGACGTTCGGCCTGTCTTTAGCACCACGTATGCTATTTCTAACGTATGCTAACTGCTATTTCACAAAGTTTTGTTACTCAGTCATTTGGAAGAGCTGGGTCTCAAAATCAATTGGAACAAGAGTTTGTTGTTGCCCAGTCAGAAAATCTCTTTTCTGGGAATAGAAATAGACTCTGTGTCAATTAAAGTGCGGCTTACGTCACAGCGCGCGTGCTCTCTATCCAGCGCCTAGCGGCGTCATTCAGAGCCGGCAACGTCACTCCTCGATATGGTAATTATCTCAAAGCTAAAAGTAGTCTCGACAGATGCATCCAACCTCGGTTGAAAGCGGTCGAACTAGCTCTGTATTTTTTTCTCCCATGCTTGAGGGGTCACCACATCCTAGTCCGATCGGACAACATGTCGGTGGTATCCTACATAAACCACCAGGGCGGTATCAGATCCCGGAGCCTTTTTGCCATGGCCAAACGCCTTCTCGTGTGGGCTCAGCACAACCTGCGCTCGCTGAGAGCGGCGCATGTGCCAGGCATCCTGAACTTGGGTCCAGATATGATATCCAGGGGCAACGTTCCTGCAGGGGAATGGTCCCTTCACCCCCAGGTGGTTCAGTTGATATGGAGCATCTTCGGCAGGGCAGAGGTCGACCTCTTCGCCTCAGAAGACAACGCTCATTGCCTAACATACTTCACAAAGAGCAGGGACGCGTTGGCCCACAACTGGCCCAATCGCCCGCTCTATGCTTTCCCACCGATTTCGTTGTTACCACTGGTCATCAAACGGATCAGGGAGAATGCGTGCGCTGTGCTCCTAGTCGCCCCGCTCTGGAGGAACCAAACGTGGTTCCCGGAGCTGACGCAGCTAGTGGGAACAGCCCCTTGGCCGGTCCCAGTGAGGAAAGACCTCCTTTCTCTCAGGCCAAAGGGACGCTCTGGCATCCCCACCCCGAACTGTGGGCCCTGCACGCATGGGCTCTCAACGGGTACCCGTTAACCTCCCAGAGGGAGAGTTAAACACTATCACAGAGGCTAGAGCACCCTCTACCAGGCGACTTTACGCTTTAAAATGGTACGTTTTCTCTAGCTGGTGCTCAGCACGGAACATGGATCCGAAAAACTGGGGAGTAACGGAGTTACTTTCCTTCCTCCAAGAGCTTTTGGACGCGGGGAGATCCCCCTCCACGCTCAAAGTATATGTGTCGGCCATTGCGGCTTTTCTATTGCCAGCATCTGGTCAGTCACTGGGGGAAAACGACCTAGTCGTCCGTTTCCTCAGAGGAGCGAGGAGATTAAACCCTACTTGACCTCCGTCGGTTCCCGTTTAGGACCTTTCCACGGTCCTAGAGGCCATGAAAGGTGACCCATTTGAACCAATGCAGTCCATAGACTTAAAATATCTTTCCCTCAAAACAGTCTTGTGGGTGACCTGCACGCGCTCTCCGTGAGCGCTACCTGTCTTGAGTTCAGGCCCAATGATTCTAAAGTCATCCTCAAACCGAGACACGGTTATGTTCCCAAGATACTTGCCACTTCGTTCAGGGCGCAAGTCATTTCCCTGTCTGCTCTCCCTGTATCTGACTGTGAGAGGGATGTGAATTTTCTCTGTCCTGTCAGGGCCCTGATCATTTATGTGGAGCGCTCTGCTGTGTTCAGACAAACAGAGCAGCTCTTTGTATCCTTTGGTGGCCGCACTAAAGGGCTGGCTACCACTAAGCAGAGCCTTTCACGTTGGATAGTCGACGCTATTTCACTGGCTTATGCATCCAAAGGCCTCTGCTGCCCTCTGGGTGTCAGAGCTCACTCTACTAGAGGCATGGCCTCGTCCTGGGCTTGGTCCAGTGGGATTTCACTACAGGATATCTGTACGGCGGCAGGCTGGGCCTCTCCATCTACATTTATCAGATTTTATAACCTAGAAGTTCCCGCGCTACAGGCTAGACTGTCTAGCCGCGCTATAGCAGTTATCCTGCCCGACTTAGGTCCAGCATAATTATATTTTAATTTTGCTAAAATATCTGTTGTTGGACGTTAAATTTAGGTTTAAAAGTGAACATTAAAGTATTTGTAATTCAAGTATTTTATGAGAGTGGTAACTGTAAAGGGATAACTGTGTGTAGTTGAATATAAATGTAAGACGTTTTAAACATTTACAAAATAGAGAAATGACAGGTAACAGGTTACTGTGTCCAGAGTGAATGTGTGTGTTCCTGCAGAAAATTCTTCTTATCTGTTAACACAGAGTTTGGTTTTTATTTTTATTTATTATCTTTATTACCATCTTCATTTTTAATGTAATGATTTAAACTCTCCTTTTGCTTTATAGCACTATTGCACATACCAGTGGTCTTCACTATTTTGTTCATGAGAGCCACACTGATATGACAAAGTCAGTAGGAAAGCCACTTCTACCGCAAAGTGTCAAAAGTTACATCCAGACATAAATACCATGTCTGCTTATCAATCTGTCATCCCTGAACATACAATATGCAATGCAATAAATACAAAAGGGTGAAAAAAAATATTCGGTAACACTTTATAATAACTGCACGCTATTAATCATGAGTTAAGCATTAGTAAACAGTTAATTCATAATTTATAAAGCATTAATAAGCAGTTTATACATACAGCTATAAATGCTTTATTATTGCTTTAAAAGCATATATATAATGTGTTTAATAATTGTATTTTCATACTTTATTAATTATAAATGTATCATTTCTAAATGAAGTATCACATTACTTAGACACCAGTTATTTAGGGGTTGTCAGTGGTTCATAAGATCACTTAGAAAGTGTAAGTAAATGATTAATAAACTATTTAAATGTACATTAATACATCTTATTATTCAGACGTATATTAATAGTTACTTAGTGTGTTAATAAATGCTTTATTAACATGAATTTCTACTGTAATTCATGTTTAATTCAGGTAGTTATAAAGCATTTAGTAGTGGTCAGTTAACTATTTATGTGAGCTCATCTAAAGTGAGGACTAGTTATGACTTGTAAAGCATTTATAAAGGAGATTTAAAGGCATTTCATATTTCTATGTTCTGTATTACTGTGTTGTGTTTGTTTATTTTTTCTGTTTAGAAGACAAATGAGCCTTTAAATCTCATTTGTAAATGCTTTACAAGGCATAACTAGTCCTCACTTTAGATGAGCTCACAGAAATAGTTAACTGACCACTACTAAATGCTTTATAACTACATGAATTTACTACATTTACGTACACTTTCTAAGTGATCTTATGAATCACTGACAACTCCTAAATAACTGGTTTGTAAATAATACTATACTTCGTTTAGAAATTATAAATTGATCATTAATAAAGTATAAAAATACACGTATTAAACACATTATAGAAATGCTTTTAAAACAAGAATAAAGCATTTATAGCTGTATTTATAAACCACTTATTAATGTCTATGAATGCTTTATAAATGATGAATTAACTGTTTACTAATGTTTAGTTAATGATTAATAGCGTGCAGTTATTATAAAGTGTTACCCAATATGGTTTATGATTTACCAGTGAAATTTGTAACTGAGACAAGATGCTTCACTTAAAGGATTAGTTCACTTTTAAAATTAAAATTCTGTCATCATATACTCACCCTTAAGTTGTTTTAAACCTGTATGAATTTCTTTCCTCTGCTGAACACAAAGGAAGATATTTAGAAGAATGTCAGTAACCAGACAGTTTCTGGTTCCCATTGACTTCCATAGTATATATTTTTCCTACTATGGAAGTCAATGGGAACCAAAAACTGGTTGGTTACTGACATTCTTCTAAATATCTTCCTTTGTGTTCAGCAGAGGAAAGAAATTCATACAGGTTTGAAACAACTTAACCCCCTGAGGTCGGCAAACGCGCGGGCGCGTTTTGCTCGTTTTTTTTTTACATAGCAGCAAAATAGACCTAAAATACTCCGTCGGTTTTGGTCATACAGACTTAAGAAATATGAAAAAATAAGCTGTTAAATGTCTACTTTTTTATGTAACATCACTTCTCTAAACTCAAACAAAACTCAGCGAATACTATTCACTCAGACATGAGCTATATATCTCTATAATCATTTAAGTGTGTAGTTTTAAATTATCTAATTCAAATCTAAAACAAATATTGTCTGTTTATGTAATCTATATAAAAAGAGCGAGAGATCGACTGTGCTCATTATCGTTCTGGCACCTCATTACTCCGCTAATGTGACACGCCCATCGAGAGCGCGCGCTATTCAAACACAGATAATCTGAAGCAACACATGCAAACCAGTCAACGCCCACAACAGCTGGACAACACACTCGCTGTGAGGAATAGCTCTGCTAATAATATCGTGATTATCCTGGAAATTTTACCTCAAACGTGCTGGAGTAGCCGAACAACGGATCCAGCAGCAGATCATCAGTAAGTGCTTTGTTCTAATCGCGATATAAAATGGTGTCTGTAATCCGCAAAAGACTGTTTAAATTTAAATCGCGTTTCTGTGTTTGAATGAATGAACGGCACATGTGCATGCGTTTGTTTACTAACGTTACAGCTCGCGCGTGTCTGTGTGTGAATGAAATATCTATTGCCTACTGAGATGAGTAAAAATCGACTGAATACGTTGAAATAAAATGTCTTTGTATAAGCAACATTTTAAACTGCAAATTAACATGTATGCCCTAATATAGGCTATATTATAAAAGACGATATGTTACAGACGAAATATGAAAGACAACATTTCGTTTTGGATAGATAGGCCTAGATTATAAAGTTTGTACTGCCACAATAAAACCTAATTTCCAAGGTGCAAACAAAATCTTAAAAGGTCAATATAAGCCTTCTCTTTAAATTATTTTTGTGTTTTATTAGTGACAAATTTGGGGAGAGGATAGCCTACATAATCCAAAACTTTCTGAAAATACGAATGAGAATTAACTGCACAATTACTAGAAATGTTTACCTTGGATATTATACAATTTGCAAGCATAGGCCTACACAGTTTGTGGAAAAATACACTTTTTTTTCAAGATGTTTCCAACTCTGAACCAATTCTGTAGATGTGTGTGTGTATGTATGTGTGTGTGGTTGGCTTCAACCAGGGCGTGTGACGCGTCAGTGCAGCAGTGTTGGAGTAGTAGTGCTTGTAGTTAGGTATGCACGTTGCATGCTGCTTCTGCTTACCACTTTCTGCTTTCAGCTACTGCCACCGGATAGCCCCTTTTTTCTCAGGGGTGAAAAGAGGAGCCGAGTGTGTAAGTCTCCCCAGCCGGTACATAGCCTCTCCACTGCCAAGATCTCGTACACGCCTCCTCGTGGCACACATGGTAACTGGTCCCTTGTGGTTCCAGGCTAAGCTGTACGGGATCTCGGAGCAGCAGTGGGCCCCAGAGACGTGGCATGCAGGCCCATCGGTGAATGGAAATGCCCTGCTGCCCGTCAACCACTGTTCCAGCTATGGGTAAATAGCCCCAGCTATGGGTAAATAGTGAAGACCCCAACGGCGACGCAGGCGGAAGATGGTGGTGTGAGACCCTCCACAACGGCTGGGAAGGCGGAAGAAGGCAACCCCACTGCCACGTGGGCTAACTCGGGAGGGTACAGTGGCTAGGGGAGTAAACCCCGACGACAAATCTGCACTTGGGGACAGGCACAGGCGGAGTCCAACTGACCGGACCACCGGCAGCCCCCTGCAACTTCCTGCCAGACGAAGGTCGTCATGGGTTCCCTCATGCCACTGGAGGTTTATCTGGCAGGAGTGAAGATGGTGGGAGTGAGGTCTGCGCACCCACACCTTCACCTTAATCCTCACCTATGCGCAAGCTTCTTGCTCCCCCCCCCCCCCCATAAAAGTCCTGTGGCGATGTGGAATGGTGGCGGGCACAGGCCAAGGATGTGGCTGGGAGTGTCTAGCCAAACCATGCACACAGGCGGCAATGGAGTGATGGTCGCTAGGACTGCGGGATGGAGCAGCGCGTCCTTTCGGCAGCTTCCACTGCGACTGAGCAGCCCCACACTGCTCACCCCTGTGATGGGGAAGGACCTGGAAAAGGTGGTCCAAAAATTGTCTGCTCCCTACACTCCGGGCGGTAAGCCGCAACCGTCGGAGCATCCCCCTCGCGGTCGAAAAATCAAAGTGAAAAATAAGCTAAGTATTGCTTCGTGGAACGTTCGTACACTGCTGGACCTGGCCGTAACTCCTGACAGGCCCCACCGCAGGACAGCACTGGTGGCCCTGGAGCTCGCAAGATATAATATCGACATTGCAGCTCTCAGCGAGACCAGACTACATGGGGAGGACTCCTTGACAGAGGTTGGTGCTGGGTACACCTTCTTCTGGAAGGGGGTCCCCGAAGGCATTCGTCGCAATCATGGAGTTGGCTTTGCTGTGAAGTCTAAGCTGCTGCAGCGCATTCCGGAAACCCCTATCGGCATCAATGAAAGATTGATGACATGGCGCATTCCCCTGGCAAAGGAATGCTTCGCCACTCTCATCAGTGCATACGCTCCAACTCTTGATGCCGAATACAACATCAAAGAGGATTTCTACAGAGCTCTTGATGCCATCCTACAGAAAACCCCGGCTACGGACAGACTCATACTCATGGGAGATTTCAATGCTAGAGTGGGCTCGGAGCATCTGGTATGGAGTAAAGTCATTGGCCAGCATGGTGTGGGGAAAATGAATCGCAACGGGCTCAGACTCCTCTCCCTCTGTGCAGAGCATCAGCTGGTCATTACTAACACCATCTTCCAGATGAAGAACAGGCTCAAGACCACCTGGCAGCACCCCCGCTCAAAGCATTGGCATCTCCTTGACTACGTGATTGTCCGTCAGAAGGACAGACAAGATGTCCTCACTACCCGTGTCATGCGCGGAGCTGAGTGCTGGACTGACCATCTCATGGTCAGATCCAAACTACTCATGAGTATTCAACCCCGTGGCCCAAGGACAGCCCCAAACAAGAAACTGAACTGTACAGCACTGAACAGCCTCATCACCAAAGACAACCTCCGACGGCTCCTTGCTGAAAACCTCAACATGATCCCGGAGGAATCAGCTGACTGGCCAGCTCTGCGCCAGGCTATTCATAACGCAGCCTCAGAGGCACTTGGCCAATCAAGGAAACATCACCAGGACTGGTTTGACTGTAACTCAGCTGAGATACAGTCACTTCTTAAAACCAAGCATGAAGCCCACAAAGCTCTCCTGTCCTGCCCTGGATCTCCCACCCATATAACCACCTTCACTACTGTAAGAGCGGAAACGCAGCGAGCCCTTCGGACTATGGAGAACACCTGGTGGGTGCAAAAGGCCCAAGAAATCCAGCACCTGGCAGACTGCAACAACACTCAAGGCTTTTACGATGCCATAAAAGCATTGTATGGCCCAAGGAAGCGGGCAATTGCCCCAGTCCGATCAGCTGACGGGTCCACGCTCTTCAAGGACCGCCACGAGATTCTTGCCCGTTGGGAAAATCATTTTGAGAGTCTCTTCAACCACACCAACCCTGTTGACCCACATATCCTGGATAATCTGCCAGACTTGCCACCAATCATGCACTTGGACACTCCACCACTTTACTCAGAACTTCGGCAAGCTATTGCAGGGCTGAAGAACAATAAAAGCGCTGGACCCGATGGAATCCCTGGAGAGGTTTTCAAACATGGAGGATACATCCTCACGCGTCGTCTGCACCTCCTGATCCAAAACATCTGGGAACATGGGACCCTCCCACAGGACTGGAAGGATGCTAACATCGTGGTCATCTACAAGCAGAAAGGAGACAGAGCAGTCTGCAGCAACAGCCGCGGGATATCTCTCCTCTCCATCGCAGGGAAAGTACTGGCCAAGATTATGCTCAGTAGACTGGTTGAGCACATCTCGGAAGCTGTGCTTCCGGAAACGCAATGTGGCTTCCGGAAGACCAGATCAACGACAGACATGGTGTTTGTCTTGAGGCAGCTGCTGGAGAAGAGCCGAGAACATCACAAAGACCTTTACGTAGCCTTCATTGACCTCAGCAAAGCTTTTGACACCATCAACCGTGAGCTGCTCTGGAAATACCTCTCCAAAATTGGGGTACCACCCAAGTTTCTCAGTATCTTACAGCAGCTGCATGAGGGGATGCAAGCCAGAGTGCTCACGGGAGAACTCCAGTCAGAGCCTTTCGAGGTAAATGTTGGGGTGAAGCAAGGCTGTGTCTTGGCTCCGATGCTCTTCAACATCCTCCTCTCTGCCATCACCTGCCTCTTCCATCGGGTCATGGGACATGAAGATGGTGTCCATGTGGAATACCGACTTGACGGAAGCCTTTTCAACATCCGTCGGCTTCAGGCCCGCACAAAGACAAAGACCCGCCAGATCTGTGAGCTTCAGTATGCTGATGACTGTGCAGTCTTAGCCCACAGCCCGGACTCTATGCAGCACGCCCTGAACACAATATCCAACCTGTACCAATCTTTTGGCCTACAGGTTAACACTCAAAAAACCGAGGTCATGTCCCGTCTCACCACCCCCGCCCCCACACCCCCCAGTTTTCACATAAATGGTGTTCCACTTAAATCAGTGGACCACTTCACTTATCTCGGCTCCACTTTATCCTCATGTAGCTCCCTTGACACGGAAATACACACTCGGATAAAAAAAGCCTCATCATCTTTTGGACGCCTACGCAGCAGGGTTTTTGAAAACCGCAACCTGAAGCTCAGTACCAAGGTCGCTGTTTACAACGCTGTATGTCTTTCCACTCTGCTTTATGGGGCAGAGTCATGGACCCCATACCGTCAGCACATCATCAACCTAGAGGCCTTCCATATCCGCTGCCTACAGAAGATCCTCAGCTTGTCCTGGAAAGATCGAATCCCCCATACAGTCATCCTCAGCAACACTGACTCAATCTGTATGGAAGCAGCTGTGGCCAAAAAACACCTGCGTTGGATAGGGCACACCCTACGCATGCCTGAACACCGCCTGCCCCGCCAAGTCCTATATAGTCAACTAATGGGTGCAAAGCGATCTCCCGGAGGGCAAAAGCGCCGTTTTAAGGACTACACCAGGGACCTCCTAAAGCGAGCGAACATTCCTCTTACGCAGCTCGAATTTTTGGCATTCGACAGATCCGCCTGGCAGGGCACCTGTGCCACTGCTGTCTCTCAGATACACCAAACCAACCAAGACCGACGATCTAAGAAGCGAATCCAGAGACACCAGAGGGCGGCTGGCACCCCCCTGGTATCTGGTTTCCCCTGCTCCATCTGCGGTCGAGTGTGCGGCTCACGGATCGGACTCATCGCCCACGTGAAGTGGCACCAGCGGCAAGGTTGCTGAAATTATCCCCCCCCCCAACCCCCATCCCCCATCCCTGGAGCAAGCGTCATCATCGTACACGATGGACAGCTAAGAGATATATATATATATATATATATATATATATATATATATATATATATATATGTGTGTGTGTGTTGTCTTTGCATTCTTTGCATTCTGTGTGGCTCAGTGACACACTCAGTGAAAGGCTCATTAGTATGCAGCATTAGCAGGTCTTCTTTGTCTCCAGGTGTGAATGAGGACATTATTCATGACCTTGTTGGATCATTCACGCCCCCCTGCATATTGCCTTTCCAAACAAAAAGTGTCTTACAAAATTTAAATCAATCTATTGTTTAATGTGAACGATTAGCCCGGATGATTTTCAGATCATTTTGAAGTAAATACTCTAGCCGACAAGATCCATTAGTCAAAAGTATTGTGGGAATATGTGAAGTTGGTCGTTTGTGGTCTTATATCAGAACATTTAAGTTTGAGTTTTTTGAATAACCACGCATAAATAATATTCTCTCAAAAATGCAAACATGTACATACATATTGCTCACATATTATGATAGTCATGTTCGTGCTAAATAGAGTGTAATTACACCTTTGCCATTAATATGTTTATAAGCAACTGAAAAAAATACAAATATCAGGTCATGTCAAAACATCTCAAGGACCCCAAAAACACCTTAGACTCCAGAGGGTTAAGGGTGATGATATGATGACAGAATTTTCACTTTAAAAGTGAACTAATCCTTTAATGATAAAGATACGCACTCAAGAGCACATTCAGCGTTAAAGGCGCTTTTCCACTGCATGGTACGGCACGGCACGCTTTGGCGCTTTTCCACTGCATGGTACGGTACGGCTCGGTTCGGTACGGCTCACTTATGGCACATTTCCACTGCATGGTACGGTACGGCACGGCTCGCTTTAAATGGTACCACCTCTGTTGAGGTTCCAAGCGTACCGTACCGATACTAAATGTGACGTGAAAACACTGCAGATCACTGATTGGTCAGAAAGAATCGTCAATTCAGCGCCATTGTATTTGCGATACGAGACACTAAACCCGCTAGATTTAAATAGCCAGACAACAGCCAACGCGGTAGCACCTGTTTTTAGAGTATTTACTTGACAGAGGAAGTAAAAAGAAATCAAACAAGAAATGGCTGAATCGTGGTCAGTGGACGAGGTGCAGACGTTCCTCTCGTTGGTTGCCGAGGAGCGGATCCAGCGAGAGCTGGATGGGGCAATACGGAATGAAAAAGTGTTCCAAGAAGTAGCACAGCACGGCTACCACCGGACCTACAAACAGTGTAGGGAAGGAACAAATAAAAAAAAACTAAAAAGTGACTACCGAGCCAGTAGAGGCGGCAACTATTAACGATCAGTCCCACCCACTTTGAAGCGGTACTAACTGCAGTGGAAAAGCAACCGAGCTAAAGCGAACCGAACCGTGCCGAGTCGAGTCGTACCACGCAGTGGAAAAGCAAAGCGAGCCGAACCGTTCCACGCCGAGTCAAACTGTACCGAGCCGTACCATGCAGTGGAAAAGCGCCATAAGAGCTGGAAAGACCACCAAAACTGGCAACTCTGCAGGGAGTCACTGGCATGTCCAACTTTTGTTTGCAAAAGTGTTTAACAAGTGTTTACATGAACAATAAACAATCGGGTTGATGTGCGTGTTTTTGTCACAAGCTTCAAATTGGAATTAATTTTTTGACATGTGCACATTGCACAAATATACAAAGTTTCCCGCTGTTTGCGCTTAATAACCATTCTCCTACATTGGTTCTTTATTTGTTTTAAACTGTAGACTTAATTTGTATCCATTTCTGGTCATAATTTAAAGACAATGAGCAAATTAACCATTGTGCCATGCTGCTTACATTTATCAAGCAGTAAAAATACCCAAAACCAGTCGTCTGTGGATGAGAATCCGAAACAAGGACTAGTGCATTGCTCTGCTTCACTTCACAGACACTGAGGGAAAGGAGAATTTTAGAATGACGGGACACTCATTTTTATGACAAGTAACAGGAAGACTAGCTCGTTCCACGCATCATACATCGTCCTTTCAGTTTCGGTTTTCAACCCGATCAAGAGTTGACATGTTCTCTCAATCGGATTAGAAAAGGAATAAACCACACCTTTCAATCCGATCTAAATTATTTGTAATAGAGCAGACCAGACACCAGTTTTTTAATGGGTTATGTTATATAGCCCTATTTGTTTTTAATATTTTTATGAAATATCTGTATTGACTGCATGATCATATCACCGTATTATTTATCGCCATGCAATCTACAAATTGAAGCTTGGCAAACCACAGGAGGCTCGCAAGCCGCGCAATGAGTAGCACTGGTACATAGCATAGATATAAATATATTCACTATGTTTTCATAGCAATCAGTTGGCAAATTTGTTTGAAGGACAGCTTTGGCCAGGACAGGACAGAGTTTTTTGTCAATAAAAAGAAAATTGGGCTTTTTAATGGCCCTAACCCTAACTATTATCAAAATAATCATTAGTGGCAGCTCTACATTTAAGATACTTAGGATTATTTATTATCTTAAATTTGATCAAACTAAAGATATGTTTGATAAAACACAGTACCCCTTTCCAAATCTCGGATCTGAGGTCCTTTGGGTGCTCCGCCATAGATGCAAGTAGACTTCAGCCGGGAAGCTCTTCCATATTCTGCAGCAACCTGCTGCACCTGCTGTGCCAGTTCACGAGTGGGGGCAAGCACTAAGCACTGAGATTATAAGAACGGACAGTCACACATCTGATAAAATTGGGAGAAAATAAAGCAATTAAAAAATAAGGTTAGGGGACGACTTACAATAGGACCATCACCATGTCCCAGGTAAGGCTGGTTGTTAATGTGTACAATGGCTGGCAGGAGATACTGTGGGCACAAATATATGAGAATATTGGACAGCAGCAACACAAATCAAATATGGTAATTCAAGATATTCTGAATAATACATTTATCATAATGTAATAATCATTTAACACTTACAGCCAGGGTTTTCCCAGAACCTGTCTGAGCAATGCCAACCATATCTTTTCCACTGAGGGCTAAAGGCCATCCCTGGGCCTGGATAGGTGTGGGCTCAGACCAGGATTGTTTAGAGATCACATCCATCACATAATCTGGAATGCAACAATATATTGTATTATATACACACACCATATTTATTCAACAGATTTTTTATTAGGGCTGGGCGATGTATCAACTTTATATTGATATACAGTAGGCTTGCTGCGATAGTCGTGTTGATGGTGTTACTGGTGTTCAGAAGCAACACCAGTTACATCATTTAACTTGTGCTTTACAAAGCAACTGTTTGTTTAGTTTTTTTTTTTCCGTTTTTAAAATGTAATGTTTATTTCAAAATGTTTTGCACATAATGTACAGTCTAGCTTACATGGATACAGTCGCAGCATTTGTTTTCATAGCCTTCAATTTGCGCATTGTTTGAAGGACAACATTGGGCAGTATGTGGAATAACTTTATTTTTTTATATATATATATATATATATATATATATATCATTTAACAAAAAGTTTTCTGCCCTGAAACAAAGTGCTTCGCAAGATTTATTTAACCATTATGTTCCTTAAAATAATATTTAACCTTTAGCCCACTAGTAGAAAATATTGAGATATGATTTTTGGTCCATAAAATCCCAGCCCTACATTTGATTATAAAAATGTTTACATACTTGGGAAATTTGCCTCATGAAACTTAATGATGGGTATAGGACAATCTCTGCCTTTCACTGTCACCTCTTTGTCTCTGCGGTAGTGTTCCACTTCTTGCTGTAATTCAAAAACATACCAAAGTGATTTACAAAGAAAAAACCCTACACATTTAAGACATTCACATTCATGTAAATATGTAAATATGTCCACAAATGACCATTGATCTATGTGTGACATCAGAGTGCTCTTTGTAGAAGTTTTTCTCAAACTTGGGGAGCTCATCAAGGTTCCAGTGTCTTTTCCGCAGTCTCTCACCGGGGTTCCCAAACTTCCCTGAAGGAGGAACATTGCAGCCACCGCTAAATCGAGGGGCACTGCTGCCATACCTATAAAAGAACAGTTCACACAGCAGCTTCATTCAATGCGCAGTTCACCAGCTTCTTTCAAGGACAGTAAAATATGAAGATATCTTTAATGAAACCAAAGAGATTAAGCAAGTATAATTGAGCTTGTTTGTTTACCATTTTTGAGCTATTTGTATAAAACTGCTCAATATATAAACCAATCATGTCTCTTCAGAAGTCTCGGATTAACCTGTCCATTAATATGGACACTTTAATTGTCTTTATAAACATTTTGATGTTTCAAGTTGTGGCTATGTGGACTTCCAATGGAAGGACAGAAATCTTTCTAGTTTGATAAAAAAGATATCTTTGTGTTTCAAAAATGAACGAAGGTTTAAAAGGGGTTTGAACTAGGGCTGCAACAACGAATCGATAAAAATCGATGATCAAAATAGTTGGCAACGAATTTCATTATCGATTCGTTGTGTCGCGCGACGCGGATATGTTATATATAAAAAAAAAGTTTTTAGTTGAGCGCAGAGCTATGAGGCGCCAGACTAGACAAAAGCGAACTCCGCGAGCGACACTGCGCTTGAGACACGTGTGTTTGCGCGCAAGTGTGTCTGCACGCGCAAGAGAGAGTGTGTCCGAGAGCGCGCGATATAGTGTGTGAGCAGCACTGAATTTTTCATTCTTTACTCTGTCTAAATGACTCAGAGAAACTTCACTAAATGCTTGGAAAGGATGAGCTGCAAAATACACACCATACGAGGTGGTCAATCCATTGTATTTTTTTGTGAGTGTGTGTGTCTGAGTGTGAGAATTTGTGCGTCTGTGAGTGCAGTGTGGAGAACAAGTTCTGACGTTTAAACAAATCCTGTTATGTTTTCTGATTTGTATTTACTCTTAATTTTTTTTTTTTTTTTTTTAATATCTTTTTGTGCACTTTATTTAAAAAAAAGTTAAGATGTAAAGCACATGTGTATGTTTTTTGTGTAAGTCAATAAAAAATTTTTTTATTACTTTAACAGCTCAGGGATGTTCAAGGAGCTAACCTGTTTGTGAACTTTCTGAAGATTTTTTTTGCACTGTGAATTTGCACTGTCAGTTCTGTTTTTGAATAAAGGGTTGGAAATGAATGCTTTTTTATTTGTATTTTTATCCGATTAATCGAAAAAATAATCGACAGATTAATCGATTATTAAAATAATCGTTAGTTGCAGCCCTAGTTTGAACAACATGAGAGTGAGTAAAGGACAATTACAGAGGTGTAAAGAATACCTGAAAACCAAACTTAAGTAAAAGTAGAGATACCTTGCAGAAAAATGACTCTTTCAAGTCCCTATCGGTAATTACAATACTACTTGAGTAAAAGTCAAAGGCCTGGTTTCACTGACAGTTCAGAATGGGGCACGGTTCGCATTAAAAATTGTTAATGTGAAAGCTGTCATGCGGACCGGGTGCACACTGAGGTACCGAACCCCAGACTACTAGTTCAGTTGCACTCAAACTGTGCCGCAATTCGCGTGAATGTTAAAGCAACACGGACTCGGGTGCACGATTGTTCAGGAAGTAAAGTAGCCTAACCTGCGCATGCGTTTTAGCTGATTACGATGTATTTAGTTCAATATAGGGCTGGACGATATGGCCAAAATTTATATCACAATATATTTCTTAATTTCGGTCGATTTGATATAATTCCGATATCGATATGAACAATATAAAAAACCTCAGGAAAAACTGCCAAGAACGCCCACAATTAATGTCTGTACCTTCTATCTTCTGAACAATTAATTTCCCAAGTCTCTGAAACCTCCTCCTATAAAACTATATAATATTTTAGAAATAAAAATGGTACAAATAAATTGTTAATATTTTATTTGTATTTAACTTCATACAAGAAATGTGAAATCACTGTCAAATAAACATAAGTTAATAACTCAACGTATTAATATACTTTAACTTTAAGCTATAGGCTAACATAGGTTGATTATATTATTCTTATAGATTGAAAAAAGTGCTTCAGCCAGGATAAAGAATATGAAAAGTGCTCAGAGTTGCTGCAGAACACAAACCAAAAAAAAGTGAGCAACAACAAAAACACATGCTGCTGAGGGACATTGAGTGTTGATGACACCCAGAATTAATTTTGATTGATGAGACAATGAACATATGAACCCTTGTGCCGTGCTGCTTATATTTATCATGCAGTAAAAATTAAAACGTAAACGTAGCCCATGCCTGTTAATGTATATCGAAATATCGGAAATGTGTTTAAAAATCATATCACCATTATTGAAAAAAATAATATTGCGATACATATTGATATTGAATTATTGTCCAGCCCTAGTTCAATAGAACACATGTAAGCATGATAGTGGTGATGATTTACTTTAGATACAAGCGAGAGTGAGCCTGCAAGTGTAATCGCGCATAGCGAGTGCAATCATGGCAGCAAATTGGCAATCTACTGTCTCCTCTAAAGAGTCTGTTTGCAACAGACATGCGACACATACAGTTAACCCAAGTGTGAATAACTCAGCTGCACATAATAAATTAATAAAGGATCATTAATAAAGTGACACAAACATAATATATTGACCCACATTCTGTTTTCTATCATGCGGCGTGCACGTTTGTGATGACGTACGATGAACGCAAATGTACCAGGATAGGAGCCTAAGTCCACCATGGGACCTTATTTCGGAAAAATATTGTATGGTAGTCAATGGCGAGAGACAACAAATATTTTGATCTCGTTTGAATTGTGCCCTGAATGACACATATGATGTTTGTCAATTTAAAAGATACATTTTGAAGTCAAGAAAGTCACAGTTTGATGTAAAACTGTTAAGGTGTAAGACTGTGAAAATACGTAATTAATTACAAAGACTACAAACCCAAAAGGCGCATATGTGACGTCATACCTTTTCTCTCAATGAATGAAGCTAACGTCTGTCATTTTTTCTATAGTCTTATGTTATAATCGTAACGTTACGCAGTCATGCCTCAGTGTTTTGTACCAGACTGCACACATACGAGCTAGGGATGCGCCGATCCGATATTCAGTATCGGTATCGGCTCCGATACTGACATTTTTGCCAGATCGGGTATCGGTCAGACCAGGCCGATCCAAATCCGATATTGTGCGTATACTATTCTGTGCTATTGTTAAGCCCCACAAAAGGCACAAAAACATTATAAAGCACTATAAAGTTGTCGTGCACTATAAGTGTTCTGAAGCCATTATATAGTATAATGTGAGATATAAATTAATATTTAAGTCATTAAATTCAAGATCACGTACATTTTTCCCTCCGCTGCGACTGTCAGTCATTCTCCATTCAGCATCAAACAGCACGTCGCGTTCGGTTATGACGGTCAACACGATGAAAAACTCTCTCCAAGATGATTCAATGTTACTATAATTATACTTGATCTGTAGATAAAGCTCTATGGTTTTGCATTAAACAACTTTATCTTGCTGGACTTTATTGCTGTACCTTAACTACTTTCTACCGGGTGTCTGTCTCTCACAACACTGGAGTCAGAGCACTATAGCAGCTAACTGTTCTTCACGCGCACAGTAAATGACATTTAAAACTGTTAAAAGAAAATAATAAATAAACTATTGATTAGATAGATACTGTATAATACTCTACGCATCAATATGTCTTTCCTTCGTGCTTTGAAATCTTCAATAAAACATGTCTCAATTTTATAGTAGGCTATAAAATAATTAATCTTTTTGATTTTTTTTCATGAATGTATTTTACAACAATACAAAGAGCATTGTGTAACGTTTTACCAGATTTAGTGTTACACTTATTCTCATATTTGTTCCCCACTAAATGTTTTTACATGTTCAGATTTAATACAATTATTGAGCACTTGTGATTTTTCTAGACTAAATTTTACTGCTTAATTATCCACTATTCTAGTTTATAATAGCATCTTTTGTCATAGTTTATGGTCATATTTTTTTTGATTTGTTGTTTTTCTTTGTATAATGAAGTTGTCTGTATTGAGTAGATTGTGTTTAACACACAAAAGAGTGATTATCAGTTCAACACACATAGTTATAGAAATTCTACTTGATAAAAAAAAAAAAACTGCCCTGGTATCGGATCGGTAGTCGGTATCGGCCGATATTGAACTGCAGGTATCGGAATCGGTATCGGAAACAAAAAAGGTGGATCGGAGCATCCCTAATACGAGCAACGGATCTTGCTTGTTGTTTCGCTTCCCATGGTGCAAGACGAGAGATGTAGTTCATTGAGCGATTTTCACATAAAACTAAATGTTACTCTTCTGTTTTATGACAAACTGCGACTTTCATAATTATCTTTTAAATTGACAAATATTATGTGTGTAATTCAGGGCACAGTTCAGACGGAATAAAAAGATAAGTTGTCTCTCGCCATTGACTACTAGGGCTGTAACGATACAGCAAACCCACGATTCGGTTCGTATCCCGATTTCTGACCCACGATTCGATACAAACCGCGATTCTTGCGAGGAGGGAGGATTTTAAAAGCCAAATAAATAAATAAATAGCTAAAGCTATAACTCTGTTTTCTTGTAACAAAATACTTTTGAAAAACAAACAGAACTATACTCCATTGTGGAGATGATTCGAGCATGTTAAAAATTCTTCTGAGGTAACCGAGGCTTACTGTCTGTGCTGTAAACCACAAATAATATATTGCCTATTCCGCATGACCCGCATCTCAATCGCAGGAATAACGCTTGCCACAAAGTGAACGCGCCTATATAGAGAAATGCACACTTCCTACGAATTAGCCTAAGCCGCCATTTCTTTATGTTTTGAATTAACGTTAAATCAAGTAAAAGTATTTCAAGCTTTCTAAGTTTCGATTCGTTTATGAGGTCCAGTTCACGCGCGCGCCGGTGCCACACACACACACACACACATACAAGCAAACACCGCGCGCATCACTTGCTCTGGTGTTTGCTTGTGTGTGTGTGTGTGTGTGTGTGTGTGTGTGTGTGTGTGTGTGTGTGTGTGTGTGTGTGTGTGTGTGTGCTCGCTCGCGCGCGCGCGCGCGTGCGTGTGTGCGTGCGTGCGTGTGGGGGAGAGGTGCGATTTTTGAATAATAATCAAATGATACCCAGCGATCTTCGAATATTATTTTTGCTCGAAATTCCCATACCTAATATGTAAAAGACCCCGTCACAGCCCTAGGAGCTATTCTGGATGAGAAAGATAAGTCTGGGAAGGGGTGTGTCGATCGCGATCTGCCTTCTCATACCGCGACACAGGTTCGTGGATCTGAGTGTCGCGATTTCGGTTTAATATCGTAAATCGTTACAGCCCTATTGACTACCATACATATTTTTTTCCGAAATAAGGTTCCATGAGCCGGAAGCGGAGGGGAGGGACCTAGGCTTCTTAGATTAAAACCTTAGTTCAATTAGGACACTTAAGTAGTTTTTAATAAACATCCCTTAAAAAAATTACTATATGTTGTATTCCTTTAATAAAAAGGAGGTCAGAATCTGAGGTTTTCTGCTTGTTACGTACAGTAGTCTAAATAAATGCTTGCGCACTCTCCTTTCAATCATGGAATGTGTTGGGATAACATTTTTATTTGTGTCATCATCATACAAGATTAATGTTGGGAAATTTGGGAAAACCAAACAGGGGAACATTTCACAAATCTGAGTTAGAACATTCAAACATTTGTCATTTTTATTTCAGTAGTATTAGCTTGAGTTAGGATGCAGATTTACTTTATACAATTTATGTTCATTAACAAAAAACAGTAACAACATTATTTTTATTTGGTAAAATGTAATATTCTTTAGTTTTATTAAAATTAACCATTGGTCATCCAGCATCATGCATTTAGATCATGATAACCACAGATAAAATTTAACTCAATGGTTTCTATGGTATTTATGAAAACGTACTCGGTTACTAACGTAACCTCGGTTCTCTCTAGAGAGAGGAACGAGTACTGCGTTGTCGTAGCAACGCATTGGGGAAAATCCTTTTCCACGAGAATACTGAAGCAAAAAATTATCCTTAATTTTGTATCAATGTAAAACGCATTGCCACAGCATACAGACCTAGGCGAGACGGCTCGTGCGCCTATTGGCTGCTGTGCGGCAAATGCTTAAGCCAATGGAGCGAGCCCATGAGTGACGTCACACCCAATGAGGGCACTTCGCGCCCTCCTGCGTCACGTCCCGCCGAAACGGGCGTGGCTTAGGGCTATATATTTCGCTCACAGGCTTATGAACTCTGATTTTTAAAACGAAAGCAACCAGAGCGCATACACGGCAAGAAACGCAGTACTCGTTCCTCTCTCTAGAGAGAACCGAGGTTACGTTAGTAACCGAGTACGTTCTCTTACGAGAGATACTCTCGTACTGCGTTGTCGTAGCAACGCATTGGGGAACACCCTGTAAGACGCCGTGTGTGCAGTGATCCGACACCATAGACCCAGAGCACTGAGCTGGGGTTCATACAGTACATAATCACCTTTAGGACTCACAGAGAATCCTGAAAGAGGTGGGTTCTAACCACCATCTCCCACAAAAGTGACTGCATCCAGCAGATCAGTATATAGATGACTGCACTTAGCAGATCAGTATAAAGTTGACTGCGCTTAGCAGATCAGTACAGAAAAAACTGCGCTCAGCAGCTTCAGCATAATTATGCCATAATAGACGACTGAAAAGTCAGTCTAACAAATACGGCTATTTAAACCGAAAATATCTTGGCCTGTAAGGCGGGTACCTCAAGGTTATAAAACCTGATAAATGTAGACGGTGAGGCCCAGCCTGCCGCCATACAAATATCCTGTAAGGCAATCCCACTCGACCAAGCCCACGAAGAAGCCATACTTCTCGTGGAGTGCGCCCTAACACCCAAAGGGCACTGAATGCCTTTGGATGCGTACGCTAGAGCTATAGCGTCCACTATCCATCTGGATAAGCTCTGTTTCGAAGTGGCCAGTCCCTTGAGACGCCCACTGAATGAAACGAAGAGCTGCTCTGTCTGTCTGAAAGCAGACGAGCGTGACACATAAGCTCTCAACGCCCTAACCGGGCAGATGAGATTTTCGTCCATACTATCCCCGGTGACCGGAAGGGCAGACAGGGAAATAACCTGCGCCCTAAACGGTGTGTTTAGGGATTTCGGAACGTAACCATGCTTAGGTTTGAGCACGACTCTGGAGTCATAAAGCCCAAATTCCATGCACGACGCGCTCACCGAGAGCGCGTGTAAGTCCCCAACGCGCTTCACTGAAGCGAGAGCCAGGAGAAACACCGTCTTGAGCGACAGGTGTTTCATATCAATCTCCTGAAGAGGCTCGAAAGGAGGACCCTTCATGGCGTCCAGCACCGTGGAAAGGTCCCAAATGGGAACTGTGGGAGGTCTGGGTGGATTAAGTCTCCTAGCTCCTTTAAGGAACCGAATGACTAAATCGTTCCTTCCTATGGACTGGCCGTGCGCGGTTTCAGAGAAAGCCGCTATAGCCGCCACGTATACTTTGAGTGTGGAAGGGGATCTCCCGCTATCCAACATCTCTTGTAAGAAGGATAAAACCTCTGTCACTCCGCAGTCTGGGGGTGACACGCCGCGAGACGTGCACCAGCCAGAGAAAACTGACCATTTCGACGCATAGAGCCGTCGCGTAGACGGAGCTCTAGCTTGTGTGATCGTGTTTAACACTCCCTGAGGGAGGTCAGCGGATACCCGTTGATGGCCCACACATGAAGGGACCATAGCGAATAGCCTTCTTTTATGATGTTTATCACCCATTTTGAAACCCCGGGAAGCTTTTCCCATGCATCTGCACGTGTAGCTAGGGGTTGAGTGAAAAGCGCGCTCTGATCGACTCGCGATACAGCGGCTTTCGCGAGCTGCGACATAAGTGTCTTGCTCGTAACATCTGAGGCCGGGGCCGCGCTTATGAGAGCGGGCAGAATGTCCGCGCTCGACCCCTCGACAGCCTTTAGGCGGGAGAGGGAGGGCTGGACGGGTTCCATGGGAACCGTAGTGCTTGTGTGGGAACGCGGGCACTGGGGACCGGGCACGTTTACCACCTTTATAGCATCGCTCGCCAGAGCGGAGCGCCTGCACGCAGGTTTCGTTTTTACAGAAACCGTGCGATGAGCAGGAGGTAGCATTAGTGGGCACTGGGTAGTGGGCACGTGTGCTACTTTTAACGCGCAATCGAACTGTGCCGATTTTATGTGCGCGGGCCCTGCATGTGGAGCCGTGTTTGTGTGTAGGGATGTGCACATTACAGCGTGCAGATTTACTACACAAGAAACACCATCGGCCGTGGCACCAGAAAATGCACTCTTTAATGGATTTATCTGGGTAGCCGTGAAAACGGCTGTTGTGTGCAGGCAAGCGGCCATTGAGACGCGCCTGTTGACTGCAATAATCGCAGGTACAATCACTTCTCTTGGGACTGCACGAGCGGTGAGCTTCGGTGAGGGTCCGGCCGCAGCGGGACTTGAACACCGGCGCTTCCCTAGCAATGCTAGGATGGCTTCGGGGGCTCTGGCTTCAACGCTACCTTCTGTCGCGGGCCACGCGGCGCGGGGCGGCGACCGGAAGAGCGAGAGCGCGGTCTCGAGCTCTGGGTCTGGCGGCGCTGAGATGAGGAGCTGGGCGGCGGTCTCGGCTGTGAGCTCTGAGCGGGCGGTTTCGCACGGCCTGCTGCAGAGCTGGAGCGCTTCGGCAGGAAGTGCTTCATAGCCTGGGTCGCCTTCTGCACCTCCACATACCTGTCGGTGAAGTCCTTCACCGAAGTCCCGAAGAGGCCAGCAGGGGAGAGCGGGGCGTCGAGGAACGCGGTCCGTTCTGCTTCTGGCATGTCTGAGAGCGTTAACCAGAGGTGCCTCTCAGACACGGTGATCGCCGCCATGCTGCGTCCGATGGCTTGGGCCGCAGACTTCGAAGCGCGAAGAGCCAGGTCTGTAGCGCTTCTCAGATCCGCCACGCAGATCGCATCGGGTCCGTTCTCGTCCAGCTTGCGGAGGAGATCGGCCTGGAATATCTGCAGCGTCGCCATGGAGTGCAGCGCTGACGCGGCCTGTCCGTTGGCGGCATAAGCACGACGGAGCAGGGATGACGTCGTGCGGCAAGCCTTTGAAGGCAGCGCCATCTTAGCCCGCCGTCCAGCGGAGGGTGGGCATAAGTGGGCCGCGATAGGCTCTTCGACTGGCGGGAGGGAAAGGTAGCCTCTGTTTTTAGCGTCGTCGACCTCGGAGAACGCTAGGGAAACAGATGACCTCGTCCTCGTAGAAAACGGGGAAGTCCAAGCTCTCGCGACCTCCTCGTGAAGCTCAGGAAGGAAGGGGGCGGGCTTTGAGACAGGTGTCGACTTCTCCCCGGGCAGAAAATAGCCATCCAGTCGGTTTTTAGCGGGCTGCTCGGGCGAAACCCACTCAAGGCCAAGGCTCGCCGTGGCTTGAGTGAGAACGCGCATGAGCTCCGCCTCGATGCTCGCTCTTTTTCCTTTCGGCGTGGGGGCAGGGGGCGCGAGGTCCGCAGAGCTCGCCCAATCCTCGCTGCCGGAAGCCAAAACCGAGCACGAGTCCTCGTCCCTCAGCAGGTCGTCGATAGCGATGTCATCGATGTCGTCGACGGAAGCGGCGGCAATCTGCGGTCGCTGTCCGTCGGGTATCGGCGCTGAGGAAGCCGGAGACACAGTTCGCGGGCGCGCCGGCGAACTTTGACGGCTTGACGGAGGTTCGGGGTTCCGCTGTGCACGGCGCTTTTTACGACGCGGCACAACAGCGGAGAACACGGGCTCCTGGAACGACGCCAGGCGAGTCTGCAGAGTCGCCAGAGGCAGTAGTTCGCAGTGATGGCAGCCGCCATCCGCGAGGGCGATAGCCGCGTGTTCCTCGCCCAGGCAGGAAGAGCAAATCACATGGCGGTCCCCGTCGCTGAGCGTGGTTCGTTTGCACGAACCGCAGAGAGGCATCTCGAAGAAGACGCCGCTCTAGATACAAAAGAGAGAAAAAGTGTGAGTCGCGCCGGCGACCTCACACACACTCAAATACAGTGAAAGGATATTAGCGCCGGAACGCGCAGCTGGAAGGCGACGAAGGCGGCGGTGCCAGCAGCTTGTCGTGACTTCTCCCGCTGATGTGCTCTCTCGACGGCGCCGCTTCTCTGCTCGGATCAGCGATGAGGTGCTCTTCGCTGAAGGATTAAAAATCAGAGTTCATAAGCCTGTGAGCGAAATATATAGCCCTAAGCCACGCCCGTTTCGGCGGGACGTGACGCAGGAGGGCGCGAAGTGCCCTCATTGGGTGTGACGTCACTCATGGGCTCGCTCCATTGGCTTAAGCATTTGCCGCACAGCAGCCAATAGGCGCGCGAGCCGTCTCGCCTAGGTCTGTATGCTGTGGCAATGCGTTTTACATTGATACAAAATTAAGGATAATTTTTTGCTTCAGTATTCTCGTGGAAAAGGATTTTCCCCAATGCGTTGCTACGACAACGCAGTACGAGAGTATCTCTCGTAAGAGAACCAGTAGCCTAAATACATTATTAAAAACTGTAATTATATTCCATTAGTCCTTTAATACATTGTCTACATTAATAATATTATACAATTCAATATATATATCCCACATTTCATGGTGCAGTTAATATTACTAGGCTAACGTTACAGTAACGTTAAATCCGTGGTAAATGATGGGAATGTGTAGACGGAAAGCTTCTGACTGTATCGTTGCGCACAGTGTTTCTCCTGTTCGTCAGCGCTGTTTCATCTGCCTTTAAACTGGTTTAAATCACTGAGACATTAGTGTTCCTCGCTGAATACAAGCGCTTCTCACTGGATCCCGTGACCAAGACCGATCTGAGTAAACGCGTCTGCTCTAGTGAACTCCATAGGTGAACTCGCGCTACGCTGCCGTTTGGACTTTGAGCCGAGCGGATAAACGGTCCGTGTGATGCGCGGTTCAAATGAGATTCGTTCCGCTTTTGGTGCAAAAACATCATCGAAAATTTATCGAACTCTTGATATCGTTTTATCGAGAAAAATTATATCGCGATAATTATCGTTATCGTTTTATCGCCCAGCCCTAGTGTCATGATTGGCTGATGATCCGATCTGCTTGTTTGGATCACAGTGATCGCAAGTTAAAGGCACACTATGTAGAAATTGTACCTTAATATAACAGCTTCAAAGTCATTTCGGTGATAAACAAACTCATAGTTGGGCGAATTATCCTGGTAGTAAAGCTTGGGGGGGACGCCGCTGGAAAAACCAGCAATGCAAGTTTGAGAGGAGCGCCCCCGACAAATCTCGCGAGAATCACGACTTGCTTTACGGCAACAACGTCACACACATCAACAACAACATATAAAGCACAAAGACACTTGCACGCATTTCAGACGTGATACTCGACGATGGAAAAAGCAAAGAAAACGCGGTCGGAAGAGACTAGAAAAAGGAAAAGAGAATCTGACCGCGTGAGGAACCGGACAAGAGTCACTCGGTCAGGCTTTCCCTCGTTGGCGCGAGCTAAAAAGCAGCACTGGGTGCAACAGGGATGCTGACCTGGCAATCTTGTTGATGGACTAGTAAATAAATCTCTTATTTGTAAACTTGCTTGCGTTCTATGTTGTTGCGCTTGCTTGTAGTATGTCATTTTTTTTTACGATGCTGTTCATTCATCCATTATATCAGACGCTGTTGACGTTGATTCCTGCAATTATCATGAGAACAGTTGTCAATATCTCCAGGGAACTACACTGCGACCAAAATGGTCGCATATGCGACCTTTTGAAATGCCATTGCGACCCTAATTTTTAATGGGTCGCAAATGTATCACTGATTATTTTTGTACCTACCTTATGTTTTAGGCAATATGCTATGATTTACTATGAGCATTTATTAAAACAGAAATGTGTATTTTAAGAACACGTTTTATAACGTGCTTGCTCTGAGCATTGAACACAAAGTTGGCTTCAGCCCCGCGACTTATAAAGTAATCGGGTTGATGAGCGCGTTTATGTCACACGTTTCCCGCTGTTCGCGCATAACTATTCTCTATTGGTTCTTTATTTGTTTTAAACAGCAGACGTAATATTAATCCGTATCTGGTCATGATTTGGAGACAATGAGCATTGAACCGTTTTGCCGTGCTGCTTATATTTATCATGCAGTAAAAATGCCCCTCCCCGCGGCCAAAACCAGTCGTCTGTGGATGAGAATCCAAAACAATTAGTGGGACGTTGTCCTGCTTCACTTCACAGGCGCTGAGTGAAATGAGAATTTTAGAATGACGGGACACTCATTTATATGACACTTTATTCAACAGGAAGAACAGCTCGTTCCGCGCGTCTTACGTCAATGTACATGCGCAGTCCTTTCAGTTTCGGTTTTCAATCCGATCAAGTGTTTACATGTTCTCTCGATCGCATTACAAAAGGAATAAACCACCCCTTTCAATCCGATTGAAATTTCATTCGGATCGAGCTCAATCCGATCGATTAAGGTGTTTACATGAAGATTTTTTAGTCCGATTGAGCCGTCAATCCGATTATAAGTGTCCATGTAAACGCAGCTTCATGTAAATTGAAGCTTCACAATGACAGTATGAAGCACGCGAAATGTATAGACAGGTACATATCCCGTGACGCAGCAGCACTCCGCACTGCATTTCGGCGTCAAGCAAACAGAGCAAGTGAGGAATCTGAATTGATAATTAAGTTCAATGTAGCTTATAATATAGCCTTATTTGTGGCTTATTATATTTCACTTAATTGTGAAGTGGACATGCATTGTTTGTTTTTTTTGTATCTCTAATACCGAATAGTCAATACTGAAAATCTATTATTATATTATTTTATGGATTATATTTATTTTATTTTATTTTAAGAGTTCAGGAGTCTGCCCATCTGTGCCAACCATAGCATGTTGAAATCCAAAAGAAATTCATTTTGCACATTATTGTGTACTGTATTTTCTATTACAGTATATCTATCCCAACCAATGTTAAAGAAAACAAGGCGGCATGTGGTTTAAAAGATGGAAAGTAAAATAAAAAGCACATCTGTATGCAATACAGTTCCATTATTGTTCATTATTACCCAGAGCGGCTAGAAAATAGAAAATACAGTACACAATGTGCAAAATGAATTTCTTTTGGATTTCAACATGCTATGGTTGGCACAGATGGGTAGAGTCCTGAACTCTTAAAATAAAATAAATATAATCCATAAAATAATATAATAGATTTTCAGCAGCTATTGACTATTCGGTATTAAAGATACAAAAAAAACAATGCATATCCACTTCACAATTAAGTGAAATATAATAAGCAACAAATAAGGCTATATTATAAGCTACATTGAACTTAATTATCAATTCAGATTCCTCACTTGCTCGGTTTGCTTGACGCCGAAATGCAGTGGGGAGTGCTGCTGCGTCACGGCATATGTTCCTCTCTATACATTTCGCGTGCTTCATACTGTCATTGTGAAGCTTCAATTTACATGAAGCTGCGTTTACATGGACACTTATAATCGGATTGACGGCTCAATCGGACTAAAAAATCTTCATGTAAACACCTTAATCGATCGGATTGAGCTCGATCCGAATGAAATTTCAATCGGATTGAAAGGGGTGGTTTATTCCTTTTGTAATGCGATCGAGAGAACATGTAAACACTTGATCGGATTGAAAACCGAAACTGAAAGGACTGCGCATGTACATTGACGTAAGACGCGCGGAACGAGCTGTTCTTCCTGTTGAATAAAGTGTCATATAAATGAGTGTCCCGTCATTCTAAAATTCTCATTTCACTCAGCGCCTGTGAAGTGAAGCAGGACAACGTCCCACTAATTGTTTTGGATTCTCATCCACAGACGACTGGTTTTGGTCGCGGGGAGGGGCATTTTTACTGCGTGATAAATATAAGCAGCACGGCAAAACGGTTCAATGCTCATTGTCTCCAAATCATGACCAGAGACGGATTAATATTACGTCTGCTGTTTAAAACAAAGAACCAATAGAGGAGACTAGTTATGCGCGAACAGCGGGAAACGTGTGACATATAAACGCGCACATCAACCCGATTACTTTATAAGTCGCGGGGCTGAAGCCAACTTTGTGTTGAATGCTCAGAGCACGTTATAAAGCGTATACTTAAAAAATACACATTTCTGTTTTAATAAATGCTCATAGTAAATCATAGCATATTGCCTAAAACATAAGGTAGGTACAAAAATAATCAGTGATACATTTGCGACCCATTAAAAATTAGGGTCGCAATGGCATTTCAAAAGGTCGCATATGCGACCATTTTGGTCGCAGTGTAGTTCCCTGAATAATCATTTCTAATGACATCATAACAGCCAATGTTATGAAATAATGCAACGTACATTTAACTTTATTGATGTCATCTGGCATTTTGTAATGTTTAAATTACAATCAAAAAACAAATGAAATTATACAGTAGGCCTAGACTATAGGCTATTTACTTGTGATTTAGCTGCAGTGCAATCACGTAAGAATGTCAAACGTGGTAGGCTACTTTATTATTATAAAGTAATCTAATAGGCTACTTGACATTAGTAATGGGCGATATAAACAATATGCGATATAAACGATACAAAATTGTCCTACGATAGAGATTTTAATTCAATTGCACTATCGCGATAATGCATGTTGATGACGCAATCTACCCACGAAATTTAGAGCCACGAGCTGCAACCGGCTGAAACGCATCATATTCGTTGTCATCTTGAGTAAACATGGCTGAAAGCGAAACGGAGGAGCTGGTGAAAAAGATCGATGCAACATCCATTATTTGGACTTGGTTCGGATTTAAGCCGTCCGATGAGCAGCAGCAAACTATACAGAATATACAGAGTGCGTGGGGCAACAGTTCAGTAACACACACGACTAATCTGTTCTACCACCTCAAAACGAAACATGTCACTGAATACCAGCGCGTATTCACAAAATAGTGGTGTAAACACAAAATCTCTGTTACCCCTTTTCCACCAAGGCAGAGCTGGTGCTGGTTCGGAGCCAGAGCCTAGTTTCAAATCGGTTCTTTGTTTTTCCACCGCCAAAGCACCAGCTCCGAACCAGTAAAAGTGGTTCTTAAGTAGCACCAAATCATTGCAGGGTCTAGAACGGAGCCAAGTAAGAACCGCTTGCGTCAGGGGCTGGGGGCGGGGTTACCGTGACCAACAAGACGAATAGAAACTTGTGACCGCCATTTTTAAATAATACCAGCTCGATTATAATACCAGCTCGATTATAATATCCGTCTATGTAAGTTACGGCGCGCTGCACGGACGTGTTGGATTCCGATGTATTTTTGCAATCCCATGAGCATCCATAGTATTGCAATGTCCGTTATTGTTGATGGCTTGTTCGAGATGCATCGGAGCGCGAGGACCGATCGGAGCTGCGGTAGTGTTTGGAGAGCATACGACTCCTTGTGCTTTTAGATCGCTATCGCAGTGCTTTGATGTCATCTGCAAGAAGCCGATGCATCTCGAACAAGCCTAGCGTGTTTGTGTTTGGCGCTACCGCACTAGCGATTGCTGGGCAACATGAGACGTATACAGTGACGTAAGATCTGGCTCTGTTGTGGCTCTCTAGCCGGTGGAAAGGCAAACCGGTTCTCGTCAGTCGAACCAGCTCTGGCTCTGGCTCTGAACCAGCACCCGGTTCTTGTTGGTGGAAAAGGGGTAAGAGTGTGCCCGATGTTAAGATTCGTTGTGGTGTTGCTTTTTAACTGAGAAGATTTTTTATAAGCTGCTAGCCATAATATAAACATTAGGGCTACTTAAAGTCTCTGCAGCTAGTGTACTTGAATTTTATTTATCTGCAACATTATGTTGTATAATTACAGTTTTGCACAATAAATGTTCTCAAAACTACATACACTGTTTATTTCTTTAAAAAAAAAAAAAATTAGCAGTTGTTTGGCTTTCCTCTGTGTAACCTGTTCTGAAATGGTTTTATTATTATTTATATATCGTGATATGGATTTTAGGCCATATCGCCCATTCCTACTTGACATAAACATATTATTATCCTATTACCATGATCAGCAGTAGTTCAGTAGACTATGCAGTAGCCTAATATTTGCATGAAATCGTGAAACATTACCTGGTCAATACCATGCCCGAGGCTTCTATCCTACCGAACAGGCACTAGTGTACAGGTGTAAAATAACAGTGGGTATTTACGACAGTGCAAGTATTCCACAGCGACTCTAGGGGTCGCTGTTTGACAAAAACACAATTTCTACATAGTGTAACTTTAATGCCAGGTGTAAAAGTATCTTTTTTTTCATATTAACAGGATTAAATTAAGCGGAGCAGCCACTGCTGCTTTCTTACAAGTGTACCCTGATAAACCATGATTATAGTGAAACCTGATAGTGGTGTTATACAGAGGAGATTTGCAATAAGCATTTTGTTACATCATTTATTTCAAATATCTAACGTTAGGCCTATATCTACAACAAAATGTGCATGTGTGTCCAAGCATGCTTCGTATCTATTAAGTACTATTGTTCAAGCCTTTCATTCTTTTTTGCATGCGTTTTAACATATTCACAATCATGGATAGTTATGGCATCAGACTGTCAGCCCTACATTTCGGGTTGACCTAGATGGCATGAAGGTCTTAAAATGCTTGAACCCTGATAATTGCTGCTCGCAGCTATATTTTGAAATACGCGCAGTAATCTTATTTTTAATCAATATCTGCAGATTAGTTTGAAGAACCAAATTAGCCAGAGATCAGTTTATCAAGATTAGAAGATCTGGCTTTTGTCAAATCATTTCAGATGTATTAAGCGACGTACGAAGTATGAACCCCTGAAACCCGCACCCATATCGCCTAAAAATCACAACACTAAAATAAATAGGCCTAACGTTACAACAGATTATTTGAAGTGTCCAAGTGCATTTGGATGGATTATTTACTAGTGGTATTCGCATATAGAGTGTGTAGATGCAATAAATGGATGAAGTTTAAAGGTGGTTAACAAAGGTGTGCTGTTTTGTCATCTGCGAGGATTTTAATAACGTTAGCAGCTAACGTTAACCCGAAACAGCACGATTTTACTCAGCGCTGTTTAAATACATTACACGACAAAAGAAAAAATCCGCTTACCCCCTGTCTCTGCCGCGATCTCTATCTGAATATCCAGGCATGTTGTAAATTGTAATGGCAAGTCAGACAATATGAAAAAAAAGATGTTTTCTTATTTAAGGAAAATGAATCCGATGTTGGTCGACAATGCCGGAAGGAAAATGCAAAATGGCCGCTGAAATGCCCCTTGACCGCGTGCTAGAAATATCAATGCGCAGAGGCACTGGTTTTTAGTTAGTATTTGCCCATTTATTAATTTTTATTTTAGGCAGATCAAAGAATAACATACTAAATTAACAGAAACAATACACGAATACTGTATTTTCTCTAAAATACGCAACATAGGAACTTGAGGACCTATTTTCACTGATGCAGCACACGGGTGTAAGGATAAAGAAGATTCTCTTACGAGAGATACTCTCGTACTGCGTTGTCGTAGCAACGCATTGGGGAAAATCCTTTTCCACGAGAATACTGAAGCAAAAAATTATCCTTAATTTTGTATCTATGTAAAACGCTTTGCCACAGCATACAGACCTAGGCGAGACAGCTCGCGCGCCTATTGGCTGCTGTGCGGCAAAAGCTTAAGCCAATCGAGCGAGCCCTTGAGTGACGTCACACCCAATGAGGGCGCTTCGCGCCCTCCCGCGTCACGTCCCGCCGAAACGGGCGTGGCTTAGGGCTATATATTCCGCTCACAGGCTTATGAACTCTGATTTTTTATCCTTCAGCGAGGACAACTCATCGCTGATCCGAGTGAAGAAGCTGCGCCGTCGAGAGAGCACCTCAGCGGGAGAAGTCACGACAAGCTGCTGGCACCGCCGCCTTCGTCGCCTTCCAGCTGCGCGTTCCGGCGCCTATATATCCTTTCACTTATTGAGTGTGTGTGAGGTCGCCGGCGCGACTCACACTTATTTCTCTGTTGTATCTCAAGCGGCGTCTTTCTCAAGATGCCTCTTTGCGGTTCGTGCAAACGGACCACGCTCAGCGACGGGGACCGCCACGTGATATGCGCTTCCTGCCTGGGCGAGGAACACGCGGCTATCGCTCTTGCGGATGGCGGCTGCCATCACTGTGAACTACTGCCTCTGGCGACTCTGCGGACTCGCCTGGCGTCGTTCCAGGAGCCCGTGTTCTCCGCTGTTGTGCCGCGCCGTAAAAAGCGCCGTGCACAGCGGAACCCAGAACCTCCGGCAAGCCACCCAAGTTCGCCGGCGCGCCCGCGAACTGTGTCTCCGGCTTCCTCAGCGTCGATACCCGACGGACAGCGACCGCAGATTGCCGCCGCTTCCGTCGACGACATCGATGACATCGACATCGACGCCATGCTGAGGGACGAGGACTCGTGCTCGGTTTTGGCTTCCGGCAGCGAGGATTGGGCGAGCTCTGCGGATCTCGCGCCCCCTGCCCCCACGCCAAAAGGAAAGAGAGCGAGCATCGAGGCGGAGCTCATGCGCGTTCTCACTCAAGCCACGGCGAGCCTTGGCCTTGAGTGGGTTTCGCCCGAGCAGCCCGCTAAAAACCGGCTGGATGGCTATTTTCTGCCTGGGGAGAAGTCGACGCCTGTCTCAAAGCCCGCCCCCTTCCTTCCTGAGCTTCACGAGGAGGTCGCGAGAGCTTGGACTTCCCCGTATTCTACGAGGACGAGGTCATCTGTTTCTCTAGCGTTCTCCGAGGTCGACGACGCTAAGAACAGAGGTTACCTTTCCCTCCCGCCGGTCGAAGAGCCTATCGCGGCCCACTTATGCCCACCCTCCGCTGGACGGCGGGCTAAGATGGCGCTGCCTTCAAAGGCTTGCCGCACGACGTCATCCCTGCTCCGTCGCGCTTATGCCGCCAACGGACAGGCCGCGTCAGCGCTGCACTCCATGGCGACGCTACAGATCTTCCAGGCCGATCTCCTCCGCAAGCTGGACGAGAACGGACCCGATGCGATCTGCGTGGCGGACCTGAGAAGCGCTACAGACCTGGCTCTTCGTGCTTCGAAGTCTGCAGCCCAAGCCATCGGACGCAGTATGGCGGCGATCACCGTGTCTGAGAGGCACCTCTGGTTAACGCTCTCAGACATGCCAGAAGCAGAACGGACCGCGTTCCTCGACGCCCCGCTCTCCCCTGCTGGCCTCTTCGGGACTTCAGTGAAGGACTTCACCGACAGGTATGCGGAGGTGCAGAAGGCGACCCAGGCTATGAAGCACTTCCTGCCGAAGCGCTCCAGCTCTGCAGCAGGCCGTGCGAAACCGCCCGCTCAGAGCTCACAGCCGAGACCGCCGCCCAGCTCCTCATCTCAACGCCGCCAGACCCAGAGCTCGAGACCGCGCTCTCGCTCTGCCGGTCGCCGCCCCGCGCCGCGTGGCCCGCGACAGAAGGTAGCGTTGAAGCCAGAGCCCCCGAAGACATCCTAGCACTGCTAGGGAAGCGTCGGTGTTCAAGTCCCGCTGCGGCCGGACCCTCACCGAAGCTCACCGCTCGTGCAGTCCCAAGCGAAGCGATTGTACCTGCGATCATTGCAGCCAACAGGCGTGTCTCACTGGCCGCTTGCCTGCACACAACAGCCGTTTTCACGGCTACCCAGATAAATCCATTAAAGAGTGCATTTTCTGGTGTCCCGGCCATGGCCGATGGTGTTTCTTGTGTAGTAAATCTGCCCGCTGTAATGTGCACATCCCTACACACAAACACGGCCCCACACACAGGGCCCGCGCACATAAAATCGACTCGATTGCGCGTTAAAAGTAGCTCACGTGCCCACTACCCAGTGCCCACTAATGCTACCTCCTGCTCATCGCACGGTTTCTGTAAAAACGAAACCTGCGTGCAGGCGCTCCGCTCCGGCGAGCGATGCTATAAAGGTGGTAAACGTGCCCGGTCCCCAGTGCCCGCGTTCCCACACAAGCATCACGGTTCCTACGGAGCCCGTCCAGCCCTCCCTCTCCCGCCTAAGTGCTGTCGAGGGGTCGAGCGCGGACATTCTGCCCGCTTTCATAAGCGCGGCCCCGGCCTCAGATGTTGCGAGCGAGACATTTCTGTCACAGCTCACGAAAGCCGCTGTATCGCGAGTCGATCAGAGCGTGCTTTTCACTCAACCCCTAGCTACACGTGCAGATGCATGGGAGAAGCTTCCCGGGGTTTCAAAATGGGTGATAAACATCATAAAAGAAGGCTATTCGCTACAGTTTCGCAGACGCCCTCGCCGCCACACGGCGCGCGTCGAGACTTCGGTAGATTCGAATGTAGCACACCTACTTCGAGCCGAAATTCAGAAACTTCTGAGAAAAAGGGCTATCGAACCTTTATCTCAGGCTCAGAGCGAAGGGGGGCTTTACAGCAGATACTTCCTGGTACCCAAGAAAGACGGGGGTCTCAGACCCATACTAGATCTGAGGCAACTGAACAGAGCGCTTGTGAAACGCCAGTTCAGAATGCTAACGACCAGAAAAATCCTCGCGCACGTTCGCCAAGGAGACTGGTTCGTGTCAGTAGATCTAAAGGACGCGTATTTTCAAATACAGATTGCGTCACGTCACAGGCGATTTTTTAGATTCGCCTTCGAGGGCCAGGCATACCAGTACAAAGTCCTGCCGTTCGGCTTGTCTCTAGCACCCCGTACATTTACGAAGTGCATGGACGCAGCACTCGCTCCCCTCAAACTGCAGGGTGTTCGAGTGCTGAACTATTTGGACGATTGGCTCATTCTAGCCCAATCTCATTCAGAGATAGTGGCACACAGGGCCCTGCTGCTGAGTCACCTCGAGAGTCTCGGTCTCACAGTAAACTGGGAAAAGAGTTCGCTGTCCCCCAGTCAGAATATTTCTTTTCTGGGACTGGAACTGAACTCGCTGTCGATGACAGCGCAGCTGTCACAACAGCGCGCGCTGCGCATCCAGCGCACAGTCAGCTCATTTCGCTGCGGCGCTGTTCTCCCTCTAAAGAGCTTTCAGAAAATGCTAGGTCTGATGGCCTCAGCATCTGCAGTACTGCAGCTGGGTCTGCTGCGCATGCGCCCGCTGCAGATATGGCTCAAAGGAAGGGTGCCATGCAAAGCATGGGCCATCGGTCGGCTTCGCCTCAAGGTCAATCAAGCTTGCGTTGCAGCTTTGAAACCATGGAGGTCAAAAGACTGGTACCTGTCAGGTGTAAGCCTAGGGACTTCCTCGAGTCTGAGGGTGGTGTCTACGGACGCATCCAACGCAGGATGGGGAGCGCTGCTCGAGGGCAGACCGCTGTTTGGCCTTTGGTCAGAGCGAGAGAAGCTCTTCCACATAAACTGCCTCGAGATGTTAGCGGTGTGCAAAGCGCTCACTCGCTTTCGTCCCCTGATTATGGGCTGCCATGTACTGATACGTTCAGACAACATGTCAGTGGTGTCATACATAAATCGCCAGGGCGGCCTCAGGTCCCTGTCATTATACAGGCTGACCAAACGCCTCCTGATATGGGCGCGCTGCAACCTCCTTTCACTAAGGGCGGCGCACGTGCCGGGGCACCTGAATGTTGGACCAGACGTACTGTCCAGGAACCGCGTTCCGGCAGGAGAATGGTCATTACACCCACACACAGTACAACTGTTGTGGAAGAAATTCGGCAGAGCGGAAGTGGACCTCTTTGCGTCCCCAGAGAACGCTCACTGTCTAGAATTTTTCTCGAAAAGCAAGGACGCGCTGGCTCATCAGTGGCCACGCCGCCCCCTATATGCTTTTCCCCCTGTCTCCCTCCTGACTCAGGTGGTGGAGAGGATCAGGGAGGAAGGATGCTCAGTGCTGCTAGTAGCGCCGCTCTGGTCGAATCAACCCTGGTTCCCAGCTGTGATGCAGTTAGCCAGCACCGCCCCGTGGCCAGTGCCTCTGAGGAGAGATCTACTCTCTCAAGCGAGTGGCTCGATTTGGCATCCTCACCCGGAGCTATGGTCCCTTCATGTGTGGGCCATCAACGGGTATCCGCTGACCTCCCTCAGGGAGTGTTAAACACGATCACACAAGCTAGAGCTCCGTCTACACGGCGGCTCTATGCGTCTAAATGGTCTGTTTTTTCTGGCTGGTGCACGTCTCGCGGCGTGTCACCCCCAGACTGCGGAGTGACAGAGGTTTTGTGACAGAGCGCGTCGTGCATGGAATTTGGGCTTAATGACTCCAGAGTCGTGCTCAAACCTAAGCATGGTTACGTTCCAAAATCCCTAAACACACCGTTTAGGGCGCAGGTTATTTCCCTGTCTGCCCTTCCGGTCATCGGGGATAATATGGACGAAAACTTAATCTGCCCGGTGAGGGCATTGAGAGCTTACGTGTCGCGCTCGTCTGCTTTCAGGCAGACAGAGCAGCTTTTCGTTTTGTTTAGTGGGCGTCTCAAGGGACTAGCCACTGCGAAACAGAGCCTATCCAGATGGATAGTGGACGCTATAGCTCTAGCGTACGCATCCAAGGGCATTCGGTGCCCTTTGGGTGTTAGGGCGCACTCCACGAGAAGTATGGCTTCTTCGTGGGCTTGGTCGAGTGGGATTGCCTTACAGGATATTTGTATGGCGGCAGGCTGGGCCTCACCGTCTACATTTATCAGGTTTTATAACCTCGAGGTACCCGCCTTACAGGCCAAGATATTATCGGTTTAAATAACCGTATTTGTTAGACTGACATTTCAGTCGTCTATTATGGCATTTTTATGCTGAGACTGCTAAGCGCAGTTAATTCTGTACTGATCTGCTATGCGCAGTGTATTCTGTACTGATCTGCTAAGCGCAGTCAATTCTATACTGATCTGTTAAGGCAGTCATTTTTGTGAGAGATGGTGGTTAGAGCCCACCTCTTTCAGGATTCTCTGTGAGTCCTACAGGTGATTATGTACTATATGAACCCCAGCTCAGTGCTCTGGGTCTATGGTGTCGGATCACTGCACACACGGCGTCTTACAGGGTGTTCCCCAATGCGTTGCTACGACAACGCAGTACGAGAGTATCTCTCGTAAGAGAACGTACTCGGTTACTAACGTAACCTCGGTTCTCTCTAGAGAGAGGAACGAGTACTGCGTTTCCTGCCGTGTATGCGCTCTGGTTGTTTCGCTGTTAAAAATCAGAGTTCATAAGCCTGTGAGCGGAATATATAGCCCTAAGCCACGCCCGTTTCGGCGGGACGTGGCGCGGGAGGGCGCGAAGTGCCCTCATTGGGTGTGACGTCACTCAAGGGCTCGCTTGATTGGCTTAAGCTTTTGCCGCACAGCAGCCAATAGGCGCGCGAGCTGTCTCGCCTAGGTCTGTATGCTGTGGCAAAGCGTTTTACATAGATACAAAATTAAGGATAATTTTTTGCTTCAGTATTCTCGTGGAAAAGGATTTTCCCCAATGCGTTGCTACGACAACGCAGTACTCGTTCCTCTCTCTAGAACCGAGGTTACGTTAGTAACCGAGTACGTTTTTTTTATTTTTTATTTTTTTATTTTTTTATTATAACAACAACATTTCAGTCTTTCCAGTTCACATTCGTTATAAAGGATAAAGAAGATTTTAAGAGAGGTTGTTGGTCTTAATTACGTCAGCAACCAACTTTTTGGGAAAAAACAAATATATATAAAAACAAATAAATAGTCAAGTCAAGTCACCTTTATTTATATAGCGCTTTTTACAATACAGATTGTATCAAAGCAGCTTCACAGTGATAACATGAAAATAATACAAAAAACAATTTCATCATCGTCCACCTTTAAAGCAGATCTATAATATTGTTGAATATTAAATGTCCCCAACTAAGCAAGCCAGAAGGCAAGGCAACAGCGGCAAGGAATCAAAACTCCATCAGGTGACAGAATGGAGAAAAAAACCTTGGGAGAACCCAGGCTCAGTCGGGGGCCAGTTCTCCTCTGGCCAATGAGTGAACAGTGTATGAAGTTCAGAATGAATCGGAGTATTTGTCCAGTTCCGGTTTGTTGAAGTTGGAGTGGAGAGGAGGAGAGACCGGTTGACACTTCAGGTCAGCGGCGTCGTCGTGTCCTGGCGCTGGTCCTTCATCAGATCTGGATACGGCCTGGTTCCGGTGGACAGCGGTAAACCTCGGGATAGACAGAGAGACTAATATTAGCGTAGACGCCATCCTTCTTATGATGTACCAAGTACATCAGGATTTACGGGAAGTGTTCCCGGTCCCGGCTGTTCTAAACTATGCAGCCTAACATTGAATTATATAAGTCTATAATGTGTTATGTGTATGCTAGGCCGAAGAGATGTGTTTTTAGTCTAGATTTGAACTGACAGAGTGTGTCTGCTTCCCGGACAATGTTAGGAAGACTGTTCCAAAGTTTTGGTGCTAAATAGGAAAAGGATCTACCGCCAGCAGTCGATTTTGATATTCTAGGTATTATTAACTGGCCGGAATTTTGAGATCGCAGTAGACGTGAAGGACTATAATGCGTTAAAAGCTCGCTCAAGTACTGCGGAGCTAAACCATTTAGTGCTTTGTAAGTGATCAGCAATATTTTAAAATTTATACGATGTTTAATAGGCAGCCAATGCAGTGTTGACAGAACGGGGCTAATATGGTCATACTTCCTGGTTCTAGTAAGAACTCGAGCTGCTGCGTTTTGAACTAGCTGTAGTTTGTTTATTAAGCGTGCAGGGCAACCACCCAGTAGAGCATTACAATAATCTAGCCTTGAGGTCATAAACGCATGAACTAATTGTTCTGTATTATTCATTGAGAGCATATGACGTAATTTAGATATATTTTTAAGATGGAAGAAAGCGGTTTTACAGATACTAGACACATGACTTTCAAATGAAAGATTGGTATCAAAGAGCACACCCAGGTTCCTAACCGACGACGAAGACTTAACAGAGCAGCCATCAAGTGTTAGACAGTACTCTAGGTTATTACGTGTGGAAGTTTTTTGTCCAATAATTAGAATCTCTGTTTTTTCAGAATTTAGTAGTAGGAAATTACTAGTCATCCATTTTTTTATATCAGCTATGCATTCCGTTAATTTTGTGAATTGGTAGGTTTCGTTAGGTTTTGAAGAAATGAGTAGCGGAGTATCGTCGGCATAACAGTGAAAGCTAATTCCATGTTTCCTAATGATATCTCCTAGTGGTAGCATATACAGAGTAAACAGCAGCGGTCCTAGTACTGAGCCTTGTGGTACGCCATACTGAACTTGTGATTGATAAGACATCTCTTCATTTACTGCTACAAACTGATAACGGTCAGATAAGTATGATTTAAACCATGCTAGTGCAATTCCACTAATGCCAACATAATGTTCGAGTCTATTTAAAAGGATGTTGTGGTCAATGGTGTCAAATGCAGCACTAAGATCAAGTAATACTAATAGAGAGATACAACCACGATCGGATGATAAGAGCAAATCATTTGTGACTCTAACGAGAGCTGTCTCGGTACTATGGTACGGTCTAAATCCGGACTGAAAATCCTCGCAGATATCATTTCTTTCAAGAAAGGAACACAGTTGTGAGGATACTGCTTTTTCTAATATCTTTGACAGAAATGGCAGATTAGAGATCGGCCTGTAATTGACTAGTTTTGTAGGATCAAGTTGCTGTTTTTTAACAAGCGGTTTAATCATAGCTAGCTTAAAGGTTTTTGGTACGTATCCTAGAGACAAAGATGAATTAATGATATTAAGAAGAGGATCTATGACATCTGGAAGCATCTCTTTCAGCAGCTTAGTCGGTATAGGGTCTAACATGCAAGTTGTCGATTTAGATGATTTGACGAGTTTGCAAAATTCTTCCTCCCCTATAGCAATGAATGAATGAAATTTTCCCTCAGGGAGACTACAACGCACTCCCTGATGCGATACTGTATTAGACGGTTGCATAGTTATTTTTTTCCCTGATATAATCGATCTTATAAGTGAAGAAGTTCATAAAGTCATTACTGCTGTGTTGCTTGGAAACTTCTGGGCTTGAAGCTTTCTTTTTCGTTAGTTTAGCCACTGTTTCAAATAAATACCTAGGATTATGTTTATTTTCTTCTAATAGGGTTGAAAAATAAGCAGATCTAGCAGCTTTTAAAGCCTCTCTGTAAGCAATCGAGCTCTCCTTCCATGAAATCCGAAATACCTCTAGTTTTGTTTTCTTCCAGTTGCGCTCCATTTTTCTGGCTGCTCTCTTAAGGGCCTGAGTGTGCTCGTTGTGCCACGGCGTTGGACTATGTTCTTTAATCTTCTTTAAGAGCAGCGGAGCAACTGTGTCTAAAGTGCTGGAAAAGAGAGAGTTAAAAGTTTCTGTTGCAATATCAAGTTCTTCTAAGCTATCCGGGATGCTGAGATGATGAAACTGATTAGGAAGATTATTGATAAAGCAATCTTTAGTGGCAGAAGTGATCGGTCTAACATATTTATAACACGGAGTCGGCTTTGCAGCCTTGGCTAAATGTAATTTACACGAGACTAGATAGTGATCTGAGATGTCATCGCTCTGCTGCAGTATTTCAGCGGCATCAACATCTATTCCATGTGATAGTATTAGATCTAGAGTATGATTACGACAATGAGTCGGTCCTGACACGTGTTGTCTAACTCCAATTGAGTTTATAATGTCTTTAAATGCCAATCCTAATGCATCTTTTTCATTATCTATATTTGTATATTAAAGTCACCAACAATTAGTACTTTATCTGCAGCCAATACTAATTCTGATAGAAAGTCCGCAAATTCTTTGATAAAGTCTGTATGGTACCCTGGTGGCCTGTATACAGTAGCCAGCAGAATTTTCAAACGTGATTTATCGTTTACACTATATATTTTTACATTAAGCACCAACACTTCAAAAGAATTATATTTACAACTAGATTTCTTAGTGGTTTTGAAAATATTACTATAAATTACAGCAACACCTCCTCCTTTGCGTTTCAGACGAGGTTCATGTTTATAACCGTAATCTTGTGGGGTTGACTCATTTAAAGCAATGTAATCGTTTGGTTTTAGCCAGGTTTCTGTTAAACACAGCACATCTAGGTTATAATCTGTAATCATATCATTAACTATTAGCGTTTTTGAAGTAAGAGATCGAATATTCAGTAACCCAAGCTTTATCATTTGCTCATCCGTATTATATTTTATTTGTTGAACATCAATTACATTTTTAACCTTAGATGGGTTTGAAAGTTTTTTGGATTTCCAAGTTCGGGGAACAGACACAGTCTCTATATGATGATATCTTGGTGAAAGAGTCTCTATGTGATGGGATTTATCTGACCTTGGTGACGTGAGGCCGCTAGCAGACGGTCGGTTAAGCCAGTCTGTCTGCTTCCTGAGGCCCAGATTGTCATGTTTTATCTCTAAGACTATGAGCCAAATTACTATTACAAATTACTATATACCATCTCTCTTCAACAGGTCAGGTTTGCCCCAAAAACTTTTCCAATTGTCTATGAATTCTATATTATTCTGCGGACACCAATTAGACAGCCAGCCATTGAGTGAACACAATCTGCTAACTATCTCATCACTCCGGCGAACAGGAAGGGGGCCAGAGCAGATTACAGTGCTTGACATCGTACTTGCAAGTTCACACACCTCTTTAATATTAATTTTGATGATCTCCGACTGGCGGAGTCGAACATCATTAGTGCCGACGTGAATAATAATCTTAGAGAATTTACGTTTAGCATTAGCTAAACATATACAAAATAACAAACACAAGGATGTTGAAAAGCTATATACCACTGATTTTTGAGATAAAGGACTAAACATATACGCACAAAAGCCCTCTTTAAGTTAAAAATAAAAGACATTCTTCTAACTAAATAAAAAGTTAAATCTAAAGGAAATCTGCATACTCAGGGCATTCTTTGCTTTTATTTTTTAAATAATTTAGTATTATTTTAGGGCCATTCCACCGAATGGGTGACATTTGCTTGTTGTTACTTTTCAAAATTAAACTTTATTTTTTATCTTGTCAACGCTGAATCTAATACTACACTTAACTATTCAAAATGTGTATTGTTCAATCTCAGGCAATTTTATTTTATTTTTCACAAGGTTTCTAAGCAAAAGATGGACGCATGTTTTCTCAGTCCCGAAACTCATGTGCCAATTAAAAAGCATGCCAATTAATTCCTTTGTTTTCCCCACAAGAAAGTGTTTACTTTAAATAAATTGTTGGTTATGTTAAAATAATTAATATTTGTGACAAAAAAGCACTAGATATTAAGGCTTTTTTAAAAACAAAAGGCATAAGGCATTTTAACAAAAAAAAAAACCAGCCATTTTTTTCTTTTTAAAGGTGCAATGTGTATTATTTCTGAGGATCTATTGATAGAAACCCCCTTCTATGAAGCTCAACATATTGTGACGTCATGTTTCTACAGTAGCCGACAGCGAACAAACAGCGCTACAGAGCGTGTTTCGTCACTAACTTGAATGAGAAGCAGCAGAAAAAGACGCCACAGAATTCCGGGAAAATTAATGACCACAGATATTGTATAGAAAAATAAGGGAGAAATGAAGGCAAAAATCACGGGTCAACATCGGTGTGGCTTTTTGTAATATCCGTTGGTGCATCATAAATGTAGAGACATGGAGATAACTTAATGGAATCTTTATTAACAGGTGCAGCGCGGACAACGTGCCTCTCGACACCGTCTCAGCAGATGACAGACTGACTCTCCACCACTCTACTTCTGTGCATACAGAGAAAAGGTAACTTATGCAAACCCATGCCGCCCTCTACTGGACAACCTTGTCTATAGCATCCCATTTACTACATCCCCTTTCCCCAGATAACATTAGCTTCAAATAGTTATCTTCTTTACTCTTTACAACATATCACATGTTTTATAACTATGTAAATTTAACCCATTTTTTATATATGTAAGAAAACAACGCAAACCCAAAACATCTATGCATTTACAACATAACTAGGGACTTCGGGTGGACTACCTCTGTCCCAGTGAGTTCCAGGACGCATTCTTGCCCTGTGGCTGGGGAACTCACTTCTAACTACTCATAGTCCTGTAAGTAACTCGGAGTCTTCTTCTGTCTCGTCGACCTCCTTAACTCTAAATTGTCTTTCACCAAAGGAGTTTCTGACCTTAACATCTCTTTGGTCGTTTCCTCTGTCTGCTCCACATGATTGTCTTTGGAGAATGTGACACCCGCGATTGATGTTAATGTCACGGGGTGACTTTTCCTGGGGCGGAACCATAGTGGCAGAGATTTGTTCCGCCCGGATCAAACACCACCACTTCCTGTTGACCTTCCCAGCGTCAAAAATCAGGGTTAATCGACGGCAGGTGCGCCAATGAACAGCGCGATCCCCGGATTGGATGAAGGGGAAGCAGGAGGAGTATAAGGAGGGCTTCCAGAAACCAGTTGGGGCGGGTTGTTGCGGCGGTCGCGCACCGCCGCGGCTGTTGGTTCCGGGTCGGGTTCAAGCCAAGCGTGGTGGTAACCGCTTCCAGCCGTCGCGGCGAGAGGATCTGGGCATCTGGGCAAAACACGAAGGACAATACTTGGTGAATATTGTGGACTGAGCGAACAAGGATCTGGAGAACTGCGAAGAAAAAGGAAGAGACGGGGTTGAGTATAATACAGACCGTGTTTTGCATTGCGATTCAAGTGTCAAGTGTGTGTTCGCTGTTGAGAGGTTACCTGCAGGACAGCTTCCCGGAAGTGCCGATAACCGAATCCCTTTGGGAGAGAGAGAGAACGGCGGCCAGGACCCGAGCCGAGCGCTGCAAGAGAGCACAAGACGAGCATACGAGTTGATTCATGTGTGAGTACCCTGAGAAACCTATGCAGTAACAAATTCATCGAAAGTGTATCATCTGTGAGCTATGTGTAGTTGGATCTGGGAACACGAGTGGCCCCACTGTGGTAAGTGAGTGTGGGAGAGCCAGAGGTGGTGGACAGGAAGGACGCCGGAGTGGTGTGGCAGCGACGTCTCTCTTGCTGGTCCTTCGCTAGAACAGCGCTTCAGCGATCCCCCCGAGATAAACGACGTAGGAAAAAATGGTCTCTGGACCTTAAGTGCACTTGGATTACGTGTGAAGTGCCGTGGGTGAGTCAGTGTCTTGACTTTGAAAGTGTACACTTGAAGTTTGCCGTGTTGTGTGCGTGTTGTCACAAAGACCACTTTCCAGACCGGCTCCCTCTCTGGGGAGGATAGGATCCTGGAGTTGGCGGAGCAGCTGGCCCATATATTTATGCCGTGAACATCACACCACTCTCTGTCTCTATAAACTCCTATGATCAGAGCCAAGTAAGAACCCCTTGAGCAACTGTATTAATACGTTAGCTGTGTTGAAGGAACTTGTGTGTGTGTGTGCAGTGCCGGAGTGGAGAAGAGGGGAACGCTCCCGCATGCTCCGAGCAGACGCGTCCCGGGCGGATACACTTACCTGTGTGGAGTCGTCTGGAGAAGCGCTCGATCCAGCACCGCCGCCGTGTTCAAGCCCCCGAGCCATCGCTATCACCGAGCCTGAGACGAAGAGAGAAACGGACGCATCGCGCCTACGAAGTTTGTGAGTGAGACCCATTGAGCGAAGTTATACTTACCTGTGTACCAACCGAAAGACCCAGAGTTGACCAAGATTGGGCACCTCCCATGGATGTAAAGGTGCACAGGGGGATGAATTTCTGTTCTCTTGGCATGTGGCACACGTTTTTACCATGCCTTCTATTTCTGCGTCCATCTGTGGCCACCACGTGTAACTTAGTCCCAACCCTTTCATTCGGGTTATTCCAGGGTGATTGATGTGTAATTGTTTCAATAGAGCTGCGCGGCCCGGCGGGGGAACCACCACACGCGCTCCCCACAGAACACAGCCTCCCTGTACACTGAGTTCCTCTCGTTTCCTAGTATATGCTCCAAAAACGGACTCGTCCGTTCTCTTTGGCCATCCTCTGAGCACATACTCTCGCACTCGAGTCAAAACTGCATCTTTGTCTGTCCATTTTCTCACTTGTTCTGCTTTGACAAGGGGCACATAATTTTCTTCAAGCAGAAGTACTCTCTCTTCCTCCGCTTGAGTCTCAATTCCTTTCTCCGTTAAAGGCAGTCTGCTTAGTCCATCAGCATTTTGATGTTCTTTTCCAGCTTTGTAAACAATGGTGTATTCATATCCACACAATGTCACAGCCCATCTCTGTATCCGTGGCGTTGCCATTTGTGGCACTTCTCTCAGTTCATTGAATAATGATATCAACGGTTTGTGATCCGTTACAATGGTGAACTGCCTCCCATACAAATATGTGTGGAATTTCTTTACACCAAAAATGACAGCTAGACCTTCCTTCTCTAATTGCGAGTAATTCTTCTCAGCTGCATTCAGTGTTCGTGACACAAATCCGATCGGCCGAATGGCTGACGACTGCAGAAGATTTTTTGACTTCTCGAAAGCTTCTTTTTGTTCAGATCCCCATGTCCATTTTGTTTCCTTCCTCAACAGTGCATGTAATGGTGCTAACAAGGTGGATAGACTAGGCAGGAACTTATGATAATAGTTCAATAGACCTAAATAAGCCTTCAGTTCACTCATAGACTGCGGTGTGGGGGCTTCCTGGATCGCTTTGACTTTTTCTGTGACTGGTTGCACACCTGCGGCACTGATTGGCCAATAAATACCACCTCCTCTCCAAGGAAATCACACTTGCTGCGTTTCAACCTCAGCCCACTTCTTTTTAGCCGAGACAATACCTCGTCCAGGTTTCTTAGATGTTCTTCCTCACTCGTCCCTGTGACTTTGAACCATCATTTATTATCATTTCTAGTTGTTTATACTACTAAATACAGCTTACCCAACATCTCAGATTAACCTTACATTGCTAGCTTCCGTTATTGTCAGCACAACACGCTAACTCGCTAGCCTTTTAACGCACCACCTGTGCGCTCAGTTATTTATTTTTCTCTCGCGCGTCCGCGCCTTTGAGTTCATAAAAGCCCAGGTGAGTAAGAATCAGTCAACAAACACGGTGAGTAATGTCTTCTCCTGTTATTGTCAGCTGCACTTCATGTCACATGTTTACCATAGCCTTCTCTGTCGGCAATATAGGATTTATATGTGATAAATGCAAGGAGACAGTCAGGCTGACGGAGAAGATTTCAGAACTAGAGACACGCATCCAAACTTTAATCGAGAATAGTAAGAAGAGTGCTAGAGCTTTAGATACTATTTTGGATGCGCCTAGCCTAGTAAATTCTTTACATGAGTCGGTTCCGGCTGAAGTAGAGCCCGTGCAGCAGGGCAGATGGGTGACAGTGAGAGATCGCTCTAGTCGCGGATCAAAAAACCATTTTTCCGTTCCGATAACAAATCGATTTGCCCCGCTCAGTGAAACACCCACTGAGAATTATTCTGATTGTGCCCTGGTAATTGGCGATTCTATTACACGGAACGTGAAAATAGAGACACCAGCCACCATAGTCACATGTTTGCCGGGAGCCAGAGCGCCTGACATCAAAGCAAATTTGAAAGTGCTGGCTAATGCTAAACGTAAATTCTCTAAGATTATTATTCACGTCGGCACTAATGATGTTCGACTCCGCCAGTCTGAGATCACCAAAACTAATATTAAAGAGGTGTGTGAACTTGCAAGTACGATGTCAAGCACTGTAATTTGCTCTGGCCCACATCCCGTTCGCAGGAGTGATGAGATAGTTAGTAGATTGTGTTCACTCAATGGCTGGCTGTCTAATTGGTGTCCGCAAAATAATATAGAATTCATAGACAATTGGAAAAGTTTTTGGGGCAAACCTGACCTGTTGAAAAGAGATGGTATTCATCCCTCCTGGGATGGTGCTGCTCTTCTCTCTAGTAATTTGGCTCATAGTCTTAGAGATAAAACATGACAATCTGGGGCTCAGGTCGGGAAGCAGACAGACTGGCTTAACCAACCGTCTGCTAGCGGCCTCACGTCACCAAGGTCAGATAAATCCCATCACATAGAGCCTCTTTCACCTAGATATCATCATATAGAGACTGTGTCTGTTTCCCGAACTTGGAAATCCAAAAAACTTTCAAACCCATCTAAGGTTAAAAATTTAATTGATGTTCAACAAATAAAAAACAGATATAATACAAATGAGCAAATGATAAAGCTTGGGTTGCTGAATATTCGATCTCTTACTTCAAAAGTGCTAATAGTTAATGATATAATTATAGATTATAAACTAGATGTGCTGTGTTTGACAGAAACCTGGCTAAAACCAAACGATTACATTGCTTTAAATGAGTCAACCCCACAAGATTACGGTTATAAACATGAACCTCGTCTGAAACGCAAAGGAGGAGGTGTTGCTGTAATTTATAGTAATATTTTCAAAACCACTAAGAAATCTAGTTGTAAATATAATTCTTTTGAAGTGTTGGTGCTTAATGTAAAAATATATAGTGTAAACGATAAATCACGTTTGAAAATTCTACTGGCTAGAGTTCTCAACGGGCCTGAAAATTACAACCCGACCCGACCCGGCCCGTGGCTTTTAAAGCCCGGACCCGAACTAACCCGACACATCAACATGAATTATCTGCCCGAACCCGGCCCGACGGCCGTGTATTTTTTTTTTCTCATACACGTATTGACCAGCAGACGGGAATTCAAATCAACCTTTAATGTCCACGCCTTTTAACAATACAAACAACTGAAACAATAAACTTTAAATATATAAATAGGCTATATAAATATGCCTTAGTCTAAATAAAAATCTTCACACAATAATAAATAAAAAGAACTCAAACATGTACCAAGCCAGTGGGCGGGCTGTACATAACCTGTAGAATTTCCATCAGAATCCAGCACCAGTCCAAACACTTTCCAGACCTCTGATTTCACACTCCTGTAGTAGCGATGGTGAATTCACCTGCAGCAAGTTTACTTTTCACCAACTCCATCTTCTTCTCCCGGCTAAAGGAGACGCAGCGCGCGCACGCAGGCGTCAGGTCTGCACGCACCCCTCTCCATGATGCACGCCACGTTACACGCACACGCAGCAGCCAGACTTTTTACGGTGAACAGCAGCGATGATTAATAAATGTTTTGTTTTTTTCACTGAGCGGAAAAGATTAAGCCCGAGTTCCGACCCGACCCGAGTCATTTGCTTATATTTTCGACCCGAACCCGGCCCGACCCCGCGGGTCCCGTCGGGTTTGTTGGGCCGACCCGACCCGTTGAGAACTCTAAATACTATCACATGGAATAGATGTTGATGCCGTTGAAATACTGCAGCAGAGCGATGACATCTCAGATCATTATCTAGTCTCGTGTAAATTACATTTAGCCAAGGCTGCAAAGCCGACTCCGTGTTATAAATATGTTAGACCGATCACTTCTGCCACTAAAGATTGCTTTATCAATAATCTTCCTAATCAGTTTCATCATCTCAGCATCTAAGCAGATAGCTTAGAAGAACTTGATATTGCAACAGAAACTTTTAACTCTCTCTTTTCCAGCACTTTAGACACAGTTGCTCCGCTGCGCTTAAAGAAGATTAAAGAACATTGTGACGGCCTGCATACATGTCTTTGCTGTCCTTGTGTTGCAGTGGGGTGGGGCCGTAGTCCTGAGCGCGAATGGAGGACACCTGTGTTTTGAGTATCTTCCGGATAAGGGCTTCCTGCTTCCTGCCTAGAGGGAGAGAGAGAGGGTTTCTCTCTCCCGCTTGTCCTTCTCTGTTATGCTTTATGTTTTGTTTGTTTTTGCCGGCATTTTGTGTTTAGTTTGTTAAATAAACTGGTTATCCTTTGATTACGTTCTTGCGTCGTACCTTTTTGTCACAACCTACGAGCCGGGTCGTGACAAATGGGGGCTCGTCCGCTTGTTTATTGTCTTTTCACTACGTATTAAGTCGAGCATTTCGCGGGGATAGAAAGAGAACGCGGATGTTGGCGCAGACGGCAACCAAGGCGGCAATGCTGGCAGACGATTATGTGTTAATGCACAAACGTATCTTTGATCAGTATGAGTACCAGCCAAGTTACAGTGTGCCAAGTGTTAATGTGTCTGACGAGGGTGGTCCGCGCCAGAGTAGAGGATTACAGTCAGAGAATAGAAATAATAGTTTGCGTGACTCAGATAAATTTTGTCAATATTGCCATAGACGGGGTCATTGGAAAGCTGACTGTTATGTGCTTAAATCTAAGCCTACATTTTTTTCAGGTCCTTCGGCTAAAGGTACGGGTTTGGCAGCACCCGTGCGTTCATCTGACGCAAGTTCTCTTGGTGGGAACACTTCTGGACAAATTAAAACCTTGTGCTCGCTCGGCAGTGTTGAATTCGTACCAGCCTTTTGTTCGAACAGGGTTTGTGTCTTTGGTAGGCAGTGATACAAAAGTGCCTGTTAAAATTTTGAGGGATACGGGGGCATTTGATTCCTTTATTCTGGCCGAAGTACTACCCTTTTCTCGGGAGTCGGAACTGGGTAGCTTAGTGCCAGTTCGGGGTATGGGATTAAATGTTCTGCATGTGCCATTGCATAAAGTGATGCTTGAATGTGATCTGTTTCAGGGTGAAGCCGCATTGGCTGTGCGTCCGGCGTTGCCGATGGAAGGAGTTACCGTTATTCTGGGTAACAAACTAGCAGGTGATCGGGTTTGGCCTGATATCCCACCGTCGGTGGCGGTGGAAGATAAACTTTGGTTAGGTCAAGAGCTGGATGAAGGCAGGTTGGATTTTCCTGAAGTTTTTACAGCTTGTGCGGTAACGCGTGCCATGTCGCGTATGAAAACTGATGAGGAGTCTACCGCACGGTCTGTTGCGAATAAGCCTTTGAAAAGAATGTATTGGCCTTTGGCTGATTTTCCTTTGTCTGTGTCTTGCAGTGAGTTGGTCTCAGAGCAACAGGGGGATGCCTCGTTATCGGAGCTGTTTCAGCACGTGAAGTCCGATGCTGAGATAGAGGATAGTGTCAGCGGATATTTTCTCCAGAACTCATTGTTAGTGAGAAAGTGGGTTGATCATAAAGGTAAAATCCTTGGGAATCCTGTTTTTCAGGTTGTGCTGCCATTAAGATTTCGTGAGGCGGTTCTGAAGGTGGCGCATAATGAGTCTGGGCACGCAGGCGTCAATAAAGCGTATGACAGAGTGTTGAGGCATTTTTTTTGGCCTTGTGTAAAAAAGGATGTTTCCATTTATATTAAAACTTGTCATACGTGTCAGCGTACAGATAAACCGAATCAAACGTTAAAACCTGCGCCACTTTTCCCGATTCCTGCAATGGGCCAGCCGTTTGAACATCTTATAATTGACTGTGTAGGTCCGTTGCCAAGATCGAAGTCGGGAGCAAATTATTTACTAACAGTGATGTGTCAGAGCACCCGTTATCCTGCCGCATATCCTTTACGCACGATAACTACTAGGTCTGTGGTTCGTGCACTGTCTCAGTTCATTTCGATTTTCGGCATTCCAAAGGTAGTTCAATCAGATCAAGGATCTAATTTCTCCTCTCATATGTTTGGTCAGGTTTTAAAACAACTTCGTGTCCGTCATGTCCAATCCTCGGCCTATCATGCGCAGAGTCAGGGGGCGTTAGAACGTTTCCATCAAACGTTAAAATCCCTGTTACGGGCGTATTGTACTGAACTAGGTGGGGACTGGGAGGAAGGTCTTTCGTGGCTAATGCTTTCGGCTAGAGAAGTTACACAGGAGAGCTTGGGGTTTTCCCCGAATGAGCTGGTGTTTGCGCATAAAGTGCGGGGTCCGTTAGGAGCATTGGCAGATGTTTGGAAGGATGTTGAACCTCCTGTAAACCTGATAGATTTCTAGATTTCGTTAATGGTTTTCGACATCGCCTTTATACAGCTGGGATGTTAGCGAAAACAAATTTGGTGTCGTCTCAGGAGAAAATGAAATCGTGGTATGATAGGCATGCGGAGTTACGCACGTTTAGCCAGGGGGACCAGGTGTTGGCTCTGTTTCCCTTAACTAATTCTCCGTTTCAGGCAAAGTTCGCAGGCCACTATACGATTGTAAAGCAGGTGTCAGAACAAAACTACATTATTGCAACTCCTGAACGTAGGAAAAGTACACAGCTTTGTCATGTGAATTTACTAAAGCCTTATTTTTCCGGTGTACGTCAGCCTTCTGTGTGTAGTGATCCTCCTACAGTAGTCTAACCTCATGCGGCATGTGTCGCGGTCTCTGCGGGTTCAGTTAAAGCTGACAGTAGAGACATTGAAAAAACATTGGATGAGGTAGAAGAAATGTCTATAGGTGGTTTTAATAACACGCAGACTTTGGCTGAATTGGGAAAATTGGTCGCTCATTTGTCGGCGGCACGTGCGGAGCAGTTGACAGAATTGATTAGTCAATTTTCTTGTTTATTTTCCGATTCACCTACGCGCACTCATCTGATAGAACATGACATTGAGGTGGAGGATGGGAAACCAATAAAGCAGCGATTTTATCGGGTAAATGCGGACAAACAAAAGCAAATGGAGGAGCAGTTAAAATATATGTTGGAAAATGACATTGCTGAACCTAGTTTTTCTAGCTGGGCTTCTCCCTGTATACTTGTTCCTAAGTCGGATGGTACTATGCGTTTTTGCACTGATTTCCGTAGAGTTAATTCTGTTACAAAGCCGGACTCGTTTCCCCTCCCGAGAATGGATGACTGCATCGATCAGGTGGGTGCTGCGAAGTTTGTCAGTAAGTTTGATCTTCTTAAAGGTTACTGGCAGGTGCCCTTGTCGAGACGTGCTCGTGAGATTGCTGCATTTATTACTCCAAAGGGATTATATTCATATAAAGTAATGCCGTTTGGTCTTCGGAATTCGCCTGCGACCTTTCAGCGTCTCATGAATTATGTTGTTGGTGACATGCAGGGTTGCGCGGTATATCTTGACGATGTAGTCATTTATTCAAACACCTGGGATAGTCATTTGGAGCGCATGCGGGAACTTTTTACTCGTTTGGCGGAGGCAAAGCTCACGGTCAACCTTGCAAAGTGTGAGTTTGCGAGGGCGACCGTGACCTATCTTGGCCGAGTGGTTGGGCAGGGTCAGGTGCGTCCGGTGAATGCAAAAATTCAGGCGGTGGAGCAGTTTCCAGTTCCCATAACTAAAAAAGAGTTGATGCGTTTTTTGGGCCTGGTAGGCTATTACAGAGCATTTTGTAGAAATTTTTCTAGTGTCGTGGCACCTCTCACTGATTTGTTGAGGGATAAAGTAAAATTTTTCTGGTCTCCTGTTTGTCAAAGTGCCTTTCAACTCGTCAAAACGCTCCTATGTACCGCTCCGGTGTTAGCGGCGCCGCGTTTGGACAGATCATTTAAATTGTATGTGGATGCGAGCCAGGTAGGGGCTGGGGCAGTCCTCATGCAGGAGGATGACTGTGGTATTGAGAGGCCGGTTAGTTTCTTTTCAAAGAAATTTAATCGTTACCAGGGGAATTATTCTGTCATCGAAAAGGAGACGCTAGCTTTGATTATGGCTCTAAAACATTTTGATGTGTATGTTAGTGGCAGTGCTCCTGTGATGGTCTTTACCGACCATAATCCTTTGACCTTCCTAAATTCCTTGCAGTGTCCGAACCAAAGACTGGTTCGATGGTCATTATTTTTGCAGTCCTATTGCTTGGACATTCGCTATGTGAAGGGAGTTGACAATGTGATTGCAGACGCGCTGTCCCGAGCGCCGCTAGGATAATTGTTTTTGTTCCTGTAGTTGTTTGCCTTTTCTGGATTCTTAACGTTGCTTTCTAGGTACATCGATTGCTGAACCAGAAGTAGGAATGAAAGATGCGGAGGATAGGAATAGTAATTGCTAATGTTAAGTATCCATTTCTTTATTTTTCTGAGTGTTGGTAGGGGATAGTTGTTTTGAGCTTAATTGTCGGGTTTCCTGCTGGGGACCCTTTTCTTATGGGGGGGGAGTGTGACGGCCTGCATACATGTCTTTGCTGTCCTTGTGTTGCAGTGGGGCGGGGCCGTAGTCCTGAGCGCGAATGGAGGACACCTGTGTTTTGAGTATCTTCCGGATAAGGGCTTCCTGCTTCCTGCCTAGAGGGAGAGAGAGAGGGTTTCTCTCTCCCGCTTGTCCTTCTCTGTTATGCTTTATGTTTTGTTTGTTTTTGCCGGCATTTTGTGTTTAGTTTGTTAAATAAACTGGTTATCCTTTGATTACGTTCTTGCGTCGTACCTTTTTGTCACAACCTACGAGCCGGGTCGTGACAACATAGTCCAACGCCGTGGCACAACGAGCACACTCAGGCCCTTAAGAGAGCAGCCAGAAAAATGGAGCGCAACTGGAAGAAAACAAAACTAGAGGTATTTCGGATTTCATGGAAGGAGAGCCTGATTGCTTACAGAGAGGCTTTAAAAGCTGCTAGATCTGCTTATTTTTCAACCCTATTAGAAGAAAATAAACATAATCCTAGGTATTTATTTGAAACAGTGGCTAAACTAACGAAAAAGAAAGCTTCAAGCCCAGAAGTTTCCAAGCAACACAGCAGTAATGACTTTATGAACTTCTTCACTTATAAGATCGATAATATCAGGGACAAAATTATAACTATGCAACTGTCTAATACAGTATTGCATCAGGAAGTGCATTGTAGTCTCCCAGAGGGAAAATTTGATTCATTCGTTGCTATAGGAGAGGAAGAATTTTGCAAACTCGTCAAATCATCTAAATCGACAACGTGTATGTTAGACCCTATACCGACTAAGCTGCTGAAAGAGATGCTTCCAGATGTCATAGATCCTCTTCTTAATATCATTAATTCATCTTTGTCTCTAGGATACGTACCAAAAACCTTTAAGCTAGCTATGATTAAACCGCTTGTTAAAAAACAGCAACTTGATCCTACAAAACTAGTCAATTACAGGCCGATCTCTAATCTGCCATTTTTGTCAAAGATATTAGAAAAAGCAGTATCCTCACAACTGTTCTTTTCTTGAAAGAAATGATATCTGCGAGGATTTTCAATCCGGATTTAGACCGTACCATAGTACCGAGACAGCTCTCGTTAGAGTCACAAATGATTTGCTCTTATCATCCGATCGTGGTTGTATCTCTCTATTAGTATTACTTGATCTTAGTGCTGCATTTGACACCATTGACCACAACATCCTTTTAAATAGACTCGAACATTATTCAATTCAATTCAAGTTTATTTGTATAGCGCTTTTCACAATACATATTGTTTTAAAGCAGCTTTACAGAAAATGCATTTCAAAAATATACATACAAAAATACGGTTAGTTAATCATACAATTTAGGGCATAACATATCGCCGGCGTTGGGTCGTCTCTTCACAGGCGTCTAGTCGTCTCATCACAGGCGTTGGGGCATCTGAAGTCTCCATGAGAGGCTGGATACATAACTGGAACTGACGAACTCTATTTGAGTTATCTCGGGACAGGCGTCCCAAGATAACAACAAAAAAGGTAGATGGGAAATAATTAGCGTAGCTGCTGTTCATAATATGAATGCATTTGATCTGATTTAACTGTAGTATAAAAGGTATGAGATGCATCATGTGAATGCTTGGCTAAAGAGATGCGTCTTTAATCTAGTTTTAAACTGGGAGAGCGAGTCTGAACCTCGGACAATATCAGGAAGGCTATTCCAGAGTTTAGGAGCTAGATGTGAAAACGCCCTCCCTCCTTTAGTGGACTTAGATATCTTAGGTACGACCAGAAGCTTCGAATTTAGCGATCTTAAAGAGCGCGATGGATTACATGGCGATAGAAGATCTCTTAAATACACAGGAGCTAAACCATTTAGGGCTTTATAGGTCAGTAACAATACTTTGTAATTGATACGGAACTTAATAGGTAACCAGTGTAGAGATGATAAAATTGGTGTTATATGATCATATTTTCTTGACCTAGTAAGAACTCTAGCAGCTGCATTTTGGACTAACTGTAGCTTGTTTACGGAGGATGCAGGACAACCAGCTAATAAAGCATTACAGTAATCTAGTCTCGAGGTCATGAATGCATGAACTAACTTTTCTGCATCAGAAACTGATAGCATATTACGTAGCTTAGCAATGTTTCTAAGGTGGAAAAAGGCTGTTCTTGTGACATTTGAAATATGATTTTCAAAAGACAAGTTGCGGTCTAGTATGACACCCAGATCTTTTACTGTAGAGGATAAAGTAACAGGACGTCCATCTAGATTAAGGTTGTATTGTAAGAGGTTTTGTGGGCAGTTTTTTGGACCAATCAGTAATACCTCCGTTTATCTGAATTTAATAGAAGAAAATTAAACGTCATCCAATATTTTATATCTTTAACACACTCTGTCATTTTAGATAATTTAGTGTTATCATCTGGTCTTGATGAAATATATAATTGAGTGTCATCAGCATAACAGTGGAAACTTATTCCATGTTTTCTTATAATATTACCAAGTGGCAGCATATAAATTGAGAATAGCAGGGGGGCTAATACAGATCCCTGCGGCACTCTATAATTTACTGACGTTAACTCTGATTTTTCCCCATTTAAATGGACAAAATGGTAACGGTCTGATAGGTACGATCTAAACCAGCTTAATGCCTGTCCCTGAACACCAGTGTAATTTTGAAGTCGATCTAAGAGTATTTTATGATCTATAGTGTCAAACGCAGCACTAAGATCGAGTAAAACTAGTATTGAGATACAGCCTTGGTCAGAAGCTAAAAGTAAATCATTTGTAATTTTAACCAGCGCAGTTTCTGTGCTATGATGTGGCCTGAATCCAGACTGAAACTTTTCATAGATATCGTTTTCTTGCAAGAAAGAGCACAGTTGAGCGGACACAACTTTTTCTAGTATTTTAGACATAAATGGAAGATTTGAAATGGGTCTGTAATTTGCTAGGTTATTTGGATCTAATTGTGGTTCTCTTACGTAGAGTTCTCTCGTACTGCGTCGAAGAACGCTACGGGAAAGATATTTCTTTGTCGAGATTGAAGCCTAAAATTAATCCTTAATTTTGTAATAATGTAAAACGCTTTTCTGAAGCATACAACCTAGGCGGAGCAATACAGCTCACCCATTGGCTGCTCTGCCAGAAAAGCACAGCCTATGCGAGGCCAGGACGCTGACCAATGAGGACGCTTCGCGCCCTTCTGCGTCACCTCCCGCCCAAACAGGCGTGGCCTAGGCCTATAAATACGAGCATAGCTGTCTAACACGCCGATTTTCTTAAATTCAACGAAGCTACACGCATCGCTGGATTGATTCGAGCCGCCACAGCCGTTTGGAACAAGCACCTCAGCAGGACGAGCCCTTACCTGAAGCCGCTGGTCATCGCCGCCTTCAGCCGCCGTTCCCTGCTGCGCTTCTCCGGCGTGGAATATCCTTTCAGTTTTGTGTGTGTTTTGTGTGTGTGTTCGCCTACCGCGGCACACATTTTTTCCTCACAAAAGAGCAACGAGTGTCTTTTTAAAGATGTCTCGCGTTTCCTGCGGCTCCTGCCGAGCCGTGCTCATCGACGGGGACCACCACGAACTGTGTGTTTCCTGCTTGGGCGAGGAACATGCAGCTCTCGCTCTCGGTGATGGCGGCTGCCATCACTGCGACATGATGCCAATCGCGACTCTGCGGACTCGCCTTGCATCTTTCGCCGAGACTGCTCAACCGCCCCCTGTAGCGCCGCGCCGTAAGAAGCGCCGCGCTCAGCGGGTCCCGGAACCTCCCTCCACGAGGAGCTCGCCGCCGCCACCGCCGCTAGCTCCTCTCAACGTGTCGCTTGAGTCGCTCACCGACGGACAACAGCCGCAGCACGCCGCTTTGTCCGTTATGGAGGACGACCAGCAAGCCGTATCAGAGGGGGATGACGATTGCTGTTCGCTTCTCGCTTCGGAGAGCGAGGGATGGGCGAGCTCTGTGGACCTCCCCTCCCCCGCCGTTCCGGAACGTCGAGGAGGGAAGATCAGCATCGAAGCAGAGCTGATGCGTCTGCTCACACAGGCCGTATCGAGCCTCGGCCTCGAGTGGTCGACGCCCGAACAACCTGCACTCAACCGGCTGGATGGCCGCTTCCTCGCTGGAGACCGCGCTGCGCCCCCCTCCAGACACGCACCCTTTCTTCCTGAGCTTCACGAAGAGGTAGCGAAATCGTGGAAGGCGCCATTTTCAGCCAGAGTACGTACTTCTGCCTCGCCAGCATTCTCCGTAGTGGACGGTGCTCGAGACAGAGGCTACCACGCTCTCCCTCCGGTCGAGGAGGCTGTAGCGACTCACCTTTGCCCACCCTCTGCTGGACGGCGGGCTAAGGGAGTCCTACCATCTAAAGCTTGCCGCACTTCGTCAGCTCTGAACGGCCGCGTGTATTCCGCCGCCGGACAAGCTGCATCGGCGCTGCACACCATGGCGGTGCTCCAAATCCACCAGGCTAACCTCCTCTGCAAGCTAGACGAGGAAGGCCCGGGCGCGATCAGTGTTCCGGACTTACGTAGCGCCACAGACCTCGCTCTTCGCGCTACAAAGTCCGCCGCACACGCCATCGGCAGGATTATGGCCTCAGCTACTGTTTCCGAGAGACATTTGTGGCTGACTCTCTCCGAAATGGCGGAGTCGGAGCGCTCTGCGTTCCTCGACGCTCCCATTTCACCGACTGGCCTCTTCGGATCCTCCGTGAAGGACTTCGCGGACCGATTCGCCGAGGTACAGAAGACTTCGCAGGCCATGAGACATTTTCTGCCAAAGCGCTCCAGTTCCGCAACAGGCCGCCCTAAACAGCCGCCTGCCCGAACTCAGCAGCGCCCCGCGCCCGCCGCACCGGCCCAGCAGCAACAGGCCCGAGAGAGACCACGGTCTCGCTCTGCCGGACGCCGCCCGCCACCGCGTGGTCCTCGGCCCAAGATCTCACTCAAGCCCGAGGCCTCGGCGCCATCCTAGCCCTGCTAGGAAAACGACGGTGTTCGGGTCCCGCTGCGGCCGGACTTCCACCAAAGATTTTCGCTTGTACAGCCCTAAGTTCCGTGTTTGTACCAGTGTATTTAGCAGCCAACAAACCGGCCGTAAAGCCCGTTTGCCTGCACACAAACGCCGTTTTCACGGCGACCCAGATAAATCTAAAAAAGAGTTTAATTTCTGGTGTTCCGGCCAAGGCCGATGGTGTAATGTGTGTAACTGCAATGCCCACCCAGTGCCCATTCATTCACACAAGCACAGCCCCGTTCAACACAGGGTTTGCACACATAAAATCGGCTCATGCCGGTTGTGCTTTACATGTAGTGAGCGTGCCCACTATCCAGTGCCCACAACCACTACACACTGCACGTTCCGCGGTTTCTGTAAAAACGAAACTAACGAACGGTCAGTCAGTACACAAACACAGTGTCCCCGGTGTTATAAATGTGCCCGCCACCAAGCGCCCACGTTTATTCACAAACATAACGAGCCCCGTAGGGCTCGCCCCGCGTGCTCTCTCTCAACTCAGAGAGTCGAGCGCGCGCGGGACGCATACTGTGTTAAACATGTCCCCCGCCTCAGACGCCACGGCGTCCATGTTACAGCACACGGTTGCTCTCGTGTCGCCGCCATTTCGCGACCAGGGCCCAGATTACATTCAACCCCTAGTCACACGTGCACATGCATGGGAAAGACTTCCCGGGGTCTCAGAATGGGTGCTAGAGACTATAAAAAGAGGCTATTCGCTACAGTTTCATCGACGCCCTCCCCGTTTCACGGGAAAAGTCGAAACCACGGTAAAAACAGAAGTAGCACATCTACTTCGAGCCGAAATAGCGAAGCTATTGAGCAAAGGGGCCATAGAGCCTTTATCTCAAGCTCAGAGCGAAGGGGGTCTGTACAGCAGATATTTCCTGGTACCGAAGAAAGACGGGGGTCTCAGACCCATTTTAGATCTAAGGCGTCTGAACAAAACGCTAACAAAGCGGAAGTTCAGAATGCTCACGACCAGAAAAATCCTCGCGCAAATTCGCCGAGGAGACTGGTTTATGGCGATAGATCTGAAAGACGCGTATTTTCACATACAAATTGCGTCACGTCACAGGCGATTTTTGAGATTCGCCTTCGAGGGCCGGGCATATCAGTACACAGTCCTGCCATTCGGCCTATCCCTAGCACCTCGTACATTTACAGTGTGCATGGACGCGGCGCTGGCACCCCTGAGACTCCGAGGCGTTCGAATTCTGAACTATTTGGACGATTGGCTGATTCTAGCTCAATCGTCGTCAGAACTCGCTCACCACAAGACGCTAATACTCGATCACCTCGAGTGCTTAGGTCTGAGAGTCAATTGGGAGAAAAGTTCACTGTTTCCCAGTCAAAGGATCTCCTTTTTAGGACTGGATCTGAACTCACTGTCTATGACAGCACGTCTGTCATCACAGCGCAGGCGAAATACCCTGCAAATGGCGAAATCCTTCCGCAGCGGCCACATAGTGCCGCTCAGGAGATTTCAGAAAATGCTGGGCCTCATGGCCTCAGCCTCTACAGTGCTGCAGTTGGGCCTGCTGCGCATGCGCCCGCTACAGTTCTGGTTGAGAACGCGCGTACCGCGCCGAGCATGGTTACACGGTCGTTATCGCCTCAAGGTCACTCAGGAATGCATTTCAGCCCTGACACCATGGAGAGCGTCAGACTGGTACCGGTCAGGTGTAAGCCTGGGGACTTCCTCGAGCCTGAAGGTGGTGTCCACGGACGCGTCCACCTCAGGCTGGGGAGCACTGCTCGACGGCAGACCGCTCTTTGGCCAATGGGCAGAGCGAGCCAAACTACCGCACATAAACTGCCTGGAAATGATGGCAGTGGACTTTGCGCTGAGGCGTTTCTGTCCCCGGATAAAAGGACACCACGTCCTGGTCCGCTCGGACAACGTGTCGGTAGTAGCCTACATAAACCACCAGGGTGGCCTGAGGTCCCGAAACCTATTCAGGTTAGCGGAACGCATTCTGGTGTGGGCCCAGCACAACCTGCGCTCGTTAAGAGCAATACACGTGCCAGGCCACTTGAACGTAGGCCCGGACAGACTCTCACGGAACAATGTTCCTACGGGAGAGTGGTCCCTACACACACAGACAGTGCGTCTGCTGTGGAAAAGGTTCGGCAGAGCGGAAATAGACCTGTTTGCAAACCAGGAGAACGCTCACTGCCCAGAATTCTTTTCGAAGAGCGCGAACGCGCTGGCCAGAGTCTGGCCCCGCCGTCCGCTCTATGCCTTTCCTCCTGTCTCACTCCTGCCTCAAGTGCTGGAGCGTATCAAGGAGAGCGGATGCTCGGTACTACTGGTTGCTCCATACTGGACGAATCAGACCTGGTTCCCAGCTTTGATGCGACTGAAAAGTACTGCCCCGTGGCCGATTCCAGTGAGGAGAGACCTCCTCTCACAGGCCAAGGGCGCGATTCTGCATCCTCACCCCGAGCTTTGGTCCCTACACGTATGGGCCATAAACGGGTACCCGCTAACCTCCCAAGAGGAGTGTTAGACACGATCGAGCAAGCTAGGGCTCCGTCTACTAGACGGCTCTACGCTTCCAAATGGTCGGTGTTCTCTGGATGGTGTTCAGATCAAGGTCTGTCACCACTTCAGTGTGGAGAACCGGAGATTCTCTCCTTCTTGCAAGAGCTATTGGATAAGGGAAGAACCCCATCCACGCTCAAAGTCTATGTGGCTGCCATATCAGCGTTCGTTAATCCAACGCTTGGCCGTTCACTAGGCAGGAACGACCTGGTGGTCCGCTTCCTGAGAGGCGCCAGGAGGTTAAACCCTCCAAGGCCTCCTTCAGTCCCCGTTTGGGACCTTTCTACAGTGTTGAACGCTATGAAAGGGGCCCCTTTCGAGCCTATTCACTCAGTTGACATGAAACACCTGTCTTTCAAGACCGTGTTTCTTTTGGCTCTCGCTTCAGTGAAGCGTGTGGGAGACTTGCAAGCGCTCTCAGTAAGAGCTTCTTGTATGGAGTTCGGGCCAAACGACTCTGTAGTCGTATTGAAACCGAAGCATGGGTACGTGCCTAAGTCCCTCAACACACCGTTCAGGGCTCAGGTCATCTCCCTGTCGGCCCTGCCGGCTTCAGAGGACGGAAATAGCTCCCTTTGCCCGGTCAGGGCATTAAGAGCTTATGTGTCCCGCTCCGCTGTTTTTCGACAGACGGAGCAGCTCTTTGTTTCGTTCAGCGGACGCTCCAAGGGGCGAGCCGCGACGAAACAGAGTCTGTCTCGATGGGTAGTGGACGCCATTGCGCTAGCCTACGCATCTAGAGGTTTGGAATGCCCTTTGGGCATCAGAGCACACTCCACGAGAGGCATGGCCTCTTCATGGGCTTGGTATAGCGGAATCTCGTTACAAGATATCTGTATGGCGGCAGGCTGGGCCTCCCCGTCTACATTTATTAGGTTCTATAACCTAGAGGTTCCTGCGTTGCAGGCTAAACTGCTCTCGGTCTAGATGACTATGTATTAGTGTCCTGCCCCGCGCTGCGGCCCAGGTCACTTCAGTGTTAATATGTATATGTGTTCCTGCCCCGCTGTGCGGCCCAGGTCACTTCAATGTTTAAGCATCACTCACTGACAATGTGTCCCATGAGCATGCTATTACCCCTCATATATATCTATATTTACATATATATGCTATTATGCCTTAAGAGGCACTACTATAAAGGGATGATGCTAATTTAGCCGCTCTCCCTATACTTCTTGGGGTAGGCACTTGTATACCAGGGCGCGCGCGCCCTTAGGTGTCTGTGTCGGTCCAAGAGCACGCACGGCGTTTTACATGGGGTTCCCGTAGCGTTCTTCGACGCAGTACGAGAGAACTCTACGTAAGAGAACGTACTCGGTTACTAACGTAACCTCGGTTCTCTCTAGAAGAGGGAACGAGTACTGCGTCTCATGGCCGTGCGTGTCCGCGCTGCGTCGCTTCATTGACGAAAATCGGCGTGTTAGACAGCTATGCTCGTATTTATAGGCCTAGGCCACGCCTGTTTGGGCGGGAGGTGACGCAGAAGGGCGCGAAGCGTCCTCATTGGTCAGCGTCCTGGCCTCGCATAGGCTGTGCTTTTCTGGCAGAGCAGCCAATGGGTGAGCTGTATTGCTCCGCCTAGGTTGTATGCTTCAGAAAAGCGTTTTACATTATTACAAAATTAAGGATTAATTTTAGGCTTCAATCTCGACAAAGAAATATCTTTCCCGTAGCGTTCTTCGACGCAGTACTCGTTCCCTCTTCTAGAGAGAACCGAGGTTACGTTAGTAACCGAGTACGTTTCTTAATAAGAGGTTTTATAACTGCCAGCTTGAATGTTTTTGGAACTTGTCCTAAAGATAGAGACGAGTTAATAATATTGAGAAGAGGCTCTTCCACTACAGGTAACACTTCTTTCAGTAGTTTAGTGGGTATTGGATCTAATAAACATGTTGTTGTTTTAGATGCAGTGATAAGTTTATTTAGCTCTTCCTGTCCTATAGTTGTAAAGCGCTGTAGTTGTTCTTGAGGGGCGATAATTGAGGCTGAATCATAAGACGCTGTCAAAGATTGTACATTTACAATTGTGTTTCTGATGCTTTCTATTTTCTCAGTGAAGAAATTCATGAAATCATTACTATTAAAATGTAACGGAATATTTTGTTCAGGTGATGTCTGTTTATTTGTTAATCTAGCCACGGTGTTAAATAAAAACCTTGGATTGTTTTGGTTATTAGGGCCCAAGCCCTGAAAGGGTGCAGAGCCCTATTGTTCTTCTAAGGATTTTTAGGGCCCAAGCCCTGAAAGGGCGCAGAGCCCTATTGTTCTTCTAAGGGTTTTTTGTTATTAGGGCCCAAGCCCTGAAAGGGCGCAGAGCCCTATTGTTCTTCTAAGGGTTTTTTGTTATTAGGGCCCAAGCCCTGAAAGGGCGCAGAGCCCTATTGTTCTTCTAAGGGTTTTTTAGGGCCCAAGCCCTGAAAGGGCGCAGAGCCCTATTGTTCTTCTAAGGATTTTTTGTTATTCTTCTTCTTCTTCTTCTTTGTAATAAATTTTTTTTCAAGGTTTTTGCCACTTTTGGGGGCCTTAACGTGCTCAAAAACTCTTGAAACTTTGCACACTGGTCAGAACCCGCGGCCATTAGAGCCGGACTGAAGCTGGTACCCGGGCGTGGCAGGGGGGCTCGACAGCGCCCCCTGGAACGGGGTCCGAAAACTTGGTCCATAAATCAAACACGCTTGCATGAAATAATATGAAACTCGGTACACTTATAGATCTCATCGGTTCATATATCCTTCATGCTCTGACTTTTTACCCCAGCCCAACAGTAAGTCGGCTATTTGGCGTAGTTTAAAAAACTCCTAGACGATTCAACCAATCACCACGAAACTCGGTGTGCATGAAGTCAAGACATGGAGGATGAAAAGTTGCGAGGGGATTTTTGATATCTCGAACGGTTTGGCCATGGCGAGGAAACGAATTTATGGCGAATATTGGAAACAGGAAGTGTGTTATAACATCCTCATACATTAACTGATCTTGATGAAACTTCAGCAGTGTGTTCGCTGTAAGAGGCCGATCACATGGATGTGACTATTGTGAGTCAAAGTTATAGCACCACCAACTGGCAGCAGGAAGTGTGTCACTTTCAAAATGCTTTGAAATCACCCTCTTATTTTTACCCGATTTGCTTCAAACTTCATCTGTATAATGTAAACACACGGCAGATGTAGACCTGTGAAAGGATTATTGATATCTTTAATACTGTCGCCATGGCAACGCTTTTTGGATGCATTTGAGGCTCTTAACATGCTTCAAATTGCATGAAACTCAACATGCATTTGACATTTATTGCCTAGTACACTTGTGCGAAGTTTCAGAAATGGGCGTGGTAAGGGGCTCAGTAGCGCCACCTTTAGTCAAAAATGGGGTATTAGTTTTACCTACAGTAACCAAACTCGGTACGTATATTCTTCTCTTCGATCCGGACAACTTTCTAATTTACAGTCATTAGCTCCGACCAACAGGAAGTCAGATATTTTGGTTTGAATGTGTACTGTTTGGAGCATTTTCCCTCTGCCCCTCTGTGTGTGTGTGTGTGTGTGTGTGAGGAGGGGGGCTAGTTTAGTTTAACCATTTCTCTGCTGTGTGCAAAATCTCTGGCACTTTTGAGGGCCTTAACGTGTGTAGCGGTGTGTTATCTGCGTTGTGTTAATAATACACTCGTGAAGTCTGGAATTCGTCTCTTCAATCCTCTTTTATTTCATCTGAAGTAACAAACAATTGATGAGGACTCGTGCAGCACTTAAAGCAGCGTGCGGCAGCAATGCACGACGCGCGCTATGAATGCTCATGCAGACTGGGCATAGACTTTTACATAAACATATTTTAAGAACACACAACAATAATTAATGTACCTGAAGTAACAAACAATTGATGAGGACTAGTGCAGCACTTAAAGCAGCGTGCGGCAGCAATGCACGACGCGCTGTGAATGATAAAGAATAAAATTAACTTAAAGAAAGAAAATAATTAATAAAACATACATGTCCATTACAAAGGGACTTAAAGTCACAATTACTCAAGTATAAAACAATAATGTACAATAAATATGGCCTTCTTAAATCAGCACGTAAAATTGCATGACCTACCGCTATGAATGCTCATGCAGACTGGGAAGAAGCAAAGTGCGTCACCACCCCAAATCAGCATGGCGGAAAACCCAAAAATGGTCATGCCAAGTGGAATCACAAAATAAATGTTCTTAATGCACACCTGCTACATTCCCCCCTGCCGACTTCCACTTGCACATGACAAAACAAAAGAACACAAACATAACCCAACAAAATGCTACAAAGTCACCCAAACAAAACAGGTACATTTAACCACAGAATAGAGGACAGTAAGAGAAACAAAATATGTTCCGCAGTACCAAGAGATAATACTGTAAATCACATGACACACCAAACTCCAGTCGTAAGACTATTCTTATAAGAATTAGTAATGTAAGAGGGTTGCAAAGCCTCTAAACACCCAAAGGAATAACATGCCTGTTACATATTACATACATCTAGTGGTCATTTTTGCACAGCATTTCATAAAGAATGTTTTATCTACTTTTAGATCACTCGTACATTCCCTTCCTTCAAGGTACTACAAATCACAGATATGCACATTTTAATCACACTATTCAATCATTCTCATGTGTGATACCTCTACGAACAGGAGAAAAAAAGAAAAAGAAAACTACAACCCAGACATAACTTTCTGATGCATATTCTGGATCAGTCTAATGACTGGTTTAACCACCCTCCCACATCTGGTTTTGACAGATAATGACCCACCCAGAGTTGAAGGGGCTCTGGAACACTGCAGCAAATGGTCAGTGGCTACGGTATCCGTATTTACATCTGCATCAGCCTGATCAATGCTCCTATCAACATCAGGTTCGCATGTCAAAGATCTGCCTTCCGTCTGATCATTGAGACATGTAGCATGAGGTACAGACAGGGCAGTAGACCGTTCATCTGCAATTAGCTGGACAGAATCAAACTCAGAAAGATTAACTTCAGAACCTGGGAGTTCCGACACCCACGCCACAGTTCTCTCGTCTGGGTCATTGACAGGCAATCTCAACTCTGCATTTCCGCTCACAGACAGACTTGACCCACTCGAGGCAGCATTCTCAGAAGAATCATCTCCTGAAATTTTGTCCTGAAGAGGTAGGAAGTTCACTGGCATGATGAGATTTCTATGAACAACCTTCTCAGTTCCAGTCACACAATTTCGGATACGAAACGTATGGACCTCATCGTTCATTCCTGTCACTATGTAGATGTGACTCTCCCATCTATCAGCGGTTTTCCTCTTGCCACGCTCGCTCTTATTGGCCAGTAGCACTCTATCACCGATGTTCACTGGAGCACCTTTCTGCTTTTTGTTGTAGAGATTTGCTTGCCTCTGTTGTTGTTTTGAAGCTGAACATTGTGCCACTTTCATCGCTTGTGCAAGATCATCTCGGAAAGACTGCACATACTGGTTATAGTCGACCACCTGGTCATCAAGCATCACAGAATCAAACATCATATCGACGGGCAACCTTGGGGTTCTTCCAAACATCAACTGGAATGGAGGGAAACTGGTTGTCTCATGGATCGTTGCATTATAGCAAAAGGTGAGAGACTTCAACATTTGAGGCCATTTGTGCTTTGCTTTAGGTGGTAAGGCACGAATCATGTTGCCCAATGTTCGGTTGAATCTCTCAACAGTCCCATTTCCCATTGGATGGTAAGGAGTCGTATGAGATTTCTGAACACCAGCAAGCTGAAGCATTTCAGAAATCAGGCTGCTTTCAAAACTGGCTCCCTGATCTGAATGTATTCGCTCAGGAAAGCCGTATATGCAGAAAAAGTTGTCCCATAGCTGCTTCGCAACTACCTTCGCGGATTGATTAGGACAAAGGTAAGCCTGTGCCAGCTTAGTAAAATGGTCTGTCAAGACTAATACATCCAGAGACTTATTGGACGAGTCTTCAGCTGACCAAAAATCCACACAAACCAGCTCAAGTGGTCTTGATGTTTTGACACTTTCAAGCGGAGCTCTGGCGACTTGCTGACAACGCATCTCTTGCAGCATCTCACATACTCCTATACATCCCTTTCCAACCCTTGCCAGTAGAACCGACGTCTAGTTAGGTAGAGAGTTCTGTGTTGCCCCTGGTGTCCAGCTTCATCATGTACTCCCTTGAGGACTACATCACGGAGAGCAGCAGGCACAATAAACTGAAAAGTCTTCTTCCTTGTGATGCCATCTTTGGAGACTCGATACAATAAACCTGTTCTTACTGACAGTTTGTTCCAGTTTCTCAAAAACCGAAGAACACTAGGTGATTCCTTGTTTCTCTCTCTCCTAGATGGCCTACGTTTGCGCTCCACGAAGAAAAGCACTCTGTTCAAGTCAGGATCAGCATGTTGTAAACCGGTCAGCTCCTGTTTTGACAATACCGGATCCTCAGACAACCGAGATGGAATGATTGACCCAACCAGCTGTGGAAGCAGGTAAGCATATGGCTGAACATGATTTTCCGGTCTACTGCTATGCAGAATGGCAGAAATGTCCTCCTGAGAAATACCAGACTGCCTTGATAAACCAGCATTATTCACCTCAATATCTGAACAGAGCTTGTCTTGTGCTTGCTTCTCAAAAGGATGACATGACCAGCGGAACACATCTTGGACATTCTCCGTGTTCACAGCCCGAGACTCCTCCAAGAGAGCACCATAGGGCACTCTGGTAAGTCGGTGGAACACACTGGGTCGCACGAACGGTTCTCGACTGAGGGCGTCTGCAACTACATTCTTAGGCCCAGGAATGTATTTGATGTTGAAATTATACGGTGCAAGCTTTATGACCCATCTTTGCTCGCAAGCATCCAACTTGGGTTTTGTAAGAATGTAGGTCAGAGGGTTGTTGTCTGTCCATACGGAGAATTGCTGACCCTTGAGCCAGTGACTAAATTTGTCACAGACTGCCCATTTGAGAGCAAAAAACTCTAGCCTGTGTGCTGGATATCTTGATTGGGCATAATTAAGTGACTTGCTAGCAAAGGCTATGGGACGAGCAACCTCTCCACCCGCCACCACTTGAGAAAGGACTGCACCAAGCCCATTACTAGACTGTTACGACCCCTGATAGTCCAGGAATTCAGGGGTCCAACATTTTGAAATTTACATTAAAGAGGAATGTATAATAGTCAATCTGCTGAAAGAAAAACCACCAATCCAAGTCACTGTCCAAAAAGCCAATACCTTTATTCGAAACAAGAACTAAGGTTTTGGGCAAGATTGAAGAAAGACAGTATGTATGAAATATATATACAGTGAATACAGTCGTACTGTATGGTCAAAATGGACAATAAAGGGAAAGAGGGGGACGTGGGCGTCGCCAAAGAAAAGAAAGTAATAAAACAAAACGAAATCTAACTCTTAAATAACCTCTAATCCTAACTAAGAAAATAAAGAAGGAAAACAAATATCTTCAGCGTCTGTGACGCCCTAACTAAACTATCCTGACTACCGTAAACAAAAGTACATGGAGTGGCACTCGCCCCTAACCTACTGTACTAGACAATCCAAAACGCTACGTGTTGCAATGTATGTCACGTGACATTCTTACCTGTCCGCCTCTTTCAGGACTAGTAACAATGAGAACACTATCTCATGTTAAACACAAAAACGAAAGAAACGAAGACCAGAAGAACGTACCATACACTCAAATCAAAGCAACACATAGACATAATGGCAATAACAAAACGGCAGATAGTCTGTATAATGATGACAACACAAGAAAAGCCACGCGGGCTGGAGAACGTCTGGCGTTCTCTTTTGACGGAGGTGGTCTCTTCCCATTGGCGGCAGGAATGATTGATGACGTCAGCGCTGATGATGAGTGACAGGTGGTTGAACCAATCACGGGTGCCTGCAAAAATGAAAGTAAACAAAAGAAACAGGGAGAGAAACGTAGAAAACACACACGCACTACAGAGACGTAACACCCCCACCCATAAGAACAAACATATGATAGAGTTTGTTACAAAAAACAAAACAAAAACACAAATACATATAAACTAACCACACCTAGAGAGGGCATCAGCCACAACATTTTCTGCTCCTTTCTTGTGACGGATTTCCAAATTATAATTCTGCACAATCAGAGACCAGCGCATGAGCCGCTGATTCTGATTGTACATACGAGAGAGGAAAACTAACGGATTGTGATCCGTATAAACAATCACAGGGAGAGAACTGGAGCCTACATAAACTTCAAAGTATTGAAGCGCCAACAGTAATGCCAGAGCCTCCTTCTCAATGGTCGAATAGTTAACCTGGTGTTTATTAAATTTTCGAGAAAAATAACACACAGGGTGTTCGACGCTATTTTTGTCCTCTTGAAGGAGTACCGCACCGGCACCTACGGCACTTGCATCTACCTCAAGTTTAAAAGGCACGGCAAAGTCTGGAGCTGCCAAAACAGGAGTACTGCACAGCAAAGCCTTCACACTCTCAAATGCATGTTGACACTCAATTGACCAAACAAATTGTTTGGATGGACTCAGTAGACTAGTGAGCGGGTGAACCACGCTGGAAAAATTTCGACAGAAACTGCGGTAGTATCCAGCCATGCCCAAAAATCGGCGCAACTCGCGTCTAGTGGTGGGAATGGAAAATTCGGCTATAGCGGAAACCTTAGCTGCTACGGGTCGAACTTGACCTTGTCCAACCTCCTTGCCAAGATAAGTGATCGTTGCTTGGGCAAAGTCACATTTGGCTAGATTGAGTGTTAATGTGGCTTTGGCTAGCCGTTCAAAAACAGTTTGTAACAACGAGACATGTTCTGACCATTCTGAAGAGTACACTACCAAGTCATCCAAATATGCATTACAATTTGGCACACCTGCCAACACCAGATTAACCAACCTTTGAAATGTTGCGGGTGCGTTGCGCAGCCCGAACGCCATAACCTTGTATTGCATAAGGTGATCAGGTGTTACAAATGCAGAAATATGCGATGCACGAGGAGTTAACGGCACCTGCCAGTATCCCTTTAACAAATCCAACTTGGTAACGAAACGTGCTGAACCAAGGTTATCAATGCAATCCTCCATACGAGGAAGAGGAAAGCAATCTGGCATAGTAACAGCGTTGACTTTACGATAATCCGTGCAAAAACGGAACGTTCCGTCTGATTTAGGAACAAGCACACACGGCGAACTCCACGGACTATAACTAGGAATGGCTAAACCATTTTCTACTAAATACTCGACTTCTTCCTTCATAATAGCTCGCTTGTATGCATTAACACGATAGGCATGTTGTTTGATGGGAGGAGAATTGTTAACATTTATGTCATGTTGTAACACCGAAGTTCTAGTAGGTGTGTCATTGAAAAGAGTGGGAAAATTTCGAATTAGCTGTATAATGTCCTGCCTTTGAGATTCAGATAGATGAGTAAGATATGAAGACAGTTCCTTCAACATTTCTGAATTACTCAGTCTAGCACATTGCTGAGGGGCATTACGCAGCACGAGACCATCTTCATCAGCCCCAGCGTTTCCGACTGAAGATGAAACCTTGCCAACTACTGCAACAGACGACACAACAGATACTGCTGTTTCCTCATCAGGTTTTTCCTGTGGATCCTCCCTACAATGATATGCCTTCAACATATTAATGTGACAGACCCGCGACTTGCGTTTCCTATCAGGAGTGCAAACTACATAATCTGTCTCACTCAACTTCTTCTGTAATACATAGGGACCAGAAAACCGGGCAGACAAAGCTGACCCTGAAGTGGGCAGTAACACGAGCACCTGTTCACCAACATGAAAAGAACGAGGGACGGCTTTTACGTCATACCGACGCTTCATGACCTTTTGTGCGGCTGTGAGGGACTCCTTTGCCCGTGCCCAAACATCATGCAAGCGCTCCCGGAAACGACTAACGTAATTCAACACATTAGTCTTAGGACTTGCATCAATCTCCAACATGTTTTCTTTTAGGAGCTTAAGTGGCCCCCTAACATTGTGCCCAAAAACGAGCTCAGCTGGACTGAAACCAAGCGACTCCTGAACAGTTTCGCGCACCGCAAACAACATCAGCGGAACGCCCTCATCCCAATCTTTACTAGTGTCAGCGCAATATTTCCGTAACATAGACTTAAGCGTCTGGTGGAACCGCTCAAGGGAACCCTGACTCTCCGGATGATATGCACTTGAAACTCTGTGGGTTATGGAAAGTGATTGCAAGACCTGATTAAAAATCTTAGACATGAAATTTGTCCCTTGGTCGGTTTGTACAACTTTCGGTAAACCAAATGTAGCAAAGAATTTAACCAATGCTTTGATGATAACAGACGCAGTAATTTTGCGAAGTGGTACTGCCTCCGGAAACCGGGTGGCCGTACACATTATCGTTAACAGGAACTGATTTCCCGACTTTGTTTTAGGCAGTGGCCCTACACAATCGATAATTACATGTTCAAAAGGTTCTCCAATAACCGGAATAGGACAGAGCGGAGCCGGGGGAATTACCTGATTCGGTTTCCCTATGCACTGGCATGTATGACAGGTGCGGCAAAATTGCACAACATCTTTCTTTAACCCAGGCCAAAAGAAATGTTTGAGAATCCTATTGTAGGTCTTTGTGATGCCTAAATGACCTGACAACACATGATCGTGCGCTAAACATAATACATGCTTACGGTAACCAGAGGGAATAACGACCTGGTACACAACATTCCAGTCACCATCTTTTTCCACATTAGGACACCATTTGCGCATCAACAAATTATCCTCCACAAAATAAATAACCTTTCCCTCGCTGCTCTTGTCTGAAGAAACAACAGAGGTAAAGCATTTAACCAAAGACTCATCCTCTTTTTGCGCAGCAATGATCTGCCTACGAGACACAGGCAAATTTAACGTATTACTGTCTAACCTCAAGATTTCTGATTTCATAAGTTCGTTAGAAGGGCTGATATTTTCCATAGGTTGTGGAAACACATTTTCAGCAAATACAGGAGCAATAAACGACTCTGATAAGTCAGCAACATCATCCACTTTCTTTGACTGGGCGCGCGTCAGAACGCACGCAGGGAAAGTATCAGGGTAGCTCAGAGACAGCTCATCGCAAGAGACAAAGTTAGGCTGATCAATAACCTCCAACACAGGCATCACTTTACCGCCAGCCAGATCATTCCCAAGAATAAATGAAACACCTTTAATAGGAAGAGAAGGACGAACACCGACCGACACAAAGCCGGTTACTAGGTCACTCTTTAAATGTACGCGATGTAACGGTGCCTTTACGAACCCCATTTCAATGCCCTGAACTAAAATACTAGAGCCACAAAATGAGTATTCGGACAAAGGTAAAACATTTTCCACCATAAATGAGTGAGCAGCACCGGTATCACGCAACATATTAATTTCCTGCTGATCTTCCAGTTTACCGGTCAGCGAAACTAATCCCTTAAGCACAAATGGACTATAGCCAGGATGACATCCCGGATGACCACTATAGCCAGACTCAATACAGCTCACATCAGATACAATCTCAGTATTCGCGAGAACAGAGTTTACAAACCCCACACTTTTAGAATTAGACGGCTGTTGCTGCTGCTTGCGTTTCAGCGTGAAACAATCTGCAATTACATGCCCTGGCTTATGACAGTAAAAACATTCCCTTACCTCTTTAGATCGCGGGGAATTAGACATCGCACGAGGAAGCTGCAAATGGGTAGACTGAACCTGAGCATCGACAGACAGCAAGAAAGGTTTACTAAAATCTGGGTGTGCCAATGTGACTCTTTCAAGCAAAGCCTGTTTCAGTGAACTCAATGCATCTCGACACTCCTGGGTCCAGTCAGAAGAGGTAAGTTTTCTGCCTGCCATCACACGTTTCTGTCCTTTGCTGTACCTCGGTTTCCTCATGCCTGATGTTAATGCAAATAGGGGTCTACCAATGCGAGAACAGCCTTCAATATACTGCTGGTAGAAAACCACCATCCCCAGAAATGACCTTATTTTTGTTTGTGATTAGGGCTGAAACGATTAGTCGACGTTGTCGACAACGTCGACAAAAAAAAAATGTCGACAAATATCTTTGTTGTCGAGTAGTCGTTTGATCTCACGTGACCTAATGTAAGGGCCTGCAATATCGCGATTTGACCGCTACGACGCTCTAGCGCTAGAGTGTAAAGCAGCCCTTTTATACTATTGCGGTAGAAGAAAACAGCGCGAAATATGCATAGACCGTAGCTACATATGACGGAGTGCAAAAGAATCCGAGTTAGCAAGGTTTGGGAAAGTTTCATAAAACTTCCAACCAAAAATGCGGTTGTGTGCAATATATGCAAGGCAGAACTTGCCTTTCACGGGAGCACAACCTGCATGTTGGAGCATTTAAAGAGGAAACACCCCGGCACAAGAGAAGCTGGTGAGAGGTGAGTGTTTTCCAGCTGGAGCTAACTAACGTTAACTAACTTAATTGTACATCTCTTTATTAGAGAATGCAATACTACTAGTAATAATATCAACAATAATAATATAATTACAGTAATGTGATGATTTATTTAGCATAGAATAAAGCTTGATCGAGCTTAGGAGTCAGGGCTGTTTTTATTATTGTAACACTATTACCGGTAGTTTTTATAGTCTTATCACTTGCCTGTATTTTGTTCTATATTTATGAAGACTTAGAAAAGGAGATGATAGGAAGAATATCATGTCAGCTACTTTTTCATACTGTTAATTAAATGGTGAATGAAAATGTATGTCAGCTCAAATTTAATTATTCTATACTTATAATAATTGTTTGCAGATTCATATTTTACCATTCTTTGTGAATTGTGTCCTGAACTAAATGTCCTTTTTCTGTTTTAGTTCTAAGAAAAGCAGTGGGCGAATTGATGACTTTTTTCTGAGGAGGAATTCTTGTACTCCTCAGCAAGCCACTGCTCTTACAGAGTCCATTCTAAACATGATTGTTAAAGACATGAGACCTCTTTCCCTGGTGGATGGAGAAGGCTTTCGTGAAATGGTTTCTACATTCAATCCTGGATATATCATTCCATCAAGAACCTACTTTACAAGATTAATGGAGCAAAAATATGAAAAAACCTGTCAAAAAGTAAATATACACCTAATGCAAAATTGCAAATACATGTTTCAGGAACAATCTATGATAACACAAAATAAGGTTCAATAGTTAATGTTGGTTAATGAACATGAACTAATAATGAACTGTACTTCTACATCATTTAGGCATCTAATGTTAACTTCATTTACTAAAACATTTATTAACATAAATACACTGAACATAAAAAAAAAATGAACAGCTGTATTTTCATTTACGTTAACAAAAATGAATAAATTCAAATGTACTGTTCATATTAGTTATACATTAATGTTTACAGATGAAACCGTTACCTTAGTCCTCTGAAACTAAACACCAAGTAAAGATGATGATGACTAAACAGTTAATGATGCTGAGTTAAAATTAAAAAGTAAAATGTTCAACTAAAATAATCTGATGTTTTTTTTTAAAGGTTAAGGAAACTATTCAGGAAGGAAGAAGCTTCATTGCACTGACCACTGACATCTGGACTAGCCTCGCAACAGAAGCATACCTAGGTGTCACATGCCACTTTATAACTGAAGACTGGAAAATGACGAGTCTCACTCTTGCAACCATGCCTCTTGAGGAACGACATACTGGTGTCAACATAGCCACATGGCTTGAAGAGGTTGTCACAAAATTCAACATTTCCGTAGACAACATTAAAGCAGTTGTTCATGACAATGGATCAAATGTTGTGGCTGCACTGAAATTGCTGGCAGAGAAACATAAGTGGGTCTCCGTCCGCTGTACTGGACACACACTTCAGCTTGTTGTGAACAATTCCCTAAAAGAGACCAGCATCAGCAAAGCTTTGGGAGCTGCAAGATCCTTGGTTGAACATTTTAGGAGAAGTGAACTGGCCAATAATAAACTGAAAGAAAAGCAGCAACAGATGAACACACCAGAGCATAAGCTGATACAAGATGTCACAACCCGGTGGAATAGCACCTACTTTATGGTGGAGCGACTGCTGGAGCAGCGCTGGCCCGTTACTGCCACGCTTTCGGATCCTGAAGTGACACCAAGGGGCAAACATTACTTTGATTTGAAGCCTGATCAGTGGTCATTGCTTGAGGAGCTGACCCAGGGCCTACAGCCTTTTCAGTGTGCCACTGAATTTCTTAGTGGCCAAGAGTACACAACATTGTCATGCCTTCCTCAGCTTGCAAAAGGCCTACAGAGGTCTGTGCAACAATCCCTGATCTTTGAAACTACTCCTGGAAAAGCTTTTTTAGCCAAAGCTTCTAAAGAGTTAACAGAGAGGTGGGGGGATATCAGCACTTTCTCCAAGGAGAAAGATAACACCGTTCTTCTGTCAGCAGCCCTAGATCCAAGATTTGGAAAACTCAAGTTTATGCCTGCTGAACAGAGGGTAGAGGTTAAAAGCACTGTTGAAGTCCTTGCTATTAAAGCAGGAAAAGAGTTCTGGAAATCTACAGAAGAAGGGCAGCTTCAGTGTCACAGTGTCACTGTTCCTAGGAGAGATGAGTCAGTGCTAGAAAACCTCCTCCAGTCTGACACCGACAGCCTCAGTGAAGAGGAGGAGTCGCATGAGGAACAAAAGATTCAGATGGTGAGAAAGGAAGTACAAATGTACTTCTCAGAATCGCAAATAGCCAAACAAGAAGATCCTTTAGGTTGGTGGAAGGAAAATGAGGGACGCTACCCTAACCTATCAAAGCTGGCAAGATCTTTTCTTTGCATTCCTGCCACATCCACTCCCTCAGAACGGATCTTCTCTGCAGCAGGAAACATTTGCTCACAAAAAAGAGCAAGTTTGTCACGTGAGCATGTGGATATGCTGACCTTTCTTCATTTTAATTCAGCACTTATTTAAAGATCCAAAAAAAGGCCAGTGCAGTCCTTTCATTGTTACTTACTGCCAAGAGATGTTTACATTCAAATATTTTTTTTTCTGTAATGCAGCTGGTTCATTTATGTTTCTTTGTTTTTCTATTGAAAGAGAACAGAATATAAAAAAAAATGCTTAGAGAGCATTTGTGTGTGGTTTAAGTTGGACAAAAATCTGAAAAATGTAAGAGGAATGACCTGTTTAGTTGGCTCATTAAGTTCATTAAAACAAACATTTCAAAAGCTGAAGTGAAATTCTTTTTTAATATTTTAGTTAGAATATGTATAACTCAGTTTTTTTAAGTAATTGAAAAAGCTGAATAATCGTTCCAAGCGTACTGATTAGTCGGCGGAATAATCGGTGATTAGTCGATTAATCGTTCTAATAATCGTTAGATTAATCGATTATCAAAATAATCGTTTGTTGCAGCCCTATTTGTGATGGAATGTCAGTGCCATCCTCCATAAGATCCTGTTCTGTGATGTCAACAACAGCCTTGACCTTTTCAGGATCTGTTGTCACGCCATCACTACTCACAATGTGGCCAAGAAACTTAACGGAAGGCTTCATGAAATGACACTTCTTCTGAGACAGCTTCAGATTGTGAGTTCGAAGTCTGTGGAATACCATCTCTAGTCGTTCCAAAGCAAGCTGTTCATCAGGAGCAAAAACAAGGATGTCATCGAGATAACACAGCATGCTCATGAAGTTCTGATCTCCAAATATGTTCATCATCATCCTCATGAATGTCGCAGGACTATTGCATAGGCCCTGCGGAAGCCTATTATACTCATAAAGACCAAATGGAGTAGTAAATGCTGTTAATTTTCTGTCACTCTCATGCACTTCCACGTTATAATAACCAGATGTTAAGTCCATTGTGGAAAAGAATGCGTTACCACCTAGAGCCGCAAGCACATCCGCTTGATGCGGAAGAGGATGTGCATCTTTGATGGTGCGTGCATTCAGCCAGCGAAAGTCCGTGCACAGTCTCAGATCACCATTCCGTTTCCAGACTAACACCAAAGGTGATGCATAATCACTCATCGACTTTCTGATTATGTCACGCTCCTCCATGTCGTTCAAGGCCTCTCGCAGCTTCTCATAGTGTGACGGTGACAACCTTCTGTAAGGAAGCCTGAAAGGTTTAGTATCACTTAGACTAATTCTGTGAACAAAGCCTTTGGCCCTACCACAGTCCAGTCCATGACGCGAAAATATCGACTCATACTTGATCAACAGTTCAGCCAATCTTGCTCTCCAGTAAGGTGTCAAACAATTTGAGCTTATGTCGACATCATGGAGTCCCAGGCTAGACAGCGTCGAGCCTGCCAGACCATGTGGCGCACAGTGTTGACTCTCAGTACCACACTGCTTAGTACTGCATTTTGTCTGGCTTTCAGTCTCCAAGTCATTACACTGCAAATCTCCCATCTGTTGATAAGACATGCCAAGACAGTCAACATCAAAATCTTCAAGAGCCATGCAGGTGTACACATCAGCCAGCTTGCAGTTGCGTTTTAGACAGACAGGTTTGTTCGATGGGTTGATAACTTTAACTGGTGTACTGCCATCCCCCCATAAGGACACAACTATCCTGCCCACCAACACATTTCTCGGTGCAGTGCGCGCTGTGCTGGGCTCCACAACAATTGTACTGCCTGCAGACAGGATTTTGTCACTAACTAACTTTCCCCAAACTATATGTTCTTTCATGGGCTCCAGAGTGACAGCATGTTTCAGCTTTACAGTTCCGTCCCTTTCCATGACTCAACATTGCACAATAGTTGAATCAAAGCTCTTGTATCAGAATCTTGTCCTTGGGAGTTAGAAACTCTCCCCCAGAAATCACTTGATACCTTCATGTCATGAATGAGATGTTTTATAACATTACTTCCCAAAATTAGGTCAGCATTTTGTCCATCAACAATTAAAGCAGGTACAGAGAAGGTGCAGTCGAACATTTTCATCTGTAGCTCACACACTCCCAGTGGGCTCGTTTTCTGACCACCACAGCCAATCAATGTTATCAGGGTTGGAGATATATCATCTGAGCTAAGCACTTTTGCTTCTATGAGTTTGGACAGAGCCTGTGTACTCATAGTACAGGCCATAGACCCACTGTCAAGCATGGCTTGAAGCAAAACAACATCCTGTACCAAAACATCAGTAAAGAACAGATCATCATTTGTGTTAAGTCTCTGTACATTTTGAAAAATCACATTTTTTTTGTCGTCAACAGTACTGCAAAACTCAGAATAGACAGATGCCAAATCGATATCCTCACTACCAGGGGACATTATGCATGGCCCACCACTAGTCCCCTCCTCATGTGGGCCATCTAGTTTCCCAACTGACCAGAGTCTGGACTGCTCTGCTGAACTTGTTGCGAGGCGCCGGTCCCGGCAGAACAAGCTGATGCTCTGTGGCCAGGGGCATGACAGTTAAAGCACAAGCGGTTTATTCGACAGTGCGAAAAAGTATCATGACTTCCATCGCCATACACTTCGCATGCAACATTTTGTTTGGTCACACCACTCCGTACTTTATGTTGAGGTCTGTTCACTCTTGTTGCCTGCTGGCTAGGACCCTGGTCCAAAACACGTTCCAAAAGCCTGATCATGCGACTCAAAGACTGATCCTGAGTACAGTGCTCTGTATCCTGAGGTGGCGCGACTGCTGTATTTTTCTCCATACCACGACCATGAGCACACAACATGTCTGTTGACTGGGCATGACACGCAATGCCACCTACATGTACATTAGACTTGCGTTGTAGGAGCTTCATCTCCCTCTGATACTCATCCAGTCTAATTTGCACATCAGCTGCAGTCCATTCATCCAGCGGCTTACACTTAAATATTAGAGCCAGCTCTGGATCAGGGCAGTTCCGGATAAACATTACAGTGACCTCACGCAAGGGGTCATCAAGAGTTTTTCCTTGTCTCTTCAGTCCTTCCCCAGCAATGTCAATAGCATTATGCAGCCTAATCCAGTAATCAAATGGTTTCTCATTTTTCAAAGGCAAAGTGGCGTAAAAATCTGCCAAAGGCATGCAAGAATACACAATATCACTGCAGTGTTGTTTGAGCAGGTCAAAAATAGGCTTTGGACCCTCACTGAGGTTAATCAGTGGGTTACTTCTCAGTCCAACCTTCACTACATCACGTGCTTTGCCCTTTAATTTTGTCAGTACTTCATCGGCTTGATCTTTCAAGGGCACTTCACGTTTTCTCAAGCACACTTTTACTGTTTCCACCCACTCGTCAACAGAAATTTTCTCTTCCCCATCACCTCTGAAGAACGGGGGCTCATTAACATCTTGCTTAACAACTAAGCTGACTTTTGACAACTCACTCATACTAATAGTGGAATCACTATGCTTGTTTTGGCCAAACCCCCCAGATTCAAGACAGGTAATGATGTTTTGGCCAATGCTGCTGCCTATCTGTTTTACAATGTCAGTTATCAGATTCACAGGTACAGCATTTAAATCAGAGAACTGCACAGAATCATCAGAAACAGCACAAGACTGAGACACCGTGGATGTCGGCACATTATCATGTCTTGTGTGAATAGGAGTTGAGGAAAGTGGACTAATTCTATCAGCTCCGCCTGTCTGATGTGCTTGAATGAACCTCAGTACACCCCTCCCTCTTCCCATATTCATCTGACCATTAAAACTCTCCATGTCATTATCCGACATTCAAAGTAGAATACCACTTCTGATTTTTTTTTTTTTTTTTATATATGTAAAACAAAAATAAAAAACTAAAATTTAACTTCAATTATCAAAATATTTCAGTCCCTGTAACACTTCGGAAGTTTCCTGGAATCAGAGATCTTTCAGTTCACATCACATTATCAAATGGCGAACCTCTCGTCTCATCCACTCAGTCACGTTCCAGCGGCGCACTCAGTCACGTTGCAGCGGTGCGCTCATTCGCCTATCACCCCGGCAACACCTTCACTCGCGTGAAACGGCCAGGTCCCACGAAGAGTGAAGCAACGATCACGGCACCAGTTGTAGCGGTGTGTTATCTGCGTTGTGTTAATAATACACTCGTGAAGTCTGGAATTCGTCCCTTCAATCCTCTTTTATTTCATCTGAAGTAACAAACAATTGATGAGGACTCGTGCAGCACTTAAAGCAGCGTGCGGCAGCAATGCACGACGCGCTATGAATGCTCATGCAGACTGGGCATAGACTTTTACATAAACACATTTTAAGAACACACAACAATAATTAATGTACCTGAAGTAACAAACAATTGATGAGGACACGTGCAGCACTTAAAGCAGCGTGCGGCAGCAATGCACGACGCGCTGTGAATGATAAAGAATAAAATGAACTTAAAGAAAGAAAATAATTAATAAAACATACATGTCCATTACAAAGGGACTTAAAGTCACAATTACTCAAGTATAAAACAATAATGTACAATAAATATGGCCTTCTTAAATCAGCACGTAAAATTGCATGACCTACCGCTATGAATGCTCATGCAGACTGGGAAGAAGCAAAGTGCGTCACCACCCCAAATCAGCATGGCGGAAAACCCAAAAATGGTCATGCCAAGTGGAATCACAAAATAAATGTTCTTAATGCACACCTGCTACACGTGCTCGAAAACTCTTGAAATTTTGCACACAGGTCAGAACCCGCGGCCATTAGGGCCAGGCTGAAGCTGGTACCCGGGCGTGGCAGGGGGGCTCGACAGCGCCCCCTGGAATGGGATTCGAACACTTGTCCGTATATCAAACACGCTTGCATGAATTAATATGAAACTCGGTACACATATAGATTTAATCGGGCCGAACAACTTTCCCTGGGTCAAGTTTTACGCCAGCCCAACAGGAAGTCGGCTATTACGGGTTGATTGGAGAACGCTTGCTCTCGCATTTGAAACACTTCTCCTAGAGAATTCATCCGATGACCACGAAACTCGGTCAGCATGAAGTCAAGACATGGAAGATGATAAATTGCCAGGGGATTTTTGATATCTCGAACGGTTTGCCCATGGCGAGGAAACAAATTTATGATTAAAAAAGGATGCATAAAGTGTGTTATAACTTAGTTATAGTTTTACCTACAGTAACCAAACTCGGTACGTATATTCTTCTCTTCGATCCGGACAACTTTCTAATTTACAGTCATTAGCTCCGACCAACAGGAAGTCAGATATTGTGGTTTGAATGTGTATTTTCTCTCTCTCTGTCTCTCTGCCATTCTGTGTGTGGGTGTGTCTGTCTGTGTGGGGAGGGGAGGGGGGATGTGTGTGTGTGTGTGTGTGTGTGTGTGTGTGTGTGTGTGTGTGTGTGTGTGTGTGTGTGTGTGTGTGTGTGTGTGTGTGTGTGTGCGCGTGTGTGTGATTTTGGTTGGGTGACAGTTATAGGTTACAGTTTGACAAGAGTTTATAGTTTAACAAAAGCACAATGTTGTGTTTCATTGCGAGTGTACACAAATATAAGGAAACACTTTGCATTTTGAATGATGTTCTGTATGAACAAAATGATGGAGTGTGTTTTTATGTCTCCATTGTTCGATCGAGCCTCACACACACACACACACACACACACACACACACACACACACAGCATTCCAGCATTGCAATCTTGACATCGCAGAATGTTCATTATAGCCTTAATAAAATATAATAATAAAATAGTCAACCTTACATATAAAAATTACACTGCTCTGTTTAAATAGTCATTTGTACAGTTTGTGCCGTTCATAGTAAGCACCGCTCCACTGTGATGTTTCCAAGCACATTTTTGCGCATTTGAAGAGGATCATTTTTTAATTATATATATATAATTAAAGCTGCAAGCAGCACCCGGTGCCACCGGCTTGGGCCCGCAATCGCTGCTTGCAGCTTTAATTAGGGCCCAAGCCCTGAAAGGGCGCAGAGCCCTATTGTTCTTCTAAGGGTTTTTTAGGGCCCAAGCCTTGAAAAGGCGAAGGCCCTATTGTTTTTCTTCGGATTATTATTTATTATTATTCTTCTTTATTATTATTATTTTACTACCTTTTGGGCACTTTTGGGGGCCTTAACGTGCTCAAAAACTCTTGAAACTTTGCACAAATGTCAGAACCTGCGGCCATTAGGGCCGCGCTGAAGCTGGGACCCGGGCGTGGCAGGGGGGCTCGACAGCGCCCCCTGGAATGGGATTCAAAAACATGTCCATATATCAAACACGCTTGCATGTAATAATATGAAACTCGGTACACGTATAGATCTAATCGGGCCGAACAACTTTCGTGCTCTAAGTTTTACGCCAGTCCAACAGGAAGTCGGCTATTATGGGCTGTATGGAAACGCATGTTCTGGCATTTGAAACACTTCTCCAAGAGAATTCATCCGATGACCACGAAACTCGGTGTGCATGAAGTCAAGACATGGAGGATGCTAAATTGCGGATGGATTTTTGATATCTCGAACGGTTTGGCCGTGGCGAGGAAACGAATTTATGATTAAAAAAGGATGCATAAAGTGTGTTATAACTTAGTTATAGTTTTACCTACAGTTACAAAACTCAGCGTGTGTTTTGATCTTATCAAGCCGAACAACTTTCTAATTTACAGTCATTAGCTCCGACCAACAGAAAGTCAGATATTGTGGTTTGAATGTGATTTGATGGGAATTTTGCCAGTCTCTCTCAGTGTCTGTGTGTGAGAGAGGAGGGGGGGCTTTATTTTAACCCTTTCTCTGCTGTGTGGGACTTCTCGGGCACTTTTGGGGCCCTTAACGTGCTCAAAAACTCTTGAAACTTTGCACACAGGTCAGAACCTGCGGCCATCAGGGCCCGACTGAAGCTGGTACCCGGGCGTGGCAGGGGGGCTCAACAGCGCCCCCTTTAACGGGGTCCGAAAACTTGGTCCATATATCAAACTGAATATTGCATGAATTAGTATGAAACTCGGTACACATATAGATCTCATCGGGCCAAACAACTTTCGTGCTCTAAGTTTTACGCCAGCCCAACAGGAAGTCGGCTATTATGGGTTGTAGAGGGAGGGCACACACACAGACAGCCCCCCCCCCCCCTTTTCTGTGTGTGTTTGGAGGGGAGTAGAAAGACTCACACTGATACAAGCTCTAAAGCAGACTTCTTCTCGACAGTTAAAGCGGGGTTACGTTATTGCCCGTCGTGCACAGGAACCCGAAAGGCAACGGGGTGGCGGCTTTTTATATATATATATATATATATATATATATATATAAATATAGCTGCAAGCAGCGATGGAGGGCCCAAGCCGGTGGCAGCGCCAGCCCGGTGCCTTTAGTGTAACTAAAGGCACCAGGGTGGCGGTGCCACCGGCTTGGGCCCGTAATCGCTGCTTGCAGCTATATTTATTTATTAGGGCCCAAGCCTTGAAAAGGCGAAGGCCCTATTGTTTTTCTTCGGATTATTATTAGGGCCCAAGCCTTGAAAAGGCGAAGGCCCTATTGTTTTTCTTAGAATTATTATTTATTATTCTTCTTCTTCTTTATTATTATTATTATTTTACTACCTTTTGGGCACTTTTGGGGGCCTTAACATGCTAAAAAACTCTTGAAACTTTGCACAAATGTCAGAACCTGCGGCCATCAGGGCCCGACTGAAGCTGGGACCCGGGCGTGGCAGGGGGGCTCGGCAGCGCCCCCTGGAATGGGATTCAAAAACATGTCCATATATCAAACACGCTTGCATGTAATAATATGAAACTCGGTACACATATAGATCTCATCGGGCCGAACAACTTTCGTGCTCTAAGTTTTACGCCAGTCCAACAGGAAGTCGCTATTATGGGTTGTATGGAAACGCATGTTCTGGCATTTGAAACACTTCTCTTAGAGAATTCATCAGATGACCACGAAACTCGGTGTGCATGAAGCCAAGACATGGAGGATGATAAATTGCGAGGGGATTTTTGATATCTCGAACGGTTTGGCCATGGCGAGGAAACAAATTTATGGCGAATATTGGAAACAGGAAGTGTGTTATAACATCCTCATACATTAATTGATCTTGATGAAACTTCAGCAGTGTGTTTGTTGTAAGAGGCCGATCACATGGATGTGACTATTGTGAGTCAAAGTTATAGCGCCACCAACTGGCAGCAGGAAGTGTGTCACTTTCAAAATGCTTTGAAATCACCCTCTTATTTTTACCGATTTGCTTCAAACTTCATCTGTATAATGTAAACACACGGCAGATGTAGACCTGTGAAAGGATTGTTGATATCTTAAATACTGTTGCCATGGCAACGCATCAAACTTTAATATTCTTTTTAAAAGTTTTTGAGACTCTTAGCATACTTGAAATTGCATGAAACTCGACAGACACTTTACATTTATTGCCTAGTACACTTGTGCAAAGTTTCAGAAACGGGCGTGGTAAGGGGCTCAGTAGCGCCACCTTTAGTCAAAAATGGGGTATTAGTTTTACCTACAGTAACAAAAATCGTTATCTATATTTATCTCCACGAGCCGGACAACTTTCTAATTTACAGTCATTAGCTCCGACCAACAGGAAGTCAGATATTTTGGTTTGAATGTGATTTGATGGGAATTTTGCCAGTCTCTCTCAGTGTCTGTGTGTGTGAGAGAGGAGGGGGGCTTTATTTTAACCCTTTCTCTGCTGTGTGGGACTTCTCGGGCACTTTTGGGGCCCTTAACGTGCTCGAAAACTCTTGAAACTTTGCACACAGGTCAGAACCTGCGGCCATCAGGGCCGGCCTGAAGCTGGTACCCGGGCGTGGCAGGGGAGCTCAACAGCGCCCCCTTGAACGTGGTCCGAAAACTTGGTCCATATATCAAACACATGCAAACGCATGTAATAATATGAAACTCGGTACACATATAGATTTAATCGGGCCGAACAACTTTCGTGCTCTAAGTTTTACGCCAGTCCAACAGGAAGTCGGCTATTATGGGCTGTATGAAAACGAATCCCCCTGGAATTTTATATACTCCTCCTAGAAAATTATTTCGATCGCCACCAATCTCGGTCAGCATGAAGTCAAGACATTGAGGATGCTAAATTGCGGACGGATTTTTGATATCTCGAACGGTTTGGCCGTGGCGAGGAAACGAATTTATGGCGAGAAAAGAGAAACACGATGTGTTATAACGTCTTCATACATTAACTGATCTTGATGAAACTTCAGTAGCGTGTTTGTTGTAAGAGGCCGATCACATGGATGTAACTAATGTGAGTCAAAGTTATAGCGCCACCAACTGGCAGCAGGAAGGGTGTTACTTTCAAGATGCTTTTGACTAAAGTGGGGGGGTTATTTTTACCTACAGTCACAAAACTCGGTATGTATTTTGTGCACATCGAGCCGGACAACTTTCTCATTTACAGTCATTAGCTCCGACCAACAGGAAGTCAGATATTTTGGTTTGAATGTGGTTTTGTCTCTCTCTCTGACAGAGTTCCCCCTGCCATTCTGTGTGTGTGTGTGTGTGTGTGTGTGTGTGTGTGTGTGTGTGTGTGTGTGTGTGTGTGTGTGCGTGCGTGTGTGTGCGTGTGTGTCCGTCTGTCTGTCTGACACCCCCCCCCCCCCCCGTGTGTGTGTTTGTGTGTGTCTGTCTGTGTGGGGAGGGGAGGGAGGGCACACACACAGACAGCCCCCCCTGTCTCTGTGTGTGTGGGGAGGGGGGCAGAAAGACTCTATTAAAAATAGGTATATTGTGCCATCTAGTGTTTTATACTATGTATACATGTGTTTTTTCTTTTAAACAAGTGTTTTAAAGTACAGTAATTTCAATGAATATATATACCACACTTCATAGGAATTTTCGGTGTTGTGTACTTACAATGGCTGCTGATTTCATGTGTCCGTTAAGTCCATGAGACTGTAGGGTGTCTAATTTGTCATTTTACGTTTCAGAAGGGTGCTCAAGCATACTTTGTGGTTGATATGTGCCCTCGATGCGCACTTTTGCAGAACCCACACTGATGCAAGCTCTAAAGCAGACTTCTTCTCGACAGTCAAAGCGGAGTTACGATATTGCCCGTCGTGCACAGGAACCCTAAAGGCACCGGGGTGGCGGTTTTTATATATATATATATAAATAAATATAGCTGCAAGCAGCGATGGAGGGCCCAAGCCGGTGGCACCGCCACCTCGGTGCCTTTAGTGCAACTAAAGGCACCGGGGTGGCGGTGCCACCGGCTTGGGCCCGTAATCGCTGCTTGCAGCTATATTTTATTATTATTATTATTATTATTTTACTACCTTTTGGGCACGTTTGGGGGCCTTAACGTGCTCAAAAACTCTTGAAACTTTGCACAAATGTCAGAACCTGCGGCCATCAGGGCCCGACTGAAGCTGGGACCCGGGCGTGGCAGGGGGGCTCGCCAGCGCCCCCTGGAATGGGATTCAAAAACATGTCCATATCTCAAACACGCTTGCATGTAATAATATGAAACTCGGTACACATATAGATCTCATCGGGCCGAACAACTTTCGTGCTCTAAGTTTTACGCCAGTCCAACAGGAAGTCGGTTATTATGGGCTGGATGGAAACGCATGTTCTGGCATTTGAAACACTTGTCCTAGAGAATTCATCGGATGACCACGAAACTCGGTGTGCATGAAGTCAAGACATGGAGGATGCTAAATTGCGAGGGGATTTTTGATATCTCGAACGGTTTGGCCGTGGCGAGGAAACGAATTTATGGCGAATATTGGAAACAGGAAGTGTGTTATAACATCCTCATACATTAACTGATCTTGATGAAACTTCAGCAGTGTGTTTGTTGTAAGAGGCCGATCACATGGATGTGACTATTGTGAGTCAAAGTTATAGCGCCACCAACTGGCAGCAGGAAGTGTGTCACTTTCAAAATGCTTTGAAATCACCCTCTTATTTTTACCCGATTTGCTTCAAACTTCATCTGTATAATGTAAACACACGGCAGATGTAGACCTGTGAAAGGATTATTGATATCTTAAATACTGTTGCCATGGCAACGCATCAAACTTTAATATTCTTTTTGGGTGCATTTGAGGCTCTTAACATGCTTCAAATTGCATGAAACTCAACATGCATATCAGATTTATTAGGTACTAGGCATGTGTGAAGTTTCAGAAACGGGCGTGGTAAGGGGCTCAGTAGCGCCACCTTTAGTCAAAAATGGGGTATTAGTTTTACCTACAGTAACAAAAATCTGTATTTATATTTATCTCCCCGAGCCGGACAACTTTCTAATTTACAGTCATTAGCTCCGACCAACAGGAAGTCAGATATTTTGGTTTGAATGTGATTTGATGGGAATTTTGCCAGTCTCTCTCAGTGTCTGTGTGTGTGAGAGAGGAGGGGGGCTTTATTTTAACCCTTTCTCTGCTGTGTGGGACTTCTCGGGCACTTTTGGGGCCCTTAACGTGCTCGAAAACTCTTGAAACTTTGCACACAGGTCAGAACCTGCGGCCATTAGAGCCGGACTGAAGCTGGTACCCGGGCGTGGCAGGGGAGCTCAACAGCGCCCCCTTGAACGTGGTCCGAAAAACTTGGTCCATATATCAAACACGTTTGCATGTAATAATATGAAACTCGGTACACATTTAGATATCATCGGGCCGAACAACTTTCGTGCTCTAAGTTTTACGCCAGTCCAACAGGAAGTCGGCTATTATGGGTTGTATGAAAACGCATGCCCCTGGAATTTGATATACTCCTCCAAGAAAAATTATCCTATCGCCACCAAACTCAGTCAGCATGAAGTAAAGACATTGAGGACGCTAAATTGCGGACGGATTTTTGATATCTCGAACGGTTTGGCCGTGGCGAGGAAACAAAGTTATGGCGAGAAAAGAAAAACACAATGTGTTATAACGTCTTCATACATTTATTGATCTTGATGAAACTTCAGCAGTGTGTTTGTTGTAAGAGGGCGATCACATGGATGTGGCTATTGTGAGTCAAAGTTATAGCGCCACCAACTGCCAGCAGGAAGTGTGTTACTTTCAAGATACTTTTGACTAAAGTGGGGGGGTTATTTTTACCTACAGTCACAAAACTCGGTCTGTATATTGTGCTTATCGATCCGGACATCTTTCTCATTTACAGTCATTAGCTCCGACCAACAGGAAGTCAGATATTTTGGTTTGAATGTGGTTTTGTCTCTCTCTGACAGAGTTCCCCCTGCCATTCTCTCTCTGTGTGTGTGTGTGTGTGTGTTAGTCCAGTGAGATACTGGAGGAGGAGGAGGGGGGGGGGGGGGAGGAGGGAGGGCACACACACAGACAGCCCCCCCCCCCTTTTCTGTGTGTGTTTGTAGGGGAGCAGAAAGACTCACACTGATACAAGCTCTAAAGCAGACTTCTTCTCGACAGTCAAAGCGGGGTTACGTTATTGCCCGTCGTGCACAGAAACCCGAAAGGCAACGGGGTGGCGGCTTTTTATATATATATATATATATATATATATATATATATATATATAAATAAATATAGCTGCAAGCAGCGATGGAGGGCCCAAGCCGGTGGCAGCGCCAGCCCGCTGCCTTTAGTGTAACTAAAGGCACCAGGGTGGCGGTGCCACCGGCTTGGGCCCGTAATCGCTGCTTGCAGCTATATTTATTTATATATATATATATATATATATATTTAGGGCCCAAGCCCTGAAAGGGCGCAGAGCCCTATTGTTCTTCTAAGGATTTTTTTGTTATTCTTCTTCTTCTTCTTCTTCTTCTTCTTCTTCTTCTTCTTTATAATAATTTTTTTTTCAAGGTTTTTGCCACTTTTGGGGGCCTTAACGTGCTCAAAAACTCTTGAAACTTTGCACACTGGTCAGAACCCGCGGCCATTACAGCTGGACTGAAGCTGGTACCCGGGCGTGGCAGGGGGGCTCGACAGCGCCCCCTGGAACGGGGTCCGAAAACTTGGTCCATAAATCAAACACGCTTGCATGAAATGATATGAAACTCGGTACACTTATAGATCTCATCGGTTCATATATCCTTCATGCTCTGACTTTTTACCCCAGCCCAACAGGAAGTCGGCTATTTGGCGTAGTTTAAAAAACACATGCAATGGAATTTAAAATACTCCTCCTAGACGATTCAACCAATCACCACGAAACTCGGTGTGCATGAAGTCAAGACATTGAGGATGAAAAGTTGCGAGGGGATTTTTGATATCTCGAACGGTTTGGCCGTGGCGAGGAAACTAATTTATGGCGAATATTGGAAACAGGAAGTGTGTTATAACATCCTCATACATTAACTGATCTTGATGAAACTTCAGCAGTGTGTTCGCTGTAAGAGGCCGATCACATGGATGTGACTATTGTGAGTCAAAGTTATAGCGCCACCAACTGGCAGCAGGAAGTGTGTCACTTTCGAAATGCTTTGAAATCACCCTCTTATTTTTACCCGATTTGCTTCAAACTTCATCTGTATAATGTAAACACACGACAGATGTAGACCTGTGAAAGGATTATTGATATCTTTAATACTGTCGCCATGGCAACGCTTTAAACTTTTATATTCTTTTTGGATGCATTTGAGGCTCTTAACATGCTTCAAATTGCATGAAACTCAACATGCATTTGACATTTATTGTGTAATAGACATGTGCGAAGTTTCAGAAACGGGCGTGGTAAGGGGCTCAGTAGCGCCACCTTTAGTCAAAAATGGGGTATTAGTTTTACCTACAGTAACCAAACTCGGTACGTATATTCTTCTCTTCGATCCGGACAACTTTCTAATTTACAGTCATTAGCTCCGACCAACAGGAAGTCAGATATTTTGGTTTGAATGTGTACTGTTTGGAGCATTTTCCCTCTGCCCCTCTGTGTGTGTGTGTGTGTGTGAGGAGGGGGGCTAGTTTAGTTTAACCATTTCTCTGCTGTGTGCAAAATCTCTGCCACTTTTGAGGGCCTTAACATGCTCGAAAACTCTTGAAATTTTGCACACAGGTCAGAACCCGCGGCCATTAGGGCCAGGCTGAAGCTGGTACCCGGGCGTGGCAGGGGGGCTCGACAGCGCCCCCTGGAATGGGATTCGAACACTTGTCCGTATATCAAACACGCTTGCATGAATTAATATGAAACTCGGTACACATATACAGATTTAATCGGGCCGAACAACTTTCCCTGGGTCAAGTTTTACGCCAGCCCAACAGGAAGTCGGCTATTACGGGTTGATTGGAGAACGCTTGCTCTCGCATTTGAAATACTTCTCCTAGAGAATTCATCCGATGACCACGAAACTCGGTCAGCATGAAGTCAAGACATGGAAGATGATAAATTGCCAGGGGATTTTTGATATCTCGAACGGTTTGGCTGTGGCGAGGAAACAGATTTATGATTAAAAAAGGATGCATAAAGTGTGTTATAACTTAGTTATAGTTTTACCTACAGTAACCAAACTCGGTACGTATATTCTTCTCTTCGATCCGGACAACTTTCTAATTTACAGTCATTAGCTCCGACCAACAGGAAGTCAGATATTGTGGTTTGAATGTGTATTTTCTCTCTCTCTGTCTCTCTGCCATTCTGTGTGTGTGTGTGTCTGTCTGTGTGGGGAGGGGAGGGGAGGGGGGATGTGTGTGTGTGTGTGTGTGTGTGTGTGTGTGTGTGTGTGATTTTGGTTGGGTGACAGTTATAGGTTACAGTTTGACAAGAGTTTATAGTTTAACAAAAGCACAATGTTGTGTTTCATTGCGAGTGTACACAAATATAAGGAAACACTTTGCATTTTAAAGGATGGTCTGTATGAACAAAATGACGGAGTATGTTTTTATGTCTCCATTGTTCGATCGAGCCTCACACACACACACACACACACACACACACACAGCATTCCAGCATTGCAATCTTGACATCGCTGAATGTTCATTATAGCCTTAATAAAATATAATAATAAAATAGTCAACCTTACATATAAAAATTACACTGCTCTGTTTAAATAGTCATTTGTACAGTTTGTGCCGTTTATAATAATTTTTTTTAATTTTTCTATATTGGAACGTGAGTGTACAAAGTGTACAAAGTACAAAGCCTATAAAAAGAATAGTTTAGCATCCAAAAATGTTAATAATATATATATTATTATTATATAATATATATAATAATATATATGTTAAAAATAGGGGGAAAAAAAGAATTTACATAATATATATATATATATATATATATATATATATATATATATATATATATATATATATATATATATATATATAATTAAAGCTGCAAGCAGCGATGGAGGGCCCAAGCCGGTGGCACCGCCACCCGGTGCCTTTAGTTCCACTAAAGGCACCAGGGTGGCGGTGCCACCGGCTTGGGCCCGCAATCGCTGCTTGCAGCTTTAATTATATATATATATATATATATATATATATATATATATATATATATATATATATATTATGTAAATTCTTTTTTTCCCCCTATTTTTAATATATATTTGTTATTCTTCTTTATAATAAATTTTTTTTCAAGGTTTTTGCCACTTTTGGGGGCCTTAACGTGCTCAAAAACTCTTGAAACTTTGCACACGGGTCAGAACCCGCGGCCATTAGAGCCAGACTGAAGCTGGTACCCGGCCGTGGCAGGGGGGCTCGACAGCGCCCCCTGGAACGGGGTCCAAAAACTTGGTCCATAAATCAAACACGCTTGCATGAAATAATATGAAACTCGGTACACTTATAGATCTCATCGGTTCATATATCCTTCATGCTCTGACTTTTTACCCCAGCCCAACAGGAAGTCGGCTATTTGGCGTAGTTTAAAAAACACATGCAATGGAATTTAAAATACTCCTCCTAGACGATTCAAACAATCACCACGAAACTCGGTGTGCATGAAGTCAAGACATTGAGGATGAAAAGTTGCGAGGGGATTTTTGATATCTCGAACGGTTTGGCCGTGGCGAGGAAACGAATTTATGGCGAATATTGGAAACAGGAAGTGTGTTATAACATCCTCATACATTAACTGATCTTGATGAAACTTCAGCAGTGTGTTCGCTGTAAGAGGCCGATCACATGGATGTGACTATTGTGAGTCAAAGTTATAGCGCCACCAACTGGCAGCAGGAAGTTGTCACGATCGCTAGCTGAGAAATGGGTGGATCCAAACGCAGCAACATGGTAATCAGGGCAATCCAAATCGTCGTCATCCATACAAGAGTCAAAGTCCAAATAATCAGAATCGTAGTCCTCCATGCCAGTGTCGAAAACCATTTAATCAGTGAGATAACAAATAAACAAAACAAGCAGGAACAAAAACGAGAACAGACTTGAAACCAGACCTTAGCGTTGACGAGTGACATACAATAATGACTCCGTGACATGAACTAACACAGACCAAGTATATATGCACAGACACTAACAACATAAATGGGAACAGCTGGGTGCAATCACAGGTGATGGGAACAAACAAGGATTATGGGAAATGTGGTTCCAGGATGAATGGAGACAGGAAAGAAGAGACCTCTAGTGGACACCCAGTGGAAACAACAGACACTGTGACATAACCCTCCCTCTACGGAGCGGCTACCAGACGCTCCAAGACCCACAAAAAACAATCAAAACAAGAGTCCAGGCGGGAGGTGGAATGGTGGAGAATCAGGGGGAGGGATGGAGGGCCAGGACCATGAAGGGGAACAGGAACAAGGGGGAACGGCTTAAGCGACGGCCAGGGCGAAACAGACAATCCATCGGGCGGCCAGGGCGAAGCAGACAGTCCATCGGGTGGCCAGGGCGGTGAAGACCCCTCGGGCGGCCACGGCGGTGAAGACTCCTCGGGTGGCCACGGCGGTGAAGACCCCTCGGGCGGCCACGGCGGTGAAGACCCCTCGGGCGGCCACGGCGGAGACGACCAGGGTGAAGCCGACCACTCGGGCGGCCATGGCGGTGAAGACCAAGGCGGAACAGAGACAGACCCTGGCTCAGGAACTGGAACAGACACCACCGGCTCAGGAACTGGAACAGACACCACCGGCTCAGGAACTGCAACAGCAACAGACACCACCGGCTCAGGAACTGCAACAGCAACAGACACCACCGGCTCAGGAACTGCAACAGCAACAGACACCACTGGCTCAGGAACTGCAACAGCAACAGACACCACCGGCTCAGGAACTGCAACAGCAACAGACACCACCGGCTCAGGAACTGCAACAGCAACAGACACCACCGGCTCAGGCTCTGGAACAGCAGACACTGGCTCCGGCTCTGGAACAGCAGACACTGGCTCCGGCTCTGGAACAGCAGACACTGGCTCCGGCTCTGGAACAGCAGACACTGGCTCCGGCTCTGGAACAGCAGACACTGGCTCCGGCTCTGGAACAGCAGACACTGGCTCCGGCTCTGGAACAGCAGACACTGGCTCCGGCTCTGGAACAGCAGACACTGGCTCCGGCTCTGGAACAGCAGATGTGAAGTGGACAGTCTCTGGAACGGCAGACATCCTGTGCCTCCTCCATGCATGCAGTACCGCCACCGCATAAAAGAGGAAGACCGCTCTCTTGGCCGTGGCAGGACTGATGGTGGGCGGCTCCGAGACAATCTCAGGGATGACAGCGGGCTGCTCGGAGGGGACGGCCTCCGGGACGACAGCGGGCTGCTCGGAGGGGACGGACTGCGGGACGACAGCGGGCTGCTCGGAGGGGACGGACTGCGGGACGACAGCGGGCTGCTCGGAGGGGACGGACTGCGGGACGACAGCGGGCTGCTCGGAGGGGACGGACTGCGGGACGACAGCGGGCTGCTCGGAGGGGAAGGACTGCGGGACGACAGCGGGCTGCTCCGGCACGGCCACTGGGACGACAGCGATCTGCTCAGGGACGGTCTCCGGGTCATTAAGGAGGCAGGAAGTCTTCCTCCTCCTCCGTGTTCGATGGCGAGGAGTAGGCTCCGGGCGGGACAGGAACAACGGTGAAGGGAGCTCTGGGTCGAGCATCACCGAACCATGGTCGAAGGAAGACCGAAATAGAGACTGGGTCCGGGGCTCACCTCTAGTACTTCCTCCTCTGCAAGCTCCACGGGTCCCCGAAAATCTGGCCAGACGCTCTCCTCTAAAAGACTCTCTTTCGTCAAACGAAAGGTCTTTAGGAAAACTGAGCGTCATGGTCTCCTCCCTTTGACGGACCACAAACGCAAAAGTCTGCAAAATGTTCATGCTGCTGGATCCATTTGTTGACGGAGTCATTCTGTCACGATCGCTAGCTGAGAAATGGGTGGATCCAAACGCAGCAACATGGTAATCAGGGCAATCCAAATCGTCGTCATCCATACAAGAGTCAAAGTCCAAATAATCAGAATCGTAGTCCTCCATGCCAGTGTCGAAAACCATTTAATCAGTGAGATAACAAATAAACAAAACAAGCAGGAACAAAAACGAGAACAGACTTGAAACCAGACCTTAGCGTTGACGAGTGACATACAATAATGACTCCGTGACATGAACTAACACAGACCAAGTATATATGCACAGACACTAACAACATAAATGGGAACAGCTGGGTGCAATCACAGGTGATGGGAACAAACAAGGATTATGGGAAATGTGGTTCCAGGATGAATGGAGACAGGAAGGAAGAGACCTCTAGTGGACACCCAGTGGAAACAACAGACACTGTGACAGAAGTGTGTCACTTTCAAAATGCTTTGAAATCACCCTCTTATTTTTACCCGATTTGCTTCAAACTTCATCTGTATAATGTAAACACACGACAGATGTAGACCTGTGAAAGGATGATTGATATCTTTAATACTGTCGCCATGGCAACGCTTTAAACTTTTATATTCTTTTTGGATGCATTTGAGGCTCATAACATGCTTCAAATTGCATGAAACTCAACATGCATATCACATTTATTGCCTAGTACACTTGTGCGAAGTTTCAGAAATGGGCGTGGTAAGGGGCTCATTAGCGCCACCTTTAGTCAAAAATGGGGTATTAGTTTTACCTACAGTAACCAAACTCGGTACGTATATTCTTCTCTTCGATCCGGACAACTTTCTAATTTACAGTCATTAGCTCCGACCAACAGGAAGTCAGATATTTTGGTTTGAATGTGTACTGTTTGGAGCATTTTCCCTCTGCCCCTCTGTGCGTGTGTGTGTGTGTGAGGAGTAGGGCTGTTGGAACGAATTCCGAAATTCGAATATAATTCGAATATTAAAAAAATCAATACTATTCGAATGCTGAAGTTACTATTCGAATATTGCTTTTTTTATTATTATTTTTTTATTTTATTATATGATATCTTGCCTTTCTCGCCAACTTGGCTTACACAGGCATGTGAAAATGAAATGCTTTTGTTTCGTCTGATAAACAATAAAAAAATTGAATCGTAACACAATTGTGCGCGTTATCCACGCTGCATCGTCATAACAATACTGTCAATAATGGCGGCGAGCAATGTCTCCATGGAAACGGAGATCACCACTCTGACAATTTGAGAAGCGATGTGTGGAAGGTGTTTGGATTTAAAATCATAAATGGGAAAATTAAATCACAAATAAAGTCTGAATGAAATATCACTCCTCAACTTGCAACCTTACTGTGCGTTCACACCGGACGCGAATAGCGCGTCAAATTCGCGCCTGCCGCGTCTAGTTATATACACTTGACCACTTTTGTGTCCATTCGCGCCTGACGCGCTATTCGCGTTCGGTGTGAACGCACCATTAGGGCACATCTGACAACGCTACACCATGACAAGCTATAGGCGATCTGTCCAAGGAACCGCTGCAAGAATGACTTATTTTCTTCTCTTCATCACGGGGCTTACCAGCTGTCTGCTGTCCTAGCCGCGCAACAATCACTGACAGAGTTGTGAAACTCTGACACAACATCAGACAACTGATCAGTGGAAAAATGTCCATTCAAGTTGCCAAATTAAAGTCATTAATTTTGTTCCGCTGTTTTATTGTTAATAAAAAAACGCGATCACCCGTTTCTAAATGTTTATTGTAATGTTAGCTGTCACTCTAGTGGACAGAACGTGTAACAACAACCAAATGCTATAGTGGCATTGACGATCCATAAGCCTGTGTAATGTCGCAAATATTAATAATAGGATGAATTTGAGCATTTAATATTCGAATATTATTCGAATATTAAATAAAATAAGGAATGGAATTCGAATAGTATTATAGAGGAAGATTGACAGCCCTAGTGAGGAGGGGGGGGGCTAGTTTTTTAGTTTAACCATTTATCTGCTGTGTGCAAAATCTCTGGCACTTTTGAGGGCCTTAACGTGCTCGAAAACTCTTGAAATTTTGCACACAGGTCAGAACCCGCGGCCATCAGGGCCAGGCTGAAGCTGGTACCCGGGCGTGGCAGGGGGGCTCGACAGCGCCCCCTGGAATGGGATTCGAACACTTGTCCGTATATCAAACACGCTTGCATGAATTAATATGAAACTCGGTACACATATAGATTTAATCGGGCCGAACAACTTTCCCTGGGTCAAGTTTTACGCCAGCCCAACAGGAAGTCGGCTATTACGGGTTGATTGGAGAACGCTTGCTCTCGCATTTGAAACACTTCTCCTAGAGAATTCATCCGATGACCACGAAACTCGGTCAGCATGAAGTCAAGACATGGAAGATGATAAATTGCCTGGGGATTTTTGATATCTCGAACGGTTTGCCCATGGCGAGGAAACAAATTTATGATTAAAAAAGGATGCATAAAGTGTGTTATAACTTAGTTATAGTTTTACCTACAGTAACCAAACTCGGTACGTATATTCTTCTCTTCGATCCGGACAACTTTCTAATTTACAGTCATTAGCTCCGACCAACAGGAAGTCAGATATTGTGGTTTGAATGTGTATTTTCTCTCTCTCTGTCTCTCTGCCATTCTGTGTGTGGGTGTGTCTGTCTGTGTGGGGAGGGGAGGGGAGGGGAGGGGAGGGGAGGGGGGATGTGTGTGTGTGTGTGTGTGTGTGTGTGTGTGTGTGTGTGTGTGTGTGTGTGTGTGATTTTGGTTGGGTGACAGTTGTAGGTTACAGTTTGACAAGAGTTTATAGTTTAACAAAAGCACAATGTTGTGTTTCATTGCGAGTGTACACAAATATAAGGAAACACTTTGCATTTTGAATGATGGTCTGTATGAACAAAATGACGGAGTATGTTTTTATATCTCCATTGTTCGATCGAGCCTCACACACACACACACACACACACACACACACACACACACAGCATTCCAGCATTGCAATCTTGACATCGCAGAATGTTCATTATAGCCTTAATAAAATATAATAATAAAATAGTCAACCTTACATATAAAAATTACACTGCTCTGTTTAAATAGTCATTTGTACAGTTTGTGCCGTTCATAATAATTTTTTTAAATTTTTCTATATTGGAACGTGAGTGTACAAAGTGTACAAAGTACAAAGCCTATAAAAAGAATAGTTTAGCATCCAAAAATGTTAATAATATATATATTATTATTATATATATAATAATATATATGTTAAAAATAGGGGGAAAAAAAGAATTTACATAATATATATATATATTTATATATATATATATATATATATATATATATATATATATATATATATATATATATATATATATATTCTTCTTCTTTATAATAAATTTTTTTTCAAGGTTTTTGCCACTTTTGGGGGCCTTAACGTGCTCAAAAACTCTTGAAACTTTGCACACGGGTCAGAACCCGCGGCCATTAGAGCCGGACTGAAGCTGGTACCTGGGCGTGGCAGGGGGGCTCGACAGCGCCCCCTGGAACGGGGTCCGAAAACTTGGTCCATAAATCAAACACGCTTGCATGAAATAATATGAAACTCGGTACACTTATAGATCTCACCGGTTCATATATCCTTCATGCTCTGACTTTTTACCCCAGCCCAACAGGAAGTCGGCTATTTGGCGTAGTTTAAAAAACACATGCAATGGAATTTAAAATACTCCTCCTAGACGATTCAACCAATCACCACGAAACTCGGTGTGCATGAAGTCAAGACATTGAGGATGAAAAGTTGCGAGGGGATTTTTGATATCTCGAATGGTTTGGCCGTGGCGAGGAAACGAATTTATGGCGAATATTGGAAACAGGAAGTGTGTTATAACTTCTGCATACATTAATTGATCTTGATGAAACTTCAGCAGTGTGTTCGCTGTAAGAGGCCGATCACATGGATGTGACTATTGTGAGTCAAAGTTATAGCGCCACCAACTGGCAGCAGGAAGTGTGTCACTTTTAAAATGCTTTGAAATCACCCTCTTATTTTTACCCGATTTGCTTCAAACTTCATCTGTATAATGTAAACACACGACAGATGTAGACCTGTGAAAGGATTATTGATATCTTAAATACTGTTGCCATGGCAACGCTTTAAACTTTTATATTCTTTTTGGATGCATTTGAGGCTCTTAACATGCTTCAAATTGCATGAAACTCAACATGCATTTGACATTTATTGCCTAGTACACTTGTGCGAAGTTTCAGAAACGGGCGTGGTAAGGGGCTCAGTAGCGCCACCTTTAGTCAAAAATGGGGTATTAGTTTTACCTACAGTAACCAAACTCGGTACGTATATTCTTCTCTTCGATCCGGACAACTTTCTAATTTACAGTCATTAGCTCCGACCAACAGGAAGTCAGATATTTTGGTTTGAATGTGTACTGTTTGGATCATTTTCCCTCTGCCCCTCTGTGTGTGTGTGTGTGTGTGTGTGTGTGTGTGTGTGTGAGGAGGGGGGCTAGTTTAGTTTAACCATTTCTCTGCTGTGTGCAAAATCTCTGAAACTTTTGAGGGCCTTAACGTGCTCGAAAACTTTTGAAATTTTGCACACAGGTCAGAACCCGCGGCCATCAGGGCCGGGCTGAAGCTGGTACCCGGGCGTGGCAGGGGGGCTCGACAGCGCCCCCTGGAATGGGATTCGAACACTTGTCCGTATATCAAACATGCTTGCATGAATTATTATGAAACTCGGTACACATATAGATTTAATCGGGCCGAACAACTTTCCCTGGGTCAAGTTTTACGCCAGCCCAACAGGAAGTCGGCTATTACGGGTTGATTGGAGAACGCTTGCTCTCGCATTTGAAACACTTCTCCTAGAGAATTCATCCGATGACCACAAAACTCGGTCAGCATGAAGTCAAGACATGGAAGATGATAAATTGCCAGGGGATTTTTGATATCTCGAACGGTTTGGCCGTGGCGAGGAAACAAATTTATGATTAAAAAAGGATGCATAAAGTGTGTTATAACTTAGTTATAGTTTTACCTACAGTTACAAAACTCAGCGTGTGTATTGCTCTTATCAAGCCGAACAACTTTCTAATTTACAGTCATTAGCTCCGACCAACAGAAAGTCAGATATTGTGGTTTGAATGTGGATTGTGTCTCTCTCTGTCTCTCTGCCATTCTGTGTGTGTGTGTGTGTGTGTGTGTGTGTGTGTGTGTGTGGTATTTTGGTTGGGTGACAGTTGTAGGTTACAGTTTGACAAGAGTTTATAGTTTAACAAAAGCACAATGTTGTGCTTTATTGCGAGTGTACACACATATAGAGAAACACTTTGAATGATGTCCTGTGTGAACAAAATGACGGAGTATGTTTTTATGTCTCCATTCGATCGAGCCACACACACACACACACACACACACACACACACACACACACACACACACACACACACACACACACACACACACACACAGCATTCCAATCTTGACATCGCAGCATGTTCATTATAGCCTTCATAAAATGTAATAATAAAATAGTCAACCTAACATAAAAAAATTACACTGCTCTGTTTAAATAGTCAGTTGTACAGTTCGTACCGTTCACAGTAAGCACCGCTCCACTGTGATGTTTCCAAGCATATATATATATACAGCGATGGAGGGCCCAAGCCGGTAGCACCGCCACCCGGACTAAACTAAAGGCACCAGGGTGGCGGTGCCACCGGCTTGGGCCCGCAATCGCTGCTTGCAGCTTTAATTATATTTTTTTTTTTTTCTATTAGTTTGCGGAGATGCTCAGCCCTGGCTGCTTTTAGAGCCTTTTTATAACGTGACATACTGTCTTTCCACGCGATTCTAAAGACCTCTAAATTTGTTTGTTTCCATTTGCGCTCTAAGTTACGAGTTTCTCTCTTGATAACATGCGTAGCACTGTTGTACCATGGTGCTTTAGTTTTCTCTCTAACCTTTTTTAATCTAATTGGTGCAACAATTTCTAATGTACTAGAGAAAATGGTGCTCATACTGCTAGTCATTTCCTCTAGCTCATCTGTTTGTTTGGGTTCACTGAGAAGCTGAGATAGATCAGGTAAGCTATTCAAGAATCTATCTATAGTAGTTGGAAGGATTGTTCTGCCTGGTCGATAACGCGGCGCAACATGACACATTTCAGCCGTACGTAGTATGCAAGTTACCATGTAATGATCAGTGACATCATAACTTTGCGGTATAATATCTATATCGGTTGGATCGGTTCCATATGATATAATTAAATCTAGAGTATGATTAAGACGATGAGTGGGACCACTAACGTTTTGCTTGACCCCAAAGGAGTTTAATAAATCTGTAAACGCAGCCCCTAACGCATCATTTGTGTTATCAACGTGTATGTTGAAATCTCCAACAATTATTGCCTTATCGACATTGACCAATAGATCTGAGAGAAAATCTGCAAACTCTTTTAGGAAATCAGCGTAAGGCCCTGGCGGTCTATATACAGTAGCCAAGGCTAGAGATAATAGGGATTTCTTTCTTACATCTAGGAGCGTAACATTTAGCACAAGTACTTCAAACGAATCAAACCTGTGGCCTGTTTTCTGAGTAACATTAAGAATATCTCTATAGATTGTTGCAACACCGCCGCCACGACCAATCAGACGGGGCTCATGCTTATAACCGTATCCTGGTGGAGTGGACTCATTAAGACCGAAATAATCATTCGATTTAAGCCAGGTTTCAGTAAGGCAGAGTACATCGAAGCTATTATCAGTGACCATTTCATTTACAATAACCGCCTTAGGTGTAAGCGATCTAATGTTTAGAAGACCTAGCTTTAGAAATTGTTTTTGTTCACTAATATTGAGATTTTCTTGTTTAATCACAATTAGATTTTTCTTAGATCCTACAGTAGATTTATTGTTTGGCCTCACTAAACGAGGAATAGACAGTTTCTATAAAGTGTTCTACACTGGTACTTATATCAATTAATTTGGGACAGCAAAGAATGTGATTTGGACTTTGACTTACTAGTCATATGGTGTGTAACGTCTTGGAGATGTTGTCCGACAGAACAGCCGCTCCGATTCTGCTGGGGTGCAGGCCATCAGCACGGTAGAGCCTAGGTCGCTCCCAAAACAGATTCCAATTATTTACAAAGAGCAGTCTCTGTTCATTACACCATGACATTAACCATTCATTTAGTGCAAACAATCTACTGAACCTTTCTTGTCCTTGTCGGTACGTGGGAAGCGGTCCAGACACGGCGATCTTTGCTTCAGGCAATGTTCTGCGTACCGTCTCGATCAAGCTCATGTAGTCCCTCTTCAGAACCTCCGTCTGCCGCAGCCTGATGTCATTCACCCCCGCGTGCAGCACGACAGCTCCGACGCGCTCATCACCGTTCAGGATCTCGGGGACCTGCGCAGCGACATCGAGAACACGAGCACCAGGAAAGCAGTGAGTGCGCACCATACCTTTACCTGAGGTAGCGCGGACATGCCGGACCATGGAACTGCCGATGATCACAGCGTCGTCGCGTTCCGTCTCGCGAAGAGGGGAGAAGCGGTTCCGGGTGGAGATCTCGAAGACCGGGAGGGGCGGAGAGGATATTATGGATATTATGTTGGCATTAGTGGAATTGCACTAGCATGGTTTAAAATCATACTTATCTGACCGTTATCAGTTTGTAGCAGTAAATGAAGAGATGTCTTATCAATCACAAGTTCAGTATGGCGTACCACAAGACTCAGTACTAGGACCGCTGCTGTTCACTCTGTACATGCTACCATTAGGAGATATCATTAGGAAACATGGAATTAGCTTTCATTGTTATGCCGACGATACTCAGCTGTATATTTCTTCAAAACCTAACGAAACCTACCAATTCACAAAATTAACGGAATGCATAGCTGATATAAAAAATTGGATGAATAGTAATTTCCTACTACTAAATTCAGAAAAAACAGAGATTCTAATTATTGGACAAAAAACTTCCACACGTAATAACCTAGAATACTGTCTAACACTTGATGGCTGCTCTGTTAACCCTCTGGAGTCTAAGGTGTTTTTGGGGTCCTTGAGATGTTTTGACATGACCTGATATTTGTATTTTTTTCAGTTGCTTATAAACATATTAATGGCAAAGGTGTAATTACACTCTATTTAGCACGAACATGACTATCATAATATGTGAGCAACATGTATGTACATGTTTGCATTTTTGAGAGAATATTATTTATGCGTGGTTATTCAAAAAACTCAAACTTAAATGTTCTGATATAAGACCACAAACAACCAACTTCACATATTTCCACAATACTTTTGACTAATGGATCTTGTCGGCTAGAGTATTTACTTCAAAATGATCTGAAAATCATCCGGGCTAATCGTTCACATTAAACAATAGATTGATTTAAATTTTGTAAGACACTTTTTGTTTGGAAAGGCAATATGCAGGGGGGCGTGAATGATCCAACAAGGTCATGAATAATGTCCTCATTCACACCTGGAGACAAAGAAGACCTGCTAATGCTGCATACTAATGAGCCTTAGGTGTCACTGAACCACACAGAATGCAAAGACAACACACACACATATATACATACATACATACACACACACACACACATATATATATATATATATATATATACATACATACACACACACACATACATACATACACACACAAACAATATTACTACAGAATTGGTTCAGAGTTGGAAACATCTTGAAAAAAAAGTGTATTTTTCCACAAACTGTGTAGGCCTATGCTTGCAAATTGTATAATATCCAAGGTAAACATTTCTAGTAATTGTGCAGTTAATTCTTATTCGTATTTTCAGAAAGTTTTGGATTATGTAGGCTATCCTCTCCCCAAATTTGTCACTAATAAAACACAAAAATAATTTAAAGAGAAGGCTTATATTGACCTTTTAAGATTTTGTTTGCACCTTGGAAATTAGGTTTTGATGTGGCAGTACAAACTTTATAATCTATCCAAAACGAAATGTTGTCTTTCATATTTCGTCTGTAACATCGTCTTTTATAATATAGCCTATATTAGGGCATAAATGTTAATTTGCAGTTTAAAATGTTGCTTATACAAAGACATTTTATTTCAACGTATTCAGTCGATTTTTACTCATCTCAGTAGGCAATATAGATAGTTTCATTCACACACACAGACGCGCGAGCTGTAGGCTAGTAGCTAAACAACAACATGCACATGTGCCGTTCATTCATCAAACACAGAAACGCGCGAGCTGTAGGCTAGTAAACAACAACATGCACATGTGCCATTCATTCATTCAAACACAGAAACGCGCGAACTGGAGTAAACAACAGCATGTGCCGTTCATTCATCAAACACAGAAACGCGCGAGCTGTAGGCTAGTAAACAACAACATGTGCCGTTCATTCATTCAAACACAGAAACGCGGGAACTGGAGTAAACAACAGCATGTGCCGTTCATTCATTCAAACACAGAAACGCGATTCAAATTTAAACAGTCTTTTGCGGTTTACAGACACCATTTCATATCGCGATTAGAACAAAGCACTTACTGATGATCTGCAGCTGGACCCGTTGTTAGGCTACTCCAGCACGTTTGAGGTAAAATTTCCAGGATAATCACGATATTATTATTCCTCACAGCGAGTGTGTTGTCCAGCTGTTGTGGGCGTTGACTGGTTTGCATGTGTTGCTTCAGATAATCTGTGTTTGAATAGCGCGCGCTCTCGATGGGCGTGTCACATTAGCAGATAATGAGGTGCCAGAACGATAATGAGCACGACTGATCTCTCGCTCTTTTTATATAGATTACATAAACAGAGAATATTTGTTTTAGTTTTGAATTATATAATTTAAAACTACACACTTAAATGATTATAGAGATATATAGCTCATGTCTGAGTGAATAGTATTCGCTGAGATTTGTATAAATTTAGAGACGTGCTTCAGAAAAAAAGTTCACGGAGACGGAGAGGCATAAAGCACTCCCTGTTTACTTTCTTTATTTTACAAAAGCACAATGTTTTATTTCGAATGTAAGTGGACACATAAAAAAGTAGACATTTAACAGCTTATTTTTTCATATTTCTTAAGTCTGTATGACCAAAACCGACGGAGTATTTTAGGTCTATTTTGCTGCTATGTAAAAAAAAACGAGCAAAACGCGCCCGCGCGTTTGCCGACCTCAGGGGGTTTTAAGTCTTCGTCGTCGGTTAGGAACCTGGGTGTGCTCTTTGATACCAATCTTTCATTTGAAAGTCATGTGTCTAGTATCTGTAAAACCGCTTTCTTCCATCTTAAAAATATATCTATATTACGTCATATGCTCTCAATGAATAATGCAGAACAATTAGTTAATGCGTTTATGACCTCAAGGCTAGATTATTGTAATGCTCTACTGGGTGGTTGCCCTGCACGCTTAATAAACAAACTACAGCTGGTCCAAATTGCAGCAGCTCGAGTTCTTACCAGAACCAGGAAGTATGACCATATTAGCCCTGTTCTGTCAACACTGCATTGGCTGCCTATTAAACATCGTATACATTTTAAAATATTGCTGATCACTTACAAAGCACTAAATGGTTTAGCTCCGCAGTACTTGAGCGAGCTCTTAACGCTTTATAGTCCTTCACGTCTACTGCGATCTCAAAATTCCGGCCAGTTAATAATACCTAGAATATCAAAATCGACTGCTGGCGGTAGATCCTTTTCCTATTTAGCACCAAAACTTTGAAACAGTCTTCCTAACATTGTCCGGGAAGCAGACACACTCTGTCAGTTCAAATCTAGACTAAAAACACATCTCTTCGGCCTAGCATACACATAACACATTATAGACTTCTATAATTAGGCTGAATAGCTTAGAACAGCCGGGACCGGGAACACTTCCCGTAAATCCTGATGTACTTGGTACATCATAAGAAGGATGGCTGTCCCGAGGTTTACCGCTGTCCACCGGATCCAGGCCGTATCCAGATCTGATGAAGGACCAGCGCCAGGACACGACGACGCCGCTGACCTGAAGTGTCAACCAGTCTCTCCTCCTCTCCACTCCGACTACACCCAACCGGAACTGGACAAATACTCTGATTCATTCTGAACTTCTGATCTGTAATGCTCCTGAATCATAATCATACACTGTTCACTCATTGGCCAGAGGAGAACTGGCCCCCGACTGAGCCTGGGTTCTCCCAAGGTTTTTTCTCTCCATTCTGTCACCTGATGGAGTTTTGGTTCCTTGCCGCTGTTGCCTTACCTTCTGGCTTGCTTAGTTGGGGACATTTAATATTCAACAATATTATAGATCTGCCTTTAAGGTGGACGATGATGAAATTGTTTTTTGTATTATTTTCATGTTATCACTGTGAAGCTGCTTTCATACATTCTGTATTGTAAAAAGCGCTATATAAATAAAGGTGACTTGACTTGACTTGACTAAAATGTCATCCAAATAAACTGTGACGTGTGGCATGTTTTGCAATATTCCTTCCATAGTGCGTTGGAAAATGGCTGGGCTTGACGCTACTCCGAATGGTAGCCTTGTGTGTATTGATAGTGACATATTTCTTTGCACTTTTGTCAAGCATGATCTGCTGATACGCGTGGCTCATGTCCAGCTTTGAGAATTTCTGCTCTCCAGCTAACTGTGCAAACAAATCGTCCACTTTAGGAATCGGATATTGTTCCACACTGGATGCTCTGTTTACCGTGAGTTTATAATCTCCACAAATTCGAATTGAGCCATCTGGCTTCTTCACCGGTACAATGGGTGACGCCCATTCTGAAAACTGTACTGGTTCAATAATTTTCTCTTCCACCAGTCTTTGAAGCTCTGCCTCCACCAAGGGTTTCACTGTAAAGGGTAAACGTCGAGGCTTATAGAATCGTGGCTGAGCTTCGGGGTTAACATGAATGTTCGCTGTGGTGCCTTTAAGCTGTCCCAGCTCTTCTTTGAACACTTCAGTGTGCCGGTCTAAAACCTCTGACAATTTTAGAGCTGGAGTCGTTGTTACTTTATTTACCAGCTGTGGCAGCAGCCCTAAGTCTCTTAGCCAGTCACGGCCCAACAAATTTGGCCCTGCCCCTTCTACTACGACCATCGCCAGTCTTTTTTCTGCTTCCTGGTATGTCACTCTTCCCGTGACTTGTCCCAGCACCCCCATCTTCTCACCTGTATATGTCTTCAAGTTCAGATTGCATGATATCCACTCGGGCATGTCTGTTCTTTTCCATAGCTTGGAGTATTGCTCCTTACTGATGATTGTGACACCACATCCAGTGTCAACTTCAAACTCCACTTCAGAGTCCTGCACGGGTCCATTTTTGGAGACCCGCGCCCGCCCGTGCCCGCAAAGTTTAGCACCAGATCCGACCCGTCACCCGTGATAACATCAAAATTAAATCCGCACCCGCCCAGACCCGTTAATATTTGGCCCGTTACGCGACCCGTGCCCGCTATAAATCACACACGGCACACGCTAAAATCATTCCAATTAAAGTGCTTTATTTTTTATCTCGCACCTCTCAACATCACAATGTGAATGGGCTAATGAAACAGGCTAAAGTGCGCTTTGTTTTGCGCCATTCAAGTAGCCTCATCGTTCAGCACCTAAATAGGCTATGGAACCTGATAGACCTGCAAATAGACATGAAAAAAAAAAAAGAACAAGAAAAAAATACAACCGATCTGAGCCTGTCGCTCACAAACAATAGCTTATGCCTATGCATTTACATTCCCTTAAAGGAGAACTCCGGTCAATTTTAACATTGAGCTCAATTTTTTGTAAATTTGGAGTGCAGTCAATACAGAGAACAATGACAAAAATCGGTGTTGCCTACACCGTGTTATCCTCTTTTTAAAATTTGCACCCTATTGACTTGAATGGTGCAAATTTTAAACCTGCTTTTATTTCTCTTATCATCCTTAATGTTTCATTACAAGTGCCCAGCCATGTGAGTGATTCCTTCAGAGTGAACACGAGTGAATCTGACTGCATTAGATGTGAAAGATATGAATAAAAATGATGTTATATCAGCCAGCGCACATACCTGTATTTAGTTCCTGTTTTCGTCGAAGTCCAAAGTAGCCGATTGTCGAGTTCACGCGCATAGGTTTAGTTACATATGATCACGCGCGTGAACTCAACAATCGACTACTTTGGACTTCGACTGAAAACAGGAACTTAAATACAGGTCTGTGCGCTTGTTGAATTAACATCATTTTTATTCATATCTTTCACATCTAATGCAGTCAGATTCACTCGTGTTCACTCTGAAGGAATCACTCACATGGCTGGGCACTTGTATGACACATCAAGGATGATAAGAGAAATAAAAGCAGGTTTAAAATTTGCCCCATTTAAGTCAATAGGGTGCAAATTTTAAAAATAGGATAACACGGTGTAGGCAACACCGATTTTTGTCGTTGTTCTCTGTATTGACAGCACTCCAAATGTACTAAAAATTGAGCTCAAGGTTAAAATTGACCGGAGTTCTCCTTTAAGGTTACTGTGCAGGAAAAGGATATCGTCCACAGTCCCAGGTTTAAGTTGCGTTCTCCGTTCTTGAATAACAAATCGAGCTGTGGAAAAGTCTCTCTCACTCGCAGCGCTCGATGCTGGGATGGAGAGAACATTCCACGCAATCATTGCCAGGTTGGGAAATGTTTTCGCATGCTCCTTCCACCACAACAAAACATCGAAAGGATCCCCCTTGGGTGGCTTGAACTCGATGTATGCAGAGACCTCGTCCTCGGGCAGCACAGTGTCATCGCTGGAGTCCTCTACGTCTGACAAACAATCAGCTGTTGAAACCAAACGAACTCTCTTCGCAGCTGGGCCCGCCGAGATGCTGTGACCAGGTAGCAGATCTTCGCGTTTCTCCTCGAGTTCTATTTAAAATAAATAGACACATGGATGTATATATTTCACTAAATTATTAATTTGCCCATTAACAATAATTGTTAATTATTAAAGACAAGTAGCATATACGTTTGTGACTGAAGCTTACCTTTCACAAGACGCCGTGCTTCGCTATGAACTCCCATAATTTCACCATGGTCTGCCAGCAGCTTCAGGCTTTTCAACTTTGGATGCAAGAACATTGCCAGCTTGTGCAAGAGATGCAGCTCAAATTTCTCATTTAAAATCTTGAGGCATTTTTCTTTAAGCGATGACAGTGTCAGACTGTCGGTAGAAGACGGCTGAAGGTGCTGTCTGAGGCGCTCCAACCACACAGCTGTCAAGTGAATGGTCGGAGTTTTGAATGCTTCCAGGGCTTCTGTGGCTTCTTTGAATCGTGCCAAAAAATTCACAATGTCATGCAAAGTATCCTTGCTCATGCAGTTTAAACGGTGTTCTTCGTCACGTTCCTCCAGAAGAGCACGGATGGCCTCGTACTGGCTGCTAATGGAGTCCAGTATCGTGTGAAGCGAGTTCCATCGCGTCTCCACGGATGCTTTCAGCGTTTTTTTGCAGACGATTCTGGAGATGTGACTGCTTAAAGTAAGTCACAAGCGACTTAGCAGACTCAATGACACCAGATACCTTTTCGCCAAACAAATCGTCCCCAGCAGGTTTCCCAAGTGTGGTATACAGTACGGTGTTCAGGATATGTGCTGCGCAACTCAATCTCGTGACTGTGTGCGGAGGGCCGCAACAATGTTTGCACCTCTGTCAGTTACGTACACTAGTTTGGGAACTCATCCAGTCCAAATTTGCGGAGTGCTTGGACGATGGCTGGCCTGAGGTTGTCAGCTGTTTTACGTAAATTGCTGTCCCATTCAGCTGTGCAGAGCACCCGCTCCTGCAGTTCCCAATTGCTTTTAATGTAATGTATTGTCACACAGAGATATCCAATTTTTCGGAAATCATCCGTCCACAAATCCAGCGTCACAGCCCCGTTGCTCTCGGTCAATTGTTCCCTCAGCTCCGGAATTATGCCTTGTCTTTTATCCTCGACATATTTAGTGATCCTACGGGAGACAGTAGTTGGATCGGGCAGAAGCTGGCGCGCGTCCACAAGGCCAGCTCGTGCCCCAGTGTCTATTAAGCCCTGTGCCAGTTCCAAAAATCCATCGCCGCACACAGTCTCAAATGATCTAATGTCTCGGCACACAAATTGCACAGCCAATTGTGTTATCGCCTCCTTGTCTTCCCCTCTTGGAGGTTTGTAGCCTTTGGCAAAGTACCTGTCAATTGTCGCACTGGAAACCCCTGCTACTGTGCTCTTGCAAGTCTCGACGTGCTTCCTAAGAGAAGAAGTGCCCAGCTTCCGGCTATCAAACGCCAAAACTTTATGGCATGTTTTGCAAGCCGCAAAGCCGCTTATGATGTTATTTTCCTGATTACGTATTACACCACACTTTCTCCACACATCCGATTTTGCCCTTAAAGACTCGTTGTCAACAATTTTATATACTCCACTCGCCAACTTTACTTTTACATCATCCATAGCTACTCCTGTCTCCTGCAACGCTCCAACTAGGCTATGAGAAGCATCAACGAAAGTCGCACTGTCGCAGTGGTGATGTGATCGTGATGGGTCCAAAGGTCATATCGTTGTTGCGTTCCGTTGCGTATGTGTGCAACGGTAATTTATACACAAATATTGCACATATTTTTCATCCGCTACTTCCCGCCCGCAATGAGTTAATTATCCGCCCGCATCCCCGCCCGTGAATTTTAGGAATGTCACGCAATCCAACTGTTTTAGACACTTTTACGCGGGTGCCCGACCCGTTGCAGGACTCTGCTCCACTTCCATGCCATTCACTTTTAACTTTTGTGTGATAGGAGACTTGCATGCTCGTTTTATGTGTCCACGCTTCCCACATTTATGACAGAGTTCATTCACAAACCTGCATTCCTCAGGCACATGATTTCCTTTGCATCTATAACACACAAAGTCTTTTTCCTGCTGAGTACAATCTATGCACCAATGTTTGTCCTTTCAGCATCCTCGTTGCTTGCGCTGTCTCATCGGTTAACATTCCTTGCAATTCTTTTACATTTTTGTTTGCAGACTCCATTGCTTGACAGATATTAAATGCTTTCTCGAAGTTTAAGTCCACCTCCGACAATAGCCGTCTCTGCATCCTGTCATCATTTACTCCACACACGAGTCTGTCTCGCAGCATTTGCGAAAGCGTTGTCCCGTAGTCACAATGCTGTGCTAACTTTTTCAACTCAGCCACATATTCAGCAACAGTCTCTCCATTCTTCTGTGTGCGGGAATTAAATCTTTGCACGATCTCACTCGGCTTTGGATTATAATGTGCTTTGAGCACGTTTATCAACTCATATGTTTTCTCCCCTGGGACACAGTAAACTTCTCAACAAACTATAAGTGGCTGCACCTACCCCACTTAATAGCACTCCTTTCTTTTTGTCAGCGTCTGTAATCTCGTTTGCTTGAAAGAAAAAGTCCAACATTTCACTGTATTCCTCCCATAATTGTCTCACCATCAAAAGGGCTCACCGTTCCTAACAGCGCTGCCATCGTGTTTATCCAGTCTGCTCTTCCCAGCACGCGGTAAGTACTCCGTGTACAATTTCCAGCCTTGTTCTTTAGTGCCTTTTTATCCTCGTCGCCATTTATGTAATATCCGTTGGTGCATCATAAATGTGGAGACATGGAGAAAACTTAATGGAATCTTTATTAACAGGTGCAGCGCGGACAACGTGCCTCTCGACACCGTCTCAGCAGATGACAGACTGACTCTCCACCACTCTACTTCTGTGCATACAGAGAAAAGGTAACTTATGCAAACCCATGCTGCCCTCTACTGGACAACCTTGTCTATACTTTTCACCGATGGAAGGGTCTTATGACGGGAAAAGGCTTTTAATGTCACCTTTGATAACTTTAATGCATCCTTACTGAAAAAAAATTCTGACTAACCAACACATTTTTGAACGGCAGTGTACATTCAGTAGGTTATTATTTATTGCAATATAAACACTGTCAGAGTGATCAACAAGGTATGTCTTCATTTACCAGTCGAAGACGGAGCAACATTCTGCTCTTATGTTTACTCCGTGCACTGTCAAGGTCTTCATCATATTTGTCGTGGTACCGGTCTTTGCAGCAATACTGCATCGCGCGCTGTTGGCATCGAGTCTGGAGAAATGTACCCACACTTTTGATCGACTTTTCAACATCTTTAAGGTATTATGTGTGTGCGCTCGCGTCTCATATAAATATATGCGCGGAGAGTTTGTGTGTGTGTGTGCTCGCGTCTCATATAAGTATGCGCGTCGAGAATTTGTGCGTGCGCGCGCGTCTCATATCCTATGTGCGCGGAGAGTTCCGCGCGTCTCGTGTGTGTAGAGTTTGCGTGTATGTGCGTGAGCGACTTTATGTGTGTCGTTGTGCATTTCATATGTATTTCTTTGAACACTGACGTTGACGAGTTAACTCCTTAGGTATCGAAATCTGGAACCGAACCACATGTAACTTTTCAATACTCGATAGTATCGAGGCAATTCGGTCGGTACCTAACAAAGTACCGACCGGTACCTAAAAAGTACATTCTTCTTATGATGTAACGAGTACATCAGGATTTAAGGGAAGTGTTCCCAGTTCCGGCTGACCTAATCTATGTAGCCTAACATTGAATTATAGAAGTCTACAATGAGTTATGTGAATGCTAGGTCAAAGAGATGTGTCTTTAATCTAGCTTAACTGACAGAGTGTGTCTGCTTCCCGGACAATGGTAGACTGTTCCAAAGTTTTGGTGCTAAATAGGAAAAGGATCTACCGCCAGCAGTCGATTTTGATATTCTAGGTATTACTAACTGGCCGGAATTTTGAGATCGCAATAGACATGAAGGACTATAATGCGTTAAGAGCTCGCTCAAGTACTGCGGAGCTAAACCATTTAGTGCTTTGTAAGTAATCAGCAATATTTTAAAATTTATACGATGTTTAATAGGCAGCCAATGCAGTGTTGACAGAACGGGGCTAATATGGTGATACTTCCTGGTTCTGGTAAGAACTCGAGCTGCTGCGTTTTGAACTAGCTGTAGTTTGTTTGTTAAACGTGCAGGGCAACCACCCAGTAGAGCATTACAATAATCTAGCCTTGAGGTCATGAACGCATGAACTAATTGTTCTGCATTTGTCAATGAGAGCATATGGCGTAATTTAGATATATTTTTAAGATGGAAAAATGCGGTTTTACAGATACTAGACACGTGACTTTCAAATGAAATATTGGTATCAAAGAGCACACCCAGGTTCCTAACCGACGACGAAGACTTAAGAGAGCAGCCATCAAGTGTTAGACAGTATTCTAGGTTATTACGTGTGGAAGTTTTTTGTCCAATAAGTAGAATCTCTGTTTTTTCAGAATTTAGTAGGAAATTACTAGTCATCCAATTTTTTATATCAGCTATGCATTCCGTTAATTTTGTGAATTGGTAGGTTTCGTTAGGTTTTGAAGAAATATACAGCTGAGTATCGTCGGCATAACAGTGAAAGCTAATTCCATGTTTCCTAATGATATCTCCTAATGGTAACATGTACAGAGTGAACAGCAGCGGTCCTAGTACTGAGCCTTGTGGTACACCATACTGAACTTGTGATCGATAAGACATCTCTTCATTTACTGCTACAAACTGATAACGGTCAGATAAGTATGATTTAAACCATGCTAGTGCAATTCCACTAATGCCAACATAATGTTCGAGTCTATTTAAAAGGATGTTGTGGTCAATGGTGTCAAATGCAGCACTAAGATCAAGTAACACTAATAAAGAGATACAACCACGATCGGATGATAAGAGCAAATCATTTGTGACTCTAACGAGAGCTGTCTCGGTACTATGGTACGGTCTAAATCCGGACTGAAAATCCTCGCAGATATCATTTCTTTCTACAAAGGAACACAGTTGTGAGGATACAGCTTTTTCTAATATCTTTGACAGAAAAGGCAGATTCGAGATCGGCCTGTAATTGACTAGTTTTGTAGGATCAAGTTGCATTTTTTTAACAAGTGGTTTAATCATAGCTATCTTAAAGGTTTTTGGTACGTATCCTAGAGACAAAGATGAATTAATGATATTAAGAAGAGGATCTATGACATCTGGAAGCATCTCTTTCAGCAGCTTAGTCGGTATAGGGTCTAACATACACGTTGTCGATTTAGATGATTTGACGAGTTTGCTAAATTCTTCCTCTCCTATAGCAATGAATGAATCAAAATTTCCCTCAGGGAGACTACAATGCACTTCCTGATGCGATACTGTATTAGACAGTTGCATAGTTATAATTTCGTCCCTGATCTTATAAGTGAAGAAGTTCATAAAGTCATCACTGCTGTGTTTCTTGGAAGCTTCTGGGCTTGAAGTTTCTTTTTCGTTAGTTTAGCCACTGTTTCAAATAAATACCTAGTATTATGTTTATTTTCTTCTAATAGGGTTGAAAAATAAGCAGTTCTAGCAGCTTTTAAAGCCTCTCTGTAAGCAATCGAGCTCTCCTTCCATGAAATCCGAAACACCTCTAGTTTTGTTTTCTTCCAGTTGCGCTCCATTTTTCTGGCTGCTCTCTTAAGGGCCTGAGTGTGCTCGTTGTGCCACGGCGTTGGACTATGTTCTTTAATCTTCTTTAAGCGCAGCGGAGCAACTGTGTCTAAAGTGCTGGAAAAGAAAGAGTTAAAAGTTTCTGTTGCAATATCAAGTTCTTCTAAGCTATCCGGGATGCTGAGATGATGAAACTGATTAGGAAGATTATTGATAAAGCAATCATTAGTGGCAGAAGTTATAGGTCTAACATATTTATAACACGAAGTCGGCTTTGCAGCCTTGGCTAAATGTAATTTACATGAGACTAGATAATGATCTGAGATGTCATTGCTCTGCTGCAGTATTTCAACGGCATCAACATCTATTCCATGTGATAGTATTAGATCTAGAGTATGATTACGGCAATGAGTAGGTCCTGACACATGTTGTCTAACTCCAATTGAGTTTACAATGTCTTTAAATGCCAATCCCAATGCATCTTTTTCATTATCTATGTGTATATTAAAATCACCAACAATTAGTACTTTATCTGCAGCCAATACTAATTCTGATAGGAAGTCCGCAAATTCTTTGATAAAGTCTATATGGTGCCTTGGTGGCCTGTATACAGTAGCCAGCAGAATTTTCAAACGTGATTTATCGTTTACACTATATATTTTTAAATTAAGCACCATCACTTCAAAAGAATTATATTTAAAGCTAGATTTCTTAGTGGTTTTGAAAATATTACTATAAATTACAGCAACACATCCTCCTTTGCGTTTCAGACGAGGTTCATGTTTATAACCGTAATCTTGTTGGGTTGACTCATTTAAAGCAATGTAATTGTTTGGTTTTAGCCAGGTTTCTGTCAAACACAGCACATCTAGGTTATAATCTGAAATCAAATCATTAACTATTAGCGCTTTTGAAGTAAGAGATTGAATATTCAGCAACCCAAGCTTTATCATTTGCTCATCCGTATTATATCTGTTTTTTATTTGTTGAACATCAATTAAATTTTTAACCTTAGATGGGTTTGAACGTTTTTTGGATTTCCAAATTCGGGGAACAGACACAGTCTCTATATGATGATATCTAGGTGAAAGAGTCTCTATGTGATGGGATTTAGCTGACCTTGGTGACGTGACGCCGCTAGCAGACGGTCGGTTAAGCCAGTCTGTCTGCTTCCTGACCTGAGGCCCAGATTGTCATGTTTTATCTCTAAGACTATGAGCCAAATTACTAGAGAGAAGAGCAGCACCATCAATGAATACCATCTCTTTTCAACAGGTCAGGTTTGCCCCAAAAACTTTTCCAATTGTCTATGAATTCTATATTATTTTGCGGACACCACCCAGACAGCCAGCCATTGAGTGAACACAATCTACTAACTATCTCATCACTCCTGCGAACAGGAAGGGGGCCAGAACAAATTACAGTGCTTGACATCGTACGTGCAAGTTCACACACCTCTTTAATATTAATTTTGGTGATCTCCGACTGGCGGAGTCGAACATCATTAGTGCCAACGTGAATAATAATCGTAGAGAATTTACGTTTAGCATTAGCCAGCACTTTTACATTTGCTTTGATGTCAGGCGCTCTGGCTCCCGGCAAACATGTGACTATGGTGGCTGGTGTCTCTATTTTCACGTTCCGTGTGATCGAATCACCAATTACCAGGGCACAATCAGCATAATTCTCAGTGGGTGTTTCACTGAGCGGGGCAAATCAATTTGTTATCGGAACGGAAAAGTGTTTTTTTGATCCGCGACTAGAGCGATCTCTCACTGTCACCCATCTGCCCTGCTGCACAGGCTCTACTTCAGCCGGAACCGACTCATGTAAAGAGTTCACTAGGCTAGGCGCATCCAAAATAGTATCTAAAGCTCTAGCACTCTTCTTACTATTCTCGATTAAAGTTTGGATGCGTGTCTCTAGTTCTGAAATCTTCTCCGTCAGCCTGACTGTCTCCTTGCATTTATCACATATAAATCCTACATTGCCGACAGAGAAGGCTATGGTAAACATGTGACATGAAGTGCAGGTGACAATAACAGGACAAGACATTACTCACCGTGTTTGTTGACTGATTCTTACTCACCTGGGCTTATATGAACTCAAAGGCGTGGGCGCGCGAGAGAAAAATAAATAACTGAGTGCACGGGTGGTGCGTTAACAGGCTAGTGAGTTACTAGCGTGTTGTGTTACCAATAACGGAAGCTAGCAATGTCAGGTTAATCTGAGATTTTGGGTAAGCTGTATTTAGTAGTATAAACAACTAGAAATGATAGTAAATGATGGTTCAAAACAGAAAGAAATACGAAGCGAATAATACGAGGCTTAGACGGCGCTTACAGCCTCGTAGCAAACAGACTCACAGCACAAGTACATGGTAGTTGATGTGGAGTATCCAGCTGAGGTGTTAGGAACCAGTCAGACTGTAACTGTCCTAGTTCTCATGTCCTAACCCCAGGACTGAAGATAAGACGTATGTCATTGTGGGCACCAATGCGAGCCATGTTAGATGCTTAGTGAATCAATGCAAAGACAATGGCATTGATGTCACCCGAACACTAGGTCTTCGTGTTCATGTTGAAGAAGATCAACCTGCTCTAAACGGTGTGTCGGTCCCAGTCCAAGAGGAGGAGGCTGGCCGTGTCCGATGGATGGGTCCAGGACCCTTGGTCTTACCCCCGGATAGTGACACTCAGGTTGTGTGCAAAGTCGAGCTGACGAAGCCTGTTACTCAAGAAATCCTGATGATAGACTCCTCACCAGCAGCTGTCTTACCTGCTGATGTGATTTTTCATCCCATGGTTGTGCCCAGTGGGGCATTGGATGTCAACAGTTTAAGAATACGCCTCAAAAATGATTCTTCAAGAGAAACTTCCATACCTGTGGGAACAGTGATTGGATGTGTGTACCACATTGATTTAGTTGCGATGATTCCCCCTAAGGAGACTGCTTCCTCTGACTTTGATGAGACCATGATCAACTTTGGAGACTCTCCTATCTCAGAACAATGGAAGATCAGATTATGTAAGAAACTGGCTCAGAAGTCTCATGTCTTCTCAATGCACGAGTGGGACGTGGGATTAGCAAGAGGAGTAGAGCACAGAATCCGACCTTCTGATTCCCGGCCTTTCCATCAACGATCACGCCAGCTAGCCCCTGCAGATATCGAAGACGTGAGAAAGCATTTACAAGAACTGCTGCAGAGCCTATGCATCCCAAATAGTTGTAGTCAGAAAGAAGATTAGGGCTATTAGGATGTGCATAGATTACAAACTATTGAATAGCCGAACCATACCCGACCAGTACACAACACCATGCATTGAAGATGTGCTGAATGTCTTAACAGAAAGTCAGTGGTTCTCTGTACTGGATTTGCGTTCAGGCTCCTACCAGATAGCCATGTCCGAAGAGGACAAAGAGAAGACGGCATTCATTTGCCCGTTCGGCACCAGAGAAACAAGAGGGTGTATGATCGTGTATGTGTGTGTGTGTTTTGTAAATTTTAAAAAGCAATTTTAACCAGAACAAATCTAAAATGTAGGCTATTCCCAAAAAGCCCTAGTTTCTCTTGATATCAGCAGGTTCACAGGTTGTTTTTTGTTGTTGTTTTTTTAGGTACCAGTCCTCCTGACTTCAACATGAGTATGGTAAAGTGAAAAATCATACACCTGGGAAATGACAGGTATGCACTATGTTTCAGGAATGGCACAAAGGTGTGTGACTGGTTAAGTCTCTGTCTTTAGTTCAGTGTGTTAAATAATGTGCTTTTTTTGCCATTTGTTGTGTATCTTTGGATTATGTTGTGTTGTAAATAAATCCAAACAATCAAAAAGCCATTCTTTTTTTAAATCTCCTCATTCTTTGTGCAAGGTTCCTCATAGGACCTGAGAGCTCCTAATAGGGCCATTATATGAGGGTCTTTGTCTTTCTCAGGTGTGAAACACTCAATATTCATGGGTGGTTTACGCATACTCGCATAAAGCTTTCTTACACAAGAGATGTCTTACAAATTTTAAATCAATATATTGTCTTATCTGAATGAGTAGTCAGGTTGATTTTCACATAGTTTTGCAGCAAATATTCTAGGCTACGTGATACACTTTTCAAAAGTCTTGTGAAGAAATAATCAGTTTGGTTTCATGACCTTATTTTAGTGACATTTTTTTGTGTCATTTTCACAAACCATGCATAAATGTTATTATCTCAAAACTACAAACTTTTACATACATGCTGCTGACATATTATTTTAGCAGAGTTTGTGCTGAATACAGTTGTAACACTCTGACTTAACACACCAAGGCAGCTTTAGCACACTAATACATAAAATACGAGAGATATAAACAAAATTTTAAGCTGGTTGTGGAGAGCTCGACAAATTCACGTCTTCACATGGCGCCACTCCAACTGGAAGTCCTTACTGAAATCTTAATAATTAGTTATATTACTAGTTACTGCAAAAAGTAATATTACTGTAATGGATTACTAGTAACGCATTACTGCTCAACACTAGATGCCTGAGACAGAATTTTTTAAAGAATCCCCAAATCAGTTACTTGATCCAAATACATTTTATTGATCATACTTCATTCTAAATTTTTCCTTTTTGGGCTAATATTTCCCTTTACATCAGAGATTTTTTTTATTTTATTTAAATTCATTAAATATGAGATTTTATTAATAGGCATGGCATGAATTTACAGGAAATTAACAAAAGTAAAAAATCTAACAAAAACAGAAGGAAATCCCACACACTATCAATACTTGCAAAACCAATGCTAGATGGTCTTGGATAATCAAACATCGTTCAACTGCATAATTCTATATCATAAATCAGCATTATGGCATATACCTGATGAAGGTCATGAGACCGAAACGTTGCTGCTAATAAATATTTTGTGAAACTTTTTGCAAGTATTGATTTCCTTTATTTTTTTATTATCAATTTACAGTAAAAAGATATTCAAGAAAGACCAATTCAACATTTAGTTTGATGTAAATACCAAAACAATCATGATTAGTGTTATTACAAGACACTAGTTCATACACTATATCGAGAAGCACATTTAAGGTTAAAGGTTTCTCAAGATTAAGGTCAATAAAGTGGAAGACTATATCAGCAGTGGAAGTGTAACTAAAAAGTTTAGTGTGAAAAGCAAGACTGCAAATGTTGTCCTATAGACAATAGGACAACATTTACCTTCCACTATAAACTGGTCAAACCTGATACTGACTTCTGTGTGACTTGATGCCAGTACTTCAGGTGCAACATTAGGTGTTCTTAAAAATAATACAAAAAACAAAGCAACAATATTACAGTAATGTTAATGTTTTACAAGAACAATGCAAGTACATCTCAAACGGTTTACACATAAAATTTCATCTACTTTTCGAAGGTACCTTTCTAAAGATTAGTATGTAAGAGAGATGCATTGGGAATCAGTATCCATCACAGCTTAATTGGCTAGCAATCACTGCAGTCATCTGGTAGTGTACTGGAAAGATGCCATATGTACATGTTTCCGTAAGCGTTCCACTTCCAAGTCTCTGAAATAATTATTTTCGTCATTCTGAATAATGATCTTCTGCAACTCGCCGATCTCTTTCTCCATCTTATTCCTTAACTCTCTTTTCATTTTCTGCAGAGCCTGTTGGAAATGCATACGTTTAGAACAAATTATTTAGGAGGAATACATTTACCTGATTTTTTAAATTAAAAGAATTAAAGTCAGCATAATTTGCAAGCAGTATAACAAATACTACCATTCCCATAAATGCCTTATAACAAAAAATCTTAGAGACTTGTATATTTATTATATATATATATATATATATATATATATATATATATATATATATATTTTTTTTTTTTTTTTTTTTTTTACACAGCATTTCTATTTAGGAAACTTCAAGTGTTTATAATACAAAAAATTATAACCAAGAATAAAAAAAAGTCTACTGGTCAAAATTAGCCCTCTGATGTTAATCATCAGTGTGTCCCTTTTTCTCCAGGTTGTTCTGGGCTAACTTCAGTCATGGGATGGAAGACAGAGGGGAATTCCCTTATTCCTCAACTCATGTTACTACCCCCAGTTCCAGATGCCTGTGAGGAGTTAATCACCAGTGCCTGCACCACTGGGTGCAAGACAGCCCGATGCGGCTGCAAGCCTAATCCATGCACTGCATCTTGCAAATGCAGTAAGTCCAATGATACTTGTATGAACAAATAACTTTTGGAATATCTTTGATCACAGTGTTGTTGCTTGATTTTGTTGAAATTTCAGAGTTCCAGCAGCCATTTAAACATTAAAAACTGTCCCTTTCATGTTAATGTTGTTTTTTCATTGTTTACATGTTTAAATATTCTGAGAATGCACAGTTTAGTTCTAATGTTTAATGTTTAAACTGCAATAAATGCATTCAAAAAATTTTTTTTTATTGTTTATGCCAAAACAGTGATGTTTACAACTTGTTATACGGCAGAAATGGATTCAGCACCTAAAAATCATATAGAAACAACACTTGAAGTACTTTTCCTCAGAAATGCCTACTGCATCTTATCCAGGGCTATTTATCTATTTTGGGACTTGACTATCTAGCTTGGAGGCGTCTCCAGAAGTGGAGTTTTTATTGGTCGTTAACCTACAGGTAGCAGTCCATTCCTGTGCAGGGTTCTAGTTGACCGTCTTCATTGAGACATCAATCTCAGACTTGGCTAAATCATTCACTAGTGTCTTGGCAGTTGTTCTTGGGTCTTTAGAAGCCTCTCTCAATAATTTTCTTTCCAAAGTTTTAGTCTGGTTCTCCACTATGTGGATCTCTTCAAACTTCTTGATAATACTTCTCACGGCAGTTCTTGACACTTGAAAACTCTTTGATAAACGCGTATATCCTTCTCCTCCTCTGTGAGCATTAACAATTATTTTTCTCAAGTATAAACTAATTTCTTTCGTCTTTTCCATGATGGCAGTACAAAATATTTTACTAGTTATTTCGCAAGATACTAATCCTAAACTTAAAGTGCAATTTAAAGGCTTACAGGATTAATTAGGTTAATTAAGCAAATCAGTGGATAACAGTGGTTCCATAGCCAATCAAACAGATCATTTCTTAAGGGGGCTAATAAAATTTAGCAGTTTTTTTATTTTATTTTTTAAATAATTATGTTTATTCCAGGCTAATTGAAATAAGGCTTTCTCCAAAATTCCCTTGCTCTGTTAAACATCACTTGGTAAATATTTGAAAAAGAATGGAAATTTCATAGGGGGGGGCTAATCATTTTGTCTTCAACTGTACACACACGCGCACGCACACACGCACACACACACGCACACACACACACACACACACACACACACACACACACACACACACACACACACACACACACACACACACACACACACACACACACACACACACACACACACACACACACACACACACACACACACACACACACACAAACACACAAACACAAACACAAACACACACACACACACACGTAATCAAAATGATTAAACGCCCATTACAAATCAGGTTTATTGGCCAAATTGACAGACTTTTAGCTGTTTACAGTGAACAAATAATTGAATTTGGGCAAACCACTTGAAACATTCGTTGTGTTGAGCTATTTCAATTACTTTTTTTTTATTTGTTCATTGCAAACAGCTGAAAGTCTGTAAATTTAGCAATAAACTTGATCTGCACTAAACTTGATAACAACTGTACATACATGTATATGTTAGGGTTGCCACCCGTCCCGTAAAATATGAGATTGTCCACACATAGTTGAATAAACATCTGGATTTTGCAGTGTGTAGAATACTACCGGTAATAGTAAATATAAAGAAATCAATGTTAAAACAAGTTTTAGAGAAGCTAATTTGTGAGTGATTTCTGGTTATCTCCAACGATCTCGTGTTTTTCTTTGTGGATTTATTGATTAAAACTGTTTTTTTCTACTCTTGCTCATACTCTTGTATACGGTCACCATAATAGTAACAGGCTATTACTATTAATTGGCTAAAAGGTGATAACTGGTTTCAGACAGAATGACTGCTTTAGGCACATGTAAAATTATTTCTTTAGAAATAAATAAAATATAATATAAAAATATATGTTGCATACTTCAAATACTTGTTATCATGTTTTAATGTTGAGATGTCATGACTTAAAATCAAATATGTCCCTTATTTTGCCACATTGAAGGTGGCAACCCTAGTATACTGTATATATGCATGTATGTGTATATACAGATATTATACATACATAAATAGTATACAGTACCAGTCAAACGTTTGTAAACACAAAAAAGTATCTTATGCTCACTGAGGCTGCATTTATTAAAAAAATGCAAACACAGTAATATTACAAGACATACAGACATTTTACAATTTAAATAATTGTTTTCTATTTTCATAAATTTAAATGTTTTATTTATTTCAGTGTCAAGTCAAGTCAAGTCACCTTTATTTATATAGCGCTTTTTACAATACAGATTGTATCAAAGCAGCTTCACAGTGATAACATGAAAAAAAAAAATCATCATTGTCCACCTTTAAGGCAGATCTATATTGTTGAATATTAAATGTCCCCAACTAAGCAAGCCAGAAGCCAAGGCAACAGCGGCAAGGAACCAAAACTCCATCAGGTGACAGAATGGAGAAAAAAACCTTGGGAGAACCCAGGCTCAGTCGGGGGCCAGTTCTCCCCTGGCCAATGAGTGAACAGTGTATGATTATGATTCAGGAGCATTACAGGTCAGAAGTCAGAATGAATCAGAGAATTTGTGTTGACAAAGTGATGACAAAGCTGAATTTTCAACAGTCATTACTCTCAGTCCTCACTGTCACATGATCCTTCAGAAATCGTTCCAATATGCTGATTTGCTGCTAAAGAAACATTTATTATTATCATCAATGTCGAAAACAGTTTTTGCTGCTTCAGATTTCGGAAACAATGATACAATTGAAACACTTGTGGTAAGATAAAAAAGAGAGAGAAATTAATACTTTATTTATCAAGGACGCATTAAATTGATCAAGTGACAGTGAACACATTTATAATGTTACAAAATATTTTTTATTTAATACATGCTTTAATAAATGTAATAAATACATGTAATACAGCAAATAATTGCTGTTAATTGAACTTTCTGTTCATCAAAAAAAGTATCACCATTTTCACAAAAATGTTACGCAGCACAACTACTTAAAAAAATTGATAATACTAATAACAATAATAATAATGATGATGTTACCTGAGCAGCAAGTCATATTACAATGATTTCTGAAAGATCTTGTGACACTGAAGACTGGAGTAATGATGCAGCTTTGCCATCACAGGAATAAATGGCATTTTAAAATATATTAAAGGGGTGGTATAATGGCCTTTTCACAAAATGTAAAATAAGTCTTTGATGGCCCCAGAGTGAGTATGTGAAGTTTTAGCTCAAAATACCCCACAGATATTTTTATATAGCATGTTAAAGTTGTCACTTTTTGAGGGTGAGCAAAAATGCACCGTTGTTGTGTCTGTCCCTTTTAATGCAGAAAAGATGCTGTTAGCGAAAGAAACCGAAAATTCTCGGGACAGCAGCATGTGTCCAAATTTTTATCTTAACCATTCTATTTAATCAGAAACGATCTGAAAACAGGGCTTTAAGTGTAAAATACCAAAATTTTCCTTTAATGATCTATAAATCGTGTTCTGGGGGTCCGTTTTATGTAAATTGTAGGATTGGTGATGTCACTAACCCGAGAGGAATGTCGTGTAGTCCCTACCAGCCGTTTGTTGTAGTCCTTAAAAAGCAATTTCTTTAAAATAAAATATCTCCCTTTGCTTCTTACTCAAACAGCAACATTACACACTAACTAAAGTTATAAAAGTGAAATCATATTCAACCACCCCTTTAAAATAGAAAACAGTTATTTTAATTGTAATAATATTTCACAATAATACTGTTTTTGTATTTTTGATTAAATAAATGCAGCCTTGGTAAGCATAAGACAATTCTTTCAAAAACATTTAAAAAATGGCAATGTTTCAAAACTTTTGACAGGTACTGAATTTATTATTAGATCTTGTTAAACAAGATCACGTGGCATTCTCTACAGTTGTAGTAAAAAGTTGAAGACTCCTAGGCAACTTCTAGGCAGTACTGGTCTGAAACAAATATTACACAAAGGGGTGAACTATTAATTTACAGTTCATGGAGTCAGCAAACACTCACCTTTTCCTGTGCTTTCGTACAAATTTGTATGTCTTGTCTTTCATGGGCTAAGGTTTCGGCCAATAAAGAAAACTGCAAAAGGACAAAAAGTACTTAAAACATTACACAAACTAATGTACAGGGCCAACACAATTTAAATCAAAGCACTAAATTAGTGAAAATTAAACAACAGTGGTTTTTGCAATTGTATATACCTTATATGAAGTCACAGAACTTTAGCTGAAAATATGTATTAATATTTCATACTCTGTGTATTTAAAGGGCACCTATTATGCAAAATTCACTTTTACATGGTGTTTGAACATAAATGTGTGTTGGCAGTGTGTGTACACAACCACCCTATAATGATAAAAATCCAACCAGTGTTTTTTTTTTCAATCCCCATAAATCATAAGCACTGTCTCAGAATCAATGCAATGTGACGTAGAATTGCACAAGCCCTGCCCACGACTGTTGATTGATTGACACTGCAGTTTGAGCATAGACCTGCCCTGAGTGAGCTGGACACAGTCCACCATTGTTTAGACGCTGGAGCAGCTGTAGAATGTCTCCGAAAGCGATCGAGGTGTTTTGTTTTTTTGGATGTTAGAATAAACATATCAGTCTTCATTTACTCTCATTGTTACTCGAGGATTGATCAGTACAACTGCTCTCGTGATCCAGCTTATAGTCTCCGGAGCGACAGGACTAACGTTACTGATCACCGCAGAAATGAAAGTGAGAGCTGTTGAGAATAGATGTTGATGCCGTTGAAATACTGCAGCAGAGCGATGACATCTCAGATCATTATCTAGTCTCATGTAAATTACATTTAGCCAAGGCTGCAAAGCCGACTCCGTGTTATAAATATGTCAGACCTATAACTTCTGCCACTAAAGATTGCTTTCGTTAAAGTCACAAATGATTTGCTCTTATCATCCGATCGTGGTTGTAACTCTCTATTAGTATTACTTGATCTTAGTGCTGCATTTGACACCATTGACCAAAACATCCTTTTAAATAGACTCGAACATTATGTTGGCATTAGTGGAATTGCACTAGCATGGTTTAAATTATACTTATCTGACCGTTATCAGTTTGTAGCAGTAAATGAAGAGATGTCTTATCGATCACAAGTTCAGTATGGCGTACCACAAGGCTCAGTACTAGGACCGCTGCTGTTCACTCTGTACATGCTACCATTAGGAGATATCATTAGGAAACTTGGAATTAGCTTTCACTGTTATGCCGCTGATACTCAGCTGAATATTTCTTCAAAACCTAACGAAACCTACCAATTCACAAAATTAACGGAATGCATAGCTGATATAAAAAATTGGATGACTAGTAATTTCCTACTAATAAATTCAGAAAAAACAGAGATTCTAATTATTGGATAAAAAATTTCCACACGTAATAACCTAGAATACTGTCTAACACTTGATGGCTGCTCTGTTAAGTCTTCGTCGTCGGTTAGGAACCTGGGTGTGCTCTTTGATACCAATCTTTCATTTTAAAGTCACGTGTCTAGTATCTGTAAAACCGCATTTTTCCATCTTAAAAATATATCTAAATTACGCCATATGCTCTCATTGACAAATGCAGAACAATTAGTTCATGCGTTCATGACCTCAAGGCTAGATTATTGTAATGCTCTACTGGGTGGTTGCCCTGCACGCTTAACAAACAAACTACAGCTAGTTCAAAATGCAGCAGCTCGAGTTCTTCCCAGAACCAGGAAGTATGACCATATTAGCCCTGTTCTGTCAACACTGCATTGGCTGCCTATTAAACATCGTATACATTTTAAAATATTGCTGATTACTTACAAAGCACTAAATGGTTTAGCTCCGCAGTACTTGAGCGAGCTCTTAACGCATTATAGTCCTTCACGTCTATTGCGATCTCAAAATTCCGGCCAGTTAATAATACCTAGAATTAGGGATGGGGCCGATCCGATCCAGTATTGGTATCGGGGCCGATACCAGCGTAATTCACGTATCGGATTTTCCCGATCCAACCTGCGGAGATATCTGATATCCATGAGCCATGTCTGCGCTTTAACGTTGTCTGCTGAAATAACTCCAAAAGTGATTCCCGTGGGCGAGTCTGCTAGCTGGTTGCAAACTGTGGAATGGATTTCCTGAACGGGGGCGCGGCTCAATGAGACACAGAGTTATGAGACACGTCCCCGACCAGGAAAGCCATTCCGCAGTTTGCAGCCAGCTAGAGCAGGATAGCATTGTGTGTAGCTGTGTGGAAATACTTCACACTGGAAACACCGCAGAGTGCAATGTTTGCAAAGCTGTAACGTTAATGCATAGAGGCGGAAGCTCCCTCGCATCGTACAACACAACGAACGCCATGAAACATTTAAAAAAGCACCACGTAAACGAGCACGCTGATTTTTTTAGCCAGGGGGCAGAAAGACAACGGGAGCCGTCAGGAATCACTTCTGGAGTCATTCATGATAGAGGCTCACTGATGCCCGCAAATTAGTTAAAATCTCTGGAATCTTGAGCGAGCGCGCCCGCAAGACAGAGACTGTGCTCCAAACCGCGTAGCGCGTGCACGGCAGAGAGGGAGAGAGAGCAAGAGACCGCGCGCATGTAATATCATTTTTATTGATAGTGTGTGTGTGTGTAAGTAAGTAAAATATGTTTACAGTTATTGCACTTTCCTAATATTTATTTTCACAGGGTTCCCACACCTTGGTTAACCTCAAACAGAGACAATCTTCACAAACATGTAACGACAAATAACCAATGCTGTTAAATAAAAGCAAGTCCAAAAAGATGCGTCTTCAAGTGTTTTTTAAAAGAAATGACAGAACTCATAGTTCTCAGTGTTAAAGGAAGAGAATTCCAGAGCCTCGGTGCCACAGAACAAAAAGGACGGTCACCTTTACTCTTAAGACGTGTTTTAGGGACAAGTAAAAGGTCCAGACTAGAAGACCGTAAGAGCCGACCCGATGAATGTTTATGCAAAAGATCCTGAATATAGAGAGGTGCCTGACCGTGCAAGGCTCTATAAGTGATAACTAAAATTTTAAACTGCACTCTGAATTCCACTGGGAGCCAATGAAGGTCCTTAAGAACCGGTCTTATATGAGACCACTTACTGGCACCAGTCAAAAGCCTTGCAGCTGCATTTTGTACAACTTGTAGTCGCTTCATAGAAGACTTATTTAAACAAGTATAAAGAACATTGCAATAGTCCAAGCGTGACGAAATGAAGGCATGAACAAGCATCTCCATCTCTTTTCTTGAGACCACCGATCTAATCTGAGCAATGTTCCTAAGATGGAAAAAACATGAGCGAACTACAGACTTTATATGAGTGTTAAAACATATGGCTCATCCAGAACGACACTGAGATTTCTTATCTCACTACAATCTGAAGTGGCTGAAACCCCCAAAACCTGCTTAATCTTAGGTATAATATTGTCAGGAGCAAAGATCAACATTTCAGTTTTATCCTTATTAAGTTGCAAAAGATTGTTTGCCATCCATTTGTTAATGGAGACTAAGCAATCCTGTAGAACTGACAGTTTATCTAGACTATCAGGTCTAAACGAAATTAATAACTGAATGTCATCTGCATATAAATGATAAGATATTGTTTTAAAACTATTAATAATCTGTCCAAGAGGAAGCATATACAAGTTAAACAACAAAGGACCCAGCACAGAACCTTGTGGCACACCACAGGACAAAAATACAGAATCCGACATAAAGGATCCAACAGATACCGAAAACGTCCTATCGGACAGATAAGATGAAAACCAATCCAAAGCCGAACCCGAAATACCTACTAAACAGCGTAATCTATTAATCAGGGTGCAGTGATCCACCGTGTCAAACGCTGCGCTGAGATCTAACATAACCAACACGGAACATTCCCCCGCATCTGTGGCCATCAAAATGTCATTTGATACCCTGAGTAAGGCGGTTTCAGTAGAATGATTTTTGCGAAAGCCTGATTGAAATTTGTCATAAATATTATGAGTCTCCAAAATATCATTCAACTGCATTGCCACAACCTTTTCCAGGATTTTAGAAATTAAGGGCAACTTAGAGATAGGCCTATAGTTGTTCAACGATGTAACATCAAGATTACACTTTTTTAAGAGCGGTTGAACAACAGCGTGTTTAAAACACCTAGGGACCTGGCCCAACTTTAGCGAAAGGTTAACAATTGAGACCATACATGGACCAATGGATGTAATAGTTTCCATGACCACAGATGCAGGCAAAATATCCGCCGGACTTTGAGAAGGTTTCATCGTACAAACTATCTTTATAAGATCATTAAAGGATATTGACTGAAAAGTGCTTAAAATTGAGGGCCGCTCTGTGATAATTACAGAGGGTATAGCTCAGCCTTTCTCAAAGTGGGTGCCGCGGCACACTGGGGTGCCCCCTGACTGTGTCAGGGGTGCCGCCAAAAAATTACGTAGGCTAAAAAAAAAAAAAAAAAAAATCGGACATTTCATATATAAATATATTTGAATTTACATAAATACATTCTTCTTCTTTTTAAACATATGAACGGACACGTAAGTTTATAATATTATAATTGACCCCACAGTGTGAGTTTTTCAAGGCGACCGTTATTTAGAAACCGTCACTTTATTGTTTCCATGGTGACGCGTCACTGCTTGTCACGACACAGCGCAACCACAACACAGTGCTGAATGAATGATGATCTGCTTTTATGTAATTTTTCCTTTTTTATTCTAAATAGTCACACATTTATTAGCTATAGTATGAAACACTGATATTCCGATTGTCAAATATGTGCATGTGGATGTGTTTTGTTGTATAAACACCTTTATAACGATCGCGTTAGTTGAGCTGAATGCGCGATGGGCGGTGCCATGTTAGTCTGTGCCACAGGTCAGAGAACACGTCAATTCATCCACTTCTCCCGAAATACATGAAAGTAAGTGGCTGGTGAACTGGGAGAAGAATAGGGTAAAATGTAAAACTACTTACACAATGTGTATCTGATATGAATAAAACTTGTCGTCTTTTTATAATATAAATGATTATTATTTCCGCTTTCTTAGACATCAGTGTGTATTTTACAAACTCAAAAAATGTTTTTTTAGTACTTATGTGATTCTTAAATGTCTGAAACCTAAAATAAACATTATGTGGTTGAAAACACTGAATAGTTGTGATATATGACAAGCACTGAGCGCGTCTGTCTCTGGCTCAGCGCCAGCCAACGCGCCAAAGCACATTTGAATTTAACCGCGAAAATACATTTGATTTCACAAAGAGCAAGAAACAAGCAACAGCATCATGGATCGTTTTTTAAAAAGAAAAGCCCCACAAGAACCGGAAAGTTTTTACTGTGAAATGGAGCCTCAGCCTACTACTTCCTCCACCAGCTCTGAGTCGGCACCAAAGATCGAAAAGGTTGACAAGGCTAAAAAGAGAACATACAACGACAATTACCTAAAATTTGGTTTCATCAGTACTGGGGATGCAACATGCCCTCTCCCTTTGTGTCTAATATGTGGGATGAAACTGTCAAACCAAGGGATGGTTCCGAGCAAACTTAAAAGACACCTGACCACCAATCATCCATCACTTGCTGACAAGGATCCTGAATATTTTGTTAGAATGAAAAGTCAACAAAGCCGTCAAGAACAAATGATGATTAAATCCGCTAAAGTCTCGGAGAAGGCACTGGAAGCTAGCTACCTTGTAGCTGAAATAGTAGCTAAAACAAAGACGCCTCACACTATTGCAGAAACTGTAATTATGCCAGCATGTACAGCAATAGTGAACAAAATGCTAGGGCCTCAAGCTGCAAAAGAAATTTCAAAGGTCCCGCTGTCGAATTGTACAATAGGGAGGCGAATCAATGACATGTCTGTGGACATTGAAGATGTCGTTTTGGGGAAAATCAAGACAAGTGGACATTTTTCTTTACAACTTGATGAGTCAACGGACGTGAGTGGGCACGCTCAGCTCTTGGCAAATGTTCGGTTTGTGGATGGGGACCGTATTAGAGAGAATTTTTTATTTTGCAAACCGCTGCCAAACAAAACAACAGGAGAAGAAATTTACCGTGTGACAACTGAGTATATTGAAAAGGGAGGATTGAGTTGGAAGAACTGTATTAGTATCTGTACTGATGGTGCAGCTGCAATGACGGGCTGTGCCAAAGGTTTCATTAGCAGGGCCAAACAGCAAAACCCTGACATCCGAACAACCCACTGCTTCCTTCACAGAGAGGCACTTGCTGCAAAGACGCTCCCAAAAGAACTTTCGGACGTGCTTGACAGAGCAGTGGACATTGTTAATTTCATAAAGGCGCGCCCGTTAAAGAGCCGTCTGTTTTCGATTCTGTGCGAGGAAATGGGGGCAGAGCATCAGAGCTTGTTGCTACACACGGCAGTCCGCTGGCTGTCACGGGGGAAGGTTTTGGGCCTATTGTGCGAGTTAAGAGAAGAACTCAGAGTGTTCTTGACAGAAGAAAAATCTGCATATGCAGAGCTGCTCGCAGATGAGCAATGGTGCCTAAAACTCACGTATTTGGCTGACATCTTTAAGCACCTCAATGAGCTGAACATTAAAATGCAAGGCAAAGAAGAAAACCTCCTCTCCTCGTCTGACAAACTGCGTGGCTTCAGATCTAAGCTCACACTCTGGCGTTCCTTTGTGGGACAGGGCAGGCTGGATATGTTTCCCCTGTGCAATGTGCATGTAAACAGCAGTACACTTTCTGATCTCATAACCCAGCATCTGAAATCTCTCGATGAGCGATTTAATCATTATTTTCCATCGGAGTCTTATGCACAGTTTGACTGGGTCCTTGATCCTTGGAGTTCAAGCGCGCTGGAGAGCGCAAAGGACTGGCCACTGCCAACACAGGAGCAACTGATGGAGATCAGGGAAGACCGCACATTGAAAATGAGATTTGGTGACATGGAATTGGACAGGTTTTGGATTTCAGTGAAAAAAGAGTATCCAGTGGCTTCAAGTAGCGCTGTTGCTATTTTGCTACCCTTCTCCACAACTTATCTGTGCGAACTGAGCTTTTCAAGCCTGATGTACATCAAGAACAAGTAAAGGGAGCGACTGAGGACTGTGGACCAGGAGCTCCGTGTCTGCCTCTCATCCATCCCTGCCAGGATAGGGCGGCTGTGTGCGTCGCACCAGGCTCACGTCTCTCATTGATTGTGGTCACCCCCACCCCCAGCTTGTGTGAGCGCGTATGCGCGCTGCATGCGCGCATCTTTCTCCCTTTCTCGTTGCGGATTATTGTTTGTGTGTGTGGGTGTGTGGGTGTGTGTGCATGCACATATGGCACGGATGAAAACAAGCACTATATGGAAAAACATTCCTGCTTATCTCTTGTGCATTTTTTAACATGCATCTTTTTCTTATCGTATTGTATCTGATTTTATTTATTTTTGTCATGTCTGCCCCTTTTTATTTTATTTTAACTGCATCCAGCACTTAATTTTAGTTCTCCTGGTCTGGATTTGTTGTTGAGTTCTTGTATTGGGCGGTCTACCTCTTACGGTTTTATGGCATTTGTGTCTCTGATTAATTATTTTGTGAATTACTTTGCAAACCTGTGTTTTTAAAGGTGCTATAAAGTTGTTATTATTATTGTTATTTACAGTTCGTATTATGCTCTGTTCATCACTGTCCTGTCTAAATAAACAGGATATTTGCATTTACATTTGGGTTATGCAGTGTTTTTAAATGATATTTTACACTGGGGTCGGGGTGCCTTGAGATTTTATGCACTTTTGAAAGGTGCCCTGACTGAAAAAAAGTTTGAGAAAGGCTGGTATAGCTGATGGTAAAATGCTAGCCCTAACAGCCATAACCTTACCCACAAAATGAGACAAAAAATTATTACAATCATCATTTGAAAAAACAGGTACCAGGAGACACAAGACAGTTAATAGTGTCAAACAAAGTCTTAGGATTCCTTTTACAAGATAAAATCAGATTTTTAAAATACAGCGCTCTGGCCACCTTGATCATCTCATTTAAATCGGACAGTAACTCTTTAAAATACAGACGATGAACATGGAGCCGCGTAGATTTCCACAAGAGCTCAGTCTTCCGACACACACGTCTGAGACTGCGAATGGCATCATTTATCCATGGAGAAGTATTAACCACGGGAATATGCCGAATCCTAAATGGAGCCAATTTATCCAGTAACAAAGTGCAGTGATCATTAAATGACTGTACAGAACTGTCAATGTCATTTAAGATAATAACCGAATTGGAATCAAAAGAGGTCGAGAAATTGTTAACAGCAACTTGGGTAATCATGCGAGAATAAGACACCCGCTTGACCGGCAGTGGTTTTTCATTACACGCAAGATTAAATAAAACACATTTATGATCACTAACATGAACATCCTCTGTACACACATCGTCAATATTTAAACCATGAGAAAACACTAAATCAAGCAAGTGACCTTTATCATGTGTAGAACCAGAGACATGTTGAACAAAATTAAAAGTATCCATTAAAGTTAAAAAATTTAAAACAGTATTACATGCAGCATTATCCACATGAATATTAAAATCACCGACAATAATAACTCTATTCAACTTAATGATAGAGGATAAAAAGTCAGTAAAATCACTTATAAAATGACCCAAAATCCCAGGAGGCCGATAAACAAGAATACAATAAAAAGAATTTGATCGACCAACCTTAGACATCTGTAATTCAAAGGACGGGTACGTGTTGGAGTTCATCAACTGACAAATAAAATGATTTTTATAAACAACAGCAAGTCCACCTCCGCGGCCCACGAACCTTGGTGTGCTGATAAATGAACATTCCGCAGGACAGAGTTCAATCAAGTGGGAAAACTCCATACTCCGTTGCCATGTCTCCGTCAACAACATAAAGTCCAAATTTTTATAAGTAAATAGTTCATTGAGCAGGAATGACTTGTTTCTGATTGATCGAGCATTCAACAAAGCCATCTTAAGCGGAGCAGATCTACCACCAGGAGCAGAGACTGAGGTACGCAGCAGCGGCCTCAAGTGCGCGTCACATACACCGTGACCGGCCGAAAAAAGCCTAAAATTCAAGGACCTAACCCTCTGGTCATCTTCATTTAGGGGTCACACTTGGCTCTGTCGCGGTCAAAAGTGACCGAAGCCTTGACATGCAACTTCTTTTTTCCCCCCAGGAAAACCAATGTAATATATTTTTGTTAAATAATATTTTTTGATTATTTAGAATTTTGAAGGGATTTTATGATACTACGCAATATTTATAAAAATTTTATGAGCTATTTTTTTTCCATTTGAACTATATATATAACAAATATAGGCCTATTTTTTATTTTCACATTTCACACTAAAAGTGGAAGCCTTTAAAAAAAAGTTTGAAGTGAGAAAAGTGCCATTTGGAGGCGTTAAAAAAAATAAAAACTTGTTATGTCCTGTAACCAACTGTATAGCTCCCTATATAACGGCTAGGATGGCTTGAGGAGAAGTAAATCATGGGCTAACTTTCATTTTCAAGTGAACTTCTCTTTTAACAAAAGTAGTAGAAAGTAGGTATACGCATAGACGTGTACCATACGCTGTACCCTGACGCGCACCTCCTCAAAAATGTAACTACACGTCGCGACGACGCAGACCGAAAGATCTGTGATTGGTCGGCTTGGTAGCTTTGCGTTTCCTCCTACACGTTTCCGGCGTGTTCTTCTGCACCGCCTGCCATTTTTAAATTCAGAAGTTCCGTAAATTCAGAAATTTCACTAAAATTGATTGTTTTTCCAACTCGATAAGCTCCAGCTCCAACATGATCCGCTCTCTTTCAGTCGCCATTGCTTGTAGTAGCCAAATCAAAACAGCCACGAGGAATCTATACACAGTGGAACATTAAAACCCGCCCCCGCCAACTAGCGTTTCGGCGGTGTAACTGCAGAGCAACGCAGACATAAACGCAGAAGTATAAATGCTCACGACGGCGTCGCCTACGTGCGTAGCCTACGATGTACACCCGACGCAGAAGTATAAATCAGCCTTAACTAACGTAAATCAAGCAAGCTAGTACGTATAGGCCACAAAGTGTTGCCGAAGTAACACATTAGCGGACCGGAGGAAATAATATGGATTTTTTTCCAGAAAACTTCTTGCACAAAATAAATTCAAGCACTTTCAAGGACTTGTATCTATTATGATCGTTTTCAAAAACTTTCCAGGGCCTTGAAATCTTTTTTTCCGATTCACAAACTTTCAAGGATTTCAAGGACCCGTGGGAACCCTGTTTTCAAATATTTTACATTTTAAAAACATGATTTGTTGATTCTACAAGAGCCAGTGTTCTTGATTTGTGCTGTTCAGATGTAGGCTACTGTTTTATTGATAGTGTGTGTGTTAGATGCTTACACTTGCACTTTTCTTATATTTTCAAGACTTATGAAGTTATGAAATGTAGTTATGAAATGTAATAAATATTGAAATGACAATCAATTTGAAATCCTTAGTTGCATATTTGTTTTCAGAATGGGATGTTTCCTGTTAACAGGATTTCCTGTTTTTCTGACCTTATACATACTTCAAGTTGCCTTTTGGAGTTTATTTCAGCATCATATAAAATCAACAAGAATGATAATAATAAAATTAAAGCAAACACAGCTCTGGTATCGGAATAGTATCGGTATTTGGCCGATATCCAAATTCAGGTATCGGGATCGGATCGGAAGTGAAAAAAATGTGGATCGGTGCATCCCTACCTAGAATATCAAAATCGACTGCTGAAACTTTGGAACAGTCTTCCTACCATTGTCCGGGAAGCAGACACACTAGATCAAAGCTAGTCAGTTCAAAGCTAGATTAAAGACAGATCTCTTTGACCTAGCATTCACATAATGCATTATAGACTTCTATAACTCAATGTTAGGCTGCATAGATTAGGTCAGCCGGAACTGGGAACACTTCCCTTAAATCCTGATGTACTCGTTACATCATAAGAAGAGAGGCATCTACGCTAATTTTAGTGTCTTTGTTTATTGCCGGATCCAGGCCGTATCCAGATCTGATAAAGGACCTTCGCCTGAACCTGATGTCAACGCAGTGCTGAAGTGCCAACTAGCCTCTGCTATGGAGGATCCCTTTATCACTCTACAGATAAAACATTGTGGAAAATTTGCGTATCTACCCCGTAGTGATAAAAAAAAATTCTGTATCAAATTTATAGGCAGGACAAGTAGTTTGTTTAGGCTTGGTTTAAAGACAATTACAAACATGCGCACATATATTCAAACGCACATAACTATACAATTAATTCTTGATGCGAACGTGAGCGCCATCAGTGTTTATCACAGGTTCGCGTTTAAAGTCTGTGTAGAGAGAACGGTGTCGTCTTAGCGACCTAATTTAATAACAAATTATCCTTCAAATCAATCAAAATTTAATCAATCAAAACTAACTTTAGCTGGAAAATAACATTATTCAAGAACCGCTATAAAGCCAAAACAATCTGTTACCTTAAATTATACGTTTATCTCTGTAAAGCAGCTTTGAAACAATGATTCTATTACACGGAACGTGAAAATAGAGACACCAGCCACCATAGACACATGTTTGCCGAGAGCCAGAGCGCCTGACATCAAAACAAATTTAAAAGTGCTGGCTAATGCTAAACGTAAATTCTCTAAGATTATTATTCATCTCGGCACTAATGATGTTCGACTCAGCCAGTCGGAGATCACTAAAATTAACGTTAAAGAGGTGTGTGAACTCGCAAGTACGATGTCAAGCACTGTAATCTGCTCTTGCCCCCTTCCTGTTCGCAGGAGTGATGAGATAGTTAGCAGATTGTCATCACTCAATGGCTGGCTGTCTAATTGGTGTCCGCAAAATAATATAGAATTCATAGACAATTGGAAAAGTTTTTGGGGCAGACCTGACCTGTTGAAAAGTGACGGTATTCATCCCTCCTGGGATGGTGCTGCTCTTCTCTCTAGTAATATGGCATAGTCTAAGAGCTCAACCATGACAATCTGGGGCTCAGGTCAGGAAGCAGACAGACTGGCTAAACCGACCGTCTGCTAGCTGTCTAACGTCACCCAGGTCAGATAAATCTCATCACATACTCTTTCACCTAGATATCATCATATAAAGACTGTACCTGTTCCTCGAATTAGGAAATACAAACAATTTCCAAACCCATCTAAGGGTAAAAATGTAATTGATGTTCAACAAATAAAAAACAGATATAATACAAATTAACAAATGATAAAGCTCGGGCTGCTGAATATTCAATCTCTCACTTCAAAAGCACTTATTGTTAATGATATGATTACAGACCATAACCTAGATGTGCTGTGTTTGACAGAACAAGTACATTACTTTAAATGAGTCCACCCCACAAGATTACGGTTATAAACATGAACCTCATATGAAAGGCAAAGGGGGAGGTGTTGCTGTAATTAATAAACTTGCCTTGCCTTAATGATGTTTACTTGAGGGATTACCACGACAGAGTGAAAAAAGATAAATGCTGGCGAACGATAGAATAGGTGCTTCAGCAACCCGGTGAGTACATTTATTTTTAACTACTGGCTAAAAATGTAAAATATTTTACCTCAAGTTCTCTTTGGAGGATTCCATACTGTTCTTTTCGTGGAACATGTTAACTCTCAGGTTCTCTTTCTTTCTGGGGCTTGTCTGATGACAAGACATCCAGCGCAAAATACAATTGCCATTGTTTGTTTACACTCAATCACAACACCCGTCAGTTGATTGTCCTACCTTCTCGATGACATCACACACGTTGTTAAAGACAGCAAGTGATAATTGGTCGGGAAGGAACTTGGTCTGACATATTTTTTGTCCAAGACATGACGAAAATTTAGGAGTCAAAATCGCATAATATGACACTGTCAAAATGAGGTGGACTGTGCCGAAATTGTAGGGTATAATCATGTTGTATGGTTCATAGAACCCAGCGAGATGCGTTTGGCAGAAGTTGCCATGCTGCCAAAATCTGACTTGGAAGAAAGCCATTGGCCTCTGCACTCATATGAAATATGAGGAGAATAAAACTGTTTAGTGGGTTCGTCGAAGGCAGACTGTCCTAATCGGTTCCCTGAAACGAGTGGCAGGTTAAAGACGATTTAAGACAGAACGGCGAAAAGCCTGATCTGGCATAGGGAGCCACATTTTGTGAAATGACTCCCTTGCTGGACCCCCTGCAGTTTGCTGATTGGGTAAATAGGTCTGTGGATGATGCAGTCAACATGACTACACTACATCCTGCAACATCTTGACAGACCTGGGTTTTATGTGAGGAATCTATTTGTGGACTTCAGCTCGGCTACCAAATCACACCTCATAAGACTACAGCGGATAGTCTCGTACTGCTGGGAGACTCGTCGGTACACCCCTTCCCACTCCCACAACTGTACTCATTACAGGGCTCGACAATAAGGACTGTCCGATGACCCAGGGCCAGTGTGAACGATGCTCGGGAAAGTTGACGGAACTGTTACTTGCCTGATCGGCCAGTACTGTAGGGGTGTGCGCTATAGATCATCTATGATATCATAATTGTTGATTTAACAATCTTACATTATCGAGTCCCTCACTTTACAAAAACCAAACAAAAACACACCCATTGAGTGCACGCATATACTACGCGATGTAGATTAGACTAACGCTCTTGCACATTTAGAGAGAATGCTTTTACTGCGTGATTTAGTCTATTAAAATCCATTTAGAATGGCCCCAGATTCAAGATAAGGGGCAACAATGCCCCCGTATGTCTTTTATATTTATATAATTGAATATGGTAAACCAATATTAAACAAAGAGCACCGTTTGTCTCCAAATATCAGCATGATTACAAAAGTGACATTGATTTTATACAACGTACAGTTTAATAAACAAGTTAATGTTAAGTGACTTACATTTTAGACATCAAATCGCCTGTTTCACACTATTGCGCCAACGAAAATAGTTCCAAACAAAAAAAAAGTCCACAGCACTGTTTTGCGTCTCTGAGCAACACATGATGGTGTATCTTTACTGAATTCAGCTTTTTGAACAAATCAGCTGAATCAATGACTCACTCATTAAGACAGTAAAAATGCTTCCTTCCTGGATGAATCAGCCGTTTGAATGAATCGATTGAATCTCAATGACTCACTGATTAACAGTGACTTGCTGCCAACTTCTGGCAGGTTTAATTTCACATTTAAAGTATCTTAAAAATTTTCAAATAACAGTATTTAACATTTTATATATTTTATTTACCAGTATATATATATATTTCAAAACATTATTTATGCATCTTTAACTGCCCTTCACTGATTAACTTTAATAAAGGTTGATCTATAGTGATACATTACATTACAATTTCTGTACCTGAAAATCTCCCATTTAAACCTACATGAAAACCTGAAAAGCACCGTTTATTTCATTTACGTTTGTTCTGTTGCATTTATTTGTGCTATTGCTCGTAATTTGATTATTTGTTCCTATTTTATTACTTACTGTTAATCTAGTAGCTTTAGGTGTCATAACCTTATTTATTATGGTTACATGTATAAAAAAATTACGAAAGCAATACTAGGCTTATTTTATAGGCCCATTTTCTTTTCTTTTACTTTATTATTTTTTTGTTGTGGGGCCAGATAAATTTTGGCAGGTTAAGTAAAAAATGTTACCTCTGGCCCAACCAGGAAAGTAGAAAAAATACTTAGCGTTGAGGCCAGTATCAAGAGTGAGTAAAAGGGCTGACAAATGGCATGCAATGTGATGAACCATGCTAAACGGCTAAATTGGCTAGTGAGTTAATAGTGTTACCCGCAATGGTTGATTTTCACTCACATTTGGCAGATCGGCGGATTTTAATTTCTAACCCTGGTTGCAAAGAAACACTTATTGATACTTTATTAATATTGGTTTCAGTTGATGTGTGTGATGTTTTTGCACATATTGGGTCTAATTCATGAAACATTCGTAAATATACGAGTAAATATGCGAGTGATCTGCGCGTAAAGAGACCTTCCCGAAAACTCTTCTCCTGATTCACAAATATTTCGTAAACGTCAGATGTGATAGTGAAATGTGTGTGTGTGTGTGTGTTAATGAATTCCAATCAGTCGTAAATGGGACGCGTGTGCACGCTCATTCTCAATTACCATAAATCCCGCCCATTAAATCCGACTGACAACTATATATGGGCATCATATTATGACACCAAACGAAGGATTTCAACATGTCTTCTTAAAAGCGAATGAAAAAGAACAATTTCTCATTATCAGATAATATTTTATTATCAGAAGTTCATTCAAAACGCCACATTTTATTTTCAAGCGTACATAGTGGAGTATCAGGTCCTAAAAAAAAAGGAAGCTTGGCAGATATTACAGACGCAGTTACTGGAGTTTCATCTGTTAATCGAACAGTCCCAGAAGTGAAAAGAAAATGGTTCGACATGAAGCTCGACTGCAAAAAAACAAATTAGTTCACTTCGAAAAAATATAGCCCAGCCCTATTGAAAGCAATTAATTATTTGATTAAAGTGTTCCGTTTGCAGATACAATTACTGGCTCTCATAATAAAAGTAAAAAGAAAAACCGAATGCAATTACTATATCATATTTTTTCAAAATGCTGTGTAAATATGTCCCCGATTAAGGTGAATTAAAATGCAGCCTTATTAATGAGCAAAACGTTCGGATGTTAAACGCATATTTACGCGTGGCTGGGAGCAGGTGGAGATTTCTTTCGTACCAACTAACATTTGGAAAATACGAACATTTTAATGAATCCGAACATTTACGCCAGAACCACTTTACACACGATTTACACAAACATTCGTTCTGCTCGTGTTTCATGAATGAGACCCATTGACTTTTATATATGGGGTTATAAACTATAGTGATTTTTATTTATATAATGTGTGTGTACACCCATAGTTCTAAATTAAAGCAGGGCTATGCAGTTTCGGGAATTTCTTCGCTGTTTTCTCAGTTTTTGCTCACAGGTTTCTCTATAGAGCTCCCCCTACAGCTTCGGAATAGATATTTGACAACACTGTCGAAAAACTTGTTGGCGACTCTCAGATACCAGAGGCTAGTAGATCAACGACATCAAAGCAGATGGGACATTCTTTAAAACGTCTTCATTCGGGTTCGAACAGCGTGAGGCAGCGCAATAATGACGCAATAATGACAGAATTTTAGCAGATTTTTTTTGCCGTAAAGCAATTAATTACATCGCGAGACCTGATATTACGCGATAGTTCCTGACGCTGCAGCCGGGCGTTGGAAGGGCGATAGTGGGGTACGAGACGACCACCATTCTACTCGGAAAAAAGTAATACAACCATTGCAATGACTCTGAAGCGGTTCAGTTAAGGTAAAAAAGCTGCATAGTTCACCTTTAAAAGAAAGTTGAGTTCAAAGTACATTTCAATTGCGAAGCATTTAACTCATTAATACTCCAAAATAAAAGTTATTGTGATCTTGAGCAAACTGATTGCTTCTGAAAAGCAAACATTATACTGTCCATTATCAAATAGTGACCTTGTCCAATTTTTCAATTATCAAATAGTGACCGTGTCCAATTTTAAAGTCGACATAAAACAGAAGTTGCATGAGTAGTTTCTTCTCTTTTGAAAAATATAAGACATGAATTGATTTAGCAAATCTGAAATTAATTGGATAATTGTGGTCTGCTACTGATTTCATGGTGCCATTAAAGACAAGCTGAACGCTACACACACACGCACGCACGCACACAATGGGTTACATGGAAGGAGCCCCACATACTGTTTTTACCTGGTCTCTGTAGTAGTTATCCATGGCCTCAATCTCATCTTGGTATTTGCGGTGGTTCTCCTGAAGCAGTTCTTTACTGTATGCACGCTGCTCTCTCAGATGAGCCTTCTGCCATTCCAATCCTTCTTCAAAGATCTGCTTGAGCTTCTGAATAAACACATTTTTTTTCTGTTCATTAAATGATTTGCAGGACAAGTTTTTATAAAATCAAAAACATTTGCATATATTGTGCATTTGTGCGTGTATTTCACTCAATCCAAGATGGCCAGTGTGTGGCAGGCCGCCGCGTCTAAGTGTGTTTGTGTTTTCTTTGCTTTTAATCATTGTTTAATTTCAAACATCTCAACTAGGCTGACCTTCAAAGAGCTGTCTAGCTTTGACTAGAGATATTTATGCATCAGAGGGGATTTCTTTAAGACTGATTTTTTGCTGATGAGAGTGAGACTGCTGCGGCACTTTCTCATTCTTTATTTGAATGGTTCTAAGCCCGCGATGCGGCTTCTTCTGCCCGTGACAAGCACCCGATGTTTAAAGTAAAAAATAAAGCTGCAACATCAAGGCTTAATAGCGTGATGTGATCCGTGCTGTGGCCAGATGAAAAATCAACAGGCCACATGTTAGACAGGAAGCGCTTAATAAATAACTAAGAAAGGATATGAGAACTTCCTGCAGCAACAATCACAACATCAGTGCCAGAGCTTACCATTTTTATTTATTTATTTTTCCTGACTTGCATAATGAGTTATCTAAGTCATGGGATAAACCCCACTCCTTCCTCTAGAGCCCCTCCCTCGGGAGTTTGGCAACAGAGAAATCTATCTCGCTCTTTTGATCAGAAGGATGACCTGAGGGCTGCCACGCCCCTTAACGCCTGGGAGCGGGTTGCTTCATCGTGAGGCTAATGTGTGTGTGCGCCGGCAACACTTTTATGCATCCGGTTATGCCGTCACATGTTACGTCACGACGCAACACCAATCAGGATTGGATTAGTTTAATTCATACTTCAGAGGCGTACGCTTAGGGAGCGTCCCCAAAGAGTCGTTTTCAACGACGTAGTGTCTCGTTCCCTCCTCAGGGAACAAGGGTTACGACTGTAAGACCGAGACGTTTTCAATTGTGACAAGTGTCTTTAACTATGCCAGGAAACAACACCCTGATTGAGTTTATAGATAAAGAGCTAATGGGAAGGTGCTTTCAAGAGCCAGATGAGACCATGATGTGAATGCAATTATCTGTTGTGGAGACACTAACAAAACATTTTATGATGTTAGTTGCCTCAAGTGCAAGGAATTTACACTCATGCAGGTCCTTGGGCATGACAAAGGACCATTATAAGACATGGTGGTGGTTAAGAGTCTGAAGAACAATGGTCAAAGGTTAGTGTAAGGAATTTACATTCATTCTAAATTACAGTCTTAGGAAGCTGTTGAAAATATTATTTGTTTATAGTGAGAGAGAGAGAGAGTGGAGGAAGGAATGATCCTATGTCTGTCTTTCTGTTATTGGTCAGCCAAAGAAAGCTGAAGCAAAGTAATGATAATGAACCAAAACAACACAGCTGACTTTTCCAAAATCAAATGAATAATGAACAGACATGCTTTGAAACTGGTTAAGAGGCCATAAAGAAATTTGATAAAAGCTACAGGAAAATGTAAGGTTAAAAAACTCATTTAAAATTTTAATCTTTTTAGAGAAAAGATACAAATAAGAAATATAAGCAGTTCATAGTCAGATGTGTGTGTGTTTGATGGTGACTGCACTTTATGTCTTGTATGTGTTAGTTTGGGGTACTAATTCCGCCTGAATAGTGTGTATAAATGTGTCATTAATGTTTTATCATTACAGATGGGTGAAGGCGAATGACAAATTTGAGAGAAGTTGCTAATTCTGAATCAATTTCGTCATCAAGCTCTGTCTGGTAGTAATTAATTTTGTAATTTATGATGTGGATTTGAATTACTTTCACATCGGAAAGTATTTGTGTAAATTGGAATTGTGGAGTTGTAGATCGCCGTCCATCGTGGGTTGAAATAAAATAGGTTATAGATTTGACGCCAACAATATTATAAAACTACATTATAAAACTACCAGCCAAACACCTCTCTGCGTCTCACTCCACCTGCAGCTGGACTGTGGCTGGACAACTATTCTTGCAAGAATAAATATATTTTAAGGACAATTTGAATCTTGCTGTCTCTTTCGCTGTGATGCATGTTTGTTTAATTATTGTTTTTGCCACAACAAGAAGATTAAAGACCAATAGTCCAACACCGTGGTACAACGAGCACACTCGGGCCCTTAAGAGAGCAGCCAAAAAAATGGAGCGCAACTGGAAGAAAACAAAACTAGAGGTATTTTGCATTTCATGGAAAGAGAGCTCAATTGCATATAGAGAGGCTGTAAAAGATGCTAGATCTGCTTATTTTTCAACTCTATTAGAAGAAAATAAACAAAACCATAGGTATTTATTTGAAACTGGCTAAACTAACGAAAAATAAAGCTTCAAGCCCAGAAGTTTTCAAGCAGCACACCAGTAATGACCTCTTCACTTATAAGATTGATAATATCAGGAAGAACATTTTAACTATGCAACCGTCTACTACAGTATCGCATCAGGGAGTGCATTGTAGTCTCCCTAAAGAAAATTTTGATTCATTCATTACTATAGGAGAGAAAGAATTTTCTAAATTCGTTAAATCATCAACATGTATGTTAGACCCTATACAGACTAAGCTACTGAAAGAGATGCTTCCAGAGGTCATAGATCCACTTCTTAATATCATTAAATCATCTTTGTCATTAGGATACGTACCAAAAAGTTTTAAGCTGGCTATGATTAAACCGCTTTTAAAAAAAACACAACTTGATCCTATAGAATTAGTCAATTACAGGCTGATCTCGAATCTACCTTTTCTGTCGAAGATACTAGAAAAGGCAGTATCTTCACAACTATGTTCCTTTATAGAAAGAAATTATATCTGCGAGGATTTTCAATCAGGATTTAGACCGTACCATAGTACTGAGACAGCTCTCATTAGACTGAGTGGTTTTCCTGTTGAGTGGAGAGGACGCTGGCGCACTGTTGGCTGCCGCTACTCCATCAGCGTGTTAAATTGTTTATTCTAAGGCGCTGTTGACTGGTTTTATATCGGCTGATATCTGCCATTATGTGGCTTACCTGGATTTTATCTACGGCAAGATTCACTTCTACCTCCTGGACTGCACTATGATAAAATACTCTGCTACGGAACTTTTACAGCTTTGTCATTTTCTGCTCCCTGCCACTGCTGTTTTGGAGAAACAACTGCGATCGCTACAACTTTTCCGACGGCCAAAGTACATTCATCGTGGCTCCCGCCGTAATCTGCATTCAAGCGGAACAGATATAAACACAGTTTGGTCTCAGAGGCGTTTGGATCGTCGCCATTTATCTTCGCCTCATGTAGGCTCTGCTAATCTTTCCTACCTCCAGAAGTCTACTTCATCCAGCTGTGGTGTTAACCTTGACACAATCAGGTTTGCACATCGGAACACTCGCTCTGTTACCAACAAAGCGGCTTCACTTTGCGACATTGTTTTGGACAAAAAAACTGTATTTCTTCTGCCTTTGTGAAACATGGCATCAGCCTAATGACTATCTTAATTTAAATATGTGCTCTGCCTGGCTACACTTTTCTTGACCGGCCGCGCTCCACCGGCCGCGGTGGCGGTCTTGCTGTCATTTATAGATCTGATGTTGCAGTAACTGATGTTTCATTGCCTTGCTTTTCATCATTTGAATGCTTGGCTTTCAAGCTGACTGGTCTCTCATCAGTTCTTGTGTTGAATATCTATCGTCCTCCCAAACTTAACTCTGCATTTTTCAAGTGTTTGACACTTGCCAGCGCACACTGTCCAGTTACTCTTTTAACGGGTGATCTAAATATTCACGTTGACAACTTGGCTTGCAATAATGCTGTGTGCCTCATGGATGCACTAGAATGTTTTAACTTCACTCAGCATGTTGACTTTCCGACACACAAACACGGACATATATTGGATCTGGTCTGCACTTCAGGAATATTTATTGAACAACTTGAGTGTACTGATGTATGTATAAGTGATCACAAGCTCCTCACGTTCAATCTGACTCCTCCTTCTTTGCAGTCTGTGAAAGAACGTGTTATCTGTTTCAGGAAAATCAGTGATATTGATCTTGATCTTCTAAGCCATACTATGGGTGACCTGCCAGTTGCGGCCTCTATTGACCAGTATAATGCTGCTCTTACATCTATTCTGGATGAGTTTGCTCCTCTGAAAAAAACGTGTTGTGTCTTTTAAGAGATCATCTCCTTGGTACACATCTGAGTTGCGCAAATTGAAGGCGTTAGGCAGGCAGTGGGAGCGGAAATATAAAAAATCTGGTCTAACAGTTCATAGATTAATGTTTAATCAGCATCAGATTGAGTATCAAAATGCTCTCAAAGCTGCAAAAGGGGCTTATTACTCTACTATTATTAGTAGCGACATCTCTAATCCTTGTGTTCTGTTTAGAACAGTCAATAACCTACTTAAACCTCCTAGTGACTTTGACGGTTCCACCATTGAGCAGTGTAATGCATTTCTCAATTATTTTTCAACTAAAATTGAGAATATCTATAATGCTATTGCCTGTGAGGATGCTCCTGAGCTTGTTGAGGTGCATCCTCCTAATCTAACTGGTCTCGCCTTTTCAAGCTTCAGTACTGTTGACTTTGATTTTATTTCTAAACTTGTCTTGTCAATGAACTCTACTACTTGCATACTTGATCCACTCCCTACGACTGTTTTAAAAAATTGTCTGTCTGCCATTTTACCTCACATCACTACTATTGTAAATGCCTCACTCATTACAGGGAAAGTCTCTTCTGCTTTAAAAATGGCTGCAGTTACGCCAGTTCCTAAAAAAGCTGGTATCGATATCACTGACGTCAAATTATCGACCCATTTCAAATTTACCTTTCCTGGCTAAAGTGCTTGAGCACTTTAGTATGGTTGTTGGGCAACTCCATACTCATCTCTGTACGAATAGCCTGTTAGAAAGATTTCAATCTGGGTTTAGATCTGGACACAGTACAGAGACTGCTCTGGTCAGGGTTCTGAATGACCTCATTATAGCTGACTCTGGGGCTTGTGGCATTCTGGTCATGCTAGACCTTACTGCTGCATTTGATACCATATGTCACAGTATATTATTGGACAGATTGCACAAGTGGGCCGGTCTGTCTGGAACGGTGTTAAACTGGTTTGAATCTTACATCTCAGGTCGCTCACAATTTGTCTATCTGGGTTCAAACAGATCTCAGACCGCTTCTCTGTGTCAGGGTGTCCCTCAGGGGTCAGTCTTGGGTCCTATTTTATTTAGTGTTTATATGTTGCCTCTTGGGCAGATCATTCAGAAATTTGGCCTGAGCTATCACTGCTATGCAGACGACACCCAGATTTTTATCAGCTCTCAGCCTGATCTTAATTCTTCCTCTTTAAAACTGTCTGACTGTTTGCTGGAAATTAAATTAAAAAAAATTAAAATTTTCTAAAACTAAACTGTTCGAAAACTGAAGTCTTATTAATTGGCACTCCTTTGAATGTCAGTAAATGTAAGGATTTTAGAATCTCAGTAGACAACACCCAATTGTCCCCTTCTAACCAGGTCCGTAACTTGGGTGTGATTTTTGATGCCCAGCTAACTTTTAATTCTCATTTTAAAAACATAACGAAGGTTGCTTTTTTCCATCTGAGGAACATTGCACGTATTAGACCGTTTCTCTCTAGGCCTGATGCAGAGAGGCTTATCCATGCCTTCATCACGTCAAGGCTTGATTATTGTAACTCTCTCTTTGCGGGTTTACCAGCAAACTCTATTAAGAGGTTGCAATATATACAGAACTCTGCCGCACGTGTTTTGACTCACACATCATCACGCCATCACATTACCCCTGTTCTCCAGCAACTGCATTGGCTTCCAGTTCAGTCACGTATTGATTTTAAAGTTCTGATTTTAACTTATAAAGCAGTGCATGGGTTGGCTCCAGATTACATCTGTGATTTGGTTACTCCATCCATTCCTGCTCGCTCTCTCCGCTCTGCTGGCTCTCTCTCTCTGTTTCAGCCTCGTTGTAAATGAAAAACTATGGGGGGAAGGGCCTTTTCCTGTAATGCGCCAAAGTTATGGAATATATTACCTGCGTCTATCAGGGATGCTGCTTCTGTGGATTGTTTTAAGAAACTTCTTAAGACACATCTTTTCAGTCAAGCTTTTAATTTATAAATTGTGTATTTTTTGATACCTATTTTTACGTCAATGTTTGATTGTTTGACTATTTTGTTCTGTATGTTGTAGCGCTTTGAGTATGAGAAAGGCGCATTATAAATAAAATTATTATTATTATTATTATTAGAGTCGCAAATGATTTGCTCTTATCATCCGATCATGGTTGTATCTCTCTATTAGTTTTACTCGATCTTAGTGCTGCATTTGACACTATCGACCACAACATTCATATCTATTCATATTCATTTCATTCAACAATCATCACATATTTATCTGACCGTTATCAGTTTGTAGCAGTAAATGAAGAGATGTCTTATCGATCACAAGTTCAGTATGGCATACCACAAGGCTCAGTACTAGGACCATTGCTGTTCACTCTGTACATGCTACCCTTACCCCTCATTTACACTGCACACGTGTGCGGCGCATCACGGCTCCGATATGGTTTTATTCCGTCCTCCATGCGGTGACAACTCACACCAAGAGCATTTCAGAAGCGAAGCGACTGGATGCGCGAGACCACGTGATTTGCCTGTCCGACGTGTTTTTTCTTGATTTTGGATTTCTACCTTAAAGTCAATGGTTTCTACCAAGGATATATTGGTGTGCAATACAATTGGAAGTCTGTAAAGGGTGTTTATTTTGAAATGGACAGAGTTTTTAACTTTTATTTTGTATTTCCGTTGCGACTTGGACGCACGTCCGTCAAAAATAGACTAGGCGCCTATATTTAGCGAAGCGGCGCGGAGAAATTAACGGAATGCATAGCTGATATAAAAAACTGGATGACTAGCAACTTCCTACTACTTAATTCTGAAAAAAAAAACTGAGATTATAATTATTGGACAAAAAACTTCCTCACGTAATAATCTAGAATACTGTCTAACACTTGATGGCTGCTCTGTCAAGTCTTCTTCGTCGGTTAGGAACCTGGGTGTGCTCTTTGATACCAACCTTTCATTTGTTGATCACGTGTCTAGCATCTGTAAAACCGCATTTTTTCATCTTAAAAATACACCTAAATTGCGTCATATGCTCTCAATGAAAAATGCAGAACAATAAGTTCATGCCATCAAGGCTAGATTATTGTAATGCTATTATGGGTGGTTGCCCTGCATGCATAATAAGCAAATTACAGCTGGTCCAAAATGCAGCAGCTAGAGCCAGGAAGTATGACCATATTAGCCCGGTTCGGTCAACACTGCATTGGCTCCCTATTAAACATTGTATAAATTTTAAAATATGGCTGAGCACTTATAAAGCACAAAATGGTTTAGCTCCCCAGTACTCGGAGCGAGCTCTTAACGCATTATAGTCCTTCACGTCTATTGCGATCTCAAAATTCCGGCCGGTTGGTAATACCTAGAATATCAAAATTGACTGTTGGCGGTAGATCCTTTTCCTATTTAGCACCAAAACTTTGGAACAATCTTCCTAACATTGTCCAGGAAGCAGACACACTCTGTCAGTTCAAAGCTAGACTAAAAACACATCTCTTTGGCCTAGCATACACATAACACATTATAGACTTCTATAATTCAATTTAGGCTGCATAGTTTAAGTCAGCCGGAACCGGGAACACTCACTGATGTACTTGTTACATCATAAGAAAGATGGCGTCTGCAACGCTAATATTAGTCTCTCTGTTTATCCAAGGTTTACCACAGTCCGCCGGACAAACTAAATAAATTTGTTACTGAATTTTATTTATTTATTAATCATACATAATATAAATAATATTAACATTAGCAGCACGGCACGATTCTGAGCAGCCTCCTGAGTCGTCGCTGGGTGCACAGGTGTGTTTTAGCTAGCATCAGTAATAGTAGGTGTGGATTTGGGACTTACTTGCTCTTCTTGTGTCTTTGCTTGCATCAGTTTGGCACGTAGCTGAACGTGATAGATGCTGTAGTATTTTTTAGCACGAGCAAACTGTTGTCGCTGTTCTCTCAGCTTATTCTGAGCAAACTTCTGCTGTTGGATCCTCTCTCTAAACACTCTCTGAAACATAAGATTCAGATTCATTGAGATCTTTTAATTTTGTGTGATTATGTCTTTATGTGTCTTTGTCTGAGTTTGCTCTAACCAGACGACTGTTGTGTTCCTGTTCTTTGCGGATGATCTGCACCAGCATGTCATGTCTTTTCTGAGCTTCTTCCAGCTAAAAAAAAAAAAAAAGTAAACCCATTGGATTCAGTACTGAAATCTGTGGACCTGGGCACACTGATCAGAAGTGGTTAGCCAAGAGTTTAAAATTGCCATTTTATTGTTTCAGAAGGCCTGAAATATAGTGCACAAGTCTATCCATCTATCTATAATATCTATATTACTTTTAGCCAGTTTTATTTTTGATATTATATAGACAGTGCTTTAATTGGCATGCTGCCCGTATTCTGATCATTCTAAATGTAAATGTGCCAATAAAACTACTGAATTTAAATTTAGCAGCCTAATGGGCAATAAAAACTGTGTTTCTGTGTTAGATCTCTCACTTGGTTTAAACGTTTGGGTAGTGTGTGTCTGCTCTGGTTTTTGGAGGAGTTGAGCTGGTCAATCTGTCTGAGCTGTTGTTTCCACATGCGGGACAGTGTGTGAGGAGAGAGCTGCACCTGCGGAAACTCATCCAGCAGAATGGGAAGAAGATTGTTCTCCTTCACTCTCACTAGGTAAAATGTAAAAAACATGTGAAGCAAATTGTTAAAATGTATTCATATAATAAATCAAATCTGATAAGCACAAGGAAGAATAAGTTGATGCTGTTCTGCAGTGCTGTTTATGTTTGTGTGTGATTTGGCATACATGTTTACAAGGATTACTATTTTTTGACCTTGTAATGGTTAATCAAAATGACATAACTCAATCTTATAGTGAAAACTCCATTCTCAAAACTGGTTATGTATGCTGGACTTCTCCAAACATTTAGTCCGCTTAAACTCTTCCCCTCCACAGTCGACTGCAAGCATGCATTCACTTTGTGCGGGAATGAGAAGGGTTAAATGAAAGAGGTTAATTTTCTCCCTGAAATTGTTCCGCCTAAAAGCTTTCAGCTCTGTGATCGTGGTCCAGCTATAAAATTATAAATTCATAAGTTATTGTAAAAAATTTTTTTTTCATTCTAGCTGCATCCAAAATTGCATACTGTATAGTAAGTTCCACATTTGGATTGAAATGCACTTAATTCATGCCATGACGTAAATACTATAATTAAGAGATGACAACCCTGACATTCAACTCAGAGATGTTTCGCATCCTCAGACTACAAATTATGCATTTCTATGCCATAGTGAATCTGCAAAGGTCATGTGGTACAAATGAAGAAAAAAAAAGAAGAAGTGAAAAACCCAAAAGCAGGCCAATATTGCAATGATTATTTTTAATTAATTGAGAGAATCAGAGATCATTATCACAATTAAAATATGATTAATCATGCAGCCCTAGTGTTCACTATACAGGTCTGGTATAAAACATTTTTTTGCAGTGGCCGGGAGCAGGATTACACCACTAAAGCAAGCTATTTTGACTTAATCATTCACAGGATATGAATTGCATATCAAGAATAACATTTCCAGTTGTAAAAATGTGAATTCTTGATATCAACAATGACGTCGCAGAAATATCAATATTTTCTTATTAGTTTAAATTCCTATTTCACATATCATAAATAAAATGTTTACTACTAAGACAGTATTATTTTTAACAATCTGTAATTACCTTATCATAGGTTCGATGCCCTTTTAGGACCGTGTACTTTTTCCTTTTTTAAGCCAAAAATGTGATATGGAAGATGTGGTTTCTTCTTTTTAACAGTGCTTAATAGAATTAGCAGATGCAAGCAAATTTTCCTTATACAAGATGATTATTTTATTAAAAATAATATAAATAATATACAACTTGTTTTTTAATATGTATATATGCTCAATTTAATTTCTAGAGTTTTTGCATCAATATTCATCAATTCCTCTGCCGTCAATAGAATGACTCACATCAAAATGTCTAAAAAGATGACATTCATTAATTTACATTCCAATTCATTAAATATTTATTTTTTTAAATTTATATTTCAACCTAAACAATACCATTTCTAATTGAACTTGCACCCTGCGCTTTAGATCGTTAAAATAGGGCCCCTTGAATAATTACTATAAAGATAACAATATTAGCATCCACACCAGCGGATTATATCGTTCTGTTCATTCTAAGCAGGTGCTTGTCTGCCGCTTTAAAGGGGAACTGAAACAAACTAAATATAATTTGATAACATTTTGGTTATTAAAATTGTAAACAAATTAATTCAAAAATAATATTAAAAACAAACCATATATTAATTTTTCCCCAATACTGAAATTTACATTTGTTGTTATCAGAGCGCAGCCGTATTCGATGACTTCACTGGCATGGTACCACTGTGGGCTACTAGCGTTATGTCAGGCTACTCTACTGCTACTCAGACTGAACTGACTCATTTTAACAGTATGGACAGGGAACTGTACAAGTTAACACTAAAAACAGCATTTAAGTAAGAAATTTAATCATCAAATGAAATAATAAATGTAATTTAGACGAGCATTATGAGGGGGAAATCTGCGTGCATATGGTGACGCAAAATTGTGTGAAATTCGATGTAGTATGCAGTCCAGGTGGCTAGGTGGCAATGTGAAGCACTGAAAGTGAAAGAGCCGCTGACACAGTTTTTCATGTTTAATGCAGTAAAGCTGCTGATTTAACCCTCGGTGCTCTTTGCGTATCGCTCAGACTTATACAAATTTTTGTCAATGAAATTAATGCTATATTTTAGTTTGATAATGTTTTGTTATTTTCCTGTACTGGTGCATACCTGTGACGTAAACGCGTACGCGACGCCTTCACTGTCTAGCAGACTTTTGCGTTTTTACCCTTTAGAAGGGAACGCGATGGTGGAGCGTTTATAAGATTTCCACTCTGGAGGGTGGTTTCACTTTTTTGCGTTTTTAAGCCCCAAAAACGCCGTCGCTGTGTAAACGATCGGCACATCCGATAAAATATTTTTACGTTTTCACCCGCGAGCGTTCTTGTGTAAACAGGGCCTTAGGCTCTCTATAGAGAGCCTAAGTCCCTCCCCTTCCGGTCGACCACCATGGGACCTTATTTCGGAAAAATATTGTATGGTAGTCAATGGCGAGAGACAACAAATATTTTGATCTCGTTTGAATTGTGCCCTGAATTTACACATATGATGTTTGTCAATTTAAAAGATACATTTTAAAGTCAAGAAAGTCGCAGTTTGATGTAAAACTGTTGAGGTATAAGACTGTGAAAATACGTAATTACAAAGACTACAAACCCAGAAGGCGCACATGCGACGTCATACCTTTTCTCTCAATGAATGAAGCTAACTTTACTGAAGCTAACGTCTGTCATTTTTTCTATAGTCTTACATTATAATCCTAACGTTACGCCGTCATGCCTGACTCGTGTTTTGAGCCAGAATACACACATACGAGCAACGGATCTTGTGACGTAGGCTACATAGTGCGAGACGAGAGATGTAGTTCATCGAGCGATTTTCACATACAACTAAACGTTACTCTTCTGTTTTATGACAAACTGCGACTTTCTTGACTTTCATATTTACCTTTTAAATTGACAAACATCATATGTGTAGTTCAGGGGACAGTTCAGACGGAATAAAAAGATAAGTTATCTCCATAGACAGTATATAAACGGTTATCTCTCGCCATTGACTTCCATACATATTTTTTCCGAAATAAGGTCCCATGAGCCGGAAGCGGAGGGGCGGGACTTAGGCTCTCTATAGCGGTGGGAAATATCGGGCTCGGGCAGAGAATCTAAGCTCTAAACAAGACAGAGTGACACGGCGGATAACGCTCATATAATTTTTTTTGACGATGTAGTTAAAGCGGCAGGCGTGTGTTGCTTAAGCCTTGTTTATACTCGACGCGTCCGCACGAGCGCGAAGGTCTAAATATTTTATTTTGTGTACCATTCATAAGTGTCTTCACAAATAAACAGACTCGCTACAGTACACTGATGGTGACAGACAGTGATTAACCTCATTCTTTTGTCTCTATACACAGAGACATTTGCATTGATGGGCGACCATAAAAGCCTCTCATTTTGTGAATAGGAATACATTTGCATTAAGCACCCAGTTTGCACTTGTCTAAAGTAACTACATTTACAAAACATTTAAAGTAACTACATTTTCCTGTTCGCTCTTTCAGAGGAGATTGCTTGGAGATTGCTCGGAGATCGATTGCTCCTGTCTGCCTCGCTGTGACTGCTGCTGCTGTGAGTTTGTTTGCTGCGTCTAAGCCTCGTATTAGCTTCGTATTTCTTTCTGTTTTGAACCATCATTTATTATAAATTCTAGTTGTTTATACTACTAAATACAGCTTACTCAACATCTCAGATTAACCTGACATTGCTAGCTTCCGTTATTGTCAGCACAACACGCTAACTCGCTAGCCTCGCTAACCACCCGTGCGCTCAGTTATTTATTTTTCTCTCGCGCGCCCGCGCCTTTGAGTTCATAAAAGCCCAGGTGAGTAAGAATCAGTCAACAAACACGGTAAGTAATGTCTTCTCCTGTTATTGTCACCAGCACTTCATGTCACATGTTTACCATAGCCTTCTCTGTCGGCAATATAGGATTTATATGTGATAAATGCAAGGAGACAGTCAGGCTGACAGAGAAGATTTCAGAACTAGAGACACGCATCCAAACTTTAATCGAGAATAGTAAGAAGAGTGCTAGAGCTTTAGATACTATTTTGGATGTGCCTAGCCTAGTGAACTCTTTACATGAGTCGGTTCCGGCTGAAGTAGAGCCCGTGCAGCAGGGCAGATGGGTGACAGTGAGGGATCGCTCTAGTCGCGGATCAAAAAAACACTTTTCCGTTCCGATAACAAATCGATTTGCCCCGCTCAGTGAAACACCCACTGAGAATTATTCTGATTGTGCCCTAGTTATTGGCGATTCTATTACACGGAACGTGAAAATAGAGACACCAGCCACCATAGTCACATGTTTGCCGGGAGCCAGAGCGCCTGACATCAAAGCAAATTTGAAAGTGCTGGCTAATGCTAAACGTAAATTCTCTAATGCCTGGTTCAGATTACACGATTTTAGCCCGATTTTGGCACGATTCGTTTGACGTAGGGTGTCGTGGGGATTCGTAAACGACAACGGGCGTCGGGACGCAAGATTTGATCGTTTCATCTCGTATAGTGTGTCATAGTGTGCGACAACCTACGTCGCGTCTGCGATGCCTCACGACATCACGACAAAAAGACTAGCATGTTTGATTTTTTTTCGGTCCTCCACGACGAGAGTGAGTGAGTGAGTGAGCGAGAGAGAGTGTGTGCTAGTGAGTGTGTGTGCTAGGGTGACCACCTGGCTATATCTGTTGCAGCCAGGTCAGACCTGATTTCGCGGGACACGAGGGAGATAACTTACTATTATTATACCAGGTGAATAAATATTGATTTTAAGATGTCTTTATTGCTAATAGGCTTTATAAAAATGTTAGGCTGTGACGGCGCTGACCGGCGCTGTGAACGTCACTAATAATATAAAACTCATTTTAACAGCACGGGTCTATTTAATCTAAGTAATTAAGTGAAAATAATAATCCAATTGCTAAAAAGCACATTTCCAAATAAGCACATAAATTCCACTAGGAAAGAAGACAGATTAAATGCGTTCTTACCGGATTCAGTAGGCTAGACTATATTTTTGTGTCTTTTCCATGCGTGATGGTGAAACTTCGGTGGCATAACGTACACCGCAATCTCCTTTTTTAGGGTCACCTGTAACTGGTTTTAACCATGTATATTTTTTCTCCCATTCCTTATCATACGAACAAAGACGCTTTTTCTTCTCGGGAGCTCCGGATAGATGCATTTTTCTGTTGCAATTGTTGTTTTTTTTCTCTCTCTCTCAGTGTTTGTTATCCCGCTCTGGAACCAATAATAACGGCTGCGCATGTTCAGTATTTTCTTATTAACATTTTTATTGTAGAATTGTAATTTAAAAGGACGATGAAATAAAATGATGCAGACAAAATTAAAATGCGGGACTGCTTATGACTTGCGGGACAAAGCTTCAAACTTCGGGACTTCCTAGTTAGTGTGTGTGTGTGTGTGTGAGAGAGAGTGAGTGAGTGCGTGCGTGTGTGACATATAGGCTAGGCTACTATATGTGCGAGTGAATGTCTGCGTGTGAGACGGCACGCGATGACTGGTCAGAAAGCAACGTGTAGTCTGACATGTTTCTTGTCCACGACACGACAAGATTTTCGAAGTCAAAATCGTGTAATCTGACACAGTGACTATCGTAACAGACAAAAAAAATCGTGTAATCTGAACCAGGCATAAGATTATTATTCACGTCGGCACTAATGATGTTCGACTCCGCCAGTCGGAGATCACCAAAATTAATATTAAAGAGGTGTGTGAACTTGCAAGTACGATGTCAAGCACTGTAATTTGCTCTGGCCCCCTTCCTGTTCGCCGGAGTGATGAGATAGTTAGTAGATTGTGTTCACTCAATGGCTGGCTGTCTGGGTGGTGTCCACGAAATAATATAGAATTCATAGACAATTGGAAAAGTTTTTGGGGCAAACCTGACCTGTTGAAAAGAGATGGTATTCATCCCTCCTGGCAGTGGCGATTCTAGGGGGTGGCCTGGGGTGGCCAGGGCCACCCCTGAAAGCTCATTGGCCACCCCTGTGGCCACCCCAGATCTGATAGGTAGTTGCATGTTCGTCAACACAACAAGAGATGCTGTCAATGATGACAGCTGATCAACTGATTTAGGGCCAGTACAATGTTCAAAAGTTACTTTTTAAAGAAGCACCTTAATCCTTAAAATATTTTTGGTCTGTTGGCATAGGGGTGGAACGGTACATGTATTCGTATTGAACCGAAACGGTTCGGTGCATGAATTTACACGGAGAATACATGGTATAAAAAATAAATAAAACTCACGTGCAAATTAATGAATTTAATGCTGCGGAACTACTGCTAGATACGCGGGTTATTTGTGGAAACCTAATCTGTAGCCCCGCTTTAAACTAGGTTTGTTTATACTTTCGCCTGCCTCCGCAGCGCGAGCCTCCGATGACTGCGCGCGCGCCTCCCCAAATGGACGAGGCATTTACTTCGCGCTCGCCGGTGTACTATTCTTTGAAACGACAGGATGCGACTCGGTGTTCTCTAAACCACCAGGAATCGGCGGCGAGAAGTAGTAAGGTACATTCGTGAATGTTTATTTAAGTACAACACTTTAGTAGACCAAAACCACACTACAAAAGAGTCGTGTAAAGCAGTAAACCAGATTATTCCGTGACATTAGAGAGAAAAAATGCATATGAGAACGTAACCTACAACTAAATTAACGTTACATATTTTCTAAACATTTTTATTTAGTTTTGTGAACCTTTTTATAAAACATGGCCATTTATTTTTGATTAGGCAATCAGCACGTAAATAAGAGATGCTGTAGCCTATTTTCAGTTTTATGGCTGATTGTCTTATTTTGTTTACAAGTTAATGTTAACTAACTTAATGTTAACAAGATAATGTGGGGTACTTATTGTTTACTGTTTACATATTACTTTACACACTTCAGGCTGTTGTAGCTGCTCATGGGACTGTATGACACTAGGTGGTACAGACTGAGACATGCACAATAAAATAAAAATGCCTTCTGCATTTTTGTTTTGCTTTTCCCTCCATTGTACCGAATTCATACCGAACCGTGACTTCTGTGTACCATTCCACCAGTTGGCATCATTGTCTTGTGGTCTTATGGCCTATGTGAAAGCATTTTGTTGCAGGAGAATGAGCAAAAAGCAAGAACTAGCTACCTCTATTGCACTTTGTTACTATTATTAGAATCCTCTATTGTTCATGCGAGTTTCAAGGTTTACATAACATTACTTTATAGTAGATATGGCCACCCCACACTAGCTTTGTGTCCCATCTTGGCCACCCCAGTAAAAATGTCCTGGATACGCCACTGCCTCCTGGGATGGTGCTGCTCTTCTCTCTAGTAATTTGGCTCATAGTCTTAGAGATAAAACATGACAATCTGGGCCTCAGGTCAGGAAGCAGACAGACTGGCTTAACCGACCGTCTGCTAGCGGCCTCACGTCACCAAGGTCAGATAAATCCCATCACATAGAGCCTCTTTCACCTAGATATCATCATATAGAGACTGTGTCTGTTCCCCGAACTTGGAAATCAAAAACACGTTCAAACCCATCTAAGGTTAAAAATTTAATTGATCTTCAACAAATAAAAAATAGATATAATACAAATGAGCAAATGATAAAGCTTGGGTTGCTGAATATTCGATCTCTTACTTCAAAAGCGCTAATAGTTAATGATATGATTACAGATTATAACCTAGATGTGCTGTGTTTAACAGAAACCTGGCTAAAACCAAACGATTACATTGCTTTAAATGAGTCAACCCCACAAGATTACGGTTATAAACATGAACCTCGTCTGAAACGCAAAGGAGGAGGTGTTGCTGTAATTTATAGTAATATTTTCAAAACCACTAAGAAATCTAGTTGTAAATATAATTCTTTTGAAGTGTTGGTGCTTAATGTAAAAATATATAGTGTAAACGATAAATCACGTTTGAAAATTCTGCTGGCTACTGTATACAGGCCACCAGGGCACCATACAGACTTTATCAAAGAATTTGCGGACTTTCTATCAGAATTAGTATTGGCTGCAGATAAAGTACTACTTGTTGGTGACTTTAATATACACATAGATAATGAAAAAGATGCATTGGGATTGGCATTTAAAGACATTATAAACTCAATTGGAGTTAGACAACACGTGTCAGGACCGACTCATTGTCGTAATCATACTCTAGATCTAATACGATCACATGGAATAGATGTTGATGCCGTTGAAATACTGCAACAGAGCGATGACATCTCAGATCACTATCTAGTCTCGTGTAAATTACATTTAGCCAAGGCTGCAAAGCCGACTCCGTGTTATAAATATGTTAGACCGATTACTTCTGCTACTAAAGATGGCTTTATCAATAATCTTCCTAATCAGTTTCATCATCTCAGCATCCCAGATAGCTTAGAAGAACTCGATATTGCAACAGAAACTTTTAACTCTCTCTTTTCCAGCACTTTAGACACAGTTGCTCCGCTGCGCTTAAAGAAGATTAAAGAACATAGTCCAACGCCGTGGCACAACGAGCACACTCAGGCCCTTAAGAGAGCAGCCAGAAAAATGGAGCGCAACTGGAAGAAAACAAAACTAGAGGTGTTTCGGATTTCATGGAAGGAGAGCTCGATTGCTTACAGAGAGGCTTTAAAAGCTGCTAGATCTGCTTATTTTTCAACCCTATTAGAAGAAAATAAACATAATCCTAGGTATTTATTTGAAACAGTGGCTAAACTAACGAAAAAGAAAGCTTCAAGCCCAGAAGCTTCCAAGAAACACAGCAGTAATGACTTTATGAACTTTTCACTTATAAGATCGATAATATCAGGGACAAAATTATAACTATGCAACCGTCTAATACAGTATCGCATCAGGAAGTGCATTGTAGTCTCCCTGAGGGAAAATTTGATTCATTCATTGCTATAGGAGAGGAAGAATTTTGCAAACTCGTTAAATCATCTAAATCCACAACGTGCATGTTAGACCCTATACCGACTAAGCTGCTGAAAGAGATGCTTCCAGATGTCATAGATCCTCTTCTTAATATCATTAATTCATCTTTGTCTCTAGGATACGTACCAAAAACCTTTAAGCTAGCTATGATTAAACCGCTTGTTAAAAAACAGCAACTTGATCCTACAAAACTAGTCAATTACAGGCCGATCTCTAATCTGCCATTTCTGTCAAAGATATTAGAAAAAGCAGTATCCTCACAACTGTGTTCCTTTCTGGAAAGAAATGATATCTGCGAGGATTTTCAGTCCGGATTTAGACCGTACCATAGTACCGAGACAGCTCTCGTTAGAGTCACAAATGATTTGCTCTTATCATCCGATCGTGGTTGTATCTCTCTATTAGTATTACTGGATCTTAGTGCTGCATTTGACACCATTGACCACAACATCCTTTTAAATAGACTCGAACATTATGTTGGCATTAGTGGAATTGCACTAGCATGGTTTAAATCATACTTATCTGACCGTTATCAGTTTGTAGCAGTAAATGAAGAGATGTCTTATCAATCACAAGTTCAGTATGGCGTACCACAAGGCTCAGTACTAGGACTGCTGCTGTTCACTCTGTATATGCTACCATTAGGAGATATCATTAGGAAACATGGAATTAGCTTTCACTGTTATGCCGACGATACTCAGCTGTATATTTCTTCAAAACCTAACGAAACCTACCAATTCACAAAATTAACGGAATGCATAGCTGATATAAAAAATTGGATGACTAGTAATTTCCTACTACTAAATTCAGAAAAAACAGAGATTCTAATTATTGGACAAAAAACTTCCACACGTAATAACCTAGAGTACTGTCTAACACTTGATGGCTGCTCTGTTAAGTCTTCGTCGTCGGTTAGGAACCTGGGTGTGCTCTTTGATACCAATCTTTCATTTGAAAGTCATGTGTCTAGTATCTGTAAAACCGCTTTCTTCCATCTTAAAAATATATCTAAATTACGTCATATGCTCTCAATGAATAATGCAGAACAATTAGTTCATGCGTTTATGACCTCAAGGCTAGATTATTGTAATGCTCTTCTGGGTGGCTGCCCTGCACGCTTAATAAACAAACTACAGCTAGTTCAAAACGCAGCAGCTCGAGTTCTTACTAGAACCAGGCAGTATGACCATATTAGCCCCGTTCTGTCAACACTGCATTGGCTGCCTATTAAACATCGTATAAATTTTAAAATATTGCTGATCACTTACAAAGCACTAAATGGTTTAGCTCCGCAGTACTTGAGCGAGCTCTTAACTTATTATAGTCCTTCACGTCTACTGCGATCTCAAAATTCCGGCCAGTTAATAATACCTAGAATATCAAAATCGACTGCTGGCGGTAGATCCTTTTCCTACTTAGCACCAAAACTTTGGAACAGTCTTCCTACCATTGTCCGGGAAGCAGACACACTCTGTCAGTTCAAATCTAGACTAAAAACACATCTCTTCGGCCTAGCATACACATAACACATTATAGACTTATATAATTAGGCTGCATAGTTTAGAACAGCCGGGACCGGGAACACTTCCCGTAAATCCTGATGTACTTGGTACATCATAATAAGGATGGCGTCTACGCTAATATTAGTCTCTCTGTCTATCCCGAGGTTTACTGCTGTCCACCGGAACCAGGCCGTATCCAGATCTGATGAAGGACCAGCGCCAGGACATGACGACGACGCCGCTGACCTGAAGTGTCAACCAGTCTCTCCTCCTCTCCACTCCGACTTCAACCAACCGGAACTGGACAAATACTCTGATTCATTCTGAACTTCATACACTGTTCACTCATTGGCCAGAGGAGAACTGGCCCCCGACTGAGCCTGGGTTCTCCCAAGGTTTTTTTCTCCATTCTGTCACCTGATGGAGTTTTGGTTCCTTGCCGCTGTTGCCTTACCTTCTGGCTTGCTTAGTTGGGGACATTTAATATTCAACAATATTATAGATCTGCCTTAAAGGTGGATGATGATGAAATTGTTTTTTTTGTATTATTTTCATGTTATCACTGTGAAGCTGCTTTGATACAATCTGTATTGTAAAAAGCGCTATATAAATAAAGATGACTTGACTTGACTTGACAAAATAAGCCTACAACAGCAGAAGTAAGCCCTGTTGGTGAAATTAAAGTTTAAACACTCTTCAATAAGGCTTCAGTAGTTTACTAGTTTACATGCAGTGAAAGTACAATACACCTATTGCATTTATTACTCTTTTTTAATATATGAATTTCAGCAATTAATAATACAAACTTTTTAAAATAAAAACCTATATTTTCATTAACATTGCCAAAAGTAAAAAGGTAACGCATGTTTTGCTGTTAGTTCATGCTACTTACTACAGTAGTCAACATTTGAAGTGGATCTTAAAACTACTTCTTCACTGCTGATTCCTGGTGGTTTAGAGGAGTATTACTCCGAGTCACCCCCTGTCGTTTCACAGAATAGCACAACGGCGAGCGCGTCAAGTATAAACGCCTCGTCCGTTTGGGGAGGTGCGTGCACAGTCAGCAGAGACTCGCGCTCGTGCGGACGCGTCGAGTATAAACAAGGCTTTAGGCGGCCAAAGTGCTGCGGGAAACCCTGTGTACGTTAACATGCCGGACAGTCGGACACCTATTCAGCCTGTTGTTCTGTGTGCTATTGTGTAGCTGAATAACTTGCCTTTCCAGATTAAATGTCTGTTCTTGGTCTTTGATTTTTTAAAATACATTTCTAAATAAATGCGACTTATAGTCCAGTGCGACTTATATATGTTTTTTTCCTCTTCATGACGCATTTTTTGACTGATGCGACTTATACTACGGAGCGACTTATAGTCTGGAAAATAGTCTGATACACATTAGAGGATGGATACCCGACCCGAGCCCGACGGTACCCGCCGGTACCCGACGGGCCGGGCCGGGTTCGGACAGATATTTAGAAATGATGTTCGGGTTCGGGTCGGGCTCGGTCACATCAGCGCGATAAGGCATTGAACATTTTAAATTTAAAACAGCTTATGTAGGTAGCCGATGTGCCTGATGCTTTCACTTGATGCAAACGTTCGTTTTTGTGATTAAAATACATGTAAAATATTACCATAACATCCGTCTTCCTGTGTGCGGACATTTGTTTATGTAGCCGTGACAACGAAACGCGTGCATAATGTGCGCGCGCCTGTGTCAAGAACGCTTGTTGCTCCGCGCACTGATGCGCTCATTCTGTTGACATTTCCGATTGCCTTCCTACAGTTGCTTAATAAAAGCGGGCTTTCCACACAAACAAACGTACAATTGTCATTAGTATGAGAAAAAAATGGGATTTTAACTGTCGGGCTCGGGTCGGGCTCGAACATAAATATCTTTGTGCCTGTCGGGCTCGGGTCGGGTTCGGTTACTGCTCTGTCGGACGCGGGCCGGGCTCGGACTGAAAAAGTCGGCCCGATCCGCACTCTAATACACATACACGATTTCTTACAGATGTTTACATTAACTTAAAGGGGTCATAATGCAATTTTTGTACAAGTTAATATGATTATTTAGGGTCTAAATGAAAAGTTAGTAATATACTTAAATTAAAAATTCTCAATAGTATTGTAAGAAAACACTAATTTTACCTGGTCAAAAACAGCTGTTTTCAGCACGCCATTTAAGTGCATGTGTCTTTAAATGATAATGAGCTTTGCTCACCCCACCCTCTGTTCTGTGGGGCGTTTTGACACAACACACGTGGAGTGTTGCCTTGACAACAGTTGAGGGTATATTTTGGAGAAAGAATGGCAGTTGGAGTCTCTGAGGACACATCTGTGCAACCGTATCATTTGAACCAGTGTCGGACCCCAAAACAAGATGACGGCCCCGAAGAAGTTCGTCAATTAAGGCTTAAACAGGACGTTTCTGAATGGTTGGTTAAAGTAATATCACTTTGATCTATCTTTGTATGTACTGGCAGGGTAGAGTAGTGAGATACAAACGCTATGTATTTACTGATGTATATACGTTAGTTCATTGACAGATTGATGTTACAGCTAATGGTCATGACAAACTTTTTTTCTGTAAATGTAGGCTTGTCAGTGATGAATAAAACTTTACACTCACTTCTTCTGGAGGAGCAGCAGGAACACGAATAGTTGGTGCCGATTCTTTTTCAGGAGCAGCTTTTTAGCAAAACCAGCTTTATACTGACCCTTGTTTATAAAGCAGTCTGGTGAGAAATGATTCGCGCAAACATGAAAGCATAGACGTTGATCGTGGGGAATATTCCCTTCGAAAACAAAACTCAGCGGTTCGGATTTAGGAACATCAAAATGACTGCTGTGTTCGTTATTACACCCAAGAACAGAACACCACAATCGCTTAGACGTCATTCTGCTCCAGCGTATCAACAATGGCGGACTATGATGACAGCTTGCTCAGGGCGGGTCTGTATTAAAACGCTGCTGTCAATTAACAATCGTGGGAGGGGCGTCCGACCGTGTGACGTCACACAGCTCTATTTGAGACAGGGGAAAACATATAAGGAGATAAAATAAAATAAAACACTGGATGGATTTTTATCATTATATGATGGTTGTGTACAGGCACAGCCAACACACATTTCAGTACAATCAACTTGTAAAAGTGCATGTACCATTATATGACCCCTTTAAGACAAAACCAACTGTTTATGTGAACCTTTTGTTTTTTACACTTTAAATGCAATAAAACGATAAAGAGAATGTAGTTTAGTGCACGCGCTGTGACAGCTGGCTGTCTGTGCATTGCATTTAGGTGTTTGCACTCATCAAATTTAAACTGGCAAGGAGCGCCGCCGCGTCTCTCATACACAGTTTGAAAGCGGCTGAAATCACACTAATGCTGCGTTCACACCAAACGCGAATATGCGTCAAAATTCGCGCCTGCCGCGTCTGGTTATTCGCGTGACCACTTTGTGTTCATTCGCGCGTCAAGAGCGGAATTGACGCGCATAAAAAAAAAAGTTTGAAGCGAAATTTACGCGCGTCACGCGCGTCAAGAGGCGAAAGTCAGTTTCGAGACCCGCTGGCGGCCATCTTTTTACAAGATGTCTGATGAGCGATCATTTACCGAGAGAGTCACCGCACTGTATTTACTCTGGAGAGCAGAACAGCGGCGTAGGGATCATCGTCGCCGTATTTGGGTCCACCAGACCCTTCGGAGGCGAACCCAGTTTGGCGAATTTCACCATTTGCTCCAGGAGCTGTGGCTGGATGACGGCCGGTTTCAGCGGTACTTCCGCCTGTCCCGCGCCCAGTTTGATGACCTGCTGTCCCGCATCTGAGCGAGGATCACCCTCCAGGGCTAAAATTATACGTTCCTCCATTTTGAATGAATGACTCTGGGCGGGCCTGCCGCCACAACATCAAGCAGGCTCCTGATTGGTTAACGCGGCGCGAATTTGACGCAGAAGTTCAGATTTTTCAACTCGGGCGGCAGACGTGAATTCGCGTCAAACGCGTGAATGCACAAAAAGCACAATTCGCGCTTAACGCGCGTATCGCGCCAAACGCTCAATTCGCGTCAGCGCCGCGCCAAACACCTCATTCGCGCCGCAAGAACTCCAGACACGCCTAAACGCGCCTTACCATTGACTTAACATTGAAATCACTCGCGCCTGACGCATATTCGCGCTTGGTGTGAACGAGGAGTAACAAGTATCTTGCCGTGTCGTCGATGGATATTGCTTATATTGGATAGCATCCTCGATGTCGGATTAATTTAGGAACTTGAACTACTGTGACGGTGAACATCACGATAACAACTAAGGGGTGAGTGGAACTTGTTTACAGGACCCGCCGGTCACATTTATGCCACAGTCATTTTACAAACAGGTTACCGGTATTCGGTCCTTGATGGCATCGAAGGTGTTATATTTGCTTGTTGAACAGATCACAATTTTTAAACATGCTTTTGAGATACCATTTTGCTGGAGCTGTCAAGGTAGCCTACCATGCCAGTGACGTCACGGACCGTTGAAGTTCAAGATGGCTGCGCCCTAGTAACAAAACAACAAACTAATATCACTGTTTTCCCCCCTTGTAACTACTTCAACAGTTTTAAGTGTCCTACCACAAATAAAAATGATAACAGATCTGTTATATCACCTTTACTTCCTATTTCGTTTCAGTTCCCCTTTAAATCCTCAAGCTCGTTACAGCAGGATGGATTCTGATTGTCAATGCTTTTATCGTTCATCAACTGGATAAAATTGTTCTGAAAGTGATTCCAATGATATCGTTTCTCAGTGCCGTTATTATTGTAGCTGTGGTGTGGACTCCGCTATTCTTTAATATTGAGAACGATTTTTAGAACTATATCTTTATAGTTCCCGTCCTTGGTGTGCCCTTTAGACCTACATATTGTTGCCCTCTTGTTGGTTTGATTGCTTCTATTGTTCTCATTTGTACAGTATGTCGGTTTGGATAAAGATTAGCTCAGGATAAAAAAAATTGTGCCTATGAAGAGTCCTGGTAAACTATACAGTATATGCCAGTTTGTGTGTGTGTGTGTGTGTGTGTGTGTGTGCTCGCTCACTGGTTGATGTCTTACAGGAATGGGTCTCTCTTCTGGCTGTCTGTTGGAGTCTGGTTCGGCGAGAGCAAGATGACTTGATGCAGGATCTGGGGATCTGGGAATACATTCATATAAAAAAATGCATTCATGAAAGAGAAATGCATTCTGATACACAATACAAAATGAAAAAGCATGCTATCAAAACAATTAAAGAAGAAAAGAGTATAAAATAAAAACAGTTACAAAGTAATCAAAGTGACCCTAAAAAAAGTGAGTTTTAATGGAAGATTTAAAAACACTAAGAGATTCTGCATGCCTAATCTCAGAGGGCAGATATTTCCATAGTTTTGGGGCAAATTAAGAGAAATCTCTATCACCCATTAACAATTTGGCGGAACAGTTATAAGTCAAGCTTCAAAAGAGCAGAGATCACTCATTGGAGTGTAGGGGGTAAAGGGCTCTGACAAATATTGAGGAGCCAAAGCATGGAAAGCCTTGCAGGTAAGCATGAGAATTTTAAATTCAATGAATGACAACATGGGGCATAGTCTGTTTCTAAGATGATTTTTTTTTTTAACAGTATTCTGGACATGAGGATAATATGTTAAATTAGCATCAAATATCACTCCCAAATTGAGTTTTGTTTGGAACTTCAGAATAGAGCCATCCACATTTAAGGTAAAATGCTTTCTGTAGGCTGGTGGAGTGGGCCAATGATCATAACCTCAGGCTGCTCACTGTTAAAACAAAGAAAATTGATACATCCATTTCATTCCTCATAAATACCTTGATATAAAGGCCACAGCCACATTATCAGATATCATATTTTAAATATATGCAAATCTGAATGTTCTGGATAAAAATAAAACTTAAGACTGAGTGATCTTAAAAGTTGACCAAGGTGAAAAAAATATAGTAAAGGGCCCAAAATTGACCCTGAGGAACAACTGATTGCACCAAACAAACCTCAGACCTGCATCTACCCATAATAATCTAAGAGGTAGAACTTAAACCATTTTAGTGCAGTATCAGAAACACAGAAGACCGACTGACAAAAAAAATGAAAGACAGCCATTGTCATCACAACACTCACCTGCATATAAGAATAAACAAACAGCACAACACCATATTAGTTGTATTTAACCACGGCGATAAATGGCTAAATAAAAATAACAGTATGCAAAAAGATGCAAGAAAGAAATATCCCAATTACATCTGTTAGAAAAACATTTGTGGACCTTTTGGAATTACCTTGATTTCTCAATTGATTACTCTTAGATTTAAAATATGTAATAAACTATCTGACTAAATTAATAATATACAAATAGTTCTACTTAAATTGTAATCGAAGACACTAAATAATCATTCACAGTGCAGGCAGGAAAAAGTGAACTTAGTAATTTAGCCACTTGTAAGTCCTCCTTTAGCAGGCACAACCTAATGGTGGCAGTAAATTTAGGAGCATCACAGGTAGTCTTGGGCCAGCTTCTTTCTCTTTTTTTTGATAGTGGTTGTTTCCTCATGGTGTCCTTTCTATGAACATCATTCTTGTTCAGTGTTCTTTTGCAAATTCAAACAAAAAGGAGAAAGTCTAATAATTGTGTTCTGCTCAAATTTGCATTTATATCAAAGTTGCTTTCAGGCAAGTCACTGAAATGCCTCTTTGAAATACCTCTCAGGCAGCTAATTTAGTCATGCAAGTACAGCTCCTATCTCTTTGTATGGGGAAACATCAAATTCTCTGAAGCTCTTCAAAAAGCTTACGATTAGATTTCATATTTGAATTCACCAATGAAATCTTACAACAAGTGTCAAATTGTTTCTAAACACTCAAATCATGACAAAAAAACTGGACAGGCCAATGTGGATGTAGAGTCCTACGTGCGTGTCTCAGAACACTGATTGTTTCTATAGCAACCAGAGCTTCTAATGGCAGCTGCAGTGATGCAATGTCTAACCAATTTACCGACCCGCCCCCTTTAGTTACTGTTGCTATGTCCGACAAGTTACGCCGCTCTCACGCCTCACTATGTTCTCACCCAGTGAAAAATACATTGCAGAGAAGAGAGCACACTGACAACGCGCTGACAGACAGGACAGACCAGGTTGATTTTGATATGAAACAAAGTCTCAACTTTCAACTTTTTATTTTTTAAAGAAATCGAAATAATAAATACCGTTTTGTGGCTCTTTAATGTGTCTGACAGATCGCTTGTAGAGCATCAGTTAAAGCTGCTCGTGAACCGATCATCTCTTCCTTCTAGTAAATTTATAGCAGTGGTCACCAAACTCGGCCCTCCTGCAGAGTTTAGCTCCAACCAGGTCCAACACATCTGCCTGAAAGTTTCTAGTATGCCTAGTGAGACCTTGATTAGCTGGTTCAGGTGTGTTTAATTGGGGTTGGAGCTAAACTCTGCAGGACAGCGGCTCTCCAGGACCGAGTTTGGTGACCCCTGATTTATAGCATCAAATAAACATGAATGAAAATAAGAAGGAATGTTGTTTTAACCGCGGAAAGACGTCAGTACACTCTGTTTTTCAAGGTCAAATCCTCCAACGTTAATCTACTTACCCTCCTGACTGCTTTGTCTGACAAAAAATGGTGATGGTGTATTATGATTGGTCAGATCGCCTGTCAATCAAACTCCCTGGGTCAATTGGTGATTGGCTCTTTTATTTAGAAGGTGGGACATAATCATTTCATTGTAATCTGGTAAATGAGAAATAATTGCTGTCTTCTGGTCAACCGCTATAAAGTCAGAACGGGGAATGCGGTTTACTACAGGTTTCAGAAAGAGAATGATCTTAGCGGCAATGAGCCAAATAAGTCGCTGTAGGAATACTTTAATGGATGTGGACCAAATAGTTTAATACGATATAGGCAACGCAAACACAAAGATGGGAAATAAAACGTCATCATGTTTTAAAGAACACTGGCTTAATTAAATGGTGGAAATAACAGATGATGGGAACACCACGGTAACAAAAAACAGAGACATGGCACTAAGGCCGTGTGTCCACCAAAGCGTTTTTAGCCAGCTGAAAACGCTAGGCGCTCTGCTGAAAACGCCTAGCTGCGGGCGCTTGAGAGCGTTTTGGCAGCGCAGTTTTTTTTTTCAGTTGAGACGCATCGTTGCTATGATACAGAATATCTGTTGGTCCGTGTGGTATTAGTCCCGCCCCTCCTCCACTGTGATTGGACGGTTGGCTAAAAAGTGACAGTGATGAGCGCTGCGTTTTACCCAAAGTTGAACATTCAAAGGCGACCTGTAAAAAACGGCGAGAGCTCAGCACTTGAGCGTTAAATATTCGCTCAGCGCCTCCTTACGCTCCTGGCGTTCTAAAAACACGGCGTTTCCATTGAAAAATAAAGCCAGCCGCGTGAAAAAAAACGCTTTGGTGGTCAATTATTGTTGTGTTTTGGGCTGTTCTAATCGGTCACACCAGGAAAAACATTTCTATAGACTGCCAAAAGTTAAGGTTAAGGCACAGCATCAGCTTATCACCCACATGTGTAAATGAAGTAGTTGACTAAAAGTAAAGTAGTTCACTATGGCTACGTTCACACTGTCAGACCTAATCCGATTGGAATCTGATCTAAAGTTATTGATGTCCACACTATGTATCGCAACTGTTCAGATCCGATTTGTGTGTCCATGCAGCTCTTTCGTTTTCCGGAATATCTGCATTGGTTTCTATGGCAATGACGTTGAGTTGACAAGCATACGACAAAAACAACAACCACAACATAAATAGGGTTTTCATTTGCAATAGACATTGTCTTGTTTAAATTTCACAACATGACAATGTGTAGCCGCGCTGGACCACTGCGTCTGAACGAAGCCCATGTCGGGATAAGAAATAGAAGGAAGAATTGTGGGGTCGTCAGTCCATGACAAAGAAGTACAAAGCTTGTACGTATTTTTTACCACATATTAACTTTGGTTTGTCAAAATTTCACACTCTTTCCTGCTTACTAAGTCATTCTCTATATGATTTAGCAGCTTCCATGTGTTTTTTCCATGGTTTAGACATCATAAATGAGTGTAACAATGTGTTCAGTAGTGCATTAACAGTGCAATCCATGCAAAATTTTAAATCAATTTTGCCGGATGCTCCAAACTTTGTTTTCAATAACTGCGACTTAAAGAAGACTCTTACTGATTTGTATCAGTATGTCAATTGCTATACTTGACATGATAAGATTTTAGACCTATGGATCTATCAAGGGAGCAATGAAAGCCATAGCAGACCCTCCTATCAGTTTTTCAGATCATAATGTTGTGCCTCTTCTTCCTGTCTATATATCTGTTACAGAGCCAAGACCAGGGCTCCAAAGAAATTTAACGATTTTAGGCTGGTAGCTCTTACTTCAATAGTTATGAAGTAGTCAAGGAAAATCCAAAGACACATCCTAGACTATTCTTTATTCATTTTCCTCAGCTTATACAATACGGCCCCATTTAGTGGTGGAGAAACGCATTTCTCTTTTTAACTTTGATCTTAAAGTCCCCCTGTAGTCAATAATTGTATCCCTTTTTTACAGCAAAATTACATATTTAAAAACATTTTCCTTAAACAAAATTATTCATGCCTTAAAATATCTTGAATGTAACTCTTGCCTCATTTAGTATACACGGTTCTATGAATATGCAAATTAGCCCCACCTTCACTCACCCACACCAGCTCAGAAATCCACTCGTTGACCTGATTGGTTACAAGGTAGTTTGTGACGTCAGAAACACCAGCGATATTAAACCGCATTTTGGTTCACTGCAGTTTTAAGGAGAAAAAAAACTCAGCAATGGAGTTGATTTATGATTTTGCACATAGACATATACCGTAAACAACATTAACCCTCTGGGGTCGGTGTCTCACTGTTTTTCTTATCAGTGCGAAAGAGACTAAAATAACTCAATCGATTTTTGTCATACAGGCCAGTGTTATACATCATTCAAAAATGTTAAATGTCTTATTTTATTTGTGTACACTCATAATAAAAACAAAATGTTCTGCTCTTCGTAAAATAAAGAAAATAAACATGATGCACGTTCTGCCGTCTCTCTCAGTGTGAAGTTCATTCTGAAACGCAACATAAAAATTAACTGTAACTCAGTGAATACTTGCCACCCACACGTGAGAGTTATGTCTTTACAAAGCTTGGAGTCTTTGTTTTTAAATGATGTAATTCATATTTAAAACAAATATTCTCTGTTTAAGTAACTTGATGAAAACAATTGACAATTGACAAGAACAATTGACATGCAAATCGTCCATGCGCACATGTAAACGCCCTCATCACCTTTAAACAAAGCATGAAGAGAGAAGAGAAACTTCATATTTTTTCTGCTTTTTATTGAGTTTGGAAGACAAGCTGTGAGTTTACACTGGATTTTACCTCAAAAGAAGAAGAACGCGATTTGAAGATACGATTTTTAAAGAAAGACATGTAGGCTTATTCCCATTTCTTATTTCCCATAAACTTCACATTGTACCAGTTGAACTGGTGCCAGACTAAAATGTATGAAATCAATGGAAATATGTTGAAATATGAACTATAGACAGGTAGGCAACCTTTCAATGATAAATAAATATAGCCTATGTACGACACAAGGATTTTGTGTTCGATAATAAAATACAGCATGATATAAAAGTAGGCTAATATGAAATTTATGATGCATAATGTTTAGACAAGCGTTTACTGTTAAATGCTGTGCTCGTTGATATCTGCTCAAACTTGGATAATGTGCCAATAATGTTTCATAGTTTGGAGTGGCTCGATCGCTTCAATAATGTTCTCTACACGCGCTGTGAGTTTGAGTCACTTGCGCTGTGCCTTTGAAAAGCAAAACGCGCCAAACATTAGGCTTCATGTTTTTACTCCAATCTCATTTCATAAAGTCTAAGGAATATATTTATATATATATTTTTCTCTAGTGTAGTGTACTGAAGTGTTCCTTTTTAACCAATTATAGGCTTGTATCTGGTACTGGTATCAGTATCGGTGCATCCCTTTTTATGTCATTAATATTATCCAGAATATACAGAAAAGCAGTTCTAGGCTTATTCTTGGCTGGATAACTCTTAGCAGGTTTAAAAAGCCCTTTTTAAAATGAATGATGAACGCAGTTTTGGATTAAATAAAAGTACAGTCAAGTCAAATAAAACACGTTTTATCTCCTGTATAGTTTGGTAACACTACAATAAGATACCATTTGTAGTGGCTATCCTTTAAGCCTCAGCATAGATGTCATGGTGTTCTCAATGCGTAGCAGAAAATCCTGAAATTGGGCTTGGTTAGAAATAAAAAAAATCTGTGATTACTCACAATAAAAACGTATAAACATTTTATAATGTCATAATTTCACATTTAATCTCCAAATTAATGTAGAAACAACAAAGACAGTATATTTAAAATATTTGTCTAAAAGGTAGGAAATATACAGAAATTTAATAAAGTTATCAAACAATTTGTACTGCATAAATGTTCAATTATACATAGATTAATCCTTATTAAAGTTACAAATGTTATTTTGTCAAGAGCAGTGAGTTTTTCTCTGTTCCCTTTGTTCTTTGATTAACTTTACTGACAGAAAGCTTTATTTGGCTACTGTCCCTTTAAGAGCAGCCGCTGCTGACAGAGACGCGGATCTTACATAAACTCTTCTTTATGTTCATTTAAAACTATTTAACTAATTTAAGAGTGCTCAGTCTGCTCTTATGAGGATACTCGACAAAACTGACATTTTTGCAGAATTGCGTGTGTTAGTTAGGTCAACTTCAAGCCGAAAGAGAACGTACTCGGTTACCTAACGTAACCTCGGTTCTCTCTAGAAGAGGGAACGAGTACTGCGTAATGTAAAATTATGCACCGGGTAAAGTCTCTTTGCTCGAGATACTGAAGCCAAAATTTATCCTTAAATTTGTATACATTGTCAACGCAGTGCAAGTCTAGCCTGCAGGGCTGGAACTTCTAGGTTGTAAAACCTAACAAATGTAGAGGGGGAGGCCCAGCCTGCCGCCGTACAAATGTCACGAATAGAAATCGCACTGGACCAAGCCCACGAAGAGGCCATGCCTCTGGTGGAGTGAGCCCTAACGCCCAAAGGGCATTGCAGGTCTTTTGACGCGTAAGCCGCAGCAATAGCGTCCACTATCCATCTGGATAGGCTGTGTTTTGAGGCGGCGAGACCCTTGGTGCGTCCACCCAACGAAACAAAAAGCTGCTCCGAGCGCCTGAAGGCGGCGAAGCGCGTGACGTAAATTCTCAGCGCTCTGACAGGGCAAAGGAGGTTCGCGTCGACCTCGCTGCCCGATGCCGGCAAAGCTGAGAGTGAAATGATCTGCGCTCTGAACGGGGTGCCGATCGCTTTGGGGACATAGCCATGTCTCGGTTTAAGGACGACTTTAGAGTCATTAGGTCCGAACTCGAGGCACGCAGCGCTAACAGAAAACACGTGTAAGTCACCCACACGTTTAACTGATGCCAGAGCGATCAGAAACGTGGTTTTGAACGTGAGGTACTTCAGATCCACAGAGTGTAACGGTTCAAAGGGATGTGCTTCCAGGGCCTCTAAGACCAAGGAAAGATCCCAGATAGGAACCGAAGGGGGCCGTGGGGGATTCATCCTCCTGGCTCCTCTAAGGAAGCGGATGATGAGCTCATTCCTTCCTATCGCCTGGCCACGCGTCGACTCGCCGAACGCTGCGATGGCCGCGACATATACTTTGAGCAAGGAGGGGGACCTGCCCATGTCCAACAGCTCTTGAAGAAAGCAAAGCACCCACAAAACTCTGCACGTTTGTGGTTCTAGGCCTTTGCCCGTGCACCATTTAGTAAACACAGACCATTTAGACGCATAAAGCTGCCTGGTAGAGGGGGCTCTAGACTGCGCGATCGTGTTCACAACCCCTTCTGGCAAAGCAACGGGTACCCGTTGATTATCCATGCATGCAGAGACCATCGCTCTGGATGAGGATGCCAAATCGACCCGCCAGCTTGGGAAAGGAGGTCTTTCCTCACCGGGATCGGCCATGGGGCTGAGTCTGACAGCCGCACCAACTCCGAGAACCACGTCTGATTCTCCCATCGGGGGGCTATGAGGAGCACCGAATGACGCATTTCCCTGATTCTCTCGATTACCTGTGGTAACATTGAGACCGGAGGGAACGCGTATAACGGGCATCTGGGCCATATTTGGGCCAGAGCGCCCTCGTTCTTCAAAAAGAACCTTGGGCAGTGGGCGTTGTCTTGACGCAAATAGGTCGACTTTTGCCCTGCCAAACCGGTGCCACAATAACTGGACTGACTGAGGGTGCAGGGACCCGGACCCCCGGGGGAACATTGTTCCTGGACAGTCTGTCCGGTCCGTCGTTCATGCGTCCTGGCACATGCGCGGCTCTGAGCGAGCGCAAGTGGTGCTGAGCCCAGACGAGCAGGCGTTCCGCCAGATCGCAGAGGGTCCTGGATCTGACACCGCCCTGGCAGTTCACGTATGATACCACAGACATGTTGTCCGTTCGAACCAGTACGTGGTGGCCCCGCAGAAATGGGAGGAAGTATTTCACAGTGTACTCGACCGCTATCATCTCCAGACAGTTTATATGGAAGAGATTCTCCGTGTCTGACCAGAGGCCAAAGACCGGTCTGCCCTCGAAAATTCCGCCCCAACCTAGGTTGGAGGCGTCCGTCGAGATAACTTTTCGGTACGAGACAGTTCCCATTGTCACTCCCCGCTGATACCAGTCGGTCACTATCCAGGGCTTCAGAGCTGAAACATAGCAGATATGGATCCCCCGCCTCGTCCCCTATGTCGACGGCAGTGAGGGCCAGAATCAAGGATTTTCGTGTGTGCAGTGCTCACTTCAGCGAAGCCGATTACATCCCCAACCAAGGAGTAAAAATAAAAAAACACATTTTAAAGAGTTTTGCTGTACCAGTAGCATGGGTAAGCTATTTACTAAATTTATGATCCCATGTCTAAACTGTACGGTAAACAAGCTGATGTTTAGACTCCAGTGGAAATCACATGAAAAGAAGTCTAATATAAAAACAGTATATAGGGATATAGGTAGGCCTACAATTTGCTGAGAAAACTATTTGATTGAACACACACACAATTGAGTTCATAAAGGTATCTTTATGAACATGTCTGACGTGTTCCGTCTGACGTTGTGCTAAAATTACTTTCATCATCATCTGTTCCGTCTGACATTGTGCTAAAATTGGTTTCATCATCAGAAGTTTCGTAGTCAGACGTTGTCAGCGAGTCAACAGCTGATCGTAACATGCGCACTGTGGTCGTTGACAGCAGCGTGGATTGATAGAAATGGAAAGAAAATAGTGCCGATTAAAACTGAGGTATGAATTTTGTCTGGCGTGTTTTTTGTGATGTAAATTAATCAAGCTTTGAAATAGGGCTGGGCGATAAAACGATAACGATAATTATCGCGATATAATTTTTCTCGATAAAACGATATCAAGAGTTCGATAAATGTTCGATAATGTTTTTGCGCCAAAAGCGGAACGAATCTCATTTGAACCGCGCGTGCCACACGGACCGTTTATCCGCTCGGAAAGTCCAAACGGCAGCGCGAGCGCGAGCTGAGCTCACTCGAGCAGACGCGTTTACTATGATCGGTCTCGGTCACTAGATCCAGTGAGAGCGCTTGAATTCAGCGAGGAACACAAATGTCTCAGTGATTTAAACCAGTTTAAAGGCAGATGAGACCGCGCTGACGAACAGGAGAAGCACTGTGCGCAACGATACAGTCAGAAGGCTTTTCCGTCTAAGTTACACATTCCCATCATTTACCACGGATTTAACGTTACTGTAACGTTAGCCTAGAAACCATGAAATGTGGGATATATATATATATATTGAATTGTATAATATTATTAATGTAGACAATGTATTAAAGGACTAATGGAATATAATTAGTTTTTAATAATGTATTTAGGCTACTGGTTTTCATAAATACCATAGAAACCATGAAGTTACATTTTATCTTTGGTTATCATGATCTAAATGCATGATGCTGGATGACCAATGGTTAATTTTAATAAAACTAAAGAATATTACATTTGACCAAATAAAAATAATGTTGTTACTTTTTTTTAAACAGATGTTACTGTTTTTGTTAATGAACATAAATTGTATAAAGTAAATCTGCATCCTAACTCAAGCTAATACTACTGAAATAATTTGTGAAATGTTCACCTGTTTGGCAAGTGTTTGTCATGATATGTTCTGACAATAAAGAGTAGTTTAAAAACACAACGCTCTGGTTTCTACAGCTTTCATTTAGGAGTACAAATCTGTCTTTTAACTTAAAATAAATAAAGATTTGACATTTATCGATAATTATCGATATCGACTGATATAAAAAAAAATATCGTGATATTTTTTTTGGCCATATCGCCCAGCCCTACTTTGAAACGCAAATCATTTTTTCACGTAAAAACGCACAGTTTTGTGGCCCCGGAAACTAACCAGGACTACTTTCTTGAAAAACTTCCAGCGGCCAGACAGAGTGGGTCAGAGTGTATGCACTATAGTGCTGGTAAGGATTGCATACAACTTCATGTCTTAAATGGCCGAACTAACCCTTTAAGTTTAAACTTTGGCACTATCGCAGCATATAGGTTTGTTACCAGTGGTGATGGCTAAACGTCAACTTTTACCAGCCTCTCCGGAGAAAAAACGGCTGAAGGATCCTGATAACGATGCAATGCGTGTCATGGTGGCCGACGAGCTGAAACTACAGCTTGGCGTCGTGCGAGAATTCCTATTTAAAGATGAATTTCAACCGATCGCAGAAAGAATTGGTTCCCTGGAGAAAGAGATGAGAATGATTAGCAACAACTTTGATAATATTCAGACGGCAGTTCGGAAAGTTAAGCAAGATTCGGCTGCAGTTAAGTTGGTCGTAGATATGCTTCAAGACAAGATGGCGAGGCTGGAAGACAAGAGTCATCAATGCAATATTCGCCTCGTTGGTCTTAAAGAAGGTGAAGAGGGCAGCGACGCTGTGGGCTTCATGCAGACTCAATTATCCCTGTGGATTCCCTCTCTTAAAGATAGACCGCTAGAGATAGAAAGGGCACATCACATTTATGCCGGGGACAGCAACAGAAAGGGCCCGCGAACATTGATCTTCAAATTGCTACGCTTTCAGGACAGGAACGCGATCCTTAAAGGAAATTCTCCACAGGAGTAGCTCGCTTCTTTTCTTCCCCGATTACAGTAACCAAAACGCCATGAAAAGACGCGAGATGAACCAATCTAGGAAAAAACTCACAAAACTTGGCATCCTTCATGATTTATCCTTCTACGATCAAAGTGATGCACCGCGGATCAACCTCTCTTCTCGAAACGCCGGCTGAAGTGGAATCGTATGCTGTCCAGCAACAGGCATTCGCTACGCCTCTGCCCGTATCTGATGACACACCTGCGGGAATGCTAACGAACGCCGACAGCCCGTAATCTCTAGGAACGGAGTTTAAGGTTCTACTAACGCCGCGATCGTGCCGAGCACTTCATTGGTGAACTGTGATGCCGAGTCGGCCTTTGGACTCGAGTAATCGACTGTTATGTTGGCCACGTATCCGGACGAGGTTTCTGTTTTGGCAGGCAGGAGAGTTCGTTCTAACTCTCTGCTTTCTGCCCTCTCATTCGGTTGCTGTTGTTGTTCCTTTAAAGTTTTAGATGCCATCATTTTTCCATGTAAGTCCACAATTGTTTATTTTATATTCAAAGAGAGGTACTTTATTATTAATGATTTTTGGCTCCTAAAGTAGTATCTTGGAATGTTAATGGTTTAAATGGTGCCATTAAGATAACTAAATGCTTAGATTATTTACGTACTAAGCAAGCATCGGTTGTATTAATACAGGAGTCTCATTTGAAAGCTTGTGATGTACAACGTTTTCAGAATACGCACTATAAATTAGTTTCTTTTTCTTCCTCTACTAAGGCTACGTTTACACGTGGCCGGTTATTTTAATAAACGGACATTTCACCCTCACCGTTTTCAGAAAAGTGTTCGTTTACACGAACACGTGTATATGCCATCAAGAGCATGCCAAACCTATAGGTGGCAGTGTAACGAGAAGCTCAAGCCCACATTAGCCAATCAGAATCCCGAAAATATAGGTCACACTTTTGATGCAGTGCAAGTTCTGTCACATACTGTGACGTTGACTGCCTAAAACTCAGTTTTTCTCAGTTTACATGCAAACGTGCAAACAGAGTTTTCCAAAATCTCCACTCTGGCCGGAGTTTTTAGAAAGAATCGTTTTCAGAGGAGAATTCTCCGTTTGCGTGTAAACGAGGGGCACAACCAAAGGGAAATGTCTCAGTTTTTCAAAATAACCATGTACTTGTAAACGGGGCCTAAGAAAACTAAGGGAGTTTTGATATTGGTAGCTCGGCGCCTTCCCTTTTCCATACAGTGTACAAAGAGTGACGTAGAAGGTCGTATTACTTGTATACTCGGTACATGAAGGTCGTATTACTTGTATACTCGGTACATGGTCCAATATTAAATGCGCTTTTGTTTCAGTTTATGCCCCTAATGAACATGATAGTGAGTTTTATCAACAGCTTGTTCGTATGATACTAAGTTTTAGTGACTATTATCTTGTAATAGGCGGACTTCAATGCTGTGGATAATCCCTGATACCCCAAATATCTCATTCTGATCTAACCTCCTCAAAGTTGTTTAATGATTTTATAAAACAGGTCAATGTGTGTGACATATGGCGACTAAACCATGATAGCACCAAGGACTATACATTCTTTTCAGCTCGCCACAAATCATACTCACTCATTGATTATCTGCTTGTATCTCCTGTCTATATTCCATTTATTGACAATGCTGATATATTACCCCTTCTTCTTTCAGATCATTCCCCGGTTACTTTATGTCTTCTCCCATTTTCCGCTCCCTCTAGATGTAAACGTTGGAGATTTAACACATCCTTACTCCATGACCAAAAATGTATATCACAACTGCATACCTCCTTAGTAGAGTTTATTGATTTGAACAACCCACAATCCTTATGGGAGGTGACAAAATGTTTTATTAGAGGGAAATGCATTTCTTTCTCTTCTTTTCGTCAAAAATCTAGAAATTGCCGCATAAATGAGTTGGAGAAACAAATTCAGACGTTGGAACAAGACCTTAAAAACAAGTATTGTCAACGGAAGGAGGAAGAACTTTGTGCAATTAAATATGAGCTAAAAGGATTACTTTTGTACAGAGCTGAATTCATTATGCATCGAACAAGGCAATCTTATTATTTCCACGGTGAGAGACCAAGTAAATTATTAGCATTGCGAATCAAGCAGATGCAATCTAGAGCAATCATACACGCTATAAAGAATGAAGACACTTTATGCACCCAACCCGAAGATATAAATCAGACTTTTAAAACTTACTATGAACAACTACACACTTCGAATTCTTCAAGTTACCAGCAACATACACCATTTCTTCAACAGCTTCATCTTCCTAAAATTGATAAACATCATCAGGAGATGTTAAACTGTCCCTTGTCGCTGGGAGAATTGAAGTTGGCCTTGGACTCCATGCCAAAGAAAAAATCTCCAGGAATTGACGGAATTCCCCCTGAATTAATCTCTGCTATTTGGGATATAGTATCACCACTTATTTTAAACTCATTTAATTTTGCAGTTGAAAACAGAGCCCTACATAGGGACCAAAACACAGCTCTGATAATTCTTTTACTTAAAAAAGGAAAAGATCCTTTAGAATGTGCTAGCTACCTTCCTATTAGTTTAACCCTCTGGGGACCAAAAAACACGCCGGCGCGTTTTCCTCGGTTTTTTTCACATAGCAGCAAAATAGACTTAAAATACTCCCATCATTTTTTGTCATACAGGCTTAAGAAATATGAAAAAATAAACTGTTAAATGTCTTCTTATTTATGGGTTGACTTAAAATCGAAATAAAACATTGTGCTTTTGTAAAATAAAGAAAGTAAACAGGGTGTGCTTTCTGCCTCTCCGTGAACTTTTTTTCTAGTGCACGTCTCTAAACTTAAACAAAACTCAGCGAATACTATTCACTCAGACATGAGCTATATATCTCTATAATCATTTAAGTGTGTAGTTTTAAATTATCTAATTCAAAACTAAAACAAACATTCTCTGTTTATGTATTTATATAAAAAGAGAGAGAGATCAGCCGTTCTCATTATCGTTTTGGCACCTCATTACTCTGCTAATTTGACACGCCCATGGAGAGCGCGCGCTATTCAAACGCAGATGATCTGAAGCAACACATGCAAACCAGTCAACGCCCACAACAGCTGGAAAACACACTGTAGTGAGGAATAATAATATCGTGATAATCCTGTAAAATTTGACCTCAAACGTGCTGGAGTAGCCTAACAACGGATCCAGCTGCAGATCAGTAAGTGCTTTGTTCTAATCGCGATATGAAATGGTGTCTGTAAACCGCAAAAGACTGTTTAAATTTGAATCACGTTTCTGTATTTGAATGAATGAACGGCACAGATGCATGCTGTTGTTGTTGTTGTTGTTGTTGTTGTTGTTTACTACAGCTCGCGCGTGTCTGTGTGTGATTGAATTAACCTTTAGTTTAGCTTTTAGCAAACTATCTATACAATATTGCCTACTGAGATGAGTAAAAATCGTCTTTGTATAAGCAACATATTAAACTGCAAATTAACATTTATGCCCTAATATATATTATAAAAGACAATATGTTACAGACGAAATATGAAAGACAACATTTCGTTTTGGATAGATTATAAAGTTTTTACTGCCACATCAAAACCTAATTTACAAGGTGCAAACAAAATCTTAAAAGGTCAATATAAGCCTTCTCTTTAAATTATTTTTGTGTTTTATTAGTGACAAATTTGGGGAGAGGATAACCTACATATTCCAAAACTTTCTGAAAATACGAATGAGAATTAACTGCACAATTACTAGAAATGTTTACCTTGGATATTATACAATTTGCAAGCATACACAGTTTGTGGAAAAATACACTTTTTTCAAGATGTTTCCAACTCTGAACCAATTCTGTAGATATATATATATATATATATATATATATATATATATATATATATATATGTGTGTGTATGTGTGTTGTCTTTGCATTCTTTTTTGTGGCTCAGTGACACCTGAATGAAAGGCTCATTAGTATGCAGCATTAGCAAGTTTTTTCTCTTCTCAGGTGTCAATTAGGACTTTATTCATGACCTTGTTGGATCATTCACGCCCACCTGCATATTGCCTTTCCAAACAAAAAGTGTCTTACAAAATTTAAATCAATCTATTGTTTAATGTGAACGATTAGCCCGGATGATTTTCAGATCATTTTGAAGTAAAAACTCTAGCCGACAACATCCATTAGTCAAAAGTATTGTGGGAATATGTGAAGTTGGTCGTATGTGGTCTTATATCAGAAAATGTAAGTTTGAGTTTTTTGAATAACCGGGCATAAATAATATTCTCTCAAAAATGCAAACATGTACATACATGTTGCTCACATATAATGATAGCCATGTTCGTGCTAAATAGAGTGTAATTACACCTTTGCCATTAATATGTTTATAAGCAACTGATAAAAATACAAATATCAGGGCATGTCAAAACATCTCAAGGACCCCAAAAACACCTTGGTCCCCAGAGGGTTAATCACCACCGATGCTAAACTTTTCGCCAAAGCTCTAGCTCTTAAACTGAATAAATGCATAGACAGTATCGTTCACTTTGATCAGTCCGGTTTTCTCATAGGCCGATTGGCGTCTGATAATATCAGGCGACTATTACATATCATTCATAGATCCGATTCTTATCCAGCCTCCTCCGCAGTTCTCTCACTGGACGCGGAGAAGGCCTTTGATAGAATTGAATGGAGCTTTCTCTGGGCGGTCCTTGAATACGTAGGGGTCAGACAAGGATTTATTAAAACGGTTAAAACACCCTACAATAGCTGCTCAGCTCGTGTTCTTACGGGATCCTCAATGTCTTTACCCTTTGCTCTTGGTCGGGGCACTCGCCAAGGCTGTCCATTATCGCCTTTGCTTTTTACTTTATCAGTGGAGCCTTTGGCTCAAGCAGTAAGTCAGTCATCAACTATACAACCCATTATCTGTGTAGACACCTCGCACAAAATATCTCTTTATGCAGACGATAACTTGCTGTATGTTTCCAATATTTCTGAGTCTATTCCTGAATGTTTAAATCTTTTTCATTTGTTTGGTACTCTTTCGGGTTACAAAATGAATTGGAATAAATCAGCATTAATGCCCCTTAATGACGCAGCGAATCAGGAATCCAGTAGCTTACCTCCATTGATCCCCATAGTTAAACAGTTTACATATTTGGGCATCATTATATCCCCTTTAGTTCATCTTATCCCTAAATCTAACTATCAAACGCTCCTGAATAAGATCAAGGAAGATTTAGATAGGTGGTCCCCCTTATGTTTAGCTCTTCATGGAAGAATATCTACTATTAAAATGAATGTACTTCCAAGGGTAAATTTTTTGTTCTCTATGTTACCATTAGCACCACCTGATTTTTAAAGAACTCAATACGGCTATTTCTAGATTTATCTGGATTAAGAAAAAAAACAGAATTCGACTTAAAACGATGCAGCGTAAGAAACTTGAAGGAGGTCTTTCATTCCCTGATTTTAAGATATATAATATAGCCTTCCAAACAAGAACAATCCAAACCTGGGTTAATCCTGATTCCCGGGTTCCATGGCGAGACTTAGAAGTGAATATCACCCATCCGGTTAGGCTACAAGATCTACCCTTTGCACCAATCATTGAGTACTCCCTTGAGGTATGGAAAAAGGTTAAGAAAAGTATGGGAGGCCCCTTCTTATATACCAAAAATAACACCATTGTGGCACAATACTTGTCTGTGTACTGGTAGTAAACCTTTTGTCTTTAAAGCTTGACCTGATGCTGGTATTTATACCTTGAAGGACATTTTCTGTAAAAACGGCATCAAATCATTTCAGGAATTAAGCTCAGAATTTTCTTTACCTGGATTTTCTTTTTTTTTTTATATTTGAGACTGAGATCAGCCCTGAAAGCATATGGCGTTCCTTGGACCACTAACATTTTACCACATCCATTGTGGAAATGGCTGGACCCTAATACTTCCTCTAGTGGCTTAGTTTCTAAGATCTATAATTAAATTCTTGTATTGCAATACTCATATATTCCAGCTGTCCACTCCTGGGAAAGGGATGGTTTAGCTAAACCTGACTGGGATGTGGTATGGGCCAGATGTTTCACTGCATCTAAGAACCTGGCTCACCAGATGATTCATTATAAATGTATTAATAGGGCTTATATTACTCCTAGTGTATTATATAGGATGCGGGTTAGATCTGATCCATACTGTCATCTATACAATACATCTACAGTAGGTTCTTATTTGCACATGTTTTGGGAAGGCCCAACGGTGGTTCCTTTTTGGACCTTTGTAAGTACTGTTCTTTTGGAAATCCTACATTTGGATATACCTCAAGACCCACTGCTATTTCTACTTTTAGATGACTCCGCTCTTCAGTTGAATGCTCATCAAAAAAGGACCTTACTGACAGCAAGTACTGCCGCCAAAAAGACTATTTTAAAGCTATGGATAGAGCCATCCATAACAACCACTTTTGTCTGGCTATCTTATTTCAGAGACATTGTATTGATGGAAGGTACCACTGCCAAGATCAATGGCGCAAAGGACAATACTATTCAGAGCTGGACAAAAATCACGGACATTCTGTAAGATAAACTGAGATTTTGACATCTTACATCTCCCTCTCTCTGTAATCTTATTTTTATTTTATTTATATATGGACAGTTTTCATGGCATCTGTCTGTATATAGTTCAGTGAGCTTTGATATGTTTCTGGTATGATAACTTAAAATAAAAATATTAATCACAAAAAAAAAAAAAAAAAAGTTAATGGTATCCATTCTGATTTACAATATTATTCTACTGGTTCACCACAAGGTTGTTGTCTTTCACAGATTGCCAAAGTAGACATGAGAACAGTCATTGTTAAGTATGAGGATGATTCAGTGATTGTGAATTTTCTCCATGAACATGGTCCTGCAGAGCAGGATTTTGCAACATGGTGAGAACAATTTTCTCTTCTGATGAATGTTAAAAAAACAAAGGATATGGTGATTGACTTTAGTTCAGCTCAATCGCCAGTCAAACATACCTGAAAAACCTAACAAAAGTCTAAAGGATTGCTTGAAAAATGCAGCCAGTTATGTTTGATTAGGGATGGAGCTAAACTCTGCAGGACAGTGTCTCTCCAGGACTCGAGTTGCAGATCCCTGCTTTAGGAGGTCTCCACCTTGTCCTTTGATGACAACAATTCACCTTTGACTAAGCCCCGCCCCCCTTAGTTACTGTTGCTACGTCTGTCAAGTTCATATGGGCTCTGGTTTGTTATCAACATGGCTTAGTGACAGCTCTTCCTGCTGAAATTTTATCAAACTTTTATAAAGCAGCAAATAAAGTGTCCGATAGAAGTAGGCAAAAGTGGCTGCAATATGCGTTCGAAGGCTATATTCAAGACATACAGGTGAAACGCAAGCAACAACAAGGCATCCAAATAGAGGCAAAAGCATAATGGTCAGTCAAAAAATTAACCACCGCATATCCTAATCGAGACGGAGGCTGGGACTAACAATATCAACGAGCAACACTGTTCATGCAAAGCTGGATAGGTCTCTATTCACTTCTATAATCGTTATTACAAAGCAAACGGACTACGCGAGTATAAAGTTGTATTTATTAGCAGCGTGTGCTAGCGTATCAACAATTAGGGTAGAGAACCGAAATCATAACCTAAAACAGCATAAACCTGTCTAACTAGTATAACTTCACAGTAAGGTTAAAAGCAAAATTTATCTTAGAGCACACAAAAGTGTGCTTGTTGATCCTTGAGGGGTTTAGCTGACTGAGAGGACGTCCACACAGTTTAATCCAAAAACGACACTTGTCAGGATTTGACTTCAGTTTTGGGAAGGGAAAAAAACGGACACCCCCCTCCAACCTCTCTGGGAAACGCGTATCTGTGTTACAAATGCCCCAGGCACAACGTTTAACCCTATTTTTGATAAAACTACAGGTAATGGCCTGCCGAGACGAAAAATATGAGAAGCCTGTGTTAAAGTCAATGGAGCGCTGTGAAAAAGTGTCGGACCTCTGTGGGAGCTCGTTCTTGGCTGCGCTGTGATTGGTAAATCTACATTAGGACAATAGGACTTAACTGACAGTAGCCTATGCTTTCACTGGCCTTTAAAAGCTTAATTAAATTAATAATAATAATATAATTAAAAATCTAACAACAATCAGTGTAATGACAATTTTATTCTTTGCATGAATTAGCCTAACTGAATACTGTCTGGGTGTACTAAAACTTCAGAATTATATTCGTATAGACCTGCAACAGTGATAAGGCAAAGCTAAGAGTGGTCCAGACCAAATTTACAAAAGTGTGACTTACAGAAGATATACTTAGCGTACGAACGTGTCGGGAATCGTGCCATAACATTAAAAGAGAGGTTAAGGAATAGGTTAAGAACTACTTAGCGATAAGAACGTTTTGGGGATCCGGGCCCTGGACATTTAAAATTGTCTACACTCATAAATACTTGGATGTGGTGATTGACATCAAGTTGAGTTTTCAATCCAATGGTTTGGCTGTTTGTAAAAGGGTTCAACAAAGATTGTTCTTTCTGATGAAATTAAAATCATTTAGAGTTTGTACTACCATGATGATTTTGTTTTACATACAAAATTGTTGAATCTGGGCTCTCATTCTGTGTTGTGGCATGGTATGGCATTTTAAGTTTGTAAGGTCGGAAATAATCCAAGATTATTTCAAAGGAACAAAGACTTTGCTTTTCACTCAGGCATTTTCAGCACAGCAGTGATTTAGGCCTGTAGGCCAGAGGTTTTGGGACAATAGGGAAGTTGTGATCATCTGATTGATTAGTTTTGAATATCTCACACCTGGGTGTTAGTGACATGGTGAGGCTGGCTACGCTGGAGTCAAAGGTGCTCTGCCTTTGGCTCTCTCTTTCTCTTTCTCTCTCTCAGGTAACATTTTACATTTATGCTGGGTACAAATGGTTTAAATTATCATTACATTACATCCATGTTGTAACTGTTTTAAGTGTAAACATAACCTTATTTCACATTGAACTTTTTTAATTCATGGAGTCAGATTAAAACGAGATAATTGCATGTGAGAACGTGTCTTATTTAACCAAAATACTTTGCCATGAGAAAAGACGGAACACGTAAGAAACCTTCCCTGTATTATTGGAAACCCTCATTGGACCAATGAGGCTTACAAGTTTGACTAATAAAAATAGGTTAAGTAACCTTGTGAAGGTAGCAGGGAAAATTATTGGTGTAGATCAGACTGGTCCTACTGAAATATGAGAGTTTCTGCCGAACCTTAGAATTTTTTTCCACCGAACCGAACCCTGAGCTTGCAATATAATACGCGCGCTACAATGGTCGACGTCACGCCGCCATTGATTACAGGAAGGTGTTTACGTAGTGTAACGCGTTGTGTCAGGAAGAAAAATAGGGATACCGGTAGCTCACAGCTAAAGTTATTGCAGAGGCCAGACAAAATCATGGAGGCGATTGGCATCTTACAACTCGCACTTTATTCCCCAATCGAACTCATGTAACTGTCTGTCACACGTTCTACCATCCACAGCATTACTTAAAGGGCACCTATTATGGAATTTTGAAATTTACCTTTCATGTAGTGTGTAACATAGATCTAAGTGAACAAAAACATCCTGCAAAGTTTGAAATATGAAAGTGCACCGTATATAAAGTTATTGTCTTTCAAAAGTGAGAGTCGACTCTGAGTCATTTTTATGAATCGTTAGAAGACCGAAGCTTTTTCTCTGACTAGATGACGTCAACTTGTCAAGTTATTTGAATACGATACGCCCACTTATTGCGCTCCAAGGCAAACTTGAAAACGTCATGGCGACGAGACGCTGTGTTCTGAAGTGAGGCTCAAAAGACACCTTTTTTCATCTGCCCGAGGAGGAGCATTTGAAGACTAAGTGGCTACAATTCATATATACAACTATACCACAGAAGTATAGTCCGAGCCTTGTGCTTTGATCGCGCCATTTTGAAGACGATTGCTTTACCAACTTAAATGCAATCAAACTGGGATTCGCGAGCCGGCTGATATTGAAGGAAGGTTCAATTCCAAGTGTATTTGCATCAGCTTCCTCCTCCGTATCACAACCTGTAAGTGTTATTAATAATTGTTGCTTTTATGTTTTATGTAGCATGCTTAATAATTATTTTGTTTGTTGTGTAAGCACCGTTTAGCTTCTAGGTCTTCAATGACAATTGTATTGAGATATGTGAAGTGTTTGTCTTGTTTTCGGAGTTGTCTTAAAGAATAGAGTAATACCTCGTAGTAACGTAACTGCATTTTTTTTTTAATTTTTTTTTGTAAAAACGTTATGTTTATGCATCGGGCTAACGCAAACAAAGACTGATTGTGCTTTTACAATATGAACTCTGGGCTATGCTCGCTAACATTAAATTCTTTATCTTATTTTTTGTTTTTTTTTTACTACAAAATAAAGCAGTGGACTATAATCATTATTATAACAAAATTGAATTGATAAAAGCATCATTGCACTCCGTGTTAAAAATAAGTATTATCTCTGTAAACACTGCTGGGTCATCTGACCAATCAACGCAGATTAGCGTCGCGCAAAGGAGGGGTTTGAAAAACGAGTCGTTGAACGAATCATTTGGGAGTCGGTGAGCAAATCAGATAAAAATAAATGCATATTATACGACAACAAAAGTGTTTTTTGTCATTGCATGCATGTAAAACTGTTGTTGGGGACTCCCTAAACAACATTAGGAACATTTTAAATGTCATAATAGGTGCCCTTTAATAAAATAAGATAAAAATGAGCATCAAACTCAAATAACCCGCATACAAACCCGGGTATCGAGGCGCATACAATACAATACAGACTGCCGACATTTCAACAGGGAGCACCCAGCTCTAAAAGGGGCCACACCTTATTTCCACTCGTTACAGTAGGTGGACCGTTCGAATGATGTAGGCTGTGAGAAAGTGAAAATGGATGTGAATTTCACATTAGATGTGAAAGATATTAATAAAAATGATGTTAATTCAACAAGCGCACATACCTGTATTTACTTCCTGTTTTCGGTCGAAGTCCACAGTAGTCGATTGTCGAGTGCACGCACGTGATCATAGGTAACTAAGCAACAGTGGAGACTCAGACTGTCAGCTGTCAGCCGAAGACGGTGCTGTGTGGTGTTTTGAGAATATCAGCTCTGATGGATATTTGTAAAAAAAATCATCTTAGTTACCTATGATCACGCGCGTGAACTCGACAGTCGACTACTGTGAACTTCGACCGAAAACAGGAAGTAAATACAGGTATGTGCGCTTGTTGAATTAACATAATTTTTAACATCATAATGCAGTCAGATTCACCGTGTTCACTCTGAAGGAATCACTCAACATGGCTGGGCACTTGTAATGACCCATCAAGGATGTTAAGAGGATAAAAGCAGGTTTAAAACTTGCCCCATTCAAGTCAATAGGGTGCAAATTTTAAAAAGAGGATAACACGGGGTAGGCAACACCGATTTTTGTTGTTGTTCTCTGTATTGACAGCACTCCAAATTTACAAAAAATTTAGCTCAATGTTAAAATTGACCGGAGTTCTCCTTTAAAAGGTACACTGTGTAGTTTAAGTATATTTGGCTCAAATCAATGTCTTTATTCATAAATATGTCCTCATTGGTGTAAAATTACCTCTGCCAATGATGACTTATCAATAAAAATAACCCGCATACATAAGCGAATACCCGCATACGTAACCCGCATACGTAAGCGAAGAATTTCTTATCTTTATTTACATTGGACGGGTCAGTCCAAGAAGGCTTCCATGTCGTTCCGCCATTTTGAAAAACTATAATAGCAGAGAGGGACAAAAAGCACTAGACTACCTTAACGATTTTCCACAATGCGTTTTCGTTTAGAGCCAGCATCACGTGACTGAAACCAGCTAAAACGGACAAGGAGATCAGTGAGAGGTGCTTGTCACTGTCCCAGCTAATTTGAAAGGCTGCACTGCACGGTACTTCATAATGTTGTGTGTAAAGTTGCAGTTTGTTTGAAATAACGAACCTCATCCTCACCCAAAAGAAAACTCGATGAAGTGCTATTGGAAGACATGTTGTCATAGCTTCTTGGTACATAACGGCTACCGTAGTTGCAACACACATTTGAAAAAGCGAGGCGCTAGAGAGCATTATTCGTTTAAATGCAAAATACAATTTCACCGCTAGATGGGAGAAATTTTAAGGGGACCTATTTTGCCCTTTATTACTAGATGTAATATAAGTCTCGGGTGTCCCCACAATGTGTCTGTGAAGCTTCAGCTCAAACTACCCCACAGATCATTTATCATACCATGTTGTCAATGCTCACTTTTGAGTGGAAGCAAAAACATGCTTTTTTGTGTATTTATCTTTAAATGCAAATTAGAGCTGCTGTTCCCCTCCCCCATCCATAATAGCGCTGTGCCTTTACAGCTTGTGCCTCAGTTGCAAAAATTAAAAAAACCTTTTGGTTCCCTTGAGTGTTAAACTAAGTTCTCTTTTGCGTCTTATTGCGCTTAAACAGTCACATACACACAAGGTTATGTTAAAGGGCACCTATTATGACATTTAAAATGTTCCTAATGTTGTTTAGGGAGTCCCCAACAACAGTTTTATGTGCATGCAATGTCCAAAAACACTTTTGTTTTCGTATAATATGCATTTATTTTTACCTGATTTGCTCACCGACTCCCAAATGATTCGTTCAACGACTCATTTTTCCAAACCCCTCCTTTGCGCGACGCTAATCTGCGTTGATTGGTCAGATGACCCAGCAGTGTTTACAGAGATAATACTTATTGTTTAACACGGAGTACAATGATGCTTTTATCAATTAAATCGTGTTATAATAATGATTATAGTCCACTGCTTTGTAGTTTGTAGTAAAAAACTAAAAATAAGATAAAGAATTTAATGTTATGTTAGCGAGCATAGCCCAGAGTTCATATTGTAAAAGCACAATCAGTCTTTGTTTGCATTAGCCCGATGCATAAACATAACGTTTTTACAAAAAAAAAAATGCAGTTACGTTACTACGAGGTATTATTCTATTCTTTAAGACAACTCCGAAAACAACGACAAACACTTCACATCTCAATACAATTGCCATTGAAGACCTAGAAGCTAAACGGTGCTTACACAACAAACAAAATAATAATTAAGTATGCTACATAAAACATAAAAGCAACAATTATTAATAACACTTACAGGTTGTGATACGGAGGAGGAAGCTGATGCAAATACACTTAGAAATGAACCTTCCTTCAATATCAGCCAAGTTTAAATGCATTTAAAAAGCAATCGTCTTCAAAATGGCGCGAACAAAGCACAAGGCTCGGACTATACTTCTGTGGTATAGTTATATGAATTGTATATAGCCACTTAGTCTTCAAATGCTCTCCTCCTTGGGCAGATGAAAAAAGTTTGCTTTTGAGTCGCACTTCAGAACACAGCGTCTCGTCGCCATGATGTTTTCAAGTTTTCCCTGGCCTTGGAGCGCAATTAGTGGGCGTATCGTATTCAAATAACTTGACAAGTTGACCTCATCTAGTCAGAGAAAAAGCTTCGGTCTTCTAACGATTCATAAAAATGACTCAGAGTCGACTCTTACTTTTGAAAGACAATACCTTTATATACGGTGCACTTTCATATTTCAAACTTTGCAGGATGTTTTTGTTCACTTAGATCTATGTTACACACTACATGAAAGGTACATTTCAAAATTCCATAATAGGTGCCCTTTAAAAACAGTCACAGTTCACATAAACACACTCTGTTATGTCGGTGAATGGTAAAAGTAAATAAGATCTGTCTATCCAGTCATGTGAAAAAGAAAAGAACACCCTATTGAATTCCATGGTTTTCTGTATCAGAACATTATAAACAAATCATCTGGTCCTTGGCAGGTCTTAAAATTTAGAAAATAAAACCTCATATGAACACAAATAAAACCTTTATGAACAACAACATGACATATCACACAGTGTCATTTTTTATTTAACAAAAATAAAACCAAAATGGAAAAGTCATGGGTGACAAACTAAGGACACCCTCTGATAAAATTGCTTGTAGAGCCACTTTTAGCAGGAATAACTTGAAGTAAAAAAAATTCTAAATTACTTTATAAGCCTCTCACATTGTTCTTGAGACATTTTGGTCCACTCTTTTTTTACAAAGTTTCTCCAGTTTATTTAGGTTTGTGGGCATTTGTTTATGCACAGCCTTTGCCACAGCATTTCAGGCAGGATGAGGTCTGGATTTTGACTGGGTCATTGCAACACCTTGATCCTTTTCTTTTTCAGCCGTTGTAGTTTTGTTGGTGTTCTTGGGATCATTGTCCTGTTGTATGACCCAATTTTGGCCAAGCTTTAGCTGTCGGACGGATTGCCTTACATTTGACTCTAGAATACTTAGGTATACAGAGGAGTTCATAGTCGACTCAATGACTGTGAGGTGGCCAGGTCCTGTGTCTACAAAACAAGCCAAAATTCATCACCCCTTCACCAGTTCTTTTGTTTTTTACTAAACATGGTGCTTTGCATTATGACCAAACATCTCCACTTCGTCCCCTTGGAATTATAAGGTTCTATCTGACATTTTTGTCAAAATTGAGTTATTCACATATTCTTATTCTGTGACAACTTATTTACATTATGTGATGTTGTTTTTTTAAGTTGTGTATATTTTGGAACTTTTTATTTAGAAAATAAAAAGGTTCTTTCTACACAGTCGAATGGAATGCAAAAACTTTAAAGCTCAATATCTCAAAACCAGTCAGAATGCAGATAGAACCTTATAATTCCAAGGGGACGACTTTGGTCTTGTCGGTCCTGACATTGTTCTAGAAGTCTAATGTTTGTTCAGATGCAACTTTGCAAACCTAAGCTATCCTGCCATGTTCTTTTTAGAGAGAATAGGAATTATCCTGGCACCCCTTCCAATCATGCCATACTTGTCTGGTCTTTTTATAATTGTTCTGTCATGAACTTTAACATTTAATATGTTAACTGAGGCCTGTAGAGTCTGAGGTGTAGTTATTGGGTGTTTTGTGATTTCTCAGAGCATTGCATGGTCTGACTCCTGTGAAGATTGGTGTCTGATTTGAATGTCTTCCACTTGTAAATAATCTTCCTCACTGTAGAGTCATGGACTTCAAAAGGAGTTTGGAAATGGCCTTGTAACCCTTCCCAGATTGATGGTAGCAACAATTGCTTCTCTAAGATCATCGCTGATGTCTTTGGCATTGTTTTAACACACACCTGAATATTCATGACCAGCAAATTACCAAAAATTCTGCTTTTATTGAGGTGATTACACTTTCTGATGATCAATTAATCAAAGGCATTTGATTAGCAGTGCCTGACCGTTACTTACCCTCTTAATTCCTATGTTAACAGTAAAGGTGATGATACACAGGGCAACTTTTTGAGCAATGTTGCCGTCAACGGGCAACCAGATGAGACACAGGGCCCATGACCAGATATAAATTTACTGCCCATTTTCAATGGGAAAGTGCCCAAGCAATCTCTCGGCAAGATTGCCCAGCAACATTGCTCCAAAACGTTGCTGTGTGTATCATCACCTTAAGGGTGTTGTTAGTTTTTCACCCATGGCTTTACCATTTTGGACTAGTTTTGTTAAATAAATAATGACACGGTGTAGTATGTCATGTGTAGTTGTTCATCTGAGGTTTTAACTTATAAATTTTAAGACCTACCAAGGACCAGATGATTTTTTATTATGTCCTGATACGAAAAAACATGGAATTAAATAGGGTTTCCTTTCTTTTTCATATGATATAGCCTATATTGTGTATATACCAAGTTGTATTTGATTTGGCAATGGGTTTGTTTTTATGTATATAGTTATCACTCTATTGCACTGTGGATTGCAGTGTGTTTTTGTAGAGTTGGGCCATCCTTTCTTACAACAACACGGACACTTAAAGGTACTGTATAGTTCACCCAAAAATTACAATTCCGCCAATTTACTCACCCCCAAGTTGTCCCAAACCTGTATGAATTTCTTTCTTCTGCTGAACACAAAACAAGATATTTTGAAGAATGTTGGTAACTTAACAGTTGATAGGCCCCATTGAATTTCTTCAAAACATCGTAACTTTTGGGTGAACTATTCCGTAGTAGCACGTTTCACGAAGCTTGACTTCACAGTACTTTTCCCACCATCCCTAATTGGCTAGTTGCACGCGGCCGCCATGTTGGATTTCCAAACAGCGAGTGTGCGGATAGACACTTCCGGTTTCGCATTACGCCTGGTGCAGGGAGCCGGAGAAAGCCGAAAATGATCTCTTATAGTTGTTTATAGAATCAATTATATCACTTAAAATATGGCAATGACAATTAAATGCACGGATGCATAGTCAGATTAATGAATGAAATACAACTGTTCAGAACAGAAGATTGTATTGGACTCATGCTGCATACTGTAAATATAGAGTTACAACTACGATTAGAGTTGTTAAATAAAATACCCCGTGATCATTCACACGTTTACCTTGTGATAGGCTACAATTTATCTCCATAAATACTAGGGGTGTAACGGTACGCAAAAATCACGGTTCGGTACGTACCTCGGTTTTAAAGTCACGGTTCGGTTCATTTTCGGTACAGTAAGGGAAAGAAATGCAAAACATTAAACTGCTGGTTGTTTACTATAAACTTTTTTTTAACAATTTGTTTACACTTTTTTAAACACACTTTTTAATAAAATATAACGTTAGGCTAATAAATAAAAAGATATAATAAAAAAAAAGAATAAGAAATAAAATACTGCTGCAAAGTTCTCCACTAAATAAAATACTCTCAAACCAATATTGGCCGTGACGCTAGCTAGCGAGAGGCTGGGCTAAAGCGAGCGTGCGTATGTGGTGATCTTTATTTATGCAATATTTACGTCCGAGCCCGACACGAGAGTTAAAATCCAAAAAAATGTTCTCATATTAATGACACATGTACGTTTGTTTGTGTGGAAAGCCCGCTTTTAAAAGAAAGGCATTTGGAAATGTCCACAGATGAGCGCATCAGCACTCTTAACGCAGGCGCGCTTGCACGTGTTTCGTTGTCACAGCAACATAAACAAATTTCCGCACACAGGAAGACAGATGTTATGGTAATATTTTACATGTATTTGAATCACAAAAACGATTAATCAGATTTAATCAGTGCAACGCGGAGACTTCCGACACTTAATATGTTCGTGTGGAAACTCGGAATTGACGTATGTTCCGCACACAAAACTAGCCTAATTTACGTGAAAGATTGCATTCGGTGCACATGTGCACCGTACCGAAAGTCCTGTACCGAAACGGTCCGGTACGAATACATGTACCGTTACACCCCTAATAAATACTATTTTCTCAATTCTGCGCATATATTCTCACTTACAATTGCTCGATCAATATTATCATCACATATTACATAACATTTACATTTTTAACTGTAGGTACCACAAACAATTTAAGTTTGTGCATATTTTACACGTAGTAAAATACTGTATGTGCTGCTTATAAACACCAAACAGCTAATGATTTATGAAACAGTATGCTCTTTACTCATCTTACTTGCACAAAATAAATGCAGTAATAGAAAGCATAGAAACGCACAGGTGAAATACACTGAAGATGATATGCATTTAAAAATTTGGTAGGGTTGAAGTCATCCGTCCGGATCTTCTGCATCCACTCAGCCCGTACCGCAGCGTCAACGGGGAATGCATGAAAGCTGACTTCTTTGTTGTAACGTGACGAAACAGTACATATAACGGCACACAACAATGAAGTGCTGAGGCTGTCACCCTCTTGAATCCTAAAAATACTCATTGTGAAAAATTATCTCTCAGGTAATGGAACTCGGTCGCTGTTGACTCTTGCTCTCTCTGTCAGATCACCGGAAGTTTTCATCAGAAGTACTGGCCCGCACACTCAGGGTTCGAACGTCAACGGTCGCCATATTGTGCCCGGAGCGAATTGACCATGCTTTTCAGGTATGGTTTAAAAAGGGATTTATACTGATATAGATACAGTGGGGAGAACAAGTATTTGATACACTGCCAATTTTGCAGGTTTTCCCACTTACAAAGCATGTAGAAGTCTGTATTTTTTATCATAGGTACTCTTCAACTGTGAGTGACGGAATATAAAACGAAAATCACATTGTAAGATTTTTAAGTAATTAATTTGCATTTTATTGCATGAAATACTGTATCTAAATGTATGAAGCCTAGTAAAAAAAAAAAAAAAAAACTACAACAACATTTCAGTACTCTTTTCACTTTCCCACTCTCCAAATGATTTTCTCAGGGAAAATGACTTGGGAAATGTAATCTCAGAAGCAGTCTGGCAGTGTCGTAGTGATGACGGGTGTTATTTTGTGACTAATTGACTGAGAATGAGAACGTTTCTATACACACACAAAAAAATGTAAATAAAAGTATACTGCGAATTACCATCCATGGAATGATACTGTGACTTACCATCCATGCAGACGGTGTAATAAACCACGAGATTAGTGCTACTGAATGTAATGTAATTGTTTATGAGAAGACAACATAATTATTGAGCTAGCCTTCTCGGCAGTCAAATTATAAAGCAGCACAAATGAGGAGAAAATGTCACTGACCGTTTGCGGAGCATCAAGTCCCTCAGTGGTCATATCTGTTCGCTCCTGTTCCACTAATCGCTTCAGTTTATCATGTTTACAGATTGAGCCTGCCAACTACACACACAAAAAAAAAATACAAAATAAATACAAATCATCGTTCAGCCCAAATGATCAGGCTGTTGGGCTATAAATATAACACTTTATAATAAGTATACAGTAATAAAATACTTACAAATCATTTGCAAACTATTAGTTAATAGGGCTCAGAACCAGTTCAAGGAATAAATACAAAAACCGCAGGTTAGTTTAGAACAGCTACTATTCATGAAATATATATATATATATATTTTTTTTTTTTTATGACTAAACACCTTGTCAAAGTTAGTATTGTGGCTTTATGTATGTTCAGACACTTGTGTGTGTCATTAGGGGCTTTCGCACCGGGTAGTTCTAGGAACTTAGTTCTAGGAACTAGCCACCATTGTACCCCTAGGAACATTTTCCTGGTTGCATTCGCACCGTCGGTAGGAACCATAGACAGTATATGGACACAGCGACCCCATAGATTTCAACAGAGAAAAGTGAAGCCCATTTGAAGCACTCACTTCCTGATCGCCAGGCGAACTGCGCAGACTCAAACTGAGCTTGATGACGTAGATGTGACAAGAGCAACGTGTCTGACAGTTGTCAGTCTTCTAGTAGCTGTGCCGAGAGAAATCTGAATCATTCCCTTTCGAATCTCGCAGAAACGGAAAGCGTGAGTATTAGCTGTCCATGAGCTAGCAGCAGGATCAACTTTATCACTCTCTATGGGCTTCTCCCTTCACTTTATGCCTCCACGTCCCCCCGATTGCTTGCGAGCTTCTCTGCCGGTCTATACAGTAATTTCTCTCCTGTGCGTGATAGACCTCCAGATAGTCGCGTGGTTATGACGCAATCGTTAGCCTATTTTTACAAAAACGGCTTCTACAGGGCCATAACGTAAGATACAAAGTAATGGAGCATTTTATACACTGTCGTGTTTCTTTAGAAATAAATAATGGTTAATTATTAATAAAGATATAAAGTTATTCGCTGTCAAAGTGACGCCAAAATGAATGGGAGTCAATGGAATGCTAACAGCAGGTGATGTTCTGCTACAATGGCGGCCCCCGGGGAGGCTTCAGTTTCCGGTGAATGGACCGTCACCGGTGTGACTTTTAATTTGACGGCGCGGCGGACATTTATTTTGATGATGCTGAAAACACCAGAGCCTGAGCACACAGTGCTCGCATTCTCAGTGTTCAATAGTTTACGTTTTGTCTAACAGTCCTGTCTAATACATTATCAGATAGAACAGTTATACAAAGAAAGTAGACAGTATATGAAAATATATTGTAGCCTTGTGGTTGATGTCCAGTGTTGCTAGCTGAGCAGAAATACAAAATCATGTTTGGCTTGGTCCCCTCAAGGTTGCGTTGGATTTTTTTCCTAAGTGTAAAGATTAAGAGGCCCATCTATCATGTTCATAGAGTTAGTATGTGGAGTAAATATATAGGCTATAATCTGTGTGTTTAACACAGCTTTTTTTAAAATGGCATGTGCTGGTGTTTCGCGTGCGTTCGGCCAATCAGCGTACACTAGCGTCACTGGTAGTTCCTTTAGTGCTGGTTTAGACCCTACTCTGAAGTAGGAGCTAAATTAAATTAGTTCCTCCAAAAAGAGTTCCTAGAACTAAAATAATTCCTAGTTCCTGTGGACAAAATCCCGTTACTTCCCCCAAAAGTACTAGGAACTATGAAAAGGTTCCTCCAGTGCGAAAGCCCCTATTATATTATTAAAATTTTTCCAAAATTAAGCTTGAATGGAGTCACAAGCTCTTAGTATAAAGTTCAATTCAAGCTCTGGTATAAAGTGTAGACAAAAAAAATAAACAAAATTATATATATATAAACCATTTTCGGAACAATAATAGCCGCTTTCCGACCGGAGGGATTTTTGCAGTTCCTAGAACCTAACGTCCCTTTTTTTCTCGTGTTCAGACTAAGTTGAGGATTTTTTAGTTCCTCAGACCGTAGTTCCTATAACTCTTTCAGTACCTAGTCTAGAGCGAGGACTTTTTTAGTTCCCTTTCCCTAGGTCTACGTTGATTGGTTCAACTTATAAGTCACGCCCACAGTCAACACTTGCAGCGCGCTGTCTGCCATACCGCCTGTGTGTTTTAGCAAACATAACGGATTCAACCAATTGCTAATGCTAGCTTAACTTACCCGTCGTTTTGTTTGCTTCCTGCGCTCTTCTATCTTCTTCCATCATATTACTTAAGATCATATTATGCTGGAGCCTTCGTCTTCTGTGTTTCTCTGTACAGAACTCAAGCATAGTCTTTAAACGCCGCCGTTCGTACTCCGTTATTAAGGTCCCGGTAAGGCAAAACAGGAACATTCCGATAGCCTCCAGTGTTTCCCCTAGAAATTTTTCCAGCTGCGGTGCTGTTACGTGCCGGAGGTTGTTACCAAGCCGCACGCGTGGGGGTCCGGGGGCATGCATCTCCAGAATATATATATATTTTTAATTACCCCTTAAACCAGACTTCTGACAAGTTTTGTGGATAGAAATGGACATTTTGAGACATACAAATATGACATACCACCAACAGATTCAAGGTCTGATTGTTTGTTTTAAACCCAAATAAGTTTCTTCTGTTGAAAATAAAAGTTATTTGGAAGAATCTGGGTAACCAAACTGTTGATGTACCCCAGTGACTTCCATAGTATATGTTTTTTCTACTATGGAAGTCAATGGGGACCAGCAACTATTTGGTTAGCCACATTCTTCAGAATATCTTCTTTTGTGTTCAGCACAAGAAAGAAATTAATACAGGTTTGGAACAACATTAGAGTGAGTAAATAATGACATAATTTTTATTTTTGGGTGAACTATCACTTTAAGGACAAGCGGCAGCATGTTTAATATTACCGGTATATGCTACTGTCTCTTTAAGACCTGAACACGACGCGTCTAATATACACGCATTTAACGAGCAGATTTTCTCTACATTTTCTGTTTTCTTTCACTTTAGACATAACCAACTTTGTTTATGTAAACCTTGTGTGTATTTGACAGTATATTAGCGCAAAAAGACTCGAAAGATAACTTATCCCAGTAACCAGGCGCTGATTTTGTGAACTGCAGTGTCCAGTTCCTCTGTGTTAACATTTGATGTGAATATACGTCGCAACGGTCGCGTGTTGATACGGAGGCGTCTACTTTTACTGTTGTGCTTTTACAGTGTGTAAGTGAATGTCGTATTACTGATCATGTGAAGATTTTGCAGTGGCGCTGAAATTCCAGAGGCGGCGCTGCGTCGCTACTGAATACATTGTAGGGGACACACTGGCCTCCTCCATGTTGGTTTGTTGTTGTTGTATGTGGCCGCGCTACGTCTAGTGATGACGCCATAAAGACCGTCGCCGTGCTTGCATCACTCCCTTACCCCTCCTACCAGTTCCTATGGCCACTTGGCCAGTGCGAATGCAAACAGCAAAACCGAGTTTGGGGGAGAGTAGTTCTTAGAACTGTTTAGAAGTGGACAGTTCCTATAACTAAGTACCTGTAACTACTTGGTCGTAAAGCGTCTATAGTTACAGTGCACGTTGCATGGACAGACACGTTAAAATACTGACTCTGTTCATTAGATTTTTTTTTCCGCTTTAAGCCCTGTTTATGTAATTAATTCATAGTTAATATATTGTAGTCTCTACATTGATAATATATGAATAGGCTATATACAAATAGTGAGTTATTCATTGTCACTCTACATATGAGCTAATTAAACAATAATAATTGTGTTGATTAAAGAGTTAGATCATGCTTTTTATGCTTTGTTGACAACATAACTGTAAATAATTCCCAGAGCTAAAAAAAATGTTAGCATGGAAAGTCCGTAAGCAGCAAATTAAAAGTTCAGTTTTCAAAATTAAAAATCCAGAAACCAATGTAACGTGCTATAAAACAGACGATATATTAAGGTCGTTTGAAATCTACTATAAAAAATTATATTCTCAACCAGAAGCAGCGGACCCTTCCATTAATGAAAATTTTTTGGAGTCTCTAGACTTACCATCAGTAGGACTTACACAAAACAAACTGGTAACACAAGAAATTACAGAAGCTGAAATTGATAAGGCCATATCAAATTTAAAGACAAATAAAGTACCAGGGGGGATGGGTATCCAGCAGAGTGGTAACAAAGAATTTAATCAATTATTAAAACCTATGTTGTTAAAATGTTTTAACCATGTTCTTAAGGGAGGAGAGACTTCCAATATCCTGGAAGCAAGCTATCATATCAGTAATACCAAAAGTTGGAAAAGATAAGACGGAATGTGGGTCATATAGACCTATTTCGGTTTTGAATATAGATTATAGATTATATGTTTACTCCTTTCATTTCAACCATTGGATAGGATTTTAAAAACGGCTGTTGTATTTTCACTTCTGACGAAGCGCTGTTAAATATAAGTGAAAAACTACGCCACAAAAATAAAATGCTTTCTTAAAAAGGCAAAAGATCACATGCACGTTTCCTTAATATGATCGTTAAAAACCAACCATGCGATGGAAATGCGGGACATTTTCTCAATATGCGACGTGCGGGACAAGGGGTGAAAATGCTGTGCGGTACAACGCAAAGCAGGACGGGTGGTCACCCTAACCCCCTGGGGTCGGCAATCACGCCGGCGTGATTTGCGCAATTTTTTTCACACAGCAGCTGAATAGACTTAAAATACTCCGTCAGTTATGGTCATACAGACTTAATAACTATGAAAAAAGAATCTGTGAAATGTCTACTTTTGTATTTGTCCACTTACAATCAAAACAAAACGTTGTGCTTTCTGTCTCTCCGTCTCGTGAACTTTTTTTTCTTGAGCACGTCTCTAAACAAACAAAACTCAGCGAATACTTGTCACATATTTGTGAGCTCTATATATTTATAAACATTTAAGTGTGTAGTTTTAAATGATCTGATTCAAAACTAGGGCTGAACGATACATCGAATTTTCATCGTCATCGCGATATGAACTCCCGCGATGAACACATCGCAACAGACAGCCTGACACGATGAATAATGCCTGGTTCAGATTAGCACTAATTTACACGTTTTTGACTCCTAAAATCTTGTCGTGGACAAGAAACATGTCAGACTACACGTTGCTTTCCGACCAGTCATCGCGTGCCGTCACACACACACATTCACTCGCAAACAGTCACTCGCACGCACAGACACACAAACACACACTCACTGTCCCTCGCTCACTCGCTCACTCACGCACGCACGCACGCACACACACGCTCACACTTTCACTGGCGCACACACACACTCACTGTTGCACTCACTCACGTCTCGCCTCGCTCACATATTCAACCCGTCGTGGAGGACCGTTAAAGAATTAAACATGCTATAGTCTTTCTGTCGTGAAGCATCGCAGACGCGACGTAGGTTGTCGCCCACTATGACACACTATACGATGACACGATCGAATCTTGCGTCCCGACGCCCGTTGTTATTACGAATCTCCACGACACCCATACGCCAAACAGATCGTGCCAAAATCGTGTATTCTGAACCAGGCAGGTAATAAACCTTTGACCTATCACGCAAAGAACCTATTGAAGCACTAAGACATGGGAACAGTATAGTTAACAATCACATTTATCGCAAGTCATATCGTCATCGCAATATTAAACAATATTATCGCACATCGCAGCTTTTTCTCATATCGTGCAGCCCTATTCAAAACAAAAACAAATATTCTCTGTTTAAGTAATTAGTATAAAACCAACAAGATATCCAGTTTCTCTAACCCTTGCTCATTAGTTTTAATGTGACCACACCCACAAAACATATAGAGATGCAAATTGTCCATGCGTCGCGCGAACGCGCCCGTTACCTCAACAACAAAGCACCGCCAAACTTTATCAGTCCTCTGCTGTCGTCGAGTTTGGAAGACACGCTGTGAGATTATTGGATTTACATCAGAAGAAGAACGCGATTTGAAGACAAGAACGATTCTCTTACGAGAGATACTCTCGTACTGCGTTGTCTAGCAACGCATTGGGGAATATCCTTTTCCACGAGAATACTGAAGCCAAAAATGATCCTTAATTTTGTATAAATGTAAAACGCATTGCCGCAGCATACAGACCTAGGCGAGACAGCTCGCGCGCCGATTGGCTGCTATGCGGGCAACTGCTTAAGCCTATCGAGCGAGACCTTGAGTGACGTCACACCCAATGAGGGCACTTCGCGCCCTTCCGCGTCACGTCCTGCCGAAACGGGCGTGGCTTAGGTCTATAAAATGCGCTCACAGGCTTATGTTCTCTGATTTTTAATCCTTCAAGCGAAGACATCACATCGCTGATCCGAGAAGAAGCTGCGCCGTCGAAGAAGCAACTCAGCGGAAAGAGTCGAGAAGCTGCTGGCCTCGCCGCCTTCATCGCCTTCCAGCTGCGCTATCCGGCGCCTATATCCTTTTCTTCAAAACTGCTCTTTGTGTGTGTGTGAGTTCGCCGGCGCGACTCACGCTTTGTTCTAAAAGAGTAGCGTCTTTTTAAAGATGCCTTCCTGCGGCTCGTGTCGAGCCACACTCAGCGACGGGGACCGCCATGTCATCTGCGCTTCCTGCCTGGGTGAACAACACGCGGCTCTCGCTCTCTCTGATGGCGGCTGCCATCACTGCGAACTTTTGCCCTAAGCGACTCTGAGGACTCACTTGGCATCGTTCCAGGAGCCCGTGTTTTCCGCTGTAGTGCCGCGCCGTAAGAAGCGTCGTGCTCAGCGGAACCCCGAACCATCTCCCAGCTGTCAAAGCTCGCCGGTGTGCCCGCGAGCTTCCTCTCCGGCTTCTTCGTCGTCGATTCCGGACGGACAGCGACCGAAGCCTGCCGCCGCTTCCGTCGCCGACGCGGATGAAGTCGACGCTATGCTGCGAGACGGGGATTCCTGCTCTATCCTGGTGTCCGGCAGCGAGGATTAGGCGAGCTCCGTGGACCTCGCGCCCCCTGCCCGTGCTTCGACGGGAAAGAGAGCTAGCATCGAGGCGGAGCTTGTCCGCGTGCTCACTCAAGCCACGGCGAGCCTTGGCCTTGAGTGGTTTTCTTGTGACCTTGCTCTTCGCGCTTCGAATTCTGCGGCGCAGGCCATTGGACGGAGTATGGCGGCGCTCACCGTGTCTGAGAGGCACCTCTGGCTCACGCTCTAAGACATGCCGGATGCGGAGCGAACCGCGTTCCTTGACGCGCCGCTTTCCCCTGCTGGCCTCTTTGGAACCTCGGTCAAGGATTTCACCAACAGGTACGGTGAGGTACAGAAGGCGACTCAGGCGATGAAGCACTTCCTTCCGAAGCGCTCTAACTCTGCAGCAGGCTGTGCGAAACCGTCTGCTCAGAGTGCTCAGCCTAAGTCTCCGCCCAGCGTCTCATCTCAACGCCGCCAGACGCAGAGCTCGAGACCGCGCTCTCGATCTTCCAGCCGCCGCCCCGCGCGGCCCGCGAACGAAGATCGCGTTGAAACCTGAGGCCCCGAAGACATCCTAGCACTCCTAGGAAAACGACGGTGTTCAAGTCCCGCTGCTGCCGGACCTTCACCGAAGTTTGCCGCTCGTCCAGTCCCAAGAGAAGTGACTGGTCCAGTGTATATAGCAGCCAACAAGCCTGTCTCATTGCCCGCTTGCCTGCACACAACAGCCGTTTTCACGGCTACCCAGATAAATCTTTTAAAGAGCATATTTTCTGGTGTCCCGGCCACGGCCGATGGTGTTTCATGTGTAGTAAGACTGCCCACTGTAATGTACCCATCCCTACACACAAACACAGCCCCACACACAGGGCCCGTGCACATAAAATCGACCCAGTTCGATTGCGCGTTACAAGTAGCACACGTGCCTACTACCCAGTGCCCACTAATGCTACCTCCTGCTTATCGCGCGGTTTCTGTAAAAACGAAACCTGCGTGCAGGCGCTCTGCTCCGCAGAGCGATGCTATAAAGGTGGTAAACGTGCCCGCTCCCCCGCGCCCACGTTCCCACACAAGCACCACGGTTCCTACGGAGCCCGTCCAGCCCTCCCTCTCCCGGTTAATTACTGTCGAGGGGTCGAGCGCGGACATTCTGCCCGCTGTCATCAGCGCGGCCCCGGCCTCGGATGTTGCGAGCGCGACATTTCTGTCACAGCTCACAGAAGCCGCTATATCGCGAGTCGATCAGAGCGCGCTTTTCACTCAGCCCCTAGCTGCCCGTGCAGATGCATGGGCGAAGCTTCCCGGGGTCTCAAAATGGGTGCTAAACATCATAAAAGAAGGCTATTCGCTGCAGTTTCGCCGACGCCCTCGCCGCCACGCGGCGCGCGTGGAGACTTCGGTAGATTCGAATGTAGCACACCTACTTCGAGCCGAAATTCAGAAACTTCTGAGAAAAGGGGCTATCGAACCTTTATCTCAGGATCAGAGCGAAGAGGGGCTGTACAGCAGATACTTCCTGGTACCCAAGAAAGACGGGGGTCTGAGACCTATATTAGATCTGAGGCAACTGAACAAAGCGCTTATGAAGTGCCAGTTCAAGATGCTAACGACCAGAAAAATCCTTGCGCATGTTCGCCAGGGAGACTGGTTTGTGTCAATAGATCTAAAAGACGTGTATTTTCAAATACAGATTGCGTCACGTCACAGGCGATTTTTGAGATTCGCCTTTGAGGGTCAGGCATACCAGTACACAGTCCTGCCGTTCAGCTTGTCTCTAGCACCCCGTACATTTACGAAGTGCATGGACGCAGCACTCGTTGCCCTCAAACTTCAGGGCGTTCGAGTGCTGAATTATTTGGACGACTGGCTCATTCTAGCCCAATCTCACTCAGAGATCATGGCGCACAGAGCCCTGTTACTGAGTCACCTCGAGAATCTCGGTCTCACAGTAAACTGGGAAAAGAGTTCGCTATTCCCCAGACAGATTAATTCTTTTCTTGGAATAGAACTGAACTCGCTGTCAGCTCGTTCCGCTGCGGCGCTGTACTCCCTCTAAAGAGCTTTCAAAGGATGCTGGGTCTGATGACCTCAGCATCATCAGTCCTCCAGATGGGCCTGCTGCGCATGCGCCCACTGCAGTTTTGGCTCAAAGTGAGGGTGCCCTGCAACGCGTGGGCCACCGGTCGGCTTCGCCTCAAGGTCAATCAAGCTTGCGTCGCAGCTCTGAAACCTTGGAAGTCTAAAGACTGGTACCTTTCAGATGTAAACCTGGGGACTTCCTCGAGACTGAGGGTGGTGTCTACGGACGCATCCAACGCAGGATGGGGAGCGCTGCTCGAGGGCAGACCGCTGTTTGGCCTATGGTCAGAGCGGGAGAAGCTCTTTCATATAAACTGCCTCGAGATGTTAGCAGTGAGCAAAGCGCTCACGCGCTTTCGTCCCCTAATTGCGGGTTGCCATGTTCTGATACGTTCAGACAACATATCAGTGGTATCCTACATAAATCGCCAAGGCGGCCTCAGGTCCCTGCTGTTATACAGACTGACCAAATGCCTCCTGATATGGGCACGCAGCAACCTCCTTTCGCTGAAAGCAGCGCAAGTGCCAGGGCACCTGAACGTCAGACCAGACGTACTGTCCAGGAACCATGTTCCGACAGGAGAATGGTCGCTGCACCCACACACAGTAAAACTGTTGTGGTAGAAGTTCGGCAGAGTGGAGGTAGACCTGTTTGCGTCTTCAGAGAACGCTCACTGTCCAGAATTTTTCACAAAAAGCAAGGACGCCCTGGCCCACCAGTGGCCTCGCCGTCCTCTTTATGCTTTTCCCCGTCTCCCTCCTGACCCAAGTGGTGGAGCGGATCCGGGAGGAAGGATGCTCAGTGCTGCTAGTAGCGCCGCTCTGGTTGAATCAACCCTGGTTCCCAGCTGTGATGCAGTTAGCCAGCACCGCCCAGTGGCCAGTGCCTCTGAGGAGGGATCTCCTTTCTCAAGCAAATGTTTCGATTTGGCATCCTCACCCGGAGCTATGGTCCCTTCAGGTGTGGGCCATCAACGGGTATCCGCTGACCTCCTACAGGGAGTGCTAAACACGATCACGCAAGCTAGAGCTCCGTCTACGCGACGTCTCTATGCGTCTAAGTGGTCAGTATTTTCTGGTTGGTGCACGTCTCGTTGCGTGTCACCCCCAGACTGTGGAGTGGCAGAGGTTCTATCCTTCTTACAAGAGCTGTTGGACAGAGGGAGGTCCCCTTCCACGCTCAAAGTATATGTGGCAGCCATAGCGGCGTTCTCTGAAACTGCGCATGGCCAGTCCATAGAAAGGAACGATCTAGTCATTCGGTTCCTTAGAGGAGCTAAGAGACTTAATCACCCCAGACCTCCCGCAGTTCCCATTTGGGACCTTTCCACGGTGCTGGACGCCATGAAGGGTCATCCTTTTGAGCCTCTTCAGGAGATTGATATGAAACACATGTCATTCAAGACGGTGTTTCTCCTGGCTCTCGCTTCAGTGAAGCGCATTGGGGACTTACACGCGCTCTCAGCGAGTGCGTCGTGCATGGAATTTGGGCCTAATGACTCGAGGGTCATACTCAAACCTAAACACGGTTATGTTCCAAAATCCCTAAATACACCGTTTAGGGCACAGGTCATTTCCCTGTCTGCCCTTCCGGTCACTGGGGAGAATGTGGATGAGAGTTTTCTCTGCCCGGTGAGGGCGTTGAGAGCTTATGTGTCGCGCTCGTTTGTTTTTAGACAGACGGAGCAGCTTTTTGTTTCATTCAGTGGGCGTTCTAAGGTACTAGCCACTTCAAAACAGAGCCTATCCAGATGGATAGTGGACGCTATAGCTCTGGCGTATGCATCCAAAGGCATCCAATGTCCTTTGGGTGTTAGAGCGCACTCCACGAGAAGCATGGCTTCCTCGTGGGCTTGGTCAAGTGGGATTGCCTTATATGATATTTGTATGGCGGCAGGCTGGGCCTCCCCGTCTACATTTATCAGGTTTTATAACCTTGAGGTTCCCGCCTTACAGGCCAGGATATTATCGGTTTAAACTGACCGAATTTGATTAGACTGAAATCTCAGTCACTGATACATGGCTATGTTAAATAGCTGGACTGCTCTGTGCAGCCAATATTTGGAAGATGGTGGTTGGAGCCCACTTCTTTCTGGATTCCCTGTGAGTCCTGTAGGTGATTATGCACTATATGAACCCCAGCTCAGGGCTCTGGGTCTATGGTGTCGGATCCCTGCATACACGGCGTTTTACATGGTGTTCCCCAATGCGTTGCTACGACAACGCAGTACGAGAGTATCTCTCGTAAGAGAACGTACTCGGTTACTAACGTAACCTCGGTTCTCTCTAGAGAGAGGAACGAGTACTGCGTATCTTGCCGTGTATGCGCTCTGGTTGTTTCGCTTTTAAAAATCAGAGAAGATAAGCCTGTGAGCGCATTTTATAGACCTAAGCCACGCCCTCATTGGGTGTGACGTCACTCAAGGTCTCGCTCGATAGGCTTAAGCAGTTGCCCGCATAGCAGCCAATCGGCGCGCGAGCTGTCTCGCCTAGGTCTGTATGCTGCGGCAATGCGTTTTACATTTATACAAAATTAAGGATAATTTTTGGCTTCAGTATTCTCGTGGAAAAGGATTTTCCCCAATGTGTTGCTAGACAACGCAGTACTCATTCCTCTCTCTAGAGAGAACCGAGGTTACATTAGTAACCGAGTACGTTTTAAGGTAAGAAATAATTCTGAATTATATTAGTGTTATTGTTGCAACTTCACATTGCCATTGAACTGTTGCTCGATGCTTCAGTGAATGTTCCCTGCACGCGCTGTGAGAGTTTGAGTCAGTCTGTTTGAAAAGCAAAACGCACCAAACATAGGCTTCATGGTTTTTACTCCAATCTCATTTCATAACGTCATATCGATTGTAAACATTTGAAGTAACATATGATAATCAATATGTTTTTCTCTACTGTAGTGTTACTGAAGTGTTCCTTTTTAACGATGCCTGCTATACTATTGTTATTATTATTATTATATTCAGCCCTGCAGGTATATGCTAAATATATATATATATATATATATATATATATATACATATATATATATGCGAGTGTGTGTGAGTGTATTTTGGAAATTTTAAAAAGGAATTTTAACCAGAACAAATCTAAAATGTATTCCCAAGATCATGCAGCCCTAGTTTCTCTTGATATCAGCATGTTCACAGGTTTTTTAGATTTTATTTTTTATAGGTACTATTTAATCGAGAATAGTAAGAAGAGTGCTAGAGCTTTAGATACTATTTTGGATGCGCCTAGCCTAGTGAACTCTTTACATGAGTCGGTTCCGGCTGAAGTAGAGCCCGTGCAGCAGGGCAGATGGGTGACAGTGAGGGATCGCTCTAGTCGCAGATAAAAAAAAAAACACTTTTCCATTCCGATAACAAATCGATTTGCCCCGCTAAGTGAAACACCCACTGAGAATTATGCTGATTGTGCCCTGGTAATTGGTGATTTGATCACACGGAACGTGAAAATAGAGACACCAGCCACCATAGTCACATGTTTGCCGGGAGCCAGAGCGCCTGACATCAAAGCAAATTTAAAAGTGCTGGCTAATGCTAAACGTAAATTCTCTAAGATTATTATTCACGTCGGCACTAATGATGTTCGACTCCGCCAGTCGAACACATTAATATTAAATTAATATTAAAGAGGTGTGTGAACTCGCAAGTACGATGTCAAGCACTGTAATTTGCTCTGGCCCCCTTCCTGTTCGCAGGAGTGATGAGATAGTTCGTAGATTGTGTTCACTCAATGGCTGGCTGTCTGGGTGGTGTCCGCGAAATAATATATAATTCATAGACAATTGGAAAAGTTTTTGGGGCAAACCTGACCTGTTGAAAAGAGATGGTATTCATCCCTCCTGGGATGGTGCTGCTCTTCTCTCTAGTAATTTGGCTCATAGTCTTAGAGATAAAACATGACAATCTGGGGCTCAGGTCAGGAAGCAGACAGACTGGCTTAACCGACCGTCTGTTAGCGGCCTCACGTCACCAAGGTCAGATAAACCCCATCACATAGAGACTCTTTCACCTAGATATCATCATATAGAGACTGTGTCTGTTCCCGAATTTGGAAATCCAAAAAATGTTCAAACCCATCTAAGGTTAAAAATGTAATTGATGTTCAACAACTGCAAACTGCTGTGTTTGACAGAAACCTGGCTAAAACCAAACGATTACATTGCTTTAAAGCTAGGATCGGTAATGTTGGAGAGCTAGCCAGATTTGAAAGTGGCACCTCTTCTAAGCTCCGCCCCCTCCTGTCAGTGCTCCGTCCAAAGCTACGCCCCCCCCCCCCACAAACATGAACGCGCATCCACATTTGGAGTCAGCTGCATGTACCTACCAGTGATGCGCGGGTTGATCCAAAATTAGCGGGTGCCTGCGGTCACCCGCGGTTACGAGTCATCCAAAAATATTTTTAATGATATTCGGGTCGCGGTCGGTCGGGTCGTTTACCTTTGTAATTTATATAGTACTAGACACAATGTTCTATGAAATACACAGGTCTACACTTTGGCTGAATGCGCGAGGATGACGCACGAGCAGTCTGCAGATGAAAGTGGGAAATCCTTATTTACCTTTGGAATGTTGAGCGTTATTAACTTTTGAATAAAAGCTGACGCGGGAAAAAATGCCCGATTTCCCAACGCGTTGAACTGAGCAATGCCATTGTGCCATTTTAATAGGCTACTTTTAAACGCATATAGCTCAGTAATGTCAGTTTTATGTATTTGCTGAGAGGGGGCGGGGTTTTTGTTGGGAAAGTCCGGGGAGAGACGCACACTTCGATTAGACTGGATAAACACATGCAGCATCTTAATTGTTAAGAAAATGAAACGAAATAAATGAATAAATCAAGCCTTTATTACAAAACACTAGGCTATATCATACAGCATTCTGAAAAATGCGCACCCCTAGTTCCTCCGTCTATGGCCCATGACGCGATGAGCATTTACTATAGCTACTTTAAAAAACGCGGGTCAGGTACAATATTTTCTTTCTCTTTTTTTGCGGTCCGAGTTGCGGGCGGGTTAGTTGAAAACGTCGGTCGGGTGCGGGTTTGTTTATACACATTGACCCGTGCATCACTGCTGTGCACGCAGTGGTGCTCGGGCACGAGACATGAAGGCATCTGATTGGTTCTTTACATTCGCACCGAATGGCAGTGATTGGTCAGAGTTTTTACTGTCCTACAGCTGCTACAGAGGTCAGATTTTTTTCATTCCTTTTTCTGAACACATAATGTATTGACTACTATCAGAATGGAAGGACCATTTCACCCAGTATAAAAAAAAAATGTTTCTGAACAGGATTACCAACCCTAGCTTTAAATGAGTCCACCCCACAAGATAACAGTTATAAACATGAACCTCGTCTGAAACGCAAAGGAGGAGGTATTGCTGTAATTTATAGTAATATTTACAAAACCACTAAGAAATCTAGTTTTAAATATAATTCTTTTGAAGTATTGGTGCTTAATGTAAAAATAAATAGTGTAAACAATAAATCACGTTTGAAAATTCTGCTGGCTACTGTATACAGGCCACCAGGGTACCATATAGACTTTATCAAAGAATTTGCGTACTTTCTATCAGAATTAGTATTGGCTGCAGATAAAGTGCTAATTGTTGGTGATTTTAATATACACATAGATAATGAAAAATATGCATTGGGATTGGCATTTAAAGACATTGTAAACTCAATTGGAGTTAGACAACACGTGTCAGGACCTACTCATTGCCGTAATCATACTCTAGATCTAATACTATCACATGGAATAGATGTTGATGCCGTTGAAATACTGCAGCAGAGCAGATCATTATCTAGTCTCATGTAAATTACATTTAGCCAAGGCTGCAAAGCCGACTCGTGTTATAAATATGTTAGACCGATCACTTCTGCCACTAAAGATTGCTTTATCAATAATCTTCCTAATCAGTTTCATCATCTCAGCATCCCGGATAGCTTAGAAGAACTTGATATTGCAACAGAAACTTTTAACTCTCTCTTTTCCAGCACTTTAAACACAGTTGCTCCGCTGCGCTTAAAGAAGATTAAAGAACATAGTCCAACGCCGTGGCACAACGAGCACACTCAGGCCCTTAAGAGAGCAGCCAGAAATGGAGCGCAACTGGAAGAAAACAAAACTAGAGGTATTTCGGATTTCATGGAAAGAGAGCTCGATTGCTTACAGAGAGGCTTTAAAAGCTGCTAGATCAGCTTATTTTTCAACCCTATTAGAAGAAAATAAACATAATCCTATGTATTTATTTGAAACAGTGGCTAAACTAACGAAAAAGAAAGCTTCAAGCCTAGAAGTTTCCAAGCAACACAGCAGTAATGACTTTATGAACTTTATTGACAAACTCGTCAAATCATCTAAATCGACAACGTGTATGTTAGACCCTATACCGACTAAGCTGCTGAAAGAGATGCTTCCAGATGTCATAGATCCTCTTCTTAATATCATTAATTCGTCTTTGTCTCTAGGATACGTACCAAAAACCTTTAAGCTAGCTGTGATTAAACCACTTGTTAAAAAAACATACAATCAACAATCAAAACTAACTTTAGCTGGAAAATAACATTATTCAAGAACCGCTATAAAGCCAAAACAATCTGTTACCTTAAATTATACGTTTATCTCTGTAAAGCTGCTTTGAAACAATCTACATTGTTAAAAGCGCTATATAAATGAAGATGAAAAAAAAAAAATGAAATAAGGAGATATTGTGAGTGTATTGCAAATTATTATTATTTTTATTTTATTTATTCTTTTCTCATTTACATTTTATTGGTAATACTATATTGAGAACCTCTTTTTTTTCTTTTTTTCTCTTCAGTATGTAAAATATGAATGAAAACATTCTGGATTTGTATGTTGTATGATGGGACCTTGAACCTTTTAGTGACTTGAAAGGACAATTACAATTGTATAAGGAAGGAAAAGAGGGAAGGAGAGGAAGCAGAAAAAAAGGAAAAAGAAGGGGAAAAGTTCTTTCTCTCTCCTCTCACTCCTTTGAGACTATTGGAAGAGCAACCCTTGATTTGACATTAACAGTTTATGAACAACATAATTGTATGTTATACCCCTAGTGACCTGTTTGTTTGTTCTGTTCTTTAGTGTTCTACTAAAACCCATATAAAACAATAAAAAATTTAAGTTGAAAAAAAAAAAAGAATGGTTCATTAAGGTGGGAATAATAATAGCTGTGGCTGTTATAATTTTTCTTTTGTTGTTCTGCTGTGTTGTGCCTTTTCTCAGATCCCTGCTAGCCAATGCAGATGATCAATGTGTCAGTTAAACGATCGGGAGTCGACATTGAGTGCACAAACTCAGGAGTGTACCCAATTGGGCCAGGTCTGGACGAGCTGGATGACTTCCTGTAAGGGAGTGGATGAAGGAGTAAGGAGTTGGGAGTACCTTATTACTTTTGATTTTAACATTCTTGTTAAATTTTGAGTCTGTTTTGATTAGAAGAGGGAGATAGCCCCACTGTGTATTTTATTTTGGAGTAAAATTAGATAAGAGTAATTAAAACCTGGGTAGAATAGTCAGTTAGTTGGAGGGATTTTCTGTATTTCTTTGATTTTGTATAAGTACCCTTCCTTAATATTTTACTTATATAATCTTACTAAAAGTATTGTTACATATAACCACACCAATTGCTCACCTTTACGAATATATGTGTATGAGAGGGGACGACAAGGTTTAAAGCAGGTCATTGGCCCTGGTACGAGGCAATGCTACCAGACATAAAAGGAATAAGCTAAAGAATGTTTTTATCACTTTTAAATCACTGTACTCACTTTTTAATTTTTATACTGTTGAATATATTTTAATGTAGTTATAAAACAAATCATAAGCCTAGAAATTACATGCATAAGACTGTTGGAACATGTATATATATATGGGGCAAAAGATAAATTATTTGCAAGCGCGTTCGTCAATTGTTGAAACAACAAGGGCAGACTCAACTGGTGGTTTAAAAACCTGCTGTCTGCTCCAACACCAGATAGCCTCCTAGGGCACCTCTGGCAACGATGGAGCAACCCAGATAGCACTCCAGGCCACCGGAAGCGCATGCGCAGTTCCTCTGGCACCGTGGAACAGACCCTGAATTTCAAGCACACACACTGAGATATGTTGAATACACTGAAAATTTGACGTGTGAAGTAATACATCCCTTGAAAGTAATGATACAGGAAGGTGAGATCTTTTACTCCCCTCTAGCCAAGTGAGAGTGGAGATGTTTGGTCTGACCATTCCTCCAGAGTGTACCTTTGTGATGAATGCCTACTGATAAGAAAGAAGGGTGGTCTATATTGGCCATATTTGATAGATAATGGAGAGAGGCCTAATCATGAAGATACATCCTGGGTAAGAAACATCTGAAGGTGGGACTAGAATTAGTCCCAAAGGGTGGATGTGTTGGGAAATTCACCTGTCTCATACATGGGCCTAAGATGCTGTAATGCTAATGTAGAAAAACTAGGTTACAGGGCATGTAAGGATAAGAAAGTACCTGAAAAAACATGAACAATATATCTTATGGTCAGGTGGGTTTGGTGGAAGGTACGAGAAGACACTAAAAAACATGTATGATGTAAAAAAAAATTTAAAGCGCATGCGCAAAGATTTTCCACCAATAAAGAGAAGACTTTGGAGCAGGTGTTTCTAATCGTGGCGAGACTACGAGGAGGAGCAAAAAGAAAAAGATAACTCTACTAGGGCTAATTGGCTACCAGGTGTTAAGAAAATGGTATAAGACATGGATACTGACCATTGTAAGATCAGATGAACAGCTGGCATCTCACTTTATTCTGAGACCTGGAACTTTGACTCTGAAAGATTTCTTTGAGACCTGAAGAAACTTTGAGACCTGAGCCAAAGACTTTAAATCTGCCACAACAGGTTCTCCCAAGGTTTTTTCCTGCATTCTGTCACCTGATGGAGTTTTGGTGCCTTGCCACTATTGCCTAGGCTTTTGGCTTGCTTAGTTGGGGACATTTAATATTCAACAATATTACTGATCTGCCTTACTTAACCCTCTGGGGTCGGCAAACGCGCCGGCGCGTTTTGCTGGGGGTTTTTTTACATAGCAGCAACATAGACTTAAAATACTCATTTTAAGTCATTTATGGTCATACAGACTTAAGAAATATGAAAAAAAAAGAATCTGTGAGATGTCTACTTGTGTATGTGTCCACTTACAATCAAAACAAAACGTTGTGCTTTTGTAAAATAAAAAGAAATTAAACAGGCTGTGCTTTCTGCCTCTCCGTCTCATGAACTTTTTTTCTTGAGCACGTCTCTAAACATAAACAAAACTCAGCAAATACTTGTCACACATTTATGAGCTATATATCTTTATAAACATTTAAGTGTGTACTTTTAAATGACCTGATTCAAAAAGAAAACAAATATTCTCTGTTTAAATAATTTGTATAAAACCAACAAGATATCCAATTTCTCAAACCCTTGCTCATTAGTTTTAATGTGACCACACCCACACAATATATTGACATGCAAATTGTCCACGGGTCACGCGCTCATTACCTCAAAAACAAAGCACCTAACTTCATCAGTCATCTGCTATTCGTCGAGTTTGGAAGACGCGCTAGCTTTGAGCTTATTGGATTTACATCTGAAGAAGAAGAACGCGATTTGAAGACAAAGATTTTAAGGTAAGAAATAATTCTGAATTATATTAGTTAGTGTTATTGTTGCATAAACTTCACATTCAGCGGCTCCATCGCTTCAGTAAATGTTCTCTGCACGCGCTGTGATTCAGTCGCGCTGTCTGTTTGAAAAGCAAAACGCATGTTTTTACTCCAATCTCATTTCATAACGTCATAACGATTGTAAACATTTGCTCCATCGCTTAAGTAAATGTTCTCTGCACGCGCTGTGAGTTTGAGTCAGTCGAGTTAAGTCAATTACATTTATTTATTTATTTTGTATCGCAATTTTAACCCATTTTTAAAAATCAAAACATTTATTCCCAGAATCATGCAGCCCTATAGAACTCAGCATAGATGTTATTTCAGCTGCCGGATTGCATCTGATAACAAATGGGTCAGCAGTGAAATCTGCTGCTTGTGCTTCTGCTTCATCAGATTTACCCTTTAACTCATCATCAGCAGTATCTTTTTCATCAGTATTGAAATTCTGTATAATTATTCCTCCATTTACTTTAGTCTCTTCCTCCATATTTATGGACATAAAAGAAAACAATATAACAAAAAGAAACAGCACGTCCCTGTACGGGCCACAAATATGTAACACTCTCCTAACCGTAGAAGACAGAGTATAACAAAAATATAGAGGAACAATCGTCCCGTTTCTGATATTTTAATGAGGAAGAGAAAAACCTATCAACCCGGACACCAAATCCGTTTACCCAAGTGTATTTACACAAAACAACAACAAAAATCAGAAATAACATACAAAAAAGCAATACAATAATATTATAGTTTAGTGTGTAAAAAGTCTTATTTGTCCAGCGTGCCCCACAACGGAGTTTAGATCAGCCTCAACGGTAAAAAAAAAGTCTAAAAAGTCCTTGGATTTTGAGTAATCCCTCCAACAATTTCCCTGAAATACTCCTCCAAGGAACTGCAGCGAAGCGCTCCCAGACAGTCCACAAAAAAAAGGTAATCCGTAATGATAAAGTTCAGGAAAGAACGCGTGCCTCTCCAAACCGGAATGCCGGTTCCTTATATGAAAAACCCCATATTATCTTCCTGTTTGGGTGACAGAACATCACGTGACGCGAAGACACTAGATATTCTCGCAAGAGTCGGAATCAAAGCCACATCCACAACAGTAAGGAAGAATGCAGAGAATATAGGAAAATAACAAAGCATTAATTGACAACAACTTAATTAACTATGTGGCCACGCTACAGCACATTAAAAACCCCATATAGACATAAAAAAAAAATAAAAGCTTAATTTTCACCACAGGGGGACTTTTAAGAATTTAAGGATCCGCGGACACCCTGGATATTTCAGTACCGATACATTTCGATATTTTTGACAAAACACACACACACACGTATATTAGGGATGTGCATCTCCATAACTGAGGCCGATGTGATACACATCTCGATGCATAGCCAATGATACGATGCAATGCGATCCGATTTCGATTCGATTCAGCAATGTGATTCAATGCAATGGAAAAAACATGATGCTTTGCAATTCAATATGGTACAGATAACTCACTTTTATTTCCTTAGGTCAGACAGACAGCAAATCATATAAAATATTGATCACAAATTATTGGTCACTTTCTAAATAATAAAAGTATAGCGCATCTACTAATAATTATATATAAATAAATATATTGTTTTCCAATGCACGTGAAAAAACGATGCATCACAATACAAATGCCAACTTTTATTCGATGCACACTTTTTTAAATCGATGCATCGCATCATTTAATGCCCACTGAAGTGCATTGGAACGTGCAGCTTAGTATGATGCGTTGACATAATTTCCATTGAAACAGGAAGCTGAGGTAGGACATATTGAATGGCTCCTCCACCTTTTCAAATAGCCAATAGTTTAGTTTTCTCACAGACGGCAAGTCGTACTTGACAGCACCACGGAAGCGAATCCGAGCACTGATGATACGATGGATTCAATAGTAGCGGTGTGAATAAATTCCAGCGCTACTATTGAATCCATCGTATCATCAGTGCTCGGATTTTTCCTCTTCATGACGCATTTTTTGACTGATGCGACTTATACTCCGGTAAATGAAAAAAAAAATACGGTAAATGGATCACTGATTTTTATGAAATCACCGCGGACTTCAGCTTCTTATCACATCTTCTGTCCAATCAAATGTTCTGTAGAATCTAAAGCGTCCTGCTCCCTATGTCATAAATACCACATGGTCAAAGCGACCGTTGATACGTCACGGAGCAATATGGGTTGGAGATGTGTGTTCGGTTTCTCAAATGCGTTTCTCAATTGAGTTTTATTCCGTTTTCCATCCGAGCACTGATGATACGATGGATTCAATAGTAGCGGTGTGAATAAATTCCAGCCATTTCATTCTTAACCAGTGTACAGTTGGAAAACGGAATAAAACTCAATTGAGAAACGCATTTGAGAAACCGAACACACATCTCCAACCCATATTGCTCCGTGACGTATCAACGGTCGCTTTGGCCATGTGGTATTTATGACATAGGGAGCAGGACGCTTTAGATTCTACAGAACATTTGATTGGACAGAAGATGTGATAAGAAGCTGAAGTCCGCGGTGATTTCATAAAAATCAGTGATCCATTTACCGTATTTTTTTTTTCATTTACCGGAGTATAAGTCGCATCAGTCAAAAAATGCGTCATGAAGAGGAAAAAAACATATATAAGTCGCACCGGACTATAAGTCGCATTTATTTAGAAACTTATTTCACTAAATCCAAGACCAAGCAAAGACATTTAATCTGGAAAGGCAAGTTATTCAGCTGCACAACAGCACACAGAACAGCTGAATAGGTGTCCGGCATCGTAACACAGGGTTTCCCGCAGCACTTTGGAACTAAGCAACACACGCCTGCCGCCTTAGATACGTCGTCAACAAAAAGTATATGAGCGATATCCGCAGTGTTACTCTGTCCTGTTTAGAGCTTAGATTCTCCCGAGCCCGATATATCCCCCCGCTATACTCGGGCCGGGCCCGTGATCTAGAGAAGTGCGGCCCGGGACTAGATTTGATGGCCGAGTGCGAGCGCAGGCGGTAATGCACTCACTATGTGTGTGCGGGCTGCGGGAGAATGAAACGATTAAATATAAATATATATATGAATAAAACGTATTAGAAACTAATAAATTGTTATTCATCTGTTGCAGAAACGCAACAAGAAGAACTAAAACAAAATAGAAACGATTTACAGGCCAGATTTTCTATTTGTAACATGTTTGCAGCGTTGAGCGATGAAGCCAATCACAGACGTGTTGATTTCTTGAACGCAATGGCCAATCAGAAGCATTTAAGATATAATCCCCTCACTGCTCAAAACTGACTTTTTGTTCAGTACTGAATTCTGCATGCTGGCAAATCCTCGGATTATAAAAGATATTATGAAAGATTAATTATGCAGTCAGCTTCATTGATAATAACAGAGATGTATGAGATCGCGATGAACTGATGTCAGCTTTTTAAGAATTATTAAGAGAGCGCGCATTTGCGTGCATTCATGGCAAACCACCCTGCTTGCTTTTATGTTAAATTAACATAGGATTGTGAATGGTAATGCTTTAATAACATAATTTATCAGGAGCATTTATGCTGATGTGTATGGCAACACGTAGGCTAACACAAAGTTAAGTTACACAGAGTTATCCGCTGATTAAGGTCTATGTGCGATGCAAGGCGCTGCTGCCGCGAGGCTAGAAAGCTCCAGGCTGTTCTAGAAAGGAGACTGATCCAATGCAGCAAATATATTTAACGGCTAAAGCCCGCAGTACAGCCTATTGGCTATGTTGTATCCCCAGAATTCCGATCGGCGCACAGGGACAAAAATAAATAAATATTTTCACAGAGTAAAGTCTTCTCTACGAAATGCAATGCAAGAGATCGCACGGGCGCCTCCGTGTCCTGATTGTGTGTCTGCTATATTTGCTTCTTATTTATTAATTCCAGGCAATTGGTTGATGAAACATTGATTAAAATTAAGATACAATTTATACAAAACGAAATTCGATTTAAAGAAAGGCTTTTTTACAAAAAAAATCTTAATAAAGTGGTCAAAATAATCTCTGACCCATCTTATGATCCTAGTCATGCTGTTCACTTTTCATATACCGGTAATCAACATAGATTAAATTAAAATAATAAAATAAAATAACATTATATTATATTATGTAAACATAAATATGGAATATAATTTATTACTGCCTGATGATAATTTGACTATTTCAAAGTGTGCTCGTTTTTAGTTTAGTTTTTCTGAGGTAACAACATTTAACTCATTTAAGTCTGTCTAGCAAAAAATGTAAACCATAGCCTAGCTAGCCTATATTTCGTTTTGCCAGCACTTTATTTAGACATTCCATTTCTGTTCTAAATGTGAACTAATAAATGTGATAAACGTGTTCCTTATTATGTTTAATTGCCTTAGCCGTGCGCGCAGGTGTTTGCCTGAAATTCTGTTGTTGGGGGATTTAAAGCGGTTTATTTCTATATGGGGGAATTTCTTGCTTTTCAACCACGGTAAGAAAAAATCCATACGTCCCAGCCCTAGTAGACGGTAATGTTTTCTCTTGGTTCATCTCAGTCAGTATGAATCCGTATTTTCCGGATTCATACCGTATTTTCCGGACTATAAGTCACACTTTTTTCATAGTTTTGCTGGTCCTGCGACTTATAGTCCGGAAAATACGGTAAGCGGAAGTGAGAGACTAAGTTTTGAATGCTTATATCTCCTAAATGCGAATTTTGTAATTGTTTTGGAACACACCAGCTTATTCATAACCTTAAGGCTAACATATTCATACTAAAAGCCAAACCAGCGTAAATATTGATACTTTAATACCGATGCGAATCGGTGAATCTTACCATCCCTGACACACATTTGTGTGTGCTTCATGTATTTGAAAACATTTTTAGGAACACTGAATATGAATGTAATTATTGTCTAATAAAGTTGGTTTAAAGTACTTAATGACATTTTCCGTCACCTAATCTAAAGTGAGAACTATTTACTCCTATTACGGTAACCAATTAACAATTCCTTTACTACAAGCTAATTAAACAATCAAAATTGTGTTAATTACAGAGACAATGAATGAAGAACTCACTATTTGTACATAGCCAATTAATATATTAACATTGTAGAGAATACCATTTATTAACTATGAATTAACAATAAACTAATAGTTTGTTAATGATTTGTAAGTACTTTATTAATGTATACTTATTATAAAGTGTTACCCATTTTGTGTGGGATGTACCTGGGTGTTCTTGTGCCGTAGCTGGCTGTGCTCTTTGATCAGAGCATCTTGCTGGAAGGAGCGCTGTGCAGGAGGGGAGTCCAACGACGACTGTGCATGAGCTCTAGCATGACATAAACCTAGATAGAAACACAGGCATGTTTAGTTACGGTATCTGGGGTACTGTCACATGATGGGAGTGGTGTGAAAGGACCTGACATACCTATGTTTTTGGGAGTGCGTCTTTCCATGATGCTGTTGTTATGATGAGACTGTTTATCTTCCTCTTCTGGCTCACACATCTCTCCAACTTCTCCCAGAGCACGCCTCAACATCTGCACCACAGAGCCAGTTTAACACAAAGCCAGTTTAACACAGTACAGTACATATCATAGCAGCACTAGAATACTAGAGTTTGACATTCTGTTATCATTTACTCACCTCAATGTTGCTCCAAGCCTATGTAATGCAAAATGTAATACAAAACTATACATTTCTATACAACAAAAAGACAGAAAACGACAAAACATACTTATGTCCTTTTCATTCATCAACAACTTTTGAGATTTTGTACATTAAACTGATTCTGGCTTGGTGCACTATGCTTGCATGTTATTTTTCCCTGCAAGAAATACTTGAATAATTTATTTTTACAAATTATAATTATGTGGGTGCTTCTGAGCTGGAGTCAGGTTATGAGAATGCGCTGTCTGTTTGATTACTAGTATGCTTGCAGTTTAGTATGTACACAAGTGTTTGATTTATTATTTATATCACAACATTAAATACAAGTGTCTTTATAAAAATGTATTACTAGGGCTGGGGGAATTAACGCATTAATCTTTGCGATTAATTTGAGCATAGAATTTTTAACGCGTTAAAAAAAATAACGCAATTGACGCAGCACTTTTTTGTCCCGTTTTAATGACTTCCTGTTGCGGCTGCTATTGTGAGTGTGCCGAACCAAGGCCGTTTCTCAATATGCGTTCTTGTCTGTACTTGTGTTCTTGTGGACTTGTGAAACGTCATCAGTCGCTGCCCAAGTACTGTTCCAATTCAAAAGTTCACATCTAGCCAAGTCCAGTTCAAATCCCCGGATGTGTTCTTGATCCGCCCCTTTTACCGAGGATGCATGTAGAGGTGACTTGTGCAGACTTGAGACAGACAGGTATCCCAGAATGCATCTCGTCCCACCAGCAAGCGTCAATGGCAGAGGAGAAAACCCGCGTAATATCAAAATACTACTGTTATCGTGTCACGAAATGTAATTCTAAGAGTGTTTCAGTCGAGAATGTAGTTGTTTAAAGCTTAAATCTGTGGTTTATTTATAAAGATAGCGCCTATTTAAAAAATGTATCTGACGTTTTCGGAGTTGTGAGATCCAGGCGATCACCGGGTGTTCAACGCTCAATAACCCCGACTGGAACAACTTTTCCTCGGCTAGTGCTTCTGATGTTTGCCGCTGGCTCTGGTGTCTCTAGTCTAGCGGTTAAACGTGAGATATAACTCGTCTTGTGTATATCTAACGGGCGATCTTTGGTCTCATTAATCTATCATTTGTTCCATGGCAAATCGTTTTGGCTGAGGGCAAAGTGAAGTTTCATAATTTTATATATTTAGGCTATTTAACTTGAGCTATCTATAGGCTATTTTAAGCTGACTTATGTTTGACTGAATTGTTTGCTTTATTTATTTTTATTTACTTATACTTTTATACTGGATATCAGATCATTAAAACGGACATTTAACAAAAAGAGTCAGGGTTGTGTAATTTTATTTTAGGCTGACAGTTATATATTTTAAAATATATATAATATTTTTTATATTAATTTTATTATAAATTCTCTTCACTGTACATGTATAATAAAATAAAATGACACAACCCCGTCTGTTTTTTAAATGTCAGTTTTAATGTTCAATAATGTTTAATATTTTTTTTAATGAAAGCAAAAAGAAGCAGGGTTGCGTTTTATTTCGTGTTGTTATGCAGTGAAGATAATCAATGTACACGTTGCCTGAACCACATTTGTGTGGCCATTTAATGTGTTTAAGATTTTTTTTTTAAATGAAAAGAGGCAGAGTGTTGTTTTATACCATATTTCGTTTTATTGTTGATTAAATATACATAAAGAGATAACCGGAGTAGCCAGAGCGTGCTGAGTGACGCGATCAAGAACGCCGCTGTCCCAATTGCAGAATAACCGGACTTGCGTCCTCTCGTCCTCGGGAGTTCGTTCTCCTAAGTCGAACTTGGCAAGTCTGAACTACCAAGGACGCAAGTCCGAAGTTTGCGTACTTGGTATTGAGAAACGGCCCAAGTCACCCTGTCATGACGGAGAAGTACAAGGATTGTGTTTTAGGAGGAATGTTTACATTTAACGAGTTGCCTGATGGCGCGTTTAACAAAACAAAGATGCGGTGTACAATTAGCAAAGCTGAATTCAAATACCATAGAAGCCAAAAATCGGCCGCCGAAAATATGCCGTCCCGCCCCTCTGTGTTCGGCAATCAGGTTTCACGAGAGGGTCTTTACCGCTCCGCATGTTCGCCGCGCTCTCCGTTCCGTGTGTTTATGTGTCTGCGCTGCTGCGCTCTCTGCTCAATGCTCCGCGTTTGCGTTGCACGTTCTACTCTGTTCACGGCCCAAACGCTCCAATCATGTACCAATACGCACTGGAAAAGCAAAGTCTGCTCAAATAACGTGAAATTTCTCAGTAGAAGACTTCAGTTTGCAATAGCCCTTCTGAGCTGGTATACTCATGCTGGGCAACAATGGTAAAATTACCTGCTCAGGTCACATGCTCTGGTAATAATAGCTTTGTAGGACTATACTTTATTTTGATTAGTCAAAAAATTATAATAATAATCTGTTAAATCTTGAGTATGTTGCATATAACTGAATGAAGATTAATATTTTGATATATTGATGTTTAATATTATTTGAATATAGGGCTATTTTCTGTTCTTTTTTTTTCTATGTTGTTTAATTAAATTAGGTGATTTTAAATATTGATGATTACAAGCTTGGGGGGAATGCGATTAATTGCAATTAATTACAGCAAATTGTGCAATTAATTTATTAATAGCCCTAAATATAACATGAAATCGTCTCTTCAAAATGGACACATTTAAATGTAACATTATTAGCAGCTGAAATTTGATTGGCATCTGACAGCTATTTCTTGATTAGCACTTGACTTAATGAAGGTACACATTAAATAAAAATGTCCTTGATCAAACGCAGGGCTGGATGATATTGTCACAGTGTCTGGTTTGTGTGTCCCTGGGTCCTACTGAGGACTAGGGGTCCTACTGAGGACTAGAGGTCCTCTTCTCCCACGGTGTCCTACATGTGTTTACTACATTTCCCATCATCCTGTTCTGTCACTCATTGTTTCATTGCACACAGCTGTCTCCCGTCACCTTGTTAGTGTTTGTGTATATATACCCTGTCTGTTCTAGTGTTTGTTACGGAGTCCTTGTATATGTCACCACACTTCCTGAGGTCTGTCTTCTCGTCTTGTTTCTGGTTTGTTTCTTGTTTTGGATTGCTTGTATGGTTTTTGACCCTTGCCTGGACTGGATTTATGATTTACGGATTACCCATTAAATACTGCTATTGGATCTTACCTTCTCCAGTGTGTGTATCGTGACAAATATGGCCAAAATTTATATCACAATATATTTCTTAATTTTGGTCGATATGATATAATTCCGATATCGATATGAATATCAACGCTAAACCCTTATTGTAAATAAAGCTCTTGTTATTGGGCATCTGTCTGGTAGTGTGACTCTTCCTTTTTCCTGTAACGGCTGACCCCTAGCGGTCATGAGAAAGGATTCTCAGTAATGCTCTTAAGAACAGTCTTAAGCTTTGACTTGAGTGTCAAAAAAGTATTAGTAAAAAGTAGGACTTTTCTGAGAGGAGACTTTTTTACAGAAGCTAAAAGCAACTTTCAGCAAAGTCTAAGGCCCTGTCCACACGGAGACGCGTTTAGCTGTATACGGACAAATTTTGTGTCGTATTGGCGTTTCGTCCAGACGGATCCGGCGTTTTGAGAGACTGAAACCGCTATTTTTTGAAACCGGGTCCCAAAGTGGATAAATCTGAAAACGACACGCTTGCGTTTTCGTGTGTACAGCCAATCCGTATATTTTGTGAAACGATGATGTCATGTCGACTAGTCGGACACTGCTAGTCACGTAACAGCAACAACACCTGCCGACTGCTTGTATAAAAATATAATATAATGCTGCAGAAGCTACTGAGCCTCTTTTATTACTTTATATATTATTTACTTAAATGTATTTTTATTGTATTTCTTTATATTTTTATTATGCTATGGTGCTGGTCTGTTGTCTGATTAAGACATTTTGTATTTTGTAGGGATGGGCATTTCAAACTAAAAAAATATTCGACGATCACTGGGAATTATTTTATTATTATTAGGCTGTTCAAAAAACGCACATGCTCGCCGGCACAATGGCGCTCGCTCAAATTCCACTCCGACATTACATTTCTCAGTAAGCCTGTTGTAGCCATTAAAGAAAATGTATTTAGTTTCATATTTATGTTTAAATAATATGTTATTTTTTATTTCATCTATGTTGATTTATGAAAGTGAACAGCATGAGTAATCATAAGATGCGCAATATAGCGGGATACATCATTTTGACCACATTAAGTTTTGTTTTATATAAAGCTGGTTTGTATAAAGCCTTTCTTTAAAGTGAATTTCGTTTTGTATAAATTGTATCTTAATTTTAATCAAAGTTTCATCAACCAATTGCCTGGATTTAATAAATAAGAAGCAAATATAGCTGACAATATAATCATGACATGGACGCGCCGGCGCAATATAACTTGCATTGCTCGTGAACTGGAACTCGTCTCATAAATTAACCGAAACTTAGAAATATATAGAATGCTTGAAATGTCTACTTTTAAACTGTTAAAATGTCTCCTTGCTATATTTGACTCATTCATTACTTTTGCCGGTTCTTTGTGGCAAGCTTTATGAGTCCGATAACTAATTGAATATCGTGATTCGTGACTCATCCCTATTGTACCAGGCCATTTATGGTTGTTCATATTGTTTAATAAAGTTCTTGGTAAAAAAAGAAAAGAAGAAGCTACTGTGTAATATTATTGTATAGGCTACAGCGCGCAAGGTTTATGCGCATGCTCAAAGTCTTCTTCTCCGTTTTTATTGTATCTATATGGCAGAATTACAGCACCACATACTGGTCTGGGATGTATACTACATCGTTTTGAGTCGGTTTCAGTGGTTTCGTGTGTACGCAGATATTTCTTGAGACGACGCCGTGTTTACGGAATTATTTTTTAGAACGAGGCAAAAAAAACATCGGATAGGGAAAGCTCTGGCTTCGTGTGGATGTGGCCTAAGACTGATTCTTAAGTGCTAACTAGCTACAATGATGTCAACCCAAAATGGCCACCCTCAACCTCTGAATCAACCAATAGTGAGCCTGCAAGAATGGTCACAGCACCATGACACTAATCATGTAATGTTGTGTTACGATAAAATATTTTAAGACACCAAAACATTAATTTTAATATTACATTTATTTAAAAATGGATTTGCATTTTGTAAAATTATCAATAATTAGTATTGATGCTATGTAATCCTTTTCTATTGATATATGTCTCCTAATTTGCAGTTGGATCAATGATGGGAACATGCGATCCATCATTGGCTCCAACAACTCCATAAGTCCAAAATCCAATGGTTTGAAGATCAGTTGGAAAGTCAATGAACTGCCATATAGTAGTTGGCCAAAGTGTTGACCAGCCTAGGAAAATTTACATCTTCACCCGTTATCCAAATATTATATAAAATGTTGTAAGCATATTGCATAGTTGTGCTTGTCATTTGCTTTATTTGTGATAATGCAATGAAACATTAAAGCATGCAAAGAAATTATGAACATGCAAAAACAAGAGAGAACCAGTGAAATATTAATAACTGATTTTTCCTGTGAGCTTTTTTGTTTCTCTAAAACATGTAGCTGTGTAGTTTGCTTTTTTGCCAAATAATTTTAAGTCATTAAGTCTACTTAAGTCTAAAATATTACTCTAAATGGCTTTATACATACATTCCCAGATTTTTTATTGTAGCACTCCCTAAGGGTAGATTCTGACGCAACTTGGCTTGCAACCCAATAATGCTCTGTTGTCTATGTGTTTTGTTAAAGGGATAGTTGAAATAAATTCTGACATCATTTACTCACCCTCAAGTTGTTCCAAACCTCTATGAATTTTCTTCTTCTGTTGAACACAAAAGAAGATATTTTAAACAATATTGGTAACTAAACAGTTGATGGACCTCATTGACTTCCATTGTATGGGGAAAATACTATGGAAGTCAATAGGGTCCAATCAACTGTTTGGTATCCAGCATTCTTCAAAATATCTTCTTTTGTGTTCAGCAGATGAAAAGTTTAGAAAAACTTGAGGGTGAGTAAATTTTCATTTTTGGGAGATATAGGTCAATTAGTCAAAATAGGCGACTCTATAGACAGTTTAATTGACATTTCATTGCAATGCTTTGATAGATGCTTGGGATAATGCATGGCAAGTTTCAATTGATTTAACAGCCTAGGAGAAGTTATAAAAAGTGTTTTATTTATTCTAGACCATATGGCTCTAGAGTTTTGAAATAAAACAGCAGATAAACTCACAGATAAAGTTACTGACCAGATCAAGTTCTTCCAGACGTTGAGATAGTTTCTCCGACATATCATGTAGTTCTCGCTCTGCCTCCTTATTCCTCTGGCTGCGCAGAGACAAAGAATTATCTCCATCGCTTTTTTGCCTGAGGGAGAGAAAGAAAAAATATGTAAAGAAATACTAAAACACTTATTTTTTTATGTTGGGAAGCTGTCCCCGTCTCACTGAACTGCATTCGGAGTGACAGGAGTGAGTGATTAATTAGGGCCCAAGCCCTGAAAGGGCGAAGTATTATTAGTATTATTCTTTTTTTTTGTCAACCTTTCGGGCACTTTTGGGGCCCTTAACATGCTCGAAAACTCTTGAAACTTTGCACACAGGTCAGAACCCGCGGCCATCAGGGCCAGGCTGAAGCTGGTACCCGGGCGTGGCAGGGGGGCTCAACAGCGCCCCCTTGAACGGGGTCCGAAAACTTGGTCCATATATCAAACACGCTTGCATGAATTAGTATGAAACTCGGTACACATATAGATCTCATCAGGCCGAACAACTTTCGTGCTCTAAATTTTACGCCAGTCCAACAGGAAGTCGGCTATTATGGGCTGTATGAAAATGCATGCCCCTGGAATTTGATATACTCCTCCTAAAATTATCCTATCGCCACCAAACTCGGTCAGCATGAAGTCAAGACATTGAGGATGCTAAATTGCGGACGGATTTTTGATATCTTGAACGGTTTGGCCGTGGCGAGGAAATGAATTTATGGCGAAAATTGGAAACAGGAAGTGTGTTATAACTTCTGCATACATTAACTGATCTTAATGAAACTTCAGCATTGTGTTCGCTGTAAGAGGCCGATCACATGGATGTGAGTATTGTGAGTCAAAGATATAGCGCCACCAACTGGCAGCAGGAAGTGTGTCTTTTTCAAGATGCTTTGAAATCACCCTCTTATTTTTACCCGATTTGCTTCAAACTGCATCTGCATAATGTAATGAATGAATTTCTGGAGAATTTCCTCCCGCTCTCTCTCTCTGTCTCTGTGTCTCTGTGTGTGTGTGTGTGTGTGGGGTGGGGGGTTTCACTCTTCAGTGAGATTGCATTTTATTCTTGTTTTTCAAGGTTTTGGGGGCTTTTGGGGCCCTTAAAGTGCTTGAAAACTCTTGAAACTTTGCACACAGGTCAGAACCCACGGCCATCAGGGCCGGGCTGAAGCTGGTACCCGGGCGTGGCAGAGGAGCTCAACAGCGCCCCCTTGAACGGAGTCCGAAAACTTGGTCCATATATCAAACACGCTTGCATGTAATAATATGAAACTCGGTACACATCAGAGCATGTGAGCGGAGCGGAGCGCGAGCGGAGCGGTAATACTTCCTCCAGAGCGGAGAGCGCCTTTCTGAAGATTCCGCTCCGCTCGCTCCGTCCGCTCAGCGCCGCTCGCTCAACCCAGAATGCCCTATTGTGATTTGCTAGTTCGAGAATCGGTGAATTAGCTAAAGCAATAGTGGGTTGGTTATGGAGTTGAGTGCTGACTCAAGTTTAAACACATCACAGTGCTGAGCGCGTGTTTTCCGCCGCTGGATAACTGTCCCGGGCACACCGCATGAGCCTGAAACCTAATACATTTACATTTATTCATTTAGCTGACGCTTTTATCCAAAGCGACTTACAAATGAGAGCAATAAGCAATTAAACTAGGACAACAGTATGTAAGTGCTATGACCCTTCGCAGTTCAATCTAACGCATGTTTTTTTTTTTTATATATATAAAGATAGAATAGTGGAGAAAGAGTTAGTGTTACTGGATCAAGTGCTGTCGAAAATATTTCTTTAAAAATAATACTTTGTCCAAGCTAATGTTTCTAAAAGTAAATTCTAAAAGTGATGTAAAGATTGAGACGTTTTAAATAATAATAATAATAATAATAATAATAATAATAATAAGTTTAATTTATATTGCACTTTACACGTGAACAAACATGTCTCAAAGTGCTACAGTTGCACAGGTAAAAACACAGATCATAAAAACAGTAAAAAACAGCAAGAAACAAAATTATATTAAGAAAATGCAGTAAAAAATAAGTAGGTCTTTAGTTTGTTTTTAAAAACCTCTATAGGCTGTGGCGCCCTCAAATTGTTGGGGAGGGCATTCCACAGTCGAGGTGCAGCCACCTGGAAGGCCCTATCTCCCATAGTGCAGAGTTTGGACTTGGGGACCTGGAGTTTGTGGTTGTCAGAGGAACGGAGATGTCGGGTTGGGTTGTGTCTATTTATGAGTTCTTTGAGGTACAATGGTGCGCTGCCATAGACACACTGATAGGCCAGGAGACAGATCTTATACTCAATCCTGAACCTAACAGGAAGCCAGTGAAGTTTATGGAGGATGGGTGTGATGTGCTCAGATTTGCGCACCCCCATCAGGACCCTGGCAGCGCAGTTTTGAATACTCTGCAGTCTCTGCAGGCTCCTGCCAGGGATCCCGATGAGGAGTGCATTACAGTAGTCGAGCCTGGAGGAGACAAAGGCATGAACCAGCTTCTCTGCATCAGAAAGAGAGAGGGAGGGGCGGAGTTTGGAGATGTTCCGGAGGTGAAAGAATGCAGTCTTACAGATAAATTGGATGTGGGTGTTAAATGATAGGTGTGGGTCAAATCGAACTCCCAGGTTTGTTATAGAGGATGTGAGAGGAATTTCGTGGCCAGCAAATGAGTAAACGGTCAAGGGGGAGGATCGGAGTTGGTGTGGGGTCCCAATGAGAAGACCTTCAGTTTTGGAGCTGTTTAACTGAAGGAAGTTGTCAGTCATCCATGCCTTTGTCTCCTCCAAGCAGACAGATAAAGTGGAGAGTGATGATGCGGAAGATGTGGGGTCCAACCTGACATAGAGCTGAGTATCATCAGCATAGCATAGACCGCATTACCCGCAGTTTTGGTCTATTTAAACGTTAGAACGCGCGTTTATTTTACTAATGCCAGTAAATCATCCAGCTGTGCTTTGATAAGATGTTGTTAAGTGCATTTCACCTGTGTTTACTTTTATGAGATAGTCCAGATGTGTATACATGCATTTCATCTTGTTTGTGTGTGTGTGTGTGCGCGCGTTTTAATATGCCTGTTTTGCAACTGCAGTTATGTTCACGGAAATAAAATAACGAAAATCAAATATACCTTTTCAGTTATTGCATTTAATAGGCAAGTTTGCCAAAGGACTAGACATGTTTTTTTAATTAAGTTAATTTAATGCATTTTAATGAATAAAAAGAACAGACTTTTATTCAGAATCACCCCGAAATAACTTCTATTTACAATCCTAGCTACTGTAATTTATACATTTATTCAAGATATTCATGACAAAGTACAAACAGAAAGCAAGTAGAGACATTTTATGTCTGAGCGGGATTTGTTTTACCGGTGAGCATGAGCGATTCATCAGTGGAGCGTGAGCGATTTATCAGTGGAGCGTTCGCTGAGGACGTGAGCGACTGAGTGGAGCGCACGCGCATAGAGCGGAATATTGAGCTGAGCGTCACACTGCTCCGCTTCGCTCACATGCTCTGGTACACATATAGATTTAATCAGGTCGAACAACTTTTGTGCTCTAAGTTTTACGCCAGTCCAACAGGAAGTTGGCTATTATGGGTTGTTTGAAAACGCATGCCCCTGGAATTTAATATACTCCTCCTTGGCAATTAATTAAATTGCCACCAAACGCCGTCAGCATGAAGTCAAGACATTAAGGATGCTAAATTGCGGACATCTTTTTGATATCTCGAACGGTTTGGCCGTGGCGAGGAAACGAATTTATGGCGAAAAAAGATAAACACAATGTGTTATAACGTCTTCATACATTATTGATCTTGATGAAACTTCAGCAGTGTGTTCGTTGTAAGAGGCCGATCACATGGATGTGACTATTGTGAGTAAAAGTTATAGCGCCACTAACTGGCAGCAGGAAGTGTGTCACTTTTAAGATACTTTTGACAAAAGTGTGTGTGTGTGGGGGGGTGGGGGGGTTAGTTTTACATACAGTCACAAAAATCAGTATATCTATTGTTCGCCTCGAGCCGGACAACTTTCAAATTTACAGTCATTAGCTCCGACCAACACAATAGGCCAGAATAGGGCTATTTAATACAAATAAATAAAAATCAAGTCATACATAGGGCAATACTGCCCTCTTGTGTTCAAAATCAGGTAGGCCCATTGTATATTGTATTTATATATAAATATATTAGTGACTGTGAGAATATTTTCCCACTGGTTAATCGATGTGTGACACCAGCGGGGGCTTTTAAATAGCGAACTTAAAAGCGAAAACGTCTAGTAGGACTGAACTAAAAAACATTCACTCTGTTCTGCTCGTTCCTCGCCGTGGTTATTGCCTGTGCAGCCGTGAGCGTTTTAGTTTCATTTTAAAAATAGCGCCATTTCGGGGGTGGGATTGCTTAAATGTTTCTTTACAAAAGGACAATGTTGTGTTTTATTGCGAGTGAACATAAATAGAAGTAGGCTAAACACATTGCAGTTTAAACTATGTCCTGTATGAACAAAATGACGGAGTAGCGTAGCCTATGTTTTTACACACACACACACACACACACACACACACACACACACACACACACACACACACACACACACACACACACACACACACACACACACACACACACACAGCATTGCAATCTTGACATTGCAGCCTGTTCATTATAGCCAGAATAAAATATAATAATACAATAGTGAACCTATTTGCAGCAAATGATAGCCTAGTAGATTTCAGATCCATATATTTGTTTCCCTTAAAATTTTAATTAACACTAACTTTATTATCAGAGACGCAGTACTCGTTCCCTCTCCTAGAGAGAACCGAGGTTACGTTAGTAACCGAGTACGTTCTCTTACGTAGAGTTCTCTCGTACTGCGTCGAAGAACGCTACGGGAACCCTATGCAAACCGCCGTGCGTGTTCTTGGATCGACACAGACACCTAAGGGCGCGCGCGCCCTGGTATACAAGCGCCTACCCCAAGAAGTATAGGGAGAGCGGCTAAAATAGCATCATCCCTTATAGTAGTGCCTCTTAAGGCATAATAGCATATATATGTAAATATAGATATATATGAAGGGTAATAGCATGCTCATGGGACACATTGTCAGTGAGTGATGCTTAAACATTGAAGTGACCTGGGCCGCAGCGCGGGGCAGGAACACTTATACATATTAGGCATTGAAGTGACCTGGGCCGCAGCGCGGGGCAGGAGCACTTGTACATATTACCATTGAAGTGACCTGGGCCGCAGCGCGGGGCAGGAACACTTATACATAGTCTTCTAGACCGAGAGCAGTTTAGCCTGCAACGCAGGAACCTCTAGGTTATAGAACCTAATAAATGTAGACGGGGAGGCCCAGCCTGCCGCCATACAGATATCATGTAACGAGATTCCGCTATACCAAGCCCATGAAGAGGCCATGCCTCTCGTGGAATGTGCTCTGATGCCCAAAGGGCATTCCAAGCCTCTAGATGCGTAGGCTAGCGCAATGGCGTCCACTACCCATCGAGATAGACTCTGTTTCGTTGCGGCTCGTCCCTTGGAGCGCCCGCTGAACGAAACAAAGAGCTGCTCCGTCTGTCGAAAAACAGCGGAGCGGGACGCGTAAGCTCTTAATGCCCTGACCGGGCAAAGGGAGCTATTTCCGTCCTCTGAGGCCGGCATGGCCGACAGGGAGATGACCTGAGCCCTGAACGGTGTGTTGAGGGACTTAGGCACGTACCCATGCTTCGGTTTCAATACGACTATAGAGTCGTTTGGCCCGAACTCCATACAAGAAGCTCTCACTGAGAGCGCTTGCAAGTCTCCCACACGCTTCACTGAAGCGAGAGCCAAAAGAAACACGGTCTTGAGAGACAGGTGTTTCATGTCAACTGAGTGAATAGGCTCGAAAGGGGCCCCTTTCATAGCGTTCAACACTGTAGAAAGGTCCCAAACGGGGACTGAAGGAGGCCTTGGAGGGTTTAACCTCCTGGCGCCTCTCAGGAAGCGGACCACCAGGTCGTTCCTGCCTAGTGAACGGCCAAGCGTTGGATTAACGAACGCTGATATGGCAGCCACATAGACTTTGAGCGTGGATGGGGTTCTTCCCTTATCCAATAGCTCTTGCAAGAAGGAGAGAATCTCCGGTTCTCCACACTGAAGTGGTGACAGACCTTGATCTGAACACCATCCAGAGAACACCGACCATTTGGAAGCGTAGAGCCGTCTAGTAGACGGAGCCCTAGCTTGTTCGATCGTGTCTAACACTCCTCTTGGGAGGTTAGCGGGTACCCGTTTATGGCCCATACGTGTAGGGACCAAAGCTCGGGGTGAGGATGCAGAATCGAGCCCTTGGCCTGTGAGAGGAGGTCTCTCCTCACTGGAATCGGCCACGGGGCAGTACTTTTCAGTCGCATCAAAGCTGGGAACCAGGTTTGATTCGTCCAGAATGGAGCAACTAGCAGTACTGAGCATCCGCTCTCCTTGATACGCTCCAGCACTTGAGGCAGGAGTGAGACAGGAGGAAAAGCATAGAGCGGGCGGCGGGGCCAGACTCTGGCCAGCGCGTTCGCGCTCTTCGAAAAGAATTCTGGGCAATGAGCGTTTTCCTGGTTTGCAAACAGGTCTATTTCCGCTCTGCCGAACGTTTTCCACAGCAGACGCACTGTCTGTGTGTGTAGGGACCACTCTCCCGTAGGAACGTTGTTCCGTGAGAGTCTGTCCGGGCCTACGTTCAAGTGACCTGGCACGTGCATTGCTCTTAACGAGCGCAGGTTGTGCTGGGCCCACACCAGTATGCGTTCCGCTAACCTGAATAGGTTCCGGGATCTCACGCCACCCTGGCGGTTTATGTAGGCTACTACCGACATGTTGTCCGAGCGGACCAGGACGTGGTGTCCTTTTATCCGGGGACAGAAGCGCCTCAGCGCAAAGTCCACTGCCATCATTTCCAGGCAGTTTATGTGCGGTAGTTCGGCTCGCTCTGACCACTGGCCAAAGAGCGGACTGCCGTCGAGCAGTGCTCCCCAGCCTGAGGTGGACGCGTCCGTGGACACCACCTTCAGGCTCGAGGAAGTCCCCAGGCTTACACCTGACCGGTACCAGTCTGACGCTCTCCATGGTGTCAGGGCTGAAATGCATTCCTGAGTGACCTTGAGGCGATAACGACCGTGTAACCATGCTCGGCGCGGTACGCGCGCTCTCAACCAGAACTGTAGTGGGCGCATGCGCAGCAGGCCCAACTGCAGCACTGTTGAGGCTGAGGCCATGAGGCCCAGCATTTTCTGAAATCTCCTGAGTGGCACTATGTGGCCGCTGAGGAAGGATTTCGCCATTGCAGGGTATTTTGCCTGCGCTGTGATGACAGCTGTGCTGTCATAGACAGTGAGTTCAGATCCAGTCCTAAAAAGGAGATCCTTTGACTGGGAAACAGTGAACTTTTCTCCCAATTGACTCTCAGACCTAAGCACTCGAGGTGATCGAGAATTAGGGTCCTGTGGCGGATGCGTTCTGAAGGTGATTGAGCTAGAATCAGCCAATCGTCCAAATAATTCAGAATTCGAATGCCGCGGAGTCTCAGGGGTGCCAGCGCCGCGTCCATGCACACTGTAAATGTACGAGGTGCTAGAGACAGGCCGAATGGCAGGACTGTGTACTGATATGCCTGGCCCCCGAAGGCGAATCTCAAAAATCGCCTGTGACGTGACGCAATTTGTATGAAAATACGCGTCTTTCAGATCTATTGCCATAAACCAGTCTCCTCGGCGAATCTGCGCGAGGATAGCTCTGGTCGTGAGCATTCTGAACTTTCGCTTTGTCAGCGCTTTGTTCAGATGCCTGAGATCTAAAATGGGTCTGAGACCCCCGTCTTTTTTCGGTTCCAGAAAATATCTGCTGTACAGACCCCCTTCGCTCTGAGCTTGAGATAAAGGCTCTATGGCCCCTTTGCTCAATAGCTTCGCTATTTCGGCTCGAAGTAGATGTGCTACTTCTGTTTTCACCGTAGTTTCGACTTTCTCCGTGAAACGGGGAGGGCGTCGATGAAACTGTAGCGAATAGCCTCTTTTTATAGTCTCTAGCACCCATTCTGAGACCCCGGGAAGTCATTCCCATGCATCTGCACGTGTGACTAGGGGTTGAATGTAATCTGGGCCCTGGTCGCGAAATGGCGGCGACACGAGAGCAACCGTGTGCTGTGACATGGACGCCGTGGCGTGTGAGGCGGGGGGCATGTTTAACACAGTATGCATCCCGCGCGCGCTCAGCTCTCTGTGTCGAGAGAGAGCGCGCGGGACGAGTCCCGTAGGGCTCGTGATGTTTGTGAATAAACGTGGGCGCTTGGTGGCGGGCACATTTATAACACCGGGAACACTGTTTTTGTGTACTGACTGACCGTTCGTTAGTTTCGTTTTTACAGAAAACCGCGGAACGTGCAGTGTGTAGTGGTTGTGGGCACTTGGCAGTGGGTCACGCTCACTACATGTAAAACACAATCGGCATGAGCCGATTTTATGTGTGCAGACCCTGTGTTGTTCAGGGCTGTGCTTGCACGGGTTGAAAAACCGGGCTCTGGTCGCGAAATGGCGGCGACACGAGAGCAGTCGTGTGCTGTAACATGGGCGCCATTGCAGCGTGATGCGGGGGCGCACTTAATCGAGCGGGCAGCCCGCGCGCGCTCTCAGCTGAAAGAGGGAGCGCGCGGTGCGAGCCCCGTACGGCTCGGCATGTTTGAGAATAAATGTGGGTGCGTGAACGCGGGTACATTTATAGCACTGGGAAGTACTGTCTATTAGAACTGACTGACCGTGCATAGGTTTCGTTTCATAGAAACCGTGTGACATGTAGCTTGTAGTGATTGTGGGCGCTTGAAAACGGGCACGCTCACTACATATAATGCACAATCGAAATGAGTCGATTTATGTGTGCAAGCCCTGTATTGTGCGGGGCTGTGCTTGTGTGTACAGATGGGCACTGGGTCGTGGGCATACAGTTACACACATTACATCATCGGCCATGGCCGGGACACCGTGTAGCACAGAGAGTACTGTCTATCAGAACCGACTGACCGTACATTCGTTTCGTTTTTACAGAAACCACGGGACATGCAGTGTGTAGTGATTGTGGGCACTGAAAAGCGGGCACGTTCACTAGCTTACATGTGAAGCACAACCGACACGAGTCGATTTTATGTGTGCAAGCCCTGTTGTGTAGGGCTGTGCTTGTGTGTACGAATGGGCACTAGGTCGTGGGCATTACGGATACACACATTACACCATCGGCCGTGGCCGGGACACCAGTAAATACATTTTCAGATTTACCTGGGGCGTCGTGAAAACGGCGTCTGTGTGCAGGCAAACGGGCATTGATGCCGATTTGGTGACTGCAAAATACACTGGCACGGTCGCGAATGTTGGGACTGTGCGAGCGAGACATTTTAGTGAAATCCGGCCGCGGCGGGATTTTAACACTGTAGCTTTCCTCGAAGCAGAAATGCGCATCCTGGCTGAAAACGGGGCTTTCCGGGACTCCGCGATTTCTTCGTGAATTCAGGAAGAAAAAGGCGCGGGTCGTGAGGACGGTAACGTACGTTCCTCTGCAGAAAAGCAACCATCCAGCCGGTAAGCGCATCGATGCTGGTCTTTCTCCGTCGACGCTCACGAGCGGCGGGGGAGGGGAGATCCTCGGAGCTCGCCCATCCCTCGCTACCCGAAGCGAGGAGAGAACAGCAGTCGTCCTTCACAGACACGGCTTCATCTTCCTCATCCATGACGGACGCGGCGGCACACAGCGGCCCTTGTCCGTCGGTCAGAGAGTCCAGCGAAGCGGGCGGAGGAGCTAGCGGCAGCAGCGGCGAGCACCTCGTGGTGAAGGGAGGTTCCGGGCTCCGCTGAGCACGGCGCTTTTCACGGCGCGGCACTACAGCGGGCGGAAAAGGGTGCAGCTTCAGTAAATGAACGCCAGGTGAGTCCGCAGAGTCACCGTAGGCATCAAATCACAGTGATGGCAGCCGCCATCGACGAGAGCTGAAGCTGCGTGATACTCACAGGCAGGAAACACAAGCACGTGGTCCCCGTCGCTGAGCGGGGCTCTACACGAGCCACAGGAGGTGCGAGACATCTTGAAAAAGACGCTCGGCTCTTTTAGTGTGGAAAAACTGTGTGACGCGACGGCGAACACACACACAAAACACACACACATAATGTAAAGGATATTCCACGCCGGAGAAGCGCAGCAGGGAACGGCGGCTGAAGGCGGCGATGACCAGCGGCTTCAGGTAAGAGGCGCGTCCTGCTGAGGTGCTTGTATCCAAACGGCTGTGGCGGCTCGAATCCAATCCAACGATGCGTGCAGCTTCGTGAATTTAAGAAAATCGGCGTGTTAGACAGCTATGCTCGTATTATAGGCCTAGGCCACGCCTGTTTGGGCGGGAGGTGACGCAGAAGGGCGCGAAGCGTCCTCATTGGTCAGCGTCCTGGCCTCGCATAGGCTGTGCTTTTCTGGCAGAGCAGCCAATGGGTGAGCTGTATTGCTCCGCCTAGGTTGTATGCTTCAGAAAAGCGTTTTACAATATTACAAAATTAAGGATTAATTTTTGGCTTCAATCTCGACAAAGAAATATCTTTCCCGTAGCGTTCTTCGACGCAGTACGAGAGAACTCTACGTAAGAGAACCCTAAAGGCACCGGGGTGGCGGTTTTAAATATATATATTAGGGGTGGAGCCGAACCCGAATACGGTATTCGGAAAGGCACAAATAACGTGTTTTTTACAAATACTTATTTCGAACAAATGCTTTGTATTCGGGAACAAAAAAAACTTTATATCAAAAAGCTGCGTTTCCTCATGAGACCGCAGTGCATGCCCGGATGAGTGAGTGAGTGACGGACACAGGCTGCTCAACACAGCAATAGAAAGTGCTTGGCTGAGCGAAAAAAACACTTAACTGAATCACTATTTTTGTTGAATACAGTTTATAACTTTCGAGAAGCGGAGTTTGATCGGGAAATTATTCCATTACGCTGCATTATTGACGTCTGCAGTCGGGTGCTCTCATGTTCGCTCTGTTTACGTAGCTGTTTAGCGCGGTAATTTAGACAATATAGGCTGTTGACAGAGTAACGTTAAAGTTCGGTTAAAAAGGTTAAAAATGCTTGTGTAGTTGTGTCGAATTGTATGCACGTGTGGGAGTTATGGTACGTTTAAAGTTACTCTGTCTTTTGCAGACAGCAAGATGTAGGCTGTAGGCTTCATAATGTTCACAATGGTATTTTATTAGTTGTTGGTTTAACCATGGATGAGGTAGGCTAATGGCTGTTATGTTATTTTCTTTTCAATTATGTTCCTTGTTTCATTGCTGGATTTATGGAAAAACATCAACCAATATTGCATATCCATAATTATTATAATGGATATAATTAAAGAATACTTACACTATAACGTAAATTAGAAGTGTAACGCAAAAAAAAAAATGTTTACGCCTATTTTGAATTTTACTCGAATACAAATTCAAATACTTTTCCCCCCTCAACAAATACAAATACAGATACAAATATGGGCTGCTTTGCACACCCCTAATATATATATATATATATATATATATATATATATATATATATATATATATATATATATATATTTATATATATATAAATATAGCGGCAACTAAAGGCACCGGGGTGGCGGTGCCACCGGCTTGGGCCCGTAATCGCTGCTTGCAGCTATATTTGTATTTGAGTGCCATATCAGTTTCAAAGGCTATTTGATGGCAGGTACAGGTAATCCGACAATTGACCTATGGCTAAGCCACACCCCCTCCACTCACTCGGACAAACAGTCAACATTCGGTGACAGGCGCTATGGCAGCTGTCACAGTAGGAGACATTTCACAGGAGCCAATTGATGATTTTTGGAGACAGAAAGATTATATATCATCTCAAAGTCATTTTAGTTTGTCCACGAGAGATATCATGGCTTTTGAGCGAGCAAAGCATAATAATTGCTCAATAATTGGATGTACAAATGAACACCGATGCCTTTTTTTAGTTCCTTCATCCAAGCCCCAGAAGAACCAGTGGATTCATTTAATTTTCTCTGGAAATGCGCCGACACTATGGAAGCTTATGGTTAGCAATATTCCATTTGAATATGAATATGTAATATGGAAAATGACAATGCATTTCTGTATTTACATTTTCCATTACATTTGTGCAATGTTGGTGCAAAATGAAAAAACAATTATATAATTTACATTTGCCATTTCATAGACTACTTTTAATGTAAATTAATGTTTTATGTAAATTGAATACATATTTTAACGCTTTATAAGTTGCAAAATTAAAATGAAATTATTAGATATGTCTAACATTTACATTAACATTACATTTACACTCACATTTAAGATGCTTGCAATTGCATTTTCATTAAAGCTAGGGTAGGTAATCCTGTTCAGAAAAAAAAAAAAATTATACTGGGTGAAATGGTCCTTCCATTCTGATAGTAGTCAATACATTATGTGTTCAGAAAAAGGAACAGGGAACTACACTAGAGTGCGGATCGGGCCAAATTTTTCAGTCCGAGCCCGGCCCGCGTCCGACAGAGCAGTAACCGAACCCGACCCGAGCCCGACAGGCATAAAGATATTTATGTTCCGAGCCCGACCCGAGACCGGCAGTTAAAATCCCATTTTTTTCTCATACTAATGACAATTGTACGTTTGTTTGTGTGGAAAGCCCGCTTTTATTAAGCAATTGTAGGAAGGCAATCGGAAATGTCAACAGGACAAGCGCATCAGCGCGCGGAGCAACAAGCGCTCTTAACACCTGGCGCGCGCACATTATGCACGTGTTTCGTTGTCACGGCTACATAAACAAATGTCCGCACACAGGAAGACGGATGTTATGGTAATATTTTACATGTATTTTAATCACAAAAACGAACGTTTGCATCAAGTGAAAGCATCAGGCACATCGGCTACCTACATAATAAGCTGTTTTAAATTTAAAATGTTCAATGCCTTATCGCGCTGATGTGACCGAGCCCGACCCGAACCCGAACATCATTTCTAAATATCTGTCCGAACCCGGCCCGGCCCGTCGGGTACCGGCGGGTCCCGTCGGGCTAGGGTCGGGTATCCATCCTCTAAACTACACTGCGACCAAAATGGTCGCATATGCGACCTTTTGAAATGCCATTGCGACCCTAATTTTTAATGGGTCGCAAATGTATCACTGATTATTTTTGTACCTACCTTATGTTTTAGGCAATATGCTATGATTTACTATGAGCATTTATTAAAACAGAAATGTGTATTTTAAGAATACGTTTTATAACGTGCTCTGAGCATTCAACACAAAGTTGGCTTCAGCCCCGCGACTTATAAAGTAATCGGGTTGATGAGCGCGTTTATGTCACACGTTTCCCGCTGTTCGCGCATAACAATTCTCTATTGGTTCTTTATTTGTTTTAAACAGCAGACGTAATATTAATCCGTCTCTGGTCATGATTTGGAGACAATGAGCATTGAACCGTTTTGCCGTGCTGCTTATATTTATCACGCAGTAAAAATGCCCCTCCCCGCGGCCAAAACCAGTCGTCTGTGGATGAGAATCCAAAACAATTAGTGGGACGTTGTCCTGCTTCACTTCACAGACGCTGAGTGAAATGAGAATTTTAGAATGACGGGACACTCATTTATATGACACTTTATTCAACAGGAAGAACAGCTCGTTCCGCGCGTCATACGTCATTGTACATGCGCAGTCCTTTCAGTTTCGGTTTTCAATCCGATCAAGTGTTGACATGTTCTCTCGATCACATTACAAAAGGAATAAACAAACCCTTTCAATCCGATCGAAATTGCATTCGGATCGAGCTCAATCCGATCGATTAAGGTGTTTACATGAAGATCTTTTTAGTCCGATTATAAGTGTCCATGTAAATTGAAGCTTCACAATGACAGTATGAAGCACGCAAAGTGTAGAGACCGGTACATATCCCGTGACGCAGCAGCACTCCGCACTGCATTTCGGCGTCAAGCAAACAGAGCAAGTGAGGAATCTGAATTGATAATTAAGTTCAATCTAGCTTATAATATAGCCTTATTTGTGGCTTATTATATTTCACTTAATTGTGAAGTGGACATGCATTGTTTTTTTTTTGTTTTTTTTATCTCTAATACCGAATAGTCAATACTGAAAATCTATTATTATATTATTTTATGGATTATATTTATTTTATTTTAAGAGTTCAGGAGTCTGCCCATCTGTGCCAACCATAGCATTTTGAAATCCAAAAGAAATTCATTTTGCACATTATTGTGTACTGTATTTTCTATTGCAGTAAATCTATCCCAACCAATGTTAAAGAAAACAAGGCGGCATGTGGTTTAAAAGATGGAAAGTAAAATAAAAAGCACATCTGTATGCAATACAGTTCCATTATTGTTCATTATTACCCAGAGCGGCTTACTATAAATAATTTGTGCGACCAAATCATGTTTTGCGCCAGTAACTGAAAAAGTTAGTAGCGCAAGTGCCACCAGTGGAAAAGATTAGTGTAGTTCCCTGAGGAATTAAAAAAATCTGACCTCTGTAGCAGCTGTAGGACAGTAAAAACTCTGACCAATCACTGCCATTCGGTGCGAATGTAAAGAACCAATCAGATGCCTTCATGTCTTGTGCCCAAGCACCACTGCGTGCGCAGCAGTGATGCGCGGGTCAATGTATAAACAATCCGCACCCGACCGACGTTTTCAACTAACCCGCCCGCAACTCAGACCGCAAAAAAAAAAGAAAGAAAATATTGTACTCAACCCGCTTCCTGACCCGCGTTTTTTAAAGTAGCTATAGTAAATGCTCATCGCGTCATGGACCATAGACGGAGGAACTAGGGGTGCGCATTTTTCAGAATGCTGTATGATATAGCCTAGTGTTTTGTAATAAAGGTTTATTCATTTATTTCGTTTCATTTTCTTAACAATTAAGATGCTGCATGTGTTTATCCAGTCTAATCGAAGTGTGCGTCTCTCCCCGGACTTTCCCAACAAAAATCCCGCCCCCTCTCAAAAAAATCCCAATGCTAACAGCTTCTCTGTCTGTGTAAGCTATGGGTGTAAGCCAGTTGCGTTACAGGTCGTAGGTACATGCAGCTGACTCCAAATGTGGATGCGCGTTCATGTTTGTGGGGGGGCGTAGCTTTGGACGGAGCACTGACAGAAGGGGGCGGAGCTTAGAAGAGGTGCCACTTTCAAATCTGGCTAGCTCTCCAACATTACCTACCCTAGCTTTAAATGTCCCGCAATGAATGTAGCAAAATTCAATGTGCAAATTGAGAATGCATTCTGAGCCAATCACGTGCCCGCCCCCTCCCTGTCAATCACTGTGTGTACACACAGGCTATGTTACGTGTTTTGAGGTGTTGGAATGAAACATGAAGGCGGCAGAGCTGACACGAGCGTTAAATTCACTAGCAGATGAAGTGGAGCGTGAACAGAGAAATGGTAGTGTTTCCGAAGATTATTACGCGTCTGAAGGTGATAGAACCAGTACGATGTTGGACCGTCTGGGATCAGGCGTCGACACCCGTTTGTTGTGAACATTATGCTGCGCTGTCTGATGCTGGACTGTGTTAATGATGGTTTCGTTTTGTATAAAATATTGTCTTTGTCTGATACACATGCTTATCTTTAATCTTATTACTATTAATTACCCAATAATGTTGGAGATCATACAGTTTTTCCTTAAAAATGCATAGGCCTATTACTCTGAGATTACAGAATATGACAGGTCAAATTCATAGCTACCGAAAATTGTGACCGCTCGGCGCTCTTTATTTCTTCATAACTGACTGTAATGTTAAATAAAGTGACTCATGTGATGTACGACCATCTCCCAATTCTATTTTATTAAGCATATTGATCAGATATTGATAAATCTATACAGTAGGTTCACGGAATCTGACGGGTCAAATTCATAGGAGATTTGCCTTTTCTGGGTGAATGTGGAGCAGATCGGGGTCTGGTGACGCCATCGTCTACAATTCAGTGTCTAATATTTAAAAAAACGAAGCAGCACAAACAAATTTCTGATTATTTTGAAATTTTGTTTACCGGAACAAAACAGCACAAACAAACGAGACTATTTTGGGTGAATGGTTCTAGCTTGCCTGTCTGTGTTTATGTGAAATCCATGGTTGGCTTTTTGATAACAGACTGCACACTAGTCATCTTTATTCCTTGTGTTGTGAGGACTTTGTGGACTTTAATAAATCTCACATTTGGCCCCACCTTGAACTACCACCTTACCGTGGTGGAGGGGTTTGAGTACCCGAATGATCCTAGGAGCTATGTTGTCCGGGGCTATATACCCCTGGTAGGGTCTCCCAAGGCAAACAGGCGATGGGACAGACTAAGAGCAGTTCAAAAACCCTTTATGCTAGAATAAAAAACGAGGATCGTGAAGTCGCCCGGAATAGAGCAGCCGGGGCCCTACCCTGGAGCCAAGAGTCCCCTGTCAGAGAGATCTTCAACTTTCACCTTCGTGGAACACTGGACCAGCTCTATACCCTCTCCAGGGTGCTGGAGGGTTCATTGGAGTTTGACTCCAATGAACATGTGCTTTGTGGATTTGGAGAAGGCATTCGACTGTGTCCATCACCGCGTCCTGTGGAGGGTGCTCTGTGAGTATGGGGTCCGGGGCCCTTTGCTAAGGGCTGTCCTGTCCCTGTACGACTGGAGCGGGAGCTTGGAACGCATTGCCGGCAGTAAGTCAGACTTGTTCCCGGTGCATGTTTGACTTTGTCACCGGTTCTGTTCATAACTTTTATGGACATAATTTCTAGGCGCAGCCAGGGGCCGGAGGGGGGCCGGTTTGGGTACCACACAATTTCGTCTCTGCTTTTTGTGGATGAATTTGTCGTGTTGGCCCCATCAGACCAGGACCTTCAGCATGCACTGGGACGGTTTACAGCCAAGCGTGAAGCTGCTGGGATGAGAATCAGCACCTCCAAATCCGAGGCCGCCTTGGTTTTCAGTCGGAAAAGGGTGGCTTGCCAACTTCAGGTTGGTGGAGAGTTCCTGCCTCAAGTGGAGGAGTTCAAGTATCTTGGGGTCTTGTTCACGAGTGAGGGAAGGATGGAACGGGAGATTGACAGACGGATCAGTGCAGCTTCTGCAGTAATGCGGTCGATGTACCGGTCTGTCGTGGTGAAGAAGGAGCTGAGCTGCAAGGCAAAGCTCTCGATTTACCGGTCAATCTACGTTCCTACTCTCACCTATGGTCTTGAGCTGTGGGTCATGACCGAAAGGAGAAGATCACGGATACAGGCGGCCGAAATGAGCTTTCTCCGCAGAGTGGCTGGGCGATCCCTTAGAGATAAGGTAAGGAGCCCGGTCACTCGGGAGGAGCTCAAAGTAGAGCTGCTGCTCCTCTACATCGAGAGGGGCCAGCTGAGGTGGCTCTGGCATCTGTTCCGGATGCCTCCTGGACGATTTCCCGGGTGTTCTGACTACTGTTCCACCGGGAGTAGACCCCGGGGAAGACCTAGGACACGCTGGAGAGACTATGTCTCCTGGCTGGCCTGGGAACGCCTCGGTGTCCCCCCGGACGAGCTGGAGGAAGTGTCTAGGGAGAGGGAAGTCTGGGCATCTTTGCTTAGACTGCTGCCCCCGCGACCCGGCACCGGATAAGCGGAAGATGGATGGATGGACATTTGGTTAATTGATTTTGTGTGATTGTACCCTATGTTGCACCCTGACCCCAGTCCACCTAGGGGCATAACATTACTGAATAAACATCATGTAATTCACTTCATATAGTATAGCAGTACGCAAGTCAAGTCTCAACTCTTTTTAGAAGTATTGTTCATATGCAACAAATAAGCTTAACCCCTTAAGCGGTACCCCCCTTTTTTTAATAGACATGAAAATGCACATTCCGAACTTAAAGTTAGGGTTGGTAATCCTGTTCAGAAACATTTGTTTTTATACTGGGTGAAATGGTCCTTCCATTCTGATAGTAGTCAATACATTATGAGTTCAGAAAAAGGAATAAAAAAAATCTGACCTCTGTAGCAGCTCTAGGACAGTAAAAACTCTGACCAATCACTGCCATTCGGTGCGAATGTAAAGAACCAATCAGATGCCTTCATGTCTCGTGCCCGAGCACCACTGCGTGCACAGCAGTGATGCGTGGGTCAATGTATAAACAACCCGCACCCGACCGACGTTTTCAACTAACCCGCCCGCAACTCGGACCGCAAAAAAAAGAAAGAAAATATTGTACCCGACCCGCTTCCTGACCCGCGTTTTTTAAAGTAGCTATAGTTTATGCTCATCGCGTCATGGGCCATAGACGGAGGAACTAGGGGTGCGCATTTTTCAGAATGCTGTATATAGCCTAGTGTTTTGTAATAAAGGCTTGATTTATTCATTTATTTCGTTTCATTTTCTTAACAATTAAGATGCTGCATGTGTTTATCCAGTCTAATCGACGTGTGCGTCTCTCCCCTGACTTTCCCAACAAACCCCCCCCCCCCCCCCCCCCTCTCAGCAAATACATAAAACTGACATTACTGAGCTGTATGCGTTTAAAAGTAGCCTATTAAAATGGCACAATGGCATTGCTCAGTTCAATCTCAGGAAATCTGGCATTTTGTCCCGCGTAAGCTTTTACTCAAAAGTTAATAACGCGCTCAACATTCAAAAGGTAAATAAGGATTTCCCACGTTCATCTCTGCAGACTGCTCGTGCGTCATCCTCGCGCATTCAGCCAATAAAGTGTAGACCTATGTATTTCATAGAACATTGTGTCTAGTACTATAGAAATTACAAAGGTAAACGACCCGACCGACCGCGACCCAAATATCATAAAAAATATTTTTGGATGACTCGTAACCGCGGGTAACCGCAGGGACCCGCTCATTTTGGATCAACCCGCGCATCACTGGTAGGTACATGCAGCTGACTCCAAATGTGGATGCGCGTTCATGTTTGTGGGGGGGGGCGTAGCTTTGGACGGAGCAGTGAGAGGAGGGGGCGGAGCTTAGAAGAGGTGCCACTTTCAAATCTGGCTAGCTCTCCAACATTACCTACTCTAGCTTTAAATGGTTGTAATTCAAGAATGCTTTACATCTGAATATAGATGTAAGATTGGTCTTGTTTTAAAGAAGACATTTGGCAGATTTTTGTAGAAGTAAAAAAAATTAAGAAAGTTAAACAGAAACAAAGTTATAGAAGTTTGAGTTTATGAAAATGTACAATATAAAAAAATAATTATTCATATTTTATATAAAATATATATTTTCAAAACCTGGTGGACTCTAAAAATGCAAAAAAAAAAAAAAAAAAAATCAAAGCCAAAAATCTGAACATGTTGTGTTTCAAATTGAAGGTTGATATCTCAAAAAATAAGCTTTCAGTAAGATTTTGTTTGGGTGCAGTAACAAACTTTTTCACTAGTTGACATTACTGCCCATATAAGGGCGCCTCCATTTCCATATGTTGTTTGAGTGATCTGAACCATTATTTTAAAATGAAACTAAAATGCTCACGGCTGCACGGGCATTCATAACGGTGCGTGTCCACGGAGAGGAACGAGCAGACCAGAGTCAACGTTTTTTTAGTTCATTCCTACTTCCATAGGAATTCATTGATAATGCCTGCTCTGCTCCGCACCATTTTCAAACATATTTTACTTTCGTTTTTAAGTTGGCGATCACACATTTATTAACCGGTGGTAAAATATTCAGTGTCACATACCTAGTATATTTTTATATAGATACAATAAGCCAACCTATTACTGTTTTAAATATGTAATGGCTGATGCCAATATAAGAGGTTAATCCCATATCTGGAATGGTAATGCTTGAAAGTTCTGTTTTCTCCGATTTGGGGTACAGGGGAGAACTTTGGTTATACCAGGTGTAATCCACTAGACAGAAAGGTCATCTTGGTCTTAAATTGAAGCTTATAAACTTGAAAATGATCACTTTTGATGACAATTTGTCAGGCGGACAGACATTTTTTGGTCTTTTGGGGTATGTTGAGGGCGATATTTGACAGCAAAAAGGCAGAAATCCCCAGAATCTTTTTCTGCTACTTTCCTCTATGTGTCAGGATACACCATGCAAAATTGTAGGGTTATATGACCATTTATGCAGCTGCAGTACCTTAATATTCATAATTACATAATTCCGTCAAAAGCTTTTCCCAAAAAGGGAGCTTTTTGGCCCCTGAGACCAAACGGGGCCGAGTTGGGGGTGGTTATTATTAACTTGTGATGGCCCAAGGTATAAGATAATAGGAAATAATAGTGAAAAAAAGGTAGCAAAAAACATCCTGAGTAGTGGACCTGGCTCCCGGCCTAATATATATCACTCCGTGGCCACCAGCAGGAAACAACCGAACTGGCAGCACTGCGACCCTCCTCAGAGAGGAGGTTTCTCGAAACCGTCCCTCTCCGGTATAATTTGTCTGTTGCGCGACGCAATTCTCGAATAGCGTCAGTGCTGACATCCTCACATTCATCCATGTCCTTATATAGTTTACCCACCAATGCTGCCTAATAATATGTATCTATTATTTATGATGACTGCTGGATAACGTCGGGGTAATGATGGGGTAACAACTCAGGAGAGAGATTTGTGTTTACATAATATATGTGTGTGTATTATGTATAATTATTTTGTATATATAAATACACACACATGCATGTATATATTTGAGAAATATTTGCATTTATATACTGCATATATATTTTTATATGATTTATATTATATATAAATATAACCATTTTATATATAAATAAAAAAAAATTCTTAAATATATACATGCATGTGTGTGTATTTATATATACAAAATAATTATACACAATACACACACATTTATTATGTAAACACAAACTTTTATTTTGGATTCAATTAATCGCGATTAATCGTTTACAGCCCTAGTAAGCGTCTCTTTAACCCGAGGCACTGTCATACCATGATATTTAATACCCATAACATTACTATAATAGAAGTTTTGGGGATATACACATAAAATAGAAACCGGTTTATACCACGATCTCAACTCCTCAGTGTGCCGTGTGCCAGGGTTCCTACAGGTTTCTTCAAGTTAAATTCAAGTCTTTTTAAGACCTTTTTAAGACCATTTATGTAAAAAAATAATACCTATTTCACGTCCCTACCATCGAAGAAAAACAAAATCCTTGAACTTGTGTTCATTTATTTTTCAAATGTGGAATGGGTAAAAGATGATAAGCCAAGCAGGTGTGAAAAATAAAAACATTTCAGTTGGCCACAAGAAAGTTTGCCGAACAATGTTAAGTTGTTTTTTAACATTAGCTAGCTACTTATTCCATGCTGGGAATATGGGGAACTGAGAGACCCCTGAACAATAAACATCGAAAATCAGAACTCAACAATAAATTAAATTGTCTGTGAAAAATACAATATGGAGAAGTTACATACAGCACAATTTTTAAGACCCAGACATCAAAATTCAAGACTTTTTAAGGTATTATTTCCAAATTAATAAATTCAATGCTTTTAAGGCTTTTTAAGACCCCGCGGGAACCCTGTCAATCCCCGACGAGGAGGCTGAGATATAGAGATTTCCTTAAATTCTCACTCTCATAATGTTCGGCTGGCCAGAAAACATTTAACTTGGCAACAGGACAGAATATATAGCTCTTTATACAACAGAGCTATGAGCTGACTTATTTATTCATTGAAAACTCACAAACATCTGCCTTATTCATAATATATACACATATATCCTTTTTTTTCTTTCTTTTTTTTTAAACACTAATGATACCAATTCAGGGTATATGCAGGAATCCTGAAGTTAATTTCAATACCTTTTTAAGACTTTTTGAAGACCTTCTCAAAATATTTTAAGACCTCATCGCCAGTTCAAGTTCAAATCAGCAACAAACCTTTAACTTAATAAACAGTTGTAGTTTGTGCCATGTAGAGGACGACGGCACATCACCTTTTTTTTTTTTTTACATCACCAAACCACGCATTTCGCAAAATACGTGACATCACCTGTATGCGGCGATCTGATCTCACTGACCGACTACGCCGTTGTTTTTTATTAGTAATGGGGAGGAAAATAAATATATTCATGCATACTTTTTGGACTCAAAATCGGGATTAGGACTTTTTAATACCTTCAATGTATTGCTTGTTTTTTCTGTTCACATTTCATGTTGTGACACTTCTCTTCTCCCACGATCGAACATAAAATACTGCTACGTAAGAGCGGCCAAACAAGCTTCCCCATACTTTTTGACAAGCGTCCTTGACAGGGCGGCCAGAGCTTCTTTGCAGTCGTTATCTTTGGAAGAGTCAAAGAGTCTTCTTTGCTTCTTTCAAGTCGGCGGCGGTGTGTACGTACAGTATCAGTATTTGCTTTCTACCATGCACAAATAAAAATGTCACTGATATTTTGCTGTGTAATTGTAACACTGATTTTGCACGGGCACTTTGCATTATTTTCAACTACTGGTATGGGAATGTCTCAGTTGAGCATTATTTATTTGTTCGGTACATTTAACTGTGGATTCTTTGGTAAATCAGTCGCAACTCAGGTGCAGGTTTTGCAAACAGACTTCTATGATATGGACTCGACAGTAATGCCACAACATGTAAGCAACTGTAAATTCTAATGCCTGATCCGTGATCAGTCATTTTTGATATATAATGATTCATGTACAGTCGGACTTTCTGTCATCTCAAAATAATTTATAGCAGTTTGTCAGAATTCAAACCAGTGACTAAATGGTCCACTTCACATTGTTTTTCTTAGAAGGATGTAAATAATCTTATTTAAACTGTGATTAAATTATACATAGTAAGTGATCAACGAACGCTCACTTTACAAATTCAACGCAGTGCTGAAGTGCCAACTAGCCTCTCCCTATGGATGATCGCTTTACCACTCTACAGATAAAGCGTTGTGGAAAATTCACGTATCTACCCCGTAGTGATAAAATAAAATAAAATTCTGTATCAAATTTATAGGCAGGACAAGTAGTTTAAGGCTTGGTTTGTAGAGAATTACAAACCTGTGCACATATATTCAAACACACATAACTATAGCATTAATTCTTGATGCGCACGTGAGCGTCATCAGCGTTTCTCACAGGTTTGCATTTAAAGTCTGTGTAGAGAGAACAGTGTCGTCTTAGCGGCCCCTAATTTAATAACAAATTATCCTTTCGACAGAAGTGAATCAATCAAAACTAACTTTAGCTGGAAAATAACATTATTCAAGAACCGCTATAAAGCCAAAACAATCTGTTACCTTAAATTATACGTTTATCTCTGTAAAGCAGCTTTGAAACAATCTACATTGTTAAAAGCGCTATATAAATTAAGATGACTTGACTACAATCGCTGGAGCGGTCAATCAAACAGTGCAAGTTTATCAGTGACAGTTCTGGACAGTTTTAAAAACTCCCGTTTTAATCAATGAATCGTGTTTGCACCATGGTTTGCACTGTTAGTTATGATGAAAGCATTCGTTAGAGTATCGAGTTTCTAGGGCTGGTCAGTATACCATTTTTGAGCTTCGAAGCTTCGGTAGTAATGAACATCGAATATTCAAAGTTTCGGAGAGAGGGGGCTGAACATATTCTTATCTGTAATAAAGGCAGGAATCTCTACATGTCTGTCTGTCCGTTTGTATTTTATGCCAAGAAGCGTTCATCCAAATGACTTCACAAGGGAGTGCAGTGTCGTATTTGGTGCAATATAGATAGACAGGCGAGACACGACACGTTCAGAATTAATAAACTTTTAATAAACTACAGAACAGCGCGAGAGGGAAGTGGCGCGCCTCACGCGAGTAGAGCTTATATGCTCCGAGAACGGACACTGCACTAGTGATATAAAACACACACACAGGTCTTTTAACTTAGGTAGTCTTATAATATCTTCTCACTGACAAAGTAGGGTAGATTAAAATAAATAAAAACGAAATTTAAATAAAGAAAAACTAAATTAACATAAAGAAAAACGAAATTTAAAGAAAAACGAAAAATAAATGAACGAATTTAGGGGTGTCCCCGACTAAGGATTTTCATAGTCGAATCAGAATCGTCAAATCTTGCCTATAGTCGACTAATAGTCGAATCACGTTTGTGGTGTTGAGGAGGGGGCGGGGCTTTAACATTTTAAAGCTGCGATGTACAGAACATCATCCAAAAATATTTTATAGCCTACAAGAAAATGTATATATATAAAAAACATTTCAGATCAATAAAACATAGAAAGAACATAAATAACTGCAGAAAGGCCACACTGCAGATAGGATTTGCATTTCACATGCAAATCAAATTAAATCGGCTAAATTGCCTGTGCGAGCACGCTCTAAGCAGGCCTACAGCGCAACATCGATGTAGCCTACTGATGATAATCAACAATTAATTTACAGAATTAAATTAGTACACAAAATACATTTCTAATAAATAAAAATAAAAAACGAAATAAGTCAGAATCAAGTCACAATATATGCAGAACAAATGTGTGCAAAATGCCTTAAGTGCAGGGGAACAAAATATTCAAAACACAAGCCACAAATAGTTAAATTAGACAACCCCGAGTGATCAATTAATACAATAAAAATAAAGAAATTATTAAAATAACGAAATTATGGCCAGAAATGTCAAATTTGTCTTTTTAACTGCATAAAAGACTATAAACGCTAAACTGAAGTGGCAGTCTTTTTAGCTAAACATGTTCAGAGCATCCAAAAATCAATTTAGAACTGGCTGAAATGTTATGAAATCACTTGTACCCTTCCTGATGGCGAAAAAAAGCCAGTATTTCTGTCAGTCTGTGTCTGTTTGAGTCTTTTCAAATTGTGTGCGCGGATTAAATGCATTCTAAAACGCTTAACGTGAAAATCGTTTAACGGCTGTAATGTCCTAAAACTGTTATATTAAAATATCATATGCATTATTAATAAAGCATACTATATAGCGAAAAGCAGATGAGCCTATAATATGAATGCAACACGTTTTATTATAGGCTACGGTTAAGCATGTTCCTCCCATTGAAACCCATTAAAGAAAACGCTTTGTGGCATTTTATAGGAGGAATGCGTCGCGTTCATATTCTGGTTTTCCTGATGCTAAATCCAGGCTTGTAGAATATCCTATCTGACGGTGTGCATCCACACTTTCGATTTTCTTATCCCAGACATTTTTAAAGATGTAAATCCCTGCCGCCAAAACGCTCCTCTGTTGGTCACGGATCGAAAGTGAAACTGAAATCTGTCACGGGGAGTTTGGATTTATTCACGCTGCACGCATGTTAAAAATATTTATTAAACGCTTCTTTCTTTGCACATTTTTATTGACAGCTTTTTCATAATAGCCTGTATATTAACAGAAAACCGGTAGTTCTATGTGAACTCTTACATTGAGCACCTTCATATTATAGCCAAAATGACATGAGCTCGTTTAATAACACCACTGCGAATATTCGACCGTGAGATTGATAGTCGAATCAGGCTCCTCCTATCGATGTATCGACTATTCGGGGTCACCCCTAAAAATTGTAATAGCCTAAATAAAGAACACGGTAGCAATAACAATAACAATTTCAATAACATCATCACACATTTCAATTAACAGTTTAAATAAAATAAAATAAATTATTATTTTCAACAATGTCAAAGCAACGCAGCTTAACCCAAAATACAAGCTCAGGCATGCACTTCTGTCCATACAAACTCCGCTGTTCTGCGCTCTAGCCAGAGAATACTCCCGTTGTAGGAACACTTTAGTAGTCCAAGAAGAAGCATATATATGTATTAAGTAGCTATAACGAAGTTATATGTTAAGTATTATATTTCACCAGATTTTATAGTGTAAAACATTTTGAGGGGGATGCCAGGTGTGCAAAAAAACAAAAAACTAATTATTCGAATGTCAAATTTTCAAATCGAATACCAACCCACTGAACGAATATTCGGGTCCAGCCCTAAGAGTTTCAATGATGAGATCACTGCATTCACGCGCTCAACATGTCTGTGATCAGCTACAATGCTCAACAATGCAACCTTTCATGCCACAATTCAAATATAATGCTATAGATATAAATATAATGCTATAATCAACACTTCTCGGGGTCCCCCTACAGTTAGGAAACAGGATTGTCTTCTACTACTGTCGCAAAATCTGTCATGGTTACACCAGGGGATATACGTGCATTTGTTGACAAGCCGATACCCCCCGAACTCTGCAGAAGGAGTTCTCACGTCTCTTGCACTAGCATGGTTTAAATCGTACTTATCTGACCGTTATCAGTTTGTAGCAGTAAATGAAGAGATGTCTTATTGATCACAAGTTCAGTATGGCGTACCACAAGGCTCAGTACTAGGACCGCTGATGTTCACTCTGTACATGCTACCATTAGGAGATATCCTTAGGAAACATGGAATTAGCTTTCACTGTTATGCCGACGATACTCAGCTGTATATTTCTTCATAACCAAACAAAACCTACCAATTCACAAAATTAACGGAATGCATAGCTGATATAACAAATTGGATGACTAGTAATGTCCTACTACTAAATTCAGAAAAAACAGAGATTCTAATTATTGGACAAAAAACTTCCACACGAAATAACCTAGAGTACTGTCTAACACTTGATGGCTGCTCTGTTAAGTCTTCGTCGTCGGTTAGGAACCTGGGTGTGCTCTTTGACGCCAATCTTTCATTTGAAAGTCACGTGTCTAGTATCTGTAAAACGGCATTTTTCCATCTTAAAAATAGATCTAAATTACGCCATATTTTTTTAATGTTTTTTTTTTATCCTTTATTTAACCAGGAAAAGCCCATTGAGATTAAAAATCTCTTCTGCAAGGGAGACCTGGCCAAGATAGGCAGCAAAATTACATCACATCATTTCATACAAAGACACACAAGAAACATAAAAATAAAAATCATGACCTCATGGCTAGATTATTGTAATGCTCTACTGGGTGGTTGCCCTCCACGCTTAATAAACAAACTACAGCTAGTTCAAAACGCAGCAGCTCGAGTTCTTACTAGAACCAGGAAGTATGACCATATTAGCCCCGTTCTGTCAACACTGCATTGGCTGCCTATTAAACATCGTATAAATTTTAAAATATTGCTGATTACTTACAAAGCACTAAATGGTTTAGCTCCGCAGTACTTGAGCGAGCTCTTAACGCATTATAGTCCTTCGCGTCTATTGCGATCTCAAAATTCCGGCCAGTAAATAATAATACCTAGAATATCAAAATCGACTGCTGGCGGTAGATCCTTTTCCTATTTAGCACCAAAACTTTGGAACAGTCTTCCTACCATTGTCCGGGAAGCAGACACACTCTGTCAGTTCAAAGCTAGATTAAAGACACATCTCTTTGACCTAGCATTCACATAATGCATTATAGGCTTTTATAACTCAATCTTAGGCTGCATAGATTAGGTCAGCCGGAACTGGGAACACTTCCCTTAAATCCTGATGTACTCGCTACATCATAAGAAGAATGGCATCTACGCTAATTTTAGTGTCTTTGTTTATCCCAAGGTTTTCCCGCAGCCTGCCGGATCCGGGCCGTATCCAGATCTGACGAAGGACCTTCACCTGGACCCGATGCCAAAGCAGTGCTGAAGTGCCAACTAGCCTCTCCCTATGGAGGATCCCTTTACCACTCTACAGATAAAGCATTCTGGAAATTTCGCGTATCTCCCCCATAGTGATAAAATAAAATAAAATTCTGTATCAAATTTATAGGCACGACAAGTAGTTTAAGGCTTGGTTTGTAGAGAATTACAAACATGCGCACATATATTCAAACGCACATAACTATAGAATTTATTCTTGATGCGCACGTGAGCGCCATCAGTGTTTCTCACAGGTTCGTGTTTAAAGTCTGTGTAGAGAGAACGGTGTCGTCTTAGCGGCCCCTAATTTAATAACAAATTATCCTTTCGACGGAAGTGAATCAATCGAAACTAACTTTAGCTGGAAAATAACATTATTCAAGAACCGCTATAAAGCCAAAACAATCTGTTACTTTAAATTATACGTTTATCTCTGTAAAGCAGATTTGAAACAATCTACATTGTTAAAAGCGCTATATAAATGAAGATGACTTGACTTGGGCAGACTGCCTGCGTTGCGTGTGAAACTTCTTCATCCCAGGTACAGTGGCATATATGTCAGCATGTCATATGAATATAATTTCATGGGTTTTATTTTTTTTCAAACGCCAAAAGATCGCGTAGCTCACGTTTACAAGCCAGCGTCATTATAGTAGCCTATTGGCTACTGTTTTACATAATGGATATGCTAATTAAATTCAAAGTTTGTGTGGTAGGTAATAGCCATATATCGTCAATATTATAATATCAAGCAACCATAGATAAATCTGCAAATTTGAAAAATCGATTTGCATTATAGCCTGAGGCAAGACACTTTCACCAGAAAAATAAATAAATAAACAAACATGACTATCAGCCTGCAGTTATTAGGATAGTTATCCTAAAAGATGATTTTGTCCGTCTAATCATGTAGCTATTACTAGTCCGGCCAAGTCAGCATCGGTCGGGCACCCCTCATTCCCCTTTAGCTCACTGCTCACGCCAGCGAGCGAACACTGGACCAATATTGATCCTCGTCCGGCCTTTGATTTTATCACACTCTCCCTTTTTTTCTTCCAAGTCTCCTCCGACAAAACCTTTGCCTCCTTCGGTTAAGTTGTTGCTTCGGCCGTGACAACAACATACAGACGCTATACCAGCCGGCAAACAAACGCTATTTGGGCTCTCACGTCCGAATTTGAGGAAGTGGGGGAAGTGAGGTATGCTGTAAAGCAGTTGAATATTGTAGTTCTTTTTGTGCTCGGGTTACTACCCAAACCCCGAAGGTCCGTAGTGCCAGTAAAAGCGATACAGACTCTGTCAGGCTATGGCAGACGTGTCATTCAACCTATTGTAAGTCGATGTACCATCACAAGGGTCTTGGAAATATATTATTAAGGTTGAAAAACTACTTGGTGTTGCTTTAACCTTATGAGCTGTAATAGTAAAAAATGTGCTAAAATTTTAGAGACTCTCTCTCCACATGTAATACTTATTTCTTATGCAAAGATGATAGCCAATCAAAGCAGTGGGCAAATACTGAATTCTGACAGCAGATACGCCACTTCAAATCGAACGTTCAAATCAGAGGGCTAAAATCAGGGTAGAAAAAATGCCTTTTATTTCTAAATTATGACAATTTTCAATGTAAAAATCATACTAACATTATAAACGTCGTTGTGGCAAAAATTATATTAAACAATTATCACTGCGTAAGAGACACTCTGATTCAAACTGTGTTTTAAAAGTATTTATTCTTGCAAGAATAGGACTTAGTCAATTACACAGTCGAGCTGCAGGATGAGTAAAGACGCCGAGGAAGAGTTGGCTGGCAGTCTTATAGTGTTCTTTTCAAAGCTATCTCCTGTCACCCACTTGTTTAGACAAGAGGAACAAAAGGAACTTTATGGCTACCCTTAAGACCTCCTCAGCCCAGGGGTCTTCTTTGTTTCCTCTCACCAATTTATTTTAATGTGATTACATTTCTTACCCAGCACATTGGCTCTCGTCTGTATGCATCACCCAAATTTCTTTTTTCTCCACCTCTATGTGCCTGCCTGGCTGGGTGCAGAACAGGATCGGTCTTGTGTCCACCTGTTCCCAAAGAACAGACAACACATCGATAAATCTGGTTGCATAATTCACAAATAAATTAGAAGACAGCTTTTCTGGATAAATTCCACTCCATCAAGGTAAGATGATATTAAAAGAATCAACCTCTAAATCAATTAAACCTGGAATTGATTGACATATATTTTAAAGGCCAACATGCCAAATGAAGAGAGAAGTGTTGAGAATAAAAAATTATGACCTCAACAAGCAGTACTAACATGAGCAGAAACGTCTCTGATATGTTTATATTACATTGTTTCAGGAGGACAATGCTGTTTTAATACTCAAGCAAAGAGTAAAGTGAGTAGCCCACCTTTCCCTGATCCTCAGATTCTTCTGAATGGACTACCCTCTGACAGAATTCAAATTTCTCTGTCTCCACTACAGAAAAACACAAAATTAGCATTTCCATTTTTTTAATTAACAACAGGGGAAAGCACTGGATTAAAAAAAATTAAGGATGGATTAATAATAACTCATAAAATAATTCATAAAAAACTTGAGGATTACACAAGAACTTGTGATGAAATGCCATTTAAAACTTTTAGACTAATTACTGCATGTCACTCTACATGCATGTCAGAAAACTTTTGTAACATGTAATGTCATCTGCCCACATAGCAGTTTGCAGAGAATGTGGCATAAATCTTTCAGTAATGTCTGACAAAGAAATGTAAGGTAACCCAAGGGAATTACAGGAAACAGCAGTGTTCAACTCTCCATTGATCTGAACCCATTCAGATGAGTGACCAATCTGCAAGACAAAGATGAAAAGTAGAATAAGAGATGGGGCCAGAGATGAGCTTCATGAGAACTGGAAATATTAGCAGAAAAGTTCACACATTTAACTGCATTCTACTTGCAAAATGGAACCGTTTCCGAACTGTATTATTGTGCCTCTCAAATGCATACAACTCACATAACAAACATAATAATTAGATTCAGATACACAAATGATTACGTTTTTACATCACTACCAGGAATAACCCAGGTTTCCTTGCTTTGCCGCTTTTTACTGATTTGCATGTAAACCAGGACAATGGGTTAATTAAATAAGCTGAGTTTTGAGAGTTATCAGCTTATTAGTGTGCATGTAAACATGCTTAATTCACTGAGTACAAACACCTGCCAATACACCAACAAGAATTCTTCAATTTAAAGTGGATAATCAACAATTATCAATCATCTAGCTTTTGCTCACTGTCATTTACTATGATGAATACATTATGATGCAGTAGTTCTGCATGAAATCAAGTGCTGAATTAAAAATGTTAACCTTGTGACATGAGTTTTCTGGTTGCTGTATGGTCTGGTCTTCAGAAAACAGGACCATGTCAGTGGAGGAAGGGGGTCTCTGGGTCGTGGTCTGGTAGGGAGGCTGGAGAGGAATGGTGGGCCAGAGAGATTCTCTCAAGAGTGTGGTCTGCGTGCTCACCGGATTCTCTAAGGTTTCCATTTGAGGAAGGACAGCAGGCAACACTACATTTGAAAAGGTTATATAGTGTTAGCTCAACATCAGTTTTTGGAAAAAGGCTGAAATATGAATTCAAGAGAAATGAGAATGTTAATGGTAGCGGATTTCTCTCCTCTATAGAAATATGATGTGATTGTCAGTAGTGTACAGTAAAGAAGTATTCTTCATAACTGTACTCTTCGCAATAAACTATATTGTTTTGCTAAATATTATTAGCACTAAAGCATTAAAAGCGTCAAGGACCTGATTGTTTTTCTAAGGATTAAGCTCTATTGTTTTCAAAACACCTGTTTTACACACAATCCGTTTGCAGTGCATATGCAGTAAATACTTTTATCATTGCCCATGCTCAGTGCCAAGACAGCATTCACACTGCTCCAGAGGTGAAGCAGCAATGCATTTTTGAGACACTTGCATCTCAGCAGAAAGCGACAATCATGTGATAGCCTGGAGGTTGGAGAACAAAGTTTGTATTTCTGGTGTAAAGATTAAAAGGGATCTAAAAATAAAAGGGATTTTTTTTTTTAAAGGGGTGATATGGTTTTTAATGTTTTCCTTTTCCTTTAGTGTGTAATGCATCTGCGTGTGCGCATGTATAAGATTGTAAAGTTACAAATCTCTAAGGCCGTGTGTCCACCAAAGCGTTTTTTAATGCGGCTGGCGTGTTAAAAAAAAAATAGTTTTCAATGGGAGCGCCACATTTTTGAAACGAGGCACTGAGCGTCTTTTTCACGCGGAGCGTTCGCCATTTTTTACAGGTCGCCGAGAGTTGAAGAATGTTCAACTTTGGCCGCGCTCATCACTGTCACTTTTTACCCAACCGACCAATCACACTGGAGGAGGGGCGGGACGGGGCGTCACTGTTAATACCACACCGACCAACGGGTATTCTGTATCATAGCAAAGAAGCGTCTCAACTGGAAAAAAAAAAACTGCGCTGCCAAAACGCTCTCAAGCGCACATAGCTCGGCGTTTTCAGCAGAGTGTCTAGCATTTTCAGCTGGCTAAAAACACTTTGGTGGACACACAGCCTAAGTCTCCTACAAAAGAGAATTATAATATCTAATAGAGAACACTGCACCAAACCTGTCTAAAAAGTTCGGTTGTTGCCATTTTGTGGAGGCGCTGTGTGTTTGGATGAATCTTGGGCTCCAACTGATATAGTAATCAGTCGGAAGTCACTGGCTCAGCTGGCCAATCAGATCACTCTGGGCTTTTTGGAAGGTGGGCTTTGTAGAAATCAGAGCTGGTCAGCTCAGTCAGGTCCCCAGTACAGTAGTCACGCAAGCTAACTCAATACGCATCATGACATCATTAGATGTTTTGAAAAAAGCTAAACGTTATTTAAATATATTAGCTGATGAGGCACACCCAGCATTTAAGGCAAAACGGAAATACTGCAGGTAAATGGACTGCATATAGCGCTTTCACAGACCCAATGGCCACCAAAGCGCTTTGCATGTTGCACATTCATACACCGACAGCAGTGTCAGCCATGCAAGGCGCCATCCAGTTCGTCGGGAGCAGTTAGGGTTAGGTGTCTTGCTCATAGACACCTCGACACTTGGTCAGGTGGAACCGGGGATAGAACCACCAACCTTCCGGTTTGTAGACAACCTACATAAACCACTGAGCTACTGCCACCCCAGGTACCGCAATAATGTACAGTATGAGAACAATAATGTTTGTGAACATTAAAAGCATGTTAAGCTGTTCTATTACACCCAACAACTAACAGATATTCACATTCAGACTGGATTAGATTTCTCAGAGGAGTGAGAAAAACAGACATAGAAAATTCGGACAGCTTTATAATCTCCAACTAGGCCTGTGAAACACAAATTTCTCTAACGTCCTCCATGAAAACTAGTCCTGTTCGAATAGGCTTTATAGTCCAGGTGATATGTGAAAAAATTATGTTCACTTCTTCATAAAAGCATGAACTTGGTACACATGTAGTTTGCGGCCCTGAACATTTTCAGAAATGGAGCCATCGTGAGATGCTGACGTCTGGGATCGCGCCACCAATCGCCTGTTACCGAGCCACTTATGAATGGCGACAGTCATCGTCAGAGAGACAGACTCTGGGTTGGGAGATTGCACGCTCTGTGAAGACGGTTTTCTCGTTCGAGAGACCAGTCTGAGAGACTGATCGATGTCCGTTTTGTCTGTTGTTCGTGTTCGCTGCTTTTATGATCTGGTAGTCGGATCAGTTCTCTTTGTTTGTGCTCTTGCGTGTTTGTTTGTGCGCTTGATGTGCAATGTTATTTATCTGTGACCACTGCTCTCGCTAATTGTCATCTCAGTCATCATTCAACAATGTGTAAACTGGCGTGAGAGGTTGTGAGACAGGTAAGAAGGTCGCGACCTACATTTGCATGTAGATTCTATTAATGTATTAGACACACTAGGCTAGAAGTGGTGCTAAGGTTGTATGTTTTGTTTGTGTTAGTTAGTATAGTTTAGTTATGGCGTCTTGTACGCTGAAGAGGTTTCTTTTTGCATCTTTTGTTGTTAGTTAGTTTATGTCCTTTAACTTCAGTTAGAAGGGTTTTGTTATATTTTGTTTTTTGATTTAAGCACCATTCTTTTGCTCCTTCCTCTCCATCAGACTGTTTGTTGATTCACTTACTCTTCAGTTGTATATATTGTAAATTATTCCTTATATTCCTTATTTTCGTTTTTGAGCGATGTAGAAAAGACAACTTGTTGCAGATAGCTGAACACTATCGCATTCCTGTGGTGAGGCAATCTCTGAAGCGTATTATTAAGAATGAGATTTGGAAGCACTTGGTCGAATTAAAAGTGTTTATTTTCAGATGCGGATAGTGGGAAGAATGGCATGTCAGCTGTGGAAAGGCGTCTGACTAGCGTGAGGAGTTCTGAAGAGTGTTGTGGAAAAATTTATATTTTACTTTCTTTCATTAATAATAATAATAATAATAAATTGAATTTGTATAGCGCTTTTCTCGAACTCAAAGTCGCTTTACAGTTTATAAAAAATAAAATAAAAAAAAAGGGCTACGGAGAGGCGGAGGTGAAGAGATGGGTCTTGAGGCGGGACTGGAAGATGGTGAGGGACTCAGAGGTGCGGATCTCATGGGGGAGGGAGTTCCAGAGCCTGGGAGCTGCCCTGGAAAAGGCTCTGTCCCCAAAACTGCGGAGCTTAGATTTGTGGATGCGGAGGAGACCGGCTGAGGTGGATCTGAGGGACCGTGACGGTTGGTAGGGGGAGAGGAGGTCAGTGAGGTATGAGGGGGCCAGGTGGTGGATGGCTTTGTAGGTAAGGACCAGGGTTTTGTATGTGATCCGGTGGGAAATGGGAAGCCAGTGTAGTTATTTTAGTACTGGAGTGATGTGGTGCCAATATTTGGAGCGAGTGATGAGTCGGGCGGCTGCGTTCTGGACCAGTTGGAGTCTTTTTATGTAGGTCGAGCTGATACCAAGGAGTAGTGAGTTGACTTTAACTTCCTTAGACATTGTGTGGTATTAAGCATTTGCTTCTCTACTGGAATATATGTACCGGTATGTTTTTTTCAAGGCACACAGCAAAACAAATGGTTCAGTATATCTGCTGGGAAACATTTAACACTTTAGGCTGGGAAACCTTTGTATTCAGGAAAGACAGAGGCGTTATTTAGCCATAAAAAAATTACCTTTGACCTCACGGTGTGCAGACAGTAAAGCCCAGGGGGGGTAGAAGGGCCATTGTCTAAACCAGCTTGAGTCATACTGGAGTAAGTGGAAAATTACAGGAGAAGGGACCTTGGGGCAGACTATAAGAAGGCTGTTGTTGAAGCTATGTGTTAGGTCTATTCCTATCACAGGGTAGCTGCTGTGGTATTTTTGTGAACAGGCCTCATGGAGGAGAATACATTTCTTTTGAAATACAATTTGAATCTTGATGTCTCTTATGCTGTGACGCTGTTTGTTTAATTATTGTTTTTGCCACAACAATTGGTGTCAGAAGTCGGATCTCGTAGAAGTCTCTCCTGGTCCTGAGACAGTGGGTTGTAGACTGATCATTTCAAAGCACCAGGCTTTGATCTTACCTCGAATATTGAGAGAGAAGAGCCAAACTGCTATCAGGGCCAGGAGTGACTCGACTGAGATCAGGAAGAACCCGGTGGCAGTAAAAGCATCTCGGGTAAGAGACAGTAAAATTATTTTATTTTGTGTGGTGTAAATTATATGACTGAGTGAACCAGGGCGGCTGAAGCCATTTCCATGGTACGAGTACTAGAAAACCTGATTTCATGTAGGCATTGAACCCTCGTTTTGCTAAACTAATTGCAGATCAAGTAGTTTCAAACTGATTGGTTGAACTAATTGGTAAAAAGTGACTGGTACAGATTACTAGTCGACATTGGTCAGATACTACCGTATTTTCCGGACTATAAGTCACACTTTTTTTCATAGGTTTGCTGGTCCTGCGACTTATAGTCAGGTGCAACTAATATATCAAAATTAATTTATACTGACTGGAGATGAACCAAGAGAAAACATTACCGTCTACAGCCGCAAGAGGGCGCTCTAGATAACGGAGTTGTTCAGAAGCGATACTGAGGAAGAATTCAGTGTTGTGGAATGAGAGCAGGGGAGCTTGGTGAACTTGCTTACCGGTAACTTGTTGGACTCGCTGGCTTATGTTAATTAAGCCTATTCAGCCTCCCGGGTATATTTTCTTTATGCTGCTGTGTAGGGTTTCCCGCAGAAAATGTGTTAGTTAAGGTGTAACTTAACTTTGTGTTAGCCTACGTGTCGCCACCATAAACATCAGCATAAATGCTCCTGATAAATGATTTGCTAAAGCATTAACATTCACAAACCACTGTTAATTTAACATAAAAGCAAGCAGGCTGCGTGCATGGTTTTCCATGACTGAATGCGCGCGAATGCACGCAAATGCACTCCCTTAAAGATGAACTAAACTGAAAATAATCAACGTTGATAACTTGTTGTTTATGACAGTTAAAAGTAAATTACACTAAAAAAAATATTACAAATATCAATATAGCTTTTTTTAAGCTACACAAAAACTGCGTTTGTTAGTATAAGAACGCTAGCAATTTCGATGACGTCACTGGCATGGAAGGACCTGCGGTCCTGTATATTCACTAGTTGCACAGAGCGAATACACAGGAAAATTAGTAATTTTAATGGCATGGGTTACGCATTTGTGCCTGTGAGGGACAGGCCAGTAGTATGACTACACAATTACGAACTAATCAGTGGCGTAACTTTGTTTTAAAAAGTGGGTGGGACAGGGGTTGCTAATACAATGCTAAATCAGATATATGTATAATAACATGGCGATGTCCAGCAATCATTCTAAATAGTACATGGGGTTTAATTTGTTGTTAAATGAGATCTAATATATGTTGTCAGTGCCGAGAACTTTCGCGTGAGTAAATACACAGATCCGCCTAATTTAACATGTGCCGTAATGGTCCAGTGGTAGAACTTTCGCCAAGCGTGTCAGAGGTTTTGAGATCAAATCCGCAGTCCTATAGTTTTTTTTTCCTTTTTTTCTTTCATCAAAACCGAATATGTTCATCAGTGGTTGTATATCAAGCAGGGACACATTTGTGTGCATTATGTTTTCTAATTTCACCGGAACGAATAGAGTCTATGCGCGTCCGAGTGAAGACTGCGGCGTGTGCGCGAGACACTGTATCCACGCCACTGATCGCAGCAGCAATGAGCACTTTGATCACTTGATTTAATATTATTATGTACCAATTAATTTTGTCTCAAAATATTGCATACAATACAACATTTTGTCTAAAATATGCATTAGATTGTATTTGCAATGTACATAGTCAATTATGAATGGAGCAATAGTGGTTCACGGTGTTATAAGAGGGAATTGTGGTGGGAGGTTGGAGGGCTGTAGCCTGTCACTGTCATGCACTCTCATTTATTGTATCCACGCACATTATGCATTTTAGGAAATAGAAACTGCTTATATATGTCGTGTGCATTTAGAGAAAATACAAAAACATGCTTGAGGTCCTGTGCGTTTTAGAAACGAGGCAGATAAATGGAAATTTGATATATTTTTTATATATTTGATATAGATCTTCCGTGAGCACTTGACATAAAAAAATAAAATAAAAACTCTTCCTTTAATCCTCCCTTGTTTGGCTTATGCTACTCTGAGCAATGCCTGAACTTATTATTTTGAGCACTTCTTGCGTTATTTTTGCCTCTTCACAATGACTCGCTTGCTGTAGTCCTCAGTTGTAAGTCGCTTTGGATAAAAGTGTCTGCTAAATGACTAAATGTATTTTTAAGATGGAAATTTGATTGGACAAATTCCATCCAATGGGATTGCTTGTCAAGTTAGCTGCACACAACGTGTTAAAACCTAAATAAATAAAGTTGGGGGGGGGGGGGGGGGGGGCAAAAAAGTTAGCTGCGCGTAGGAGTTTCAGTCAACCCTCACCAGTGAACGGAGTAGCTATACCATGCCAGTGATGTAGTCAAATGTTGAAATCCAATATGGCGGCGCCCGTGCAACAACAACATTTTCAATGTACCATTTTATCCCTCTTAACAAATTCTGCCATTTTTATAATTGTACCAATGAGAATAAATAAAATATATCTGTTATATCACCTTTACTCAAATTCCAGTTCAGTTCATCTTTAATATTTCCTAAAAAGCTGACATCAGTTCATCACGATCTCATACATGTGTTATTATTAATGAAGCTGACTGCATAATGAATCTTTCATAATATATTTTATAATCAGGGGATTTTCCAGCATGCAGAATTTAGCACTGAACAAAAAGTCAGTTTTGAGCGGTGAGAGGATTCTATCTTAAATGCTTCTGATTGGCCATTGCGTTGAAGAAATCAACACATATCTATTTCTATTTCTATCTATTTCGAATTCTATCTATTCTACACATATCTATTTCTACATCTATTGCATTGGCCTTATACATGCACTCAGTGCTCTGCAGTAAAACTGAATGCAACTGAATTCCTTGATCGATTGCTCCTGTCTGCCTCGCTGTGACTGCTGCTGCTGTGAGTTTGTTTGCTGCATCTTAGCCTCGTATTAGCTTCGTATTTCTTTCTGTTTTGAACCATCATTTATTATCGTTTCTAGTTGTTTATACTACTAAGTACAGCTTACCCAATATCTCAGATTAACCTGACATTGCTAGCTTCCGTTATTGTCAGCACAACACGCTAACTCGCTAGCCTTTTAATGCACCACCCGTGCGCTCAGTTATTTATTTTTCTCTCGCACGCCCGCGCCTTTGAGTTCATAAAAGCCTAGGTGAGTAAGAATCAGTCATCAAACACGGTGAGTAATGTCTTCTCCTGTTATTGTCACCTGCACTTCATGTCACATGTTTACCATAGCCTTCTCTGTCGGCAATATAGGATTTATATGTGATAAATGCAAGGAGACAGTCAGGCTGACGGAGAAGATTTCAGAACTAGAGACACGCATCCAAACTTTAATCGAGAATAGTAAGAAGAGTGCTAGAGCTTTAGATACTATTTTGGATGCGCCTAGCCTAGTAAATTCTTTACATGAGTCGGTTCCGGCTGAAGTAGAGCCCGTGCAGCAGGGCAGATGGGTAACAGTGAGAGATCGCTCTAGTCGAGGATCAAAAAACCACTTTTCCGTTCCGATAACAAATCGATTTGCCCCGCTCAGTGAAACACCCACTGAGAATTATTCTGATTGTGCCCTAGTTATTGGCGATTCTATTACACGGAACGTGAAAATAGAGACACCAGCCACCATAGTCACATGTTTGCCGGGAGCCAGAGCGCCTGACATCAAAGCAAATTTAAAAGTGCTGGCTAATGCTAAACGTAAATTCTCTAAGATTATTATTCACGTCGTAATCTGCTCTGGCCCCCTTTCTGTTCGCAGGAGTGATGAGATAGTTAGTAGATTGTGTTCACTCAATGGCTGGCTGTCTGGGTGGTGTCCGCAGAATAATATAGAATTCATAGACAATTGGAAAAGTTTTTGGGGCAAACCTGACCTGTTGAAAAGAGATGGTATTTATCCCTCCTGGGATGGTGCTGCTCTTCTCTCTAGTAATTTGGCTCATAGTCTTAGAGATAAAACATGACAATCTGGGGCTCAGGTCAGGAAGCAGACAGACTGGCTTAACCGACCGTCTGCTAGCGGCCTCACGTCACCAAGGTCAGATAAATCCCATCACATAGAGACTCTTTCACCTAGATATCATCATATAGAGACTGTGTCTGTTCCCCGAACTTGGAAATCCAAAAAACGTTCAAACCCATCTAAGGTTAAAAATGTAATTGATGTTCAACAAATAAAAAACAGATATAATACGGATGAGCAAATGATAAAGCTTGGGTTGCTGAATATTCGATCTCTTACTTCAAAAGCGCTAATAGTTAATGATATGATTACAGATTATAACCTAGATGTGCTGTGTTTAACAGAAACCTGGCTAAAACCAAACGATTACATTGCTTTAAATGAGTCAACCCCACAAGATTACGGTTATAAATATGAACCTCGTCTGAAACGCAAAGGAAGAGGTGTTGCTGTAATTTATAGTAATATTTTCAAAACCACTAAGAAATCTAGTTGTAAATATAATTATTTTGAAGTGTTGGTGCTTAATGTAAAAATATCTAGTGTAAACGATAAATCACGTTTGAAAATTCTGCTGGCTACTGTATACAGGCCACCAGGGCACCATACAGACTTTATCAAAGAATTTGCGGACTTTCTATCAGAATTATTATTGGCTGCAGATAAAGTACTAATTGTTGGTGACTTTAATATACACATAGATAATGAAAAAGATGCATTGGGATTGGCATTTAAAGACATTATAAACTCAATTGGAGTTAGACAACACGTGTCAGGACCTACTCATTGTCGTAATCATACTCTAGATCTAATACTATCACATGGAATAGATGTTGATGCCGTTGAAATACTGCAGCAGAGCGATGACATCTCAGATCACTATCTAGTCTCGTGTAAATTACATTTAGCCAAGGCTGCAAAGCCGACTCCGTGTTATAAATATGTTAGACCGATCACTTCTGTCACTAAAGATTGCTTTATCAATAATCTTCCTAATCAGTTTCATCATCTCAGCATCCCGGATAGCTTAGAAGAACTTGATATTGCAACAGAAACTTTTAACTCTCTCTTTTCCAGCACTTTAGACACAGTTGCTCCGCTGCGCTTAAAGAAGATTAAAGAACATAGTCCAACGCCGTGGCACAACGAGCACACTCAGGCCCTTAACCCCCTGGGGTCGGCAATCACGCCGGCGTGATTTGCGCGATTTTTTTTACACAGCAGCTAAATAAACTTAAAATACTCCGTCATATATGGTCATACAGACTTAATAAATATGAAAAAATAATCTGTGAGATGTCTACTTTTGTATGTGTCCACTTACAATCAAAACAAAACGTTGTGCTTTTGTAAAATAAAGAAATTAAACAGGGTGTGCTTTCTGTCTCTCCGTCTCGTGAACTTTTTTTTTCTTGAGCACATCTCTAAACATAAACAAAACTCAGCGAATACTTGTCACACATTTGTGAGCTCTATATATTTATAAACATTTAACCCTAAAACCGTATTGTGGACAAATGTGGGCAAAATAATTTTGATTTATTGTTTAAAAATACTTCCCTTGATCTGACCGGTACAAGACTTGGCTACTTTTCCTAAGTTTGCCACCTGAAAAAACACACAAAAAAAATTACTCGATTCTACAATGTTAAGTGGGTGAAAAAAAAAACTCCTTAATTTTGTATTTGTGGACAAAAATGGGCACCCATAGGAATGAATGGGAAAAACTGAAATTCAGAGTATTCTTGTTGTACTTTTGTAAAAAAAAAAATCAATAAATCCAATACAATGTATATCTAACATACACACAAATGAGGGGCTGATCCTGTACAACATTCTCAACATGGCAAAAACTCTCACTCATACACACACACACACACAAACACAAACAATGCATTCAATGAGCCTATGACAGAGCTGGGCTTTTTTTTTATTTTTTTTATAAAAACTCACTCACACATACAAAAATTATCCAATCAATGATGACAACCAATGGAATGATCCAATAAACCACCTGGCTCATCACCCTCTCTCCCACACACACACACACACACACACACACACAAACAATGCATTCAATGAGCCTATGACAGAGCTGGGCTTTTTTTTTTTTTTTTTTTTTTAAATAAAAACTCTCACGCATACAAAAATTATCCAATCAATGATGACAACCAATGGAATGATCCAATCAACCACCTGGCTCATCACCCTCTCTCTCTCTCACACACACACACACATGCAGGCACACTTCAGAGTCAGATCAAAGTGCTACTGCAAGGTTTGTTTCTACTTCAAAACAAAATGTTTATTCAGCATATTATGACAACTTTGTATAGTCTCACCTAACACAGATATATTGTTTTAAAATAACAATTTTAACTTGTGATAGTTAAAAACTTAAGAGGTCAAATTCATTTGATACAGTGGTACATAGAGTTCAGCCCATATGCACCCATTGAGTACTATTATCCATCTAGTGGCTATTGATATTATTGCTGTTTTTCTTAATTTAATACCAACATAAGACACCAGATGCCAGCAAAGACACTTCATCTTTAGGTTTTAACTCTCAGAACTTAGTGGAATGATATTTTTAATGTAGTTAAAAAAATATAAAATATAACATAAAAATAAGCATAATTTACATAGAAAATGTGGTACTTTTAGGGGTAAATAAATTCAAAAATACCCCCAAAATAAAAAAAAACACCATAAATGGATAGTATAAATTTTATCGAACACAGTGATATATAATTTATAATACATAAAAAATTGGATCACACGTGAGACCTCTGTGCCCACATTTGTCCACAATTACGGGATTAAGGGCTGTAATGTAAATACGGTTTTTAAGTGTGTAGTTTTAAATGATCTGATTCAAAACGAAAACAAATATTCTCTGTTTAAGTAATTTGTATAAAACCAACAAGATATCCAAGTTCTCTAATCCTTCCTCATTAGTTTTAATGTTACCACACCCACACGCGCAAAACATATAGAGATGCAAATCGTCCACGCGTCGCGCGACCGCGCCCATTACATCAACAACAAAGCGCCGCCAAAATTCATCAGTCCTGCAGTCGTCGAGTTTGGAAGACATGCTGTGAGATTATTGGATTTACCGAAGAAGAAGAACGCGATTTGAAGACAAGAAAGATTTTAAGGTAAGAAATAATTCTGAATTATATTAGTTAGTATTGTTGCATAAACTTCACATTGCAGTCGAACTGTTGCTCAATGCTTCAGTGAATGTTCTCAGTCGCGCTGTGTGTTTGAAATAGTTCGACCCGAGCCCACATCAGCGCGGCATTGAACATTTTATCTTATTATGTAGGTAGCCAATGTGCCTGATGCTTTCACTTGATGCAACGTTCGTTTTTGTGATTAAAATACATGTAAAATATTACCATAACATCTGTCTTCCTGTGTGCAGAAATTTGTTTATGTAGCCGTGACAACGAGAGCGTGCATGCGCGCCGGTGTTAAGAGCCTTGTTGCTCTGTGCGCTGCTGCGCTCATCTGTTGACATTTCCGAATAATTTCCACACAAACAAACGTACATGTGTAATTAGTATGAAAAAATATATATATTTATGCCTATCGGACGCGGACAGAAAAATCCGCAAAACGCCCCAAACATAGGCTTCATTTTTTTTTTTTTTTTTTTTTTTTTTAATTATTATTATTATTTTCAAAATTATACATGAAAAAAAAACAGTAGATACAAATATTTCACATATAATGTTCTTAATGATTCCAAAGCATCATAAGATGTAAGGAACATTAAAATCATAATCATCTCAAAGATATTACAGAACATTCGATTTACATATTAAAGAAAAGAAAAAAAAAAAGAAAACATAAAAGAAAGGAGGTATACGTGTATAATTAAAGCAAGTAAGAGGAATTTAATTCTTTGTAGATGTCCATAGTTCTGGTTGCTTTGCGGTTTGAAAGTCCTTGCAGTGTTTCAAAGTAGATCTTCATGTCGGCCTTAAAATGGTAGATGTTGGGTATCCTATCAGACCATTTACATTTATGTATGTAAAACTTACCAAGTAATAAGATAAGATTCAACATAAAAACGTGACTCTTATCCATATCTTTTTTGTCATAATAAAAAAAAACATCCCTTTTCTCTATGATAATTTTAATTCCACTTAACATATTAAATAAATATTCCACATCAATCCAAAAGAATTTTACATACATACATTCAAAGAAAAGATGTAAAATAGTTTCAGTATCCTTTTTACAAAATACACAGGATTCAGAAAGATCATTTCTATATCTTTTTAGGAGCTGGTTTGTTGGATAAATTTTATGTATAATTTTAAAGTAGGCTATATTTCATAAACTTTATTATTAATACAGTATTTGTTATTATAAGTCCAAATCAATCTCCAATTAATATTTTCAAAATGTTCATTCCAAAAATATTTATTTCGAGGTGTTGCAGGGCAATGAATCAGGCATCTGAAGAATTTGTTATTACATTTACTATCTTTAATATCAACACCGTTTAACAAAACCTGTTTTGTAAACATTGATTGCTTATGAGGTTCACTACTGCCTCTCAAAAGTCTCAAAAAACCTACTGGTATTGCATCAAAAACAATGCTATATTCTCGTGGAGATACTGGGATCCCAAATGTATTTAAAAATTCAGTATATGTAAATAAGTAGCCTTCGTTATTTATCAGTTGTGAGACCTTTAGAATATCATTTTTTACCCAATTGTCGTAGAAGATTGATTTATTCTTATATTTAACCATTTTATTATTCCAAATTAACTGTTTGTGGGGGGAAAAGTTATGTTTGTATATAAGAAGCCAACATAAAAGAGCCTGTCTATGAAAATTGGATAGCTGAATAGGGAGCTTGTTAACCTCAAAGTCACATTTTAAAAGGAACTCTATACCACCAACTTTTCCAAAAATAAGATTAGGAATTATATACCATAGTTTATCAGTATGCTTAATATAATGTTTAATCCAGTTCAACTTGAAAATTGTATTAGAAGTACCAAAATCAAGCACATTCAAACCTCCTTGATTATAAGAATTACATAAAATATTTTTATTTAAATAGTGTGACTTGTTTTTCCATATAAAGTTGAATAAAGTTGAATCAATTTTTTTAGTAAAAGATTTTGGTACATCTAACACTTTTGCAGGATAGACTAAACGAGAAAGCCCCTCCGTTTTGGATAAAAGAACTCTACCTTTGAGTGATAAATCCCTCATGAGCCACATATCAAATCTCTTTTTCGTTTTCACCATAAGGGGTTGGAAATTGGATTGCACTCTGTCTGATTGATTTTTACAGATATTGATACCCAGATATGTAACTTCCTCTCTAACTGGAATACCTTCAAATTCGGTTAAAGATATATCATTGTCTTTAAGAGGAAAGAGAGTACATTTTTTAACATTTAAATATAAACCTGAAGCTTTAGAAAATATATTAAGACACTCTATAACTTTTTTAACCTGTGATATGTCTTTTAAAAAAATAGCTGTATCATCAGCTAGCTGACAGCATTTAATTTCTTTTTCCAAAATTTTGATGCCTTGAAAAGAGTCATTATGTATATAGAGAGCCATTGTTTGCATTACCAGAAGAAATAGGAACGGAGCCGCCGGATCTCCTTGTTTTATGCCCCGGGAGATGCTAAATCTACGAGTAGATCCCCATGGAAGTTTAACCGAACTATTGCAGTCACTATATAAAGTTTGTATTGCCCTTTTAAAATATTGGCCAAAACCAAAAAAATCCAATACTTCAAATAAAAAATCATGCTTCACAGTATCAAAGGCTTTGTATATATCTATAAATAGAATGTAACTGTTATCGGTTATGTAATCCTTATAATCAATTAAATCTAAGATTAATCGAATATTGTTACTAATATGCCGTCCTTGCATAAAGCCAGACTGACTATCATCTATTATAGTATCTAAGCACAACTTTAATCTTTGCGCAAAAATATGAGCCAACAATTTTGCATCATTATTAATTAAGGTTATAGGCCTCCAATTGTCAAGAAGCAAACAATCCTTATTGGGTTTAGGTAACAGTGTAATTAAGCCTTGACACATAGTTGGGGGAAGCCTACAGGTTTCTATAGCCTCCTTAAAAACTAACAATAAGAATTCAGAAATGTAATCTTGAAATGCTTTATAAAATTCACCTGTTAGGCCATCATTTCCTGGGGATTTATTATCTTTTAACTTACTAATGTTTTTTTTTAGTTCTTCTAGGGATATGTCTTGATCACAAATGTCCTTCTGAGATTCATCAATACCTTGAGCCACACTTTTTATGGAAGAGAGGAAATATGAGCTCTGACCACTGTTGTGTTCGGAATATAGTTTTTTATAAAATTCTTCCACACAATTAGAAATTTGGGGGGGGGTCTTCAGAGATCTGATCATTGATTTTAAGTTTATATATACTGTTAACACTAACATTCCTTTTTTCTAAATTATGAAAATATTTCGTATTCTTTTCACCATGCTCTAACCATTTTCGCCTAGAACGAATAAAAGCTCCCTGTGCCAAATTTTGATAGATATTGTCCAATTCAGCTTGTAATTCAAACAACAAATTGATGTCAGCTTGTGATTGCTCATTCTTTTCATAGATAGAAATTATTCCCTTAAGTATTCTATCTTGTCTCATTCTTTTTTCCTTAGATAATTCTTTTGCCCTTTTGATGGCCATATTTCGTATCTGAAATTTTGTATATTCCCAATGTTTGCCATACACTTTGTCTTTTTTTGCTTCTATAAAATTTTCATTTATGATTTTTTTGGCTTTTTCTTTGAAGATTTTATCACTCAAAAGTGTATTATTTAATTTCCAATAATTTGGTTTAAATTGTATTGATTTATCCCTTATACATAGTACTAGAGTAATCATATTATGATCAGAAAATACTGAGGGCTCTATTTTGGTTTCTTCCACACTGTCTAGTAACTCATTTGAAATAAGCCAAAAGTCAATCCTGGATCTCTTAGATAGATCTTTGTTATTCCAAGTGAACTGGATTTGCTGTGGATTTTTCAATCTCCATATGTCGCAACAGTTTAAATGCATGCATAGATTTTTAAACTCTCCATAATTGCCTCTTAAGGATCTTTGAGGTTGACAGTCTTTTATGGGGTCACTTATGCAATTCCAGTCACCCCCTAAAATTAATTTAGCATTGATGAAGGAATTCAATAAGACATTTATTTGTTCATCAAATTCTGCAAAAAGGTGTGTGTTTCTATGACTATTATTATGACCATATATATTACCCATAATGAAAATATTCTCCATAAATTCAATAACTAAAATAACCCATCTTCCTGAATCATGAACAACATTTTTAAGGATTTTTCCCTGAAAGGAGCCCTTTAATATGGCAACGCCAGCAGATTTACTGTTTCCATAAGCCATCCAGATATTGTCTCCCCACTGATTTTTCCAGAACTTAAAATCTGAATCTAAGGCATGTGTTTCTTGTAGAAAATAGAAATCCGCCTTGAAAGTTTTACAAAATAAAAATACAGCTTTCCTCTTAATCTGTTCTCGTATACCCCTCACATTAAGTGAATAAAATGACAAAGACAAATTGAAAAGTAGAACAAGTTAACTCAACAACAACAAAAAACCTGAGTTTTTAGTAACAAAGAAGGAAAATGATTTTCTTCACCCTTTGAATACTGATTAGAGCAAACAAACTTGGGATTATAAATCTGACCTTTTAACTGTCAAACAATATAACAGCACATCACTAGATGTATATTACAGAATACAACTGAACTTCTCAACAAAAGTACACTTAACTTTTAGATCACATCAGAGCGATCATTACATTCTTATTTCTTTACCCTCAATGATGGCTTTGGCTCCGACGAAGAAGGCTCGCTTCCCTTGCTTCCGTGCCTCTTCAATCTGTGGCCACAGTTTAGTGCGTGTCTCTTTGTCTTTTGTGGTCAAGTCTTCGCCGAATTTTAACTTCTTTATTTTGAGGAATTCCGAATTCTTCGCACATTTCCATACCTTTTCTTTGGTCGATCTTGATAAAAATCTTGTTATCACCGGTCGAGTTTTGCCATCCTCTCTCCTCCCGATCCTATGGCTTACATCAATTTGGGAGCGAAGATCCTATTCAGGGTCTTGAATGACAGCCTTACAGATGTCAATCACGCGCTGTTTAACGTCTTCTCCTTCCTGCTCTGGCAGACCATACAACCGCAGGTTCCATCTCCTGTGATAGCCTTCCATTTCATTCAATCTGTCTTCCAGGCCTGTAATTCTCTTCTGATGGTCATCACTTGCATTTTTTACCGTTTTTATTTCTGTTTTCATGTCTTGAACTTCGTTGAAGAGAAACTCTGATGATTCCTTTAAAGCTTCGATGGTGTCTGCATTCTTCTTTATCAGGCCTGCAAGATTGTCCGCGTTCTCTTTAATTTTTTCAGCCACAAGCCTCACGATGTTATCTTGCAACTCGGAGAGTGTAGGTTCAACTTTACCTTTCTTTGCAACTGGTGTGCACGGAGCTGACTCGGGAAGAGGGATAATTCCGCCATCGGAATTAACGTTAGTATAGGAATGTACATCCCCTGCTTTGACAACTTCCATTACATCCTCAGTCACATCTCTGTTCTCAGTGGTGAATGAAAGCGTCTTGTTTGACTTTTTACCTTGATCTCTTGGTCTTTTGTCCGTCATCTTTGATTTTTTTTTTTTTTTTTTTTTACAACTGAGCTAGATATTCTGTTTTAATCAAACTCACGCTGAAAATTGAGTCCAAATCGTCCTCTTAAGACAACAATATAAAGATATTTTTCCCGTTGTTTGCACTGATCGAATTTGACGTTTAAGGTGAGAAAATCATTTGTCTTTCTTTAGCCTTGAATATCACCAACTGTCTCGGCCGCCATCTTGTAGGCCCCAAACATAGGCTTCATGTTTTTACTCCAATCTCATTTCATAACGTCATATCGATGTAACGTCATATCGATGTAAACATTTGAAGTAACATATGATAATAAATATATTTTTCTCTAGTGTAGTGTTACTGAAGTGTTCCTTTTTAACGATGCCTGCTATAGCCTACTAATTGTTATTATTTTATGCAGTCCTGCACGTATGCCTGGTGTTCAAATATATATATATATATGTATATGTATATATATATGTATATGTATATATATGTGTGTGTGTGTGTATATATGTGTGTGTGTATTTTATACATTTTAAAAAGCAATTTTAACCAGAACAAATCTAAAATGTATTCCCAAAATCGTGCAGCCCTAGTTTCTCTTGATATCAGCATGTTCACAGGTTTTTTTTTATTTTTTTTTAGGTATAGTCCAGCTGACTTCAACACGAGCAGAACATGGTAAAGTGAAAAATCAAACATCTGGGAAATTACAGGTATGTACTATGTTTCAGGAATGGCACAAAGGTGTGTGACTGGTTAAGTCTCTGTCTTTAGTTCAGTGTGTTAAATAATGTGCTTTTTTGCCATTTGTTGTGTATCTTTGGATTATGTTGTGTTGTAAATAAATCCAAACAATCAAAAAGCCGTTCTTTTTAAAATCTCCTCATTCTTTGTTCACAGTTCCTCATAGGCCCTGAGAGCTCCTAATAGGGCCATTATGGGAGGCTCTTTGTCTCTCTCAGGTGTGAAACACTCAATATTCATGGTGGTTAACGCCTCCTCGCATAAAGCTTTCTTACACAAGTCATGTCATACAAATTTTAAATCAATATATTGTCTTATCTGAATGAGTAGTCAAGGTGATTTTCACATAGTTTTGGAGCAAATATTCTAGGCTACGTGATACAATTTTCAAAAGTCTCGTGAATAAATAATCAGTTTGGGTTTCATAACCTCATTTCAGTGACTTTTTTTTGTGTCATTTTCACAAACCACGCATAAATGTTATTATCTCAAAACTACAAACTTTTACATACATGCTGCTGACATATTATTGTAGCAGAGTTTTTGATGAATGCAGTGTAATAAGACTTTAGCCATGAAAATATCACAAGTAACAGAAATAAGCACAATTATCAGAGCATGTCAGAACACCTCCAGGACCCAGAAAACACCTCAGACCCCAGGGGGTTAAGAGAGCAGCCAGAAAAATGGAGCGCAACTGGAAGAAAACAAAACTAGAGGTGTTTCGGATTTCATGGAAGGAGAGCTCGATTGCTTACAGAGAGGCTTTAAAAGCTGCTAGATCTGCTTATTTGTCAACCCTATTAGAAGAAAATAAACAATCCTAGGTATTTATTTGAAACAGTGGCTAAACTAATGAAAAAGAAAGCTTCAAGCCCAGAAGTTTCCAAGCAACACAGCAGTAATGACTTTATGAACTTCTTCACTTATAAGATCGATAATATCAGGGACAAAATTATAACTATGCAACCGTCTAATACAGTATCGCATCAGGAAGTGCATTGTAGTCTCCCTGAGGGAAAATTTGATTCATTCATTGCTATAGGAGAGGAAGAATTTTGCAAACTCGTCAAATCATCTAAATCGACAACATGCATGTTAGACCCTATACCAACTAAGCTGCTGAAAGAGATGCTTCCATATGTCATAGATCCTCTTCTTAATATCATTAATTCATCTTTGTCTCTAGGATACGTACCAAAAACCTTTAAGCTAGCTATGATTAAACCGCTTGTTAAAAAACAGCAACTTGATCCTACAAAACTAGTCAATTACAGGCCGATCTCTAATCTGCCATTTCTGTCAAAGATATTAGAAAAAGCAGTATCCTCACAACCGTGTTCCTTTCTTGAAAGAAATGATATCTGCGAGGATTTTCAGTCCGGATTTAGACCGTACCATAGTACCGAGACAGCTCTCGTTAGAGTCACAAATGATTTGCTCTTATCATCCGATCGTGGTTGTATCTCTCTATTAGTATTACTTGATCTTAGTGCTGCATTTGACACCATTGACCACAACATCCTTTTAAATAGACTTGAACATTATGTTGGCATTAGTGGAATTGCACTAGCATGGTTTAAATCATACTTATCTGACCGTTATCAGTTTGTAGAGGTAAATGAAGAGATGTCTTCTCAATCACAAGTTCAGTATGGCGTACCACAAGGCTCAGTACTAGGACCGCTGCTGTTCACTCTGTACATGCTACCATTAGGAGATATCATTAGGAAACATGGAATTAGCTTTCACTGTTATGCCGACGATACTCAGCTGTATATTTCTTCAAAACCTAACGAAACCTACCAATTCACAAAATTAACGGAATGCATAGCTGATATAAAAAATTGGATGACTAGTAATTTCCTACTACTAAATTCAGAAAAAACAGAGATTCTAATTATTGGACAAAAAACTTCCACACGTAATAACCTAGAGTACTGTTTAACACTTGATGGCTGCTCTGTTAAGTCTTCGTCGTCGGTTAGGAACCTGGGTGTGCTCTTTGATACCAATCTTTCATTTGAAAGTCATGTGTCTAGTATCTGTAAAACTGCTTTCTTCCATCTTAAAAATATATCTAAATTACGTCATATGCTCTCAATGAATAATGCAGAACAATTAGTTAATGCGTTTATGACCTCAAGGCTAGATTATTGTAATGCTCTACTGGGTGGTTGCCCTGCACGCTTAATAAACAAACTACAGCTAGTTCAAAACGCAGCAGCTCAAGTTCTTACTAGAACCAGGAAGTATGACCATATTAGCCCCGTTCTGTCAACACTGCATTGGCTGCCTATTAAACATCGTATAAATTTTAAAATATTGCTGATCACTTACAAAGCACTAAATGGTTTAGCTCCGCAGTACTTGAGTGAGCTCTTAACGCATTATAGTCCTTCCCGTCTACTGCGATCTCAAAATTCCGGCCAGTTAATAATACCTAGAATATCAAAATCGACTGCTGGCGGTAGATCCTTTTCCTACTTAGCACCAAAACTTTGGAACAGTCTTCCAACCATTGTCCGGGAAGCAGACACACTCTGTCAGTTCAAATCTAGACTAAAAACACATCTCTTCGGCCTAGCATACACATAACACATTATAGACTTATATAATTCAATGTTAGGCTGCATAGTTTAGAACAGCCGGGACTGGGAACACTTCCCGTAAATCCTGATGTACTTGGTACATCATAAGAAGGATGGCGTCTACGCTAATATTAGTCTCTGTCTATCCCGAGGTTTACCGCTGTCCACCGGAACCAGGCCGTATCCAGATCTGATGAAGGACCAGCGCCAGGACACGACGACGCCGCTGACCTGAAGTGTCAACCAGTCTCTCCTCCTCTCCACTTCGACTTCAACCAACCGGAACTGGACAAATACTCTGATTCATTCTGAACTTCATACACTGTTCACTCATTGGCCAGAGGAGAACTGGCCCCCGACTGAGCCTGGGTTCTCCCAAGGTTTTTTTCTCCATTCTGTCACCTGATGGAGTTTTGGTTCCTTGCCACTGTTGCCTTGCCTTCTGGCTTGTTTAGTTGGGACATTTAATATTCAACAATATTATAGATCTGCCTTAAAGGTGGACGATGATGAAATTGTTTTTTGTATTATTTTCATGTTATCACTGTGAAGCTGCTTTGATACAATCTGTATTGTAAAAAGCGCTATATAAATAAAGGTGACTTGACTTGACATATGTCTGTGATTGGCTACATCGCTCAATGCTGCAAACATGGTACAAATAGAAACTGGCCTGTAAATCGTTTCTATTTTGTTTTAGTTGTTCTTGTTGCTTTTCTGCAACAGATGAATAACAATTTATTAGTTTTTATATGTTTTATTCATAGATATTTCTATTTAATAGTTTTATTCTCCCGGAGCCCGCACACAAGTCAAGTCAAGTCAAGTCATCTTCATTTATATAGCGCTTTTAACAATGTAGATTGTATCAAAGCTGCTTTACAGAGATAAACATATAATTTAAGGTAACAGATTGTTTTGGCTTTATAGCGGTTCTTGAATAATGTTATTTTCCAGCTAAAGTTAGTTTGGGATTGATTCACTTCCGTCAAAAGGATAATTTGTTGTTAAATTAGGGGCCGCTAAAATGACACCGTTCTCTCTACACAAACTTTAAACATGAACCTGTGATAAACACTGATGGCGCTCACGTGCGCATTAAGAATTAATTCGTCACCATCACTTTGTCTCATAGGCGACTTCTCTGATATCTATATCCCAAAAAAATATAGGAATCCGTTGCTCATCTCGCTAGCTGTCGCTAAGAAAGTAGTTCTCCAAAATTGGAAATCAAAGAAATCTTGCCATATCAATCACTGGAAAAAATTAATCTCAGAACACATTTCAATGGAGAAACACAATGCACACAGAAGGAGGCAGATATCAGCCTTTGAAGACACCTGGTCCCTTTTTTTTTTTTTTTTTTTTTGACATCTTGGACATTTCATAATATCACGTAAATATAACTACAAGCCAAGTACATTTCCAGACACATACCACCCCCCTTTCCGTTATATAAGTTTATACTTTTTTTTCTCTTCTTTCATTCTTTTTTCTTCTTCTTGCTTTTGTCCCTGCAGCTATTACTTCATACATACACATAGGCATACACTATCGAAACCTATGCATAACATCTCTAAACCTTTTTTCCCCTCAAATACCCTTTTTTATTTTATTTAAAAAATTTTTTAGGAGAATTTGCTCAAGACCATTCTATTCAATAATAATTATACGTTCTTGTTTCCCAGTTGTGTTGTCTCCTTGTTGTTTGTCTGTCACTTTGTCGTGTCTTATATGTTACGTGTTACACTTTGTACGTGGTGCTATAATCCCCCCCCCCCCCCCCTATGTACCCAGGGACTCACAAATCTGGGTGAATGGTTATGCACCGTATATACATGTATTGTCTGTATTATAATATATTGTGTATACAGTTTGCTGTATTAAAAATAAAGTTGTCCTCCTAAGAGGGTGGTGGGCCAAAAAAAAAAGAAAAAAAAAAAGAATTAATTCTATAGTTCTCTTACGAGAGATAAAATCCTTTTCCACGAGAATACTGAAGCAAAAAATTATCCTTAATTTTGTATCAATGTAAAACGCATTGCCACAGCATACAGACCTAGGCGAGACAGCTCGCACGCCTATTGGCTGCTGTGCGGCAAATGCTTAAGCCCTTGAGTGACGTCACACCCAATGAGGGCGCTTCGCGCCCTCCTGCGTCACGTACCGCCGAAACGAGCACTTCAGCGGGAGAGTTGTGAAGCTGCTGGCACCGCCGCCTTCTTCGCCTTCCAGTTGTGCGTTCCGGCACCTATATCCTTTCCTTCTTTATTGAGTGTGTGTGTGAGTTTGCCGGCGCGACTCACACTTTTTTGTATCTAAAAGAGCGCGTCTTTTTCAAGATGCCTACCTGCGGCTCGTGCCGAGCCACACTCAGCGACGGGGACCGCCACGTGATTTGCGCTTCCTGCCTGGCTCTCGCTCTTGCGGATGGCGGCTGCCATCACTGTGAACTTCTGCCTCTGGCGACTCTGCGGACTCGCCTTGTCGTCGTTCCAGGAGCCTGTGTTCTCCGCTGTTGTGCCGCGCCGTAAAAAGCCCGTCCAGCCCTCCCTCTCCCGCCTAAGCGCTGTCGAGAGGTCGAGCGCGGACATTCTGCCCGCTGTCATCAGCGCGGCCCCGGCCTCAGATGTTGCGAGCGAGACATTTCTGTCGAAGCTCACGAAAGCCGCTGTATCGCGAGTCGATCAGAGCGCGCTTTTCACTCAGCCCCTAGCTACACGTGCAGATGCATGGGAGAAGCTTCCCGGGGTCTCAAAATGGGTGATAAACATCATAAAAGAAGGCTATTCGCTGCAGTTTCGCAGACGCCCTCGCCGCCACGCGGCGCGCGTCGAGACTTCGGTAGATTCGAATGTACCACACCTACTTCGAGCCGAAATTCAGAAACTTCTGAGAAAAAGGTCTATCGAACCTTTATCTCAGGTTCAGAGCGAAGGGGGGCTATACAGCAGATACTTCCTGGTACCCAAAAAAGACGGGGGTCTCAGACCCATACTAGATCTGAGGCAACTGAACAGAACGCTTGTGAAACGTCAGTTCAGGATGCTAACGACCAGAAAAATCCTCGCGCATGTTCGCCGAGTAGATCTTTTATGTTCGTGTCAGTAGATCTAAAGGACGCGTATTTTCAAATACAGATTGCGTCACGTCACAGGCGATTTTTGAGATTCGCCTTCGAGGGCCAGGCATACCAGTACAAAGTCCTGCCGTTCGGCTTGTCTCTAGCACCCCGTACATTTACGAAGTGCATGGACGCAGCACTCGCTCCCCTCAAACTGCAGGGTGTTCGAGTGCTGAACTATTTGGACGATTTGCTCTTTCTAGCCCAATCTCATTCAGAGATAGTGGCGCACAGAGCCCTGCTGCTGAGTCACCTCGAGAATCTCGGTCTGACAGTAAACTGGTAAAATAGTTCGCTATCCCCCAGACAGAATATTTCTTTTCTGGGACTGGAACTGAACTCGCTGTCCATGACAGTGCAGCTGTCACAACAGCGCGCGCTGCGTATTCAGCGCACAGTCAGCTCATTCCGCTGCGGCGCTGTTCTCCCTCTAAAGAGCTTTCAAAAGATGCTAGGTCTGATGGCCTCAGCATCATCAGTACTCCAGCTGGGCCTGCTATGCATGCGCCCACTGCAGATCTGGCTCAAAGGGAGGGTGCCCTGCAAAGCATGGACCACCGGTCGGCTTCGCCTCAAGGTCGATCAAGCTTGCGTTGCAGCTTTGAAACCTTGGAAGTCAAAAGACTGGTACCTTTCAGGTGTAAGCCTGGGGACTTCCTCGAGTCTGAGGGTGGTGTCTACGGACGCATCCAACGCAGGATGGGGAGCGCTGCTCGAGGGCAGACTGCTGTTTGGCCTTTGGTCAGAGCGAGAGAAGCTCTTCCACATAAACTGCCTCGAGATGTTAGCAGTGTGCAAAGCACTCACTCGCTTTCGTCCCCTGATTATGGGCTGCCATGTACTGATACGTTCAGACAGCATGTCAGTGGTGTCATACATAAATCGCCAGGGCGGCCTCAGGTCCCTGTCGTTATACAGGCTGACCAAACGCCTTCTGATATGGGCGCGCTGCAATCTCCTTTCACCAAGGGCGGCGCACGTGCCGGGGCACCTGAATGTTGGACCAGATGTACTGTCCAGGAACCGCGTTCCGGCATGAGAATGGTCGTTACACCCACACACAGTACAACTGTTGTGGAAGAAATTTGGCAGAGCGGAAGTAGACCTCTTTGCGTCTCCAGAGAACGCTCACTGTCCAGAATTTTTCTCAAAAAGCAGGGACGCCCTGGCTCATCAGTGGCCACGCCGTCCTCTATATGCTTTTCCCCCTGTCTCCCTCCTGACCCAAGTGGGGGAGAGGATCAGGGAGGAAGGATGCTCAGTGCTGCTGATAGCACCGCTATGGTTGAATCAACCCTGGTTCCCAGCTGTGATGCAGTTAGCCAGCACCGCCCCGTGGCCAGTGCCTCTGAGGAGGGATCTCCTTTCTCAAGCAAATGGTTCGATTTGGCATCCTCACCCGGAACTATGGTCCCTTCATGTGTGGGCCATCAACGGGTATCCGCTGACCTCCCCCAGGGAGTGTTAAACACGATCACACAAGCTAGAGCTCCGTCTACGCGACGGCTCTATGCGTCTAAATGGTCAGTTTTTTCTGGCTGGTGCACGTCTCGTGGCGTGTCACCCCCAGACTGCGGAGTAACAGAGGTTTTGTCCTTCTTACAGGAGCTGTTGGATAACGGGAGATCCCCTTCCACGCTCAAAGTATATGTGGCAGCTATAGCGGCTTTTTCTGAAACCGCGCACGGCCAGTCCATAGGAAGGAACGATTTAGTCATTCGGTTCCTTAAAGGAGCTAGGAGACTTAATCCACCCAGACCTCCCACAGTTCCCATTTGGGACCTTTCCACGGTGCTGGACGCCATGAAGGGTCCTCCTTTTGAGCCTCTTCAGGAGATTGATATGAAACACTTGTCGCTCAAGACGGTGTTTCTCCTGGCTCTTGCTTCAGTGAAGCGCGTTGGGGACTTACACGCGCTCTCAGTGAGCGCGTCGTGCATGGAGTTTGGGCCTAATGACTCCAGAGTCGTGCTCAAACCTAAGCATGGTTATGTTCCAAAATCCCTAAACACACCGTTTAGGGCACAGGTTATTTCCCTGTCTGCCCTTCCGGTCACCGGGGACAATATGGACGAAAATTTTCTCTGCCCAGTGAGGGCGTTGAGAGCTTACGTGTCGCGCTCATCTGTTTTCAGACAGACGGAGCAGCTTTTTGTTTCGTTTAGTGGGTGTCTCAAGGGATTGGCCACTTCGAAGCAGAGCCTATCCAGATGGATAGTGGACGCTATAGCTCTAGCGTACGCATCCAAAGGCATTCAGTGCCCTTTGGGTGTTAGAGCGCACTCCACGAGAAGTATGGCTTCTTCGTGGGCTTGGTCGAGTGGGATTGCCTTACAGGATATTTGTATGGCGGCAGGCTGGGCCTCACCGTCTACATTTATCAGGTTTTATAACCTCGAGGTGCCCGCCTTACAGGCCAGGATATTATCGGTTTAATAAACCATATTTGTTTAGACTGAGATTTCAGTCGTCGTTTTATGGCATTATTATGATGAACTGCTGAGTGCAATCAATTTTGTGCTGATCTGCTAAGTGCAGTCAATTTTGTGAGAGATGGTGGTTAGAACCCACCTCTTTCAGGATTCTCTGTGAGTCCTACAGGTGATTATGTACTATATGAACCCCAGCTCAGTGCTCTGGGTCTATGGTGTCGGATCACTGCATACACGGCGTCTTACAGTTACTAACGTAACCTCGGTTCTCTCTAGAGAGAGGAACGAGTACTGCGTTTCTTGCCGTGTATGCGCTCTGGTTGTTTTCGCTTTAAAAATCAGAGTTCATAAGCCTGTGAGCGAAATATATAGCCCTAAGCCACGCCCGTTTCGGCGGGACGTGACGCAGGAGGGCTTAAGCATTTGCCGCACAGCAGCCAATAGGCGCGCGAGCTGTCTCGCCTAGGTCTGTATGCTGTGGCAATGCGTTTTACATTGATACAAAATTAAGGATAATTTTTTGCTTCAGTATTCTCGTGGAAAAGGATTTTCCCCAAATGCGTTGCTACGACAACGCAGTACTAGTTCCTCTCTCTAGAGAGAACCGAGGTTACGTTAGTAACCGAGTACGTTATGCGTGTTAGAATATATGTGCGCATGTTTGTAATTCTCTACAAACCAAGCCTATACAAACTACTTGTCCTAGGGCTCCAGACTAACTTTTTTCACTAGGAGCACAGTGGCCCCCAACTGAAAATTTTAGGGGCACAACAAGAAAATTTAGGAGCACACAAATGTAAATCAACATACTAACCAAATATTCACATTTCTACTAATTTCCAGTGTATTACTAATAAATACTTTGATGATAGATGCAGAAATTACAATGCCTTTGCGCTCTGATTTAACGTTACAGCCTCTTGTCTTCTAAAAGCAACCGGCAGTTGATTTATTAACATGTCACGGCATACTCTATGCTTGAGGCTAAGATTGTGTTTAAATATAGTATTGTGTTTAAACTGTGAAGTGCCTGCACTGTCGGCAAACTTCGTGTTCCCCGCAGTTATGGGGAAGCGACTGCAACATTCGCAGTTTATGGAATTTGTCTTCTTACAGTACTACCTCAACCAGTCTTCCCGAAAATGGTGGGTACGGCCTTTTTCGCCACTAAAACCTCTCACTCAGAATCATCATCCGACTGTGACACTGTACTAGTCAAGTCAAGTCACCTTTATTTATATAGCGCTTTTTACAATACAGATTGTACTAGGGCTGCAACGTTTCAAATAGCTCACGGTTCAGTTTGTATCACGGTTTTAGGTTCACAGTTTCGGTATGATTCGGTATGTGTTCAGAGGAAAAAAAGACTACTGTCAAAAAAAATTAAGAAAATAAGAACAAATAATCTAACCAAGCAAAAGCACAAATAAATACAATAGAGCAAAGATAGCCTACTAATAATATAAACTATGCTTTTCAGGTCTAAGATTAGTTTTCAGGTACAGAAATTGAATAAAATAATCAAATGTAAAATAACATTGCATATTTGACTGTATAAATGAAAGATTAATCCTTATTAAAGTTACAAAAGCTATTCAATTCAGAGCTTAAGGCATAACAGATACTATATCTGCTAGGATACTCATCAAGATGGCCATGTTTTGTGTGAATTTGTCCATTCAAGTGCAAATGAAAGTTTGCACTTTCGACTTGAAAGATAACTCAATATTTGCGCGCTGTCTGAGATGAGTAGCCTACGAATACAGACAGATACGCGCGCGCGCACACACACACGCACAAATCTAGACGCAAGTTCTCTTTCACAATTGCTCTTGAATGTTTACATTGGCAAAACATAAATGAGTTTAGTTTAAACACCGATGGTAACGTCTGCAGTTCAGGTCTCGCCTGCGCTCGTGCGCTATCAACTCCCTGTAAATGACAGGTCATGTACGAGCATTTGGCACACGCATTGAAGAATGTTTACAAAAAGTAATCGTTTTGATTATCGCTGTTGTAATGTATTATTTTGTAAGCCAGCAAGTGAATTTAACTGGCACAGTAGCCGCAGGTCGGAAGAACGAGTCAATAGTTTGCTTGCTCGTTGATCAGACGCACATAGCAGGTTGTGATATTTGTCTCCGTCTCCTTCCCACAGACGTTTAAACGCGCACTCGATTATCTCTAAGACCCACCCCCTCCACACATTAGCCACTTAGAGTGGCCATTCCCTATTCTTCTCGCACTCATTGGCCTGCCACACATTCCGGATTCATTGATAAGCCCCTTCGTTTAACGTGTAAAAAATTACTGGTCGCACATGTGCGACTGGATGTAAAATTCGGTCGCACACTTTCAAATTTTGGTCGCAAAATACAACCATTTGGTCGCAGTCTGGAGCCCTGTGCCTATAAATTTGATACAGAATTTCATTTTATCACTACGGGGGAGATACGCGAAATTTCCACAATGCTTTATCTGTAGAGTGGTAAAGGGATCCTCCATAGGGAGAGGCTAGTTGGCACTTCAGCACTGCGTTGGCATCGGGTCCAGGCAAAGGTCCTGTTATGGAATTTTTCAGTATTACTCTGTATTTCAGTGATTTCTAATGATGGCCTTTGTGTGATAATTTACTGTGTTTTGGGAGTTAGTGAAGGTATGGACAAGCAGGTTTGGTCCAATGGCGCCACCCCTGGCCGACTCCTGGCCACCCCACTACCCACCCCAATGGCCAGTAAAAAATTTAGTAGCATCAGTTATGCATTTCATCCCTAATGCACAGCCAGGCAGGCAAGCTGATCTAGACTTTCGATCGCACACAGTAGCCCGCCCCTCCCCCGCCCCTCCGAACATGCCGCTGTTGCGCGCTCAGACAGCAACAGCTCAGCGCGTGCCCGTCGGTCAACAATTTTAAAAGAAGTTAAGAAAGAAGACGAAGACTACCGGTAAGTAAATAAGTAAAAAATATTCTTTAGTAAAAGAAGACGGGGAATTATGTGTCGTGACTTGCTTTTTAAGTGCCAAATGGTTACAGTATACTGTTACAACAGCTTTTTGATGCGTCTTTGACATGTTTTGACAAGAGTTACCTAGCTAACGTCGTTAGCTGGTGCATGTATATGTGTAACAGAGTTTAAATAATGCTGTTAAATTCATGCATTAATTGGGAAAACTCGACATTGGCTGTTGCATCACTCGCATTTGTGTGCGTGATATTGCGGGCGGAGCTACGTCACCACCAGCAGAGTCACATCTCTCGCTGCTGGTAAGTCGCATCAATAAGAGCTGCGTCATAAAAACAGAGTTTAGATTGTTTTCAACAAGTGCAAGGTTGGACTTTATAAACTACACACAAGTTTACTTCATGTGTCTGTTAGTTCCTAGTTTTGTCAGTCGAGTCATAGGCTATGTGTTATTTGCAATGATGAAATGGAGTGTGTGTATTATTATTAACCTGCTTGTGAACTCTGTTTATTTCATTTAAGAAATTCATGCAACGTGATGCACTGTCCGTTAAATATAACACAATAAACCAAAGTATATCAGTAGGAGTTTCCTTAAGTCTTTCTGATAGTTTTCTTCAGGCCGGTTTACCCATACGGAAATGTAATATATGTACATAGCCTAGGTATATGAAATATACATATATGAAATATATCCACATATATAAAATATATATACCCATATATAAAACCTATTAGAAAATGGAACAATTGACATATAAAACCAGCCCATATATTTGATGTATGTATAATAGTGTTTTTTTTACATACATGTCACATATATAATTATCAGTTTTCAAATAGAATTTGTGTAGTATTTGTTTTGTTTTTATGAGCTGGTCAAGAAGAGGTAAAATAATAATAAATAATACATTTTATTTATAAAAGATTTGAAAATGAGATTGAAATGTAGATATGTAGACTTGATCTGTAGACTTGAAATAAATAGTAAATAGTTTGGCATATATAAATTAAACATATCGGTGACATATATGGTCAAAACATACAGTATTATATAAATAATAATCATATACATCATATTAATATATGTCAATATACTCATTTAATATGGCAAATTTATATATGTTAAAAACCTATATCAACATATATGTAGAGATATGTATATGTGATAGCAATATATTGTCTTATATTTAACATATATGACGGCGTCACTAGCGATATAGGGATATGTCATATATTACATTTCCGTATGGGTTACTACACAACAGTAGAATACAATTCTGAAATTATGGTTTATAGTTTTGGTGTGCCACCCCAAGATTTTAAGTGGCCCCATCTGGCCACCCCTATGAAAAATTTCTGGAGGCGCCACTGGTTTGGTCAAGGGGTCATCTTGAGTGCATTTGTACTTTATAGCCTAAAGGGTTAAGAGGGCATTTACCTCTCAGGGCCAGAGGAGGAATAGAGAAGACAAACTGGTATCTCTCCCCTGGGGAGGAGGGAAGCAAGGGCCTTGAGGGGGATAAGATATAAAACAGACAGGCACTGCTTGCTCCTTATCTCTCCTCACTGACTCGCGTATGTGTATTGGTGACGAGGATCTCTCTTGCAAGAGAATAAATACTTTATAACCTTTTAATTTGATTCTAAGTGTCCCTTATTCAGTGATGATGTTTGTTTGAAAGAATTTGCCACAACAGTCCTTCGTCAGATCTGGATACGGCCTGGATCCGGCAGGCCGCGGGAAAACCTCGGGATAAACAAAGACACTAAAATTAGCGTAGATGCCATTCTTCTTATGATGTAACGAGTACATCAGGATTTAAGGGAAGTGTTCCCAGTTCCGGCTGACCTAATCTATGCAGCCTAACATTGAGTTATAGAAGTCTATAATGCATTATGTGAATGCTAGGTTAAAGAGATGTGTCTTTAATCTAGCTTTGAACTGACAGAGTGTGTCTGTTTCCCGGACAATGGTAGGAAGACTGTTCCAAAGTTTTGGTGCTAAGTAGGAAAAGGATCTACCGCCAGCAGTCGATTTTGATATTCTAGCTAGGTATTATTAACTGGCCGGAATTTTGAGATCGCAATAGACGTGAAAGACTATAATGCGTTAAGAGCTCGCTCAAGTACTGCGGAGCTAAACCATTTAGTGCTTTGTAAGTAATCAGCAATATTTTAAAATGTATACGATGTTTAATAGGCAGCCAATGCAGTGTTGACAGAACGGGGCTAATATGGTCATACTTCCTGGTTCTGGTAAGAACTCGAGCTGCTGCGTTTTGAACTAGCTGTAGTTTGTTTGTTAAATGTGCAGGGCAACCACCCAGTAGAGCATTACAATAATCTAGCCTTGAGGTCATGAACGCATGAACTAATTGTTCCGCATTTGTCAATGAGAGCATATGGCGTAATTTAGATATATTTTTAAGATGGAAAAATGCGGTTTTACAGATACTAGACACGTGACTTTCAAATGAAAGATTGGTATCAAAGAGCACACCCAGGTTCCTAACCGACGACGAAGATTTAACCCCCTGAGGTCGGCAAACGCGCGGGCGCGTTTTGCTCGTTTTTTTTTACATAGCAGCAAAATAGACCTAAAATACTCCGTCGGTTTTGGTCATACAGACTTAAGAAATATGAAAAAATTAGCTGTTAAATGTCTACTTTTTTATGTGTCCACTTACAATCGAAATAAAACATTGTGCTTTTGTAAAATAAAGAAAGTAAACAGGGAGTGCTTTATGCCTCTCCGTCTCCGTGAACTTTTTTTCTGAAGCACTTCTCTAAACTCAAATAAAACTCAGCGAATACTATTCACTCAGACATGAGCTATATATCTCTATAATCATTTAAGTGTGTAGTTTTAAATTATCTAATTCAAATCTAAAACAAATATTCTCTGTTTATGTAATCTATATAAAAAGAGCGAGAGATCAGCTGTGCTCATTATCTTTCTGGCACCTCATTACTCCGCTAATGTGACACGCCCATCGAGAGCGCGCGCGCTATTCAAACACAGATAATCTGGAGCAACACATGCAAACCAGTCAACGCCCACAACAGCTGGACAACACACTCGCTGTGAGGAATAGCTCTGCTAATAATATCGTGATTATCCTGGAAATTTTACCTCAAACGTGCTGGAGTAGCCGAACAACGGACCCAGCTGCAGATCATCAGTAAGTGCTTTGTTCTAATCGCGATATGAACTGGTGTCTGTAATCCGCAAAAGACTGTTTAAATTTGAATCGCGTTTCTGTGTTTGAATGAATGAACGGCACATGTGCATGCGTTTGTTTACTAACGTTACAGCTCGCGCGTGTCTGTGTGTGTGAATGAAATATCTATTGCCTACTGAGATGAGTAAAAATCGACTGAATACGTTGAAATAAAATGTCTTTGTATAAGCAACGTTTTAAACTGCAAATTAACATTTATGCCCTAATATAGGCTATATTATAAAAGACGATATGTTACAGACGAAATATGAAAGAAGTTTGTACTGCCACATCAAAACCTAATTTCCAAGGTGCAAACAAAATCTTAAAAGGTCAATATAAGCCTTCTCTTTAAATTATTTTTGTGTTTTATTAGTGACAAATTTGGGGAGAGGATAGCCTACATAATCCAAAACTTTCTGAAAATACGAATGAGAATTAACTGCACAATTACTAGAAATGTTTACCTTGGATATTATACAATTTGCAAGCATAGAGTTTGTGGAAAAATACACTTTTTTTTCAAGATGTTTCCAACTCTGAACCAATTCTGTAGATGTGTGTGTGTGTGTATGTATGTATGTGTATATATATATATATATATATATATATATATATATATATATATATATATATATATATATATATATATATATGTGTGTGTGTTGTCTTTGCATTCTGTGTGGCTCAGTGACACACTCAGTGAAAGGCTCATTAGTATGCACTGTGCAGCATTAGCAGCTCTTCTTTGTCTTCTCCAGGTGTGAATGAGGACATTATTCATGACCTTCTTGGATCATTCACGCCCACCTGCATATTGCCTTTCCAAACAAAAAGTGTCTTACAAAATTTAAATCAATCTATTGTTTAATGTGAACGATTAGCCCGGATGATTTTCAGATCATTTTGAAGTAAATACTCTAGCCGACAACATCCATTAGTCAACAGTATTGTGGGAATATGTGAAGTTGGTCGTTTGTGGTCTTATATCAGAACATTTAAGTTTGAGTTTTTTGAATAACCACGCATAAATAATATTCTCTCAAAAATGCAAACATGTACATACATGTTGCTCACATATTATGATAGACATGTTCGTGCTAAATAGAGTGTAATTACACCTTTGCCATTAATATGTTTATAAGCAACTGAAAAAAATAAAAATATCAGGGCATTTCAAAACATCTCAAGGACCCCAAAAACACCTTAGACTCCAGAGGGTTAACAGAGCAGCCATCAAGTGTTAGACAGTACTCTAGGTTATTACGTGTAGAAGTTTTGTCCAATAATTAGAATCTCTGTTTTTTTCAGAATTTAGTAGTAGGGAATAACTAGTCCTCCAATTTTTTATATCAGCTATGCCTTCCTTTCATTTTGTGAATTGGTAAGTTTCGTTAGGTTTTGAAGAAATATACAGCTCAGTATCGTCGGCATAACAGTGAAAGCTAATTCCATGTTTCCTAATGATATCTCCTAATTAGAGCCCTGCATTTCAGCGCGAGCCCGACGGGCCCCGAATTATTTACGCCCCTAGGGCCGGGCTTCGGGCCAATTTTCACGTCATAGTTCACACGCGGGCCAGGCCTCTGGCCTGTTTTAGGCTTATTTTTATTATGGCGGCAAATCAATGACAATAATAAACGAGCGCACAGCTGATGCTGGCGCGCGCGGTAAATGACTTTCGCGAGCGAATAACAGATCTACACGCGAGGAAACGGGAACTCGCAAGCTCATTCAAGCCCTGCGCGCGCGCAGACATCTCCTCTGCACGCAATTCAAGCCCTCGCGCGCGCGCAGACATCTCCTCTGCACGCAATACAAGCCATCGCGCGCGCGCATGATCATTCCCCACGCTCTCGCGCTCGATCTGCTCTCGCCTGCTGCTTTTGCTCGCTCGAACACTTTTATTTTTGGCAGTCGAGGGGCGGGGCTTACTGTTTTAATAACCTCAAATGTCATTGGTTACATCCCTTTTCCCGGAAGTCACTTGTGATTGGACGCCTGTGATTGTCAATCATCACGGGGCTGCTCAGTCTGTTCGCGCTCGTGCACACACACACGCACGCACGCACACAGGTTTCCCGGCGGCACGACCCAAGATTCGCGCGGCCGGCTCGCTCTGTTTTTAGTGTCCCCGCCAGCAGCAGAAGTATAGCGAGCGTGACTTCAGCGCAGCTGGAATAGTTAAATAAAAAAGTACGACTGGATTAAAACCTTACACTGTGGATGCTGTGATTTTTCTTCATGATGCTCTGTAAGAAACTGTTCTTAGCCATGTTAGGGGGCTGTCTTGTTGGTTTTCGTTTGAAAACAACTATTTTCATTAGTCTGTTGGAAACTATTGGACATACTTGGTGACTTTTAAGGCATTATGTATGTGAACACACAAAAAAAGGTCATGATCCGAGCATGCTAAGTGGTCGTAAAAAAATTGTCACACTTGTGGTCTTTGGTCAAAAATGACCCCCATGGGAAATGAATGGGAAATTGACAAAAACACAATTTTAAGTACACAGCAGTAAAGGGGGGACACTAAAACATCAAGAGAGAGAAAAAAAATATATATTTTTTTTAAATAAAATAAAAAATAATCATTTTATTTGTATTTTTATATATATATATTAAAATATATATATATATATATATATATTTAACATCATTATATCACTAAGCCATGATGACATATTAGGTGGCTTTTCCAGTTCCTTTTAACACAGAAGAGAGAGTAGCAAACAACTCTACCTCACAAAGAGGTCGTAGAGCTAAATATTCTTCACATTTCTCAACATAAGAAATGGGATCATCAGCCTCATCTTCACCAAAATGTGGAAACTCAATATCAACAGGAGGATGGTGTGAGATGGATGTAGATGAGAATGGATAATGACTTCTTTGCACATTGTAAGTTTTATTGGAGATATGAGAGACTGCAGGATCAGAAAGTGAACTTGGGTTTAGATTTACTGGAGTAGATGTTGAGGGTATGCAAGCGTTGATCTTCCTGTCCATCTGGATATAGCGTCTAGCAAGGCAATCAACCATCGACTTCCCCAGGCCTTGTATGTCTAACTCTAACTCCTTCCTGACCCTCTCACAAGCTCTTTCAACACGATAGGACAGTTTATCCTCTACTGCTCTGCATCTACATTCTAATTGGTCCCTGGTAACACCCTCACTCACCTTCTGCATACACTTTGTCAACTGCTCTTCCAAAGAAACGACTCTTCTAAGATTTTCCACCAAGTCTTGGTCAATTATCTCAGTTTCTGGTGGTGGTGGAAGAAGAAGGTTTATATCATCATCCTCGGCTTCACAGTTATCACTCTCTGCCCCAGGATCACCATCAGAATCTATATAGAGGCCACTAAATGTAGTAATAAGTTCTCTCATAGGCTCTCTTCTAGCAAAGAATGGTCCGGCAGTGAAATCTGGATTAAACTCAAACTCACCTTCTGTACCAGAACAGAGGTCAGCCATGGCAGTAGAAACTCTTTGTATTTACTAAACAACAACCTACAAATAATTCCCTGTATGTGCCACCACTATGTAACTATCTCGCCTTTTTGTTCACAGACTATAAGTTACATAAAAAGGATAATTCATTTTTATCAATAGTTGTGTTCAAAATAACTAAGTCTCAATACGGGAGTGAAAATGAATGATGCCAATAACAATAAACATACTGAGGAAACCCAAGACAACATTGCATATTCAAACTCATTACTGAAAACAAACAAATAAACCAATCAAACTCCAACCCAACATAATATAACAGGACTATCAAAACACTGCAACACAAATAAACAAAAACAAGCAAAATGAGATATGGAAGGTGTAACTGCAATATGAGGAAAGAAATACAGTCTGTTTATCTGAATCGTGTCGAAAGTCCGTCTTTTCAATGTCCCAGCGAGCAGTGAAGATGTGCACCAAATTCAAATAATTCCGTAATCCAACACAGGTAACGTAATCCAACATAGGTAAGAAGTAGATATCATTACACCTTTTGTTTTTCTCCTAAAGCCCCATTTTACAGAGTCCTCTATGAGCTTCTATGCAATCATCATTAAACCCCCATGAGATTCCACTCTTTCTTCACCCTCTTCAACCCTTTCCATCACCATGCTTTCATCTCGCTTCCTCTATGCTACCTGCAACATTAAAGACATTTCCTCTCTTTGTTGCCCTCTTGAGGCCAGGATGAACAATTTCTCACGCTGCTCACGCACCGCTGATGCTTGCGGTCTGAAACGGCCGTTAGAGTCAAACTCTGGCCCTCCAGGATTAGAGTTGAAGAACCCTACACTATATCGTTATTCATTGTAATTTGCATATTGTGTTCCACTGAGAGAAAAACATGAAAGCATCATGTATATTGTGTAATGAATGAAAACTTGGTTACCGGAATGCAATGATTAATGCTGATAGGTACCTTCTTGTTTGGCCATGAACATCCAGCCAGGATCCCTCAGTTTGATGAGCTCTGTGGTTGACTTCAATTCATCCCCATTCCAGGAACAGATGGAACGTTCGCTGGACTGGAGTGCAGATCTGGAGACAGAGAGAAAAAAAAATTCTGGCTTAGCTCTCAGTTTACTGATGGTGTAGCTATGAGTTCATGTACAGAAGGTAGTCAACCAAAATGCCTACTACCGCCGCTGTGGCATTAAAAGCAATCCAGTCACATGCGACACTCATTTGCAAAATTTGCAAAGGGACGGTTTGCAACATTGTTCAGTAAAGCTGTGATTGTGACGTTTTTACTTGTAAATGAAGATAAAATAATGAAATCAATTACTGGTAATACCGTATTGTTCCGAATACAAGACATTGTCTTTTTCTTGGAAATACATCTGAAAAAACGGGGTCGTTTTATTTTCGGGGCCTAAACTTTTACATGTCAATAACACACCCGCAACAATAGGGAGCGCCAAATACGAGTAAAACGAGTGTTCTGTCCAGGACTGAGGAACGCAGCAAAGTCATCCAAAAACTCTCATTAGACAGCCAAGAAATACAGTGTATCAGTGTAATGCTTAAAAATGCTAACAGTCAAAGAAACGCGTATCGCTGTAAAAGTAGACTCTTCGAAAAAACTGACAGGCAAGCGTCTGATTACGTACCCGAAAAAATTTATGAGGGGCTGCCCAATCCAGAGCCGTCAATTAACTGCAGGCACTGGATATCGCCAAAGAGCTGAACTTATCCACCAGAGGCCCATCATTTCTTATTTCGGCTACTTAGACACACTAGCCTGTCAACATCCTAGAAGAGGCCACTTTGATGCAGCGTAATGGTGCGTTCACACCGGACGCGAATAGCGCGCCAGGCGCGAGTGATTTCAATGTTAAGTCAATGCAAAGACGCGTTACGCCCGTAAAAAATTTGCGCGAATGGCGCGAATTGAGCGTCTGGCGCGTTAAGCGCGAATGATTTATGTAGTGCTTTTTGTGCATTCACGCACTTGACGCGAATTTGCGTCTGCCGCCCGAGTTGAAAAATCTGTAAACTTCTGCGTCAATTTGCGGCGCGTTAACCAATTAGGAGCCTGCTTGCTTCACGTGGCATGAAGTGACATAGCATAACAAACTCCAGCTCGAAGTCACTCATTCAAAATGGAGGAGAAACTAATTTTAGCTGTGGTCACCCGGAATTATATGACTCAAGTTCATACTTTTATAGAGACAGGAACAAAAAGGACTTCGCTTGGAAGATGATAAGTGAGGAGATAACCTGGTAAGTTGTAAGATATACAAATTTCACTTTTGTGTCACGTTACTGACCTACTAACTCGCTATCAAGCTGCCGTGCTGCTAGTTTACAACTATTTAAATGATCTATCAACATCAAACATCTTGTAAAAAGATGGCCGCCAACGGGTTTCGAAACTTTTGAAACTTTCGCCTCTGACGTGCGTAAATTCCGCTTCAAATTGATGTTTTTACGCGCGTCAAGAGCGAAATTGACGCGCGTAAAAACATCAATTTGAAGCGGAATTTACGCACGTCAGAGGCGAAAGTTTCAAAAGTTTCGAAAAAGTTTATCTGCAGGCAGTACTAACTCTGATAGATAATCAGCAAATTCTTTGATAAAATCTGATTTGTGCCCTGGTGGCCTGATTACAGTAGCCAGCACAAAAGTCGAACAGGATTTATCACTTGCACCACAGAACCTTACAGAAAGCACCATCACTTCAAATGAATTTGAAACTAGATTTCTGAGTAATACTGAAGATATTGCTATAAAATTACAGCAATACCTCCCCCTTTTCCTTTTAAACGAGCCTCATGTTTATAGTAGTAATCTTGCGTGGTGGACTTATTTAAAGTAATGTAATTGTCTGGTTTTACCCACGTTTCTGTCAAACACAGCACATCTAGGTTGTGGTCTGTAATCATATCATTAACAAAACGTGCTTTTGAAGAAAGGGATTGAATATTCAGCAACCTCAGATATATTTGTTTTTTATTTGTTGAACATCAATACCCTTAAATGGGTTTGCGAGATTTTTGTATTTCCTAGTTCGGGGAACAGACACAGTCTCTAATTAAAGCTGCAAGCAGCCTTACAGGGGCCAAGCCTTCCAATGGTCCCATGGGTTCAAAAAGTAGTTAAAAATACTTTGCCTTCAAAACTTTAAAATAAACTTTAATAACCAAAGTATTCTTAAGTCACAGAACAATTAGAAGCAACTTTTCCACCACTTAAGGCCACAGTCCTTCTTGCGGTCTGTTCATGTGCCACACAGGATTCGAACCCACAAACGGAACAGTTCAGGATTCATGACACGTGGTTTAGCAACTTGCGCCACTCAGAGGACGTAAACTTCAAAGCTGCATAGGAGAGGCTTTAGTGTAAGAATAAGCACACAAAATCATGTTAACGAGATTAGCATGCTAAGCTAGCTTAATGCTAATGAAGCTTATGGTTATCCTGATAGCTGAAGAGCCACATTAGAAAGAATGGCATCTGGTTAGCATGCTAACCAATTATTATGCTAAGCTAACTAGCATAAGGCAACAAACACAGGCTAAGTCAACTTTAGAGATGAATATCTCGAGAACGGTGGCAACTATCAAAAATCTGTTCAGTCATTTCTGTGCCGCTCGGTCCAAATATAATATGATCTAATTTCAGACAAAATTGAGCAAGATTTGAACAAAGAGTTGCGAAAAAAATGTTTTTCATTTGCTCCAATATGGCGGACAGTCACATTGTTGGAAATTGACAAATGCGATATCATTGGAATCAGCATAAGCCAAGGAACATAATGACATAAATCAATCAAAATTTGAACAATGTTTTCAAAAGTTATACGCGTTTTTGCAAAAGACCTTATATCTCTGGAACACTAGGTGGCGCTGTGTTCAATGTTCTCATGTACCTTCAGAACATTGTGTCGATGATCCATACTAAATTTTGTGAAGATATGTCAAATAGTTTAAAAGTTATTGCAAATTATGACAAAATTCAAAATGGCGGACACGTGGTACCTCCCATCCTGACAAGATTGGTATCCTCGGATTCGGCATGACCCAAGGAATCCATAGATATCACATTTATGATTTTAACACAAACTGTACAAAAGTTATTGGCCAAAATATTAATTTTCCATATCTCATGACCTGTAGGTGGCGCTGTTCTCGAATTTGGCATGGACCCTGAGATCATGGTTCCGATGAAGCATAGCAAATTTCGTTTTGATTGATCAAACTTTGGCCGAGATAGAGCCTCTGAACCAATATTGGGTCGACCTTGTTAAGTTTGCAACACCATAACTTTTGATCAAAGATGAATAAAAAAAATCTGTTCAGTCATTTCTGTGCGGTTCAGTCCAAAGATCATCTGAGCCAATTTTCGTAAGAATTGAACAAAGTTTGAATGAGTAACAAAAAAACTTAAAACTGTACTTTTCAAAATGGCCACTACTGTAATGGGCGGAGTCTTAATGTACGATATTGATTGCAATCACCATAATGAGTGGATTCAGGAGTACTAAGATTAATTTTTCTAGATCAAAGGGTTCAAAAGTTATAACTATTTAAATGTTACATTTTTGAACTGGTGGTGGCGCTATAGAGTTGGACTTAGAGTCTCAAAAATTGGTCCAATTACTATTCATTACCATCAATACAAGTGTACCAAATTTCATCATTTTCCTACTTACGGTTCATAGGGCTGCCATAGACTTACAGAGGAGGAAGAATAATAATAATAATAATTAAAGCTGCAAGCAGCCTTTCCGGGGCCAAGCCTTCCAATGGTCCCATGGGTTCAAAAAGTAGTTAAATATACTTTGCTTTCAAAACTTTAAAAGAAACTTTAATAACCAAACCATTCTTAAGTCACAGAACAATTAGAAGCAACTTTTCCACCACTTAAGGCCACAATACTTCTTGCAGTCTGTTCATGTGCCACACAGGATTCGAACCCACAAACGGAACGGTTTAGGATTCATGACACGTGGTTTAGCAACTTGCGCCACTCAGAGGACGTATACTACAAAGCTGCAGAGGAGAGGCTTCAGTGTAAGAATGAGCACACAAAAGCAGGTTAACCAGATTAGCATGCTAAGCTAGCTTAATGCTAAAGTAGCTTATGACGTGGTACATCCAATCCTGGCAAAATAGATATCCTCGGATTCGACATGACGCAAGGAATCGATAGACACCAATTTTATGATTTTGCGACAAACTGTTCACAAGTTACAGCCTCTGAACCAATGTTGGGTCGAACTTGTTAAATTTGTGACATCATAACTTTTTTTTTTCCAGTATAGCAAAAAAATCGGGAACAGTACTTCTGTGCAGCTCGGTCCGAAGATCATTTGAGCAAATTTTGGAAAATTTTGGACAAATTTTGAAGGAGGAGTAGTGAAAAAACTGTTTTAAATTCGCTCCAATATGGCGGCCAGTCACATTGTTGAAAAATAGCATATGAGATATCGTTGAAATCGGCATAAGCCAAGGAATATATTGACATAAAGAAATCAAATTTCAAGCAATGTTAGCAAAAGTTATAAGCGTTTTTTCAAAAAACAATGATATCTCAGAACACTAGGTGGCGCTGTGATCAAACTTCTCAGGTACTTTCGGGCCATGCTAATGATGATCCATACCAAATTTTATGAAGATATGTCAAATAGTTTAAAAGTTATAGCAAATTATGACAAAATTCAAAATGGCGGACACATGGTACATCCCATCATGGCAAAATCGATATCTACGGATTCGGCATGATGCAAGGAATCCATAGATATGATTTTATGATTTTCAGACAAACTGTTCAAAAGTTATTGGCCAAAATAGCAATTTGTCATATCTCATCACCTGTAGGTGGCGCTATTCCCAACTTTGGCATTGGACCTCAGAACATGCTTCCAATAAAGTGTACCAATTTTCGTTTCGATTGATCAAACTTTGGCCGAGATACAGCCTCTTAGCCAATTTTGGGTGGACCTCGTTAAGTTTGCGACATCATAACTTTTTTTTCCCAGTATAACAAAAAAATCGGGAACAGTACTTCTATGCGGCTCAGTCCGAAGATCATTTGAGCACATGTTTGGAGAAAATTGGACAAAATTTGAAGGAGGAGTAGCAAAAAAACTGAATACTGTACATTTCAAAATGGCCACTACTGTAATGGGCGGGTTCTTAATGTAAGATATTGGTTGTGATCAGCATGATGAGTGGAATCAGGTGTACTAAGGTTCATGTCTCTAGATCAAAGGGTTCAAAAGTTATAACCATTTCAATGTTAAAATTTTGAACTGGTGGTGGCGCTATAGAGTTGGTCCCAGAGGGTCAAAAATTGGTCCAATTACTATTCATTAGCATCACTACAAGTGTGCCAAATTTCATCATTTTCCTATGTACGGTTCATAGGGCTGCCATAGACTTCCACCGGGAAGAATAATAATAATAAATATAGCTGCAGGCAGCAACACGGGGCCATGCCCTGCAGGCCAGAGCAAGCAGACCAAGCATGGCGCACATATAGCACAGCCAGCACATCATGTACAGCAGCACAGCAAGTACTGCAAGCACAGCAGCACAGTAACAATTTAATCACCTAGAGCAGTGCGGAGCCATAAGAGCAAAACATCTTAAATGTTATGAACATGTTAATGTACATAGAGCACAGCAAGTACTGTAAGCACAGCAGTGCAGCACACATTAAAGCACCAAGAGCAGTGCGGAGCCGTAAGAGCAAAAAAAACTGAAATTTAATGTACATGTCAATGTACATCAAGCACAGCAAGTACTGTAAGCACAGCAGTGCAGCAAGCATTTAAGCACAAAGAGCAGTGCGGAGCCATAAGAGCAAAAGATTAGAACAACACAGGAATAGACATTACATAATATACAATTTGACAAAGTCACCCCAAGAGGGATTTGTACCCACGACCAGAATGGTTCGGGATTCATAGCACATGGTTTAGCAGCTTGCGCCACTCGGAGGATGCTGGTTTAGGAAGCTGCAGAGAGGTTTCAGTGTAAGAATGAGCACACGAAAGCAAGTTAACAAGATTAGCATGCTAAGCTAGCTTAATGCTAATGTAGCTAATTACTTATGATGTGGTACATGGTACAAATTATATATCCACGGATTCGTCATGACGCAAGGAGTCGATAGACACCAATTTTATAATTTTCACTTCAATTGTTTACAAGTTACAGCCTCTGAACCAATTTAGGGTCATCCTCGTTAACTTTGTGACATCATAACTTTTGAACAGAGATGAATATGAAAAATCGGGGACAATACTTCTGTGCGGCTTTGTCCAAAGATCAAGTGAGCAAATTTTGGACAGTTTTGAACCAATTTTGAAAGAGAAGTAGCAAAATAACTGTTTTGCATTGGTTCCAATATGGCGGCCAGTCACATTGTTGGAAAATGACAAATGAGACATCGTTGGAATCGGCATAAGCCAAGGAATATAATGGCATAAAGAAATCAAATTTCAAGCAATGTTTGCAAAAGTTATAAGCGTATTTGCAAAAAAACATTATATCTCTGGAACACTAGGTGGCGCTGTGATAAAACTTATCAGGTACCTTCAGGTCATGCTAATGATGATCCATACCAAATTTGGTGAACAAATTTCAAATAGTTTAAAAGATATTGCAAATTACGACAAAATTCAAAATGGAGGACACATGGTACCGCCCACCATGGCAGAATCTATATCGACAGATTCGGCATGATCCAAGGAATCGATTGACATCAAGTTTATAATTTTCTGACAATCCGTTCACGAGTTATTGGCCAAAATAGCCATTTTCCGTATCTAATGACCAGTAGGTGGCACTGTTTCCAACTTTGGTATGGACCCTCAGATCAAGCTTCCGATGAAGCTTACCAATTTTCATTTCAATGCATTAAAGTTTGGCCGAGATACAGCCTCTGAACCAATTTTGGGTCGACCTCATTAACTTTGTGATGTCATAACTTTTGAACAATGACGAATAAAATAAATCGGGCACAATACTTTTATGCAACTTTGTCCAAAGATCATTTGAGCAAAATGTGGGCCAATTTGGATCAATTTTGAATGAGTAGTAGCGATCAGACTGATTACTGTACTTTTCAAAATGGCTGCTACTGTAATGGGCGTGGTCTTAATGTATTATATTGGTTCAGATCAATATGATGAGAGCAATCAGGTGTACTATGTCTCATTTTTGTGGATCAAATGGTTCAAAAGTTACAGCCATTTCAATGTTGAATTTTTGAACTGGTGGTGGCGCTACAGAGTGTGTCCAACAGACTCCAAATTTGGTCCAATTACTATTCATGGTCAAATCTATAACTGTGCCAAATTTCATAATTTTCCTATGTACGGTTCATAGGGCTGCCATAGACTTACAGAGGAGGAAGAATAATAATAATAAGAAGAAAACTAACGGATACAATAGGTGCCTTGCCCTTCGGGCATGGCCCCTAATAAGAAAACTAACGGATACAATAGGTGCCTTGCCCTACGGGCATGGCCCCTAATAAAACTAACGGATACAATAGGTGCCTCGGCCCCTTCGGGGCTTGGCCCCTAATTAAAGCTGCAAGCAGCCTTTCCGGTGCCAAGCCTTCCAATGGTCCCATGGGTTCAAAAAGTAGTTCAATATACTTTGCTTTCAAAACTTTAAAAGAAACTTTAATAACCAAACCATTCTTAAGTCACAGAACAATTAGAAGCAACTTTTCCACCACTTAAGGCCACAATACTTCTTGCAGTCTGTTCATGTGCCACACAGGATTCGAACCCACAAACGGAACGGTTTAGGATTCATGACACGTGGTTTAGCAACTTGCGCCACTCAGAGGACGTATACTACAAAGCTGCAGAGGAGAGGCTTCAGTGTAAGAATGAGCACACAAAAGCAGGTTAACCAGATTAGCATGCTAAGCCAGGGTTCTTGCAGGTTTCAGTAAGTCAAATTTAAGACATTTTTAAGACATTTTAAGACCATAAAGATTTAAATTTAAGACCTACATGACGCATTAACCAGTAAATAACAAATACAATTAGCATTAATATGCACTTTTTGTTTACATAAACATTAAAATACTAACGTAAAAAATGATGGCTAGATTTTAAAAGTGTCTTGCAACATGTTATCTACTAACATGTACAAGTTCAAATAAAGTTGACAAAAAAGGTTTTATAAAAAGATAAACCTCACGTATTTCAGCCTTTAAATAATCTTTAATATAATTAATGTGTCAAAAAAAGATAAATGACTGACATTTACAATGCAAATTAGCTTATCTTTTATTATTAATAGTAAGATTTGGTCCGATTTTCCCGTTGCGTCTGTCGTTGCTATGCAACCATGCACTGCGCTCTCCACAACGACAAAGAAGTTTTAGTAGCTAATGGATTTCCACCACCGATAAACGCTTGCTGTAGCCATTATTTATTGACGGAGAAGAGAAAAACACCTGTAGTGTTTGGGTGCACCCCCATCCTTCATGTTGACTGCGCTTTCAATGTTGTTACGGAAAGGGTGAAGCTGATTGGTTGGTTCTTGTCACATGACCTGCGGTGCGCTTGCAGAATTCTGAAAAGTTGAGCTTTTTTTTATTTTATCTCGCTCCGCCTGGAAAAACGGCCGCATTGCTTCTAATATGAGTGCGCTTGGCGCGCGGCTAAAAAAAAAAAAAAAAAACGAACTTGAGCGCGCAAAAGACGCAATATGTGAACGGCCTCTTGGCGAGCTACCGCAAATCAGGCCACGAGCTGCTGGTAGCTCGCGAGCGACGTGTCAGAGACCCCCTGCTACAGCTCCGCTTTGAAGGCTACGGCTCGATACTTTTTTTGCTACTTTGTAATAACTTTCTGTGGCCAGCATTTCAGGAAATGAACGAGGGTAAAACCTTTTTAAGACCTGACTAAATTAAATTTAAGACCTCGGCTGAAAATCTGGCCGTTTTTAAGACGTTTTAAGGCCTTAAATTTAAAGTTCAGAATTTTAGACTTTTTAAGACTTTTCAAGACCCCGCGGGAACCCTGAACTTAATGCTAAAGTAGCTTATGACGTGGTACATCCAATCCTGGCAAAATAGATATCCTCGGATTCGACATGACGCAAGGAATCGATAGACACCAATTTTATGATTTTGCGACAAACTGTTCACAAGTTACAGCCTCTGAACCAATGTTGGGTCGAACTTGTTAAATTTGCGACATCATAACTTTTTTTTTTCCAGTTTGGAAAAAAAATCGGGAACAGTACTTCTGTGCGGCTCGGTCCGAAGATCATTTGAGCAAATTTTGGAAAATTTTGGACAAATTTTGAAGGAGGAGTAGTGAAAAAACTGTTTTACATTCTCTCCAATATGGCGGCCAGTCACATTGTTGAAAAATAGCATATGAGATATCGTTGAAATCGGCATAAGCCAAGAAATATATTGACATAAAGAAATCAAATTTCAAGCAATGTTAGCAAAAGTTATAAGCGTTTTTTCAAAAAACAATGATATCTCTGGAACACTAGGTGGCGCTGTGATCAAACTTCTCAGGTACTTTCGGGCCATGCTAATGATGATCCATACCAAATTTTATGAAGATATGTCAAATAGTTTAAAAGTTATAGCAAATTATGACAAAATTCAAAATGGCAGACACGTGGTACATCCCATCATGGCAAAATCGATATCTACGGATTCGGCATGATGCAAGGAATCCATAGATATGATTTTATGATTTTCAGACAAACTGTTCAAAAGTTATTGGCCAAAATAGCAATTTGTCATATCTCATCACCTGTAGGTGGCGCTATTCCCAACTTTGGCATTGGACCTCAGAACATGCTTCCAATAAAGTGTACCAATTTTCGTTTCGATTGATCAAACTTTGGCCGAGATACAGCCTCTTAGCCAATTTTGGGTGGACCTCGTTAAGTTTGCGACATCATAACTTTTTTTTCCCAGTATAACAAAAAAATCAGGATCAGTACTTCTATGCGGCTCAGTTCGAAGATCATTTGAGCACATGTTTGGAGAAAATTGGACAAAATTTGAAGGAGGAGTAGCAAAAAAACTGAATACTGTACATTTCAAAATGGCCACTACTGTAATGGGCGGGTTCTTAATGTAAGATATTGGTTGTGATCAGCATGATGAGTGGAATCAGTTGTACTAAGGTTCATGTCTCTAGATCAAAGGGTTCAAAAGTTATAACCATTTCAATGTTAAAATTTTGAACTGGTGGTGGCGCTATAGAGTTGGTCCTAGAGGGTCAAAAATTGGTCCAATTACTATTCATTAGCATCACTACAAGTGTGCCAAATTTCATCATTTTCCTATGTACGGTTCATAGGGCTGCCATAGACTTCCACCGGGAAGAATAATAATAATAATAATAATAAAACTAACGGATACAATAGGTGCCTCAGCCCCTTCGGGGCTTGGCCCCTAATAAGAAAACTAACGGATACAATAGGGTCTATCCCCTTCGGGGCTTGGCCCCTAAAAACTAACGGATACAATAGGGTCTATTCCCCTTCGGGGCTTGGCCCCTAATAATTGAAAAACTAACGGATACAATCCTTGGCAAAGAAGTAATGACTTTTACCATTTGAACCACTCTGTTCCTCCTGGATATGCCTTTATCTGTAAACCACGCACTGTTAGTCGGGGCGGGGGGCTTGCAGTACTATATAAGGAAAAATGGAAAGTTACAACTCTTCCTGAAACTGATTATACTTCCTTATACTTCATTTGAATGCTTTGCAAATCAATGGATTCGTACCAACTATCATTGCTATTGTATACAGGCCTCCGAAGGCCAATTCTGTATTTTCAACATTTTTAACTTCTCTTTGTTCATTGTCTCCAAACGTGGTTTTGTTTGGTGATTTTAATACCCATGTGGATAATACAGAAAATGCATGTTCTAGAGAATTTTTATCATGCCTAGATAGTTTTAGACTACAGCAATTTATCAATGTCCCAACTCATTCAAGAGGTCATACTCTTGATTTGGTCTAATGTTTAGGTGTGATTCCTGAAAGTTGCACTACTTCTCACTGTCAGACCACTTGCTGGTGTCTTTTAATGTTTCTTTTTCTGTGTTTAAGCCTAATTTGAGACGCACAATCACATTTCGTGATATTAAGAATATTGATCCCTCAATTTTTAGGGAATGTTTGTCCACACTTCCCTACAAAGACCATTCATGGAATCTTGATGAATCAATCCAGCATTACAATGAGAATCTTAGAATGATCCTCGACACTTGTGCCCCACTGAGAACCAGGAATGTTTAGTTTTTCAACTCTGCACCCTGGTTTACATCGGATCTTCGTCTGCTTAAAGTCAAGGGCGCCGACTAGAACGCTTGTATTCCAAGACTGGACTTGTAGTTCATAAAGATTTGTATGCTGATCACATGCAAGTTTATACATTTACATTTATTACTGAGGACTACAGCAAGCGAGTCATCGTGAAGAGGCAAAAATAACGCAAGTGCTCAAAATACAAAGTTCAGGCATTGCTCAGAGTAGTCTAAGCCAAACAAGGGAGGATTTAAAGGAAAAGGTTGTCCTGCATTACGGACAAGGGTAGGGAGATCATTCCACCAGCATGGAATCGTGAATGAGAATGTTCTGGAGAGTGATTTTGTGGCTCTCTGTGATGGTACCACGAGCCGTCACTCATTGACCGATCGCAGGCTTCTGGTAGGAATGTAGACTCGTAGGATCGAGTGAAAGTAGGAGGGAGCTGAGCCTGTGGTCGATCTGTGAGCAAGCGTCAATGCCTTGAACTTGATGCAAAAGCGGTAGCCAGTGCAGAGGAGTGTTTATAAGACTGCACTTTCCACAGCGAAATCAGATTTTTATGCAGGTTTAATTGGATCTGGTGTAGGAAACCAAAAATCTCTGTTCTCTGTGGTTAACACTATTTTAAAGCCACCTGAGTGTTCTGACTGGCATAAAAACTCGACAGAACTGTATGAAGCATTTATGCTCTTTTTTAATAAGAAAATTTAACACATCCACCAGCAATTGGTTCCACCAAACCATGATTGTAACATAACTTATCCTAGCTTTCGGCCATCTCCCTTATTTTTATTTTCTGCTTTTATAAAACAGGAGAGAGGCCGCACTATGCATAAATTGTTTTATTTGCACAAACGCGTTTTGGCGCGTGCCTTCTTCAGTGTGCAACAAGATCACAATGTAACCAATCTTATATGTCCACACCCATTGACACACCCATATTAACATCAACCAATAAATTTAAAATAATACACAGTCCAATGGTGTCACCAATGTTTCAATTAGTCCATTAATAGGGATGGGAACCGAGATCCGATTCTTCTTCAGAACCGGTGCCCAGTGAATCAATTCCTTGGAATCGTTAGCATGCCTGCTTAACAATTCCGCTTATCGGTTCCGCTCGTTGCAAATGTGTCATGACGTCACACACGCGCTGCGTTGTTTTGATTCAGAACGCGGCAAACATGGCAGAGGCAGAAGTTTGATGCAAAAGTATAATGAGGCCTTTAACGTAGGGCTGTAATCAACCAAAGGAAATCTTGGTCGACTGAAGTCCAGAAATTTTCGACTAAAAATGACGTTAGAAAAAAAAAAACTTTAAATTAATTAGCTGCGCACTGTGCGCAGTACTTGGTAGCCTTGTTGTCCGCCTAAATGAATTATAAATAAACCTAAAAAAATAGTAGGCTATTTGCAGTATATTAAATAGTTTTTGACCTAATTATTTTGCACTGAAATGAGTCTGACACACGAGTCTGTCGGCTCTGACAGCGTTGCATCACGTACACCTACGCAATATCATATGATTTTTTCCGAAAATAGTGCTGTTGTCAACTAGTGATATCATCACAAGAACTTTTGAGGAATATGCAACATAATTTAGACAATTGTTTTTATATGTATTATAATAACTGACAGGCACTATCATTTCAGCCGTGCAGCTCGCACAGAGTGAGGCTGAACACAGGAGCGCAGCTTCGCGGCTGAGACACGAATAGACTATTAACTTAAAGCTTTACTCTTAAACACAAAAGGCACGTCCATTTTAATAAAAAAATAATATTTATTAAACAAAAAACCAGATCAAGAGCAAAAACGAAATAAAGTGCATAACTGAAAATAAAGCATAGGCTCAAAACTAATACATTAGGCTCCAATAATTTTTTCCCGTTTTCTATAAATAAATAAAAAATGCTGCCACACTGCCGATGTTTTTCTTGACATGGTAGAAAAGGACTGACTATGAATTAAACGCTCTCACAATTAAATAAATAATATTCAGCAAACCTTCTAGTAGCCTACTTTCTTCAATCTGTCTCTCTTCTCCGGTGATTGGGCTAATCCAAAAGAAGTGAAAACAAGGGGGGTGTTCTGAAGACAGACTGTTACCTGTGAAACAGGGGTGCTCTGAAAACACCCCCATTAGCAATTAGTGCTTTCCACCTGATGAAACGAACGCGGCAAAACTGATGAAACGAACGCGGCAAAACTGATGAAACGAAAGCGGGAAAACTGATGAAATGAACGCGGCAAAACTAATGAAATGAACGCTCCAAAAAATCGACCAAACAGAATTTTGGTCGAACCAGAACGTATCGACCAACAATCGACTAATCGACTGGGAGATTACAGCCCTAATTTTAAAGGGACGCCACGTTGCTTTCCGACCAGCCATCGCGTGCCGTCTCACACACATTCACTCGCACACATACATACGCACTCACTCACTCTCATGCGCGCGCGCGCACACACACACACACTTGCGCACACACACTCTCTCGCGCTCACTCACTCACACAAACGCACACATGCTCACTCACACACACGCGCGCGCGCACATACACACTACCTCGCGCTCACGCACACACTCTCGCTCACTCACTAATCAAATCAAATCAAATCAAGCTTTATTTCTATAGCACTTTACAGCAGCCACCAGGTGTCCAAAGTGCTTCACATGGTGTAAATATCACAACATCCAACACAACACAACATTCAAAGAAAAAGAAATGTAAAAAAGAGAACATGAAGCATAAATGTTACACAACTACTGCGTAGAAAAAGCCTTTTTAAACAAATAAGTTTTAAGTTTTGCTTTAAAAAGGACAACATTTGTTATAGTACGCATATCAGGTGGGAGCTTGTTCCAAAGTTTAGGGCCAGCTACAGCAAAGGCCCTGTCACCCCACTTTGTATACCTCGACTTAGGAACCTGCAAAATGCGTTGATCCGAAGACCGCAGCCGCCGATTTTGTCCGCCCAAAGTTAAAAGCTCAGATAAGTACTCGGGGGCTAGCCCATTCAGAGCTTTAAAAACAAACAATAAAATCTTAAAATCAATTCTAAAACGCACTGGAAGCCAGTGCAGAGTAAATAAGACTGGAGTAATATGTGCTCTTCTAGGTGTACTTGTTAAAAAGCGTGCAGCAGAATTTTGTACAAGTTGCAGGCGTGAAAGGCATGTTTGACTCAGACCGACATAAAGAGCATTGCAATAATCAAGCCTCGAACTAATAAAAGCATGCACCGCTTTTTCCAAATCGCAGCTGCTAAGAAAAGGCTTCACTTTACTCAACAGACGGAGTTGGAAAAAAACCATTTTTACCACATTGCTAATCTGTTTTTCAAATTTCATGCTGCAGTCAAAAAACACGCCCAGATTTCTCACAGATTGCTTAACGCATGAAGTAAACGCTCCCAAGCTTAAGTTCGATTTTACTGATCCGAATTTTGTATTGAAAACAATACATTCAGTCTTGTCCTCATTTAGCGTAAGGAAGTTTTGAGAAAGCCACTGCTTGATATGGTTAATGCAATTTTGCAAGCGGTTTAATGCGATACTATCGTTTGATTTCATAGGTAGATAAATCTGCAGATCATCTGCATAACAGTGAAATTAAAAATTATGCTCATTTATTATAGCCCCTAGTGGCAACATATATAAAGAAAACAGTGTGGGGCCCAGAATTGAACCTTGAGGCACGCCACAATAAAGGGGAGCAGATGATGATGAGTAATCTCCTATACTGACAGAGAAACTCCTATTTGTCCACTAGCGCATACACACTCTCTCGCGCTCACACACGCAATCTCTCGCTCACTCACTCACACACAAACGCACACATGCTCACTCACACACACACTCACTTTGAGAAGTAGCTCACCTATACTTTTAGATTTGTTCTGAGGTTGCTACACATAATTTGTGTATAGGTGCTCTGTGCTGTGTCTGATACGCTATTAAAGCGAGTTAATACAAACAAACAAATTTGTACTTATTCCCTCATCCAATGAGAATCGATAAGAGAATCGATAAGGAATCGGATCGATAAGCAATATCGATAATGGAATCGGAATCGTTAAATCCTTATCAATTCCCATCTCTATCCATTAATGAAAAACAATGACTGTTATACATATACAGAATGAACATAAAATACACATGCTAGTGTTACATTTACAAGAAACAACTTAGTGACAGATCTTCATTCATCCCATTAGGGATACATGCGTTTAAGCTAAAAATGTACCAAGCCTCTCGCTGAAGGAGGCGGTTCTCACGGTCTCCCCCTCTTGGGGACCGATTGACAAACTCCAAGCCTATAAATTTGAGCATTTTAACATCATGTCCCGCAGAGTTAACACCCCTTCCTCAGCAAGGACCACTGGTGATCCTGAATTTTTTTTTTGTTAATTTCATTACTAGTTAAAAACATCACACTCTTACTTAATCTGGACAATATTAGCTTTATTAGGATGGTTTAAAACTCCAGCTTCGATATTTGACCACTGTTTATAATTAAACTGGTTTTCAGTGACATTAATTTCTTAATTTATCCCAGGAGTGCAAAATAATTCATCTGTAACGTTCGTTATTTGGAATAGAAATCATCACTTATACAGCAGCCATTCATCTCATCTCCGGTTTATTTTGTGTTCATATACATACAATATCCACGATCCGCGAGGGATATTAGTCCAATGGTGCGCACATTTGGAGAAATAATGAATTATTATGACATTTTTTTTAAATATTTTATAATGCAGAAACACATTTCTATTCAAATATACTTGAAATAAGCGATCAAAAATGCTAAAAACAGCTAACAGAGCTAGCGATGACTCTACTCTTCTTGACTCCAGTAAACCATGACATCAGCGCGATATGATTCGTTTCTAAATCTGTCAGTCATCTCTCACGTGTTCAACGTGACCAAAAGGCTGTCCTACTCGCTGTCTGTTTACTTCCTCATTCTGAGCTACGAGACAAACGCAACTAAACATCTCTTCGTGTGATTAAAACAAGCTTATAAAAGCAGGATTCAAGTATATCTGGTTTGTGTATGTGCTTTCTGTTCGATTTTGGTTATTGTATAGGAACAAAGAATGTTTACAGTATGCATGCTAGTAAAGATAGCCCCTAGCTTCGTATAAAATGCTAAATAAAACATATTTCAAAATATTTTTTTCACTTGAAACCATTTTAAACCGCGACCGGAATATGATTCAAATACTCGATGGTGTTTTAAAGTGAGCTTTAAGTAAAACTGTAATATTAATAAATTATATTGTGCCATTTAGCTTGAGGCTACATGTTGAGCTAAATGCACCTGCTACATGAGCTTGACTAACGTTATTCCATACAATATTTTTTTTTAAAGAATTTTCAAGAACAGTTATTTTTTTGTTCGTAGACTGAAGATAATATATGTATTACTTGTATTAGTGGGATGACAGAGATTTAGATGACCAAGCAAATAACACAGGAATGCAGGCTATTATGGCTGATCTCAAACAAAAGAATAAGAATAAAAGAATAATGGAAGATTAAGTCTCTCACTGGCAGAAGTGTTAAATGTTGGTCAATTTACACTAATGGGCCATTTCTCCTCGCCAGACATTAGTCAAAGACTGTAAATGGGTATTTATAGGGCAATACACATATCTGATAAGCATCTCTAAAGCCTCCCATGAAAACTTCTCCAAAGCCTCCCATGATAAGACCTTATAATAGGCTTCATAAAATGCATACTTTTAGTGATATCATCCTCAGATTTAAAATGAAGCATGACCACACTTGTAGCTACACTTTAGTTGTGGTTATAAGTTGATATCCTACATTTAAAAAAATATTTTATACATTTAATAAATATATCCTTAATATTTGTTGTTTTTGTTTTATGTTTGACCTTATATATCTCAATATTTATAACAGTTTGATGAATTTTGAGTCTTGAACTGTAAACTCTCAAGGGTTGGCTTTCTAAATATATGTTGGTTATGTGTCTATTCAGAATGAGTTCTGAGCAGAAATCTTTTTATTTTGGCTATGTCATGAATGCATCACTTGCCAAAATTGAGGGTGCCGAGGAAGGGGTTTTAAAATGCCTCGCGACTGATGATTTGTCATCATTTTTTCTGATAGCACATTTATGCTCAAAAATTTTAGTTTTTAGTTGTCGCTTCGTTTTACCCACATAGAACAACCCACAAGACACGTCAGTAAATACACAATAAAAGTGGATAAACATGTGATTCTGCCCTTTACTTTGTATGTTCTGCCTGTTTTTGGATGTGTAAACATATTATCTGTGAGCATAAAATTACATGCCGCACAGTTCCAACACTTAAAATTACCGTGTGGAATTTTAAATAGAAAAGGCGACTGGGTAGATGCAGGAAGGTGCGAACGCACTAATCGATCTCTAAGATTGGGTGCTCATTTATAACAATTACGCGGAAGATCTTGGAAAGTGTTCCCTATGTACGGGTCGCTACTGAGAATGTGCCAATGGCGTTGCACAATGTTCTTTAAACTATTTGAAATCTGACCATAAGTCGATACAAAAGTAACTGAAGTGTTGTTACATTGTTGTTAGAACTTTTCTGATCGATACGTTTGGTCATCAAATCAGCGCGCTGAAGACTGCGCGCACGCTCTAGACAATCACGCACTAAGTTACATGTATAACCCCTGTCGATAAATCTTTGACATAGTTCCCCCGCTTGTCGCTCAAAATCCTCATCATCACTACAGATACGGCGCACTCTCAACAGTTGACTGTAAGGCAGACTACGTTTGAGAGAGGGTGGATGGAAACTCTGGTAGTGCAAAAAGGAGTTACGATCCGTTTGTTTACGATAAATTTCAGTGTGTAACGTTATCTACCTTCCTCACTAAAACATCCAAAAAGGGCAGGGCCTTGTAATCATGAGTCAGTGTGAATTTGATAGAGGGCGATCTAGTGTTTACATATCCATGAAACGCAAAGAATATGTCATCTATATATCTGTATGGGCTGTATGGGCAAACCCATGGCAGTACCTTGGGTTTGTAAAAATAATTTGTTTTGAAACATGAAATAATTTTTTGTTAGAACTTCCTTAGCTAATGATAATAGGAACTCAGTATGTGGCACTTGATTTATCTGTAAATAATAACCTAAGGCCGCTATCCCTGCATCATGCGGGATATTGGTATACAAGCTGGTCACATCCATAGAGCACAAGACATCAGTTGTGTTAACCTCTGCAATACATGACAGTTTCATCAGAAAGTCAGTGGTATTTTTTAAAAAGGATGGCAGGTTATACACTAAATCCTTTATATGATGATCAACAAATTTAGACAACGGCTCAGTTACGGATTGATTCCCAGATACAATTGGACGGCCAGGTGGATTATCCAACCTTTTATGAATTTTAGACAAAGTATAAATCACTGGTCTTAATGGGTCAGTCTGTAACAAGAACTTGTATTCTTTTTCATTAATTATTGCGTCAGATACAGCTCTCTTTAGTATAGTTTTTATCTCTTCACTAAAGTTCATAGTGGGATCACCATGTAAACGGATAACTGAATAACTGAATAACAATGGAACCTCCTTTGTCTGCAGATTTAATAACTATATCATCATCAGTTATTAATGTATGCAATGCTTCTTTCTCGGAGGTCAAAAGGTTGTGTCTAATATAATAGTCATCAGGCTTTAAGCAGGAAAAAACGTCTTGTTCTACCAACCAGCAGAACGTTTCCACTGACGAATCGTTCATGGGAGGGAGAAAAGTGCTCTTAGGTTTAAACAGAGTCTTTTCAGATTCAAGGGAGGAAAATTCCTCAGAAGGAGTATTCGTATGTTGACTGTATTGTCTTACAATGCCTTTTGAATAGAAAGCCTTGAGACGGATAGATTTAAAAAACTTAAACATTTCTATTTTAGTCACAAACGGGTCAATTCCCCTTCACGGGTACAAATGAAAGACCTTTGGATAAAACAGAAAGTTATCTCACAGATCGCATTCAATTTGTACAACTTAAACAGTTTAAATCAAAACCCACTTTTGTTGTTACTGGTGTTCCCCAGGGTTCTGTTTTAGCACCTCTTCTGTTTATTATTTATCTTTTACCTATTGGCAGCATTTTTAGGAAATATGATCTCCATTTTCATTATGCCGACGACACCTAACTTTACCTGTCTTCTAAACCTTCTTCAAAGTTTCCCTCTTCTGCTCTTGGTGAGTGCTTAAGGGAGATAAAAAATTGGTTTTCAAGTAATTTTCTAAAATTGAACAGCAGTAAAACAGAGATTCTTCTTGTTGGATCAAAAAATACAATAAGTAAGTTGAATATTTCTTCTATGGAAATAGATAACTGTTCTGATCAAACCAGGTCAAAAGTTTGGGTGTCATTCTTGACACAACTCTGTCTTTTGAATCTCACATTAATAGAGTTACCCGTTCTGCATTCTTGCATATCCGCAATATAAATCGTCTGCGTCCTATCCTTTCACTCAAGAGTACTGCTACACTTGTGCATGCTCTTGTAACATCTAGAATCAACTATTGTAATGCTTTTTTTTATGGGATTCCTTCCAAATCTCTTCAAAAATTACAGTTAGTACAAAATGCTGCAGCTCGAGTCATTACCAAAACTTCCACTTTTGAACACATTTCAACTGTTTTACAGAAGTTGCATTGGCTCCCAGTTAACCCTCTGAGGTCGGCAAACGCGCAGGCGCGTTTTGCTCGGTTTTTTTTTACATAGCAGCAAAATAGACCTAAAATACTCCGTCAGTTTTGGTCATACAGACTTAAGAAATATGAAAAAATAAGCTGTTAAATGTCTACTTTTTTATGTGTCCACTTAAAATCGAAATAAAACATTGTGCTTTTGTAAAATAAAGAAAATATACAGGATGTGATTTCTGCCAGTCCGTCTCCGTGAACTTTTTTTCTGAAGCACGTCTCTAAACTTAAACAAAACTCAGCGAATACTATTCACTCAGACATGAGCTATATATCTCTATAATCATATAAGTGTGTAGTTTTAAATTATCTAATTCAAAACTAAAAGAAATATTCTCTGTTTATGTAATCTATATAAAAAGAGAGAGAGATCAGCGGTTCTCATTATCGTTCTCTCACCTCATTACTCTGCTAATGTGACACGCCCATGGTGAGCGCGCGCTATTCAGACGCAGATTATCTGGAGCAACACATGCAAACCAGTAAATGCCCACAACAGCTGGAAAACACACTCGCTGTGAGGAATAATAATATCGTGATAATCCTGGAAATTTTACCTCAAACGTGCTGGAGTAGCCTAACAACGGATCCAGTTGCAGATCAGTAAGTGCTTAGTTCTAATCGCGATATGAAATGGTGTCTGTAAACCGCAAAAGACTGTTTAAATTCGAATCCCGTTTCTGTGTTTGAATGAATGCACGGCACAGACGCATGTTGTTGTTTACTACAGCTCGCGCGTGTCTGTGTGAATGAATTTAGCTTTTAGCAAACTATCTATATTGCCAACTGAGATTAGTAAAAATCGACTGAATACGTTGAAATAAAATGTCTTTGTATAAGCAACATATTAAACTGCAAATCAACATTTATGCCCTAGGCTAATATATATTAGCCTATAAAAGACTATGTTATAGACGAAATATGAAAGACAACATTTCGTTTTGGATAGATTATAAAGTTTTTACTGCCACATCAAAACCTAATTTACAAGGTGCAAACAAAATCTTAAAAGATCAATATAAGCCTTCTCTTTAAATTATTTTTGTGTTTTATTAGTGACAAATTTGGGGAGATGTATGTATGTATGTATGTATGTATGTATGTATGTATGTATGTATGTATGTATGTGTGTGTGTGTGTGTGTGTGTGTGTGTGTGTGTGTATATATATATGTGTGTGTGTGTGTGTGTTTGTGTGTGTTGTCTTTGCATTCTTTCTTGTGGCTCAGTGACACCTATGAAAGGCTCATTAGTATGCAGCATTAGCAGGTCTTTGTCTTCTCTCAGGTGTGAATGAGGGCATTATTCATGACCTTGTTGGATCATTCACGCCCACCTGCATATTGCCTTTCCAAACAAAAAGTGTCTTACAAAATTTAAATCAATCTATTGTTTAATGTGAACGATTAGCCCGGATGATTTTCAGATCATTTTAAAGTAAAAACTCTAGCCGACAACATCCATTAGTCAAAAGTATTGTGGGAATATGTGAAGTTGGACGTTTGTGGTCTTATATCAGAAAATTTAAGTTTGAGTTTTTTGAATAACCATGCATAAATAATATTCTCATGCATAAATAATAATAAAAAATGCAAACATGTACATGTTGCTCACATATTAAGATAGCCATGTTCGTGCTAAATAGAGTGTAATTACACCTTTGCCATTAATATGTTTATAAGCTACTGAAAAAAATACAAATATCAGGGCATGTCAAAACATCTCAAGGACCCCAAAAACACCTTAGACCCCAGAGGGTTGAATTCCGTGTAAATTTTAAAATCTTACTTTTAACTTACAAAGCACTTAACAACTTGGCTCCTTCCTATCTTCAAGATCTTCTTCATATACACATTCCTTCCCGCACTCTAAGATCTGCTTCTGCACTTATTCAGCCATGCACTCGGACAACTTCTATGGGATCACGAGCTTTTGGCTATGCTGCTCCCCATTTATGTAACTCTCTTCTTGTAGAGGTTCACAACAGTTCTAGTCTCTCAGATTTTAAATCTCGTCTTAAAACGTATTTGTACAGGCAGTTTTTTATGTGATTTAATGTTTGTTGCTATACTGGTTTGATTGTTTAATGTCTTTTTTTAATGAATTTTGTAAGGTGTCCTTGAGTGCCATGAAAGGCGCCGTTAAATAAAATGTATTATTATTTTGCAAACACCACTTTCACAACCAGCAATTGAGTGATGATAATCTGCTAACTATCTCATCACTCCTGCGAACAGGAAGGGGGCCAGAACAAATTACAGTGCCTGACATTATACTTGCGAGTTTACACACCTCTTCAACGTTCATTTTAGTGATCTCCGACTGGCGAAGTCGAACATCATTAGTGCAGACGTGAATAATAATCTTAGAGAATTTACGATTAGCATTAGCCAGCACTTTTAAATTTGCTCTGGCTCCCGGCACACGTGACTATTGTGGCTGGTGTCTCTATTTTCACGTTCCGTGTAATAGAATCGCCAATAACTAGGGCACATTCAGCAGGATTCTCAGTGGGTGTTTCACTGAGTGGGGAGAACCGGTTTAATGTTGTAATCGGAACGTAAGAGCGGGGTTTTGTCCCGCGAATACACAGTCTCACAGTCACCCAGTTGCCCTGCTGCGCAGGCTCTACAGCCGGAACTGAACAATGTACAGAGTTCACTAAACTAGTCGCATCCAAAATAGTATCTAAAGCCCTTGCACTCTTACTATCCTCAATTAAAGTTTGGATGAGCGTCTCTGGTTCTGAAATCTTCTCCGTCAGCCTGACTGTCTCCCTGCATTTATCACATGTAAATTCTATATTGCTGACAGAGAATGCTTTACTATACATGTGACATGAAGTGCAAGTGACAATAACAGGAGAAGACATTACTCACCGTGTTTGTTGACTGATCCTATATTTACCACAGTTATTTGATGGATTGGTAAAAGGCGCGTGAGAAAAATACAAATAAAATAAAGACGGCAGGCACGGATGGCGCTGTGGTGGCAATTTTATGATATTCATTGATCTTTAGTAAAATATAGATGATTCAAAGAATGGCACATGTGTGTCTCTCACTTGTAGTGAGAGAAGATTATGTTTATGTACCTGGGGAGGCAGAAGGGAGAGACACTCCAGAGAACAGACGAACAAGGACCTCTGACCTAGATGTCAGAAGGCCATTTGGTGCAGGGGGGCTAGTGGGCCAACTAATGTTATGGTTTCCTTGTCTATGGAAAACTACTGGATGGAAAACTACTGGAAGGAAGGCTCTGGCGGAAGAAGGCCTTGAAACTGAGATAAAAGCTAGTTAAGTCTGTCTGGGGGTGTGTCACTCTTCTGCACAGGGTAACAACTATGTATTAGACTGCTCCTATTCTTGCAAGAATAAATACTTCTATTTTATAATTTGACTCTGAGTGTCTCTTACGCAGTGATCTTTGTTTGATGAATTTTTGCCACAACAATTTGGTGTCAGAATAGTGGGATTCCTTGGACGTGCCTCCTGGACCTGAGATCGGACGGTGTTTGGCCACCTGGACTGAGTAAGTTCCAGCTCTACCTCGTAAACTTGAGAGAGATGGGGCCGACCGATTTCAGAGCCAGGAGAATCGACCACTGGGATCTAAAGAACCCGCATGGTGGCATGAAATGGCATCTCTGGGTAAGGTAATTCAATTCAGTTTAATTGGGGGAAAGAGTGAAATTGAACCATATTGGCTGAGAACTGTTTCTGTGGTACGTAATCTGAGATTAATTGAGATCTATGTACAGATCAAGACATTTCAAACAGATACGAGAGAAAATAATCTGAGATTAATAGAGGTCTGTGACAGATCAAGATATTTCAAGCAGATAAATAATCTGGGATTAATTGAGAACTGTGACAGATCAAGAAATTTCAAACCTGAAAATTAATTGTTCCACCACGGAGCGAATTATTTTTGGGTGCTGAGGCTAATTAGGGGGAGCCAAGACAATCGTAACAGATTTTTTGGTAAATCATAATTAGGAGGGCACTGATAGTGCAACCCGACCGATTTGGGTTAACAGAAAAATCGGATTTGTCGAGAGACGTCTGACAAATCAGGAGAACGTGCGTAAAAGAGAAATCCACAGAGAACAGAGAAGCAGCCAATATGGGGATGTCTCAAAAGCAAGCTTGCGAAATTTTGTACACCGGTGTTTTGTCAAATGAGATAAAAATTAAGGGCAGAAATGTATGATATTGAGCGCCACAAGATTAAAGATGGTGCGGGAAGCAGTTGAACAGGGCAGTGAGAAACAGAAAGGTTGTTGTGTCTGCGTTCAACGTGTGTAAAAAATGTGAAAAGACAATGAGTTGTTGGCTTGAAGCAGATAAAAGAGAATGGAGTCGATGTAGAATGTATTTCCATATAGTAAGATTGAATATAATGGATAAAAGGGTTTTTATTTTTCATCCATTAGATGGATGCATGACATTAGATGTCAAAAGATTTTTTTTTGTAACAAGAGTTGAAGTAGCAAGCAGCAATAAGGCTGTCTTTGTGAAGGATTGAGATTTGAGTAATATGATATTTTGGTTTCTGTAAAAACAGTAGAGATAAGTGGGACAGAGACAGTAATGATAATACTTGTTGAATCTGCAGACTAACCATTTTGAGAAGAAAACAACTGAAAATGTAGGTTATGAAAATAACATTTCTGATAAAATGTATGGAACTATTTATGAACGCCTGTTAAGTCAGATTAAGAAATGGTATGAAAAGGGAGGTTCAGATTAAAAATAATAATAATAAGGTATTGAGTATGATTAACAGGGATTAACATGATATAAAGATAATGAATGTTTCATTAAGCAAAATGGGGAACAATTCTATATTTTAGTGGTAAAATAATGATTGAAATTATGTTTATTTTTGGTTTGACAACCATTATCTTTTGAACCTGAAGACTCCAGCTATGCTGGGAGTACAGCAACAGCGCGTGCTTATTCAGCCCGGCTTCCGGATGTTAAATGTGTACTTGCTATTATAATCAGTGTTGTTGATGATAATACCGAATTAGAGAGATGTAAAGACAGATTTTGGAATTCAATAATGTAAAATGTCGGATATTTTGTTGATATTAAGTCATTGAGGGAAAAAGACATTGTCGGTTTTATAAAGGAAATTATGGGTCGGGGATAGTTTTCCCTGGACAAGTGTTAAAGTTAAACAGAAACTTTGTTAAAACAATTTATGCATTTCCGTGCAGAAAATGAATGTTCTGCCAATAATAATGATGAAGATTATGATTTGGCTAGTGTGATTGAATCCGCCACTGGTGGACTGTAAGAGAATACAGAGAACTGCTTATCAGCTCTGTTTACATTCCTGATTGGGACACACACTGCTTCAAGAGTGTGCAGTAGGGGTGTGACGAGACCGTTATCTCACGAGACAAGACAAAGACGAGATTGGGTTCACGAGAACGAGACGAGATGAGATTTGTGCGCAATATTTGATAGAACTCCTCAATGACAAAATTCATGACTGGAAAAATAGTCTGCAGGTGCATTTTGAAATGTTGTAACTAAATCATCTTGTAATGAATGTCATTTCAGTTCTACTTTGAGTATGAATTATCAAATACATTAAAATTCAACAATATAGAAGCACTGTAAAGGTTTTACCACAAACTCAACTGACTAGCTTCTCTCAAGTATGATTTCACACGAGTCTCTTCAGACCTTACTGTACATTATGAGCTTCCAGAACTTCTGAGGCTGTGTGTGAACTCCAAATAAAACTACTTTTCACAAATTAAAAATAGAAATAAAAACTGTATAAAACAACAGTTTTTCTTAGTCTTATTAGTGCAAACGATAATTAAGTGCAAGTGCAACCATAATCAAAGTAGGCCAACTCTCTCTGTATTCAAAGTGCAAGCAGAGACCAAAACAGAGACCAGAGCCACAACTATAACGTCCAGAGATAGGTTTGATATTGGGAGATGGGCTATTGTATGCAGTATAATTTGCGCGCATCGTGTTTTACTTTCATTTTCACTCCGTAGTGGCGGTGCTGAACGCGTGTTCTACAAGATAAGGGGGCCATTCACACAGAATGCATTTTTGCTGTGTAAAATGCGATACGCTGGCAGTAGAATGGGGGAACTGATTTTAACTTGAGCGCCGCGTTTTTAGAATGCTGTGTCATGCGCGAGACGCTGCAAAAGATGCAAGACGCGAGCGCAAGGTTACACATCCGTCTAGCGCGTTTACATAGAAAAACAATGGAAAAGTACCGCACTGGAATGGAAAAACACGTTCTGTGTGAACCGCCATCTCAGACATATCAAGACATCTCATTCTCAGAAGACATCTCAGATCGACTCTCTGTTGCGCAACAAATCCTCCGCCATCGTAACGCGATCAGTGAACTGTGATTCCTTCAGCACTGTCACAGTCTGTGTGCGACTGCAACTCGTGCTGGATGAGCAGAGTAGATGTTTACAATACAATAGCAAAAACGACAGTGGAGGCGGTGCCGCGGTGTACACCGTAATGTAATGTGAACGTGGCAAATTCTTTGCTAATCATGGCGATATCGCGACACAGCTTTTCACTCGACGAGAAATCTCGTCACATTTTAGTCTCGCGAGATCTTGTGGCACGAGATCTCGTCACACCCCTAGTGTGCAGTAAGTTGGAGCTGTTTGAAAGCTCACGGTGAGGGGAGCAAGGGGACAGAGAGTGTTTTAATTGGGTCATTTAGATTGTCTTTTAATGAAACGCTTAAAAAAGGTTTTGGAAGATCCTAATTGCAGATTGTAATTGAGAATCTGACAACTAAAATTGAGATGAAATTTGAAACGTTATTGAGAAATAGAATAACTATTTGTATTTAAGATCAAATAAGCAGAAGCACTGGGTTTAACAGTTGCTAAATGTAAAAATGTGTAGAAAGGGATCTGATTAAACACACAGCTTGGTAGTAGACATACTTCTAGGAACTAGAAGCTGATGTTTTGGTTTCAAAAGATAAGCTTGGGACTTGGCTGAAACTGCCAGTGTGACAGTCTCAATCTGAGTGGAAATTTGTAATGTCTAAATTCCCTGATGTATGGGTAAAAGACAACTATACAATTATTTTAATATTGAAAAAGTATGTAATTTCTGGCAAAGGTGCCTTAAGCTGGGCTAGAGTTAAAAGATAAAGTAGATAAAGTTGAGAATGTTTAGTATGAGAAACAGTGTACCAGTCCTGAAGGCCACAGAGTCTCTCTCTCATTCAATGTCAGAAGGCTGTTATCTTAGCCTGTCATGACAATAAGCTATTTATAGTAAAGCACAGTGTTTCAGTTGAAAATTATAGACACAGAGGTGTTAAAAGAAATCATGTTAAAGGAAATCATTGCCATTCAGAGGGCAATTTGTACTTCAATATTTTAGATTGTAAAACTGAATGACTTTAAAGAAGACCTTAATAATGTAGACCTTAAATGACAGAAGTGACATTTTTGTATTTGTTATTTTAGGACCAGTAACGTCTCTGTCTGATCTTAGCCTTCACCATGACACAGGACCTATGACCATGGCTATAGATGTACACTGAATAGACGGATGTGAATAAAGTTCACTGAGATTTTGTTGATTTGGACAGGTCTAACAGATTTGAGTGATTAGATACTGTTGTTATTAACCTGTCTCCCTTAACACTATTAGGCAGATGGAGGTGACTCTTGAATGTGCCTTTCCTAAGCTCCAGAAAAACAGCTGAGTTCTGTGGAAGAAACTGATTGTGTGATGGGAAAGAGCAGGTCACCAGTGGGTACGTGACTACTCAATGACGGGATGATTTTCCTGGCCAGGAGACAGCCTAACGCAGGGGGTCCGAACACTGGGCACCTCCGGATGGAGGTGTTATGTGAGAAAGGTATGAGAGTTGAGCACTGATTACTGGAGGCCACTGGGGTCAGCAGAGCATTGAGAGGTGAGATGCGCTGTGAGGAGTCACGGCAGTCTGACCGAGAAAATGTGAGTTCCTCTACTATACCACTCATGAGAAAAAAAACCCGCAATTCACTGTATGGCTTGTTTCAATTGTGACAAGTCTGATGGAAATTATAGATAAAGAGCTAATGGGAAATGCTTTCAAGAGCCAGCTGAGACCATGAGGTGATTGTCATTATTTGTTGGGAAGACAGTAACAAAACGTATTAATTTATATCAGGAATATGATGTTTGTTGCCTTATGGGCAAGGAAAATTATAGAAGTGTTGATTTTGAACTAATATGTCTATAAGATGATTTTAGCTCCTGAAGGTTAGACATTGTGGTGACTAAAGATTAAGACAGTTTTGTAGAGTTTGGATAACAAAGGTTAGGGGAATTACCTAAAAGGTTAGGCTACAAGTATTCAAACTAAAGATAACCTTAGGAATGCTCATAGCATAATGTATTTTAGATTGTTGTAATGGTTCTAATTTGAGTTAAACATTTGTATATTAACATTTGTGAACTATTAAGGGTTTGAGACTGATTAATTAAGTTTCAGTCTTAGGAGGCTGTTGAAAAGATTATTTGTGTGTAGTGAGAGAGACTGCTTGAGGGATTGGTATTCTGTCTGTCTTTCTGTTATCAGGCCTGGCAAGCTTAAACAAAATAATGATAATGAACCAAAACAACCCAGCTGACTTTTCTAAAGACAAAATAATGAACATTTGAAACGGTTTGAAAGGCCATGTAAAATTATATAAAAGCTACAGGAAAATGTGAAGTTTAAATCTTATTTAAACCTTAACTCTAAAAGTATAATATTTAACCTGTTAGCCTGCAGCGCCACTTTTGAAAAATCCCCAGAAATGGCATACCCAAACTAAAACAGATAGTGTTTATGAACCCTTTGTACTAAACGCACAAGTATGGCCTCATTTGAAAGCTGACACCTGGCACTTTATTGGAAATGTAGAATTAATTATTGTCATAATGAAAAAAAAATTGTATGAATAGCTTCAAAGTTGTGTAAGTTATTAGAAATTTATTTTTATGAAACATCTTCATGAAAATTAAATTGAAGTTGGCACTGGAGCAATCTAGAATTGCACTCCAGCTAAAGCCACAAGTCTGACCATGTTATATTTAAAATTTGAAGGTGATAAGTCTAAAACTCTGCATTTAGTTAAATGTTTTTCAAGATCATGTCATATGACTTTAATTTGATTAGAATTTAAAATGCAAACTTGTGTTTATTGTCATCTATAAGCATCTATTCAGTCTATTGTCTCTGTTGTTTTGTGGTGCAAACGAGCCCCATTCAGTGTCAGTCTCTCCTGCTCACATTCACACATCTCCAGCCTGGTTATGGCCCTGGTAATATGCATTTCTTTTGTTTGCATTACAATGGCTAACGACTGGCTATTCACGCTGTTTCACCCCCTAATTTGTTGTATCAAAGTTCTCACTTCACATTGAAACTGTATCAAATGCCTTTCTTGAATAAAGAAACAGTTCAGTAAGCATTCCTATTTAGAAAAATTCATAAAAATAACAGCTAACGTTAGATGGCAGGTGCACCTGAGCTAGCTAACGTTAGCATGTTAGCTTAGCACACCATCAATACACGACATTTATGAGATTAAAACCATGTTTGTGCTCCAAACTTACTTTATAGCTCAAGTCGAGTGTTTTAAATAACCTTCTGCAAACTTATTTGGCTTCAGATAAAAAAATCAGACAGAAAATGTATTATTTTATTAGTATTATTAGTATTCTGCAAGATTGTAAAGTCTATATCGATTAGCATTACATTATAAATATAATCTATTATTATAAAAATACCTGACATGGCTCGAAGAACACAGGTAAATCAAATATCATTGCAATCATGTTTATTGTCTCCAAAACATCTTTATCTGCATGTTACAGCGATCTCTGTTAGCTCTGTTTATGTGAGTGACGTACTGGAATGTCACTTGTTGGTTCTTCTTCGTGAGCTCCCATATTTGGACAAAACATGTGCATAGAGCGCCCTCCGGCTGCTGGTATGGATTGAAAACACAGTACATCAGAGTATCCAGCGCTCTTTATGTTTACATCGACGCATTTTGATATAAATTCAATAAATATTATTCCTGTCTATAGAAATCTGATGTAAACCTATGAGAATCTATCAATATTTCTCCAAATCTGCACATTTTTGAGCCAAAAGCCCTGAGGGACGTTGTTTTCTCAAGCGTTCTCATGACAACAGCACGGGAGTTTTTTTATGAATGGAGCAGCTGACGCTCATAATTCATATTAAAAGTATCGACTAATTTTTTCATTACATAAATCCTGACACAAATTAACCTGTTAGCCTTCACCAGAGCGAGGACGCACTGAAGCGTTTTTTTTTTTATATAGTTCAAAGTTACTATCAGATTTAATGTTATTACCTTGACAAACTATACATCATTAAAAAGATATAAGTCTCACGTTTCAGTATTTGACCACTATTGTATTCTGAGAAACGTATAGTGACAGTTATGTCTTAATTTGTGTCAGGATTTATGTATTGAAAAAATGAGTCGATACCTTTAATATGAATTATGAGCATCAGCCGCGTCCATTCAAAAAAAACTCCTGTGTTGTCATGAGAACGCGTGACAAAACAACGTCCCTCAGGGCTTTTGGCTCAAAAATGTGCAGATTTGGAGAAATATTGATAGATTCTCATAGGTTTACATCATATTTCTATAGACAGGAATAATATTTATTGAATTTATATCCAAATGCGTCGATCTAAACATAAAGAGCGCTGGATACTCTGATGTACTGTGTTTTCAATTCATACAGCAGACTGAGGGCGCCATTTGCACAGAATTTTTCCAAATATGGTGCACAGTGCACTCACGAAGAAGAACCATAACCTGTGACCTTCCAGGACGTCACTCACATAAACAACGCTATCAGAGATCGCTGTAACATGCAGATAAAGATGTTTTGAAGACAATAAACATGATTGCAATGATATTTGATTTACCTGTGTTCTTCGAGTCATGTCAGGTATTTTTATAATAGATTATATTTATAATGTAATGCTAATCGTTATAGACTTTAGCATTGTGCAGAATACCATAAAGTAATATATATTCTGTCTGATTTTCTTTTCTGAAGCCAAATAAGATCATAGAAGATTATTTAAAACACTCGACTTGCACTATAAAGTAAGTTTGGAGCACACACATGGTTTTAATCTCATAAATTGTCGTGTATTGATGGTGTGCTAAGCTAACATGCTAGCTAGCTCTCTAGTTGCACCTGCCATCTAGCTGTTATTTTTTATGATTTTTTTCTAAATCGGAATGCTTACTGAAATATTTCTTTATTTAAGAAAGGCATTTGATACAGTTTCAAATGTGAAGTGAAGATTATGAAAGAAATTAGGGGGTGAAAAACCGTGAATAGCCAGTCGTTAGGCATTATAATGGAGACAAAGGAAAAGCATATTTATGGCCATAAGCAGGCTGGAGAGGTGTAAATGTGAGCAGGAGAGAGACTGTCACTGAATGGGTCTCGTTTGCACCACAAAACAATAGAGACAATAGACTGAATAGATGCTAATAGATGACAATAAACACAAGTTTGCATTTTAGAGTCAATTCAACATAAAGTCATTTGAGATGATCTTGAAAAACATTTAACAAAATACAGAGTTTTAGACTTATCACCTTCAAATTTTAAATATAACATGGTCAGACATGTGTCTTTAGCTGGAGTGCATTTCTAGAGTGCTGACGGGCCAACTTCAATTTAATTTTCATGAAGATGTTTCATAAAAATAAATTTCTAATAACTTACACAATTTTGAAGCTATTCATAATTTTTTTTTTCATTATGACAATAATTCATTCTACATTTCCAATAAAGTGCCAGGTGTCAGCTTTCAAATGAGATCATGCTTGTGCTTTAAGGACAAAGCGTCAATGAACTGAATCTGTTTTCGGTTGAGAATGCAATTTCTGGGGATTTTTCAAAAGTGGCGCTGAAGGCTAACAGGTTAAGACATAACTGTCACTAAAAGTTTCTCAGAATACAATAGTGGTCAAATACTGAAACGTGAGACTTATATCTTTTTAATGATGTATAGTTTGTCAAGGTAATAACATTAAATCTGATAGTAACTTTGAACTATTAAAAAAAAAACGCTTCAGTGCGTCCTCGCTCTGGCTGAACGCTAACAGGTTGATATAAAAAAAGCGAACATTGGAAATGAGCAGTTAACATAATGTGTGTCTAGCATTAGTGTGTGTGATGGGGGCAGCACTTTATGTCTTGTAGGTGTTAGTTTAGGGCAGCTATTCCGCCTGAATAGTGTGTATATTGTGTCTTTAACCTCTGGAGAGTGTTTTATCATTACAGATGGGTTAAGGCAAATTACAAGTTTTAAAGAAGGCAAATGCTGAGTGAATCTGATGAAAAGATGATAGAGAACATGGGACGAGCTTTAAGTTGATTGGTCAACAAGATCTGTCCGGTAGTAATTACTTTTGTCATTTATGATGTGGATTTGAATTACTTTCTGGATCAGTTTAGGTATTTATGTAAATTGAATTGTGAAGTTGTAGATCGTTGTCCATCGTGGGTTGAAATAAAAGAAGATGTTATAGATTTGACGGCAACAACAAAGTGACACATTGGCTAAGTCAATATCGAATTATCCAGAGAGCCATTTATGATTATCGTAAACAGGAGGAGAATGTTTTTTTTTTACTGACATTGACCAAGTCTGTACAGCACAAACTGACGGTGATAGAAACTATTGATGACTTTAAAAATGGTTGTAGAGGACTGAGTTGCGAGACAAAACAACAGACCTGAAAAGCAGGATAAGCGGTGAGACTGAGGGCCGTTGCCCTTCAAATACTTCGATAAGAAAATAAAATTGTGGCTTTAAGTGAAGAATGTAATATTTTTGTTTCAGAGGCAGAGAAAGATGTCTGGAGGAAATTTGTCTGAAGGACAACGTTTGGGTTAGTGTTGATGGCAAACTTTATCGAAAACACTATGTTAAATGTTATGTTAAATTGATGCTTGAGTTGTGTCGCGCATCAAGAGGAGGATGGTATAACAATACAGCCAACTATGGTTTATTAAGGGGTTCACATTTGCTGAATAAATGTTGGGAGAACACTAGGGGTAATTGGGTAAAAGCCCTGAAAGAAGCCATTCTTCTGCATAACAAAATTGCTGTCTGGATTGTTTCAACAGGAAATGCCAGGGCATCGAAGGCCACGGGAGAACAGTAAGACAAAAGAAAATACGTACTTTACTGATCTGACAATAACCTCGAAATTTGTTTTTCTTTACAGAAAGCATGCAGGAGGGGGAGACACAGCAAAATGTGCCCAATGAAATAATGGCTATGGATGAATTTTGCTAACTGTCCTGGCCTGGGTTATTATTGTGGCAGAAAGGTGCTACACCTTGTACAGTGCATAACTAAAAATTTTCCTTTTGCAGAATGTCAGGATGGATTGCATCAAGCTGAACTGATTCTGTTTCCAAATGTATGAATACTGACTTGTTAACGTAAGCAAAGTGGATATGTGTTTTTCAGGGGAAAAGGACTCTGACTCTAATAAGCAAGAAATGTCTAATGATAATTGAAAATGAAATGAAAAATAATGATTTTGAAAATTCCACAGGTCACACCAAAAGGGACGAGGGAAAGACAAGCGGTCACTAACAAAATACTTAAGGTCTCCATTCACAGGTGACAGCAACCAGGAAATGGTCCATTCCAGTGGGGGTGCGATGGTGATCTCAGGAGATCAGTGTGACACCTGGGTCCAAGCCTCTCACCTACACCAACAGGCCGCAACCATCCCATAGTCCATGGGGCGAACGAGATGATCAACAAGCCTGGAGGAGGATGTGGACCAACTAATGGTTTAAGAATATGTTTTGTGATGATTTTGAGGATTTTATCTGATTATATTGAAATAGGGCTTAGTATTGATATTGGTATATGACAAATGATTTGATTGGTTACTGATTCATACAGAAAATATTTAAGGAATATGAGCAGGAAGAGAAGATCCATTAATTAATTTAAATTATAAGGATTATTGTTGAAGCTTATTACGTAGAACCACTGCCTGATTGAATTAAAAGTTAAAGGTAAAAGAACAAAATATGGTTAGGAAGATGGAAATGGATATGGGGAAAATGTTGAATGTGTATGAGTTATGATTGTATGTGTTATTCTGATAATTTTGTTATTCATGGGTCAATATGAGAAAACTGGAATGTCTGTTCAATTGGTGAAAATGACAGTCTATCCGAATGATGATGGGGATGAACAAAATTATGCAGACAATTCAAGTTGAGATTACAGTTAAATGTGTTGATGTTTTTTTTTCTGGTCTGAGAACGAGTGATATGTCACGAGATGGCGTACAAGGACAGGGGTGGAAACTGAGGGATTTTTATTACAATTTTATGATTTGAATTGTATGTTTGTTTTCCTACTTTGCTATAACTATTTATTCCTTACTAGTGTGACTGCGGTTTAGCCCGGCATTAGTAAATTGTTTACTTGCTTGCTAAATAATTATGGGGCTTTCTCCCACAAAAACAGCCTTATGCTTCTTCATTCTAAACTTTTTCTTCACAGGTTCAAGGAGAGTGATCTTTTATGTGTGATGCAATGACTTGAACTTGCATTATTATTATTATTATGTTTGATTAATCAGTTATCAGAGAATGATAAACAGAGAGGAGTGTGGTGGCAATTTTATGATATCCATTGATCTTTAGTAAAATATAGATGATTCAAAGAATGGCACATGTGTGTCTCTCACTTGTAGTGAGAGAATATTATGTTTATGTACCTGGGGAGGCAGAAGGGAGAGACACTCCCGAGAACAGACGAACAAGGACCTCTGACCTAGATGTCAGAAGGCCATTTGGTGCAGGGGGGCTAGTGGGCCAACTAATGTTATGGCTTCCTTGTCTATGGAAAACTACTGGATGGAAAACTACTGGAAGGAAGGCTCTGGCGGAAGAAGGCCTTGAAACTGAGATAAAAGCTAGTTAAGTCTGTCTGGGGGTGTGTCACTCTTCTGCACAGGGTAACAACTGTGTATTAGACTGCTCCTATTCTTGCAAGAATAAATACTTCTATTTTATAATTTGACTCTGAGTGTCTCTTACGCAGTGATGTTTGTTTGATGAATTTTTGCCACAACAGCGCGCATTAAAAAATAAAAATAAAGACGACAGGCACAGATGGCGCATTAACAGGCTAGTGAGTTACTAGCGTGTTGTGCAGGCTAGCGAAATTAGTAGCGTGTTGTGCTAGTTATAACGATTTAGATAGAAGCTAGCGATGTCAGATTAATGTGTGGTGATGAGTAAGATATAATTAGCAATATAAACAACACAGAATGATTGTAAATAAAGATTCAAAACAAAAAGCAATATGGAGCTAACAGATGCAAACCACTCAGCAGCAGGCAGACAGGAGCAATCCTGTTGAAGGATTTAAAGTAGATACTGGTAAAATGTACCAACAACAATCACATTCAGAAATAAACACTTTATGGCATAGATACCATAAAAATAACCTGAAGTTCTCATTACCAGTATATTTTACTATGACTGATTGCTCACCTTTTTATGTACATTGACAGATGTTGGCATGTCAAAAAACACAGGTATTTGATCTGGTGGTCGAAAGATATTGTTTTTTTGATGGCCGATATCTTCGAGCGTGTGGTGGCTGATATAAAGCCGTATATATATATATATATATATATATATATATATATATATATATATATATATATATATATATATATGTATATATATATAATAATTCATTACATTTATATAGCGCTTTTCTGGACACTCTCGCTTTACATAGAAGGGTGGAATCTCCTCAACCAACACCAATGTGCAGCATCCACCTGGATGATACGACGGCAGCCATATTGCGCCAGAGCGACCACCGCACACCAGCTTACTGGTGGAGAGGAGACAGTGATGAAGCCAATTAGTATATATAGGAGGATGATTAGGAGGCCATGATGGACAGAGGCCACTGGGCAAATTTGGCTAGGATGCCGGGGTTACACCCCTACTCTTTCGAAAGACATCCTGGGATTTTTAATGACCACAGAGAGGCAGGACCTCGGTTTAACGTCTCATCCGAAGGACGCCCCGTCACTACACTGGGGCGTTAGGACCCACACAGACCACAGGGTGAGCGCCCCCTGCTGGCCACACTAACACCTCTTCCAGCAGCAACCTGGTTTTCTCAGGAGGTCTCCCATCCAAGTACTAACCAGGCTCAGCCCCGCTTAGCTTCAGTGGGAAACCAGTCTTGGGCTACAGGGTGATATGGCTGCTATATATATATATATATATATATTTATTAGGGGTGGAACGGTACACAGAAGTCACAGTTCGGTTCATACCTCGGTTCAGACATCACGGTTCGGTACGAGTTCGGTACAATGGAGGGAAAAGCAAAACAAAAATGCAGAAGGCAATTATTTTTATTGTGCATGTCTCAGGCTGTACCACCTATACAGTCTTAGTTTAGTTTAGTTTTATTTGTTTAGCACATGTTTAGTACAAGTACAAAACTATGCAAGGAGGGAACGAAGCCACTCTAGGCTTGTACAGAGTTCCACTCCTACTCATATTAACTCATGAGACATGCAGACTAAACACTCAAAAAATCAAAAATAAGAAACAAACAACAAACTAAACAAAGCGAAAGCAGAAGCAGAAGAAATCATTTAAAAAAAAAATAAAAAAACAATGCAAAACAAAACAACAATTCAATAACATACAAGATGATCAATCTAGATAATAATGCAGAAAAAGCAGCAATACCTAGAAAGGACTACATAAAGGCGTCAGGCTAACAATAGTAGTCTCTTCAAATACTTTTTGAAAGCAGAATAAGAGGACATTGATCGCAACGATGGACTTAATTCACTCCAGAGCTTAGGACCTCTAAAATAAATATTAAATTGATGTCTTGTAGTTCGTGTGTATGGTAAGAGTAAAGTATTATTGCTATGTCTAGTTTGATATGAATGTACATGTGAAATAGGGATAAATAAACTCTGAAAAGAGTCTGGTATATCTTGTTTCCTATATATAAACTTATGCATAAGTAGACATGTTTGATAAATATTTACCTTATCAATAGGGAGAACTTTGAATTTATTATAAAGGGGTGCCGAGGGTGCATATCTATTTGAATGAGAGATAAATCTAAGATATTTCAGTCTATACCCTGAGCTAGCTGCAACAGCCTGCCCTGAAGTGTGTAAAGTAAGATGTAAACAAAATAAGACAATCAGCTATAAAACTGAAAATACAGCATGTGCGGACGATGATCGTTTTTTTTTCTAATGTCACACAAGTAATAATCTGGTTTACTGCTTTGCACGATTCTTTTGTAGTGTGGTTTTAGTGTTCTAAAGTGTAGCCTACTAAAATAAACATTCACGAGTGTACCTTCTTGTCACCGCTGTTTCCTGATGGTTTAGAGGACAATTACACCGAGTCGCACCCTGTCGTTTCAAAGAATAGTACTCCGGCGAGCGTGAAGTATAAATGCCTTGTCCATTTAGGGAGGCGCGCGCGCGCAGTCAGCTGAGGCTCGCACGCAGTCAGACCAATTTTTTTACTGTCTATGATTTAGACTTGGTCAGACTCAGCGGAGGCTCGCAAACCCATAGACAGTGCAAACCTAGCTCAAGGCAGGGCTACAGAACCCGCGTTTCTAACAGTAGTTCCGCATTACATTAATTTGCATGCATTTATTTCTTTTTATAACGTGTATTCTCCGTGTAAATTCATGCACCAAACCGTGACGCCTGTACCGTGACGCCCGATTCGGTTCAATATGAATACATATACCGTTCCACCTTTAAAGGAACACTCCGACTTTTTGGGACTTTAGCCTATTCAACTTATTAGATAACTTAGTTCAACTTACTTAGATAAGTCAATACATACCTTTTTCATCTCCGTGCGTGCTATAAGTCTGTTTGACGCACCCACCGCTAGCCTAGCTTAGCACAAAGACTGGATGTAAATGGTTGCAGCTAGCATACTAATCCAAATAAGTGACAAAATAACGCAAACATTTTCCTATTTACATGTTGTGATTCGTATAGTCACAGAGTGTACAAAAAACAAAGTCACATGAGACACAGACATATTTTAAGCATATAAATACTGGGAACTATATTCTATGAAGGCGAAGCACTGCTACTTGGGCGGAGTGATAACCGCAGCACCTGAGACGCGCTCTGAACGAACTCTCTGCTCCTCACCACGGCGCGTTTCAGGTGCTGCGGTTATCACTCCGCCCAAGTGCTTCGCCTTCAGAGAATATAGTTCCCAGTATTTATATGGTTAAAATATGACTTTGTTTTTTGTACACTCTGTGAATATACGAATCACAACATGTAAATAGGAAAATGTTTGCGTTATTTTGTCACTTATTTGGATTAGTATGCTAGCTGCAACCATTTACATCCAGTCTTTGTGCTAAGCTAGGCTAGCGGTGGGTGCGTCAAACAGACTTATAGCACACACGGAGATGAAAAAGGTATGTATGGACTTATCTAACTCTGGGGGATAAGTTGAATAGGCTAAAGTCCCAAAAAGTCGGAGTGTTCCTTTAATATATATATATATAGATAGATAGATAGATAGATAGATAGAGAGAGAGAGAGAGAGAGAGAGAGAGAGAGAGAGAGAGAGAGAGAGAGAGAGAGAGAGAGAGAGAGAGAGAGAGAGAGAGAGAGAGAAAGAGAAAGAGAAAGAGAAAGAGAAAGAGAAAGAGAGGGAGAGAGAGAGAGAGAGAGAGAGAGAGAGAGAGAGAGAGAGAGAGAGAGAGAGAGAGAGAGAGAGAGAGAGAGAGAGAGAGAGAGAGAGAGAGAGAGAGAGAGAGAGAGAGAGAGAGAGAGAGAGAGAGAGAGAGAGAGAGAGAGGTGTGCGATATATCGTTTAGACGATAATATCCAAATTGTTGTCTGGACGATATGCAAAATTGGGATATCGAATATTTCATCATTTGTACAATCCGACCCCCCAAACATGAAAAGAGCTGAAGGAAGTTAAAGAGAAAACAAATAACACACACTATAACCTTCTAAACTATGATATGTAGCGATTTTAATACTGTATGGGGTTTGTTTGACTGTATTTTATGGGTTTTTTGTACAAAATCACGATCGTTCCTCAATTGCACGAGAGTAATTGCTGCTACTAATTTGCAATACAACTACGGAGTTCTTACCTGTGTGTTATGACGTTTCTTAGGTTGAAGCAACAATCCAAAAACGTTAAGAGTAAAGCCGATGAACGATTAATGAAATGACTGATAGAAAAGGCAACGTATGCGTTATTTGCGGAAAACTGAAGTCTGAAGTTAAAAAGTTTTTCTTAAATGTCTGTGGCGTCCTCAAGTGGCGAGTTTCGTGATTGCATCATTAGAAAATTGCGTTGCATAATGATGAGTCCAAAAGATGGAATACATTTTCCCAAGAGATCCACCGTAATAGCCTCCGAACAGGGCTTCTTTTAACTTCTAGTAAATGGGTAGTCACATTGTTGTTAGTCTACTAATAGAAGTACTGTTTGCAAATAGGGGTGTACACGTATTCGTATTGAACCGTTCTGTACGAGGCTTTCGGTTCGGTACGCATACAAACAGAACGATTCGTTGGACCATTTTTTCCTGCCGACCAAAATCCGCGCTGGCGCGACCAACATAACGTTGCACAACATCAATGGCAAACCTCTGGGCAAACGTAATAAAAGCGGAACGAAACTGCGCTATTATTTTGTGCTTCACGGACACTTTATCAGTTCGGACCATGTCAGTATGTCAGTGCAGCGCGAGCCGAATCGTGATGAAGCGACACTGTTATACACAGCGCTAAGAGATCCAGAGAAAACATTTTAATTCGCCACTGAAGTAATAACATCACTGCGAGATCTAGTGAGAAGCATTCACATTTCTCTGTTATTAACGGATCAAACGTTGAAACCAGGAGAATCATTTTGCCATGAATGAACTAGTTATAGGCTTTAAGTTCACAGATCAGCAACATTCACCATGGAGTTAATATAGTAACACTAACTGTAACCATGGAAGTTTGGCAGAAATGGTAAAATGCCTTCAGGTAACGTTAGGCCTACATCACACATCTTTTTCCAGCACTTCAAAACTCAAATATTATCATATTTAAATGTTATTTTTAATGTGATGATGACCAAAACATTATTTGTTCATCCTTCAAAGATGACCCATTTATAAAACTAAAAATTCCAAGAAAGTTCCAAAAAAACTTCCCAAAAAAATGAATTTTAATAAATAGGAAATTTATCTGGCATTTCTTTCATTTTGCTGTATCGAAAATGTACATCACTGTATCATATCGAAACAAACCGTGAATTTTGTGAACCGCCTATTTGCAAAGCACAAAGTTAATTTGCTACGTACATTTATTGTACTGAAAAAGCACTGTTCTTGTATTACAATAAATATTTAGTACACTAACTGGGTTCATGTTTAAATCAATAATGTCTCATATCTTTATGTACTAGTAATTCTATACAATGATAAGTCAAAAGACCAACTGGACCTTCTTTGCCTGTTTGCACACATTTCTTTGAAGGATTGCAAAAATATCGTCTGAATATCGATATCGATTAATTAAAATTCATATTAATTTTTGTCAATATCTCCCACCCCTATATATATATATATACATACACACACACATATATATATATATATATATATATATATATATATATATATATATATATATATATATATATATACATATATATATATATACACAGTGGGGAGAACAAGTATTTGATACACAGCCGTTTTGCAGGTTTTCCCACTTACAAGGAATGTAGAAGTTTGTCATTTTTATCATCGGTACTCTTCAACTGTGAGTGACGGAATCTAAAGCAAAAATCCAGAAAAATCACATTGTATGATTTTTAAGTAATTAATTTGCATTGTATTGCATGACATAAGTATTTGATGCATCAGAAAAGCAGAACTTAATATTTGGTACAGAAACCTTTGTTTGCAATTACAGAGATCATACGTTTCCTGTAGTTCTTGACCAGGTTTGCACACACTGCAGCAGGGATTTTGGCCCACTCCTCCATACAGACCTTCTCCAGATCCTTCAGGTTTTGGGGCTGTCGCTGGGCAATACGGACTTTCAGCTCCCTCCAAAGATTTTCTATTGGGTTCAGGTCTGGAGACTGGCTATGCCACTCCAGGACCTTGAGATGCTTCTTACGGAGCCACTCCTTAGTTGCCCTGGCTGTGTGTTTCGGGTCGTTGTCATGCTGGAAGACCCAGCCACGACCCATCTTCAATGCTCTTACTGAGGGAAGGCTGTTGGCCAAAATCTCGCGATACATGGCCCCATCCATCCTCCCCTCAATACGGTGCAGTCGTCCTGTTCCCTTTGCAGAAAAGCATCCCCAAAGAATGATGTTTCCACCTCCATGCTTCACGGTTGGGATATTCTTGGGGTTGTACTCATCCTTCTTCTTCCTCCAAACACAGCGAGTGGAGTTAGGACCAAAAAGCTCTATTTTTGTCTCATCAGACCACATGACCTTCTCCCATTCCTCCTCTGGATCATCCAGATGGTCATTGGCAAACTTCAGACAGTCCTGGACATGCGCTGGCTTGAGCAGGGGGACCTTGGGTGCGCAGCAGGATTTTAATCCATGACGGCGTAGTGTGTTACTAATGGTTTTCTTTCAGACTGTGGTCCCAGCTCTCTTCTAGGGATGGCGAAAACTAAAAAAATTATTGACCGACCACCGAGCCTCATTAGCCGGTTGAAACCGGTTAACCGATGAGTTTAAAATATGCTACGCTATTTAAAATAACAGCCATTTCGAGCCGTGCCTGCAATTTCACAACTCTGTCGCATCTCTCCGCCGCTCTGCCTCCCGCTCACACACACACACACACACGGCGCCGGCGCCGCCCTTCCACTCTCGTCACTTTTTAAAAATCCCCTACACCGCGAAACATGAGTCCCGCAAACGCGGCGCCGAGGAGCTTGTATGTAATCGGCGGACAAATGGCTCCTTTCTAAATGGTTTGGGTACAAGGTGATCGCGTTGAAAATAAAGGCGTTTGTCTAGCGTTAGAAGCTCATTTGAAACATTGCCGCGACTCATTTCAGAAAATGACAGCTCCGAACCGAAGAGACGCCGCTTTAGTTTGAGGTAGTGCTAACAATAATAAAGAAAGATGATGATCATCATCACCTTATCTGTTACCACTGAAATGTAGATGTAATGTATTTTCATATGTAAGCGCTGTATCACACAAGTTGCAACTTACGTTACATCTGTGTCATTCTGTTTGGTGAAATGGTCCCACACACTACTATTTTCTGCACGCTTCCTCCTGTCGTCTGCCCTGCTCTAACCTCGAGTGTGTTAGCCTGTAGCCTTTACTTTCTGCAAACCTTGTCAGCGCGCGAACCCAACGCTGTGACCTCGCGCCGAATGTTTTTATTGGTTTATTAAGTACAAACGGGCGAGTTATGAAAGATTGAGTGAGAGGGATTTGTTCACTTCACACAAAAATATATTGGAATGAGATGCTAACTGTAGTAGCGTTTAGTCCACTGTCTATAATAGACAGACTAATTTAGAGATCACTTTTTTTTTTTTTTTTTTTACCGACTGCCGAAAACTTTGATCGGTTAACATTGATACGGTCAACCATCGGTCAAACGGTCATCGGTTAACATCCCTACTCTCTTCAGGTCATTGACCAGGTCCTGCCGTGTAGTTCTGGGCTGATCCCTCACCTTCCTCATGATCATTGATGCCCCACGAGTTGCTGCCTTCTCACCAAGCTGCTTGCCTATTGTCCTGTAGCCCATCCCAGCCTTGTGCAGGTCTACAATTTTATCCCTTATGTCCTTACACAGCTCTCTGGTCTTGGCCATTGTGGAGAGGTTGGAGTCTGTTTGATTGAGTGTGTGGACAGGTGTCATTTATACAGATAACGAGTTCAAACAGGTGCAGTTAATACAGGTAATGAGTGGAGAACAGGAAGGCTTCTTAAACAAAAACTAACAGGTCTGTGAGAGCCGGAATTCTTTCTGGTTGGTAGGTGATCAAATACTTATGTCATGCAATAAAATGCTAAATGAATAAATGTAATTGTCAGGCAATAAAATGCAAATTAATTATTTAAAAATCATACAATGTGATTTTCTGGATTTTTGTTTTAGATTCAGTCTCTCACAGTTGAAGTGTACCTATGATAAAAAATTACAGACCTCTACATGCTTTGTAAGTAGGAAAACCTGCAAAATCGGCAGTGTATCAAATACTTGTTCTCCCCACTGTATGTGAGCAACATGCATGTACATGTTTGTATTTTTGAGAGAATAATGTTTATGCATGGTTATTGAAAAAAAATGTAAGTTTCTGAAATAAGGTCACAAAACACATACTAAATATGTGTCCATAAGACTTTTGACTAATGGAAGTTGTCGCCTAGAGTTTTTGCTTCAAAATGATCTGAAAATCATCCTGCCTAATCATTCACATAAAACAATACATTGATTTAAACTTGTAATACTTTTTTGTTTGGAAATGTAATAAGACTACCGACTAGCTTTGTATCTAATTTACTACCTGCAACACAGTAGCAGGAGTCAGATTTTACCTCACTTTCACCTCACTCTTCTGACTGACAAAACAATGACGGAAGATTTGGTTTCAAAGCAAAATGTAGTGTAAAAGCGGCTATTTAACCGATGTTGTTGGAGTTTGATTTGTTGCTGTGTTTTCATTTAACAATGAACCCACCACCATTCAAGCAATTGCCGCCTCTGAATTGTCGGTAATTCGAAATGGTGCAAATGTAAGGTTCAGCTTTCATTGGAATTAATTGAAAATGCATCCCTACTATGCTAACATTGTTTTTGATTACTACATTTGGTTATGTGAATGTGATTTTTTAAAATCTTATTGATTATTTCAATAAGATTATTTTTTGTAATCTCCACATAGCGCCATTTAGCAGGCAAGAGCAGAAATGCATTTCCTGTGGTGCAAAAACACATTCTGGTTGAGTACCATATGTACAGTAGGTAGTCAACCAGAATGCCTATTACCACCGCGGCAAAAATAATCCAGTCGCATTTCAAAGTCATTCGCGAAATGACCGCCAGGTGGCGCAAAGGGACATTATGCAAAACAGCAGCAATTGCCGTATTTTGAAATGTAAGTGGGGTTAATGTCAATTAACAGTAAGGATGAAATACTATAGAATTTTTTTAGGACAGAATAATAGAATCATAATTTAAAAATAGAGACAAGAACAATATAGCCTTTATTTCATATTGTACGCCTAGACCTCGGTGGGCGACATAAGCCTATTGCCCGTTGGGAGCAGTGTGATAAAAAAAATACTACTAATAATAACAAAAACAACAAACAAAAATAAATTAGGTGCAATGAAGCTGATTATTTTTTTTACAATTCTATTGAGGAATGAGACGAAAGAGTGCTTCTCTGGAGAGCACTGGAATAACCGGGCATATCTCAGTGAGTAAATTCATGGCAGAGTGGTAGAACTTACGTATCGGTCATTTGGATGACACGGGTTCAAATCCCGAACAAACATGGACTGTTGTACATTTTTATATTAGCCTATTAATGCATGTCATAGCCTATTATTAATACAGACAAACAAACAAAAAACATTTTTTATATAGGATAGTCTTATTTTTATTTATTTTCCTATAGCCTATATATATAAAGAGTTTGTAAAAACATGGTTTTAAGCAAGGTGCGATTTGCCAGGGGGGACGGGGATTTCCTTCTGGTCTAAACATCCCTGCTTCTGCTGAATTATTTTAATCCCCCCTCCCTCCACAGTAATCAATGCTGTAAATTACTTCACCAATAGACCATATAAAATATATAAAATAAAGATATGCAACAGGCACGTTTAAACGACTAACAATAAAATCAGAACCAGTTTCAGTTACATTTATCGTATGTTGCGCTTGGCTTCACCGTGACTACGGTGAGAGACGAAGAAAGACCAGTATGTTTACTGTGTCTAAAAATATTGGCAGCGGACAGCATGAAGCCAAATAAATTAAGGCGTCACTTAAAGACATTACACCCCAATCACGCTGATAAGCCACTTGAGTTTTTTCAGCGAAAACGTGCCGAATATTGCCAACAATCGTCTCGCTTTGTGAATGCTACTTCAGTAAACCAGCGAGCACTGTTAGCATCATATAAGGTGGCGTACCAAATTGCTCAGTGCAAAAAACCCCACTCCATAGCAGAGGAGCTGATACTGCCTGCAGCATTAGACATGGTCTCTGTCATGCTGGATGATGCAAGTGCTGTAAAAATAAAAACTATCCCTCTGTCCAATGACACTGTCGCCAGACGTATAAATGACATTGCTAACGATCTTAAAGAACAGCTGGTAGATAAACTCAAAGACAAACGTTTTGCCTTACAGTTCGATGAAGCAACTGACAGCAACAAAGACTGTTTGTTTATTGCTTATGTGCGTTTTGACGTTACAAACTCCCTGTGTGAGGATCTACTTTTTTGTAAATATGTCAGAGACAGAGCCACAGCTGAAGAGCTATACAAAATGCTGGACTGCTTCCTGACTGAAAATGGGCTAAAGTGGGAGAACTGCATTGGTGTTTGCAGTGATGGTGCACAGACCATGGCAGGGATGAGAAAAGGACTTCGGGCACTCATCAAGAAGGTCTCACCTAATGCTGAGTGGACACACTGTGTTATACACAGAGAAGCACTGGCATCAAGGCACCTTTCCTCTGAATTAAGTGAGGTTATGACTGACATTGTAGGTGTAGTCAATTTTATAAAGACCAGACCACTAAAAACAAGAGTCTTCTCTGCTATCTGTGAGGAGATGGGAGCTGAACATCAAGCTGTGCTGTTTCACAGTGAAGCAAGGTGGCTGTCACGAGGAAAAGTCTTGTCCCGAGTTTTTGAGCTCAGAGAGCAGATAAGAATGTTTTTGGAGCAGGAGCACAAGTACGACCTCGCAGAAAAATTTTGTGATGAGAACTTCCTGGCAAAACTTGCGTACATGAGTGACATATTTGGAAAGCTAAATGAACTAAATCTACAACTTCAAGGGAAAGATAAACACCTGCCTCAGGTCACAGACAAGATCAGCTCTTTCACTCGAAAGCTTACAATGTGGGGCAGGCGACTTGATGAAGGAAAAACTGATTCATTCGAGAACCTGCATGAATTTGTTGACACTACTGACTATGATGCCACCTCAGTGATTCCATATATTAAGGAGCATATTTCATCACTTATAGGATTCTTTAAAAAGTACTTCCCTGAAAACAGTTCCCAATATGACTGGGTGAGAGATCCTTTCAATGCACCAGCTCCAACTGGTTTCAGCTCTGCAGAGGAGGACCAGTTCATTGATATGTCGTCTGACTCGACATTGAGACTGAGGTTCACATCACAGACACTGAGTGAATTCTGGCTGAGTGTAGAGAGGCAGTATCCTCTCTTAGGGCAGAGGGCCATGGGCATTCTCCTTCCTTTTGCAACGTCGTATCTTTGTGAGATTGGCTTCTCTGCTGTTGCTGCACTGAAGACCAAGTACAGGTCCCAGCTAAACATTGAACAGGAGCTGAGAGTTGCAGTATCATGCTTCAAACCCCGCTTCGAAAAGCTGTGTGCTGCAAAACGTGCTCATTGTAGCCATTAATCCTGACTTCCTCATTTTGATATTAAAAAAAAAAAAATCTGCACAAATTGTTTTATTCATTTTTGTTTTATAGGTCAAAGTGTTTTAAATATTGTGTTCCTGAGTTAATGTTGCTGATCAATTTGAATGTATTATTATTTATTGATTATATTTAATTTTATTTTCAAAAATGGTTTTATTTATTTTTGTTTTATAGGTCAAAGTGTTTTAAATATTGTGTTCCTGAGTTAATGTTGCTGATCAATTTGAATGTATTATTATTTATTGATTATATTTAATTTTATTTTCAAAAATGGTTTTATTTATTTTTGTTTTATAGGTCAAAGTGTTTTAAATATTGTGTTCCTGAGTTAATGTTGCTGATCAATTTGAATGTATTATTATTTATTGATTATATTTAATTTTATTTTCAAAAATGGTTTTATTTATTTTTGTTTTATAGGTCAAAGTGTTTGAGAGTTAATGTTGCTGATCAATTTGATTTTTTTTAAATTTATTTATTGATTATATATTTTAATTTCTGGCAAATTTATGCACTTTAAGCCTTTCTTTGTTACAGACTAAAAAAAAATGTTAATAAAGTTATTCTTTGTTTTAAGTTGATCTATATTTCTTTCTTTTTTCTTTTTTGTTTTCTTTAATGTTAATAAGGATACAATGTTATGCAGAGGTGTACTTATAACAATTTTATAGACAAATTATACTATTTACAGTCGCGGCGGAGAGTTGGGGGGCGCGAAATGTTTACTTCTTCCTGGGGGGGGCGTAACAGAAAATAATTGAGAAGCACTGCCTTAATGCATGCACGGCTTTCAAAATGTCACAAAGCATTTTGAGATTATTTTGAATGAAATATTGAAGTTTATAATTAAGTATTTTGGCACACCACGCCGAGTGGCGCTATCCATGTTCTAAATTCGGGTTTTATTCTGGCATGTTGAATTAGTCGTGTTCGACAGACGTTGCGGCGCGTTCATTTGGATTTATTTTTCTCATAACAGCTAAAATAACTAAGGCCCTAATAGGCTACTCTGTAATTTTTTAGTCATACAGATAAGAGTAGAGTAGCCTACATCGTTCAAAACTGTAAACTTTTATTCATATTAGGCTAATGAAGTTTATCTGTCGCCTCTGTCTCCGGGAACTGCGCGTCACAAAGATGAACCGAAAGCCATTTGCCTCCGCTCAGTCACGATAAGAAATCGGCTATGTCTAAAGCCTTTAAATGTCCAAATATTTAATAAATGTTATCCGATTAGGTAATCCGTATGAAACCGAGATGTGCAGAGGATCTACTCAGACATGTTTTAGTTATCACGTGAGTGCTTCCCAATGAGGAACGGACAAGGGTGAAAATCTTGCTATAAATGTAGTCTAGGCTAAATCGCCCTGAATTAAATTGTAAACACAGTTCAGATAATTTATTTGTCGAAATGTTGCGCTATTTTTTCATTTAAGTTCATCATTATTCTATAAATGTTATTTAGTTTAGCAGCAGCACAACGAAGCACTGTGGTTCGAGATTTATATAAACAAAATAATAATAATTCGCGCACAGAAATCGCGAACCCTGGTTGTAAGGATCCAAAGATCCCCGTGGAATTTAACATTGAGTTAAACATTTTGTTCATGACAACAAATGAATATGCGTTTGAAGATTGTATTTAGTTTTGCTTGGAAAAAGCTGGCCCAAACCGAGGTAGCGTTTTATTTCTTCAATTATTGAAATAATGAAATGTTTAGTAATAAACTTGTGACAGAAATATATGTAGCCTAAATAATTAAATTCCTTCACTATCAACACTTTAATAGCCTAATGCCAATAATTAAGTGTGAATTGCGACTTCTCTTTGTTTTAAGTCGGTCTCAAACTCAGATTGGGGGTTGGGGGTTCAGGAGGTGTTAAATGTTCTGTCTTTCATATGGAGAGTGAGCCTGATAACTAGGGAAAGGCAAAATACTTTTAAAGATAAATCTCTCGCTGTGTTCAAATGTAGGCCCTATTAAATTATAAATATTGTAGTTTTATGTATTGTATTTAAAGGTTTTTCACACACAATTTCAGTTGACGAGTTCAATCCATTTGTTTCAACTGGTTTTGTAGAGTTTTAAAATGTTTGAGCAGTGTGTTTGTCAACAACAAAAAACAATCTGGCATTATCTAAACATGAACTATTGACGAAACGCGTTCTTGCCAACTAAACGAATGCGAGTGAGCAGCAGATGCAGAGCTCTTTTATTCGCGATCCACCTCGTTTTATTGTCCGATGAATTCAACCAGACATCCTGTGTCTTTGAAAGAAAAACAAAGGCTAAATCATTTGTTACAGTTTTTTTTTCGTGATTTGTATGGATGACACAGCGACATACAGTATTATCAGCTGTATGATGTGTCTTAAAACTGAAATGTTTAGACCCGGCGCGCGCAGTGCAGGGAGACTAAATAAACTAAAATAAAAGAGATCCAGCGCGAGAGAGAGGCAAAGAAAAATGCATGATCAATGTTGCTTTGAACTATTTTCGTTTTGTAGACTAGCCTACTGTTTTAATTGTTTATTTAGCTGCAATTTTTTGGCAATACAAATTTAAAATGTCGCAAGAATAAGATTGTGTTTCTTACTTAGAAAATAAACTCTAACTTGATGCAACCCTGTTTTAAATAAATAAACTGCCCTCGACACTTTATTTAAACCTTGAAATGTCCAGGATCTGTTTTTAAACATTTCTTCCTTTGCTATGGCGGGTATCAATGTCAGTCATCTCAATTTCGTGAATGATTCACAAAACAATAATTAAGCAGATTAAAGACTAGCTTCATTATTTTCATTTTCTGACGCGATCGGCTGACAATCTTTCTTCATCAGTTTTGTCGTCTGTGCAGCGGCTCTACTGGAATGTAGCAAATTTATGTTGCAATGTGCCATTGATAATTAAACAAATTGCTTGACTTTAATAAACAGTTACCTATCTAAGCATCAAGAATGGTAAAACATAAACGCTGTCAGCCAACAGCATGTAGGCTATAATGAGATTTGATCTCGGATCGCTTGAAGCTCCGTGAAGCTCATGTTGTTGCGTTGTCCACAGAGCTATCCTTTCTCATTCATAGAATTGAGAAAGTGTATTGTATTGATGCTTCATTTGTATTAGATACAACTGCTTTTAAAAAGTGGTGGAGATATGTCCACACTGCAAATTACACCCATGGCTGCAGTTCATGAAGCCTGGACTTTTAAGTCTCATCCGAAGGATGGTGCTCTTTGACAGTATAGTGTCCCCGTCACTATACTGGGGCGTTAGGACTAGGGTTGGGAAATGAAAATCGGTTCCACTCGAGAACCGGTTCTAAGTTTTATGAACCATCAATATTGTATGCCCTTGACGTTAACGAGTCCTGTTATCGATGCTCCTGCTCCGAGTCAGCCATAGTATACAGACCGTGAACTCACAACTGTCCCTTTTGTCCTTTATCGAGCACAATAGCATGGCGTCCAAAGTGAATTTTTGTCCCGCCAAAGTCTTATTTGATCGGTGAGTAATGTAGATGAACTGCTGGGCTTGTGAGGGCGCATGTTTAACTGAACGAGCAGAGAGAACGAGCATAGAGAGAGACAGTAAGTCGCTTTGGATAAAAGTGTCTGCTAAATGAATAAAATGTAAAGAGCCCCGGTTGTGCACTCTTTCTCTTCGGTGCCACCGTCTCCAAACTAAGCGCTGTTTTGCTCTCTCCCTCGCACATATTTTTTTTTAAAAATCGACACGATGGTAAAAGGTCGGAAGACCAAAGTTTCATGTGGAGCATTCTGAGATTTTTTTTTTTTTTTCTGAATTTGCGCTGGGTGTGAATTGTGCTAAAATACGTTGCCTTATCTTCTCTGAAAAGCGTTCCGCACATTCAGCTGACATAAACCACACTTTAAATAAATGAAAAAAACTATCCAGTGATGAAATGTTTTCTGTGGTGACAAATCTTGTGGGATGTTCTAACTGCCGGGATAATCACACAACGTGTACACGTCGGATAATGACACGTCCAATTCACAAACTAATGACTCCTCTGAACCGATTAATTTTAATGAATGGTTAAAACAACTGATCTTTCCAACACTGAACTCACAAGACTTCTGAATCGGTGTATAACTAATCGGTAATACCATTCCATTTATTACATAAAAAGTAGCCTACAGTTTGCTTAAAGTGTAAGCTTTAAAGGAACACTCCACCGTTTTTTGAAATGGGGCTAATTCACCGTCTTTCCTACATTTAGATAGGTTGGCAAATGTATTTTTGTCTCAGTGCATGCATTGTTTTAGTTTGGCAGGGTCGCCGCTAGCTTAGCTTAGTATAATTAATGGAATATCTTGTTGCCAGCTAGCATGTCCTGAATAAAAGTGATTTAAAAAAAAAAGAAAACCCACCCAATTACTACTTGTGGCCTGCGTATTGACAACGAGTACAAATAGTGATGCAGATTAAGACTAGGCGATTTCCTAGGCAGATATTGACTTGGGACTATATTAGGGTGAAGCACAGGCGAAGCACTGCTACTTGGGCGCAGAGATATCACGCAACACGTGAAATCCGTCAACATACCGGCGTGACCTGCTTTTAGTATCTTCGCTTTTGGATTACCTAGGTAATCCTGGCTCGCACTGGGCAGACAGTGGAAAACTGCTAGTGCAACAGAGAAAGTGAACCTCTACAATTATCTGTGTATATACCACTTACTGAATGCTGAAGGCCCGCCACCGTGTATTGTCTCTGTCCTGATTCCGTGATGCAGTGGCAGCACTGTTTTCATTAAGCCCTGCATGTGTGCATAAGGAGAATTTATACAAATTGTTTAGCTGCAAATTAAATTTTGCATCATCAGCATCTTACAAATTTGGAACACTTGGTAATCTCAGTCCTTTGGTTCAGATGATGAGCACTAACAAATGTGCGATATACATCACCTTTAAATTGGGGCTCCTCATCACTCTGCTGTTCTATGAGGTAGTCCAGCAGACCATCAAAAATCTCCAACAGGTTTCTTATGGATTCTTTTTCTCCTCTGACTATATTCTCACCTAAAGAGAGAAAGCATGCGTTACACACTGTACATGAAGCTACAAACTACATTAAGACCAGAAACCATGCTCTTCACAGGCATTTTTCAAATTCTCACAGTGTTTGGGAAGATACTTTTTAGATAATATGGCATCATAATTCTTCTCCAATGACAAGTGATTAGAGACCATGAAAAGTGAGACAGAGACAGTGAAACATGCCTAACCTGTGATGTGAGATAAACTTATCTGGAGGTAATCTAAGGCCAGCGAGTCAATTACAGATTGCACATTGTGGATGTCATCTTCCTGACGTTCAGCAGCTACACAATCTGAGGAAGAAAAGGCCCCAAAAATGAGTATCACAATCATTACTAAGTTCCATGGCATCTTACACACATAAGACAGGGTTGCCAACTCTCCCGCATCTGGCGTGACACTCAGGCTTTCAGCGTCAATCTCACTCACAAGCAAGAAATGTCACGCCAAAATTCATTTTTTTGAATCCGTTAATTTTCTGTTGATGACTAGACTAGACCACAGCGTATTAATGACAGGAGAGGAGTTTAAGACCTGTAACATCTGCCTACAACGTTCTCACTGCAGTAATCTCGCATCGTTGATTCGCTGAAAACCTTGCACCTGATACGCAGAGGTGGAAATTCCAGGGGTCAGAAAGTAAAAGTCCTGCCATATGTTTATTCCACCCATGAACTCAGTCAGCTGATTTCACTAATTAGTTCTATCTCCTGGCTGAAAAACTGTGCTAATTAGCAAATCCAGGTGATTGGAACAAAATACTGAGGAGGACTTTTACTTTCTGAACCTGGACGTTCCACCTCTGCTGATACGACAGTTGCGTGTGAAAAGTTCAAAGAGAGTTCAGAGCATATCGGAGTCGGAGCCCACTGATGCGCTTGAACGCATCCTTGAACCCTGCTTCAGATACGAACCTCCTGCAGAGGTAGTAGTGAAGCAGGCCAAAACTGCCACTGTGGCATACAACAGAGCTAATTTGTGAAACTTGTGTGTTGTGGTTGTCTGGGGAGGTGGAGTAACTATTATTTGTCCCTTTTGTTTTGAGATTTCTTATTGTTTTGATGTTGTTGTTTTACATGTTTGTTATTTAATCCTCTCTATCACTGTTGTTGTTTTACATGATTGTTATTTAATCATCTTTATCTTTTTCTTTTTTTTTTTTTAATTAAGCACACAATACAAATACAGATAAGTACATAAAAGAAGCAACAACAAAAAACAACAACAAATATAAACAAATATAAATGTGAAAAAAGCAAGTATCGGACAAGTAAACTAGTTAATGACAAACAAGAGTGCATAATAAAAGAAAAAAACAAATGAGCCAACAAATAAACAAATATCTAAACAACATAAAACAGAGGGCAATACGGATGAACCTGTCTCTATTACATACACATACTCACATACTCATACATCCACATACATATAGACACATTGGGTCTCATTCATGAAACACGAGCAGAACGAATTTTTGTGTAAATCGTTTGTAAAGTGGTTCTGGCGTAAATTTTCGGATTCATTAAAATGTTCGTATTTTCCAAATGTTAGTTGGTACGAAAGAAATCTACACCTGCTCCCAGCCACGCGTAAATAGTGCGTTTAACATCCGAACGTTTTGCTCATTAATAAGGCTGCATTTTAATTCACCTTAATCGGGTACATATTTACACAGCATTTTGAAAAAATATTATATATATAGTAATTACATACGGTTTTTCTTTTTACTTTTATTTTGAGAGCCAGTAATAACATCTGCAAACGGAACACTTTAATCAAATAATTAATTGCTTTCAATAGGGCTGGGCTATATTTTTTAGAAGTGAACTAATTCATTTTGTTGCAGTCGAGCTTCACGTCGAACCATTTTCTTTTCATTTCTGGGACTGTTCGATTAACAGATGAAACTCCATTAACTGCATCTGTAATATGCTGCCAAGCTTCCTTTTTTTTAGGACCTGATAAGCCACTATGTACGCTTGAAAATAAAATGTGGCGTTCTTATAATAAAATATTATCTGATAATGAAAATTTTTCTTTTTCAATTGCTTTTGAGAAGACATGTTGAAATCCTTCGTTTGGTGTCATAATATGATGCCCATATAGTTGTCAGTCGGATTTAATGGGTGGGATTTATGGTAATTGAGAATGAGCGTGCACGCGCGACCCATTTACGACTGATTGGAACACGAACACGAACACACACACACACACACACACACACACACACACACACACACACACACACACACACACACACACACACACACACACACACACACACACACACACACACACACACACACACACACACACACACACACACACACACACACACACACACACACACACACACACACACACACACACACACACACACACACACACACACACACACACACACACACACACACACACACACACACACACACACACACACACACACACACACACACACACACACACACACACACACACACACACACACACACACACACACACACACACACACACACACACACACACACACACACACACACACACACACACACACACACACACACACACACACACACACACACACACACACACACACACACACACACACACACACACACACACACACACACACACACACACACACACACACACACACACACACACACACACACACACACACACACACACACACACACACACACACACACACACACACACACACACACACACACACACACACACACACACACACACACACACACACACACACACACACACACACACACACACACACACACACACACACACACACACACACACACACACACACACACACACACACACACACACACACACACACACACACACACACACACACACACACACACACACAATTTGTGAATCAGGAGAAGAGTTTTCGGGGAGGTCTCTACGCGCAAATCACTCACATATTTACTCGTATATTTGCGAATGTTTCATGAATGAGACCCATTGTATATCTCCCCAACCAGAATGTATAGTATTGTAATTTAAGTAGTGAATGTGTGATGGTATTGTTATCACTTATTACTCACTGTTTGAGAGGAAGAAAAGAAAAAAAAAGATAGGCTATATATATTACATATATACATATACACATACCCATACATATATACATACATACATACACACACACCAAAAAAAGGCTAGTAATAAAAATAAATAACATAAAATAAAAAATACAAGGCATATACAGAGTAAAAGGGATATAGATGGGGATAGATAAAAAAGAAAAACAGGAAAAACTAGAGATTAAAACTGGGGAGGGTGGAGAGATAAAATGGCTATTGCATGTTTGATTGATTTCCTGCTGTTTATGCACATTCCAGTGGAACGTGGACATGCACCTCCCACTCCAAGATGTCTTGTAAGGACTCACCAACGCATACTGGCCAGACCTTCCGGGTCATTAATACATGACCCGGTCACGTCTCTGCCTGCACTTGGATAAGACTGTTTTTTAAGTGGTATCTTAGAGGGGGTCACCAAAACACATTGGCTGGACCTTCCGGATCATTGGAGCCTGATCCGGTCACGTCTCTGCCTGCGCTTGGATATTATTATTATTATTTTTTTTTTTAAATGACCATCAGTAGTAGTCATAAGGTATGCATTTTAAGCCAGGCGTCATATATTGTCCCATCCCTTCTTGGTCTACAGACCCGTTGGCCATGTGGACTTAGTCGAGATGGAAGAAGAGGGGGTGGACAGGAAACCAAAGTAAAATGAGAAGAATGGAAAGGAGAAGGAAAAAAAAATAAGAAAAGGGAAAAAAAAAAGAGGGGAAAAAAACTAATAATAGGAAAAACAAAAACAACAAAAGAAAGAAAGAGAAAAAAAAATTAATAGGGAAATAGGGAAAGTGTGTACATGTGTATATATATATATATATATATATATATGTATATATATATATATATATATATATATATATATATATATATATATATATATGTATATATATATATATATATATATATATATATATACACACCCATATATAAACATATATACATACATTCACACATATACAATAATAATAATTGATGATATACTTATAAACTAGATATGTGTGTAGTTCATGCCTTTCAAGCCCCTCACACAAATAATATAGCGACAGTTAAAGGTAATTCAAAGTAATTGCGATATATATAGGCCCATATACATATACATATATAAACCTACAAACATACACAAACATTCATGCACATATAGACCATCACTTACACACACCTACATAGTTATATATACTCATATACATAATAAAAATATTAGTAACACTAATAATGTATTAGGCATACGCACATGCCCTACCCATACATAATGTACTAACTACTAAAATGCAGGATTAAAATGCAAAACAATACCACAAATATATCAGATGTCTTTATCCATCTATCCAAATACATTTCCTGATATATCAATACAAGTTGTATATTCACGGTATTCAATAGCATTAGTATGCATGGTATGCGTCTTTGACGTAACATAGATAATTGGTGAGGCACCAATTCACCTCTCAGGGCACATTAATGTTTAGTGATTCTGTAATGGTACCAAATATTTGTTTAAAATTAGTTAATTTGTATTTGAGGGTAGCCGTCTGTTTTTCTTTGATAATATGATCTATTAATAGCTGTTCCCATTGTGTAATACTGATTTTATTTTTATTTTTCCAATTAATTAAAATTATTTTCTTGGCGATAACTAGAGACAGAAGTAAGGGTGATGCATGTTCCAGTGGAGGGTTTATTTTTAATGTATCTCCTAGAAGACATAATGACGGATTTGCCGGGATATTACGTTTAAGATAAACTGATAATTTACCTGTAATCTCTTTCCAAAATTTAGTAACTGGGGGGCATGACCAGATGGCATGAAAGTAATCATCTTGTAAATTAAGATTGCAATGTTCGAATTTGTTTGATTTTGATAATCCCATTTTAAACAGTTTATGTTGGGTTAAGTGTGTTCTGTGTATTACTTTAAATTGAATTAATTGTACATTGGTATTTCTGCTCAAACTAAATGTATTTAAGCAGACTTGTTTCCAGAAATTGGCGTCTGTGATTATGTTAAGATCATTTTCCCATTGTTTAATAGGTATGTTGTATCTGTATTTATTAGTATAGTGTATAATTTGGATAATAATTTTTTTGTGTTGCTGATTTGTTTTATTTTTTCAATAAGAGGTGGAGTTTTAGGAAGAGAGTTGCCAATCTTAATTCTAATAGCATGATTAATTTGTATGTAAAAAAAATACTGATCTTTCCCTAAGTTATATTTTTCTATTAATTCTGAGAAATGTTTGAAATTATTATCTAAGAACAGATTATACAAATGTGTGATGCCTGCAGTTTTCCATTTTTCATTGATAAGTGTAGATTTATTAATAGTAAAATCTGGGATATAGGAGAAAAGGAGTGTAGTGTTATTGGATTATGAGTTAGTTGATTACTTTTCCACCATGCTAATAATGTTGTACGAATTGTCATTATTGTATAGATCAGCCTTAATAACATCAGTAATATATGGTAAATCAGATAATGAAATCTTTTTACAATTTGCCTGTTCTAAATCTAACCATGAGTTGTGAGTATGATTGCCATTTATCCATTTGCAGAAGTATTATAATTGTGCATCTAGATGATAATGGTGAAAGTTGGGTGCCCCTAATCCTCCCCTATCTTTGTTTTTATGTAATGTAGCAATGCTTATTCTTGTTTTTTTATTTTTCCAGTAGAATTTATTTATCTTACTATTTAATGTGTCAAACCATTTCTTAGTGGGTTGAATTGGTATCATTGTAAATAGGTAATAGGACCATTTTTATTGTAGAGATTCTTCCTATAAGTGATAAATGGCAAATTCATCCAACGTTTCAAATCATCTTCTATATATTTAAGTAATGGAATGAAATTGAGCTTAAATAAGTCTGATAAGTTGGGAGAGATGTGTATTCCCAGGTATGTTATATTGCCTATATTAAATGGAGTATTTAGTTGTTCTATACACTGCAATGTTTTATTTATTGGTAGAATTGTAGATTTCGACCAGTTTATAGAATAATCTGATATTTCCGAAAAATTATTAATGACATTGATAACTTCTATGAGACTTTTCTGGTTTTTGTAAGTACAATAAAATATCATTCGCATATAGTGAGATTTTATGATTGATTTTATTTGTTGGATAGCCCGTGATATTATAATTTTGTCTAATTGCGGCTGCTAAGGGCTCTATGAATAATGCAAATAGGAGTGGAGAGAGTGGACATCCTTGTCCCTCGTTGTAACTGGAATGATGGTGATATGATGTCGTTAGTGATAACTCAAGCCTTAGGTGTACTATACAATGTTCTAATCCAGTGAGTGAATGATTCTCCAAAACCAAATTTTTCTAACGCGGCAAAAAGAAAATTCCAATTGACTTTGTCAAATGCTTTTTACGCGTCTAATGATACAATAATTGTAGTATTTTGTGGTTTGTTGATATTCATGATATTAAATAAACGACGTATGTTGTCTGATGAATGACGTCCTTTAAAGGATAATTCCGGTATTTAACACCTTGAGTCTATATTGTAGTTTGTTTTGGATGAACAAGAGTGGTGGACAACATTTTTTTGACAATGGTTCCTCTCTCGAGTTTTTGACTATAATAGAATTGGCCATGGACCCATTTAACATTGGAGTCAATGGGCATGTCCGAAAATGTCATTAAAACAGCCAATAATGTTCGTTTACAAAACTGTTAAACTCACCGAGTGATTAGTGGTGTTAGTTGATGTTCCAGAAACAAAAAGTGTTGCGAAATACAGTTTCTGTCGTGTTTTATTTGTCATTTTGTAAAATCCCATTGAATTGTGTTGAAGGACTGAGTGCTCGTTAATATAAATGTGCTACCGGAAACGGAAAGGGGGCTGTTTACATTTGGTCGATGTAATCTATTTGCTCGCTTCCGTTTCTCATAAGGCTAGCGAGCAGAGCAACTGTGCTCCGGGAGAGTAAGCGAAATAAACAAACAAAACCTTCATTAATTGTTACTTGTAATATGAAGTTGAACTCGACTGTGACCGTGAGTGTCCCGCGAGACATAAACATCGGTTATCGCCATCAAGTGGTCGGGTGTGTGCTAACGCTTCAGATTCAAATATTGAGCGGAAGTTACACAGTTGTGAAGTGTCTGAAAAAATAGTTCCACTATAGCAAAATAAACAGATTGGAATCATATATTGCGACGATATATTGTTTATAATCATCAACGAACACCACTAACCACTCGGTGAGTTGCACAGTTTTGTAAACGAACATTATTGGCTGTTTTAATGACATTTTCGGACATGCCCATTGACTCCCATGTTAAATGGGTCCATGGCCAATTCTATTATAGTCAAAAACTCGAGAGAGGAACCATTGTCAAAAAAATGTTGTCCACCACTCTTGTTCATCCAAAACAAACTACAATATAGACTCAAGGTGTTAAATACCAGAATTATCCTTTAATAAAAACCTGTTTGATCTGGATGAATAAGACTTGAGATAACTGTTTCTAATCGTGAGGCTAAGGTTTTACTAATTATTTTCATGTCAGTATTGATAAGGGATATGGGTCTGTAACTTGTGCATAATGTCAGATCTTTGGTTTGAGTAAAACAGAGATTAATGCTGTGTTCATATGCTGTGGGATAGATGAGCTGTTTTTAATTTCTGCTGACATGTCTAAAAACTGTGGTGAAATAGTTGACCAAAAATGTTTGTAAAATTCTGGGGGGAAGCCGTCTAAACCTGGTGATTTATTGTTTGGTAACGCAAAGAGAGCTTTCTTAAATTCATCCTCTGTTATTGTTTTTTCTAATTCTTTCTGTATTAGGCTTAATTGGGAGAGTGTTATGTTTAAATTTAATTAATTATAGATATATGAGTTTTTTCCTTATTACGTTTAAGCAAGTTGGCTAAATATTTTCCTGATTAATCCTTATATTCAAAATGTATTAACCGTAAGCGTTGTTTTTGAAATTCTAATTTTTTATTTGTAATACCTTCAAGTTGATTCTTTGTTTGATTTATCTCATTTAATATTTGTTCATTTTGGTTTTGTGAGTAAGTTTGGTGTAATATTTTTATTTTATCTTCAAGGTCTTTTTCTAATTTTTGCTCTTTTTTATGTTTAAATGTAGAGTATGATATAATACTTCCTCTCATTACCACTTTGGCTGTCTCCCATAGTGTTGTAGCGGATATATCAGGGGTGTTGTTTATGCTAATGAAGGATGTTCACTCTCTTTTAAAATATTCATTAAATTTTTGGTCTTGAAGTAGTGATATGTTCATACTATGTTAGGTTTTTACGTTTCTGTTGTTATAAAGAGTGAGAGTAATTGGTGCATGATCTGAGATGATAATGGGTTCAATTGTTGTGTTTGAAATATCAGAGATAAGGGAATTACTTGTTAAGAAAAAATCTATATGGGAGTATGATTTATGCACTGGAGCGAAGTATGTATATTCTCTTACTGTAGGATTTTTCTGTCTCCAGTTATCGCCAAGTCCAAAATCCGTCATATATTGTTTTATCATTTCTGTAGAGTGCCAAGTTTTCATATTATTTGAGACGTTAGATTTATCTAGTATTGGATTAATAACTGTGTTGAAGTCTCCCCCTATAACTAAAGCTGATTGTGAAAAACCAGATAATTTTGAAAAAAAAGTGTGGAAAAAATGTTCATCATCAGTGTTTGGTCCATAAATGTTGGCAATAGTAATATTGTTATTGTTAATGGTAGAATTAATGATGATATATTTGCCCTCCGTGTCAGCTATTATTTTATTGATGGTAAATGTTAAGTTCTTTCATATAAGAATGGCTACTCCTCTCTTCTTTGAGCTATAAGACGAAAAGAAGATATGTGAGAATTGTGATGTTTGAAGTTTCTTGTGTTCAGAATCTAACAGATGGGTCTGGGATCTAACAGATCTTTTTTTTAATATAGTGCAATCAATAAATTGTACATTTTGAAAAAGCGTTTCCATTCTATTAGTTTTGTTTGTTTGTTTTTCTTTGCATAAATCAGGGTTTATACTAAGTGAACAAGTCAAGTCAAGTCAACTCATCTTCAAATAGAGCTTTTAACAATGTGGATTGTTACAAAGCGGCTTTACAGTAGTAAACGGAAAATTTTAGGTAACAGAGATTGTTTTGTCTTTATAGCGGTTCTTAAATAAAGACATTTTCCAGCTAAAGTTAGTTTTGATTGATTCACTTCCGTTGCAAGGATCATTAGTTGTTAAATTAGAGGCCGCTTAGACAACATCCTTCTCTCTACACAGACTTTAAACGCGAACCTGTGAGAAATGCTGATGGCGCTCACGTGCGCATTAAGAATTAATTCTATAGTTATGCGCATTTAAATATATGTGCGGAGGTTTGTAATTCCCTACAAACCAAGCCTTAAACTACTTGTCTGGCCTTAAAAAATTGTATCACTTCGGAGTAGATACGCAAACCGAAATTATCCCGACAACGCTTTATCTGTAGAGTGTACAGGGGAGAGACTAGTTGGCACTTCAGCACTGCGTTGTCCTCGGGTCCAGGCGAAGGTCCTTCGTCAGATCTGGATACGGCCTGGATCCGGCAGGCTGCAGGAAAACCTCGGGATAAACAAAGACACTAAAATTAGCGTAGATGCCATTCTTCTTATGATGTAACAAGTACATCAGGATTTATGGGAAGTGTTCGCAAGTTCCAGCTGACCTAATCTATGCAGCCTAACATTGAATTATAGAATTCTATAATGTATTATGTGAATGCTAGGTCAAAGAGATGTGTCTTTAATCTAGCTTTGAACTGACAGAGTGTGTGCTTCCCGGAAAATGGTAGGAAGACTGTTCCAAAGTTTTGGTGCTAAATAGGAAAAGGATCTACCGCCAGCAGTCGATTTTGATATTCTAGGTATTATTAACTGGCCGGAATTTTGACATCTCTTCATTTACTGCTACAAACCAATGTCAGCTGCCTCGCTGTGACTGCTGCTGCTGTGAGTTGGTTTGCTTTGAGGCTGTAAGCTCCGTCTAAGCCTCGTATTTCTTTCTGTTTTGAACCATCATTTACTATCATTTCTAGTTGTTTATACTACTAAATACAGTTTACCCAACATCTCAGATTAACCCGACATTGCTAGCTTCCTTTATTGTTAGCACAACACGCTAGTAACTCACTAGCCTGTTAACGCACCACCCGTGCTCTTAAATAATTATTTATTTTTCTCTCGCGCGCCCGCGCCTTTGAGTTCATAAAAGCCCAGGTGAGTAAGAATCAGTCAACAAACACGGTGAGTAATGTCTTGTCCTGTTATTGTCACCTGCACGTCATGTCACATGTTTACCATAGCCTTCTCTGTCAGCAATATAGGATTTATATGTGATAAATGCAAGGAGACAGTCAGGCTGACAGAGAAGATTTCAGAACTAGAGACACGCATGCAAACTTTAATTGAGAATAGTAAGAAGAGTGCTAGAGCTTTAGATACTATTTTGAATGCGCCTAGCCCAATGAACTCTTTACATGAGTCGGTTCCGGCTGAAGTAAAGCCTGTGCAGCAGGGCAGATGGGTGACAGTGAGGGATCGCTCTAGTCGCAGATAAAAAAAACACTTTTTCGTTCCAATAACAAATCGATTTGCCCCGCTCAGTGAAACACCCACTGAGAATTATGCTGATTTTGCCCTGGTAATTGGTGATTCGATCACACGGAACTAGGGATGTCAACGATTAATCGACGATCGATTAATTGTCGATAATACATTTAATCGATACAACTTCTCGATCATCAATTAAGCAGGTTCAAGCGCGTGCGTGCTGCTCAACCGTGAAACAAAGTGAGTGCATTTTGTTTGGGACCATTTTACACCTTCGTTATGACTATAAGTGTGCGTGTTCATTCGCAGCCTTTTGTTTTGTGCAAATGTAAGTTGTAATATTGTGTTTATTTTGTGTATGCCTATCTATATCTGATTTATCATATTGGATGCATCCCTTGAATGAACGCTGTAGTAAAGCGTGATCAGCTTCAGCGCGCGGCTCTAACGGCACTGCACGACTAATAATGAGTATTGGGAGGACTGTCATATTACATAACATTAAAAAGAGAACAATATTGTAATAAAACTGTGCATTATTTGAGTTTAGTTGCCGTGTCGCGTTGCTCCAGGAAGAGCGCGTCCACAACATGATCATTCTGAATGGATGGCACGTAACTTAACATAGTTCAAGTTCACTTGTGCATTCGTGTCATTTTCTGCAGAAATAATTTGTAATATTATGTTTATTTTGAATATATCTGATGAATCTCATATAGGATGCGTTTCTTTGAGTTAAATAACGCGCTAGGGTGCTCCAGTTTAACGGTAGCCTATTCATTCAATGCGCGCAGCTCAAGCAGAAATGCACGACTAATAATAACGATGAATAATTTGGGACTGACATATTACATAACATGAGAACACTATTGTATTAAATGGTTGTGAATGCATTGGGTTTAGTTGCCGTGTTCAGTGCGGTGTTCAGGGAGAGCACGTCCACAGTCACACATTCTGCATCTGAGGTGGGGCTGGTGACGCGTTGTATTAGTAGTCATTATATTTGATAATTAAATAATCAATGACATCGAAACATTCATCCATCGATCATGGGAATTTGTGAAAATTGACATCCCTAAACAACTGTTACAATAAAACATCAATTGAGCAATATAACATGCATTTTTATTCAGTATATAAGCAATATTTTGCTTTTTATGTTAAAGACACTATTGATATGGTGAGAAATTTACATTCTCAGGAAAATAGCCGCTTATCAGTTAATCGTTAATCGATCGATAAGGTACATCAACTAATGATTAATTAATTAATCGATCATTTGCATCCCTACACGGAACGTGAAAATAGAGACACCAGCCACCATAGACATGTTTGCCGGGAGCCAGAGCGCCTGACATCAAAGCAAAATTTAAAAGTGCTGGCTAATGCTAAACGTAAATTCTCTAAGCTTATTATTCACGTCGGCACTAATGATGTTCGACTGCGCCAGTCAGAGATCACCAAAATTAATATTAAAGAGGTGTGTGAACTCGCAAGTACGATGTCAAGCACTGTAATTTGCTCTGGCCCCCTTCCTGTTCGCAGGAGTGATGAGATAGTTAGTAGATTGTGTTCACTCAATGGCTGGCTGTCTGGATGGTGTCCGTTAAATAATATAGAATTCATAGACAATTGGAAAAGTTTTTGGGGCAAACCTGACTTGTTGAAAAGAGATGGTATTCATCCCTCCTGGGATGGTGCTGCTCTTCTCTCTAGTAATTTGGCTCATAGTCTTAGAGATAAAACATGACAATCTGGGGCTCAGGTCAGGAAGCAGAGAGACTGGCTTAACCGACCGTCTGCTAGCGGCGTCACGTCACCAAGGTCAGATAATTCCCATCACAGAGAATATTTCACCTAGATATTATCACATAGCGATTGTGTCTGTTCCCCGAATTTGGAAATCAAAAAAACTTTCAAACCCATCTAAGGTTAAAAATTGAATTGATGTTCAACAAATAAAAAACGGATATAATTCCGATGAGCAAATGATAAAGCTTGGGTTGCTGAATATTCGATCTCTTACTTCAAAAACGCTAGCCTAATAGTTAATATGATTACAGATTCTAACCTAGTTGTGCTGTGTTTAACAGAAACCTGGCTAAAACCAAACGATTACATTGCTTTAAATGAGTCAACCCCACAAGATTACAGTTATAAACATGAACCTCATCTGAAACGCAAAGGAGGAGGTGTTGCTGTAATTTATAGTAATATTTTCAAAACCACTAAGAAATTTAGTTTTAAATATAATTCTTTTGAAGTGTTGGTGCTTAATGTAAAAATATATAGTGTAAACGATAAATCACGTTTGAAAATTCTGCTGGCTACTGTATACAGGCCACCAGGGCACCATATAGACTTTATCAAAGAATTTGCGGACTTTCTATCAGAATTAGTATTGGCTGCAGAGAAAGTACTAATTGTTGGTGATTTTAATAAACGCATAGATAATGAAAAAGATGCATTGGGATTGACATTTAAAGACATTGTAAACTCAATTGGAGTTTGACAACACGTGTCAGGACCTACTCATTGCCGTAATCATACTCTAGATCAGGGGTCGGCAACTGGCAACAGCAGTATTTTCTGGCCCGCCGGATTATTTTGGAAGTCCGTTTTTTTTTTTTTTTACTATAACGGTTTACAAATAGGCCCCGTGAATCAGTGATGCGCGGGATGATCCAAAATGAGCGACGAGTGCCTGCGGTCACCCGCGGTTACGAGTCATCCAAAAATATTTTTAATGATATTCGGGTCACGGTCGGTCGGGTCGTTTGAAATAATGCCAATTAAACCATTGTAATTTATATAGTACTAGACATAATGTTCTATGAAATACATAGGTCTACACTTTATTGGCTGAATGCGCGAGGATGACGCACGAGCTCAGTCTGCAGAGATGACAGTGGGAAATCCTTATTTACCTGAATGTTGAGCGCGTTATTAACTTTTGAATAAGAGCTGAAGCGGGACAAAATGCCCGATTTCCCAAAACGTTGAACTGAGCAATGCCATTGTGCTATTTTAATAGGCTACTTTTAAACGCATATAGCTCAGTAATGTGAGTTTTATGTATTTTCTGAGAGGGGCGGGATTTTTGTTGGGAAATTCGGAGGAGAGACGCACGCTTCGATTAGACTGGATAAACACATGCAGCATCTTAATTGTTAAGAAAATAAAACGAAATAAATGAATAAATCAAGCCTTTATTAAAACACAGCATTCAGAAAAATGCGCACCCCTAGTTCCTACGTCTATGGCCCAATTTGCGGGCCAGGAAGTGGGTCGGGTACAATATTTTCTTTCTTTTGTTTGCGGGCGGGCGGGTTGAAAACGTCGGTCGGGTGCGGGTTGTTTATACATTGACCCGCGCATCACTGCCGTGTATCATTCGTTCAATCGTTTTTTTCCCCCAAAATTAAAACCAAAAATAAAAAAATGATAAACGACTTGTTTTTGAGATTTGAGATTCTGAAAACGAGATCTAAATTTTTAAAGCAGGTGAACACTTTTAAGCTTTTACTTTTAAGTATTTTAAGCGGTTGCTGAATTGAACCTTGTGGGAGCGGGACGGAAAAAAACAGTCCCGCGCAGACCTCTTGTGTCCCGAATAAATAATAATTTAAAAAAAGGAATAAAGTTCAAAAGTTGTACAGTCCATTGGTAATACAATACTAAATCAGATATATGTACAATAACATGTCCAACAATCGATTTAAATAGTACATGGGGTTTAATTTATCGTTAATGAGATGTATCCGCGGCATTTTCTCGTGTGCTTAAATGGTCCAGTGGTAGAACTTTCGTCAAGTGTGTAAAAGGTTCTGGGTTCTAATCTGCATTTGTATAGTTTTTTTTTTTTTTTTTTTCTTCTTCATCAAAACCGATTATGCTCATCAGTGGTTGTATATAAGTAGTAGGGACACGTTTGTGTGCATTATATTTTGTGATTTCACCGTAACGAATAGGCCTATTCCATGTAGCTGGCCCGCCATCTACTGGATAAAAAAAATATTGGCCCGCGGCCAAAGTTACTTGCCGACCCCTGCTCTAGATCTAATACTATCACATGGAATAGATGTTGATGCCATTGAAATACTGCAGCAGAGCGATGACATCTCAGATCATTTTCTAGTCTCATGTAAATTACATTTAGCCAAGGCTGCAAAGCCGACTCCGTGTTATAAATATGTTAGACCTTCTGCCACTAAAGATTGCTTTATCAATAATCTTCCTAATCAGTTTCATCATCTCAGCATCCCGGATAGCTTAGAAGAACTTTATATTGCAACAGAAACTTTTAACACTCTCTTTTCCAGCACTTTAGACACAGTTGCTCCGCTGCGCTTAAAGAAGATTAAAGAACATAGTCCAACACCGTGGCACAACGAGCAAATTCAGGCCCTTAAGAGAGCAGCCAGAAAAATGGAGCGCAACTGGAAGAAAACTAAACTAGAGGTATTTCAGATTTCATGGAAGGAGAGCTCGATTGCTCAGAGAGGTGCTTTAAAAGCTGCTAAATCTGCTTATTTTTCAACCCTATTAGAAGAAAATAAACATAATACTAGGTATTTATTTGAAACAGCGGCTAAACTAACGAAAAAGAAAGCTTCAAGCCCAGAAGTTTCCAAGCAACACAGCAGTAATGACAGTAATGAACTTCTTCACTTATAAGATCGATAATATGAGGGACAAAATTATAACTATGCAACCGTCTAATACAGTATCGCATCAGGAAGTGCATTGTAGTCTCCCTGAGGGAAAATTTTATTCATTCATTGCTATAGGAGAGGAAGAATTTTGCAAACTCGTCAAATCATCTAAATCGACAACTTGTATGTTAGACCCTATACCGACTAAGCTACTGAAAGAGATGCTTCCAGATGTCATAGATCCTCTTCCTAATATCATTAATTTGTCTTTGTCTCTAGGATACGTACCAAAAACCTTTAAGCTAGCTATGATTAAACCGCTTGTTAAAAAAACGCAACTTGATCCTACAAAATTAGTCAATTCGCCCTTTGGCTAAGCCACGCCCTAGAATGTAGATTGACCAATCACAGCGCAGCCAAGAACGAGCTCCCACAGAGGTCCGACAATTTTTCACAGCGCTCCACTGACTTTAACACAGGCATATTTTTGGTCTCGGCAGGCTATTACCGTCGTAGTTTTATCAAAAATATGGTTAAACGTTGTGCCTGGGGCATTTGTAACACAGATACGCGTTTCCCAAAGAGGTTGGAGGGGGTGTCCTGTGTGGACGTCCTCATGGTCAGCTAAACCCCTCAAGGATCAACAAGCACACTTTTGTGTGCTCTAAGATAAATTTTGCTTTTAACCTTACTGTGAAGTTATACTAGTTAGACAGTTTTATGTTGTTTTAGGTTATGATTTCGGTTCTCTACCCTAATTGTTGATACGCTAGAACATGCTGCTAATAAATACAACTTTATACTCGCGTAGTCCATTTGCTTTGTAATAACGATTATAGAAGTGAATAGAGACCTACCCAGCTTTGCATGAACAGTGTTGCTCCTTGATATTGTTAGTCCCAGCCTCCGTCTCGATTAGTAGGATATTATGCGGTGGTTCATTTTTTGACTGTGACCCTTATGCTTTTGCCTCTATTTGGATGCCTTGTTGTTGCTTGCGTTTCACCGGTATGTCTTGAATATAGCCTTCGAACGCATATTGCAGCCCCTTTTGCCTACTTCTATTGGACAGTTTATTTGCTGCTTTATAAAAGTTTGATAAAATTTCAGCAGGAAGAGCTGTCACAGCATAAGCCATGTTGATACCAAACCAGAGCCCAGATGAAGTTGACGGACGTAGCAACAGTAACTAAGGGGGGCGGGGCTTAGCCAAAGGTGAATTACAGGCTGATCTCGATTCTGCCTTTTCTGTCAAAGATATTAGAAAAAGCAGTATCCTCACAACTGTGTTCCTTTCTTGAAAGAAATTATATCTGCGAGGATTTTCAGTCCGGATTTAGACCGTACCATAGTACCGAGACCGCTCTCGTTAGAGTCACAAATGATTTGATCTTATCATCCGATCGTGGTTGTATCTCTATATTAGTGTTATTTGATCTTAGTGCTGCATTTGACACCATTGACTACAACATCCTTTTAAATAGACTCGAACATCATATTGGCATTAGTGGAATTGCACTAGCATGGTTTAAATCATACTTATCTGACCGTTACCAGTTTGTAGCAGTAAATGAAGAGATGTCTTATCAATCACAAGTTCAGTATGGCGTACCACAAGGCTCAGTACTAGGACCGCTACCATTCACTCTGTATATGCTAGTGCTACTAGGGGTGTGCGATATTACGATTTTTGATCGTGGACGATTAAAATGTCTCCACGATCTGCTTTTGAAGAAATATCGTAGGATCGTCCATTTGATCAGTTTGCATTTCTGGCGTCTCCGTCTCAGCATACTGTACAGCGCGACGTATATCCACATGAAATGCAGAGGAACGGGACACTGTAGTTCATAAAAATTAATTATTTGCATGTGCTTTAAAGCCTTGCCGGTTAAACATGTCATTCACTGCTGATGCGCTGTTCTAACGGGCGCTTTTCTGAACGCAAACAGCCGACGCGCACATGCACTAAAAGCCTGTCTAACAGCGTCTGATTACTGGACTAAGTTATCTTTCGAGTCTTATTGCGCTAATACTGTCAAATACACACAAGGTTTACATAAACAAAGTTGGTTATGTCTAAAGTGAAAGAACAATAGAAAGAATTAAGAAAAAAATCTGCTTGTCAAATGCGTGTAGACTCGTTGCGCGCAGATCTTAAAGTGACAGTAGCCCTAATAGTAAACATGCTGCCGCTTGTCCTTAAAGGGACAGTTACCCCCCCAAAAAAAATCTGTCATTATTTACTCACTCTAATGTTGTTCCAAACCTGTATTAATTTCTTTCTTGTGCTGAACACAAAAGAAGATATTTTGAGGAGTGTGGCTAACCGGGCGGTTGCTGGTCCCCATTGACTTCCATAGTAGGAAAAAAACTATTATGGAAGTCACTGGGGTACATCAACTGTTTGGTTATCCAGATTCCTCCAAATAACTTTTATTTTCAACAGAAGACGGAGACTTATTCGGGTTTAAAGCGGCTTGAGAGAATTTAATTTTTTGGGAGAACTATCCCTGTTAATAAAACAACAAAATACAAAGAGCATCTCACTCACTCTTGACTGAGAACTTTAATAGTAGCTTTAATTAGAATCAATGTAAAATTTATACAGTGAAGTCCATTTTGTGTTTTATTTTCATATTTGTTCATTTAATTACTTTCTTCAATGCTGTTAAATACACCTGTAGCTGAAAAAATAAAGCATTGTTTATTTAATTTGTATATTAAGTTGTGTATGTATGTGTATCTTTGTTATTAATTTTTAATAAAGAAAATTACAAAGATTTTTTATCTTCGCCACTTTGGCCTAAATGTCTGCCATTCTTTTTTATTTTATATTTTGTTACCTAAGGCTTTGTTTTTAAAATAGGGACATTAGTTTGGCTGTGATGCTCAGTCACTTGCAAAATAGTAAAACCAACATGAAAAGGAATCGTGATAAAATCGTGAATCGTGATTTTCCTGAAAAAAATCGTGATATGATATTTTTGCCATATCGCCCACCCCTAAGTGCTACCATTAGGAGATATCATTAGGAAACATGGAAATAGCTTTCACTGTTATGCCGACGATACTCCGCTGTAAGGGTGTCACGATTTCGATTTTTCATCGAAATCGATCGAAATGAAGTCACAATCTCGATCATCAAATTAAAAAATGGAATCGTCGATGCTGCCACGCCCCCATGTCACGTTCGGTCGGCTTGTCAAGCAGAAAAAAACACGCGTGTTGAATCATACAGACTGTAAAAAAATAGGTTGAAATGCTGCGAGTCAACCTCTGGGGGCCGCACACCCAACGAGAAGTGCCGCGTCTATAACAACTCGAGGTATCGCACACACCGAACGAAAAGCGGCGCGTCTATAACAATTCGAGGTATCGAACTGTTCGCACACACCGGACGAGAAGCGCCGCGTCTTTGACAACTCGAGGTATCGCACTGTTCGCACACACCGGACGAGAAGCACAGAGTCTTTGACAACTCGAGGTATCGCACTGTTCGCACACACCGGACGAGAAGCGCCGCGTCGCGTCTATGACAACTCGAGGTATCGCACACCGGACGCGCACTTTCTTTTTTTTTATGACCTGCAATATTATGTTTAAGGACATTATGGAATTAAGATCATGTCTATGTTATGAGGCTATTGTACAATTAAATACGTTGCTTAGTCTGCAGTCTGAAGCACTTTATCTCAGAGTGAGTTAACTGAATGTATCCTGACAATCCGATAACATCAGCTAATTTCATTCAACCAGCTGATTTCTGTAAATTAATGTAAAACATGTACATTGCAGCACAGTGTGAATTCATAACAACGATTTGAGACAAATAGATGTATATAAAATGTATTAATTTAAAATAAATGTAATATAAAACTATGTAAATGGCACTCCGTGGCGCGGCAGGATTAATTTTGAACAAGGTCCTGAGCCGTTGCTGGGCGCCGCGGACAGACGCCGAATGGCGCCGCCGGTGTGTGTGTAGTGTGTACACTCAGAGAATAAACTGTTTGAATTTTAAAGACGTGGCTCTGCGCGATGCATAGATTTATCTGTTAAACTGTTTGTTTGTTTGTTTTGTTGTGAACTTGAATGTCATCTTCTGAAGACTGCAGTTACAAAAGAGAAACTAATCTCGCAGGTTATTTTGCTTAAGTTTCCAAATGACTGAAGATATAAGTTATTGTTACATTATGTTCTTATTAAATGTTTTAAATTTGACAATGTAGTGTGGTACATTGCGAACAAAGGTCAGATATTATGCATAAAAGTCTGGTCTAAAAATGGCATAGCAACCTGTGCTTTAAAGCCACACCGTGGACTTTGTGACCTAAAGAGTTGACGCATACGAGTTATTTTAAATGATTCCTCAGGCCAATATACAGCGTTTGACACTATTAGTGCTCTGAGCGGGGCTGCCCTCTTGAAATACCACCTATGTAAGTTTGGAGGAGACGGACCGTCGTTGGCCAGGTCATGTGACATGGAGAACGTATTGCTTTACGGGCGTCCATTTATTAAGTGGATGTCTTCTAGACTTTTGCGACAGTGCTGCGGCGCTTGTGGCCTCTAGGGGCGCTAGACGTGAAAGTTCCGCAAAAGTTCCGCGGTGTGGCTTTAAAAAAAAAAAAAAAAAAAAACGAGAATCGAATCAAACTGTGACCTTAGAATCGAAAATGTTATCGAATCGAGGATTTGGAGAATCGTGACACCCATACTCAACAGTATATTTCTTCAAAACCTAACGAAACTTAACAATTCACAAAATTAACGGAATGCATAGCTGATATAAAAAATTTAATGACTAGTAATTTCCTACATCTAAATTCAGAAAAAACAGAGATTCTAATTATTGGACAAAAAACTTCCACACGTAATAACCTAGAATACTGTCTAACACTTGATGGCTGCTCTATTAAGTCTTCGTCGTCGGTTAGGAACCTGGGTGTGCTCTTTGATACCAATCTTTCATTTGATACGCAGCAGCTCGAGTTCTTGACAGAACAGGGCTAATATGGTCATACTCCTGGTTCTGGTAACACTGCATTGGCTGCCTATTAAACATTGTATACATTTTTAAATATTGCTGATTACTTACAAAGCACTAAATGGTTTAGCTCCGCAGTACTTGAGCGAGCTCTTAACGCATTATAGTCCTTCACGTCTATCGATCTCAAAATTCCGGCCAATTAATAATACCTAGAATATCAAAATCGACTACTGGTGGTAGATCCTTTTCCTATTTAGCACCAAAACTTTGGAACAGTCTTCCTACCATTGTCCGGGAGGCAGACACACTCTGTCAGTTCAAATCTAGACTAAAGACACATCTCTTTGACCTAGCATTCACATAATACATTATAGACTTCTATAACTTAATGTTAGGCTGCATAGATTACGTCAACCGGAACTGGGAACACTTCCCTTAAATCCTGATGTACTCGTTACATCATAAGAAGAATGGCATCTACGCTAATTTTAGTGTCTTCGTTTATCCCAAAGTTTTCCCACAGCCTGCCGGATCCAGGCCGTATCCAGATCTGACGAAGGACCTTCGTCTGGACCCGATGTCAACACAGTGCTGAAGTGCCAACTAGCCTATCCCTATGGAGGATCCCTTTACCACTCTACAGATAAAGCATTGTAGAAAATTTGCGTATCTACCCCGTAGTGATAAAATAAAATAAACATGCGCACATATTCAAACGCACATAACTATATAATTAATTCTTGATGCACACGTGAGCGCCATCAGCGTTTCTCACAAGTTTGCGTTTAAAGTCTGTTTAGAGAGAACGGTGTCGTCTTAGCGGCCCCTAATTTAATAACAAATTATCCTTTCGACGGAAGTGAATCAATCAAAACTAACTTTAGCTGGAAAATAACATTATTCAAGAACCGCTATAAAGCCAAAACAATCTGTTACCTTAAATTATAAGTTTATCTCTGTAAAGCTGCTTTGAAACAATCTACATTGTTAAAAGTGCTATATCAATGAAGATTACTTGACTTTAGGCCGTGTGTTCCACCAAAGCAAACTCGTTCTGAGACCATGCTTATGATTTATGGGGATTTAAAAAAAAAAAACACTTGGATTTTTATCATTATAGGGTGGTTGTGTACACACGCTGCCAACACACATTTAAGTTCAAACACCATGTAAAAGTGAATTTTGCATAATAGGTGCCCTTTAAATCCTGATGTACTCGTTACATCATAAGAAGAATGGCATCTACGCTAATTTTAATGTCTGTTTATCCAGAAGTTTTCCCGCAGCCTGCCGTATCCAGGCCGTATCCAGATCTGACGAAGGACCTTTGCCTGGATCCGATGACAACGCAGTGCTGAAGTGCCAACTACCCTCTCCCTATGGAGGATCCCTTTACCACTCTATAGATAAAGTGTTGTGGGGAAATTCAGCGTACCAACCCCGAAGTGATAAAATAAAATTCTGTATCAAAATTTAAGACAAGTAGGGCTGGTCCGAATACCATTTTTTGAGCTTCGAAGCTTCGGTAGTAATGAACAATGAATTAGAGATGGCGAAAACTAAAACATTTCTTGACCAACCACCGAGCCTCATTAGCCGGTTGAAACCGGTTAACCGATTAGTTTAAAATATGCTACGCTATTTGAAATAACAGCCATTTCGAGACAACAGGAGTCCCGCAAACACGGCGCCGAGGAGCTTTTACGTATGTAATCGGAGGACAAATGGCTCCTTAGTTTCGAAATGGTTTGGGTACAAGGTGATCGCGTTGAAAAAGGCATTTGTCTAGCGTTAGAAGCTCATTTGAAACATTGTCACGGTTCATTTAAGAAAATGACAGCTCCGAAGAGGCTTGCGGGTGTAGCGTTTTCAGGTGATACATCATAGATGATGTGCTACTGTATTTAAGCACTGTACATAGGCGTCGATTTCGGGGGGGACGGTGGGGACGCGTACCCACCAGATTTCGTCATGAGTCATTTTGTACCCACCACTTTTTAGGGTTGCTAGTAGGGCTGTAACGATACACCAAAGCCACGATTCGATTCGTATCACAATGTTTGACCCACGATTCAGTTCGTGTCACGATTTTCGACCCACGATTCAGTTCGTATCACGATTTTTTGGGGGATAAAAAAAAAAAAAAAAAAATCGGTGCTGATGCAGTGGTGACCCGTTCATGTAACATAAGGGTGGCGCTGCCAATAAATCACATAAAAGCTGTCACAAAGAACTGGCAAAAGTAATCTGAATATGTCAAATATAGCAAGGAGACATTTATTAGCCTAATAAACAAGTGTTTTCGGTCTCGCTGCAAAGATGAAGTTGACGATGCTAGTGAACGCGCCGGAGAGAAATGCACATTTCATACTGATTACATAATTTTCTTTCGTTTTGAATGGTTCTGTTTAAAAGTATGATTTAAAGCGTTCTGTAGATAATATATATATTTCTCAGGTCTGTAAGGCATAGGCTGTGCTGAGTTTCGGTTCATTTATGAGACGAGCTCCACTTCATGCGCCGACGCCTCCGTGTCGTCGTGATATCTATTATCTGCTTTACTTATTATTTATTAAATCCAGCCAATTGGTTGATGAAACATTGATTAAAATTAAGATACAATTAATACAAAACGAAATTCACTTTAAAGAAAGGCTTTGTGCTTTCTGATTGAGGTCTGTGAATGTTTTAAAGCAGACGTTTGACGATTTCAGAGCAGTCACGTCCGTAACCGAGAACTGTCACGTCCGTAACATCGTTTTTTCCTCATAAATGCGAACACGAAAAATAAAATAAAATGAATATTTTATGTTCTGTGGAGCTCGTTTTATTTTTTTCTCACGTTTATATTAATTTCTGCTTAAATACTGAGTGCATGGAGGAATATAGCCTATTCCTATTCCACATGCATAAATCTTGCCGCAAAGCACCGGCAAAAGCAGACCAATGATAACATGTCTGAAAAAATAATGAGGCATTTTTATTGTTTATTAATAAAAATATATATTTCTAAATCAGTGTCGGCTCCAAACATAAAGTGGATGCGCCTTTAGAGAGAAATGCACCTTTCATATGGATGACAGCCTAATCAGCCGGTATTTGCTTTCGATTCAAATTTTTTCGTTTAAAAGTGAACATTTCGAGCTTTATATAAAAATATTCATAATGTTTTTGAGGCTATACACTGTATTTCAGTTCATTATTGAGACGCGCTCCAGTTCACGCCATGGAGATAATTATAGCGCGCCCTGTTTGTTTTATTTTATTTAACAAAAGCACAACGTTTTCTTGTTATTGTAAGTTTACCCAAATAAAAGTAGGCTACTTGCGACAGATGCATTATTCCTTTCTGTATGACCAGAAAAGATCGAGTATTTAATGTTGTTTCCACTGTTGATAGGAAAATGCAAGTGTTCGCGCCGACGCCTGCCGCAGTGCGCGCTCCACGTCTCCGCACACACACTTTGAATATGCACCTAATATCCATTTAATAGCGAACATTTATCTAGGTTAAAGTTAGAGCGAGCTGCCATGCCAGATGGATAAGTCATTTTCATGTTTAACAAATCAAATCATGCATTTTTGCCTATACCGCGAGTAAGCGCTGCACCAGTTTGAAAAAGGTAAAAGCATAACGAGCGTAGCGAGGGGCCCCACTGATGTTGCTGCGTCTTTATATTAATATTTCTGATTGTTTAAATGATCAACCCTCTGGGGCCCCCTTAAAATGCGGGGCCCTAGCCAATTGTCTGCCCTATTGCGGCGCCTCTGCCAGACGGAATGCCATAGACTACTCTAGGTTTTTGTGAAACGCCGCCACTGCATAGTAGCTTGCAGAGCTTACATTAGTAAGCTACATGACGTCGTCTTTCAAAACATGACCTGCGCTAAAGAGAAAAAAAAATGAATGCGTCATTGTACCCAGCACTTCTGAAAATGCACTTCCGAATGCGTCTCTGTCCCCAGCACATTTCAAACCAAACTGACGCCCATGGCACTGTATCACACAAGTTGCAACTTGCATCCGTGTCATTCTTTTTGGTGAAATGGTCCCACACACTACTTTTCTTTGCACGCTTCATCCTGTCGTCTGCCCTGGCTCTAACCTGGAGTGTTTTAGCCTGTAGCCTTTACTTTTCGCAAACCTTGTGATCTACATTGTTTGCGAACCCAAATCGCAAACCCAAACACTGTGACCTTGCGCCAAATGTTTTTATTGGAAAACAGGCGAGTTATGAAAAATTGAGTGTGAGGGATTTGTTCACTTCACACAAAAAGATCTTGGAATGAGATGGCTAACTATAGTAGCCTATAATAGCTGTCTATAATAGCCAAATTTAGAGATCACTTTTTTTTTTTTTACCGACTACCGATAACTTTGATCGGTTAACGTTGATACAGTCAACCATCGGTCAAACGGTCATCGGTTAACATCCCTACATCGAATATTCGAAGCTTCGGAGAGAGGGGGCTGAACATATTCTTATCTCTAATAAAGGCAGGAATCTCATCTGTCTGTCCGTTTAAATTTTGATTATTTCGAGAACCGTTCATCCAAACGACTTCACAAGGGAGTGCAGTGTCGTATGGTGTGTTATGGAAATTTTACATTTAGATGTGTTTCTTTTGCTTTTGTATGGGTACAACTTGTATTAACGTTGAACTTTCATTTACTCATAAGCATTTAAAGGAATATAATCATATAAGCTAAAGCACAATAATAAAATATGTAACCAGACATGCATAAGTTGGAATAGGCTTGCAGGAACAATATGTTCTAAGAAGAACTAAGTAGCAAGTGACTTTTTGTTCTCCAAGTGTGAAAAATATGTGCGCAGCTTTGATCGAACTAAAGATAGACGAGATGTGTGAAAAAGAGCAGCAGCAAAGAACAGGAAACTTTTGCAGACATGACGTTGCTCAGACCAGTTAGAATTTGGGTTGGACATGAGATAATGAGCTAAGACATCTCCATTTAAGGTAACAAAGGATTTTTACACAGGGTGTGTTAGGGTATATAACATTGGCGAAAGGGACTAGCCTTCGCCTTCTCATGTCAGATGCTCTCTGCGTGAGAATGCCATGGGCCTTCTCATACTTAGACACTGTCTGTATGTTGAACGTCTTATTTCATGCATGAAATAAAATACTTTGTTTAATCTCTTGAGAATCGACTTTGTCTCCTTCATCCAGGTCTTAATATTGAGTAATTTTCCACAACAAATGGCGACGAGGATGCGATTGCAAAACCGATGATCGTCGTGAGGGGAACAGTTGACTGGCCATCCCGAGAGAACACTCTACGGCTCGATATCCTCAAGCTTGAGGAAAGAGAATTGTTCAACTCCTCACGACGACCTAGGTGGACGCAATTAAAGAACTCACAGACAGTGAGACTCACAAGACGGTGAGAGAAAATTTAAATTATTCACATGGTGGATAAGAGAATTATTTGCGTATTGAATATTTTTTCTAAAAGGGTCAGAGTTTTGGAATAAGCGTTTCCAAACAGGGTTTGAGAATAAGCCTAAAAGTAAGTTCTCAAATGCCATGTGTTAATTCTTCTCTAAAAGGGCCAGAGTTTTGAGAATAGGTCTGATAGAAAATTTCTCAAACACCAGACAAGGTGCTCGTTCGAAATAAGCTGATAGTAAGGTTCGGACATTAGAGGAGGCACTTGTTTGGGAAAGACCTGCATCGACGGAGGCAGGCAATTTTGAAAGTCCTAGATTGACGAATTTAGGCAGGTCGTGGTGGCCACGCTGAGAGGAGAATTAACACAGTAAATATAGTGCGTGGTGACCACGCGGGGGAAGATATTTAAATACGCAAATATAAATACTGTTGATTAAGAAGAAGGAAAGAGGAAAATTTATAGGTAAATATAAAGTAATAAAATAATTAATAAAAATACGCAAATATGGATTAATAAAATTAATTAATATAGGGAAATTGAACAAACAAAATTGTCTAAGTAAAAATGGGTAACGGAAATTCAAAAAAGAAGGATGGAGAACAGGTTGATTTCTCGAAGGGTTCATACAAAATAATGGACAAAATAATGGACAAAGCAATAGGAATTTGGTATCATGAATATGTGCCGTATTTAAAAGAGCAATATGGGTTCAATGGGGGTTTCAGGCATGAAAACAGGTCAGGGGTAAAAAAGGTGAGAAGGATGCGGCATATATCCCCCCCCCCCCCCTCTGGGTCCTCTGCCACTCTAGGGGGGTTCGGGGGCATGGTCCCCCGTAAGAAAATTTTGTGCTTTTTAATGAGAAATTCATCAATCTGGTGCAAATTAAACAAAGAAAATTTCAAAACTCTTTTAGTTACAGTGTCTGTCTACATTACTACTACAATAATAGTTATAATATTAATCCCATGATAGTAATAGCCATATAGCCTATTGTAAAACAAATGCACTGAAAAATAAAGGAAACTTTCATAATTAGTTTTGTACTAATTTCTATACTTGAAAGAGTATATTTCTATACTTCACATTAAAGATGTGATTGGGCTAGCCCAGTGTCAATCAAGAAAAGAACCAATGGGCCGCTGATCTACGTATTTCATCGGGTCTCAGAGAAAAAAAACTATTTACTACTACTATTTATCCCAAAAATGCCCCAAACCAGTCGTCTGTATGATAATCTGAAACAAGCACTGGTGAGCCGTTGTCCTGCTTCACTTCACAGATGCTGAGTGAAAGGAGAATTATAGAATGAAAGGATATTCATTTATATGACACTTTATTAATCAGGAGAACAGCTTGTTCAGCGCGTCATACGTCGTCCTTTCAGTTTCGGTTTTCAATCGATCAAGTTTTTTCACGTTCTCTCGATAAACCACCCCTTTCAATCCGATCGAAATAATTTGTAATAGAGCTGACACTTTGAGTTTTTAACGGGTTATGTTAAAGCCCTACTTGTTATGTTTTTATAAAATATCTATAGTGAATGCATTATCATATCACCGTATTATTTACCGCCATGCAACTGCGAGCCACAAATTAAAGCTTGGCGAGCCGCATGAGGCTCGCGAGCCGCGCAATGAATACTTGTTCCTGCTCGCTCAGCGCTCACGGCGCCCGCGCCCACTCGCGATATTATCTCGCCCACTTCTATGTCAAAATAAAAAATAATGACATTGGCAACATCGCTGTCTGTATCTGACAGGACAGTTAACATTGTAAGCTAACTTACCTCAGGCTTGCTTTCCGACGTGCGGTTCTTTGTTCGGCAGTGTGTCCAGTTCTCAGACTCGCGGTGTAAAAGACTTTGAAAACATTTCTGCCCTAACGTTACTCTGACTCGTATTGGCTGTCATGTTTCGGCATTCGGAATGATGATTGTTTTTTAAAGCTTATAGTTTTGTAAAGTTTATGGTAACTTTATAGGGGATAAATGCTGGCCTCGACCTCGAACACCCCCCCCCCCCCCCCCTCCCTAAAATATTTTCTCATCGGATCTGCACAAATCACGTAGGTGACCCTTTTAGGTTTTAAAACGGCGAATTTCGCCGAAAGGTGAGGAGTTTTCATGCCTGGGGTTTAAGCGTGTCACATTTGACAAAAACAAAAGCAAAATTGGTCTACTCACGTTGTCAAGAGCAAAGACAAGACACATAGAGAAACGCATTATGCAATCTTAAAAATGACGTATCTTTGAAAAATGACGTCTGACATTGTTTCTTCTTCTCCCTATTATGGCATTGTTTTTTTTGTTTGTTTTTGTTTTGTGAGAATAAAATAGGAGGACAGGATGTATCCGGCTCATCTTCCACCTCCTCGCAATCCTAACCAGATTCCAGCAGCCGCAGAAGGACGGGGTCACGCAGTTCCTAACGCACCACACAAAGAACCATGCCACCGCTCTGCAGCCCTCCAGAAAATGAAAGTAAAGACTTTGTTCTTGGATGGATTGGACAGTGACATTTCAAAAGCAATTCAAGAGAGCTGTGTCGGATGGCAACTGGCCTCGACAGCAGAAATGAGACGACACGCAAGACATCATGAAAGTGCAGCGAAAAATCAACGCAGCCAAGCAAGACAAAGACCTCATGTTGGCCCTGGTGACAATGCAAGGTGTGTATATGGGCAACAACAACTCCAACCATCACCAAATGAACCAGAGAGGCAATGGCAGAGGAAGAGGCAGAGGACGTGGTCGTGGAAAAGGACCAAACTGTCAACAACAACGCCAAGAGCCCTATGATCCAGACAAATGTTTCAAATGTGGACTTAAAGGACATTGGTATAATGATTGCCCACACGGCAAAGGCAGGAATCAGGCGGATTGAAAGGAGGAGGAGGGGGTGAGCGACGGGGTTCCTGTCTCTCCAACTGATGAGTATAATTTACCTTTATTTTCTGATTTCTGCTCTATGCAATGAAGACTTGCTTGCTAGGGTTTTCTATAAGACTCATATTTCTTTACCCTTGATAGAAATGACGGTTAATGACGTATCTTTACTATTTCTGCTTGACACGGGAGCTTCCAATTTTGTAATTAAAGCCACAGAGTTTGAAAAACCAATTCCACTCTCTAGTAAGACGACTTCTTCCAGAGGTGCAACTGGTCATGTGGTCATAGAACAATATTCGAAAACCCTTGAGTGTTCAATTGAAGGGGAAAAATAAAATAAAAAATTAAGCATTGTTTTTTAATTACTAAGTTATGCCCAGTGAATTTAATGCGAAGGGATTTACTTTGTAAGTAGGGTGTTTTTGTTTACTGTGGTGATCGGGGCTTATCAGCTGACATGAGAATGACGCATGAAACTGAAAGCACAGAGGATTTTTCTCTGTTTGTATATGAATGGCAAATTTCTGACACATGTCTGACCACAAAGCGGCTCATGACAGAGTGTTGCCATCTTCTGAATCTATGAGAGACTCAGATTTACATTGCACTTCTCATGTAAGCACTGATCATGATGATGAATATGCGCAGCAATGATTTAATGTTGACATAGAAATTGGGACGACTGACTATGTGTATTGGACTGACCAATGGTGTGTTTTGAATGTGAAATTGACTGACAAACAGACAGTGTTTTATGACATGGAAAATGCACAAGCCTCATATCGCTGGCCAAACCAGTGAAGGCTGAATGGCGTGACGCGGGTCCCTTCATGGCCAGGTGCCATGAACTGACCGACTGGGTCATAATAGATCAAAAAAAAAAAAAAGATCTGCCAAAATGAAGGTACCAAAAACAGCCATGGCATGAAAACACAGAGGTTTGAGAGCAGTCACAGTGTTGGATGAGGAAGTGAAACTGAACAGACTGAGTTTAACACAACTCCCTGTCATAACAGACGGGTTGGAGAGAGTTTCCAAAATGTTTATGGGCTACTGATAAAAAATGATGTCTGATTGCAGATTGTGAGCCGATTCAAATAAAGACCAAATCCGACTATAGACCAAAAATAAAATGCAGTATCCACTAAAAAGGAAGTGGCAGTTTGTAAGTGCCAGGCTCATACTTCGGGTAGTGATGACGTTTCTAAGGAAAACAGGGTGTCAGAGTTTAGCAGCGAAGGCTGTAGCTCGACTTCCTGTTCAGATAACCATAGCAATACAGCTGAATGAGGAACTAGGTGACAGAAGCGATGCAACAACAACACGCTTCTGCCTATGATAAAGAGAAATGGAAGAAGGCAGGCCGTGAATATAAAAATGGACAATGGGGCCCCAGAAACAAATGGAGATGTTTACTATTATGCAAAATAACTGATTTACCAAAGTTTTTTTCCACAGTGGCAGCAGATTTTTGCAGCAGATGTTTTGATTTGTGGTATTAACAATGTGGGGAGGGGTCAGGCAATGAGACAGAGGGGCATCCCAGGCCGCAGAGACCATTCTCAAATGTAATGCTCGATTATATTGAATTATCAAAATCTGACAAAAAGAGATACTGCATAGTGGCAGTCGACATGTTTTCAGAATGGGTAGAAGCCATGCCAACAACAAAGGCAGATTAAAAAAGGAATGGCAAAACTATTCCTACAAGAAATTATCCCACCATGGGAATTTCAAATCCTGAAAAATTATTAAGTGACAATGGTTCACATTTTGTAAACAGTGCAATTTCAGCAGTTGAAGCATTCCTGGGTACATCCGGAAGCGGGAGGAGCTAACTTACATGAGAATGAGAAAGAGGGGACGCGCACAGCTCTCACCATTTGAGATTCTGTTTGCTCGCCCACCTCAGATGGACTGGGAGGCACGAAATCCTCGAACATTGCCTGACACCACTATTTGTGAGCATGACATGTTGCAATATTGTGTTGAGCTGGATAAGGTGTTCTGTGATATCTCAAAACAGGTCCAGGCAGCAGTTCCAGAGCCAGCTGAGACGGCCCTGCACAGCTTCCGAGGAGAGTTCGTGTTGATAAAGGATCTGAGACGAAAGCATTGGAAGGCGAAAAGGTGACAGGGACCATTCCAGGTATTGCTGACAACTCAAAATGCGGTGAAAGTCGAGAAGCATCAGCTCATGCGGCTAGCTGCAACGGAAGAAGAATCCCACTCAAAGCTAACGAGTGCCAAACAGAGATCAGACTAACCAGAGACGTGTCATCCCGTAGGTTACCAATTTGAAAACCACCGTCACTGGAGAGCAGACGAATCAATAGTAAGAGACGATTGTGCAATTTCAGGAGTGGTCAGAACTGTATCAAGGACTTTGTGGAACTTTAACGGCGTGGGCATTGAAATAACCTGTCTGATCATATCAACTAGACATGCCCTGAGACCAAAAATACATCGAGAAACGGGACTGATATCGTCCAAACAAGAACATTTTCTCGCCTGACAAGGTTGTAATGTGTGGCAATAGGTCACTAAATCTTATCCTCTTAATTAGTGTGGCTGTAAGCCTAGCACGAGATGATAGCATATAGAGGTGAAAATGACAAAGGGAAAATGGGGTAAGACCATGTATTTTTGTAAGGATCCATGTCAAGGGCAATATGTGTACGGAGGTAATCAGGATGCTATCAGAGAGGGTCTATTGACCAAGGCGGGGTATGTCTCACTTCAGGGTGATTAAATTAGAATATTAGAGTGATGCCAGAGTTTTTGGAATTAGAAGAAATCACTGAAAATTTAGGAGAATTAATAGGGTTAATTCCATGTACTATGTAGAAATTACTGAATGTGAAAATTCTATAGAAATCAAATTATCTCCAAAGAAAGTCAAAAGTCAGAACCCATCAGAACACAGCACTAGAGACTTTGACAATGTATGGGCAGTGAAACCACAATTAGGCGACGTATGTTTATGTAAATTAGGGACCCAACAAGGGGCAATAATGGCTGGTACAGCACACTGTAAAACCACGATAATCATGAATAATAACAAATGTATAACATCTAATGGTACAAATATCACATGTCCAGGTGACGACGATGACCTCGGAGAGACAACAGCTTGAACAGTATGGGCACACCCTTCCTAAGAAATGGATGGGGTGCTATTATCCAGGACTTTTAGATGTAGGAACGGAGGTTTATTTGAAAATATGCAAAATGTTAGTAACCTCTTGTTGTTTTAATTTGACTGACGTCTTTCAAAAAGTATCAGACATAATAGAACACATGAAAATGGCCGTAGCTACTCCAGATGAAATGTCATCTTCACTAGATAATTGGTTCTTGGGCCTGCAGGGGTGGACGAAATTGTTAATAAGTACGATTATGCCAATCGGATGTTTGATTTTCATTTTGATTTTTCTTTTAATGATTCCATGTTTAATGAATTGTATTTCTAGAATCACTGCTAAGGCAGTGACTGCCACAATGGTGAGAATGAGTCCAGGGGAATACACAACAGTGATAAGTAGAGCACCAGAGGTGAAGTTAAGGTGTTAGTGGCTGATGATGATGAGGATTATGAGAGCAAGAGCGAACATGAGTTTGACTAGGAAATTAAGTAACCATGGAAAAATTTACCTGTTGTGAATTACTATGATTATGGAAGAGTAAATGTAAAATTGTGTGTATGTTCTTTGAATGAACATATGGGGGATTGTTATGGAAATTTTACATTTAGATGTGTTTCTTTTGCTTTTGTATGGGTACAACTTGTATTAACGTTGAACTTTCATTTACTCATAAGCATTTAAAGGAATATAATCATATAAGCTAAAGCACAATAATAAAATATGTAACCAGACATGCATAAGTTGGAATAGGCTTGCAGGAACAATATGTTCTAAGAAGAACTAAGTAGCAAGTGACTTTTTGTTCTCCAAGTGTGAAAAATATGTGCGCAGCTTTGATCGAACTAAAGATAGACGAGATGTGTGAAAAAGAGCAGCAGCAAAGAACAGGAAACTTTTGCAGACATGACGTTGCTCAGACCAGTTAGAATTTGGGTTGGACATGAGATAATGAGCTAAGACATCTCCATTTAAGGTAACAAAGGATTTTTACACAGGGTGTGTTAGGGTATATAACATTGGCGAAAGGGACTAGCCTTCGCCTTCTCATGTCAGATGCTCTCTGCGTGAGAATGCCATGGGCCTTCTCATACTTAGACACTGTCTGTATGTTGAACGTCTTATTTCATGCATGAAATAAAATACTTTGTTTAATCTCTTGAGAATCGACTTTGTCTCCTTCATCCAGGTCTTAATATTGAGTAATTTTCCACAACAGGTGCAATATAGATAGACAGGCGAGACGCAACGCGACACGTTCAGAATTAATAAACTTTTAATAAACTACAGAACAGCGCGAGCGGGAAGCGGTGGCCTCACGCGAGCAGAGCTTATATGCTCCGAGATGCTTCAGCAATACTTTTAATAAGGTAGTCTTATAATATTTTTATCACTGACAAAGAAGGGTAGATTTAAATAAATAAAAACTAAATTTAAATAAAGAAAAACTAAATTTAAATAAAGAAAAACGAAAAATAAATGAACGACCTGTAATAGCCTAAATAAAGAACACGGTAGCAATAACAATAACAATTTCAATAACATTTCAATTAACAAACAGTTTAAATAAAATATAATAAGTTCCCTTATATAGAATTAAAAAAACTGTAAACAGAACAAAGTAATTTAAAATTATTAATGCGATTGCGAAAAAAAATTTAGGCTGGCTAGCGTAATTAGCGCAGCTCACATTTCAATAAACAGAAAAGGTCAAACTTTCAAATAAATCACAATCAGGACAGGTTGCAGTCTACCTACACTCTCTTCATGTTGTGTGCGAGGAAGATGAGTTTGTCCACATTTTCAGTAAAAGGGAACTTCGGGTCTTATTAAAGGAGAACTCCGGTCAATTTTAACATTGAGCAAATTTTTTTGTAAATTTGGAGTGCTGTCAATACAGAGAACAACGACAAAAATCAGCGTTGCCTACACCGTGTTATCCTCTTTTTAAAATTTGCACCCTATTGACTTCAATGGGGCAAGTTGTTTTAAACCTGCTTTTAGCCTCTTAAAGGGGTCATGACATGTTTTTTTTTATTTTATTATTATGTTCCCTTAGGTGCAATTATAGTATTACTATAGTTTTTTTTACCAAAAACTTTTAAAATGTAGTGATTTATGACCTTTTCCCACCCTGTTTCTCATCCTCTGATTCACACAGTCTGTTTTGGGGGTGTTTCCCCTTTAAGAGTTCAGTGTTAACGCCCACTGTTATGATTGGCTAACGTCAGTGCCTATGCATCAATTATTAACGCCCCCAGCCAGAACGTTTGCGGATTCTGCGTATCGTTAACTGTTTAATAGCGGGTGATGCATGAGAAGCGATGGCTCTGGCAATGATAAAACCTTATTATGTTTGAGCCAGAATCAGAGGAAAATGAACCATCACCACAACAACGAAGACTGGATCAGCCCGTGTCCACATGGAAAGTGAAACTATTTTGAATTAATAAAAAAAAATTAACCCGAGACACTTGAAAACGGATTATTGTTGCATAATTATCCAATAGCTTCATTTGCTAACAGTTTAACATTATTTAACTAATTCCAATGAAATGATAGGGTGTACCACGGACAAAAATGCATGCACAGACAGGCCATCTTAGAAGATGCAGCATTGATAAAGGCAACATTTTTAATTTTCTATCACATGTAGGCCTACTAGAAAGGCGACATATTTGCAAGATTCTCTTATACAAATATGTTTATATTAGCCATGGTAAAAAGTAAGTTTGCGTCGTCGTTATTGAGCCCATAGTCGGCACGGACTTATCTTTGAGCAACCGTTTTCTGGCAAAGCCAAGCATCATATTGGGATTTTTTCCTCAAAACAGTCATCCTTAAATGTATAGAACACTGCCGTGACTGGGACGTCCGCAAAAAATAAAGTGCATCCATTTTTCCCTGACGACTGGATCTTTCAGCGTATTTAAAAAGTAGTTTAAAGTTTTAAATACATTACTTACAGTTTGCGTCGTCGTTGTTGAGCCCAGAATAGACGGCACGGACTTATCTTTGAGCAACAGTTTTCTGGCAAAGCTCAAAACAGTCATCCTTCAGAACAAACGCTTAAACTAACACTGCCGTGACTGAGACGTCCGCAAAAAATAAAGTGCATCCATTTTCCCCTGACGACTGGATCTTTCGCAGCGTATTCACAGATGTTGTTTGTCCACAGCCAGGAACAGCACATCTGCGTGGCATCGTAATTTCCCTGTACACAGACCCACTCGCTGTCCGTCGACTGAACACTTGTGAGGCGCGCGGGCGCGACAACGATATACGAAGTGAGCGTAGTTGTCTTGCGCTTTAAGCGTAACTGTCTTCTGCTGGAGGCGGTCTATATGCAAACGCTGGTACGTCACTTCGTACCGTGACGTCACTTCTTACCATGGATCCAGAACGAGCTGTATTTAGAGCTTGATTAAATAAATGATTCGTTTATAATGGGGTGGACGTCTTAAGCTATGAAACTTGCAGGACGTTTTAATGGTACAAAGACCTCTTATATACCAAAAGATCAAGGCAAATTTGGTTTCTCATGTCATGACCCCTTTAACATCCTTAATGTTTCATTACAAGTGCCCAGCCATGTTAGATGATAACTTCACAGTGAACACGAGTGAATCTGACTGCAGTAGATGTGAAAGATATGAATAAAAATGATGTTATTTCAGCCAGCGCACATACCTGTATTTAGTTCCTGTTTTCGGTCGAAGTCCAAAGTAGTCGATTGTCGAGTTCACGCGCGTGATCATAGGTAACTAAACTAAACCTATGCGCGTGAACTCGACAATCGACTACTTTGGACTTCGACTGAAAACAGAAAATGTTCAGTCCCCGTCTGGGACCTTTCTACGTTACTGGATGCCATGAAGGGTGCCCCGTTTGAGCCTGTGCACTCAGTTGACATGAAGCACCTGTCTTTCAAGACAGCGTTCCTTCTGGCTCTCGCTTCAGTGAAGCGCGTGGGGGATTTACAAGCGTGTATGGAGTTCGGGCCTAATGACTCTAAAGTCCCTCAAAACACCGTTCAGGGCTCAGGTTATCTCCCTGTCGGCTCCGCCGACCTCTGAAGGAAGGGATGACGTTAGCTTTCTTTGCCCAGTTAGGGCGTTAAGAGCTTACGTGTCCCGCTCCGCTGTTTTTAGACAGACGGAGCAGCTCTTTGTTTCGTTCAGCGGACGTTCCAAAGGACGAGCTGCGTCGAAACAGAGCCTGTCCAGATGGGTAGTGGATGCCATTGCGCTAGCCTACGCAAAAAAGGACTGCAATGTCCGTTGGGCATCAGAGCACATTCTATGAGGGGCATGGCCTCCTCATGGGCTTGGACTAGTGGAATCTCGTTGCAAGATATCTGTATGGCGGCAGGCTGGGCCTCCCAGTCTACATTTATAAGGTTTTATAACCTAGAGCAGGGTTCCTCAATAGGCGGCCCGCGGGCCAAATCCGGCCCGTGGGAGGAAAATGTTTGGCCCTCGCTTATTTTAAGATTGTCATGGTAACATCAGCGTAAGCACGTCACTGGCATTACAATTCAAACGCGCAGTATCTGACAGCATTCGCGCACAACGAAAATATGCCAAGTGTTAAGAAAAGAAAAGTGGACACAGAAAATAGACAATTCAAATCTGAATGGACTGAACAATTTTGTTTTATGTTGCCTGACCACCACAACGCAAAGCCAACGCGTTTGTTATGCACGCAGATCGTGCTGCCTGTAAGGCTGATAATATCAAACGCCATTTCATCAGAGCTATTGCTTCAGCCTAGTGTTGCTTTCGTCAACAAAAATTATGCCGAAATATCTTCGTCAACGAACCTTTATCGCCTGACGAAAATGAGACGACACGAGACGCAACGTATGCAAGTTTAATAGTAAGTTAGGCTAAAGCGCGTATCACACGCGCGGGTTATTTTTAGTTTCACTTTCTCTAGCAGCGCAATATCAAACATAGCCTAAATGTCTCGCCCCTGTGGAGGATAAAATTCGCTCTTAAGACCATTTTACATCAAGTAGAAAACATGAAGATATCAGAAAAGAGATCGATGGTCTCTTTCCTGCTCGTGTCCCACATCCCTCTCAAAGCTCTCACATAGTGGTAGGCTATATCACGCGTCTTTGTGTGGTAATATAAAACAAGTTTTTTTTTTGTTTTTTTTAACAACCCCCCCAGGTGGTAAAAAAAAGACTGCCACCGCCACAGCCCTAAATATAATAAGATAACCTTGTTTGAAATACTATATTGACTGGGTTGCATTACTTAAAAGAGACTAAAATACAATTTTCAATTACTAAAACTAGACTAAATGTCATCAGTTTTCGTCGACTAAAACTTGACTAGACTAAAAAAAAAAAGAGTATGAACGGGTCTAAAACTAACAAAAACTAAAATGACAGCTTGACACAAAGACTAGACTAAAACTAAAATTTTGGCAGGCGGTGTTTTGTGGTCGGTGGCCCTTGGCTTTATATTGTCGACAGAATTTGGCCCTTGGTAAAAACTAATTGAGGAACCCTGACCTAGAGGTTCCCACCCTACAGGCCGGACTGCTCTCGTTTATTACGGCCCAGATTGCCAATATGTTTTAAACATCACTCACTGACTGTTATGTCCTATGAGTGTAATGACCCACCATATATATTATACACATTATATATATGTTGAATATGCCCTTCGGGGCACTAATTATAAAGGATTGATGCTATTCTAGCCTCTCTTTCCTGAAACTCTGTGTGAGTTTTTCTGATGATTATGCACTTGTGTGCCCCGGGCGCGCGCGCCTTTGGGTGTCTGTTGTCAGGATCTCAGCATGCACGGCGTTTTACACTGGGTTCCTTCAGCGTCTTCGACGCAGTACGAGAGAACTCTCGTAAGAGAACGTTCTCGGTTACTAACGTAACCTCGGTTCTCTCTAGAAGAGGAACGAGTAGTGCGTCTCTGTGCCATGCCTGCATCCAGCTCTGGTTCGCTTCGGCAATGAAAATCAGAGGTATGCAGCAGTGTTCGCTTATTTATAAGCCTAGGCCACGCCTATTCTGGCGGGACGTGGGGTAGAGGGTGGGAGGCGTCCTCATTGGGTCAAGCGTCATGGAGGCCTCGCATAGGCTTTTGCCGCAGAGCAGCCAATGGGCGTGCAAGCTGTTCCACCTAAGGCTGTATGCTGCTGCTGCAAAGCGTTTTACATTATTACAAAAATTTTTAGGCTTCAATATCTCGAGAAAGAATCTTTCCCGCAGCGTCTTCGACGCAGTACTCGTTCCTCTTCTAGAGAGAACCGAGGTTACTTTAGTAACCGAGAACATTTTAAACTACTCTATATTGTCAGAACATCATGACTAACACTTGCCAAACAGGTGAACAATCACAAATCTGAGTTGGAACATTCAAACATTTGAAATTTTTCCTTAACAAAATAAATATCTTAATAGAAAAAAAATAGGACTATTTCTTAGTTTCTGTGCTAATTTTTATTTGGTAAAATGTAATATTCTGACTGTTTGAGTTTTATTAAAATTAACTATTGATCATCCAGCATCATGCATTTAGATCATGATAACCACAGATAAAACCGGGCATCGCCTACAGCACCTCACTATCATGGCAACATGTTACTTTATGGTTTCTATGGTATTTGTATGAAAACCAGTAGCCTAAATACATTATTATTAATGTAGACAGTGTATTAAAGGACTAATGGAATATAATTACATTATTTAATATAGTACAATTCAATATGTACATTTCATGGTGCATTTAATATTACTAGGCTAACGTTACAGTAAATCAGTGGTAAATGATGGGAATTTGTAGACGGTAAATTCTTATGACTGTAATGCTGCGCACAGTGTTTCTCCTGTTCGTCAGCGCCGTTTCATCTGCCTTTAAACTGGTTTAAATCACTGAGACGTGTGTTCTTAGCTGAATTCAAGCGCTTCTCACTGGATCTCGTGACCGAGACGGATCAGACAGAGTAAACGCGTCTGCTCTAGTGAGCTCGCGCTGCGCTGCCGTTTGGACTTTGAGCCGAGCGGATAAACGGTCCGTGTGGCGCGATTCAAATGAGTTTCGTTCCGCTTTTGGCGCATAAATATTATCGAACATTTATCGAACTCTTGATATCGTTTTATCGAGAAAAATTATATCGCGATAATTATCGTTATCGTTTTATCGCCTAGCCCTAGTTGCAACATCTCATAAAGTACCTCAAACTGAGTAGTGCATCACTGAGAAACGTCCTGCTCGAGTTGTCCTTGCGATGGAGGTTGGGGTTGAATGACTAGTTCGAGGTTTGTCGCGAAGCACTCAGCATCTCGAAAACACCACGCCGATATTGATCGTCGTTTTATTTCTCCTTTCGTCCCCAAGTCTCCTTGCCAAGGTCCATGTTTTAAACGAATCAACAACGGCGTGCCGCTAGACGTTACGCAGTTGTCCCCATCTGTTGCCATGGTTACTATGGCAGTACAAGCGGAAACCAGGGATAATGCAGATATTACATCATTGACAGGGGACAAGTGATTGGAATAGGGCTGGACGATATGGCCAAAATGTATATCACGATATAATTCTTAATTTCGGTTGATACGATATACTTCCGATATCGATATGAACAATATAAAAGCCTCAGGAAAAACTGCCAAGAACACCCACAATTAATGTCTGTACCTACAAACTTCTGAAAAATGTATTTGCCAAGTCTCTGAAACCTCCTCCTATAAAACTATATCATATTTTAGAAATAAAAATGGTACTAATTAAATATTGTTAATATTTTATTTCTATTTAGCCTTCATACAAGAAATGTGAAATCACTGTCAAATAAACATACGTTAATAAGTTAACGTATTAATATCTTTAACTTTAAGCTATAGGCTAACATAGGTTGATTATATTATTCTTATAGATTGAAAAAAGTGCTTCAGCCAGGATAAAGAATATGAAAAGTGCTCAGAGTTGCTGCAGAAAACAAACCAAAAGCACATGTTGCTGAGGGACATTGAGTGTTGATGACACCCTGAATTCATTTTGATTGATGAATCTGAATGTAGTGTTTACATGAACGCTGAACGAGTGATCGGGTTGTTGTGCGCATTTATGTCACAAGCTTCAAATCAACCAGAATAGATATTTTGACATGCGCACACGGCACAAATATAGTTTCCAGCTGTTTGCACATAATAACTCCATTCGCCGAATCCGCCATTTTTGTCCGATAAAGCAGTCAGGAGAGTTAATTTAGTAGATTAACGTTGGAGGATTTGAACTTGAGAAGCGCAGTGTAAGAAGATTACTTCTTATGTTCATTCATGTTTATTTGATGCTATAAATTAACTAGAAGGAAGAGATGATCGGTTCACGAGCAGCTTTAACTGAGGCGACAGCGATCTGTCCGACACATTAAAGAGCCACAAAACGGTATTTATTGTTTACATTTCATGACAAAATTGCCAAATTTGAAAGTTGAGATTTTGTTTCACATCTAAAGTAACCTGTTCTGTCCTATCTGTCGGCGCGTTGTCAGTCTCCTCTCTGCTCTGCGATGTATTTTTCACTGCGTGAGAACAGTGTGGCGTGAGAGCGCCGTGGCTTGTTGGACATAGCAACAGTAACTAAAGGGGCGGGTATTTGCGAACGGTCAATTTGGAGACAATGAACATATGAACCGTTGTGCCGTGCTGCTTATATTTATCACGCAGTAAAAATTAAAACGTAAACATAGCCCATGCCTGCAATGTATATAGAAATATCGGAAATGTGTTTAAAAATCATATCACCGTTATTGAAAAAAAAAAATATTGCGATACATATTGATATTGAATTATTGTCCAGCCCTAGATGAATTTACTAATTATTCAAAACATTTAGGATAATGTAGGTAGACAATTGAACTAAAATAACACTGTGCAAGTGGTTTTTGGATATTACAAATTGTACCTTTAAGATGTTCTGTGAATAATAACGGTTAATCAGCAACACTAAAATGGCAAGAGGATATCAATAACTATCCTTTTTAGTAAGAGTTTTAATGTGATTGGTTAATTACAAACAAAGTACCATGCCCCATTATGAAAGGGTGTGCACATTTATGTAACAAGATAATTGTAGATTTTAAATTTTTCTTCTTAAAAGTTTCTATTTGCTTTAGGCTATATGTGGAAAAATATGACAATTTTAGATGGATACATTTTTTACCTCTCAAAAAGTTGTAATTTTAACAGGTGTGTGTAGACTTTTTATACCCACACTGTAGAACATAACTTCATGACAGGAGAGAAGAGAGACAGCAGACTTATGCTGCCTTTACGTAATATCGGAATTATAGTAGATACTACTTTCTTTATAAATTTTTTAAATGGACATGAACAACCTCTGAAGTCCAAATTTGAAGGCGATAATGAGATCGCAAACACGAATTCAGAAGTGGAAGGACATTTCCGATGGCACGTGAATGCAGCATTATTACTAGAGGGCAAAAACGCAAAACCTGCCAGAAATGTTTTGCATAGGGCTGAAGCAACGGGAATACCTGGAACTTTCTCTCCCAAGATCGCCTCATACAAAGCCACAAACACATTTGCATCACACTCCGAGATCCGTTCCAGCCTCAGGTTAATGTGACATTTCAACAAAACGTTGTTTGCCACGTCCACCCAATCTATACAAAAAAAGTACATAAAACATTTCAAACATAGTATTTTATCAACACTTATTCTAAACATGGTTTTAAGCAAACATACAGCATAGTATAGTTTTTTTTTTTTTTCTTGTAATTTTTGGTCAGAGGAAGGAGTTTGCTGCATCAATACAGAGACAAAGGCCTCATCCACACTACTGCATTTTAGTTTAGAAACGGAGAATTACAAAGAATACGATCTCCGTCCACACCAGCGTTTTAGCTGCGTATTAGAATTGATCACCGTCCACATTAAAATGACTGAAAACGCGGATCACGTGACCATTCACCAACACTGAGCATGCCCGTGTAGGGCGCATGTAGGCAGTTATAGCATTGTAAAATGCAGAATTTACTTGCACAACAGCTGCTAGCAAAGACATCAACGTCAGTAACGCTTGTAATTCGTTATCCATGTTGCAGTCAATAACGTTACATAGTCCAGGCTGTTTTTGTATGTTTTATTCCCGGGGACGGGTCATGTAATGGGTGTCTGACGAATCAGGGAAGGATACGCCATGACTGATGACACCCAATCATAGAGCCGAGCGTGAGCCTCTGCGTCATCGTTTGTAAAGTCCTCCGTTTTGACCGTCTTCACTAAAACGCCCTCCGGAGATTCAAAACGGGGTCGGAGCATTTCTAAACTTCTCCGTTTTAGGTCTTCGTTTTTGCCGTTGTAGACTGGACGGGAGGTGCAAACGTAGCAAAAGGTCTCCGTTTCTAAACGAAAACGCAGTAGTGTGGATGGGGCCAAAGAAAGATCATCAATCATGAAGTTTGAAGTGCAAAAGTTAATTTCAGTAATTCAACTTAAAAGGTGAAACTAATAGGTATATTGTATAAACTCATTACATGCAAAGTGAGATATTTCAAGCCTTTAGCCGCGTTTCCACCGAAATTACCCGGAACAATTTGTACCAGGAACTTTTTTCCCAGGAACTTTTTTTGCCCCAGACCAGTTGCTTTCTGCGTTTACACCGCGGCCTAAAGTACCGGTAAGATTACAAACTGCGCGCAACTGCTCCTCCCAGTCTGCGACGGACAGTAATCAGTTTTGAGCGCCACATTTATAATAAATATGGAGGAGATTCAAACTGTGCTGCAGTTGTTTGTGATGTATTGGTTTACTAACGAGGTAATTAACAAAACGGCAGAAAAGAGACGAGCACTGATACTAAAGCGTGTTCAGAAAGCTCGTAATGCTATAAAATTAGACGATACGGACATTGACCGTGAGATGGCTGGGACGAACGCGCAGAAAATTTCCTGTTACACAAATACGCTTAATAAAGCCTGAACCTCGTCGTCGGTCCAGCTGTGTGTTTTTTTTATTAAATTCCATATTTGCAGACAGACAACTCTTACTGTATGAAGCCACGAACCACAATAGATTTTTAAAAATGCCGGTTAAAATAGAATGCTGCGTGGAGTCATCCAATCAAAATGCGGCGTGAACACAACCAATCGTTCAGCGCACAAGTCCCGCCCCCGAAAGTTCCTGAACTTTGGAAAAGTACTACCTCGCCAGCAGGAACTTTCAGAGGGGGAAATATTTACCCGGAACTTCATTTAGACCCTGGTTCCTGCGGTGTAAACACACCGAGTACCAGCGCAAAGTTCCTAGTTCCTGGGGAAAGTTCCTGCGGTGGAAACGCGGCTTTTGTTTCAAGCCTTTAAAACCCCAAATTCAAAATCTCAGAAAATTTGAATATTACATGAAATCAATTTTAAAAAAGGATTTTAAATACAGAAATGTCAGCCCTCTGAAAAGTATTATCATGCATATGAACTCCGTACTTAGTTTGGGCCCAATGGGGTAATCTAGCAGCCGGAAACCGAAGCTTCCCCGGGCGCCGCCAATTGATTAGCAGACCATCTGCTGTTAACATTCCATTGACTCCCATTCATTTTGGTGTCACTTTGACAGCGAATACCTTTACATCTGAGGTGTTTAAAGACTCCATTTGTCCATTATATATTTCTAAAGATACACGACAATGTATAAAAGGCTCCATTACCTTTTATTTTACGTTATGGCGCCATAGAAGCAGTTTTTATAAAAATAGGCTAACGATTGCATAACCACTCGCCTCTTTCGCACAGTCGAGAAATTACCGTATAGACAGTCGGAGAACCTCGCAAGCAATCGGGGGGATGTGGAGGCATATTCTTCTGCATTTTTCGGGCTCATGTCTCTCATCTTTCTCTTGGCAATGCCCATAGATTCTCTATGGGGTTCAGGTCAGACGAGTTTGCAGGCCAATCAAGCACAGTAATCCCATGGTCATTGAACCAGGTTTTCGCTCTTTTGGCAGTGTGAGCAGGTGCCAAGTCCTGCTGGAAACTGAAGTCAGCATCTCCATAAAGCTTGTCAGCTGAAGGAAGCATGAAGTGCTCTAAAATGTCCTGGTAGACGCCGGCTGCGTTGACTCTGGACTTAAAGTCTGGACAGCCGATGACATAGCTCCCAAAACCAACACAGACTGTGGAAACATCACACTGGACTTCAAGCATCTTGGATTGTGTGCCTCTCCATTCTTCCTCCAGACTCTGGGACCTTGGTTTCCAAATGAGATGCAAAATTTGCTTTCATCAGAAAAGAGGACTTTGGTCCCATGCGCTTTATTAAGTCCAGAGTAGAGCCCGACCGATATATCGGCAGGCCGATATTATCGGCCGATATTAGGCATTTTCCAAACTATCGGTATCTGCATTTATAATGGCCGATAAATGAATATATAAAAAAAAACGGACAAAACTGCCTTCATAGCCTTCAGGGATATATTACATGTGCTTCATGAGGCACACGCATCTCTTGCTCTCTTGCTCTCTCTCCCTCTATGCCGTGCACGCGCTGCGCGGTTTGGAGCACAGTCTCTGTCTCGCGGGCGCGCTCGCTCTAGATTCCGGAGATTAACTAATTCGCGGGCATCAGTGAGCCGCTATCAATATGTGGGAGACTTCCAGAACTTCCGTGAGGCTATTTTTTTGGTGCTCCCTCAGCTCTTGGTGCCCTACGCACAGCGCGTGATGCGCGTGGTAGGAGCGGCGGCACTGGTTAAGTGAGTTCATGGTGAGTTGGTCACGATACATTGCTATATTGAAAATGTATGTTTTACAATTTGCAGTATGACGTTATCCATTGCTAAATTATGGCTCATCATAGACTAGCTAATGCCAGTATCAGTGGAAGGCCGCTAACGTTAACGAGCTTGGAAACCACAACAAACTTATTCTGCCTAAATAAAGTAATGATTACTGTTTATAACTAGCCAGGGCTCCAGACTGCGACCAAATGGTCGCATTTTGCGACCAAAATTTTAGAGTGTGCGACTGAATTTTACATCCAGTCGCACATGTGCGACCAGTAGGCTAAATTTGTCCGTTTTTTTTTTTTTTTTTTTTTTTTTTTTTTTTTTTTTTACACGTTAAACGTGGAAGGGGCTTATCAATGAATCCGGAATGTGTGGCAGTGCGAGAAGAATAGGGAATGGCCACTGTAAGTGGCTAATGTGTGGAGGGGGAGGGTCCTAGAGATAATCGAGCGCGCGTTTAAACGTCTATGGGAAGGAGACGGAGACAAATATCACAGCCAGCCTGCTGTGAGCGTCTGAGCAACGAGCAAGCGAACTATTGACTCGTTCTTCCGATCTGCGGCTAGTATGCCTGTTAAATTCACTTGCTGGCTTCTCAAATAAAACATTACAACAGCAATAATAATAAAAAAACGTGAAGAAAACGATTACTCTTTGTGCATTGTACAATGTGAGTGCCAAATGCTCGAACATGACCTGTCATTTACGCCGTCATCACCCGGGAGTAGAGGTCTTCACGGGTCCAAAAATTTCGTACCCGAACCGGAAGGGACCCGTAATTTGCTACACCGAACCGACCCGGACCCGACTATTATTTCAAAAGCTGGACCCGGACCCGTGCAGACCCGATAAATTTTTTGTAAGCTGGACCCGAAACTGCCGGGAAGACACAGACCCGACTGGACCCGATTGTCACATTTTCCACCTTAAACTGCTATTACAAGTCAATAAACCTGTTGCGAAAAATTACAACTTTTTGTCTTACCTAATTTAAGGAGCCGTAGCAGCGTAAAGTTAGTAGTCTCTCCATCCTTTCCTTGTAACGTTACGTTACGTTACCTGACTGGCTGTGATGCATTACAATCCTTCGGCTCCGACAAGAAAGTTATCCATGTTATTCCTCTCGTTATTCCACCAAGTCCAAGCTTAATCCTTGTTATTTCAGCTTCAAAAGTCCACATGATGTCACGGACTCACGGTGACGGATGACAAATTAAACGAGTTAGCTGCTAACTCGCACAATAACTTTTGGCTGTTTGCCTTTTTGAACTATAATAACGATTGCTCGTTCAGTGCCATGGCCGCTGCGCTGACGTTATTTATCATCTCCGTGCTCTCTGCTCTGCATCATCGAGTCTGAATCTGACCACTAAAACTTTAAGATCGAACAAAACGATTAATTGACATTGTAAAATCTAAAGCGCGGTTTGGCTGTCCCTCACTGAAGCTCTGCTTCTGGTAACTGGTTGCCATAGAAACATGACACGCGCTTGACTGCAAATGCGCGCTAGCTGGATGGATCAACCTAAAATATGCTTTTTAACGCAATTTATTTTGAGTGTCAAAGTAAACATTCATGTGACAGTTCACCTCAGATTATGTTACTGATTTAAAATATATTAAATATGAGTGTGACAAGACGCATTTTTGAGATTTGATGACTCGCACGGGTATTACACACAATGTTAAACAGACCCGGGACCCGAAGTAATAGATTCGACCCGACCCGGACCCGGCTGATCATTTAAAATATAGACCCGAACCCGTACGGGTCCCGGGTCGGGTCCCGGGTCAACGGGTTCACCTGAAGACCTCTACCCGGGAGTTGATAGCGCACGAGCGCAGGCGAGACCTGAACTGCAGATGTTACCATCGGTGTTTAAACTAAACTCATTTATTTTGCCAATGCAAACATTCAAGAGCAAGACGCGAAAGAGAACTCGCGTGTTGCGTCTAGATTTGTGCGCGCGTGTGTGTGTGTGTGTGTGCGCGCGCGCGTGTCTGTGTGTATGCGTATGGTTAGCCTACTCATCTCGGACAGCGCGCAAATATTATCTTTCAAGTTATCTTTCAAGTCTTGCTCTTGAATGGACAAATTCACACAAAAAGTATGTCAACATGTCCGTCTTGATGAGCTCGTATCCTAGCAGACATAGTAGCCTATCTGTTATGCATGCCTTAAGTGAACATGTATGAAGAAAGACACTCACAGTATCGGTGTAGTAGGCCTACTGAATCAGCTCTAAATGAAATAGCTTTTGTAACTTTAATAAGGATTCATCCTTAATTTATACAGTCAAATATGCAATGTTATTTTACATTTGATTATTTTATTCAATGTCTGTACCTGAAAACTAATGTTAGACCTACCTGAAAAGCATAGTTTATTTTATTAGTAGGCTATCTTTGCTCTATTGTATTTATTTGTGCTTTTGCTTGTGGTTAGATTACTTCTGAATTTTTTTGACAGTAGTCTTTTTTTCCCCTGAACATAACACATACCGAATCATACCGAAACCGTGAACCTAAAACCGTGATACAAACTGAACTGTGAGCTATTTGAAATGTTGCAGCCCTAGTAGCCTACAGTGTCACAGTCGGATGATGATTCAGAGTGAGAGGTTTTAGTGGTGAAAAAGGCCGAACCCACCATTTTCGGGCTGCGAGAATTCAGCTGGTTGAGGTAGTACTGTAAGGAGACGAATTCCATGAACAATGTCAGCTTGCTGTTGCAGCTAGCTTGCATGTTGCAGTCGCTACCCCATAACTGCGGGGAACACGAAGTTTGCCGACATTGCAGGCACTTTACAGTTTAAACACAATACTCTATTTAATAACAATCTTATCCTCAAGCATAGAGTATGCGGTGTTAATAAATCAACTGCCGGTTGCTTTTAGAAGACAAGAGGCTGTAACGTTAAATCAGAGTGCAAAGGCATTGTAATTTCTGCATCTATTATCAAAGTATTTATTAGTAATACACTGGAAATGACTAGAAATGTGAATATTTGGTTAGTATGTTGATTTACAGTGTGTGCTCCTAAATTTCCTGGTTGTGCTCCTAAAATTTTCAGTTAGGGGCCACTGTGCTCCTAGGGAAAAAAGTTAGTCTGGAGCCCTGCTAGCATAGTCCCTGCATTGTAAAATGTAAGTTAGACTTGCGAGGTGTGAACATTTAGACATAGAGAAAAAGTATCAAACGTAGCTTGTGCATAAAAGTTCGCTTTTTTTTTACACGTTTGTGAAATCCAATGACGCCAAGTGTGTGCGTTGCAGACTGTCGTTCAGCCGCAGCATTAACGAGTCACATAATGGATTTAGATCGCTAAATAGTAGGTTTTAGAAGGCAGGCAGCAACTGATGATTCAAAATGGTTTGATGTAGCTTGATGGAAAGAATTTAAAAAGTGCAGGTAAAGGGATAAGCAAGCTGACATTGTAGTATAATGTAGACAGTAGACATTGTAATAATTTTGTGTCGTTTGGTCCACGGTGGTCCACAGCCCTCTCACAGCCTGTTGTTAAACAGATGTGTCGCCTTAGTGGCGCGAAAATTTTCACGTAATCGTGGTGCTCGTATGAGGAGGTTTGCAAGGTACCAGCTGAAGTGCAGCAAGGACTTTGCAGCTTTGATTACGGACTACAGTTCCCGTACACGCGTCCTGTTCCGTGCTCCAGCACGGTTAGCGCTCACACTGCATGCGAACCGCGCCCGAGTCCAACTGAACCGTGCTCTGGCCCACCTCTTCCAAGCGGGCCAGGGCCGGCTAATCGAGCCGCGCCCGGGCACGGTTCGGAGCACTCACACTAGTCAAACGAACCGCGCTTTGGTGGTCAAACGCACTCGGGCACGGTTCAAACTGGCTAGTGTGAGTACACCCTAAGACAAGGTTTTTTGTCCTTTTTTAGGTTGATAAAAACCTTTATCTTGTTTAATGATAATATAGGCTAAATGTCATGATGATGATAGTAATAATGTCATTTTTATTTATTTTTTGTAATTATTACTGTCAATAATAATAATAATAATGCTGGTAGTAATAGTTGTGGCTGTAGCAGCAATCATTTTATTTGTATGTTTATTACTACAAATAACTAATGTTAGGGAAATCTGTTAATGTTTTGTTGCGTGTTCTGAAATTTTGTTCTGAAAATTAAAAAAATATATCGGAATATCGGATTTTAAAACCAACAGCTTTTTATTGATTTCATGTAATATTCTAATTTTTTGAGATTTTGAATTTGGGGTTTTCATAAGCTGTAAGCCATAATCAAAATTAATAATCTTAATCTTGAAATATCTCACTTTGCTTTTAATGCGTCTATATAATATATTAGTTTCACCTTTTAAGTTGAATTACTGAAATAAATGAACTTTTGCACGATATTCACATTTTTCGAGTTTCACCTGTATTATGAACACACATAAGTTAAAGGACTATGTTTGGCGCTCTACAGCGCGCCGTCCAGCCTCGTCAGTTGAATTAAGCTTTATGACTTCAATTTATGATTATACTGTCCGACACCATCGGATTTAACATTTGTTCGACTAAGTTACAAGTATTAAAAAAATCCCATATTTTAACTAACATATGTCCTGTAGATTGACAGGTTGATATGAGTTAGCATCACTAACACAGGGTCTATTACTACATTACAGTTTACATACTGCCTTTTGAAAATGTTTTTATTTGAAGATGATTTTGATCATTAAATTACACAGACATAACAAATAAATAATGTGGCACTTCAAACCAGAACGTTAAGTTAGCATGCGGCTAACGTAAACAAATGATTAACGTTATCATCAGGCAGCAGCACAAACTCACCCTTCTCATCGGATCCCATTGAGGAGATGTTACGCTTAAAGTAATAAAGATGTTAATACACAGTCCATCGGCACTGACTAACGTTAAACCGCTTCAGCTGATCAAAAAAATAATAAAAGATGATGTTTGAAATAGAATAAAACAGCAACAGCGGTTTAAAACCTTACCGCGCTCTAATTGGCTGAGACTCCAGTGACGTATAAGGGTCTTCTTCTTCTTGTGATTTCTGGCAGGCTAGACGCATCTATGGCGTATTGCTGCCCTCCTCTGTTCTCTAATCGCTATTTAACACTTATTTAACACTACTTATTTATATATTTTTATATACTCCCATGTTTCGCAGATACTCCATCAGTTTTTTTCAATTTATTCCAACTATCTAAATTTAATAAAGAACATAAATTAAAAACAGTTTCTCCAGTTGTTCCCAGTTCCCTGAACAATTTCTTCCTTTGATTAGAGTACCTCTTACACTGCACTAATACATGCATCACTGTTTCCTTATCTCCACATTCACACTGTCCATCAGGATGTTTACCAATCAGAGCCAGCCCACTCCTCAGCCCACAATGCCCAAGCCTCAATCTAGATAAAACTACTGCATCTCTTCTCTTACACCTATATTTACATCTGTCTTTCTCTACCATTCTTTGTACAGAATAATAAGCTCTCCCATTCATTTTACAATCCCATGACTTTTGCCACATTTCTTTTACTGACCTATTTATTATTTCTGAGTAATCTGGTGACCCAAACTGCAAATTAATTTGAACCCTTTCCTCCTGCACTGCTTTCTTTGCCACCTCATCTGCCTCCTCATTACCCTCCACATTACCCTCCACACCCATATGCGCCGGAACCCACAAAAACGTACTCGGTTACTAACTCTAGAGAGAGGAACGAGTACTGCGTTGTCGTAGCAACGCATTCGGGAAAATCCTTTTCCACGAGAATACTGAAGCAAAAAATTATCCTTAATTTTGTATCAATGTAAAACGCATTGCCACAGCATAAAGACCTAGGCGAGACGGCTCGCGCGCCTATTGGCTGCTGTGCGGCAAATGCTTAAGCCAATGGAGCGAGCCCATGAGTGACGTCACACCCAATGAGGGCACTTCGCGCCCTCCTGCGTCACGTCCCGCCGAAACGGGCGTGGCTTAGGGCTATATATTTCGCTGACAGGCTTATGAACTCTGATTTTTAAAGCGAAAGCAACCAGAGCGCATACACGGCAAGAAACGCAGTACTCGTTCCTCTCTCTAGAGAGAACCGAGGTTACGTTAGTAACCGAGTACGTTCTCTTACGAGAGATACTCTCGTACTGCGTTGTCGTAGCAATGCATTGGGGAACACCCTGTAAGACGCCGTGTGTGCAGTGATCCGACACCATAGACCCAGAGCACTGAGCTGGGGTTCATACAGTACATAATCACCTTTAGGACTCACAGAGAATCCTGAAAGAGGTGGGTTCTAACCACCATCTCCCACAAAAGTGACTGCATCCAGCAGATCAGTATATAGATGACTGCGCTTAGCAGATCAGTATAACGTTGACTGCGCTTAGCAGATCAGTACAGAAAAAACTGCGCTCAGCAGCTTCAGCATAATTATGCCATAATAGACGACTGAAAAGTCAGTCTAACAAATACGGCTATTTAAACCGAAAATATCTTGGCCTGTAAGGCGGGTACCTCAAGGTTATAAAACCTGATAAATGTAGACGGTGAGGCCCAGCCTGCCGCCATACAAATATCCTGTAAGGCAATCCCACTCGACCAAGCCCACGAAGAAGCCATACTTCTCGTGGAGTGCGCCCTAACACCCAAAGGGCACTGAATGCCTTTGGATGCGTACGCTAGACTTCCATGGTTTCAAAGCTGCAACGCAAGCTTGATTGACCTTGAGGCGAAGCCGACCGGTGGCCCATGCTTTGCATGGCACCCTCCCCTTGAGCCATATCTGCAGCGGGCGCATGCGTAGCAGGCCCAGCTGCAGTACTGCAGATGCTGAGGCCATCAGACCTAGCATTATTCTGACTGGGAGATAGCGAACTCTTTTCCCAGTTTACTGTGAGACCGAGATTCTCGAGGTGACTCAGCAGCAGTGCTCTGTGCGCCACTATCTCTGAATGAGATTGGGCTAGAATGAGCCAATCGTCCAAATAGTTTGAGGGGAGCGAGTGCTGCGTCCATGCACTTCGTAAATGTACGGGGAGCTAGAGACAAGCCGAATGGCAGGACTTTGTACTGGTATGCCTGGCCCTCGAAGGCGAATCTCAAAAATCGCCTGTGACGTGACGCAATTTGTATTTGAAAATACGCGTCTTTTAGATCTACTGACACGAACCAGTCTCCTTGGCGAACATGCGCGAGGATTTTTCTGGTCGTTAGCATTCTGAACTGGCGTTTCACAAGCGCTTTGTTCAGCTGCCTCAGATCTAGTATGGGTCTGAGACCCCCGTCTTTCTTGGGTACCAGGAAGTATCTGCTGTAAAGCCCCCCTTCGCTCTGAGCCTGAGATAAAGGTTCGATAGCCCTTTTTCTCAGAAGTTTCTGAATTTCGGCTCGAAGTAGATGTGCTACGTTCGAATCTACCGAAGTCTCGACGCGCGCCGCGTGGCGGCGAGGGCGTCTGCGAAACTGTAGCGAATAGCCTTCTTTTATGATGTTTATCACCCATTTTGAAACCCCGGCTTTTCCCATGCATCTGCACGTGTAGCTAGGGGTTGAGTGAAAAGCGCGCTCTGATCGACTCGCGATACAGCGGCTTTCGCGAGCTGCGACATAAGTGCCTTGCTCGTAACATCTGAGGCCGGGGCCGCGCTTATGAGAGCGGGCAGAATGTCCGCGCTCGACCCCTCGACAGCCTTTAGGCGGGAGAGGGAGAGCTGGACAGGTTCCATGGGAACCGTAGTGCTTGTGTGGGAACGCGGGCACTGGGGACCGGGCACGTTTACCACCTTTATAGCATCGCTCGCCGGAGCGGAGCGCCTGCACGCAGGTTTCGTTTTTACAGAAACCGTGCGATGAGCAGGAGGTAGCATTAGTGGGCACTGGGTAGTGGGCACGTGTGCTACTTTTAACGCGCAATCGAACTGTGTCGATTTTATGTGCGCGGGCCGTGTTTGTGTGTAGGGATGTGCACATTACAGCGGGCAGATTTACTACACAAGAAACACCATCGGCCGTGGCCGGGACACCAGAAAATGCACTCTTTAATGGATTTATCTGGGTAGCCGTGAAAACGGCTGTTGTGTGCAGGCAAGCGGCCATTGAGCGGCCTGTTGACTGCAATAATCTTAGGTACAATCACTTCTCTTGGGACTGCACGAGCGGTGAGCTTCGGTGAGGGTCCGGCCGCAGCAGGACTTGAACACTGGCGCTTCCCTAGCAATGCTAGGATGTCTTCGGGGGCTCTGGCTTCAACGCTACCTTCTGTCGCGGGCCACGCGGCGCGGGGCGGCGACCGGAAGAGCGAGAGCGCGGTCTCGAGCTCTGGGTCTGGCGGCGCTGAGATGAGGAGCTGGGCGGCGGTCTCGGCTGTGAGCCCTGAGCGGGCGGTTTCGCACGGCCTGCTGCAGAGCTGGAGCGCTTCGGCAGGAAGTGCTTCATAGCCTGGGTCGCCTTCTGCACCTCCGCATACCTGTCGGTGAAGTCCTTCACCAAAGTCCCGAAGAGGCCAGCAGGGGAGAGCGGGGCGTCGAGGAACGCGGTCCGTTCTGCTTCTGGCATGTCTGAGAGCGTCAACCAGAGGTGCCTCTCAGACACGGTGATCGCCGCCATGCTGCGTCCGATGGCTTGGGCCGCAGACTTCGAAGCGCGAAGAGCCAGGTCTGTAGCGCTTCTCAGATCCGCCACGCAGATCGCATCGGGTCCGTTCTCGTCCATCTTGCGGAGGAGATCGGCCTGGAATATCTGCAGCGTCGCCATGGAGTGCAGCGCTGACGCGGCCTGTCCGTTGGCGGCATAAGCGCGACGGAGCAGGGATGACATCGTGCGGCAAGCCTTTGAAGGCAGCGCCATCTTAGCCCGCCGTCCAGCGGAGGGTGGGCATAAGTGGGCCGCGATAGGCTCTTCGACCGGCGGGAGGGAAAGGTAGCCTCTGTTTTTAGCGTCGTCGACCTCGGAGAACGCTAGGGAAACAGATGACCTCGTCCTCGTAGAAAACGGGGAAGTCCAAGCTCTCGCGACCTCCTCGTGAAGCTCAGGAAGGAAGGGGGCGGGCTTTGAGACAGGTGTCGACTTCTCCCCGGGCAGAAAATAGCCATCCAGTCGGTTTTTAGCGGGCTGCTCGGGCGAAACCCACTCAAGGCCAAGGCTCGCCGTGGCTTGAGTGAGAACGCGCATGAGCTCCGCCTCGATGCTCGCTCTTTTTCCTTTCGGCGTGGGGGCAGGGGGCGCGAGGTCCGCAGAGCTCGCCCAATCCTCGCTGCCGGAAGCCAAAACCGAGCACGAGTCCTCGTCCCTCAGCAGGTCGTCGATAGCGATGTCATCGATGTCGTCGACGGAAGCGGCGGCAATCTGCGGTCGCTGTCCGTCGGGTATCGACGCTGAGGAAGCCGGAGACACAGTTCGCGGGCACGCCGGCGAACTTTGACGGCTTGACGGAGGTTCGGGGTTCCGCTGTGCACGGCGCTTTTTACGGCGCGGCACAACAGCGGAGAACACGGGCTCCTGGAACGACGCCAGGCGAGTCCGCAGAGTCGCCAGAGGCAGTAGTTCGCAGTGATGGCAGCCGCCATCCGCGAGGGCGATAGCCGCGTGTTCCTCGCCCAGGCAGGAAGTGCAAATCACGTGGCGGTCCCCGTCGCTGAGCGTGGTTCGTTTGCACGAACCGCAGAGAGGCATCTCGAAGAAGACGCCGCTCTAGATACAAAAGAGAGAAAAAGTGTGAGTCGCGCCGGCGACCTCACACACACTCAACACAGTGAAAGGATATTAGCGCCGGAACGCGCAGCTGGAAGGCGACGAAGGCGGCGGTGCCAGCAGCTTGTCGTGACTTCTCCCGCTGATGTGCTCTCTCGACGGCGCCGCTTCTCTGCTCGGATCAGCGATGAGGTGCTCTTCGCTGAAGGATTAAAAATCAGAGTTCATAAGCCTGTGAGCGAAATATATAGCCCTAAGCCACGCCCGTTTCGGCGGGACGTGACGCAGGAGGGCGCGAAGTGCCCTCATTGGGTGTGACGTCACTCATGGGCTCGCTCCATTGGCTTAAGCATTTGCCGCACAGCAGCCAATAGGCGCGCGAGCCGTCTCGCCTAGGTCTGTATGCTGTGGCAATGCGTTTTACATTGATACAAAATTAAGGATAATTTTTTGCTTCAGTATTCTCGTGGAAAAGGATTTTCCCGAATGCGTTGCTACGACAACGCAGTACAAGAGTATCTCTCGTAAGAGAACCCCACCTCATACCCTGCTTTGTGAATTCTATACAACACCTGCAAAATTTCCACAAGTAAGTCAGGTCTGGACTTGACGTATAAGGATTGCCGGTGTTGCAATATATTCGGTTCCTGAGATATTTGGTTCCAGTGGGAGGTCTTTTTGTGGCTTCAAAATCTCAGTTACTATACACTCCCATAATAAAGCTTGGAAGAGCCAAGATATTTTTTAATATAATCCCGATTGTTTTTGGATGAAATAATAAAGTTATACAGGGGGAGTACGTTATGGGATAATTTTCCTTTTTGGGTGAACTAACCCTTTAATGATCCATAGTGGTGTGCACTGTAAAAAATATTTTATGACAACATATGTTTTTACATTACTTTAACTCATCAAAATAATGCTAAGCAAAACACAAGAGGTGTTTAAAACATGGTAAACAAAGGCATGTTGCACAATTTCTGATCTTGGGGATTGCCAAACTTTTTTTTGTCAGCCAAACTCAGTTGACCAAAAAAAAATGTTTGTAGTTTCCTGAGATTTTAAAGGGGTGGTTGATTATGATTTCACTTTTCTACTTTTAGTTAGTGTGTAATGTTGCTGTTTGAGCATAAACAACATGTGCAAAGTTGCAATACTCAAAGTTCAAAGCAAATGGAGATTTTATTTTTTTTAAATTGCTTTTTAAGGACTACAACTAACGGCTGGTTGGGACTACACAACATTCCTCCCGGGTTAGTGACATCACCAACCATAGAATTTACATAAACCCCGCACCCTGAACACGATTTATGTAGAATGCAGAATAGTGTCATGTCAAGTCATGTCTAATCAATGACTAGAAGATAACTACACATAAGCTACATAAATTCATAAACATTCAGAAATGTCCTTTCCTGACTCAAGAAGAAGTGGACAACATGTAGAATGCAACATAGTTGGGAGCCTTAAAGCTACACTGTGTAACTTTTTTAGTTTATTCTTAGCTAAAAACACTTAGTTCTTTCAAAAATATATGTGCTCATTAATGTATATTTACTTCGTTCAAGTAATAAAGTATTCTCGTGAGTGTATAATATGCCATTGAAAATACATACGGGTGAGGGGTTCGAATGTTGGTCGCCATGTTGCCCCCACATGGAAAGAACCTATATAAACATATATGTTTTAATATAGGTTTTTAATTATGTGACATAAAATTGGCCGTTTTCCTATATTATATGTACATATATATATGCACACATATATATGTGCATTAGGGGTGTGCAAAGCAGCCGCTATTTGTATCTGTATTTGTATTTGTTGAGGGGGGAAAAGTATTTGTATTTGTATTCGAGTAAAATTCAAAATAGGCGTAAAAAACGTAATCGTAAAAAAAAAATTTGCGTTACACTTCTAATTTACGTTATGTGTAAGTATTCTTTAATTATATCCATTATAATAATTATGGATATGCAATATTGGTTGATGTTTTTCCATAAATCCAGCAATGAAACAAGGAATGTCATTGAAAAGAAAATAACAACAGCCTTTACCTCATCCATGGTTAAACCAACAACTAATACCATTGTGAACATTATGAAGCCTACAGCCTACATCTTGCTGTCTGCAACAGACAGAGTAACTTACGTACCATATAACTCCCACACGTGCATACAATTCGACAAAACTACACAAGCTTTTTAACCGAACTGTAAGGCGCGCTATATTGGTCCAATGAGGGTTTCCAATAGCACGGGGAAGGTTTCTTGCGCGTTCCGTCTTTCCAGCATCTCAAAGTAATTTGGGTTAAATGCAATACATTTCTCATATGCATTTACTCGTTATTTCATCTGACTCCATAAATGAAAGGTTTTGATAATATCTATGCATCACTAAAAGTGAGCGAATGTTTGATTATTACTTTTAGACTATTAAATGAACAAGGTCAAAATCAGTTTGAATAATCAAATGTAACAATTTATTAAATCAGGTCAATTGTATAATCAATTCAAAGATAATCAATATAAAGCATGAATAAAAAGAAGAGATGCGAACCCAACCTGATGCAAATTACATGAGGCTGGAAGTCTCGGTCACTTCCAGCTATCACGGGCCAGTCTAGATACAGAAAAGCCCAGATTCCTCTGCCGCATTCCATTAAATAGCCAAAACCTCTTTCATATGTTAACAATGGGAATTTACATTCAGAGTTGACACCTTTTGGGGGTAGGAGACCATTTGCCAGAGACAACCTTCCTTTGTGTGTCAGTTTCTCTAAACTTCTCAAAACCTGATTTCTTTTTGTTTAATCTAGTTGGAAATGAGACATTTGTACCACTCACTCTGAGACATTTTAAATGATACTAAACATAATAATCATTCACATTAAACCACATATATATTCTTGTGTGAGTCTTTGGTGTGAGAGGGAGTGAAACTGTATGGGGTAGGTCAGATGGTAATTTCCAGCAAGGTCCTTTGTCCAGACCAGTCTATCTCTCTAACCAGTTTCTCCAGTCTTACAGAACGTTAACGTTACTCTGTCAACAGCCTATTGTCTAAATTACCGCGCTAAACAGCTGACGTTACGTAAACAGAGCGAACATGAGAGCACCCGACTGCAGACGTCAATAATGCCGCGTAATGGAATAATCTCCCGATCAAACTCCGCTTCTCGAAAGTTATAAACTGCCTCAGGAACACAGTTAAGGTACAAACATCTATTCAACAAAAATAGTGATGGAGTTAAGTGTTTTTTTTGCTGAGCCGAGCCCTCTCTGTTGCTGTGTGGAGCAGCCTGTGTCCGTCACTCACTCATCCGGGCGTGCACTGCGGTCTCATGAGGAAACGCAGCTTTTTGATATAAAGTTTTTCTTGTTCCCGAATACAAATATTTTTTAAAGTATTTGTTCGAAATAAGTATTTGTAAAAAACACGTTATTTGTGCCTTTCCGAATACCGGATTCGGGTTCGGCTCCACCCCTAATGTGCATACATGTACCTATATAGGTACATATATGCATGCATATATGTACGTATATGTTCACCTATACGTTTACCTATATATTAGTAAAATTATTAATGTATATATGTGTGCATATGTCACAGGTCGGGGGGGGGTCAAGCCAGACTGCACCCACCCCTGAAACCCAGGACCACCTCGAGGAGCGTGCCAAAGACCAAGCAGACAAATAAGTAAAAGTTAACAAGGTTTATTGAATAAAATTAATTTTAAAAAGTCTTGATTATGCTTCTGTGTCCCCCAACCAGAGCGGGACCAGACCTCGGACCCCCGGGAAGGCGTGGAGTTTTCTTCACGGCAACTCGTGCCCGGACGTGACAACTAGGGGAGGAGGAAGTCGGCCACCGGCCCGATGAACAGTTAAGTATCCTGGTGAGCCAACCTTCTTGGTCCGTCGAACGATCAGGACGTGGCCGGTGCGGGAGCTGGTGACCAGAAAGGAACCTTCTACCAGGCAGGTGAGTATCCAAGCACGTACACCTTTGTTTGGGTGCAGAGCGGGACGGAGTCTCGTGATCGTGGAGGATCTTGCACTGGACAGGCAGGCAAGTATCCAGGTGAGCCAACCTTCTTGGGCCGTCGAACGATCAGGACGTGGCCGGTGCGGGAGCTGGTGACCAGAAAGGAACCTTCTACCAGACAGATGTGTATTCAAGCATGTATACCTTTGGTTGGGCGCAGAGCGGGACAGGGTCTCGTGGTCACAGAGGATCTTGCGCTGGGCGGACAGGTAAGTATCCAGGTAAGCCAACCTTCTTGGACCGTCGAACGATCAGGACGTGGCCGGTGCGGGAGCTGATGGCCAGAAATAATCTTCTACCAGACAGGTGAATATCCCAGCGTGTATACCTTTGGTTGGGCGCAGAGCGGGACAGGGTCTCGTGATCGCGGAGGATCTTGCGCTGGACAACGGATAAGTATCCAGGTAAGCCAACCTTCTTGGACCGTCGAACGATCAGGACGTGGCCGGTGCGGGAGCTGGTGCCCAGGAAAGAACCTTCTACCAGACAGGTGAATATCCAAGCATGTGTACCTTTGTGTGGGCGCAGAGCGGGACAGAGTCTCGTGGTCGCGGAGGATCTTGCGCTGGACAGACGGGTAAGTATCCAGGTAAGCCAACCTTCTTGGACCATCGAACGATCAGGACGTGGCCGGTGCGGGAGCTGGTGACCAGAAGGGAACCTTCTACCAAACAGGTGAATATCCAAGCACGTATGACTTTACTTAAGCGCGGAGGATCTTCCTTCAAGCAGACCTCCCATACAGGACCTCGGCGGAGGACGGCTTCTACTACACAGACGGAGTGAACAATTCAATTTCATGCATATTCTCTTCAATGAAGTAACGAGAGCTTACGGCTGGGGGGTGCTTCGGTCAAGCCGACAAGAGGACACTTCTAATGTCCTTCTCTCCTTCCAGCAGACATCACATAAAGGAACCTGGTTGGAGGGATTCTTCTATTTGCACAGACAGAGTAAGTTATACGAGTACACGCAGTCTTCCAACATGTAAGGATAATTTTCACATTAAACACCTGGAGTCCATCTTCAGTGACAGCGATGAAATTTCGAGATGGTGAGTACACGGCGGTTAGTATATATATATATATATATATATATAAGAGAACAGGAGTTCAATGATCACTCAATCCACCCACGCTCAAGTGACACGACACTCGTGATCAATACACTTCACAACTTTACATCCGTCTCGGTGCAGGTGCATACATTCAATAAGATCCAAGATCATACTACTTATCTCCCTTCCAATGATGATGGCGTTCTCCAGTCTTCACTCGATTCCCATAACTCACTCTTTCCATCCCTTGACATCTTCACTCGTGTTCACTCGATCGCCGTTGCACCCTTCACACAGCCGAACAGCCGAGCCCCCGCAACACTCTTCAGATACCTCCACACATCAGCAACACCGCCAAAGAAACCGACTTCTCTCGGGGGAACACCCCAAAGGAAAGAACAACACAGGAAGACCAACCCCGGGAAGAACAACACTTCACTGCCTCTGCACTTCCCTTTTATGTGGTCCGTCTGCCTCCACAGCCCTATCACAGATCCCAGCGTAAATCCCCCGCACCTGATGTTGATCTGTCATTAGCGTTGTTATGGTGACAGATACACAACCGAGACCGGGCCGGTGTTACAGTGACACCATCCCGGGGGGGGGGGAACACAAATTCCACGGGACTTAGTTCCGCTTTCACTTTGTCACCTTGTGACACATATGCACCTAGGTTTACCTATATATTAGTAAAATTATGATAATCCATAGCTACTAGGCAACATAAATAAAAGCCCAAAATGTAGAAATTTACATTATTTATTTACTTAAGAACAATCAAATAGTACAAGAACAAAAATAAGTTAAAAAAACAACAGAAAAAAAAATGTATCTTGTTGATCTTCTCAGCTCCGTGAGCTTCGAATTGATAGATGTGCCCATCTGCCTTCGGCTGGCTGCCGGCCACTTCAAGCATCTAGAAAAGACAAAAATAATAAGACCGTATAATAATAATAATATAGTGCTTCATCAAGAACCCAAAGTGCTTACAGTACAGCTGCGATTGGACACATATTTTGGATAAAGGGCTGATCATAATAAAAAATGCGTCATGTAAACACGTCAATTGGAAGATTCCGATTGGATTCTGCTAAATCTGAAAGAAACTCTGATTGAAAACATCACCCGCATTTTCCTGCACCCAACAGTACCCAAAATACTTTACAATGGCCAAGGAAATACAAAAATGGCAAGTAAAAAAGCGATGGTATGCCGGCACACAAACATAATTTATTCCACAGAATATGACTGACATGACAAGGACAGAAGAGATTAGGAACATGTTGTTTTGTACCATTCAGGTTGCTTTTCAGCAAAGTCTCCAAATCAAAGGTGCCCAGCAGCAGATTCCACACCATGGCAGTAGCAGAGGTGGCAAGGCGGGCTGCTTTCCATGCATCTGCCTGGCAACACCCCAGAGCCCTTTATAACTTCAATCTGAAAAATTATTTCACGTCACAATATTAATTTATTGGCAACTTTTAGAAACTTTTTCATGTTTCATATTGATTCTTATGTTTAGCTTCCCAATAGTTAATAGGTTTTTATGTATAAATGCAGATTAATTATATGTATAAATGCAGATTAATTATATGTATAAATGCAGATTAACGATAAAGATATGAAACAAATTAAAGGGATAGTTCACTTTGAAATTAAATTTTGGTATGTTTTAGCTTGTGTCTTTGTTTCCGCAGTAGTTTCAATTTTGATATTTGTCTGTCAGTCACATAATGCAGGTCTATGGTCACCTCCTCAAAGAGAGCATGCACAGAGAAGTACAAATTAAACAATTCCCCATCGTAAGTACACATTGATGGCCTAAGACACAAAACGAGCGGTTTGTGTGAGAAAACGAACAGTATTTATATCGTGTTTACCTCTTGTACACAACCGTCCAATCTGAGGGCGCGCGTCACACACCAGGAAGCGCGCGCGCCCTCAGATCACTTGGACGGTTGTGTACAAGAGGTAAACACAATATAAATACTGTTCGTTTTCTCACACTAACCGCTTTAATTAAAATTAGGAATACTTACGATTGATGATAATGTCTTTCAGAAGGTTAGAAGGCGGCCTTTTCGCCATTCCACCAGCTTCTCAGTTTTTTCAGTCCTTTCAAGAAAGTCTTTAACTGAAAAATTCCGGACACAGTCAATGGCCAAAATACTATGGGACCCTGTATCCTCACCCTCAGTCCATTCAAGTACATAACGGAACTCCAATGCTGATATCGCCATTTTTACTCCCAGCCGCTATCTTTCGGCGCGAATAACATGCCAATTACATGTGATACCAATTTCACGTGTTTGCTAAGTTACACAAGTTCTTGCATTTTTAAAAAAAAAGTTAGTTCTTAGTTATTGCCTTGATAAAAGAAAATGTCATATTTTGCCAAAGAGCTAAAAAATGACCAGATCCTGCCATGAGCTATATAGGAGACATATCTTGTATATAGGGCTTATATGTGGATATAAAGAAGCAATACAGGAGACCTATATGGCCTGTACATATATGCACCTCTATTTTGCCTATATGTGGCATATACGCATATATGCAGCATATTTATTATTATATATGTGCATATATGCTGTATATATGCAGCATATGTGCATATAAACTGCATATAGGTTTCATATATGTGCATATATGCTGTATATATGCAGCATATATGTACATATAAACTGCATATAGGTTTCATATATGCACATATATCCTCATATAGGTTTTTCCATGTGGGTCCATCTTGAAAGTACATTAGCCAAAGAGGGACATACCCATTGATTCAAGCTAGCCTTTCGCGTCTCCGCTATTCACTGGCACCGGCCCTGTTTTTATTTTTTCCTTTCCCTCTACCTCTCCCTCGCACCTCCGTCACATCAACTGATCTCTGCTCACGGAGAAAATTATATAGCCTACAATGTAAACTTTGCCTTACGCTAGTGATGTCGTACAATATACAGAATAGCGATAACACTGATAAAAGTTACTTTACTAAGATTAGCTTGCATTCGTCTTGGAACCTGATAGCTGATGTTAGCAATGAAATGGTAAAAAAATAACGAAAACAGAAAACTATTATTCATTTTACATAGATGGCATAACCTATATGTTAACTGACAAATTAAATTACTGCAAATTATAATAGTTTTCTAAAGTAACCTCATCACTTGAAGGAATGATTATTGTTGTTGGTCAGACACACCTGGATTAATCAGTTTGGCCAATCCTGGCAGACAGGAAACAAAGAACCCTGCTTAAGTTCAGGAAGTAGTGCAGCTGTGCATTGGGCCTATACTCATGGACGAGGTCGAACTGGAAGCTATGTTAATCTTGGACTACATTGGCCACCGTAGGAGTTAAAACGAAATCGGAATTGAGAGGAACAGAAACTAATATTAACTGGATGGTCATATACCTTTTTACCGCTAGATGGGGGTAAACATCACACAGTGTAGCTTTAAGAACATAAATAGGTAATTTCGCGCAAATTCATCTAAAAGCGCCAAATTTGGCACAGATGTAGCTCAGGTCACACTGAAATGATTTAGCTAGGGTGCCAGAGCCAGCAACCCTCGGGGCCAACATGGCGGCCTAATCCAATATGGCCGCTGCCCGAAAAGGGTTCCGGCTATAACTTTTGAACCACATGAGTTACAAATACAAACTTGATATCTTTTTCAGCTTAATTGATCATGGGAAACATATAGGAATGTTAATATTTATGACCTGGTCTATCTGGACCCCCTATTCCTCCAATTCCAATATGGCCGCTGTCAAAAAAAAGCAGTTTTGACTCTAGTATGGGGCCTTACACCCCATTGTTCACACAAATTCATCTACAAGCACCAAATTTGGCACAGATGTAGCTGAGGGCATACTGAAATTATTTAGCCAGTGCGCCCGAGCCAATGGTCCCTGAGACCAAGATGGCGGCCAAATCCAATATGGCCGCCGCCTGAAAGGCATTCAGCTATTGCTTTTGAGCCAGATGAGATACAAATACAAACTTGATGTCTATTTTACCTTTTTTGACCATTGGAAACCAATAGGAATACTTACATTTATGATTGGGTATATCAGAACCCCCAAATTTCCTAAATTCAATATGGCCGCTGTCCAAAAAATGGTTGGATAAGGATGTGGTGTCTATTTTATGTTTATTGACCACAGGAACTCCATTGGCATATTTATATGTATGCTTGTGTAAGTCTTGAACCTTTATTCTTTTCAAGACTGTGGTTGAAATTCCTTTTTTTTACCACAACTTTGAAAGTTATTCTCAATGTTGATTCATTTCCTTATAAAAGTGAAATGCTTTCAGTGTACCAGGTGAATACATTTAAAAATGTAATCATATAAGAAAGAATAAGACACAATTATTATTGAAAGGCAATATGTATATTATGTCAAATTGTTAAAACAATAATATAGTCAATTTGTCCAAAACTCTTAAAGGTTTGCTTAGCATAACAAAAAAACAGCATTATCATTATCAATTATCATTATCACTCACAATCACTGGATCTCTTATCGTCTCCACCATCATTGTTTGTACAAGCACCCTCACATGCACATATAGAAGTGCAACGAACTCTGGCTTTATAGCACTTGCAGTGCCCTCTACATGGTCACAAAGCCTGTATCAGATATGATCCCTCGGACAAATATACTGACATTTGCCAATCGACCTGACACAAAAGGTCGATTGCTCCTGTCTGCCTCGCTGTGACTGCTGCTGCTGTGAGTTTGTTTGCTGCGTCTAAGCCTCGTATTAGCTTCGTATTTCTTTCTGTTTTGAACCATCATTTATTATCGTTTCTAGTTGTTTATACTACTAAATACAGCTTACCCAACATCTCAGATTAACCTGACATTGCTAGCTTCCGTTATTGTCAGCACAACACGCTAACTCGCTAGCCTTTTAACGCACCACCCGTGCGCTCAGTTATTTATTTTTCTCTCGCGCGCCCGCGCCTTTGAGTTCATAAAAGCCCAGGTGAGTAAGAATCAGTCAACAAACACGGTGAGTAATGTCTTCTCCTGTTATTGTCACCTGCACTTCATGTCACATGTTTACCATAGCCTTCTCTGTCGGCAATATAGGATTTATATGTGATAAATGCAAGGAGACAGTCAGGCTGACGGAGAAGATTTCAGAACTAGAGACACGCATCCAAACTTTAATCGAGAATAGTAAGAAGAGTGCTAGAGCTATAGATACTATTTTGGATGCGCCTAGCCTAGTGAACTCTTTACATGAGTCGGTTCCGGCTGAAGTAGAGCCCGTGCAGCAGGGCAGATGGGTGACAGTGAGAGATCACTCTAGTCGCGGATCAAAAAACCACTTTTCCGTTCCGATAACAAATCGATTTGCCCCGCTCAGTGAAACACCCACTGAGAATTATTCTGATTGTGCCCTAGTTATTGGCGATTCTATTACACGGAACGTGAAAATAGAGACACCAGCCACCATAGTCACATGTTTGCCGGGAGCCAGAACACCTGACATCAAAGCAAATTTAAAAGTGCTGGCTAATGCTAAACGTAAATTCTCTAAGATATTATTCACGTCGGCACTAATGATGTTCGACTCCGCCAGTCGGAGATCACCAAAATTAATATTAAAGAGGTGTGTGAACTTGCAAGTACGATGTCAAGCAATGCAATTTGCTCTGGCCCCCTTCCTGTTCACAGGAGTGATGAGATATTTAGTAGATTGTGTTCACTCAATGGCTGGCTGTCTGGGTGGTGTCCACGAAATAATATAGAATTCATAGACAATTGGAAAAGTTTTTGGGGCAAACCTGACCTGTTGAAAAGAGATGGTATTCATCCCTCCTGGGATGGTGCTGCTCTTCTCTCTAGTAATTTGGCTCATAGTCTTAGAGATAAAACATGACAATCTGGGCCTCAGGTCAGGAAGCAGACAGACTGGCTTAACCGACCGTCTGCTAGCGGCCTCACGTCACCAAGGTCAGATAAATCAGATCTGAAATGCAAAGGAGGAGGTGTTGCTGTAATTTATAGTAATATTTTCAAAACCACTAAGAAATCTAGTTGTAAATATAATTATTTTGAAGTGTTGGTGCTTAATGTAAAAATATCTAGTGTAAACGATAAATCACGTTTGAAAATTCTGCTGGCTACTGTATACAGGCCACCAGGGTACCATACAGACTTTATCAAAGAATTTGCGGACTTTCTATCAGAATTAGTATTGGCTGCAGATAAAGTACTAATTGTTGGTGACTTTAATATACACATAGATAATGAAAAAGATGCATTGGGATTGGCATTTAAAGACATTATAAACTCAATTGGAGTTAGACAACACGTGTCAGGACCTACTCATTGCCGTAATCATACTCTAGATCTAATACTATCACATGGAATAGATGTTGATGCCGTTGAAATACTGCAGCAGAGCGATGACATCTCAGATCACTATCTAGTCTCGTGTAAATTACATTTAGCCAAGGCTGCAAAGCCGACTCCGTGTTATAAATATGTTAGACCGATCACTTCTGCCACTAAAGATTGCTTTATCAATAATCTTCCTAATCAGTTTCATCATCTCAGCATCCCGGATAGCTTAGAAGAACTTGATATTGCAACAGAAACTTTTAACTCTCTCTTTTCCAGCACTTTAGACACAGTTGCTCCGCTGCGCTTAAAGAAGATTAAAGAACATAGTCCAACGCCGTAGCACAACGAGCACACTCGGGCCCTTAAGAGAGCAGCCAGAAAAATGGAGCGCAACTGGAAGAAAACAAAACTAAAGGTGTTTCGGATTTCATGGAAGGAGAGCTCGATTGCTTACAGAGAGGCTGTAAAAGCTGCTAGATCTGCTTATTTTTCAACCCTATTAGAAGAAAATAAACATAATCCTTGGTATTTATTTGAAACAGTGGCTAAACTAACGAAAAAGAAAGCACAAAGCCCAGAAGTTTCCAAGCAACACAGCAGTAATGACTTTATGAACTTCTTCACTTATAAGATCGATAAAATCAGGGACAAAATTATAACTATGCAACCGTCTAATACAGTATCGCATCAGGAAGTGCGTTGTAGTCTCCCTGAGGGAAAATTTGATTCATTCATTGCTATAGGAGAGGAAGAATTTTGCAAACTCGTCAAATCATCTAAATCGACAACGTGTATGTTAGACCCTATACCAACTAAGCTGCTGAAAGAGATGCTTCCAGATGTCATAGATCCTCTTCTTAATATCATTAATTCATCTTTGTCTCTAGGATACGCACCAAAAACCAAAGCTAGCTATGATTAAACCGCTTGTTAAAAAACAGCAACTTGATCCTACAAAACTAGTCAATTACAGGCGGATCTCTAATCTGCCATTTCTGTCAAAGATATTAGAAAAAGCAGTATCCTCACAACTGTGTTCCTTTCTTGAAAGAAATGATATCTGCGAGGATTTTCAGTCCGGATTTAGACAGTACCATAGTACCGAGACAGCTCTCGTTAGAGTCACAAATTATTTGCTCTTATCATCCGATCGTGGTTGTATCTCTCTATTAGTATTACTGGATCTTAGTGCTGCATTTGACACCATTGACCACAACATCCTTTTAAATAGACTCGAACATTATGTTGGCATTAGTGGAATTGCACTAGCATGGTTTAAATCATACTTATCTGACCGTTATAAGTTTGTAGCAATAAATGAAGAGATGTCTTATCAATCACAAGTTCGGTATGGCGTACCACAAGGCTCAGTACTAGGACCGCTGCTGTTCACTCTGTATATGCTACCATTAGGAGATATCATTAGGAAACATGGAATTAGCTTTCACTGTTATGCCGACGATACTCAGCTGTATATTTCTTCAAAACCTAACGAAACCTACCAATTCACAAAATTAACGGAATGCATAGCTGATATAAAAAATTGGATGACTAGTAATTTCCTACTACTAAATTCAGAAAAAACAGAGATTCTAATTATTGGACAAAAAACTTCCACACGTAATAACCTAGAGTACTGTCTAACACTTGATGGCTGCTCTGTTAAGTCTTCGTCGTCGGTTAGGAACCTGGGTGTGCTCTTTGATACCAATCTTTCATTTGAAAGTCATGTGTCTAGTATCTGTAAAACCGCTTTCTTCCATCTTAAAAATATATCTAAATTACGTCATATGCTCTCAATGAATAATGCAGAACAATTAGTTCATGCGTTTATGACCTCAAGGCTAGATTATTGTAATGCTCTACTGGGTGGTTGCCCTGCACGCTTAATAAACAAACTACAGCTAGTTCAAAACGCAGCAGCTCGAGTTCTTACTAGAACCAGGAAGTATGACCATATTAGCCCTGTTCTGTCAACACTGCATTGGCTGCCTATTAAACATCGTATAAATTTTAAAATATTGCTGATCACTTACAAAGCACTAAATGGTTTAGCTCCGCAGTACTTGAGCGAGCTCTTAACGCATTATAGTCCTTCACGTCTACTGCGATCTCAAAATTCCGGCCAGTTAATAATACCTAGAATATCAAAATCGACTGCTGGCGGTAGATCCTTTTCCTACTTAGCACCAAAACTTTGGAACAGTCTTCCTACCATTGTCCGGGAAGCAGACACACTCTGTCAGTTCAAATCTAGACTAAAAACACATCTCTTCGGCCTAGCATACACATAACACATTATAGTTTTCCGTTTCAGAATGGGAGGTAAATCAAACCTGAGAAAGCAGAGTAAGTCAAGCCCGTTTCTGAAAGAGAGGTAACTTATACTCAGAGTCAGTTACCATGGTAACTTACTCTGTGAACCTAACCTGGTCGGGAGCAGGTTTTCTTCAGTAAACCCAGAGTTTCTTGCGGCCTCCTCCCCTTTTTTAAAGAGGAAGCGGTGTTTAAACACTTAATTTATTCATTCTGTACATTTATTTATTGCTGTTTTTTATTTTTTTATTAATAAGATGAAGTCTATATACTTAGATATAAACTTAGATTCTATAGGCTACTCCACATACAAATGATAATGTGTAGATTGTCTGATCTGTAGACACATAATATTAACATTACCTCTGTAGGCCTCTCTATGGCAGCAGAAACTGTTTCATCCCCATCGTCCGGTGAAGATGAGCATTTGGTCGAGTGCACTTTATAATAGGCCTACTATTTGTCATAATTTCTGGTGTATTGAGTAGGCACTTACAACTGCCTGGGGTTGTGTTGGGACAGGAGGCTCCAAAAGACAGATATTACCATCCGAATCTTTTGGGACCAGCGACATATACTGACGCTTTTGACAAATCGTCTACATCCAACGCACATGGCACCCTTTAGCGTCAATATGAGACGCAGATAGAAATGGGCCAGTAGGCGCCTCCTAGCGGTCTAACCCTAACCCTACCCCAGACCTAAACCCAACCATAACCGAACAAATCTCTGTGCGTGTCATATTGACGCTAAAGGGTGCCATGTGCGTTGGATGTAGACGATTTGTCAGTGGTGGGCCGTCAGGGCCAGCAAGGCCTTCTCTGCTGGCCTAAACATTATCAGAATCACTGACTTGAACTTTAATATATTTTATGAATGAGTATTACATGATTCCCAATAGTCCATTCTCGTAATGTCATAGCTTTTCTCTTGGTTGCGCTGCTTCCAGTAGTGTATGTTTATTTTAGCGCTTTTATCCAATCATATTTCAGTCATCATGTGTTGCCAGGGTCATATATATCTGCCTCGAGGCCTTCAGAATCGATAGTGCGGGCGCCTGTAGCTTAAAATGAATGGCAATGAAACTGTTGCTTTAACCAATCAGATAATCAGTCAGATTTAATAAGCCAATCAGATTTCGAGTTGACTGCACCGGGGCCATCTAGCAGGCATACAATAACGTAAGCATTTTCACGCCCTTTGATTGGATGGTCAGAGCGCGTATTATTACTGGTAGTCAGAGATAGCTAACCGCATCTGTAGCGAACTGTGTAAACTAAAATATATTCCTGTCGATTTAATAGTTTTTCAACCCACAAATTAATGTTTCTTTCCTTCCTCGACCACCAGCAGGTTCAAACCTACCGGAAAAAATCCCTTATTCAGCTTACGCAGAGTCTCGGATCTCTATCGATCTGTCCCGGGTAAAAACAGAACTGACTGCAATGTATGCCATGACTGATTTTGAAGCCAAAAGTCGCGCTGATCTCATTGATATCGTTCAAAAATCTGTGTGAGAGCTTGTGTCGGCTGTAACGTTACACATCGTCATGTTTTGCGGTGTTTTCCCGGTTTACTGCTTCTGTCGAGCAGACACTTGCAGCACTAAAGCCAATTAAAACTTATGCCAGAAATACGTCGGGACAGACTCGACTTTCAGCACTTTATAGCCTCGATGGCAATAGAAAAGGTTGTTGGGACTGAAACGCACAGACAACCTGTACATCCAAGTAATTTAAGTCTTTTTGAGGAAAGAAATTAGAATGGATTTTGTATTTAAAAAAATAGGCAGTAGTTTTGGTGAGTATAATGCATTTTTTGCCCCCGTTTTTGTCCGTGCATAATATTTTCTTCCTAATTTTTCTTGTAAATTTATGATCGAAGCAACTTCTTTTTTCGAACATTAATACTATTGTAACCATTGAAGGACAAGACAAGGGAGTTTCCTTTTCTGAATTTATAATCAGAACGCAAGAACCACTGTAGCCTACACTTTAAAGCCGAACGCACTCGCTCGTTTCTCTCTACCCAGCCTTTCCCGAACTCACCGCATTAACCCTATAACTGCCGGTGCAAAATAAAAACAGGAATTTCACTGTTTTTCGTTATTAATTCAGGTTGGACATCACTGAAGGCCTAGGTGTGAAATGCACGGCCCGCCACTGCGATTTGTCAAAAGTGTCAGTATATGACGCCCTAGGATGAGAATGCGTTGCAAAAACCCAACCCAAAGTCAAATAAATGGAAATATTTAAAATACCCTATATAAAAAATAACACATATGTAGACGTCTTACATTTTATGAAGGCCCTTGGATCTCCGGGAGTGACTGACTCTGATGAAGGAATTCCCTCAGCCAAAAATGCTGCTGCACTGCTAGACACTGGATGCTATTTAGTTATTTAATATGTCAAATGTTTATAAAGTCAGGTAGCCTACACCCATGATATTCTCAAGCCTTACCTGATTTAATTATGTTTTTATATATTTTATTTTCAACTGCTGCCACATTCTTTTAATGCCTGCAGGATTGCACATAGCCTATATGAAAATTAAAATTAGGTTGAATAACTGTTCTTCCAGTTTCACCTCTGATATAACAGTTACTCTAAAATAGTAATTAATTACTAAGTGCAAATGACATCTTCAACAGTGTAATTAGATTAATGTAATTACTATCTTTAGAAAGTATTGATCTACTTATTATTAATTACTAAATCCCATATCAACCTCAACCACCTGAAAAACACAAGGAGAGACAAGAAATTGCACTTTTAATGCTTTCAAATTAACAATACAATTGCACGAATTATTCTTGAATTGACCAAAGTGTGTAGAGGGAGAAGGTTACATTAAAAATATACCTTTTAAAAATGTATGTTTGTCACGGTTGTTGGAGACATTTTTTCCTTCTTGTCTCGTGTCTATGTTTGTTTATGTGTGAGTGGGCGTTGTCCCGCTCACGTGTCCGTCAGCGCTCCAGCTGATAATCATTATCATCATCATGCTCACCGTTCACAGCTGCTGTTCATTTCCGTGCCCTATATATGCTCACTCCATTCTCTGTTCCAGTGTCGGATTGTTTGTTGAGGTCCTGTCTGTTGCCGTGTCTGTTCCCGTGGAGTTGCCGTGTCTTTGTTCGCCTTGCCTTGTCTTCCTGCCGTTCGTGTCTTCGTCACTGGGTTCACCGCACTCCAGCTCCGGATGGGATTCGTCACTCTCACTGCACCAGCGCACTTCTGACCATCTAGTCCCTGCACGAGCCTGAGTCGCCGCCCTTACCTTCTGTTGGATTCTTGTCTATTTATCTTAATAAACACTTTGAGCACCTGCTATTGTTTCCTGTTTTGTTCGCCCATGACAGAACAATCCGACCGTTCCATGGAAGCAGCAGGTGGTGCCGCAGTTACGATGGACGATTTCATACGTGCAAGTATCCAAAGGATGGACGCTCAGGACCGTCATCAGGGAGAAGCGGTGCGTGCGATTCAGGCTCTCGTCTCGCAGGTGTCCGAGCTGACCCAGCGTTTTCAACATTTGCAACCTCCCGCTGTGCCAGCCGCACCGCCCGTCCCTCCCACACCACCGATGCCCGCCTCCCAGTTTGAACCTCGCCTTCCGACTCCTGAGCCATACGCGGGTGAGTCTAACCTTTGCCGGCCGTTTTTGACTCGATGCGGCATGCATTTCGCCCTCCAGCCCCGCACCTTCGAGAGAGAAGAAACTAAGGTGGCGTTTGTACTGACATTACTGACTGGGAGAGCGGCACTATGGGGGACGGCGGTGTGGGAGAACCAGAAATCGTGCTGTTCCTCGTTCCAGGAGCTCTCCTCGGAGATGAGACGAGTTTTCGACCGTGCGGTCGCGGGGAGAGAGGCTGCCAGGGTTTTGTCTGAACTTAATCAGCGGGAGCGATTTGTTTCGGATTATGCCATCGAGTTCAAGACCCTGGCGGCCGAGTGTCGCTGGAATGAGGAAGCACAGTGGGATAGGTTCCTGCATGGGCTGGCCGACCGCGTCCAGAGGGAGATTTACGCCCTGGACCTGCCTCCCTCACTGGATGGACTGATCGACCTGGCTCTGAGGGTGGACGCCCGACTAGCTCGTGTCGGACCACGCGCTCCATCCAGCCTGCGTCGTGGGGGAGGAGAAGTCCTCATCTTCATCCACCATCCTCCCGGGAAGACTTAGATGGTCTGTCCACGATCACCTCTGCACGGCACTGGTGGATTCCGGAGCTGAAGGTAATTTCATGGACCGCACCTTCGCACTTCAGCTTCAAGTCCCACTTAGAGCACTTCCCCAGAGAATCACCGTACATGCACTCAATGGACAGTCACTACCTACCATCTCCCAGACCACCGAGAACATCACGCTCATCACCTCAGGGAATCATGCAGAGACAATATCATTCTTCATCATAGACTCACACCACACACCCGTTGTCTTGGGTCACCCCTGGCTCCATCAACACAACCCCCGCATTGACTGGAAACAAGGAACTATATCAGCCTGGAGCACTGAATGTCATAGGTCTTGTCTTGTGTCTGCCTGTTCTGTTGTCTCTGTTCCTGTGTTGCAGGAGGAAGCAGTGGATTTATCAAACGTGCCCGCGGAGTATCGTGACCTGAGGGAAGTGTTCAGGAAATGTCAAGGGCTGCTTCTCTACCTCCGCACCGTCCCTATGACTGTGCTATAGAGTTAATGTCAGGTAAGTCTCCGCCTAAGGGCAAGATTTATTCTCTCTCGGTTCCGGAGAGAGAGGCTATGGAGAAATATATTTCTGATTCTCTAGCATCCGGGTTCATCCAACCTTCCTCATCTCCAGCGGGGGCGGGGTTCTTTTTTGTGGGGAAGAAGGATGGATCGCTGCGACCTTGCATTGATTACCGGGGGCTGAACAACATCACGGTAAAGAATACTTATCCTTTGCCGCTGATGTCTTCAGCCTTTGAGAGGTTGCAGGGAGCATCCATCTTCACAAAACTGGATTTACGCAATGCTTATCATTTGGTCCGCATCAGGAAGGGGGATGAATGGAAGACTGCTTTCAACACCCTTAGGGGGCACTTTGAATACTTGGTCATGCCTTTCGGGTTGTCCAACAGTCCCGCAGTCTTCCAGGCGCTCGTCAATGACGTGCTGCGAGACATGATCGATCAGTTTATTTATGTTTACCTGGATGACATTCTGATCTTTTCCTCGTCTCTCCAGGAGCACGTGCAGCATGTCCGACGTGTTCTCCAAAGGTTGCTAGAGAATGGGCTTTTTGTCAAGGCGGAGAAATGCGCTTTTCATGCACAGTCGGTCCCTTTCTTAGGACACATCGTGTCGGCTGAAGGTATGCGTGTGGATCCTGACAAAGTTAAGGCTGTGGTGGAGTGGCCAAACCCAGATTCCCGTAAGGCCCTACAGAGGTTTTTGGGGTTCGCCAATTTCTACCGGCGTTTTATTCACAACTTTAGCCAACTAGCCGCACCTCTGACTGCCTTGACCTCTCCCAGAACTGCGTTCAGGTGGTCGGAAGCAGCCGAAACTGCTTTTTCCAACCTCAAGAGCCGCTTTGTTTCGGCTCCCATTTTAATCGCCCCTGATTCCTCACGTCAGTTTGTGGTAGAGGTCGACGCGTCAGAGGTGGGGGTAGGTGCAGTTCTCTCACAACGCTTACCTTCAGACAACAAGATGCATCCGTGCGCGTTTTTATCTCATCGCTTATCACCAGCTGAACGAAATTACGACATTGGCAACAGGGAGTTGTTGGCGGTCAAGTTAGCCTTGGAAGAATGGCGTCATTGGTTAGAGGGGTCCGGGGTACCCTTTATCGTCTGGACGGATCATAAGAATCTGGAGTACATTAGATCCGCCAAAAGGTTGAACTCCAGGCAGGCTCGGTGGGCACTTTTTTTCGGCCGTTTTGATTTTACCCTCTCGTATCGTCCGGGTTCCAAAAACATCAAACCCGATTCTTTGTCGCGTATTTTTGATAGATCCGAACACGCACCTACTCCCGAGCGGATTTTTCCTGAGACCCTAATTATCTCTACGCTCACATGGGAGGTCGAATCGAGAGTCAAGAGGGCTCTAGAAGGGGTAACACCTCCGATCTGGTGTCCACCGAACCGCTTATTTGTGCCGGAGGAACTACGGCCAGACGTTATTCGGTGGGGCCATTCTTCTAGTCTAGCCTGTCATCCAGGAGTTAGTCGCACCCTCTATTTGGTCAAGCAACGATTCTGGTGGCCGCTTATGGCTCGCGACGTTCACGATTTTGTTTTGGCTTGCTCAGTTTGTGCTATTGGCAAGGCGTCCAATCGACCCCCAGATGGGTTACTCCAACCGCTGCCGGTGCCTTCGAGACCCTGGTCCCATATCGCTCTAGATTTTGTTACCGCCCTCCCACCCTCCCAGGGTAACACGGTAGTTTTAACCGTGGTGGACCGATTCTCGAAGGCAGCCCACTTTGTTCCCTTGCCCAAATTACCCTCAGCCAAGGAGACAGCGGTTGCAGTCGTTAATCACGTCTTTCGGTTACATGGCCTCCCGACAGACGTGGTTTCCGACAGGGGTCCCCAATTTGTGTCCAAATTTTGGTGAGAGTTTTGTAGGTTGCTGGGGGCGACGGTCAGCCTGTCTTCTGGGTTTCACCCCCAGAGCAATGGTCAAACTGAGAGAGCCAACCAAGACCTGGAGAGAACCTTGCGATGTACGGTTGCCAGGAATCCTTCCTCCTGGAGCCAACAACTGCCTATGGTGGAGTACGCCCACAATTCATTGCCAGTGTCAGCAACGGGCCTATCTCCTTTTGAGTGTAGTATAGGGTACCAGCCACCTGTTTTCCCTAGTCTGGAATCCGAAGTCGCGGTCCCCTCCGCCCACGCCTTCGTCCAAAGGTGTCACCGCACTTGGACTAGAGCCCGTGAGACTTTACTCCAAGTGGGGGCGCGCACCAAGGCCAAAGCCGATCGCCACCGGCGTAGGCCTCCCGTATATGTCGTCGGTTCCAAAGTGTGGCTTTCTACAAAGAACGTTCCGCTCCGCTCCGTATCCAATAAGTTGGCTCCTAAATTCATTGGCCCGTTTTCTGTCACCAAAATTGTTAGTCCGGTGGCAGTCCGCCTCAATCTTCCTCCAGTGTACAGGAGAATTCATCCGGTATTCCATGTGTCCAAAATTAAACCCGTTTTTTTTTCTCGCATTAATCCGCCTGCCCCGGTTCCCCCACCGCCGCGACTCGTAGATGGGGAACCATCCTATTCGGTCCGTCGCATCCTGGACTCTAGGCGGAGGGGACGCGGATTCCAGTACCTGGTGGACTGGGAAGGTTACGGTCCGGAGGAGAGAAGTTGGGTTCCGGCTCGTGACATCCTGGATCACTCTCTTATCGATGATTACAATCGACAGGTAAGGGAGTCTGGGAACGCCGTGAGGCGTTCCTAGAGGAGGGGGTACTGTCACGGTTGTTGGAGACATCGTTTCCTTCTTGTCTCGTGTCTATGTTTGTTTATGTGTGAGTGGGCGTTGTCCCGCTCACGTGTCCGTCAGCGCTCCAGCTGATAATCATTATCATCATCATGCTCACCGTTCACAGCTGCTGTTCATTTCCGTGCCCTATATATGCTCACTCCATTCTCTGTTCCAGTGTCGGAGTGTTTGTTGAGGTCCTGTCTGTTGCCGTGTCTGTTCCCGTGGAGTTGCCGTGTCTTTGTTCGCCTTGCCTTGTCTTCCTGCCGTTCGTGACTTCGTCACTGGGTTCACCGCACTCCAGCTCCGGATGGGATTCGTCACTCTCACTGCACCAGCGCACTTCTGACCATCTAGTCCCTGCACGAGCCTGAGTCGCCGCCCTTACCTTCTGTTGGATTCTTGTCTATTTATCTTAATAAACACTTTGAGCACCTGCTATTGTTTCCTGTTTTGTTCGCCCATGACAATGTTAAATCCACTATAGTTTTACACAGAATTGTGTATATGCAATAGTCTATGCAGCATTTAATGTAATTACATCATATTTTATTTTAAATTACAGTAGAATTAAGAGTAATCCCTTTAATTAAATTACAATATTTAAATTACTTGGTAATTAATTTCACCCAACACTGTATAACAGTAATTCCTCTCTTTGTCTGGCGCTGTTGCCATGGTTACTCATAGTATCTGCGCTCCATTGATAATGGCTTTCTATAGTTGTGGTGCACGCGCTTAACTCTGAGTCAGTCAACTTAGAGTTGATTGAACTAACTAATTTCAGCTGATCTGTAACCGAAAACTCAGAGTTTCCCATCTCAGGGTAAGTCAACTCAGAGTTCAAGTTTTAACTCAGAGTTGGTTGAACCTCCTTATTGAAACAGGCCCCTGGACAAATACTCTGATTCATTCTGAACTTCATACACTGTTTACTCATTGGCCAGAGGAGAACTGGCCCCCGACTGAGCCTGGGTTCTCCCAAGGTTTTTTTCTCCATTCTGTCACCTGATGGAGTTTTGGTTCCTTGCCGCTGTTGCCTTACCTTCTGGCTTGCTTAGTTGGGGACATTTAATATTCAACAATATTATAGATCTGCCTTCAAGGTGGACGATGATGAAATTGTTTTTTGTATTGTTTTCATGTTATCACTGTGAAGCTGCTTTGATACAATCTGTATTGTAAAAAGCGCTATATAAATAAAGGTGACTTGACTTGACTAGTGACTTGTAGCTGAAATGAGTCTGCAAGAGCACAGGGACCTCACCATACAGTTATTACAAAGACAGCCAGGTCTGGTGTTTGATGCATTGATGATGCATCAGCGCAGACATGGCCTCCCCCCTCCTGTGCAAGATATACCATGGTGTACCTGTAAACATTGCCGGGACATGCCAACTGATCGTGAAAAAAATGCTGTGGACAAAACCCAGCCAACTGTGTGAGCCTACTAATACAATTCAATCAGTACTGCCTTGATGAAGGTGTTCTCCGGATTCATAGGCAGTACAGGGAGGACATCACAGCATTAGGCCATTTAAGAGAGCCAGGCGATGACAATCGTGAATTCAGATATGCTGCCTACAGGCATTTCATCTTCTGGCAGCATGGGTCTCTAGGGCAGGGTAATAGAAGAGTGATCCCTAGTTGCTGTGTGTGTAAGATAAGGGATAAATTCCCTGACCCTCAGGGACAGTACACCGGTTTCAACCCTGGAATTTAAATCATCTACCTAAAATGTGTGATTGTAAATAGTTATTTATTGGTGTTCTTGTATTTAATTGTTTAAATTAAATTTATTTTTCCACCTTTCATAATGTAATCTAATAAAAATAAACAGTTATTTATAATTGATAAGAAATTGTTTATGCTGTCTTTCTTATACATTACATAAATTCATAAACGTATTAAAAAAAATTGTGCTGTAGCAATTTTTTGATTATGAAACTCAAATTGACAGTGCCATGGTCAATAATGTTATTTGAAATATCTTTATTATTTACAGTATTTATCATTAATGCTATTTACACACAAACCAAAAAATTTTCATGCTGATTTTGAAGTAACAGTCTAGATCAGCAATATCATTAAAAATTGGCAGCCTCCATGAAAGCTGATCCTGTGGAAAAAATGCAGTGTCATTTTAAATGCACACTATTTTATTGTTCAAAAATCATTCCACCTCGACTAAATTACAGACAAAGGTAATGAGATTCAAATTTATGGCATGCACATGTGCATCACATACCGAGACCTCTGCTGACTTGTGTCTGCATCAGCTCTGATATGGGTGGTGGAGGTACAGGGGGAACGACACCACGTGTTCTTGGGTCATTGGGCCGAAGGCTCCTCCTTCGAGGCATCCCAACTCCACTGGTGAGTCTCTGGTTTAAAATTTTCGCCTGCAGTTCCGATATGTATTTGTACGTTTTTTCCGATTTCAGGGCGTACAAGCTGTATCTTCTTGCATGTTTGTTGTATAGTCGTCGTAAACTGTAATGGAAAAATGGTCAACTATTAAAAGCCAATTACTCATTACTACAACTGACAAACTTGATAGCACTTATCAATCCCAAACCACTGTGTGCCTGTGTGTTTACAATACTGCATATATTAAACTTACATTTGTTTGCCTTCACACGTAGCACTTGTTGGTCTGTTGCGGTGAAAATTGTAATCAAGAGCTGCCAGCAGAACTCTTGCCTCATAGACTGGTGGAGTGAAAGCAAAGCGCTTGCTGGCATACATCAGTATATGATTCTGGAATGACTCCAGGTCTGCTGTTGATCTGGTTGGATATAAAAGAAGTCACACACACATTAGTATAAATAAATAAATATATATATTAACACATAGACAAATATATATTTGTCTATATATGCGTGTGTGTCTTACCTAAAACGCAGGTATTTGTGGACATCCTTCAGCCAACGTTTGTTGAAAACGATGCCCACTAATGCTTTGTGCGACTTGGAATCTCTCTGGATCCACTGCTTCCCAAGCCCTTCACCCAGATCGCTGTGTTGGCAGCTTCCCATTTCCCATGTGTGGATGTTGCAAACATGGTGGCAAATGCCTATCCAAAGTGCCTGTGAAAATAAAAAAATAAAAAATTATATATATATATTTATATATATATATATATATATATATATATATATATATATATATATATATATATATATATATATATATATATATATATATATATTATAATAATAATAATTATTATATATATATATATACAAATTACAAAATATTTAATAAATAAGAGTCAACATAGTACACATACACACATATATATACATTTTTTTTTTTAAAGACAGATATAGTATAAGCTAGCAGCTACAATCTTTTCTAAATTCAAAATAATGCTTACAAGAAAATGGTCTTTGGTGTCAGCCGTCTTGCAACACCACCAAAAATGATTGACGATGTCCTTCAACCAGTGTAGGAGGATGGACTGTCCCTTCACCTTCGCTGCCTTTTGAAAATAAAAACAAATTACTGAGGTATTCCGTTTCATACATTGTCCATGTAGAGTTATGAAAATGCTTATTTTATCTCAATAATAGACTACAGCTATTGATTCCCGTGAGTCTACAGAACTGAAGTTTCAAATTTTTGATTGTAAAGATAACAATTATTATTGAACAATTAAATAGTGTTAATACGACCCCTAATGTATTATCTATTTACAGAAACTATATACACAGGAAAAATTAACCTCTTAAACTTACAGCAGCAATTTTTTTTTCCAGATTCTTGGCACCGTGCCACATGTCCAGACTGTGATGAATCCCAAGGTCCTTGTATCGGCCTTTGTCTGGGTCTGTGGAGTTGGAAATCATTACATTTCCAAACATCTCTTGTTGCACTATTTGTATTCAAACATTTTTTCAGAGTAGAACTTACTCATAAGGGCTCCAATCTGTATATGAGCATCTGTGCATCACCAGCTTTAGCTCTCTGGAAAGCTTGTCCACAGTCTGGATAAATGCCTCCTTCTCCATGATGTTGGAGTTCCACGATGTCTGCCGCTTGTCTATTGTAGCTACATGAATTATCTCCTTGGTGTCGAGCTCCATCGTGGTGTAGCTGCAGTACTGGGCACAATGTCCTGGTGAATCATTTCTGCCATCCCCTATAAAACACATGGTTATTATTATTATAAAATATGTAATTGCTGCAAATAATTTGTGCATGTGCCATGTACAATTTTACAATACAAACCTAGCAACACAACGTCTTTCCCTTGAAGGCGACAGATGGACTCGGAATTCCTTTCTTCCCAGTATTCCTTTACTGCGTCAACACAGTATGTGTTCTGGATTGTGAAAAATGTGTTTTGGTTCACCATGCCCATGTTCATGAATTTAAATAAGAGTGAAACCTTCCCATAGTTATTCCCCGACAATCAAATGTTGGTTGACAGAAGGAAATCCCCAGCTTGCATCCCAAACTTCATTACAGGCTGGGAATTCCATTTCCACAGGCTATGTCCGTTTGAACAAATCTAAAAATCATAGAAGATGGATAAATGGATTTGAAATATGCAACACTGGTTGTAACAAGACATTTGCATTGGTATTATGTTGTTACTTCAAAGACTTACCCATTCAGCACTCATTGCTGTGCCCTTAGAAGTGATGTTAATGTGAAAGGGGGCAACACTGTCACACACCAGACCAGTCCTGAGAACACCTGTACATCTGTCCTCCGGCAGCTTCATTATCGAGAGAAGCTGCCTCAAGCAGGTCTCATACAACACTGCTGCTCGGACACTGATGATGTCATCTACACATTGGACCTTCAAAGGGTCTGGGGAATTGGGCAACTCAAGATTGGGCAAGGGCTCATCAGTGGGGTCTTCATGGGCAGAAAGGTCATGCACAGTTTCATCAACCCCAATGACAGGAAGATGGTCAACAGACTGCGCTGTCTTTAATGATCCACCCATTCTGTGGAGCCAGAACACACAGGCACAATTAAAAAATTTATGCAAAAACACAACAAATAATACAACAAAGTAACAACAGATACACACCGTATAGATATTGGTGGAAGATACTCTTCATCCGAGCTGTCATCCCTCTCTCCATCATCTCTTTGATGTAATGCCGATCTTTCATCTATCCAGTCAATTCTGTAAGAAATAAAATATTGAGAAAACAATAACTTCCACACAATACAAAATACTAAGATGTCCAAAGGGTTATTATAATACTTACACACTGTTCATTGGGTCATTGAACTCTTTTTCGTCCACATCCTCCTCACCAATGCTCATATCATGTAGACTGTGTTAAAAATTATATTAATATTTATATCATAAAAACAGACAATAGATGACACGTGTAAGGTTAAGTTATATATATTATGAGTATTGATGAGTTACCTATGTTGAAGGCTTGCTATTTCAGGGGCTTCAGCAATTGTACAAAGATACTCATCCCTGAAATGAATAACCAGAGTGTTCCAAAACACAATAGACATATGTAGATAAAAGCATAAACACCATTTTATAAAAAATAATATATATATACATTTTAACTTATCAAACAATAATATCACATAGAATACACAAAATATTTTTCATGCAATCAGTTACCTGTCTGTCTCACTAGAAATGCTGGACACTGCTGGAGCAGTTAGTACTTGAGAGGGTTTTCCCTTCATTGGAGTTGATGTGACTGCTCTCAGTTCTCTCTCATAGCTGGACAAACAAGAGCAGTACATGTTAGAATGGCAGACAAAACCACAAACAATAAACTGCATTCCTTTTTATGACAATAAAGAAAATAGATATTTTTGGTAGAAGCATCTCCTAAGCAGTATATAATTTACCTATAGTTCAATGAAAACAGTTCTGTCTGTATTTTATAATTGTAATTGATAATTACTTATGATCATTCTCAATGTACTGGTACCCTTCCTCTATAATAAGTCTAGGCTAATCATAGTAAGGTGTCATAGTGTGAAAAATATTTACATCGTACAATAATACGTCTTAAATGAATAAGATTACAGGACAGATGTGAAAGTGAAGGTGAAAGTCTCGCTTAGAAACAGCTAACTAATGCTGCGTTCCAGGCAGCCTGTAACCCGTGTTTTTCCAACCTTATAGGCTGACTTACCCGTGAAAGTGCACTGGAACGGCAGTCAAACCCTTGACTTTCCCACCCGTGAACTCGTACTAGATCGATGTAACGTTACTCCCAGTTACATGTTGTAAAAACACGGGTTACAGGTTGTCTTCAACGCAGCATTACAACTGCATTATCACATGAGACTACATTAATTGTAGCATTACAACTGCATTATCACATTAGACTAATTGTGTATTAAAGTAAAATAAATAAAAAATACATAAAATTTAAAGTGCCTACATTTATAGCCTACAAATTACATTATAATATTAATCACATGTTATCCGTCATAGAACACGGATTTATGTTACAAGGTAAACAATACTTTTCATCATTGACGCGAGGAAAACTATCCTAGATGCATGAAACATCTAGCGTTCTCTTACGTAGAGTTCTCTCGTACTGCGTCGAAGAACGCTACGGGAAAGATATTTCTTTGTCGAGATTGAAGCCAAAAATTAATCCTTAATTTTGTAATATTGTAAAACGCTTTTCTGAAGCATACAACCTAGGCGGAGCAATACAGCTCACCCATTGGCTGCTCTGCCAGAAAAGCACAGCCTATGCGAGGCCAGGACGCTGACCAATGAGTAGCGCCGCGCCGTAAAAAGCGCCGTGCTCAGCGGGTCCCGGAACCTCCCTCCACGAGGAGCTCGCCGCCGCCGCCGCTAGCTCCTCTCAACGTTTCGCTCGAGTCGCTCACCGACGGACAACAGCCGCAGCACGCCGCTTTGTCCGTTATGGAAGACGACCAGCAAGCTGTATCAGAGGGAGATGATGATTGCTGTTCGCTTCTCGCTTCGGAGAGCGAGGGTTGGGCGAGCTCCGTGGACCTCCCCTCCCCCGCTGTTCGAGAGCGCAGAGGAGGGAAGATCAGCATCGAGGCAGAACTGATGCGTCTGCTCACACAGGCCGTGTCGAGCCTCGGCCTCGATTGGTCGACGCCCGAACAACCTGCACTCAACCGGCTGGATGGACGCTTCCTCTCTGGAGACCGCGCTGCGCCCCCCTCCAGACACGCACCGTTTCTTCCTGAGCTTCACGAAGAGGTAGCGAAATCGTGGAAGGCGCCATTTTCAGCCAGAGTACGTACTTCTGCCTCGCCAGCATTCTCCGTAGTGGACGGTGCTCGAGACAGAGGCTACCACGCTCTCCCTCCGGTCGAGGAGGCGGTAGCGACTCACCTTTGCCCACCCTCTGCTGGACGGCGGGCTAAGGGAGTCCTACCATCCAAAGCTTGCCGCACGTCGTCAGCTCTGAACGGTCGCGTGTATTCCGCCGCCGGACAAGCTGCATCGGCGCTGCACACCATGGCGGTGCTCCAAATCCACCAGGCCAACCTCCTCTGCAAGCTAGACGAGGAAGGCCTGGGCGCGATCAGTGTTCCGGACTTGCGTAGCGCCACAGACCTAGCTCTTCGCGCTACAAAGTCCGCCGCACACGCCATCGGCAGGATTATGGCCACAGCTACTGTTTCCGAGAGACATTTATGGCTGACTCTCTCTGAAATGGCGGAATCCGAGCGCTCTGCGTTTCTCGACGCCCCCATTTCACCGGCTGGCCTCTTCGGATCCTCCGTGAAGGACTTCGCGGACCGATTCGCCGAGGTACAGAAAACTTCGCAGGCCATGAGACATTTCCTGCCAAAGCGCTCCAGTTCCGCAACAGGCCGCCCTAAACAGCCGCCTGCCCGAACTCAGCAGCGCCCCGCGCCCGCCGCACCGGCCCAGCAGCAACAGGCCCGAGAGAGACCACGGTCTCGCTCCGCCGGACGCCGCCCGCCACCGCGTGGTCCTCGGCCCAAGATCTCAATCAAGCCCGAGGCCTCGGCGCCATCCTAGCCCTGCTAGGAAAAAGACGGTGTTCGGGTCCCGCTGCGGCCGGACTTCCACCAAAGATTCCCGCTTGTACAGCCCTAAGTTCCGCGTTTGTACCAGTGTACTCAGCAGCCAACAAACCGGCCGTAAAGCCCGTTTGCCTGCACACAAACGCCGTTTTCACGGCGACCCAGATAAATCTAAAAAAGAGTTTAATTTCTGGTGTTCCGGCCAAGGCCGATGGTGTAATGTGTGTAACTGCAATGCCCACCCAGTGCCCATTCATTCACACAAGCACAGCCCCGTTCAACACAGGGTTTGCACACATAAAATCGGCTCACACCGATTGTGCTTTACGTGTAGTGAGCGTGCCCACTGTCCAGTGCCCACAACCACTACACACTGCACGTTCCGCGGTTTCTGTAAAAACGAAACTAACGAACGGTCAGTCAGTACACAAACACAGTGTCCCCGGTGTTATAAATGTGCCCGCCACCAAGCGCCCACGTTTATTCACAAACATAACGAGCCCCGTAGGGCTCGCCCCGCGTGCTCTCTCTCAACTCAGAGAGTCGAGCGCGCGCGGGACGCATACTGTGTTAAACATGTCCCCCGCCTCAGACGCCACGGCGTCCATGTCACAGCACATGGTTGCTCTCGTGTCGCCGCCATTTCGCGACCAGAGCCCAGATTACATTCAACCCCTAGTCACACGTGCAGATGCATGGGAAGGACTACCCGGGGTTTCAGAATGGGTGCTAGAGACTATAAAAAGAGGCTATTCGCTACAGTTTTATCGACGCCCTCCCCGTTTCACGGGAAAAGTCGAAACCACGGTAAAAACAGAAGTAGCACATCTACTTCGAGCCGAAATAGCGAAGCTATTGAGCAAAGGGGCCATAGAGCCTTTATCTCAAGCTCAGAGCGAAGGGGGCCTGTACAGCAGATATTTCCTGGTACCGAAGAAAGACGGGGGTCTCAGACCCATTTTAGATCTAAGGCGTCTGAACAAAACGCTTGCAAAGCGGAAGTTCAGAATGCTCACGACCAGAAGTATCCTCGCGCAAATTCGCCGAGGAGACTGGTTTATGGCAATAGATCTGAAAGACGCGTATTTTCACATACAAATTGCGTCACGTCACAGGCGATTTTTGAGATTCGCCTTCGAGGGCCGGGCATATCAGTACACAGTCCTGCCATTCGGCCTATCCCTAGCACCTCGTACATTTACAGTGTGCATGGACGCGGCGCTGGCACCCCTGAGACTCCGGGGCGTTCGAATTCTGAACTATTTGGACGATTGGCTAATTCTGGCTCAATCGCCGTCAGAACTCGCTCACCACAAGACACTAATACTCGATCACCTCGAGTGCTTAGGTCTGAGAGTCAATTGGGAGAAAAGTTCACTGTTTCCCAGTCAAAGGATCTCCTTTTTAGGACTGGATCTGAACTCACTGTCTATGACAGCACAGCTGTCATCACAGCGCAGGCGAAATACCCTGCAAATGGCAAAATCCTTCCTCAGCGGCCACATAGTGCCACTGAGGAGATTTCAGAAAATGCTGGGCCTCATGGCCTCAGCCTCAACAGTGCTGCAGTTGGGCCTGCTGCGCATGCGCCCACTACAGTTCTGGTTGAGAGCGCGCGTACCGCGCCGAGCATGGCTACACGGTCGCTATCGCCTCAAGGTCACTCAGGAATGCATTTCAGCCCTGACACCATGGAGAGCGTCAGACTGGTACCGGTCAGGTGTAAGCCTGGGGACTTCCTCGAGCCTGAAGGTGGTGTCCACGGACGCGTCCACCTCAGGCTGGGGAGCACTGCTCGACGGCAGTCCGCTCTTTGGCCAGTGGTCAGAGCGAGCCGAACTACCGCACATAAACTGCCTGGAAATGATGGCAGTGGACTTTGCGCTGAGGCGCTTCTGTCCCCGGATAAAAGGACACCACGTCCTGGTCCGCTCGGACAACATGTCGGTAGTAGCCTACATAAACCGCCAGGGTGGCGTGAGATCCCGGAACCTATTCAGGTTAGCGGAACGCATACTGGTGTGGGCCCAGCACAACCTGCGCTCGTTAAGAGCAATGCACGTGCCAGGCCACTTGAACGTAGGCCCGGACAGACTCTCACGGAACAATGTTCCCACGGGAGAGTGGTCCCTACACACACAGACAGTGCGTCTGCTGTGGAAAACGTTCGGCAGAGCGGAAATAGACCTGTTTGCAAACCAGGAAAACGCTCATTGCCCAGAATTCTTTTCGAAGAGCGCGAACGCGCTGGCCAGAGTCTGGCCCCGCCGCCCGCTCTATGCTTTTCCTCCTGTCTCACTCCTGCCTCAAGTGCTGGAGCGTATCAAGGAGAGCGGATGCTCAGTACTGCTAGTTGCTCCATTCTGGACGAATCAGACCTGGTTCCCAGCTTTGATGCGACTGAAAAGTACTGCCCCGTGGCCGATTCCAGTGAGGAGAGACCTCCTCTCACAGGCCAAGGGCTCGATTCTGCATCCTCACCCCGAGCTTTGGTCCCTACACGTATGGGCCATAAACGGGTACCCGCTAACCTCCCAAGAGGAGTGTTAGACACGATCGAACAAGCTAGGGCTCCGTCTACTAGACGGCTCTACGCTTCCAAATGGTCGGTGTTCTCTGGATGGTGTTCAGATCAAGGTCTGTCACCACTTCAGTGTGGAGAACCGGAGATTCTCTCCTTCTTGCAAGAGCTATTGGATAAGGGAAGAACCCCATCCACGCTCAAAGTCTATGTGGCTGCCATATCAGCGTTCGTTAATCCAACGCTTGGCCGTTCACTAGGCAGGAACGACCTGGTGGTCCGCTTCCTGAGAGGCGCCAGGAGGTTAAACCCTCCAAGGCCTCCTTCAGTCCCCGTTTGGGACCTTTCTACAGTGTTGAACGCTATGAAAGGGGCCCCTTTCGAGCCTATTCACTCAGTTGACATGAAACACCTGTCTCTCAAGACCGTGTTTCTTTTGGCTCTCGCTTCAGTGAAGCGTGTGGGAGACTTGCAAGCGCTCTCAGTGAGAGCTTCTTGTATGGAGTTCGGGCCAAACGACTCTATAGTCGTATTGAAACCGAAGCATGGGTACGTGCCTAAGTCCCTCAACACACCGTTCAGGGCTCAGGTCATCTCCCTGTCGGCCCTGCCGGCCTCAGAGGACGGAAATAGCTCCCTTTGCCCGGTCAGGGCATTAAGAGCTTACGTGTCCCGCTCCGCTGTTTTTCGACAGACGGAGCAGCTCTTCGTTTCGTTCAGCGGGCGCTCCAAGGGACGAGCCGCAACGAAACAGAGTCTGGGCTTGGTATAGCGGAATCTCGTTACATGATATCTGTATGGCGGCAGGCTGGGCCTCCCCGTCTACATTTATTAGGTTCTATAACCTAGAGGTTCCTGCGTTGCAGGCTAAACTGCTCTCGGTCTAGAAGACTATGTATAAGTGTTCCTGCCCCGCACTGCGGCCCAGGTCACTTCAATGGTAATATGTACAAGTGCTCCTGCCCCGCGCTGCGGCCCAGGTCACTTCAATGTCTAATATGTATAAGTGTTCCTGCCCCGCGCTGCGGCCCAGGTCACTTCAATGTTTAAGCATCACTCACTGACAATGTGTCCCATGAGCATGCTATTACCCTTCATATATATCTATATTTACATATATATGCTATTATGCCTTAAGAGGCACTACTATAAGGGATGATGCTATTTTAGCCGCTCTCCCTATACTTCTTGGGGTAGGCGCTTGTATACCAGGGCGCGCGCGCCCTTAGGTGTCTGTGTCGATCCAAGAAAACGCACGGCGGTTTGCATAGGGTTCCCGTAGCGTTCTTCGACGCAGTACGAGAGAACTCTACGTAAGAGAACGTACTCGGTTACTAACGTAACCTCGGTTCTCTCTAGGAGAGGGAACGAGTACTGCGTCTCATGCCGTGCGTGTCCACGCTGCGTCGCTTCATTGACGAAAATCGGCGTGTTAGACAGCTATGCTCGTATTTATAGGCCTAGGCCACGCCTGTTTGGGCGGGAGGTGACGCAGAAGGGCGCGAAGCGCCCTCATTGGTCAGCGTCCTGGCCTCGCATAGGCTGTGCTTTTCTGGCAGAGCAGCCAATGGGTGAGCTGTATTGCTCCGCCTAGGTTGTATGCTTCAGAAAAGCGTTTTACAATATTACAAAATTAAGGATTAATTTTTGGCTTCAATCTCGACAAAGAAATATCTTTCCCGTAGCGTTCTTCGACGCAGTACTCGTTCCCTCTCCTAGAGAGAACCGAGGTTACGTTAGTAACCGAGTACGTTATGCACAGCACACCATGATATAATTAGCCAAGCAACAATAAAACTTCCAATATACACAAATAGGCTTAATTAACGTTACCTGTCGAGAAGAAAGCAGGCAACGTCCGCGTCCTTTTTTAAATCGTTGCTCGTCATGAGCTCTTTCCATCTTGGAAATGCCACTCCAATATTCACTTTTGTCTTTTTTGATTTGCCTGTTGCATTGCCGTCTTAATTCTCTTTTTCGCTTCCTTGGCGACTCTGATACATATCCTCGAGAATAAGAGTGATCCTCCATCAGCAACAGACTTTCAATCAAGCAATCCCCCTCTTCACATTCGCGCCGGTGCCATCGAGTGTTAAAACGCGAAAGGCGAAGCTTGAATTACGGGTATGTCCCTCTTTGGCCAATGTACTTTCAAGATGGAGGGGCAACATGGCGACCAACATTCGAACCCCTCACCCGTATGTATTTTCAATGGCATATTATACACTCACGAGAATACTTTATTACTTGAACGAAGTAAATATACATTAATGAACACATATATTTTTGAAAGAACTAAGTGTTTTTAGCTAAGAATAAACTAAAAAAGTTACACAGTGTAGCTTTAAAGGGATACTCCACTTTTTTCGGAAATAGGCTCAGTTTTACCGTTTTCGAATCCATTCAGCCGAACTCCGGTTCTGACGGTACCAGTTTTAGCATAGCTTAGCATAGATAATTGATTCTGATGGGACCAGTAGCATTTCTTAAAAAAAAAACTATTTAAAACTTGACTCTTCTGTAGTTAACCCGTATACTAAGATCGACGGAAAATGAAAAGCTGCGATTTTCCAAGCCTATATGGCTAGGTACTACTCTCATTCCGGCGTAAGAATCAAGGAACTGTGCGGCCGTACCATGGGTGCAGCAGCGTAATGATATGACGAAGCACTTGCCGTCAACAAACCAACGTGACAACCTACTTGCACAGGGAGCGTGCCTTGAAGCATGGAGACATTTGTGAGAGACGATTTAGATAACATCTAAACAGACCCGAACACCATACAAGGGTTAATTAAACTATACGCTACCTCACCAGTCCAGAACTCTACAACAAAACTACTAACGTTATATACTGTACAAGACGAATGATCGAGGAAACCTAGCACTCACTGATTGCATTTCACAGGAAGATAACAACGGCAGTGCTTTTACAAAAAGTAAAATTGTTATACAGTAGCCTACTTCCAGTGGTGCGCGGGTTGATCCAAAATCAGCGGGTGCCTGCGGTTACCCGCGGTTGAGTCATCCAAAAATATTTGTAATGATAATGATATTCGGGTCGCGGTCGGTCGGGTCGTTTGAAATAAAGATGCCAATTAAACCTTTGTAATTTATATAGTAGACTCAATGTTCTATGAAATACATAGGTGTACACTACACTTTATTGGCTGAATAACTGCGTGAGGAACTGAGGATGACGCACGAGCTCAGTCAGAGATGACAGTGGGAAATCCTTATTTACCTTTTGAATGTTGAGCGCGTTATTAACTTTTGAAGAAAAGCTGACACGGGACAAAATGCCCGATTTCCCAACACGTTGAACTGAGCAATGACATTGTGCCAATTTAATAGGCTACTTTTTAAAACGCATATAGCTAATGTAATGTCAGTTTTATGTATTTGCTGAGAGGGGGCGGGGTTTTTGTTGGGAAAGTCAGGGGAGAGACGCACACTTCGATTAGACTGGATAAACACATGCAGCATCTTAATTGTTAAGAAAATTTAACAAAATAAATGAATAAATCAAGCCTTTATTACAAAACACTAGGCGATATCATACAGCATTCAGAAAAATGCGCACCCCTAGTTCCTCCATCTATGGCCCATGACGCTACGATGAGCATTTACTAGCTACTTAAAAAAAACGCGGGTCAGGAAGCGGGTCGGACTCGGGTAACTTACAATATTTTCTTTCTTTTTTTGCGGTCCGAGTACGCATCGCTGGTACTTACAGCCATGGGTGATGATGATGCACTTGGACCTGTCTGTAGCCTACATTGAAGATTGTTGGGATGGCTGTATCCTTTAGACGCTGTACCGTACTGTCCGTGTTTTTTTTATAGTCATCTGGTCCAAAATGCTTTGAGCAAACACGCCATTTTTTGATCGATTCTATCGGTGTTTTTAAATCAATGTTCAGTCAACCATTGATTTTTTAGTTTCTTTTTGTTCGTTGGTATTCGGTGTAACATTACGGTAGAATATACCCTCGCCTTACTATCACATCCCTTTACTACGCACAGAACCATGCGCACAGTAATTTGCCACCTAAAAACTACACAAACTTAGTCCCGGTCATGTTGGAAGTTACCGAGCTGGGGACTATTTTCAGGTGCTTCGTCATATCATTACGCTGCTGCACCCATGGTACGGCCGCACAGTTCCTTGATTCTTACGCCGGAATGAGAGTAGTTCCTAGCCATATAGGCTTGGAAAATCGCAGCTTTTCATTTTCCGTCGATCTTAGTACACGGTTTAACTACAGAAGAGTCAAGTTTTAAATAGGAAAAATATTGAAACTCGTTGGTCATTTTGAAAGAAATGCTACTGGTCCCATCAGAATCAATTATCTATGCTAAGCTATGCTAAAACTGGTACCGTCAGAACCGGAGTTCGGCTGAATGGATTCGAAAACGGTAAAACTCAACTGTTTAACTCTGGGGGAGTTGTAAAATAAGCCTATTTCCAAAAAGAGTGGAGTATCCCTTTAACAAGCGGTTTAATCATAGCCAGTAGGGGTGGAACGGTACATGTATTCGTATCGAACCGAAACAGTACGGGTGTCCCGGTTCGGTGCATGAATTTACACGGAGAATACACGGTATAAAAATAAATAAAACTCACGTGCAAATTAATGAATGTAATGCGGAACTACTGTTAGGTACGCGGGTTCTTTATGGACACCTAATTGTCACGGTTGTTGGAGACATCGTTTCCTTCTTGTCTCGTGTCTATGTTTGTTTATGTGTGAGTGGGCGTTGTCCCGCTCACGTGTCCGTCAGCGCTCCAGCTGATAATCATTATCATCATCATGCTCACCGTTCACAGCTGCTGTTCATTTCCGTGCCCTATATATGCTCACTCCATTCTCTGTTCCAGTGTCGGATTATTTGTTGAGGTCCTGTCTGTTGCCGTGTCTGTTCCCGTGGAGTTGCCGTGTCTTTGTTCGCCTTGCCTTGTCTTCCTGCCGTTCGTGTCTTCGTCACTGGGTTCACCGCACTCCAGCTCCGGATGGGATTCGTCACTCTCACTGCACCAGCGCACTTTTGACCATCTAGTCCCTGCACGAGCCTGAGTCGCCGCCCTTACCTTCTGTTGGATTCTTGTCTATTTATCTTAATAAACACTTTGAGCACCTGCTATTGTTTCCTGTTTTGTTCGCCCAAGACAGAACAATCCGACCGTTCCATGGAAGCAGCAGGTGGTGCCGCAGTTACGATGGACGATTTCTTACGTGCAAGTATCCAAAGGATGGACGCTCAGGACCGTCATCAGGGAGAAGCGGCACGTGCGATTCAGGCTCTCGTCTCGCAGGTGTCCGAGCTGACCCAGCGTTTTCAACATCTGCAACCTCCCGCTGTGCCAGCCGCACCGCCCGTCCCTCCCACACCACCGATGCCCGCCTCCCAGTTTGAACCTCGCCTTCCGACTCCTGAGCCATACGCGGGTGAGTCTAACCTTTGCCGGCCGTTTTTGACTCGATGCGGCATGCATTTCGCCCTCCAGCCTTCGAGAGAGAAGAAACTAAGGTGGCGTTTGTACTGACATTACTGACTGGGAGAGCGGCACTATGGGGGACGGCGGTGTGGGAGAACCAGGAATCGTGCTGTTCCTCGTTCCAGGAGCTCTCCTCGGAGATGAGACGAGTTTTCGACCGTGCGGTCGCGGGGAGAGAGGCTGCCAGGGTTTTGTCTGAACTTCATCAGCGGGAGCGATCTGTTTCGGATTATGCCATCGAGTTCAAGACCCTGGCGGCCGAGTGTCGCTGGAACGAGGAAGCACAGTGGGATAGGTTCCTGCATGGGCTGGCCGACCGCGTCCAGAGGGAGATTTACGCCCTGGACCTGCCTCCCTCACTGGATGGACTGATCGACCTGGCTCTGAGGGTGGACGCCCGACTAGCTCGTGTCGGACCACGCGCTCCATCCAGCCTGCGTCGTGGGGGAGGAGAACATCAGTGGTCCAGCGGTATGGGCGCGGCCGGTCCCTCCGATCCCGAGCCCATGCAGGTGGGTCGAGCCCGGCTTTCCCGGGAGGAGAAGGAGAGGCGGAGGTCCCTTGGCCTTTGCCTGTACTGCGGGGAAGCGGGACACTTTGCTAACAACTGCCCGGTAAAAGGCCAAGCCCGATAGTAAGCATGAGGCTACTATCGGGTGGGATCTCCGCCGCTAAGTCCTCATCTTCATCCACCATCCTCCCGGGAAGACTTAGATGGTCTGTCCACGATCACCTCTGCACGGCACTGGTGGATTCCGGAGCTGAAGGTAATTTCATGGACCGCACCTTCGCACTTCAGCTTCAAGTCCCACTTAGAGCACTTCCCCAGAGAATCACCGTACATGCACTCAATGGACAGTCACTACCTACCATCTCCCAGACCACCGAGAACATCACGCTCATCACCTCAGGGAATCATGCAGAGACAATATCATTCTTCATCATAGACTCACACCACACACCCGTTGTCTTGGGTCACCCCTGGCTCCATCAACACAACCCCCGCATTGACTGGAAACAAGGAACTATATCAGCCTGGAGCACTGAATGTCATAGGTCTTGTCTTGTGTCTGCCTGTTCTGTTGTCTCTGTTCCTGTGTTGCAGGAGGAAGCAGTGGATTTATCAAACGTGCCCGCGGAGTATCGTGACCTGAGGGAAGTGTTCAGTAAGTCAAGGGCTGCTTCTCTACCTCCGCACCGTCCCTATGACTGTGCTATAGAGTTAACCCTCTGGAGTCTAAGGTGTTTTTGGGGTCCTTGAGATGTTTTGACATGACCTGATATTTGTATTTTTTTCAGTTGCTTATAAACATATTAATGGCAAAGGTGTAATTACACTCTATTTAGCACGAACATGACTATCATAATATGTGAGCAACATGTATGTACATGTTTGCATTTTTGAGAGAATATTATTTATGCGTGGTTATTCAAAAAACTCAAACTTAAATGTTCTGATATAAGACCACAAACGACCAACTTCACATATTCCCACAATACTTTTGACTAATGGATGTTGTCGGCTAGAGTATTTACTTCAAAATGATCTGAAAATCATCCGGGCTAATCGTTCACATTAAACAATAGATTGATTTAAATTTTGTAAGACACTTTTTGTTTGGAAAGGCAATATGCAGGGGGGCGTGAATGATCCAACAAGGTCATGAATAATGTCCTCATTCACACCTGGAGACAAAGAAGACCTGCTAATGCTGCATACTAATGAGCCTTTCACTGAGTGTGTCACTGAGCCACACAGAATGCAAATACAACACACACACACATATATATATATTGTGACGTCATGAGAGGCTACACAGCTCTCAGCGGGACAGTTCAAGTAGTGCAGGGACACAAAGTTCAAATATAAACAAGGACTTTATTAAAGGTCTTGGGAATTAACAGAAACAGTCTTCCACACTCAAGAGTGTAACTAAGGATCAGGTTGGTCTTCAACAGTCAAAACTTAAATGATGCCTCTTCTGGTGGTGAAATCATAATCCTGATTCCCTCAGGTAAATAAACAGTCTTTTCCAACCTTTTCCAATCGGTGCTGCAGCCCGTGGCCAATCCAGCAGTAAGTCCTTCAAAGGTCTGATGTTTCCAATGATAAGTATTTCCAACCTTTCTTGTTCTTTGTGGAAATGACTGTGGGCTGGTCCGGTCCTCCACAGAAAGCACAGCCTGAAGCTTCTCTCCCAAAACTCACACACTCACTCACTGTGTCTCTAACCCTTAAAAAGCCCTTCATCTCATCAGACCCTGATCAGTTTCAGGTGTGCGGGAATGTTGTGTATTGAGGGGTGGAGTTCCCGACTCCACCAGCAGATGGAGCCATAGCTGTTCGGGGTTGCAGCCATCTCAGGGGAATGTAGCGTCCTTCCAGGACCCAGCCTCTCGTGACATCACACATCCCTCCCCTCGAGACCGACGTCCTCGTCGGGGTGAAGGAGGTGAAGAAGGCGTCACGCCGGGAGAGGGCATCCGCATTGCCGTGGCACTTGCCAGCCCTGTGGACAACCGAAAAGTTAAATGCTTGCAAGCTCAAAAACCATCTGGTAACTCTACTGTTAGTTTCCCTGTTCCTGGCCATCCACTGCAGAGGGGCATGATCAGACATCACCGTAAAACGTCGGCCGAGGAGGTAGAAACGCAGGGACTCCAGGGCCCAGGTTACAGCGAGACATTCCTTCTCCACAGTGGAATAGTTCTTCTCTCTTGGAAGTAGCTTCCTGCTTAGGTAGAGAATAGGATGTTCCTCACCGTCGTGTGCCTGGGCGAGTACCGCACCCAGACCCACCTCTGAAGCATCCGCCTGGACAATGAATTCTTTCTTGAAGTCTGGCGCCACCAGGACCGGACTGGAGCACAGAGCTCGCTTCAGGTTGACGAAGGCCGCCTCCGCCTCAGGGTTCCATCTCACCATCCGTGAGTGGCGTTTGGTTGTCAGCTCTGTTAAAGGTGTAGCTATGGTAGCAAAATCCATAATAAAACGTCTGTAGTAGCCGGCTAGGCCCAAAAACGACCTCACCTGTTTCTTGGTGACGGGCTGTGGCCAGTCCTGTATGGCCCGCAACTTGGCTTTCTGAGGCTTGACCAACCCCCGCCCAATGGTGTACCCCAGGTAGTTCGTCTCGCTGAAGGCCAGCCTGCACTTCTTTGGGTTCGCTGTGAGCCCTGCTTCCCTGAGCGAATCAACCACAGCTTGCACTCGGGGTATGTGGCTGGCCCAATCTGGACTTTGTATGACCACATCATCCAAATATGCCGCTGCGTACCCCTTGTGGGGAGCAAGGACTCGATCCATCAAGCGTTGGAACGTGGCAGGTGCTCCGTGGAGACCAAACGGGAGCCGGGTATACTGGTAGAGCCCCTCCGGTGTGGCAAAGGCCGTCTTCTCCTTGGACGCCAGGGTCAGAGGCACCTGCCAGTAGCCTTTTGTGAGGTCAAGAGTGGTTAGGAAGCGAGCATGCCCTAAGGAGTCTATCAGATCATCAACACGAGGCATTGGGTATGCATCAAATTCAGACACCTCGTTCAACTTCCGATAATCATTACAAAATCGTACTGACCCGTCGGGTTTGGGAACCAGTACAATGGGACTTGCCCAAGCACTTTGGGACTCTTCGATGACTCCCAGCTCCAGCATCTTCCTTACCTCCTCCTGAATAGCCAGTTTACGAGCCTCTGGCACGCGGTATGGGCGCTGGTTTACCGTTTGGCCAGGCATGGTGCGGATCTCGTGTTGGACCACCTCTGTATGCCCGGGGAGGGAGGAGAAGACATCTCGGTTACGATCCACGAGTTCCAGGGCCATCTGCCGTTGATGTGGGGACAGGTTTGGACCCACCTGAACCTCTTCTCGCACTGGTTCCTTGGACTCTGTGGGGGGTAGACAGCTGAACAGCGCCTCCCTGGCGTGCCACTTCTTTAAGAGGTTAACATGATAAATCTGCTCAGGTTTTCTTTTATCCGGTTGGCTTACCTTGTAGTTTACCTCTCCCACACGTTCAATGACCTCATATGGTCCTTGCCAGGTTGCCAGGAATTTACACTCAACGGTTGGCACCAGGACCAGCACTCTGTCCCCCGGCTTAAACTCTCTGGGTTGAGCAGATCTGTTGTAGGAGGCTTGCTGTTGTCGCTGAGCGGTCTCCATGTGTTCACGCATCATGGGATAGATGGCCTTCATTCTCTCCCTCATGGCCCCGACATGTTCAATCAAGGTCCGCTGTTGGCATGGCTGCTCCTCCCAGGCCTCCTTGGCGATGTCCAGCAGTCCTCTGGGTCTGTAGGAAAGCAAGAGCTCAAAGGGTGAAAACCCCGTAGAAGACTGAGGTACCTCTCTCACCGCGAACAGTAGGTATGGTAGCAGCTGATCCCAGTTGCGCCCATCTTCCCCAACCGCCTTCCGCAGCATGGATTTTAGTGTTTTGTTAAAACGTTCGACTAACCCGTCCGTCTGGGGGTGGTAGACTGAGGTTCTCAGCTGTTTGATCTTCAGTAAAGCACAGAGTTCTTTCATCACCCTGGACATGAATGGACTCCCTTGGTCCGTCAATATCTCCTTTGGGATTCCCAGACTAGTTGAAAGAAGGAACAGCTCCTTGGCGATTTGTCTGGACGTAGCCTTCCTCAGCGGGATGGCCTCAGGATATCGGGATGCATAATCCAGGATGACCAGAATGTACTGATGCCCCCTGGAACTTTTCGGTAAGGGCCCAACTATGTCCAGTCCAATCCTCTCAAAAGGAGTTTCGATAATGGGCAAGGGAATGAGCGGGCTTCTATATGTGGGCTTTGGCGCCACCTGCTGACACTCAGGACAACTACGACAGTAGTTCTCTATCTCTTTGTGTACTCCTGGCCAAAAGAAGCGTTGTATGATTCTTTCCTTAGTCTTCTCTACCCCTAGGTGGGCCCCTAGCGGGTGCGTGTGTGCTAAGTTAAGTACGGTGGCCCGATAGGGCTGTGGTACGAGGAGCTGTTCATGCACTTCATCGTTCTTCTTTACTACCTGATACACTAACCCTCGGCTTACTGCAAAATGGGGGTAAGTAGGACTTGTCCTATCCCCTAGCACTACTCCCTCTAAAACCTGCACATTTCTTAAGGCATTTGTAAGAGTGGGATCCTGTAACTGGGCTGTACCATACTGGCCTGTGAGAGGGGGAAGCTCTTTGGTGCCTTGGACGTCCTCTTCACTGGAGATCGGAGCACTTTCCTGGGCCATGTTCTCTTCTCCCGTGTCTGGACCAGTCTCTGTGTCAGCCTGGGCACCCGCCATTCCTGCAAGAGCACAGGCCGGAGTGGGTGATTCTGAGGGTTGCACTTGAGTATTCTCAGGATGAGTCTTACCTCTCCGCTTCCGAGGTACACGGCCTAGCCTCTCCTGAGTCTCTCTCCACAGCGGGTAAAAGGCTGGGCAGTCTCGTCCAATTAAGAGAGGGACGGGTAGGGAATCAACCACACCCGCCACCGTGAGTATGGTTCCGCGGGTAGTGGTCATTGTGAGTTCAGTGAGGGGGTAGTCTCTGGTATCTCCATGGACACAGGAAACTGGGAGGACTTTCCCTGGTGTTAGACACGATGAACCCACCAGGTCCTTACGCACCAGGGTGACCCGGCTACCTGAATCTAGCAAGGCCTCCACGTCATGGTGATTCACAGTCACCGGGCAGGTGGGGGGTCGGTCTGGGCCACCATCTATGACTCCCACGAGTGAGGCAAAACGGTGGGCGGCTGGTGAGCTGGAGGACTCAGCAGTAGGCATAGGCTCATCTGCCGGTTTCCCACACTGCCAGGAGATGTGTCCCATCTCCCCACACCGGTAACACTGTCGGGTTTCACTCTCCCGGTGTATTCTTCCTGGACCCGGCCGGCTTCTGGCTCCCCCTGGGGCCTGGACAGCTCCTGAAGTGGCTGGGTTGGAAACCTTGGGGTTCTTTAGACGGGTTCCTCCCGTCTGTGGTGGGGACGCACTCCTGGGCTCTTTTCTGGAAGCACGAAGCATTTCTGTTGTGGCCTGATACCTTTCTACAGCTTCCACGGTTAGATCAGCCGTGGTCAAGGCCTGTTGACTGATGAACCGTTTCGCCTCATAAGGCAGGGCCCGCAAGTAACGATCCACCACAATGGCTTCCACTACCGCAGCTACCGTATTTCTCTTCGGTTCCAGCCATTTTTGCGTGATACGGACAAGTTCGTGCATCTGCGCACGAGGAGGCTGGTCTGGTTGGAAGGCCCAGCTGTGGAAGCGCTGAGCCATACCAAACTTGGTGAGCCCATTTCTGCTGAGGATCTCAGTCTTCAGGGCATCATAGTCAGTCACCCGGTCGGGGCCCAGGTCCCGGACAGCATTCAATGATTCCCCGGTTAGGAAGGGGGCTAACAGTCCAACCCACTGTGCCCTGGGCCAGGCTTCCCTAGTAGCCGTGGCTTCAAAGGCATGCAGATACGCCTCAACGTCATCTGTAGCCCCCATCTTGGATATAAAGTCACTCGCCTTTATTGGGCGGACATTCCGGACGGCCATCTGTTTCTGTAGCTGCAATTCCTCTGCTTTTAGAAGGTTGGCTCTTTTTTGTTCCTCCAAGAGAGCCACGTTTGCTTGCACCTGAGCTTGTTGGCCAGCAATAAGGGTTTTCAAAATTTCCTCCATTCTGTTATGTGGGGGGCCTACGGTCAATTTGGAAAAGTGGGCAATCAAATTTTCAGTGTCCTCCTCTGACATGCACTATTAACGTTTGAGCTCGCCCGCATTCTCCACCATATGTGACGTCATGAGAGGCTACACAGCTCTCAGCGGGACAGTTCAAGTAGTGCAGGGACACAAAGTTCAAATATAAACAAGGACTTTATTAAAGGTCTTGGGAATTAACAGAAACAGTCTTCCACACTCAAGAGTGTAACTAAGGATCAGGTTGGTCTTCAACAGTCAAAACTTAAATGATGCCTCTTCTGGTGGTGAAATCATAATCCTGATTCCCTCAGGTAAATAAACAGTCTTTTCCAACCTTTTCCAATCGGTGCTGCAGCCCGTGGCCAATCCAGCAGTAAGTCCTTCAAAGGTCTGATGTTTCCAATGATAAGTATTTCCAACCTTTCTTGTTCTTTGTGGAAATGACTGTGGGCTGGTCCGGTCCTCCACAGAAAGCACAGCCTGAAGCTTCTCTCCCAAAACTCACACACTCACTCACTGTGTCTCTAACCCTTAAAAAGCCCTTCATCTCATCAGACCCTGATCAGTTTCAGGTGTGCGGGAATGTTGTGTATTGAGGGGTGGAGTTCCCGACTCCACCAGCAGATGGAGCCATAGCTGTTCGGGGTTGCAGCCATCTCAGGGGAATGTAGCGTCCTTCCAGGACCCAGCCTCTCGTGACATCACAATATATATATATATATATATATATATATATATATATATATATACATACATACATACATACACACACACACACATCTACAGAATTGGTTCAGAGTTGGAAACATCTTGAAAAAAAAGTGTATTTTTCTACAAACTGTGTAGGCCTATGCTTGCAAATTGTATAATATCCAAGGTAAACATTTCTAGTAATTGTGCAGTTAATTCTCATTCGTATTTTCAGAAAGTTTTGGATTATGTAGGCTATCCTCTCCCCAAATTTGTCACTAATAAAACACAAAAATAATTTAAAGAGAAGGCTTATATTGACCTTTTAAGATTTTGTTTGCACCTTGAAAATTAGGTTTTGATGTGGCAGTACAAACTTTATAATCTATCCAAAACGAAATGTTGTCTTTCATATTTCGTCTGTAACATATCGTCTTTTATAATATAGCCTATATTAGGGCATAAATGTTAATTTGCAGTTTAAAATGTTGCTTATACAAAGACATTTTATTTCAACGTATTCAGTCGATTTTTACTCATCTCAGTAGGCAATAGATATTTCATTCACACACACAGACACGCGCGAGCTGTAACGTTAGTAAACAAACGCATGCACATGTGCCGTTCATTCATTCAAACACAGAAACGCGATTTAAATTTAAACAGTCTTTTGCGGATTACAGACACCAGTTCATATCGCGATTAGAACAAAGCACTTACTGATGATCTGCAGCTGGATCCGTTGTTCGGCTACTCCAGCACGTTTGAGGTAAAATTTCCAGGATAATCACGATATTATTAGCAGAGCTATTCCTCACAGCGAGTGTGTTGTCCAGCTGTTGTGGGCGTTGACTGGTTTGCATGTGTTGCTTCAGATAATCTGCGTTTGAATAGCGCGCGCTCTCGATGGGCGTGTCACATTAGCGGAGTAATGAGGTGCCAGAACGATAATGAGCACAGCTGATCTCTCGCTCTTTTTATATAGATTACATAAACAGAGAATATTTGTTTTAGATTTGAATTAGATCATTTAAAACTACACACTTAAATGATTATAGAGATATATAGCTCATGTCTGAGTGAATAGTATTCGCTGAGTTTTGTTTGAGTTTAGAGAAGTGCTTCAGAAAAAAAGTTCACGGAGACGGAGAGGCATAAAGCACTCCCTGTTTACTTTCTTTATTTTACAAAAGCACAATGTTTTATTTCGATTGTAAGTGGACACATAAAAAAGTAGACATTTAACAGCTTATTTTTTCATATTTCTTAAGTCTCTATGACCAAAACCGTCGGAGTATTTTAGGTCTATTTTGCTGCTATGTAAAAAAAAACGAGCAAAACGCGCCCGCGCGTTTGCCGACCTCAGGGGGTTAATGTCAGGTAAGTCTCCGCCTAAGGGCAAGATTTATTCTCTCTCGGTTCCGGAGAGAGAGGCTATGGAGAAATATATTTCTGATTCTCTAGCATCCGGGTTCATCCAACCTTCCTCATCTCCAGCGGGGGCGGGGTTCTTTTTTGTGGGGAAGAAGGATGGATCGCTGCGACCTTGCATTGATTACCGGGGGCTGAACAACATCACGGTAAAGAATACTTATCCTTTGCCGCTGATGTCTTCAGCCTTTGAGAGGTTGCAGGGAGCATCCATCTTCACAAAACTGGATTTACGCAATGCTTATCATTTGGTCCGCATCAGGAAGGGGGATGAATGGAAGACTGCTTTCAACACCCTTAGGGGGCACTTTGAATACTTGGTCATGCCTTTCGGGTTGTCCAACAGTCCCGCAGTCTTCCAGGCGCTCGTCAATGACGTGCTGCGAGACATGATCGATCAGTTTATTTATGTTTACCTGGATGACATTCTGATCTTTTCCTCGTCTCTCCAGGAGCACGTGCAGCACGTCCGACGTGTTCTCCAAAGGTTGCTAGAGAATGGGCTTTTTGTCAAGGCGGTGGTACCCTTTATCGTCTGGACGGATCATAAGAATCTGGAGTACATTAGATCCACCAAAAGGTTGAACTCCAGGCAGGCTCGGTGGGCACTTTTTTTCGGCCGTTTTGATTTTACCCTCTCGTATCGTCCGGGTTCCAAAAACATCAAACCCGATTCTTTGTCGCATATTTTTGATAGATCCGAACACGCACCTACTCCCGAGCGGATTTTTCCTGAGACCCTAATTATCTCTACGCTCACATGGGAGGTCGAATCGAGAGTCAAGAGGGCTCTAGAAGGGGTAACACCTCCGATCCGGTGTCCACCGAACCGCTTATTTGTGCCGGAGGAACTACGGCCAGACGTTATTCGGTGGGGCCATTCTTCTAGTCTAGCCTGTCATCCAGGAGTTAGTCGCACCCTCTATTTGGTCAAGCAACGATTCTGGTGGCCGCTTATGGCTCGCGACGTTCACGATTTTGTTTTGGCTTGCTCAGTTTGTGCTATTGGCAAGGCGTCCAATCGACCCCCAGATGGGTTACTCCAACCGCTGCCGGTGCCTTCGAGACCCTGGTCCCATATCGCTCTAGATTTTGTTACCGCCCTCCCACCCTCCCAGGGTAACACGGTAGTTTTAACCGTGGTGGACCGATTCTTGAAGGCAGCCCACTTTGTTCCCTTGCCCAAATTACCCTCAGCCAAGGAGACAGCGGTTGCAGTCGTTAATCACGTCTTTCGGTTACATGGCCTCCCGACAGACGTGGTTTCCGACAGGGGTCCCCAATTTGTGTCCAAATTTTGGCGAGAGTTTTGTAGGTTGCTGGGGGCGACGGTCAGCCTGTCTTCTGGGTTTCACCCCCAGAGCAATGGTCAAACTGAGAGAGCCAACCAAGACCTGGAGAGAACTTTGCGATGTACGGTTGCCAGGAATCCTTCCTCCTGGAGCCAACAACTGCCTATGGTGGAGTACGCCCACAATTCATTGCCAGTGTCAGCTACGGGCCTATCTCCTTTTGAGTGTAGTATAGGGTACCAGCCACCTGTTTTCCCTAGTCTGGAATCCGAAGTCGCGGTCCCCTCCGCCCACGCCTTCGTCCAAAGGTGTCACCGCACTTGGACTAGAGCCCGTGAGACTTTACTCCAAGTGGGGGCGCGCACCAAGGCCAAAGCCGATCGCCACCGGCGTAGGCCTCCCGTATATGTCGTCGGTTCCAAAGTGTGGCTTTCTACAAAGAACGTTCCGCTCCGCTCCGTATCCAATAAGTTGGCTCCTAAATTCATTGGCCCGTTTTCTGTCACCAAAATCGTTAGTCCAGTGGCAGTCCGCCTCAATCTTCCTCCAGTGTACAGGAGAATTCATCCGGTATTCCATGTGTCCAAAATTAAACCCGTTTTTTTTTCTCGCATTAATCCGCCTGCCCCGGTTCCCCCACCGCCGCGACTCGTAGATGGGGAACCATCCTATTCGGTCCGTCGCATCCTGGACTCTAGGCGGAGGGGACGCGGATTCCAGTACCTGGTCCAGGAGCCATGACACTAATCTGTAGCCCCGCCTTAAGCTAGGTTTGTTTATACTTTCGCCTGCCTCCGCAGCGCGAGTCTCCGCAGCGCGAGCCTCCGGTGACTAGGGAATCGCGCATAGGGATGGGCGATATGGCCTAAAATCCATATTGCGATATACATTGCAGCCTCTTGCGATAACGATATATATTGCGATATATAAATTATAATAGAACCATTTCAGAACAGGCTATATAGACCCTTAGGAAAGCCAAACTGCTACATTTTTTATTTTATTTTTAAGAAATAAAGAAACGTTGTATGTCGTTTTGAGAACATTTATTGTGCAAAAGCAAAACTGCAATTATACAACACAATGTTGCAGATAAATGGCCTTCTAAAAGGCACTACACTTAGTTTGTTTAAGTCTTTGGTTATTAAATGCCACCCAAGTTGCAGAGAACAGAAAAACTGGTGTCTTTTTAGTTAAGGAACATACACACTGTACTGAAAATACTTCCAGTATTAATTAGGCAAAGAAAATTATTTTGTGTAATGCACAGATACTTTAAATAAAAACATATTTCAAACCTGCAGCCTAAGGTAACACATTTGGTTTTAAACCTTTTGTTCTCCTAATGAAATTAAAACTGGTGTCTTGTTAAGAAAGGAACGGACACTGTGAATTAGGGATATACTTCCAGTATTAGGCATGGCTATTTTAAATAAAGAAAATTCTTCCAAGTGTAGTGCACAGATACTTCAAATGAAAACATTCTAAAGTGCTAAATGAAAGCACTAAATAAATAAATAAATAAATAAAATACTTCCAGTATAAGGGACATATATACGTCAACAAAAGAAATTTTTTAAAGTATAAAAGTTTCTTTACAGTAGAGCCATGCCATATATACAGGAAAAAGTGCAAATGTAGTTGTAGTTATTTTCTTAAAGGACACAAAATATGCAAAGAACAGAAAAACTGTCTGGTGTCTTCTCAGTTAAAAAGAATCCTAAAATCAGGCACAACACGGATAATTTGTATAATACACACCATTTGTCATTTGTAAGGCCCTAAAGATTATTAGCCAGGAACACAAGCTTGTCCACAGTCTCTGGCTTCAACAGAGACCGGTGGCATGTAACAATGTTGCCACCAAAGCTAAATGCCCTTTCCGAAGGAGCATAATTTTCCCTTGGAAAATTAGCTTGGTGCAGCCGCCACCAGTCCAGTGGGTCTCTCCAACCTAAATTGTCTGCAGGTAACTTTTTAGCTCCACTTCGATGACCTCTCTGTCAGCGAGAGCAGCTGTGCCATCGGAGGCCTTTTTGAAAAAGCTTCCCAGGCTCCGTTTTACCTTCTTTGATTGTCTCTCAACAGCTACTTCAGCACCATCAGCTGCAGCTTCTGTGCTTGTGTGTGGCAGTGGCTCTCTGACCGTTGCAGCTTGCACCTCCAACAGTGACAGAATTTCTGCTACCGCTCTGGTGTTGATGAACTCCTGGCGATCATCAGCTATATATGCATCTTTAAACCGTGGGTCGACCAAGGAGGCCATATCCAGCAGGTCAACCGTTTTTGGGTCTGAGTACTTCTCATTTAAGTACTCTAGGATGACTCTTTTCATGTCCTTGGTCAGCTCTGTGTCATCATCAGCTGCAGCAAGAACAGTGTTGTTGAAAAGATGGAGAACAGGTTTTATGTACGACACACTGACATAATCTTCTCCAGACAGCGCGTCTGTGAATTCCAGCAGTGGGCCGAGGGTCCGGCTTATAGATTCCAAGACATCTGTATCTTGCCAAGTGGGTACCAGGTGTTTGGTTTTCCTGTCTGCTTTCAGTACCTGTGATAGGGCCTTCTCTTGTTCAAGCACCCTCTGGATCATCATCTGGCGTGACCCCCACCTTGTTGGTGTTTCTGTGATGAGCCGATGAAAGGGAAGATGGTGCTCTGCCTGGGCTTTCTTCAACTCTTTTCTTCTTTTCCAAGAGTATGAAAAGGCACTCACAATCTTCTTGCATACGCCAACGGTCGTATTCTTGCATACGGTCAATTCGAGGGTCTTTCACACTTTTTTCTGTTGACAAATTTGTAAGATATTATTAGTTAATTTCATCTATAAATCTCTCTCTCTCCCCACACACACTGAACAACTATCATTACAACTATTGAAATGCTTGATTAGGATTGATTGAACATCATTTAACACAAATGCAACATTAAAATAGCATTGGGTATACAACTGAACAGAGGCAAATTCTCTAAACGCAAATGCAACATTACTGTGCAGTAATATAGGCATTACAGTAGTATAATGTTAAAATATAGTTATGCACTATTATATGAATATTATATTAATTATTTTTGTATATATATATATATAAACCAAAATAATTAATATAATATTAATATAATACCAAGTGGGTTTATATAAATATTTATTAAAATATTAATATTATGCATATGCACAAAATGTTTTAACCTACCGATGGCGAGGTGCAGCCTGTGTCCAAAGCATTGCAGCCTGGTCCAATCATTCAGAGACGCTGCCTTGACCACGTCCGTTCCGTTATCAGTAGTAATGCAAACTTGGCTTTCTTCTTTAAAACCCCATGACTCAAGCGCTTCCTTGAGTCCTTGTGCGATCTCCTCGGCCGTATGTTCAGCAGGGAAGTACGACGTCTGCAAACACCGGCTGCCAAGATTCCAATCATCCGTTATATAGTGAACGGTCAGACTGAGGAAAGGCTCCATGGTACGGCTCGACCACAGGTCCGTTGTAGTAGCAAAGTATTTCAAGTCACGCAGCTCTTTTTCAACATTTTCGCGGAGCTCTGCATACACTTTTGGCATCTCTGTTTCTGTGAAGTATTTGCGGCTTGGCACCTCATATCGTGGATCAATAGCTCTGATCATGGCTTTAAAGCCGCGTCTCTCTACCGTTTGAAAAGGGACCATGTCCTTACACAAGTAAACAGTTATGGCCCTGGTAATTTCAATCCATCGCGGGCTCTTCCTAATATAAGGAGTACCTTTTGAAAATGACTGTTGGATTGAGATTTGGATCAGTTCCTGTTTTTTCTGTCCTGCATTCTTCGTACTGGATTTTGCGGTTGGCTGCATTGCCTGGCAATGCTGGTTGTCATGTTCTGTAAGAATACTTTGCATTTAGTTTGTTACTTTCTCCCCCTAGTGGTCATCTGGGAGTAATTCATTGTGTTCATATATAATTCTTACATTGCTTTCATTGGTTGATTTTATCACATGATGCAGTCTGATCAGGAAACACAGTAGTTATATTCCATGCGGTCAGCTTGCATCTCTAGTCACTTTATCCTGTCTTCATTTCTGTTTGTGCCTTGGGAAAGCATCGCTTGTAAGTTGTATTTGAATTTATAGTTAATTACATTGATACACATATGTCATGTAAGAAGTTTGTGATGTTACTTGAATATTTGTTAACATGTGAAACTGTTATAGCCTTTCAGCGAAGAGGTCTCCAATAGTTTGTTAGTTTAGCTGTTGAGCTGCACATACTATATTTACAAGTTATTTACAGCTATAAGTATTCCAGCTGAGTTGTAGTAAATATACTGTATGTTACATCTTTGTAGCTTAAAGATATATTATTTTATGTCTGTTAATGTATGACGTGTTTGAATAGCATTCAGTGATTGGTGCTATGTTTCTGTATCATTTCAGTTTTACAAAGATTCCTTCATGAGAATTACGACAACAGTAAAGAGCCTTGAACTTTACTCCAGCCTCTGACTTTCTCTTGAAGCCTGTTAGCTATCTGTCGATTTGTGTACAGTCACACACACTGAGGACAGAATACTGGTATTCAACGACATGTTTAGTTTTGAGGTGGTAGAACAGATTAGACGTGTTACCTCTCTTAGCTGGAACTTTTGCCCCACACACTCGACAGAGTATATTTTCCTGCTGCTCGTCGGACGGCTTAAATCCAAACCAAGTCCAAATAATAGATGTTGCACCCGTCTTTTTCACGAGCTCCTCTGTTTCGCTGACGCTTTCAGCCATGTTTATTCAAAATGACGAATATAATGATGCGTTGCAGCCGGCTGCAGCTCGTGGCTCTAAATTTCGCGGGTAGATTGCGTCATCAACATGCATTATCGCGATAGTGCAATATAATTAAAATCTCTATCGTAGGCCAACTTTGTATAGTTTATATCGCATATCGTTTATATCGCCCATTCCTAACTGCGCACGTGCCTCCCCAAATGGACGAGGCATTTACTTCGCACTCGCCGGTGTACTATTCTTTGAAACGACAGGGCGACTCTGTGTAATTGTCCTTTAAACCACCCGGAATCAGCGGCGAGAAGTAATGTAAGGTACATTCGTGAATGTTTATTTTAGAACAACACTGTAGTACACCAAAACCACACTACAAAAGAATTGTGTAAAGCAGTAAACCAGATTATTCCCTGTGACATTAGAGAGAAAAAATGGATATGAGAACGTAACCTACAACTAAATTAACGTTACAAAACATTTTTATTTAGTTTTGTGAACCTTTTTATAAAACATGGCCATTTATTTTTATTTAAAGGGCTTATGTCTGCTATTGTAGGCTCATTTTGTTAATGTAAGCAACTAATTTAGACGCAAGAACTGCATGCCGGTGCTGTGAGATGTACATGCTCGGCCAGATTCGGCTCGAAGTCGTGCATCTTCGGATGCGGAGCCGTGTGCGCTAAAAAGCCATGCACACCCATCGTGCAGCACCGCCCACACCGCAATGATGACATTTTTGCCACACGCACCTTCGTGCTTGTGCGTCCACACATAAATAAGAGATGCTGTATTTTCAGTTTTATGGCTGATTGTCTTATTTTGTTTACAAGTTACATATGGAGTCTGGAGATGATGTGGGGTACTTATTGTTTACTGTTTACATCTTACTTTACACACTTCAGGGCAGGCTGTTGCAGCTAGCTCAGGGGAGAGATTGTATGACACTGGTGGTACAGACTGAGACATGCACAATAAAAAAAAATTGCCTTCTGCATTTTTGTTTTGCTTTTCCCTCCATTGTACCGAACTCGTACCGAACTTTGATGTCTGAACTGAGGTATGAACTGAACCGTGACTTCTGTGTACCGTTTCATCCCTAATAGCCAGCTTAAAGGTTTTTGGTACGTATCCTAGAGACAGGAACGAATTATTGATATTAAGAAGAGGATCTATGACATCTGTAAGCATCTCTTTCAGTAGCTTGGTCGGTATAAGGTCTAACATAAAAGTTGTCGATTTAGATGATTTAATGAGTTTAGAAAATTCTTCCTCTCTTATAGCAATAAATTAATCTAATTTTTCCTCAGGGAGACTACAATGCACTCCCTGATGCGATACTGTAGTAGACGGTCGCATAGTTATAATTTTGTCGCTGATATTATCAATCTTATAAGTGAAGTTGTTCATAAAGTCATTACTGCTGTGTTGCTTGGAAACTACTGGGTTTGAAGCTTTCTTTTTCGTTAGTTTAGCCACTGTTTCAAATAAATACCTAGGATTATGTTTATGTTCTTCTAATAGGGTTGAAAAATAAGCAGATCGAGCAGCTTTTAAAACCTCTCTGTATGCAATCGAGCTCTCTTTCCATGAAATGCGAAATACCTCTAATTTTGTTTTCTTCCAGTTGCGCTCCATTTTTCTGGCTGCTCTCTTAAGGGCCTGAGTGTGCTTGTTGTACCACGATGTTGGACTATTTTCTTTAATCTTCTTTCAGCGCAATGGAGCAAATGTGTCTAAAATGCTAGAAAAGAGAGAGTTAAAAGTTTCTGTTGCAATATCAAGTTCTTCTAAGCTATCTGGGATGCTGAGATGATGAAACTGATTAGGAAGGTTATTGATAAAGCAATCTTTAGTGGCAGAAGTGATAGGTCTAACATATTTATAACACAGAGTCGGCTTTGCAGCCTTGGCTAAATGTAATTTACATGAGACTAGATAATGATCTGAGATGTCATCGCTCTGCTGCAGTATTTCAACGACATCAACATCTATTCCATGTAATACTATTAGATCTAGAGTATGATTACGACAATGAGTAGGTCCTGAAACGTGTTGTCTAACTCCAATTGAGTTTACAATGTCTTTAAATGACAATCCCAATGCATCTTTTTCATTATCTATGTGTATATTAAAAGCACCAACAATAAGTACTTTATCTGTAGCCAATACTAATTCTGATAGAAAGTCCGCAAATTCTTTGATAAAGTCTGTATGGTACCCTGGTGGCCTGTATACAGTAGCCAGCACAAATCACAAACATGATTTATCATTCACATTAGATATTGTTATATGAAGCACCAACACTTCAAAATAATTATATTTTAAACTAGACTTCTTAATAATTCTGAAAATATTACCATAAATTACAGCAACATCTCTGTCAGGATACACACTCGGAGACCAGGGGTCCGTTCTTCGTACGTCGCTAACTCACTTAGCTGGATTTGATTGTTGGCGATTTGGCATGATCTTGGATTGTTTGGTTCTTCGACGCTCATCCTGGACTTGCTGTCATAGCAACAGGTGCGCAATCTTAAACCTGCTCGAGCGCAGGCTTATTTCATGTTAACAGGATTAGATCCCGGCTTCATAAGCGGAGGTGATCCGGGAAGTCCTTTAGCGCAGCGCGATAGCGTACTTTTAGAGAGATATAGTTTTTCTCGTGACTCGTGAGTGTCATTTGTATCATTAATTTGTTGGAACAACACATTTAATGTCGGAGTCGGGCTTTAACAACAGCACAAACTGTGTCCATTTCCCTGAGAATCTTTGCGAGTCATACGGTGAACTTGGTGAAAAGTGCTGCCTGTCGTGGCATTCACAAAGTTTACCTCGCGCTCAAGCTTTTTTTTAGGGGTTTTTATGGTTTTTCCAGACCCAAGGTTGTAAAGCAGATTTTTTTTTTTTTTTTTTTTTGCCAATGCAGGTACATTATATTTTTTTAATGAAGATCATGCAATCATGACTTAGCCAATAAGTATGATTTACAGTAGCCTTTGTGTCAGGCTTCACTAACGTGATTGGTGCCAGAGACTGTAGCTACACACGTTCCCATCAAGGCCTCAATGAAGAGGATTTTGTGAACAGTGTAAATGTGCAGGTAAGTTACTATTACAATTCTAAATATATCATATTAGTAATATTATAAAAAAAAAAAAAAAAAAAAAAAGGAATGGAATCAAAAAGTATGCAGTTGACTGACTAAAATGTCTTGGCGTGTGACACTATATATCAGTCACATAGTCACATGTAGCACATTATTTGAACATGGAAACGGAAAATATAAATATCAAGCACACTGTATTACATAGGCTACACGTATTCTGAGCCTAACATAACTATTTTTTTTCATTATGTAGGTGATTACAACATGCTTGGAGACACAGGGGCTATACCTGCAGGCAGTATTTTATGACCCCATTCCCTGACAATGGAGCTCTAGCCAGGACAAGGGCACAGTTTTAAATTGACCATGGGCAACTAAAGGGAAAATTTCAGTGTCTGAAAAGTCTGAGGGTTGCACCTGACAGGGACTGTGACATTATTGTTACATGTGCCGTCGGTATTACACATCATTACACATCAGAAAGGAGAGGATCCCTGTGGTGGAGGTGCAGCCTGATGATGATCTCCAGCCTGATGATGACCTCCACCAGTGCTCTTGGACGGACCTAGTAGCAGAGCGGCACGGGACAGAATTGTGGGACACCATTTTTAAAATTCACTAAATGTTTAATAAAAGACAAGACAAATATGCTTAGTTCCTTTTTTATTTCAATTATTCTTTGTAAAGAAAAGCCAGTGATCAAGCCATCTTTTGCCTGCAATAAGAGATATTATGCAAGGTCAGCAATAGTACTCTGTGTGTTCTTTTAGAGAGATATTTTTACATTAGCCTACATGCAGTGTTCACTTTCATAAAGTAAAGCAATTCAGGCTTTAGACCAGCCATTTGGATACTAGGCCTACTTAATTTAATGCAGCAACAAATTATTTTACAATGTACTAAGATAATTAAAAGCTCATTTACCAGTAATGAAGCTGTTGCTGCTACTGTCCCTGCCGTGGGTCTAAGGAAGAGCTGCCCCCAGAGATGCCCCCCACAATAGGGTCAATTCACATTCAACCCAAGGGCCAGCCCTTCTGTCGGGGAGTAAGTGACCACCACCTGTTTTTTATTCATTTTTATAGCCTTTTTCTTGGTTGCTGCACATGAACAACACATGCACATCATTTAACGGTGTATTTTTAAAAGAGACCAAGAACAGTATAAGTAGCTTAGTAAAGATTACCATTTTCACTTTTACTGTTCCAATGTTCTAGTGGGTGGTGGCTCTGACATTACAATGAACAAAGTAATTATGAAATTAAATTAAAATACAAAAATGTATATACTGTAACAAGTGATGGAAACATTTAACATGGTCCCCACTATTGAATTTAATTTGTTTGCTACTATTTGCCAGCCCCATCTCCTGGCTTTTACAGACTTTGATGTCTTCCCTGGCGTTTTCATTAAACATTAAAATTCCGCATAAACTTCGACTACTTGCTTTTGCTCTGCTGCGGAGAAAAACTGTGCGTGCTCTTTGGCCACGGTGAGCAGCCAATAGCAGCGTTGCTGATCAATGTTTCTACTATCGATACATATCCCCTTTTAAACCAGCGCATGCACGCGCATTTATCTCAGATAACTCAATCCAGCTATACTAATCATAACCGGCAGGTGTGTTCGAAGAACCCAATTAGCCAGATCATGATTAGGCCGATTATATCATCTTGGATGTCTCGTTTGATCTCGGATGTTTTAAGCAACGTACGAAGAACGGACCCCAGGTAAGTGAATCCAAACACAGTGTTTATTTACAAAAGTGCAAGTAGAGTATTCAGGTGAAACCGTAGCAAAATTGGTGACGATCACTCGGTGTGTTGGAGGTGAGCAGGTAAGAATTTCAGCGACACAATACATTGTCACGCAGTGGACAAATGTAATTCATCCATGGTCTCTTTCCTCACAGAAGTGGGCAGATCGGATGGGCACAGAATCGCAGAGAATACACGGAAGACAGGAGATCAGTCAGAGAATCCTTTAGCGAATCTGGAAGAAGTTTAACACAGAAAAGCGCTATATAAATGTAATGAATTATTATTAACAGAGACACAGGGGTTAGCAATCTTCAGATAGGTATACTTCTCTTCGTAAGCCTTGAACAGTCTGTGACGACAAGGAAACAGGCAGGTAAGTGGTCTTACCCATTTGAGGCTTGACGCTGGAGTGCTGTTGTGAGATGGGTTTTATAGTGTTGGATAATGAATGTGCTGATTTGAAACAGGTGCTTGTGATCAATACTCAGGTGAGAGTGAACGCTGAGTGGTGGATGGGAATGAGCTTGATTGGTCACTGACATTACCCTCACCTCCAGGGTCCGTGCCAACGGGCCTAGGACCCCGACGTCGTGGGGGTCTGCCTAGGGGTCGAGGAGCCGGTCTTTGAGGGTGTTGCCTGTGAAACTCAGTCAGTAGATTAGGATCTAGAATATCATTACGAAGTACCCAACACCTCTCCTCTGGTCCGTAATCCTCCCAATCCACTAGGTATTTGAGGCGACCACCCCGACGTCGGGAGTCCAATATCTCTTTAACAGCATAGATGGGGTCAGCGTCGACGGACGGTAGTGAGGGGTTGTCGTCAGAGACCGAATCTGTGGAGGGAACAGGCACAGGTGAGTAGTATGATTTCAAGAGAGATACGTGGAATGTGGGGTGTTTCCGGTACTGGGCAGGGAGTTGGAGCTTGTAGGTGACTGGGTTGATTTGTTCTTGTATCGGAAACAGCCCGATATATCTTTGGCTCACTTTTCTACAGGGTTGACGCAGGCGAATATCTCATGTTGTGAGCCATACCAGTTGACCAGGCTGGTAGTTTGGGTTCTGTTGTCTGTGGATATCTGCGAACCGTCTTTGCCGATTCCTGGCTTGTTGAAGGTGTTGGTGGGCTTGGTTCCAAACCTCCTCATTTTGCTGAAACCATTGATTTACTGCAGGTACTTCTGAAGGTTCTCCTGACCATAGAAATGATGGGGGTTGGAAGCCCAGAATTCTTTATAATGGTGTGAGGTTAGTGGATACCTGACGGAGCGAATTTTGGGCATATTCTGCCCAGACCAGATATTTGCTCCATGTGCTTTGGTTGCTGTGGCAGAATGTACGTAAGAAACGACTGACGTCTTGGATCTTGCGTTCAGTCTGTCCATTTGTCTGTGGATGGTAACCGGATGTTAGACTCACTGTTACATTCAGGAGTGCAAAGAAAGCACGCCAGACCCTAGAGATAAACTGTGGTCCTCTGTCAGACGCAATGTCCTCCGGGATCCCAAAGTTTCAGAATAAATATTCGAAGAGTAATTCCGCATTGTGAAAGGCTGTGGGGAGACCCTTTAGGGAAATTAGTTTGCAGGCTTTAGAGAATCGATCGATGGCAACGAGGATACACGTATTCCCTTCAGAGGGTGGTAGATCGGTGACGAAGTCTACTCCAAGGTGTGACCAGGGGCGTTGTGGAATGGGTAGTGGTAGCAGTTTCCCTGAGGGTAAGTGTTGAGGAACCTTGGTCATGGCGCAGAGTTGGCAACCTTGGATGAACTCTTTAACCTCTTGGTGCATATTTGGCCACCAATACTTCTGCTGAATCAATGCGCATGTCTTGGTAGTCCCTGGATGGCCAGTCCCTACTGAGGAATGAGCAGAGGAGTTTAGAGCCGTGCGGAAGGCTTCGGGAACATACGTCTTCCTCCGGAGGACATTCAGGCGTTGTGATGCTTCCTGGAGCTGGTCGTCTAGGTCCCATTGGATGGGATTGACGTATATCTTGGCAGGAAGAATGGTTTCAGGTTTGTCCGTGATTTCTTCTGGGGAATGGAGACGTGACAGAGCATCCGCTCTAGTGTTATTTGACCCGGGACGATAAGAGATCGTAAAATGGAAGCAGGTAAAAAACAAGGCCCATATGGCCTGATGGGGATTTAGTCTCTTTGCTTCCTTCAGATACTGCAAGTTCTTATGGTCTGTTAACACTACAAATGGGTGTCTGGTCCCCTCCAACCAATGTCTCCACTCCTCAAGTGCAAGTTTGACTGCTAAAAGTTTTCGATTCCCAATGTCGTAATTACTCTCTGCAGAGGACAACTTCTTCGAAAAGAAAGCACAAGGCATGGGTTTGGTTGAGGTTTCTTGATGTTGTGAGAGGATGGCTCCGACTCTTGTAGTCGACGCATCGACTTCTAGAATGAATATTCTATCGGGGTTTGGATGACAGAGCAACGGGGCAGTTGTCAAGTCAAGTCACCTTTATTTATATAGCGCTTTTTACAATACAGATTGTATCAAAGCAGCTTCACAGTGATAACATGAAAATAATACAAAAAAACAATTTCATCATCGTCCACCTTTAAGGCAGATCTATAATATTGTTGAATATTAAATGTCCCCAACTAAGCAAGCCAGAAGGTAAGGCAACAGCGGCAAGGAACCAAAACTCCATCAGTTGACAGAATGGAGAAAACTTGGGAGAACCCAGGCTCAGTCGGGGGCCAGTTCTCCTCTGGCCAATGAGTGAACAGTGCATGATTATGATTCAGGAGCATTACAGGTCAGAAGTTCAGAATGAATCAGAGTATTTGTCCAGTTCCGGTTGGTTGTAGTCGGAGTGGAGAGGAGGAGAGACCGGTTGACACTTCAGGTCAGCGGCGTCGTCGTGTCCTGGCGCTGGTCCTTCATCAGATCTGGATACGGCCTGGTTCCGGTGGACAGCGGTAAACCTCGGGATAGACAGAGAGACTAATATTAGCGTAGACGCCATCCTTCTTATGATGTACCAAGTACATCAGGATTTACGGGAAGTGTTCCCGGTCCCGGCTGTTCTAAACTATGCAGCCTAACATTGAATTATAGAAGTCTATAATGTGTTATGTGTATGCTAGGCCGAAGAGATGTGTTTTTAGTCTAGATTTGAACTGACAGAGTGTGTCTGCTTCCCGGACAATGTTAGGAAGACTGTTCCAAAGTTTTGGTGCTAAATAGGAAAAGGATCTACCGCCAGCAGTCGATTTTGATATTCTAGGTATTATTAACTGGCCAAAATTTTGAGACCGCAGTAGACGTGAAGGACTATAATGCGTTAAGAGCTCGCTCAAGTACTGCGGAGCTAAACCATTTAGTGCTTTGTAAGTGATCAGCAATATTTTAAAATTTATACGATGTTTAATAGGCAGCCAATGCAGTGTTGACAGAACGGGGCTAATATGGTCATACTTCCTGGTTCTGGTAAGAACTCGAGCTGCTGCGTTTTGGACCAGCTGTAGTTTGTTTATTAAACGTGCAGGGCAACCACCCAGTAGAGCATTACAATAATCTAGCCTTGAGGTCATAAACGCATGAACTAATTGTTCATTATTATTCATTGAGAGCATATGACGTAATTTAGATATATTTTTAAGATGGAAGAAAGCGGTTTTACAGATACTAGACACATGACTTTCAAATGAAAGATTGGTATCAAAGACCACACCCAGGTTCTTAACCGACGACAAAGACTTAACAGAGCAGCCATCAAGTGTTAGACAGTACTCTAGGTTATTACGTGTGGAAGTTTTTTGTCCAATAATTAGAATCTCTGTTTTTTCTGAATTTAGTAGTAGGAAATTACTAGTCATCCAATTTTTTTATATCAGCTATGCATTCCGTTAATTTTGTGAATTGGTAGGTTTTGTTAGGTTTTGAAGAAATATACAGCTGAGTATCGTCGGTATAACAGTGAAAGCTAATTCCATGTTTCCTAATGATATCTCATAATGGTAGCATATACAGAGTGAACAGCAGCGGTCCTAGTACTGAGCCTTGTGGTACGCCATACTGAACTTGTGATTGATAAGACATCTCTTCATTTACTGCTACAAACTGATAACGGTCAGATAAGTATGATTTAAACCATGCTAGTGCAATTCCATTAATGCCAACATAATGTTCGAGTCTATTTAAAAGGATGTTGTGGTCAATGGTGTCAAATGCAGCACTAAGATCAAGTAATACTAATAGAGAGATACAACCACGATCGGATGATAAGAGCAAATCATTTGTGACTCTAAGGAGAGCTGTCTCGGTACTATGGTATGGTCTAAATCCGGACTGAAAATCCTCGCAGATATCATTTCTTTCAAGAAAGGAACACAGTTGTGAGGATACTGCTTTTTCTAATATCTTTGACAGAAATGGCAGATTAGAGATCGGCCTGTAATTGACTAGTTTTGTAGGATCAAGTTGCTGTTTTTTAACAAGCGGTTTAATCATAGCTAGCTTAAAGGTTTTTGGTACATATCCTAGAGACAAAGATGAATTAATGTTATTAAGAAGAGGATCTATGACATCTGGAAGCATCTCTTTCAGCAGCTTAGTTGGTATAGGGTCTAACATACACATTGTCGATTTAGATGATTTGACGAGTTTGCAAAATTCTTCCTCTCCTATAGCAATGAATGAATCAAATTTTCCCTCAGAGAGACTACAATGCACTTCCTGATGCGATACTGTATTAGACGGTTGCATAGTTATAATTTTGTCCCTGATATTATCGATCTTATAAGTGAAGAAGTTCATTAAGTCATTACTGCTGTGTTTCTTGGAAACTTCTGGGCTTGAAGCTTTCTTTTTCGTTAGTTTAGCCACGGTTTCAAATAAATACCTAGGATTGTGTTTATTTTCTTCTAATAGGGTTGAAAAATAAGCAGATCTAGCAGCTTTTAAAGCCTCTCTGTAAGCAATCGAGCTCTCCTTCCATGAAATCCGAAACACCTCTAGTTTTGTTTTCTTCCAGTTGCGCTCCATTTTTCTGGCTGCTCTCTTAATGAACTGAACTGAAAATAATCAACGTTGATAACGTGTTGTTTATGACAGTTAAAAGTAAATTACACTAAAAAAAATGATTACAAATATCAATATAGCTTTTTTAAGCTACACAAAAACTGTTATAAGAACGCTGGCAATTTCGATGACGTCACTAGCATGGTAGGACCTGCGGTCCTGTATATTCGCTAGGTGCACAGAGCGAATACACAGGAAAATTAGTCATTTTAATGGCATGGGTTACGCATTTGTGCCTGAGGGACAGGCCAGTAGTATGACTAGTACACATTTACGAACTAATCAGTGGCGTAACTTTGTTTTAAAAAGTGGGTGGGACAGGGGTTGCTAATACAATGCTAAATCAGATGTATGTATAATAACATGGCGATGTCCAGCAATCATTCTAAATAGTACATGGGGTTTGTCGTTAAATGAGATGTAATATATGTTGTCAGTGCCGAGAACTTTCGCGTGAATAAATACACAGATCCGCCTATTTAACATGTGCCGTAATGGTCCAGTGGTAGAACTTTCGCCAAGCAAGTCAGAGGTTTTGAGATCAAATCCGCAGTCCCATAGTTTTTTTTTTCTTTTTTTCTTTCATCATAACTCAATATGTTCCTCAGTGGTTGTATATCAAGCAGGGACACGTTTGTGTGCATTATGTTTTCTAATTTCACCGGAACGAATAGAGTCTCCGCACGTCCGAGTGAAGACTGCGGTGTGTGCGCGAGTCACTGTATCCACGCCACTGATCGCAGCAGCAATGAGCACTTTGATCACTTGATTTAATATTATTATGTACCAATTAATTTAGTCTCAAAATATTGCATACAATACAAAGTTTTGTCTAAAATATGCATTAGATTGTATTTGCAATGTACATAGTCAATTATGAATGGAGCAATAGTGGTTCACGGTGTTATAAGAGGGAAATGCGGTTGGAGGGCTGTAGCCTGTCATGCACTCTTATTTATTGTATCCACGCACATTATGCATTTTAGTAAATAGAAACTGCTTATATATGTCGTGTGCATTTAGAGAAAATACAAAAACAAGCTTGAGGTCCTGTGCGTTTTAGAAAATCGAGGCAGATAAATGGAAATTTTATATATTTTTAAGATGGAAATTTGATTGGACGAATTCATCCAATGGGATCGCTTGTCAAGTTAGCTGCACGCAAAGTGTTAAAACCAAAATAAATAAAGTTGGGGCGGGCAAAAAAGTTAGCTGCGCATAGGAGTTTCAGTCAACCCTCACCAGTGAACAGAGTAGCTACCATGCCAGTGACGTAGTCGAATGTTGAAATCCAATATGGCGGCGCCCGTGCAACAACAACAACATTTTCAATGTACCATTTTATCCCTTTTAACAAATTCTGCCATTTTAATAATTGTACCAATGAGAATAAATAAAATATATCTGTTATATCACCTTTACTCAAATTCCAGTTCAGTTCATCGTTAAGGGCCTGAGTGTGCTCGTTGTACCACGGCGTTGGACTATGTTCTTTAATCTTCTTTAAGCGCAGCGGAGCAACTGTGTCTAAAGTGCTGGAAAAGAGAGAGTTAAAAGTTTCTGTTGCAATATCAAGTTCTTCTAAGCTATCCGGGATGCTTTGATAAAGTCTGTATGGTACCCTGGTGGCCTGTATACAGTAGCCAGCAGAATTTTCAAACGTGATTTATCGTTTACACTATATATTTTTACATTAAGCTCCAACACTTCAAAATAATTATATTTACAACTAGATTTCTTAGTGGTTTTGAAAATATTACTATAAATTACAGCAACACCTCCTCCTTTGCGTTTCAGACGAGGTTCATGTTTATAACCGTAATCTTGTGGGGTTGACTCATTTAAAGCAATGTAATCGTTTGGTTTTAGCCAGGTTTCTGTCAAACACAGCACATCTAGGTTATAATCTAGGTTATAATCTGTAACCTGTAACAAGCCAACACAACAATGGCAAAAACATGCGGCTGATTTTTAAAACTTTCAGGCTTTATTTTTTCAGTTCTTCGTCGAGTTATTAATTATTTAGAAGATGTTATTCCAATTTTAGGTTTCGTTTCTGGTTGCTCAGGCAAACAAGGAGATCTTTAAAATCTATACAAGTGTTTTCATTCTTAATCTGCGCTGCCGCTAATCTAGCCTTCCGACCTGTAACAACGCTGTCATAATATTGAGCTGACAACTTGATGATGAACTCAGTCTCTTTTATTTAACATACGCAGTTTTAAAACATAACTCGTCTCTCTATGACTGTTCTCCTATAACCCCGCCCCTGTTGCCTAGCAACCCTGGACCCTGCAGCTAGCAGTCAATCACAAACTTGTACAGATATCGCCACATCTCCCCTCTTTAAAGTTCTATTGCCTCATCATTATTATTTCCTAGAACAAAGAAAGAGGCAGATTATTTATAAAACAATCATGCAACATATAGAACAATATCAACTGTTTAACACAGCCAATCTCTTTGACATAACCTGTCAATAAACAGAACATGTTATAGCATTCATTAATTAGCATTTTACTCTTGTACTACACTTACAGTATGCTAACAGAATTAGTATGCATTAAGAAAACTCTTTACATCAACATGGTAGAGTTATTATTACCTAGCCCAACACATAATCCTGAAACCTTGCAGGTTGTTTTACTTCTCGACCAGCAAGGGTTCTTTTAGAGGTGGGTGTACGTGTGTGTGGTGTGATGGGAGGTAAGCTACTAGACCCGTCCATAGAGTTTGTGGTTAAATCAGTCTCAAGAGAGGGTCCATCAGTTAATTCACTGTTTCCATGTACAATCTGTCTGTCGGGTGTTTCGGGTGTTTCTGGCATCTCAGGAACACTCTGGATGTGTCTCTTCCTTTGAGAGATTGTACCTTCCTTTGTTTGTACAATGCATGACCTGGGTTCAGGAGATTTTCGGACGACCGTTGCCGATGTTTTCCATCCTTTTTCTCCATCCAACTTGACTTTCACACTTTGTCCTGGATGTAAGTCGGGTTTGTAAGTAGCGGCGCTCTGTCTCTGTTAATGTCCTTGAACAGAAAGCGATGGGACGTAGTCCGTTCTCATGCTCCTGCAGCAGGGCAGTGCCGAGGCCGTAGCTGCTTGCGTCCGCACTGACCGATGTGGTTCTGTTGGCATCATAGAATGCTAGTGCTGGTGCTGTGACACTTATCTTTATTCAACTTTAGACCAGATTCTCTGGTCTTTAAAACTGCTCTGAGGTTCTGATCATGTTCCTCCTTTTCTTTGCCGAACACCAGTATGTCGTCCATCACAGCTACAGTACCGGCATGGTCTTTAAGAAGAGTGCTCATTTCTCTCTGAAATATCTCCGGAGCCGAAGTGATTCCAAAGGGTAGTCTCTGAAAACAGAAGCGGCCCACTAGGGTAATGAAGGTGGTAAGTTTCCTGCAGCTTTTGTTATGATCCCTGACCTGAGCATACGCTGCTGCTCCTATTCCACTTTTGGCAGTAATGGAAAGGGAACTCGACGAGGCGTAGTAAGGCTGTATGGTTTGGCATCATGTCTGAGCTCAATTTTGATTAGCTCACAATTTAAAAGTCCAAAATCTCCAAAAACATCATCCTCCGTACTAATAAGGTCAACCCTGCTCACCAGTTTCATTTCACAGGCAGTTTTTCGGCTAAGAAGATTATTAGTATATGGACCTTTAACGACATATGTCCAGAAACTGACTTTTTGTCCATTTCGTTCTATACAGGCTAAAAACCTGCCAATGCAGTCCAGTTTGCCACCCGGACTCCTCATGTCTGCCAGTGTTTTAGTAAGTTGTGGGCGACTAGGTAGGTTCAGAAAAGTTTGCTCAGACATAACTGTGATAGCAGCACCAGTATCTATCTTGAACTTTACTGTAGTACCATGCATTGGAAGGTTCACATGCCACTCGTCCTCGTTAGCATTATCAGAAACAGAACCCAGAAACCACATGTTGTTTGATTCAACTTCGTGTCTGTCACTGGTCACTTCTTTAACAGTCTTTGTTTTACAAGCAATCTCGAAATGACCTGTTTTATTACACTTATGACATCGTTTCCCTCGGGCGGGACAAGCCCCACAGTCGTGTACACGTGCACATCTTGAACAGGCCACATTGCTATTTTCTCTTTGTTTCATGTCTGAATTCCTGTATTTACCTTCTGTGTGTTTCTTCAATTGTTTTGTGTGCTTGAACTTATGCCCCACTTCACTTACATCACATGCACTTTGCATATCAGCACTTTGCATTTTAATCAGTTCTGACTGGCGAGTGATCTGTATGGCCTTCTCGAGCGTCAAATCTGGCTCTAGCTGCAGCTTCTCAGACACGTCACTATCCGCTATTCCAATGACGATGCGATCGCAAAACTCTGCCAGCTCATACAGACTCCTGACAAATGCTTCCACACTTTCACCACTTCGTTGATTTCTTTTGTGAAAACAAGCGCGGTCATGAATCAAATTGCGTTTGGGCACGAAATGTTCATCAAACTTTTTAACTACTGCGTTGTAGTAGCCTACTGATTTTCATCCTCAGGAGAAAACGTAAATGTGCTGAATATAGGTTCCGCCTGTTTGCCCATTGCATACAGTAATGAATTCACCTGTACATCACCATCTTCCTTGTTGAGTTTCGTTGCAATCCTGAACCGCCCGAAGCGCTGCCTCCATGCCGGCCAACTTGCTGGCTGTGCGAAATCAAAGGACTTAGGTGCGTTAAACTTCGACATTTTCCTTCCGTTCGTCTTTGCTGATCAGAGGAGTGCGTGAAGATCTTTTAATTCTGACACCATGTCATGATATTGAGCTGACAACTTGATGATGAACTCCGAGTCTCTTTTATTTAACATACGCAGTCTCTCTATGACTGTTCTTCTATAACCCCGCCCCTGTTGCCTAGCAACCCTGGACCCTGCAGCTAGCAGTCAATCACAAACTTGTACAGATATCGCCACAAATGCAAACATTTTCTCAACACTTCTAAAGGGTAGAAAAAGTTGAACTTACCACAGCGGCGGAAGAAAGAGAAGATGTTCAAACCTCTTTGTTGATTTTAGATTCCATTTTGCTGGAAAGATATTTTTCGCGGCTCGCGTTGTGCTTCGCAATCACGTCTTCGGGGACCATCACTGTAAAATCCGGCTATTCGGCCCAACTTCCGGTTTCCGATCAGCCGGTGAAGGACGCACGTGTTCAAGTCTTTCCAGCGTCTCAAAGTAATTTGGTTAAATAAGACACATGTTCTCATATGCAATAATCTCGTTTTAAATGACTCCATGAATTAAAAAGGTTCAATGTGCAATAAGGTTATGTTTACACTTAAAATAGTTACAACATGGATGTAATGTAATGATAATTTAAACAGCATAAATGTAAAATGTTACCTGAGAGAGAGAAAGAGAAAGAGAGAGAGAGAGTTTTTGAGTTTTATAAAACACTTTATTAAAAAACAGCTATTTCGAAAAAGAAAAAACACAACAACAACAGTAGAACAAAAACAAAGCAAAACAACAACAACAACACTACATGATTTTAACTACCTTAATTCACATATGAAAACCAACTCATTATTACGTACAGAACACATACCAACATCACAACACCATTCAATTTCAAAAAACATTGATTGCATTCATCATCTTGTAATAATTAAAATCAACAAGAATTCTTGATTTAAACATATTCTTAAAAACTGATACAATGTGTTGTCCATTTCTCTGTTCTATTTCATTTCTTCTGGAAATATAAATCGCTAATTTGATTTGACCAACAATAAAGTTCATTAATTGACACTTATATTTCTGTAGTCTACTACACTTGAACCCAAGTATAAAACATTGCTTTGTAAAAAACATCCCTAATAAAGAAAATAAAAAAGTTAAAAGATCAAAAAGTGGAGAAAGTCTGTTACAATTCATAAAACAATGGAATATTGTTTCTCTCTCTGAACAGAAAGGACAATTATCATTTACAGTGGGATTCAATTTCGTCACAAAAGCGTTCACGATTGCCCCATGCAGGACTCTCCACTGGAGATCGCCTGCTCGTTTAGTCAATGGTGGTTTGTATAGTACTCTTCACTCTGGTTTTATTTCCTCTACCACTCCCAATTTGTCTCTCCATACTGTGTCAACTCTGTCTTTTAACGTATGTTTATTTATTATCTTCACAATACATTTGTATAAGATCTTTCCTTTAACTACAAAAATCAACATTTCCATTTGTATTCAAACACAACAGAGGACTATTATATGAGGATTCTTCAAGATCAGGTAAAACTCTAATGTGTCTGGGAAAAGGTCATCAGCGTCAGGAAAAATATCACCCATACTGTATCTCTCAAGTAGAGTTCTTTCCTTAGAGTTTAAAATCCAGTTTATTCAGAAAACTTCTAACAAATCTCACTGATCTTATACCCAGATGTATAGCAACATTTTTTGCATTTTTCAGTCTAGGTCCGGCTTTGTCAACAATATCTTTCAATTGCAATAATTTCTTTGACACAAGCAAGTCTTTTAGCCCTGGAAAGTCATCACCTGACACATCAAGGCGACTCCCAAACACCACAGGTTCCTCAAGCAACCAGAAAAGAGATGTAGCTGACTCTGTCCACTCATGTTTAAAAAGTCTCCACACTTTAAAAAGACTTTTATACAATAAAGGTAATCTGGTCAAATCCAGAAGAATATAGTCAGTTTAAAAAAGTTCAGCATGAAGTCCCATTCCATTCACCCCAGATAAGATGGTTTGTGCTAATGGTCTCCACACTAGATTCTGGGGACCCATCAGCAGTCGCTGAATGAACTGTAGCCGATTAGTTGCTCCTCTGCTGACAAGATTCACCAAGCCTTGACCTCCATCCCTTGGCAGGAAAAGAACACTTTGAGGTGTCCAGTGCAAATTGTCCCAGAAAAAGTTAACCATCAGGCGGATCAACACAAGCAAGTTTATGCCATAACGAGGACCCCACCAGATTGTTGATTATAAGTGTACGGCCTCGATAAGACAGTTTGGGGAGTAGCCATTTCCATTTCTGCAAACGTCATTTGATTTTTTTTAGCATACAATCCCATTTTTTTGTGACAAATTCATCATTACCTAGAAAAATTCCAAGATATTTTAATCTGCCTTTCTTCCAGATTAGACCTCCAGGTAAACTGGGAGGACCTCTGTTCCAATCGCCCATTAAAAGGGCCTCACTTTTTCCCCAGTTAACTTCTGCAGAATAATTTTTTTTTAAACTGTTAACAATAATCTTCAATTTTTCAATATCATCAGCACCGGATATAAAAACAACTACATCGTCAGCATAGGCAGAAAGATACAACGTGACATTACAGTATGGTATAGTAAAACCACTCAACTCAGTTCTTAATTTATGAAGCAGAGGTTCAATAGACAGGGAATATAGCATACCTGACATGGCACATCCCTGTCTAACTCCCCTCTGAATCCTAAAAGGAGCACTCAAACCATCATTGACTTTGAGTACACTCTCAATGTCACGATACATGGCCTCAATCATATTTATAAAAACCTGACTAAAACCAAAAGCTTCTAAAACATCTCTCAAATATGCATGGTCTACACGGTCAAAGGCCTTTTCTTGGTCTAACGAAATTAGACCACCATTTACACCAAATAGCCTTGCAACCTCTAGAACATCTCTGACCAATGAGATGTTATCGAAGATTGACCTATTGGGTATGCAATAATTCTGATCGGAATGTATTACTTGATTCAGAACTAAAAAGAAATCTTCACCAATCACTGGCCATAAAATTTTATAAAAATCAACAGGAATCCCGTCAATGCCAGGAGTCTTTCCATTTTCCATAATCATCATAGCTGTGTATAATTCATTTTGTGACAGTTTGTTCAAGCATAATGTTAGACTCTTCATCAATCTTTAGAAGATCATGAAGAAAATTAGAGTCTTCATTTTCTCTTTGAGACAATTCGCATTTGTATAAATTTGAGTAGAATCCAACGGCATGTTTGCATATTACACTGGGCTCAGTAAGCTCTGTCCCTGTATCAGAGCGTAATGAATGAATGATACGACTTTGGCCGTTTTTTCTTTCTAAATTGAAAAAAAATTTAGATGGTGCATCCATTTGAGAGATATTTTGAAAACGCGAACGAACTAACGCTCCTTGAGCTTTCATACCCAATAAATCTGCAAGCAATTCTTTTTTGGATTTACTACTTTCAAAACAATCACCATCACCTGTAGAAGCTGTTGTATTTAAAAGTTCTATAATTTCATTTTCTAAAATCTTCATTGACTGGGCCATATCTTTAGTGGCATTAAGAGTGTACTCCTGACATAATTGTTTAATGTGGACCTTGCCACAATCCCACCATTGTTGTAAGGAAGTATAAGACTACCTTAGTGTAGACTCTTCTGAGTGTAACCGTGGCGTCGTGCCACATTTAGTCCCGATTACACCACCAGGGGGTTGTATACCCATGGAAATAACAGCAACACAAGATCAAATAGACAGTACTTGATAGAGGAACGAAGACGTAACTTTTCAAGCTCAATACTTTTATTGACAATGAGTTATAAACCTCTTAATCAACTTTCATTATGAACATTATAAAAAACAGAGTAAGAATTTTATAAATATGGACGTTAGGTCAATGATTAAATATTACAACCCACCAGTCTTCCGATAGGAGTAACTAAGCCTGTGTGAAGAAGAGAAAGTCATTGGGCCACGGACCCGCCGCCCTAAGAGCTCACACCACACGTGCACGGTTCTCAAGATGATTAAAACACTTTTAAAGAAAAGTGTAGTGAATAATACAAACCACTCTACACTCCCAAATCAATACACATGCAGTGCAGGAAATCTCACACCACATGCAGTGAAGGAAAGGCCCAAATGCCCCCGGAGGAAAGGACTCCTACACAGGCTGGCTCCTAAGACACAAAAGACATTAATTAAAACTCCCCTTTCCAAGTCAAGTCAAGTCAAGTCATCTTTATTTATATAGCGCTTTTTACAATACAGATTGTATCAAAGCAGCTTCACAGTGATAACATGAAAATAATACAAAAAAAACAATTTCATCATCATCCACCTTTTAAGGCAGATCTATAATATTGTTGAATATTAAATGTCCCCAACTAAGCAAGCCAGAAGGTAAGGCAACAGCGGCAAGGAACCAAAACTCCACCAGGTGACAGAATGGAGAAAAAAACCTTGGGAGAACCCAGGCTCAGTCGGGGGCCAGTTCTCCTCTGGCCAATGAGTGAACAGTGTATGAAGTTCAGAATGAATCAGAGTATTTGTCCAGTTCCGGTTGGTTGAAGTCGGAGTGGAGAGGAGGAGAGACTGGTTGACACTTCAGGTCAGCGGCGTCGTCGTCGTGTCCTGGCGCTGATCCTTCATCAGATCTGGATACGGCCTGGTTCCGGTGGACAGCAGTAAACCTCGGGATAGACAGAGAGACTAATATTAGCGTAGACGCCATCCTTCTTATGATGTACCAAGTACATCAGGATTTACGGGAAGTGTTCCCGGTCCCGGCTGTTCTAAACTATGCAGCCTAATTATATAAGTCTATAATGTGTTATGTGTATGCTAGGCCGAAGAGATGTGTTTTTAGTCTAGATTTGAACTGACAGAGTGTGTCTGCTTCCCGGACAATGGTAGGAAGACTGTTCCAAAGTGTTGGTGCTAAGTAGGAAAAGGATCTACCGCCAGCAGTCGATTTTGATATTCTAGGTATTATTAACTGGCCGGAATTTTGAGATCGCAGTAGACGTGAAGGACTATAATGCGTTAAGAGCTCGCTCAAGTACTGCGGAGCTAAACCATTTAGTGCTTTGTAAGTGATCAGCAATATTTTAAAATTTATACAATGTTTAATAGGCAGCCAATGCAGTGTTGACAGAACGGGGCTAATATGGTCATACTTCCTGGTTCTAGTAAGAACTCGAGCTGCTGCGTTTTGAACTAGCTGTAGTTTGTTTATTAAGCGTCCAGGGCAGCCACCCAGTAGAGCATTACAATAATCTAGCCTTGAGGTCATAAACGCATGAACTAATTGTTCTGCATTATTCATTGAGAGCATATGACGTAATTTAGATATATTTTTAAGATGGAAGAAAGCGGTTTTGTAGATACTAGACGCATGACTTTCAAATGAAAGATTGGTATCAAAGAGCACACCCAGGTTCCTAACCGACGACGAAGACTTAACAGAGCAGCCATCAAGTGTTAGACAGTACTCTAGGTTATTACGTGTGGAAGTTTTTTGTCCAATAATTAGAATCTCTGTTTTTTCTGAATTTAGTAGTAGGAAATTACTAGTCATCCAATTTTTTATATCAGCTATGCATTCCGTTAATTTTGTGAATTGGTAGGTTTCGTTAGGTTTTGAAGAAATATACAGCTGAGTATCGTCGGCATAACAGTGAAAGCTAATTCCATGTTTCCTAATGATATCTCCTAAAGGTAGCATATACAGAGTAACAGCAGCGGTCCTAGTACTGAGCCTTGTGGTACGCCATACTGAACTTGTGATTGATAAGACATCTCTTCATTTACTGCTACAAACTGATAACGGTCAGATAAGTATGATTTAAACCATGCTAGTGCAATTCCACTAATGCCAATATAATGTTCGAGTCTATTTAAAAGGATGTTGTGGTCAATGGTGTCAAATGCAGCACTAAGATCCAGTAATACTAATAGAGAGATACAACCACGATCGGATGATAAGAGCAAATCATTTGTGACTCTAACGAGAGCTGTCTCGGTACAATGGTACGGTCTAAATCCGGACTGAACATCCTCGCAGATATCATTTCTTTCAAGAAAGGAACACAGTTGTGAGGACACTGCTTTTTCTAATATCTTTGACAGAAATGGCAGATTAGAGATCGGCCTGTAATTGACTAGTTTTGTAGGATCAAGTTGCTGTTTTTTAACAAGCGGTTTAATCATAGCTAGCTTAAAGGTTTTTGGTACGTATCCTAGAGACAAAGATGAATTAATGATATTAAGAAGAGGATCTATGACATCTGGAAGCATCTCTTTCAGCAGCTTAGTCGGTATAGGGTCTAACATGCACGTTGTCGATTTAGATGATTTGACGAGTTTGCAAAATTCTTCCTCTCCTATAGCATTGAATGAATCAAATTTTCCCTCAGTGAGACTACAATGCACTTCCTGATGCGATACTGTATTAGACGGTTGCATAGTTATAATTTTGTCCCTGATATTATCGATCTTATAAGTGAAGAAGTTCATAAAGTCATTACTGCTGTGTTTCTTGGAAGCTTCTGGGCTTGAAGCTTTCTTTTTCGTTAGTTTAGCCACTGTTTCAAATAAATACCTAGGATTATGTTTATTTTCTTCTAATAGGGTTGAAAAATAAGCAGATCTAGCAGCTTTTAAAGCCTCTCTGTAAGCAATCGAGCTCTCCTTCCATGAAATCCGAAACACCTCTAGTTTTGTTTTCTTCCAGTTGCGCTCCATTTTTCTGGCTGCTCTCTTAAGGGCCTGAGTGTGCTCGTTGTGCCACGGCGTTGGACTATGTTCTTTAATCTTCTTTAAGCGCAGTGGAGCAACTGTGTCTAAAGTGCTGGAAAAGAGAGAGTTAAAAGTTTCTGTTGCAATATCAAGTTCTTCTAAGCTATCCGGGATGCTGAGATGATGAAACTGATTAGGAAGATTATTGATAAAGCAATCTTTAGTAGCAGAAGTAATCGGTCTAACATATTTATAACACGGAGTCGGCTTTGCAGCCTTGGCTAAATGTAATTTACACGAGACTAGATAGTGATCTGAGATGTCATCGCTCTGTTGCAGTATTTCAACGGCATCAACATCTATTCCATGTGATAGTATTAGATCTAGAGTATGATTACGACAATGAGTCGGTCCTGACACGTGTTGTCTAACTCCAATTGAGTTTATAATGTCTTTAAATGCCAATCCCAATGCATCTTTTTCATTATCTATGTGTATATTAAAGTCACCAACAATTAGTACTTTATCTGCAGCCAATACTAATTCTGATAGAAAGTCCGCAAATTCTTTGATAAAGTCTGTATGGTGCCCTGGTGGCCTGTATACAGTAGCCAGCAGAATTTTCAAACGTAATTTATCGTTTACACTATATATTTTTACATTAAGCACCAACACTTCAAAATAATTATATTTACAACTAGATTTCTTAGTGGTTTTGAAAATATTACTATAAATTACAGCAACACCTCCTCCTTTGCGTTTCAGACGAGGTTCATGTTTATAACCGTAATCTTGTGGGGTTGACTCATTTAAAGCAATGTAATCGTTTGGTTTTAGCCAGGTTTCTGTTAAACACAGCACATCTAGGTTATAATCTGTAATCATATCATTAACTATTAGCGCTTTTGAAGTAAGAGATCGAATATTCAGCAACCCAAGCTTTATCATTTGCTCATTTGTATTATATCTGTTTTTTATTTGTTGAAGATCAATTAAATTTTTAACCTTAGATGGGTTTGAACGTATTTTTGATTTCCAAGTTCGGGGAACAGACACAGTCTCTATATGATGATATCTAGGTGAAAGAGGCTCTATGTGATGGGATTTATCTGACCTTGGTGACGTGAGGCCGCTAGCAGACGGTCGGTTAAGCCAGTCTGTCTGCTTCCTGACCTGAGGCCCAGATTGTCATGTTTTATCTCTAAGACTATGAGCCAAATTACTAGAGAGAAGAGTAATTACACAAGAGTAATTACTTTCCACATCACATAAACCTCAGCGGTTAGTTTAAACCAAACTCAAAAAAGAATAAATAAATGACAAAAAATAATAAAGTAGTAAAGTCACAAACAGAAAAATCAGTATAACCATAAGCTTAAGACTTAAGCTTATAAATCATAAACAAAACAGCAGGGCCTAGATATCAGAGCCAGAGTTCCATATGCAAAAGGACTCCACAAAGATCTGCCAAGTAGAAACAAAATAAAACATAAATACCAAACAAACAATATTACCAAACAAACAATATTAGTATCTGAAATACAAATACAAATAAACCACTTTATGATGCTGTATGGGATTTGCGTCATAAACATTCAAACTACAGAATTGTTAGATAATCTAATAATGATACATAAAATGTTTGAAATGAGACAAACCTAACTAACACACACACACGCATACCTCTGCCGTAATCCACGAGTGAAATATAGACTGGGTGATACAGCTTGTCGCTATAGGTTACCCACGGCATCCAGCGCTCGACACTTACCCCATTAAATCGTCCACGTGCTCACTCTTGCATTCAGGGATTTCCTCCCTGCGTTTAACACAGAATCAACAATGTAAATAAACTAAACGTCTTTGTAGATTACAACAAACTGCAACACTCATACCTCGCTATGGCGCTTCGGAGTCACAACACCGGAAGGAGACGGAAAAGGTCAAAGCGTCAGGAAGTTATCCCGCCTACTAACGCTTGCGCTATTTATAGAGCAAAATAAATACATGCCCCACCCCGTACAAAATCCTTATTCACTCGGTCACAATCCATCCCCACCTTCTGTGTCGACGCCCCGTCGGCACATAAAGAAGAAAAAAGAAAATAAACCCAATAACTTAATGACCTAAATCCAGGGTCTAAAAACAATGGTCACCAACTCACTATGACCAAAGAAAGAAGTCGCAGCCCCATTTGCACTAGTCCCCACAGCCCTAGGCAAGCGATGAGGATTGGAATGTGTCCCAGCGGTTTCTCTTGCAGACCTGCGTGGGAAATTTACTCCACTGCCCGATGCCTCTTGCCAGTCATCAGAAGGTAATGGACCAACTACCAACTCTGCCCGGCCAAGGGGAGACACAGCTGAGACTGGCACGGTAGCAGGTGGAGTCTCTTCTGGCAGTGGGACACGAATCCATTGTCCACCCTCCATTTCTTCTTCACTTCCAATATTCTCAGATTGCAAAGACTCAGGGCCCATACATGGAGAAGGATACAAAGGCAAAACATCAGGCACAAGTTTCAACATAGTACGATGTACCCTTTTTACTAGTGTACGTTTATCTGGAGGGGCTATAGAATAAACAACTCCTCCTTCTGTGGGTGCTTGAATTAATCTGTACTTTGTCGGACTCCAGACATCTTGTATTTTATTTCTACCTCGGTTACTGAAGTCTCTTCGATAAACTAACTGTTCTTCTTTCAAGTGGCAGCTGTAACCCTTCCGATCATGCCTCTCCTTCCTCAGCCGTGCTGCCGCTTGAATTCTCTCCTGTGCACCATCAAAAGCTACTTGCAACCGCTCCTGATGTTCCTCCATCCAGTCCATAACGGTCCCTGCTGTTGGCTGTGGAACTCTTCCAAGGAGAAAATCAACTGGCAAGTTAGGTTCTTGGCCAAACGTTAAAAAATGTGAGCATTCGCCTGTTGTCTGATGTATGGTGGTATTATAAGAGAACAACAATTGGGGCAAATACTTAGGCCAGTCAGTTTTAGCAGACCTGGGAAGCGTACAAAGGAGGCTGTGCAGTGTTCGGTTAAACCTTTCACATTGGCCGTTGCCTTGAGGATGGTAGGGCGTTGTGCGGGTCTTCTGTATCCCATACAGGTCACAAAGTTGTTGTATCAATGCCCCTTCAAAACTCCGACCCTGGTCTGAGTGAATGCGAGCTGGAACTCCAAACCGGCAAAACCATTCCTTCACCAGGACATTTGCTACCGTGGAAGCCCTTTTGTCATAGGTTGGAACTGCCAGCGTAAACTTGGAGAAAACATCAGTCATTATTAACACTTGCTCCTTACCATCCCTTGAACGCTCCAGGAAAGTAACATCAATCGCTAGAATTTGATTTGTTCTTGCAGCAATCAGATGTCCCATTGGTGCCTTCACAGGAGGATGTGCTGGTTTATCCAACGTGCAACGTCCACATTCCTCACACCACTTCTTAACTGCTTTATATATTCCAGGCCAGTAACACCTTGAACGTACCAGCTCAGTCGTCCTCTCATTACCTTGATGACCGTGCCCCTGGTGTAACTGCTGTAACACCTCCTGTAGCGATTCTGGCAATACTAATTGTAGCACCTCTTCTCCACCATCAGGACGAGAAGTCCTACGGTACAATACCTCCTTGTCGCACCAATTCCAATACAGACTTACTCAATGCTTGTCATTCCATGTGATCTGGCCTTCGTTTGTTTTTCCAAAATAAAATAAAAACACCAATTATAGGGTCATCTTGTTGAAGTTTAGCAAGATCGTTCACGGCATAAGCTGGTAAGACAGATATCTCTGACTGGCAAGCAATGACTGGTATCTGACCTATATATGTATAAAAGCTCAGTACTTATGTCACAGGTTGACCTAGTTGTTTTCTTTTTTCTTTTGTTGCCTAATTAGTAGAGGCATTAGGGCCTTACTGTGTGCAGTGTATCATGTGTGATGGTGTTTACTGTGAGCATGAACATATTTGCACTCTGAATTGTAGTGATTCACTGTGCGTGTGCATCAAATTTGTAGTGGGTTTTGTTGTTGCCATTACTTATTCTGCCCTACTTGACTCTTTTTAGACCCCCGCTAATGGACAAACCTGGCAACCCGCTTCCTGTTTTATTACTATGCCCATATTTGGACTGTGCTTTCTCCCCTGCTAATGTGACGTAATCAGTTTATTAGAACTTGTTACCATGCTCCACCTTTTTACCCATATTTGGCCGATACTTCCTGTCATTGAGTAACTTTATTATTGCCTCTGCCTTGCTGCTGATGATTGCAATTAGTGACTAATTGTTTACCAGCTGGACATGCCTGGGTTGAAGGAGATAAAAACTGGTTCTTTGGAAGAGAGAGGGTAGCTTGGTGGCTGTTGATCGGCTGCCATCGTGTTCAATGTGCACTCCTGCGCTGTAAACGAAGCCCAGGTTCCCAGGCCTCTCTGCGTGAACACCGGTGTACTGCAGTTGGATTCTCTCAACGCTCGCTAATGTTGCCTGAAGCACCCATGATGTGGTTCCAGTGTCTGGCGTTGTCCTGAAGACTGTGTGGCTATCCTCGAACCTCCCTCAACGCTCACTATTGTTGCCTGAAGGGCCGTAACTATATTTTATCGTGTTACAGTGTGTGTGACCTCTGTGATGTTGGTGGTCATTCTTGGTACTCTTTTCTAGCCTTTGACTTATCCATCTTGGGGTCCTGGGCCCAGTGCTGCTGTGAAGACCGCCTTGGTTACACCAGAATCTCCCTCAACGCTCGCTGCCTAGAGTACCGTAACTTTTTCCTGTGGGTCTGACGACTACCGTAATCCTCTGGACGTGTTCGTTTGACTGCTTTGAGGGAGGACAGCTGGAGCAAACTACCGAGAAGCCACCCAATCACTGAATTTTAACCTCTCTCTAAAGGGGTTTCAGAGACTTGATTTTAGTGAACTCTTTCCCCTTCATATCAGTATTTTCTATTTAGTGCTTGCTGGCCTATTAATAAAGTGTATTTTTTTGTATTCAACCTTGACTGTCTGTTGGGTTTCTGTGGCTGGGACCTGAGTTCATTATTTAACGTTGGTCACTAGGTGACACTTACACATGTTTGAGTTCACAGATGCTGACGATACCATTCACCTCCATCCTCCCCACCACCACCAGGATGGTCCCTTCCCACACCTTGCAGGGGGTCGGCTGCGCCCCTGCCTTCATCTTCAGGCAGGAATTGCAGATCCGATACCCTCGGATTATGCACTACGGACGGGGCCTACGCCAAATGACTTTGTATATTATCAGCTTGCTGAGCTGTCAATAAATGTACGATTGTTGAAATAATTCTCCCGAGTCTTTCTGGTAGAACTATAGTTTGGCATCCTCTTCTCAGTTCGACTCAGTGTTCTACTTGCATACGCAAGAGGTCTCACTTTCCCTTCCTGCTCCTGCGACAACACTGCTCCCAGTCCGTTCTGGCAGGCATCCACTTCCAAAATGAAAGGCAATGAAAAATTAGCATAAGCCAACACAGGAGCAGTAGTCAGACGCACCCTCAGATCTTGAAAACTCTTCTCACAAGCCTCAGTCCAAGCACTGCTCACAGGTCTCCATGCACCCTTTCGGTCCTTACTCCCACCCAGTTCTCCGATCAGATGATACAAGGGAGCCGCCATCACTGAGAAATCTTTAACAAATCGTCTGTAATAACTAGAGAACCCCAAAAAGGATCTTAGTGTTGCTAGATCCATTGGTCGGGGCCAATTGGCTACAAAAGCAATCTTCTCAGGGTCAGTAGAAACCCCCTTATTGGATATCACATGTCCCAGATATTTTACCTCAGTCTTGAAGAAACAGCACTTCTCCAACTTCACCTTAAGACCCTCTTGATAAAGCCGGCTCAGAACCTTGTCCAAACGTTCCAAATGTTGATCTATAGAACTGGAAAATACGATTACATCGTCTAGGTAAAGCAACAGAGTTTGGAAGTGCTGAGACCCAAACATGCGCTCCATGAGTCGCTGAAATGTACTTGGTGCATTACATAACCCAAAAGGCATTCGATTAAATTCAAAGAGCCCAAAAGGGGTACAAAAAGCAGTCTTACATTTATCCTTCTCTTCAACAGGCACCTGATTGTAACCTCTTGCCAGGTCTAAAGTTGAAAACCAGCGGGCACCTGAAAGGGCATCAAGGGACTCCTCAATGCGAGGGAGGGGAAAAGCATCTCTCTGAGTCCTGCGATTAAGCTGGCGATAATCCACACATAAATGCAGAGCACCATCTTTTTTCTTCACTAGGACTATTGGTGATGCATAGGGGCTGCAACTCTCCATTATTACCTGACTTTCCAAAAGTTGATTTAAATGTGCCTTCACAGCATCATATTCTGCAGGTGGAATGCGCCTATACCTTTGTCGTACAGGTGCCTCATCAGTTAAGGGGATCTCATGACTAATAAGGGTAGTACAACCCAAATCTCCCTCATGGGTAGCAAACACTGACTGATACTTTGTCAATAGAAAAATAACTTTACTCTGCTCTGACTCAGAGAGGGCGGATAAGTCAACTGACTGTATCAGCTGCTGTACTTTACCAACTTGCCCCTGTTGCATACTAACTGTTGCCTGAACTTCCCCTACCCCCGGTGAAAAGGGAACCTCCTCAACTCCTGCAGGTAAGCTAACTATTTGTGCTGGTTTTAATGTCCCTAAGGCACAGCGTGATGGAACGCGAGCATCAATACTACTAACGTTAATCACATGAACATAAGCAGTACCCTTAAACATCTGTACTACAGCAGGAACTACTAATACTCCAGCAGGAAGCACAACATTAGAAAATGGTTTAAAAACAACAGTCCTAGACTGGTTAGTAAGATGCTGAGAGCAGGTAGCCACTAATTTCATGGCACCCCATGGTAAGTGAACAGGGTACCTACCCCTAACTCTTGCAATCCCGGTGCTGGGCCTAACCGACGAGGGAGTATTATGACAAAACTGGAGAGCCTGTTGCCACTCCTTAGGGGCCTGCTGGACACATGGGAGGCTGAAAAGAGAAGCACCATGCTGACTGAACAACAAGTCATAACACTCACTGATAATGTTTATTCCCAGAACACCTGGAATATTTGTTTTTGACCACAACCCAGGGGTGTCCTTTACCACAAGGATCCCCTTCTTCTGTATAATTTTTCCCAAAACCTCAACATTCACTTCTGGATACCCAAAATAAGGTATATCAAGGTATATAAGGTTGTAATCAGTGTTACATGCCTGGCTCAAAGCATGCAACAGAGTAAAGGAAAGACCACACGCGGAATCGTGATATATAAATATATATCTTTGATTTATTAAATAAATAGAAGGTAACAGAATAAATGTTATACAGTCAGTAATGAAGTTGGCTTAAACATAAAAATGTAAGCAATCAGTGTAATGTGGTGTAATGAATAAACAAAAACAAAAATCCTAAACGGTGCGGGAGAAATGGAGCGGCGGTGGTTCTCTCCCCCGGTCTCATCTGAAGCGTCTTTAAAGGCCCAGACCAGGAACTGATTAGCGCGATTCCAAACACCTGCGCCCAATTCACCTGTGGGAGACAGACAAAGCGCACAAGCAGGAGGAGGAGCCAGGCAAGGCCGTGACATCAGTTACAAGAATGAAGTTGTTCACTAAAATGTTGGGGGAAAAAACTGTCACCGTGGACACCATTGATCCAGTATCCAAAAGACATGGTACACTGACCCCCCCCCCATGAGCACCATAACTGACGGGCATGGCCCTACTAATTTCGGCACATTGAGGTCGCTTACCTCATTAGGATTACTTGAGTCAAAGTTGTCCCCTCCTAAACCGTGACTCAACAACTCAGAGGGAGTTAGTTTTCCGACGGCTGCTGCTGGGATCCTGCTGCTTACCCCCTGTCTGAAATGAGACTGTGATCGGGGTTCAACACGTTCATTGTCACAGTGGCTAGCAAAATGATCAGGCTGTGGACAAACGCCTACACACAACTTGATTACGATGCATAGGGGGCCGTTTGGGAGGATTGTGTAAACGGGAAAGCTGTTCCCCAAGCTGGTTTAACTGTTCTTGTTGTCGTTTTAACAATTCTTTTATTTCAGCAATTTCAGCCGAATAATTACCTGTACTAGAGGTGTTCGATGTAGTGGATACATGCGTAGCACACAATGAAGGCACAGAATAACTCCGTGCCCGCCTCTCTACAGACATACCTTCCCGCTCCCAATGAATAGCCTCTTTACGAATATCTAAAAGTGTATGGCTTGGATGGGCTCGGACAATTTGTTTCAGTGCCCTTCGAAGGGCGGGGTCAGTAACGTGTTCAACAAACTGGTCTCTCAACAATATGGCAGAGTTAGGCATTGCATCTGGGGCACTTTCCAACACCTCATTCATAAGCCTAAACAGAGCATGAGAATACTCCTGTAATGAGTCACCCTCAAGTTGTTTACGAGAAAAGAATTTCTCTTGTAATGCAACATAAGACTGAGGACATCCATACATTTCTTGGAGGGTAGAAATAATCTTTTCTGGATCCTCCCGCTCTGCTCTAGACCTATATTTGATTTCATTTTTGTCTTCCCCCTCCAAATGATCATAAATAAAGTAAGCTTGATCAACAGATGTTAAACCCCGATACCCCAATACTTGCGCGGACCTCATCTACCCATTCGGCTATTCCGATTCCCACAGTACCTCTAAAGACAGGGCTCTTCCTTTCCCTGGGCACATACAACAAACGGTCATGGGACCCATTAGACTGGACTGAAGACCTGGGAATATCAGGAACAACATTAGTGGGTTCAGTTCTTATAGGAGCAGTCTGAGCCTCTAAAAGGCGTTGATTATCAGTTCTTAGCTGCTGGACCAAGTCCCGCAACTCTTGCAACTCCATATCCATTATCACCAGGCACAGTTCCTTCCGTCATCCTCACAAGAAGCAATCTCCTGGCGAACCACCTTGCCGTTGAATGTTTATAGGCCACTGCTGTTTTGCAAAAAAAAAAAAACACAAACAAAAAAAACACCAACCGCTAGGTATATAATAATAATAAAAAAAACATTACACTTGGAAGTCACGTCTCGCTTTACACAAGCAAAACAAATAATCCTGCCGACTACGCCAGATGTAACCGTGGCGTCGTGCCACACTTAGTCCCGACTACGCCTTAGTCCCGACATAACAGCAACACAAGCTCAAATAGACAGTACTTGATAGAGGAACGAAGACGTGACTTTCAAGCTCAATACTTTTATTGACAATGAGTTATAAACCTCTTAATCAACTTTCATTATGAACATTATAAAAAACAGAGTAAGAATTTAATAAATATGGACGTTAGGTCAATGATTAAATATTACAACCCACCAGTCTTCCGATAGGAGTAACCAAGCCTGTGTGAAGAAGAGAAAGTCATTGGGCCACGGACCCGCCACCCTAAGAGCTCACACCACACGTGCACGGTTCTCAAGATGATTAAAAACACTTTTAAAGAAAAGTGTAGTGAATAATACAAACCACTCTAAACTCCCAAATCAATAAACATGCAGTGCAGGAAATCTCACGCCACATGCAGTGAAGGAAAGGCACAAATGACCCCGGAGGAAAGGACTCATACACAGGCTGGCTCCTAAAAGACATTAATTAAAGCTCCCCTTTCCACATCACATAAACCTCAGCGGTTGGTTTAAACCAAACTCAAAAAAATAATAAATAAATGACAAAAAATAATAAAGTAGTAATGTCACAAACAGAAAAAATCAGTATAACCATAAGCTTAAGACTTATATAACAAAAATAAATCATAAACAAAACAGCAGGGCCTAGACATCAGAGGTCCATATGCAAAAGGACTCCACAAAGATCTGTCAAGTAGAAACAAAACAAAACAAATACCAAACAAACAATATTACCAAACAAACAATATTAGTATCTGAAATACAAATCCAAATAAACCACTTTATGATGCTGTATGGGATTTGTGTCATAAACATTCAAACTACAGAATTGTTAGATAATCTAATAATGATACATAAAATGTTTGAAATGAGACAAACCTAACTAACACACACACACACGCATACCTCTGCCGTAATCCACGAGTGAAATATAGACTGGGTGATACAGCTTGTCTCTATAGGTTACCCACGGCATCCAGCGCTCGACACTAACCCCATTAAATCGCCCACACGCTCACTCTTGCATTCAGGGATTTCCTCCCTGCGTTTAACACAGAATCAACAATGTAAATAAACTAAACGTCTTTGTAGATTACAACAAACTGCAACACTCATACCTCGCTATGGCGCTTCGGAGTCACAACACCGGAAGGAGACGGAAAAGGTCAAAGCGTCAGGAAGTTATCCCGCCTACTAACGTTTGCGCTATTTATAGAGCGAAATAAATACACGCCCCACCCCGTACAAAATCCTTATTCACTCGGTCACATGAGCTTAGGTCATGTGACCGAGCTCATGTGGTCACATGACCTAATATTTCAGCCCCTTTTGTGGGGGCATAAATATTTTTAACCCCCTGAGGTCGGCAAACGCGCGGGCGCGTTTTGCTCGTTTTTTTTTACATAGCAGCAAAATAGACCTAAAATACTCAGTCAGTTTTGGTCATACAGCCTTAAGAAATATGAGAAAATAAGCTGTTAAATGTCTACTTTTTTATGTGTCCACTTACAATCGAAATAAAACATTGTGCTTTTGTAAAATAAAGAAAGTAAACAGGGAGTGCTTTATGCCTCTCCGTCTCCGTGAACTTTTTTTCTGAAGCACGTTTCTAAATTTAAACAAATCTCAGCGAATACTATTCACTCAGACATGAGCTATATATCTCTATAATCATTTAAGTGTGTAGTTTTAAATTATCTAATTCAAAACTAAAACAAATATTCTCTGTTTATGTAATCTATATAAAAAGAGCGAGAGATCAGCTGTGCTCATTATCGTTCTGGCACCTCATTACTCCGCTAATGTGACACGCCCATGGAGAGCGCGCGCTATTCAAACGCAGATTATCTGAAGCAACACATGCAAACCAGTCAACGCCCACAACAGCTGGACAACACACTCGCTGTGAGGAATAATAATATCGTGATAATTCTGGAAATTTTACCTCAAACGTGCTGGAGTAGCCGAACAACGGATCCAGCTGCAGATCATCAGTAAGTGCTTTGTTCTAATCGCGATATGAAATGGTGTCTGTAAACCGCAAAAGACTGTTTAAATTTGAATCGCGTTTCTGTGTTTGAATGAATGCACGGCACATATGCATGTTGTTTACTACAGCTCGCGCGAGTTTCGCTTTTAGCAAACTATCTATATTGCCTACTGAGATGAGTAAAAATCGACTGAATACGTTGAAATAAAATGTATTTGTATAAGCAACATATTAAACTGCAAATTAACATTTATGCCCTAATATATATTATAAAAGACCATATGTTACAGACGAAATATGAAAGACAATATTTCGTTTTGGATAGATTATTTATAAAGCTTTTACTGCCACATCAAAACCTAATTTACAAGGTGCAAACAAAATCTTAAAAGGTCAATATAAGCCTTCTCTATAAATTATTTGTGTGTTTTATTAGTGACAAATTTGGGGAGAGGATAGCCTACATAATCCAAAACTTTCTGAAAATACGAATGAGAATTAACTGCACAATTACTAGAAATGTTTACCTTGGATATTATACAATTTGCAAGCATACCGTTTGTGGAAAAATACACTTTTTTTCAAGATGTTTCCAACTCTGAACCAATTCTGTAGTAATATATATATATATATATATATATATACCGGTATATATATGTATGTATGTATATATGTATGTATATATGTGTGTGTGTTGTCTTTGCATTTTTTCTTGTAGCCACAGTGACACCTAAGGCTCATTAGTATGCACTGCAGCATTAGCAGGTCTTTGTCTTCAGGTGTGAATGAGGACATTATTCATGACCTTGTTGGATCATTCACGCCCCCCTGCATATTGCCTTTCCAAACAAAAAGTGTCTTACAAAATTTAAATCAATCTATTGTTTAATGTGAACGATTAGCCCGGATGATTTTCAGATCATTTTGAAGTAAATACTCTAGCCGACAAGATCCATTAGTCAAAAGTATTGTGGGAATATGTGAAGTTGGTCGTTTGTGGTCTTATATCAGACAATTTAAGTTTGAGTTTTTTGAATAACCACGCATAAATAATATTCTCTCAAAAATGCAAACATGTACATATATGTTGCTCACATATTATGATAGCCATGTTCGTGCTAAATAGAGTGTAATTACACCTTTGCCATTAATATGTTTATAAGCAACTGAAAAAAATACAAATATCAGGGCATTTCAAAACATCCCAAGGGCCCCAAAAACACCTTAGACTCCAGAGGGTTAAAAAGTCATTATAGTGTTTTCAAACTTAGCTGTAACTTTTTAAAAACGGCCTTTAACTATTTCTTCCATTTCACAAGAAATTGGTAGAGATTTCTTTGAAAACAGAATGGCTACTCCTCCACTATTAGAAGACATATGACTCAAAAAAAAATTGTCCATCCCATTCTTTTTTCCAGTCACTTTTTTAAGTCACTATGTGATTCCTGAACAAAAGTAACATCTATATGTTTTTGTTTAATAAATTCAAACAAACACATTCTCTTCTGACTGTCTCTGGCACCATTTAAATTGAGAGTTCCAACTTTAAACGTGCAATATGTAATTTTTGGCCACTAGGGGTCACTCATTCAATATAATAACAACAGACGTACTTTGATCGGGAAAGTGCGTGGGCTCATGGGAGTTGTTGTCATTGTCACTGTCAACCAGCGAATCTGGTATCTCCAGTAGAAAACATGTTCACCGATGAGGTAATGTATTGTTAATAATAATAATAATACATTTTATTTGTAAGGCACTTTACATTTGACCCCAAATCTCAAAGTGCTACAGTAAAACATAATTAAAAATTAGACTAATTTATTGTCTAATTAGATACATTAGACAATAAAAACACAACATGTTAAAATGACGGGGCTAAAAACAAGCATTAGCTGTTAAAATAAGCCTGTGTAAAAAGATGGGTTTTTAGTCCTTTTTTGAATGTGTCCGCTGTTTGCGGGGCCCTGAGGTGGTCTGGGAAGGGCGTTCAACAGACAGGGAGCAGCGACTTGAAAGGCCCTGTCGCCCATTGTTTTGAGCCGTGTCCTGGGCATGACCAAACGGTGCTGTTGGCCTGACCGGGTTCTGGTTGATGAATTTGGAGTGAGCAACTCAGTGAGGTAAGTGGGGGCCGCACCGTGCAGACAGTGATGTGTCTGAAGGAGGACCTTATATTCTATGCGGGACTGAATGGGTAGCCAGTGCAGTGAACGGAGGATGGGGGTGATGTGCTCATGTTTTCGCACCCCCATCAGGACCCTGGTAGCGCTGTTCTGAACATACTGGAGCTTTTGAAGGCTCCTGCCAGGAATCCCGATGAGGAGTGCATTACAGTAATCCAGCCTGGAGGAGACAAAAGCATGGACGAGCTTCTCTGCAGCAGAAAGGGAGAGGGAGGGGCGCAGTTTGGAAATATTGCGTAGGTGAAAGAATGCCGTTTTGCAGATGGAGGTGACATGACTGTCAAAAGAAAGGTGGGGGTCAAATTTTACCCCTAGGTTAGTAACAGAGGAAGAGAGAGGAGTGGTGTGTCCAAAAAGTGAAACAGTGGTGATTGGAGAGGAGCGGAGTTGATGAACGGTTCCAGTTTGAATGGCCTCTGTTTTGGAGCCATTTAGCTGCAGGAAATTTTGACTCATCCACGCCTCTATCTCCTCCTGGCAGGAGTTAAGGCGTGCAGCCGTGGCAGAGGGGGAACTAAAGGGAGTGACTTGAAAATAGAGTTGTGTGTCGTCAGCATAGCAATGGAAATGAAGTCTATGCCTGCTGACGACTCGACCCAAGGGGAGCATGTAAATGGTGAAGAGGGTTGGACCGAGTACGGAGCCCTGGGGGACCCCACAGATGACAGTGTGGGGTCTAGATTTTTCATCCCCCAGAGCTACATACTCGGTTCTATCAGTAAGATAGGAGTGAAACCATTTCAGGGCAGTACCAGAGAGACCTGTGCAGTGTTGAAGTCGGTGCAGGAGAATATGATGGTCTACAGTGTCAAACGCAGCAGAGAGGTCGAGAAAAATAAGGAGGGATGTGGAACCGGAATCAGAAGCCATCAGCAAATCGCTGGTGACTCTGATAAGAGCTGTTTCTGTGCTATGAGATGGACGAAAACCAGATTGAAATTTCTCATATGGCCTATTTGATTTGAGATGATTATGGAGCTGGGTAGAAACAACCTTTTCCAGGAGTTTGGAGATGAATGGGAGATTAGAAATTGGTCTGTAATTCGACAGCAGTGTAGGGTCCAGGGTGGGTTTTTTGAGGAGGGGTTTAATGAGAGCAGTTTTTGAGGCCAGTTTACAGTTATGGGAGTCAACGTGTATGTTGAAATCACCAATAACCAGAATATTTGAGTGAGCTGTGCAGAGGAAGATTAGAAAATCATGAATGTCAGAGATGAAAGTTGTTTGTGGTTTGGGAGGGCGATAGACGAGGGCTATTGTTGCTGAAAATGCTATTTTGCAACTGAAAACCAGACTTTCAAATGAGCCAGTACTGGGCACAGACACAGGGGATAATTCAATGTTGCTGCGATGTAAAACAGCTAGGCCCCCACCACGGCCAGTTGTACGAGCCTTATCGAGGTATTTGTACCCGGGTGGGCAGGCCTCATTTAGGGATAAGTATATTCCAGGCTGCTGCCATGTCTCTGTAAGACAGAGAATGTATATCCCCTTATCCAGGATGTGGTCGTATATAAGTCCAGATTTGTTTGACAGGGACTGCACATTCAGCAGTTCATATGTCACTTGAGCTCTAAAATCCAGTTTATTTACAGGGCGGAGAACCCTGCGATCCACTCCAGGTTTTACAGTGCACCGTTTACACCCAGCACTATCTATGCCAGGAGTGGCGGTACTCTGATGATGCAAACGGTGACGTGTCAATTTCGCAATGGGGCGCGATCCCGACCAGAGGGATGGGATGGAGCTGTGGTCACCGGATTTTAACACCGGATTTTATCTTATATTACATCTCTATTGTTGTTACGTTTAGTTACGGCTTTTCACTTTATATAATGTCAATCTAATGAAATAGCCGCAAGCTACCGTTAGCTCCCCAGCTCTGTGTTTAAAACGGCATGTTCATGAGACTCAGTCGCTATAGAAACAAAGACGCTAAAATGCAATCACGCAATGAGCTTCTCTACTACGAAATTGATTTCTTTATATTTGCTATTAGTATTATCCATACTGCAAAATCCTTGTGTTTTTATTCAACTATATGTGGGCCTAATGTAAAAATACGGGACAAATCGCGTCCCTTATTGATTTGATATGGGACGCATCATCTTACTTGTAAATACGGGATGATTCCGTATTTTAAGGGACGGGTGGCAACCCTACTCCCCACGTTCATCAGTCATTCTAATCTAGTATTCTAATAAACATGTATTTTGGAACTCAGAGATATATTAATTAGTATACCATTATTAAATCAATATTATATTATATGTAGCTCGTATTAACAGGTGATAAAAGTGACGGTCACCTTACATTAATTGAACAAGATAGTGACATGTTACCATATGAAGCTAACGTTACTTTCTCCAGCTAGATATAAAACCAATAATAGCTAGTCCATCTGCGTTTTACACATGAATACTTTTGAATCAGTTTTTAAAAAATAGCTGTTTCAGTCTCCAAAAACACAGGATCCGCCTTGTTTGAAACGCCATACAATACAGAATGTATACGTATTCAGCTAAACGCGTCTCAATGTGGTCAAGATCGCTATGCAATATGCAAACATACAGCATGTGTAACAGAGTTAGAATTGTATTTAGTTTTATTGTGAATCCTCCTGAATTCAACAGCAGTTATTCATTTCATGTTAAAATAGTGCCCTCATGTGGTTTGTTTGGGAGCTGCAGACAAAAATGCGTGGTTTGACGGAATATAACGTAACACAGCAGTTGCTATGGGGAATGTGCGCTGTTGGTACGTATATTCATGCTCCGTCTCATTTTGACGATATTTGTATGATTATAACGCAAAATGACGATAGCGATTTCAAGTATTTTTGTGATTTGGTTTAGCTAATGTCTAAATCATTTAATCTGAGTAGTAACGTATATTTGATTAGTTATAGCCTTTTGTGAACTTCCGTCCGATAGTGCTCTCGTTAGCAAGGCCACGAGGTTGTTAATTTTATCTTATATTTTATTTAGATGTGTAATGTCTGCAGCGAAACACCACTGAGAGAATGTTTTATTTCACTTTTCAGGTATGTTTTTATATATATTTTTGTGTTTATTGCTTTGCTTTTATTATTGCATCATGTTTCATACGAAATGTGGTCATGTGTTGCGGTTCTACTATTGGTTCTATACTGTTGTTGTGTAACACAGCAGTTGCTATGGGGAATGTGCGCTGTTGATGTGTAATGTCTGCAGTGAAACACCACTGAGAGGATGTTTTATTTCACTTTTCAGTAAACACAGATCAACAGAAATGATGTGTCCTTGCATTTATTGGAGAATTGGGTCCACTGACTCCTGTTCATCGGAGTGCATGAGGGATATGTGAACGAATTGGTCAAATCACAACGCAGAATACGATAGAGAGACCAGATCCAGTTCCAGAAGCGACAAGATCCGTCACATTGGTGCCGTGACCTTTTGGATCACCTGATCATCTTGAAGAAGATCGCCGTGAGGTTGCTGTTTGCCTGTAGTTTGCTGATTTAAGTACTTTTTGAATGCAGTTTTTTTTTTTTTTTTTTTTTTGAGGAAAGTTTTTTTTTTTTATGCAAATTTGTTTTTTGTTTTTTTTAAGTCTTTTTCAATGCAGTCCTTTTGAATAATTATATTTTTTTTGGATGAAGTTGACATTTTGAACTTTAAAAAAAAAGAAGAAGAAAAAAAGAAGTTACGTACAGACTTTTGAATGAGGACATCTTCAACTGATATGTCACTACTGTTTTCGGACTGTTACAGATAACGAGTTATGGACTGCTGAGTAACTTTTGAATTCATATTGTTTCAGAACTTTCATTCATGGGTGAAAAATTTGTTCAACGATTTGATGTTAGCAGTCCTGTGAGCCCTTTTATTCCACGTGGAAGGGGTGTCATGACCAACAGCCTGTGTGCTGGCGAACCTACACCTAATGCCAGTAGGGAAAGTCCTTTGTGCATGTCGTTGGACGTGGTCTGCTTTTTCGAGACCCACCTGTTGAGCACCATGTTGGAAACACGTCTACCCCACGTAGTAGTACGAATTGCGATAATCAAATATTGGATCGTTTAGCCGACATGTTTGGACGGCTGGGTGACCAAATTAGTGATGCTGTCGCTGCCAAAATAATTGAAAATGGAACAATGACTGCGAGTCGCGAGTCTCATGTCAGCGGAGGGATAAATTCTGACAGTTTCACCAAACAGGATGTTTCTCAAGTGAACGTACATGTCACTACCGACAGAGAACCTGTCATTTTCAGAGGTGACGGTAGTGATAAATTTCCGGTACACGAATGGATTGAGATGACCAAGACTCTTTTGTCAAAACAGAAGTGTGCTGTTGAAAATCAAGCAGATGAGATAATTTCACGATTGATGGGCAAAGTGGGGGATATTGTGAGAATTAGTCTAAGAAGTGACTCATCTCTTGATGTCAAGAATGACCCTGACATAATTTACTCTATTCTCCTGAAATATTTCAGGGTCGCACCATCGTGCCTTCCGTTGGCTGACTTTTATTCGACTCTGCCTAAGCCCAGTGAGACCGCAGTAGATTACTGGATCAGAATCAATAAGGCAGCAGATCTAGCAGATGAAGGCTTGCGTAGACAAGGACGGGTCATGGATAATATCAGTGGAGAGGTGGCTCACATGTTTGTAAAATATTGCCCTGATCCTGTTCTGTCTGGTCTCTTTAAGCACAAGCCGATCAGTGAATGGACTGCTGTGTCTGTTCCCCGAACTTGGAAATCAAAAATACGTTCAAACCCATCTAAGGTTAAAAATTTAATTGATCTTCAACAAATAAAAAATAGATATAATACAAATGAGCAAATGATAAAGCTTGGGTTGCTGAATATTCGATCTCTTACTTCAAAAGCGCTAATAGTTAATGATATGATTACAGATTATAACCTAGATGTGCTGTGTTTAACAGAAACCTGGCTAAAACCAAACGATTACATTGCTTTAAATGAGTCAACCCCACAAGATTACGGTTATAAACATGAACCTCGTCTGAAACGCAAAGGAGGAGGTGTTGTTGTAATTTATAGTAATATTTTCAAAACCACTAAGAAATCTAGTTGTAAATATAATTATTTTGAAGTGTTGGTGCTTAATGTAAAATATATAGTGTAAACGATAAATCACGTTTGAAAATTCTGCTGGCTACTGTATACAGGCCACCAGGGCACCATACAGACTTTATCAAAGAATTTGCGGACTTTCTATCAGAATTAGTATTGGCTGCAGATAAAGTACTAATTGTTGGTGACTTTAATATACACATAGATAATGAAAAAGATGCATTGGGATTGGCATTTAAAGACATTATAAACTCAATTGGAGTTAGACAACACGTGTCAGGACCGACTCATTGTCGTAATCATACTCTAGATCTAATACTATCACATGGAATAGATGTTGATGCCGTTGAAATACTGCAGCAGAGCGATGACATCTCAGATCACTATCTAGTCTCGTGTAAATTACATTTAGCCAAGGCTGCAAAGCCGACTCCGTGTTATAAATATGTTAGACCGATTACTTCTGCTACTAAAGATTGCTTTATCAATAATCTTCCTAATCAGTTTCATCATCTCAGCCTCCCGGATAGCTTAGAAGAACTTGATATTGCAACAGAAACTTTTAACTCTCTCTTTTCCAGCACTTTAGACACAGTTGCTCCACTGCGCTTAAAGAAGATTAAAGAACATAGTCCAACGCCGTGGCACAACGAGCACACTCAGGCCCTTAAGAGAGCAGCCAGAAAAATGGAGCGCAACTGGAAGAAAACAAAACTAGAGGTGTTTCGGATTTCATGGAAGGAGAGCTCGATTGCTTACAGAGAGGCTTTAAAAGCTGCTAGATCTGCTTATTTTTCAACCCTATTAGAAGAAAATAAACATAATCCTAGGTATTTATTTGAAACAGTGGCTAAACTAACGAAAAAGAAAGCTTCAAGCCCAGAAGCTTCCAAGAAACACAGCAGTAATGACTTTATGAACTTCTTCACTTATAAGATCGATAATATCAGGGACAAAATTATAACTATGCAACCGTCTAATACAGTATCGCATCAGGAAGTGCATTGTAGTCTCCCTGAGGGAAAATTTGATTCATTCATTGCTATAGGAGAGGAAGAATTTTGCAAACTCGTCAAATCATCTAAATCCACAACGTGCATGTTAGACCCTATACCGACTAAGCTGCTGAAAGAGATGCTTCCAGATGTCATAGATCCTCTTCTTAATATCATTAATTCATCTTTGTCTCTAGGATACGTACCAAAAACCTTTAAGCTAGCTATGATTAAACCGCTTGTTAAAAAACAGCAACTTGATCCTACAAAACTAGTCAATTACAGGCCGATCTCTAATCTGCCATTTCTGTCAAAGATATTAGAAAAAGCAGTATCCTCACAACTGTGTTCCTTTCTTGAAATAAATGATATCTGCGAGGATTTTCAGTCCGGATTTAGACCGTACCATAGTACCGAGACAGCTCTCGTTAGAGTCACAAATGATTTGCTCTTATCATCCGATCGTGGTTGTATCTCTCTATTAGTATTACTGGATCTTAGTGCTGCATTTGACACCATTGACCACAACATCCTTTTAAATAGACTCGAACATTATGTTGGCATTAGTGGAATTGCACTAGCATGGTTTAAATCATACTTATCTGACCGTTATCAGTTTGTAGCAGTAAATGAAGAGATGTCTTATCAATCACAAGTTCAGTATGGCGTACCACAAGGCTCAGTACTAGGACCGCTGCTGTTCACTCTGTATATGCTACCATTAGGAGATATCATTAGGAAACATGGAATTAGCTTTCACTGTTATGCCGACGATACTCAGCTGTATATTTCTTCAAAACCTAACGAAACCTACCAATTCACAAAATTAACGGAATGCATAGCTGATATAAAAAATTGGATGACTAGTAATTTCCTACTACTAAATTCAGAAAAAACAGATTCTAATTAATGGACAAAAAACTTCCACACGTAATAACCTAGAGTACTGTCTAACACTTGATGGCTGCTCTGTTAAGTCTTCGTCGTCGCTTAGGAACCTGGGTGTGCTCTTTGATACCAATCTTTCATTTGAAAGTCATGTGTCTAGTATCTGTAAAACCGCTTTCTTCCATCTTAAAAATATATCTAAATTACGTCATATGCTCTCAATGAATAATGCAGAACAATTAGTTCATGCGTTTATGACCTCAAGGCTAGATTATTGTAATGCTCTACTGGGTGGCTGCCCTGCACGCTTAATAAACAAACTACAGCTAGTTCAAAACGCAGCAGCTCGAGTTCTTACTAGAACCAGGAAGTATGACCATATTAGCCCCGTTCTGTCAACACTGCATTGGCTACCTATTAAACATCGTATAAATTTTAAAATATTGCTGATCACTTACAAAGCACTAAATGGTTTAGCTCCGCAGTACTTGAGCGAGCTCTTAACTTATTATAGTCCTTCACGTCTACTGCGATCTCAAAATTCCGGCCAGTTAATAATACCTAGAATATCAAAATCGACTGCTGGTGGTAGATCCTTTTCCTACTTAGCACCAAAACTTTGGAACAGTCTTCCTACCATTGTCCGGGAAGCAGACACACTCTGTCAGTTCAAATCTAGACTAAAAACACATCTCTTCGGCCTAGCATACACATAACACATTATAGACTTATATAATTAGGCTGCATAGTTTAGAACAGCCGGGACCGGGAACACTTCCCGTAAATCCTGATGTACTTGGTACATCATAATAAGGATGGCGTCTACGCTAATATTAGTCTCTCTGTCTATCCCGAGGTTTACTGCTGTCCACCGGAACCAGGCCGTATCCAGATCTGATGAAGGACCAGCGCCAGGACACGACGACGACGCCGCTGACCTGAAGTGTCAACCAGTCTCTCCTCCTCTCCACTCCGACTTCAACCAACCGGAACTGGACAAATACTCTGATTCATTCTGAACTTCATACACTGTTCACTCATTGGCCAGAGGAGAACTGGCCCCCGACTGAGCCTGGGTTCTCCCAAGGTTTTTTTCTCCATTCTGTCACCTGATGGAGTTTTGGTTCCTTGCCGCTGTTGCCTTACCTTCTGGCTTGCTTAGTTGGGGACATTTAATATTCAACAATATTATAGATCTGCCTTAAAGGTGGATGATGATGAAATTGTTTTTTTTTGTATTATTTTCATGTTATCACTGTGAAGCTGCTTTGATACAATCTGTATTGTAAAAAGCGCTATATAAATAAAGATGACTTGACTTGACTTGCAAAAGAAGTCCAAAGAAGGCTGGATGAGTATCAGAGAGAGCGACGCTCCTCTCTGGCTTCTGCCAGCTCTCTCGGTGTGAGAAATGTTGATATGGCACGTAGTGATAACCATTTGCCAATGTCTCACTTTCAGGAAACTGGTGCTTGTTTTGCAAACTATGTGAATCCCGCTCCTGCGCCCGATGGCGTATTCGACCCTTTGCGCAGTGCTTGCTGTTCTGATCAAACTGTTCCTAAGGCCACATTTACACATAGCCGGGTATTTAGAGAAACGAATATTTCTCCCCCTCCGTTTTCAATAATAACATCGTGCACACAACCCGCATAAATACGCCGTCGAGCGCCTTTATAACTATGCTAAACCTATGGGCGGCAGTGTAGGGAGAAGTATAAAGCCATGCAAGCCAATCAGAATCCTCAGAATCGACAAGAGAGAACCTAAAACCCCGTTTCTCCCAGTTGACACGACAACATATAACCGGCGTTTTCAGAAATCTCCACTTTGGCCGGAGTTTTTAGAAATAATCGTTTTCTGGGATAAAAACGGCGTTTTCGTGTAAATGACAGGCCAAAACGCAGAGAAATATCTGCGTTTTCCCATCGTGTAAACGGGGCCTAAGTCCCAGGATATGGGAAAATCAGATGAGAATGTCCTGAACCGTATGATGGGAATGTTGGAGCAGGTGATGGAAAGAGTACAGCAGGGTAACAATGTCCAGCCGGAGAAGAATGTGAATTTCAGATACAGAGGCAGAGCAAGAGGCTGTGGAGTTTGTGGTAATACTGCACATTCCACTAAGTCTCACTGTCTTAAGGACAGGTTGTGTTTTGGTTGTTTTTCTCCGGGACATGCTCATTCAGCCTGTCCACAGCCTCAGTCGGGAAACTAACCGACCTGTATATGGTGGGAGGCTGTACATGTTTGGATAGCAACTCCCAAAATGATGTCAATATTGCAAATGCTGAAAACATGTTCATGTCTGCTAAACAATCTTGTTGTGGTGAGAATGTTGAGTTCCAGAACACGAATGTCGTCTGCAGAAATGACAGTCTGTTCTACACTCCTGTCATGGTGGCTGTTAAAGTGGTCCTGGATGGAATGCTCGACAGTGGATCAATGGCATGTACCATGAGTGAGAGTGCAGAACAGAAATTGTTAGATGCTGGAATAATCAGTGATCAATGTAGAGGCAGCCCAGTTGCCTAAACACACGGAGTTGTCTCCAGGTAGTGCTGTGCTGACAGAGCCTACAAGTTCGCGGTCGGCACCTAGAGACGTTCTTGTGGCCAGGCTTGTCACACACCTATGGGGGGACAGGTGGGTTCCGTTGAAGTTGATTAATACTTGGGAAAAACCTATTCTGCTAAGACGTAATGCCAAGATAGCCGATTTGTTTCCAGATATTGCTCTCGAAGACATGGATGATGGGAACCTGATTTCTCAGATGCAACAGACTCAGCCAGAGGGTAGTAACTCCATTGATCTGAGGTCTGTTGCTGAGAAGCTAAGGTCAGTTGGTCTAGAAGGGCTTGATTTGGATTCCTGTGATGTGTCTGACCATTGTAGACAGAAATTGGCTGATACCATCATGCGGTACAATGATGTCTTTTCACGTAATCATTTGGATTGTGGTCATGCTACTGGATTTGTCCATAGAATCCATCTTTCAGACACAAAACCTTTCCGACTTCCGTACCGGCGTGTGGCGCCTAGTCAGTATCAGGTGTTGCGTCGTGTTCTGAGTGAAATGGAGGAAAAGGAGATTATTCGCAAATCGACTAGCGAGTTTGCATCTCCTTTAGTCCTTGTTTGGAAAAAGAATGGTGATTTACGCGTGTGTACAGATTTTCGGTGGTTAAACAAAAGAACATTTAAAGATGCTCATCCGTTACCACACCAGGCCGATTGTTTGGATGCGTTAGGCGGAAACTCATTATTCAGCACAATGGACTTGACCTCTGGCTTTTACAATATGCCTTTACATGAGCATGACCGAAAGTACTCAGCCTTTACAACACCCATGGGCTTATATGAGTACAATCGGCTTCCTCAATGGCTTTGTAATAGTCCGGGGAGTTTTATGCACATGATGACAAGTATTTTTGGGGACCAAAACTTCCTAAGTTTGTTGTGCTATTTAGATGACTTGATTGTTTTTGGACCTGACGAAACGACAGCATTGAGACGTCTTGAGATGGTATTCGTTCGGTTGAGAACGCACAATCTGAAACTGGCCCCCAAGAAATGTAATTTCCTTAGGAAATCTGTGCAATTTCTTGGACATGTGATTGATGAGTCTGGTGTATCCACAGATCCAAGTAAGGTTGAGAGTATATCCAAAATGACTAGCTTGGATCTGATGGAGGCTGATGGAGTTACGCCATCTCAGAAGCGCATAAGATCTTTCCTTGGGATGGTTAACTATTATCAGCATTTTGTACCCAACTACTCAACCGTGGCCAAACCCCTTTTCGATCTATTGAAAGGTCAGATAAAAAAAGCCAAAAGGGGTCGTGCAAATAAAAGGAACTGTGCATTAAGGAAATTGACTGTAGCTGATTGGACACCTGAGACGCAGCTGGCATTTGAGAATCTTAAGACAGCCATGGTAGAAGCAGTTGTCCTAGCCCATCCGGACTTCAGTTGCCCTTTTGTCCTTTCGACCGATGCTTCTTTAGACGGCATTGGAGCTGTGCTGTCTCAAGTTCAGGCAGGTGACACTAGAGCTAGACCTATAGCATTTGCCAGTAAGTCGCTTTCTCCATCTCAACGTAATTACCCGGCACATCGCTTAGAGTTTTTAGCGTTAAAATGGGCAGTTTGCGAAAAGTTCAGCCATTGGCTGAAAGGTCATGTATTTAGGGTGTGGACCGATAACAACCCGCTCACCCACATTTTGTCCAAACCTAAGCTTGATTGTTGTGAGCAGCGGTGGGTGGCCAAACTTGCGGCGTACGATTTTGACATCAAGTATGTACCGGGTGCGCAGAATGTTGTGGCTGACGCTTTGAGTAGGGTTCCATTCGTGAATACTAGCATCGGCTCTAGACTGTTATGTGAGAAATATGACAAAGTTTTGTCTGAAGTACAGGAGGTTTCTGCCGGCTCAGTTCAGGATGCTTTTCAGTGGTCTTGTGGGTCTGAAGGAAAGCAGGGTGTTTCTAGCAGCGGCCCTTTGCACAGTAATTCAGTGAATGTTGCACAAACTTCCTTGGATAAGGAGGATGTAGTGGCCATGCTTGACTCACAAATGGCATGGGAAGACGGTGCAAGACTTCGTGCTTTGTCTGTTTTGAATCATCTTCCTCAGATGGTTCCCGATTCGGAGATGCAGCCTACAAATTCCGAACGTGACCTGCGTGAAAAGCAGCTCTCTGATAGTGTGCTGTCAAGGGTTATTCATTATGTGGAAAGACATCGCAGACCAAGCAGGCGTGAAAGAGCAAAGGAATCAGTCAGGGTCCTTAGATACATTAAGCATTGGGAGAAATTTGTTGTGAGAAATGGGATTCTCTACCGGATCTCCCGTGATCGGTTGTCTAAGGGTAAGCGTTTCCAGTATGTTGTCCCTGAGTCACTTCAGTTGGAGGTTTTGAGGGGTATTCACGATCATGCGGGTCATCAGGGACAGTCCAGGAGTTTGGGATTGGTGAGACGTCGTTTCTTTTGGCTGAGCCTCGACAGAGACGTTAGAGAGTATGTACGACACTGTCAAAGGTGTGTTATCGGTAAAATCGCTGAGCCTGAGTGTCGAGCACCCCTAGAAAATATTGTGACCAGTAGACCATTGCAGTTGGTATGCATTGATTTTTGGTCTGCTGAAGATCATAAAAACAAGTCAGTCGATGTCTTAGTGATCACCGATCACTTTACCAGGTTGGCACATGCGTTTCAATGCAAAGATCAGTCTGCTAAACAGGTGGCACGGGTCTTGTGGGACAAATACTTTTGTGTGTTTGGGTTTCCTGAACGCATACACAGTGACCAGGGGGCAAGCTTCGAGGGCCAGTTGATTTGTGAGCTTCTTCGGGTGTCTGGGGTACAAAAATCGCATACAGCTCCCTACCATCCTATGGGGAATGGTAGTGTGGAGCGATTTAATAGGACCTTGGGGAGCATGATCCGTACATTGGCTCCTGATGCAAAGCGAAATTGGCCAAGACAACTGCAATCTTTGACTTTCTTGTACAACTGTACTGTTCATGAGACGACGGGCTATGCTCCATTTTATCTCATGTTCGGTAGAGTTCCTCGCCTTCCAGTAGACATCATTTTCCGTTCAGTATTGGAGGATCACACTGTGACTTGCTACGACAAGTATGTGGCTTCTCTTTTGAAAGATTTGGAGGAGGCCTTGTCATTAGCTCAGAAACATGCTTCAAAGGAACAGAGTAGACATGCAGTGCTCTACAACAGGAGAGTCAAAGGTCAGAACATTGATGTTGGTGATCGTGCATTGTAGTCTCCCTGAGGGAAAATTTGATTCATTCATTGCTATAGGAGAGGAAGAATTTTGCAAACTCGTCAAATCATCTAAATCGACAACGTGCATGTTAGACCCTATACCGACTAAGCTGCTGAAAGAGATGCTTCCAGATGTCATAGATCCTCTTCTTAATATCATTAATTCATCTTTGTCTCTAGGATACGTACCAAAAACCTTTAAGCTAGCTATGATTAAACCGCTTGTTAAAAAACAGCAACTTGATCCTACAAAGCTAGTCAATTACAGGCCGATCTCTAATCTGCCATTTCTGTCAAAAATATTAGAAAAAGCAGTATCCTCACAACTGTGTTCCTTTCTTGAAAGAAATGATATCTGCGAGGATTTTCAGTCCGGATTTAGACCGTACCATAGTACCGAGACAGCTCTCGTTAGAGTCACAAATGATTTGCTCTTATCATCCGATCGTGGTTGTATCTCTCTATTAGTATTACTGGATCTTAGTGCTGCATTTGACACCATTGACCACAACATCCTTTTAAATAGACTCGAACATTATGTTGGCATTAGTGGAATTGCACTAGCATGGTTTAAATCATACTTATCTGACCGTTATCAGTTTGTAGCAATAAATGAAGAGATGTCTTATCAATCACAAGTTCAGTATGGCGTACCACAAGGCTCAGTACTAGGACCGCTGCTGTTCACTCTGTATATGCTACCATTAGGAGATATCATTAGGAAACATGGAATTAGCTTTCACTGTTATGCCGACGATACTCAGCTGTATATTTCTTCAAAACCTAACGAAACCTACGAATTCACAAAATTAACGGAATGCATAGCCGATATAAAAAATTGGATGACTAGTAATTTCCTACTACTAAATTCAGAAAAAACAGAGATTCTAATTATTGGACAAAAAACTTCCACACGTAATAACCTAGAGTACTGTCTAACACTTGATGGCTGCTCTGTTAAGTCTTCGTCGTCGGTTAGGAACCTGGGTGTGCTCTTTGATACCAATCTTTCATTTGAAAGTCATGTGTCTAGTATCTGTAAAACCGCTTTCTTCCATCTTAAAAATATATCTAAATTACGTCATATGCTCTCAATGAATAATGCAGAACAATTAGTTCATGCGTTTATGACCTCAAGGCTAGATTATTGTAATGCTCTACTGGGTGGTTGCCCTGCACGCTTAATAAACAAACTACAGCTAGTTCAAAACGCAGCAGCTCGAGTTCTTACTAGAACCAGGAAGTATGACCATATTAGCCCTGTTCTGTCAACACTGCATTGGCTGCCTATTAAACATCGGATAAATTTTAAAATATTGCTGATCACTTACAAAGCACTAAATGGTTTAGCTCCGCAGTACTTGAGCGAGCTCTTAACGCATTATAGTCCTTCACGTCTACTGCGATCTCAAAATTCCGGTCAGTTAATAATACCTAGAATATCAAAATCAACTGCTGGCGGTAGATCCTTTTCCTATTTAGCACCAAAACTTTGGAACAGTCTTCCTACCATTGTCCGGGAAGCAGACACACTCTGTCAGTTCAAATCTAGACTAAAAACACATCTCTTCAGCCTAGCATACACATAACACATTATAGACTTATATAATTAGGCTGCATAGTTTAGAACAGCCGGGACCGGGAACACTTCCCGTAATCCTGATGTACTTGGTACATCATAAGAAGGACGGCGTCTACGCTAATATTAGTCTCTCTGTCTATCCCGAGGTTTACCGCTGTCCACTGGAACCAGGCCGTATCCAGATCTGATGAAGGACCAGCGCCAGGACACGACGACGACGCCGCTGACCTGAAGTGTCAACCAGTCTCTCCTCCTCTCCACTCTGACTTCAAACAACCGGAACTGGACAAATACTCTGATTCATTCTGAACTTCATACACTGTTTACTCATTGGCCAGAGGAGAACTGGCCCCCGACTGAGCCTGGGTTCTCCCAAGGTTTTTTTCTCCCTTCTGTCACCTGATGGAGTTTTGGTTCCTTGCCGCTGTTGCCTTACCTTCTGGCTTGCTTAGTTGGGGACATTCAATATTCAACAATATTATAGATCTGCCTTAAAGGTGGATGATGATGAAATTATTTTTTGTATTATTTTCATGTTATCACTGTGAAGCTGCTTTGATACAATCTGTATTGTAAAAAGCGCTATATAAATAAAGATGACTTGACTTGACTTGACTTGATCGTGTTCTTCTAGCGAACAAGGCTGGAAGAGGCAAGAGAAAGCTAGCTGATAGGTGGATGTCTGCCGTCTTTGTCGTGGTGGATAGAAATGTCGACACTCACATTTTCAAGATAAGGGATGCAAGCACTGGTCAGGAAAAGGTTGTGCATCGCAACCTTTTGCTACCTCTGAACTTTTTGCCGTTAGACAAAGAGGAGTGTGCAGTATCCGAAACAGTTTCATCTTCGTCTGTGCCTGATCCATGTGACAAGAACAATCTTTCGGAGTCTTTGGCAAGTATGGGTGTTGACAGTTTGAAATCTGGGACGAGTGTCAGAGATGGTGGGTTGGCAAAGATGCATGAGGATTCAGTGTCTGTTAGACCTGATGATGGTTTGTCTCTTGATGCTAATGTCTCATGTGCTACAACTTACAGTTGTGCCAGAACATCTGACTGGGTTTCTGGGTTGCCTGATGATTGTTCACAGCTGGGATCAGTTGTGTCTTTGAGCAATATGTCAGTGAGTGCACAAAACGAACAGTTTGATAGTTCAAGTGTTGCTGGATTCTGAGGTGGAATCTGTGAGTCTTGCACATTCTGTGATTGCAAATCCTTCAGCAGAAGTTCCCAAAGTTGATGCTGAAGATGTGGCAGTTTCTGACACTGGGACCTTTATCATGGCCAGGTCTCGTTTTGGGCGTTTCCTCAAGCCTGTGAATAGACTGTTGTACACTATGTCTAGGCAAGATGTTGTGTCACTGCCTGGTTGCAGAATTCAGACTGTTCAGAATTGTTTTGTTTTAGTACGGAGTTGTTCAACATGTTTGTAAACAAATATGATTTAAGATGTACATATGAGAAGACACAAGGAACAACATTTTTATTTTGTTTTTATTCAATGTATTTTGTTTTCATGACATACCTTGATATGTGTGTTACATTTGCTTACTACCGTGTATACTTTGACATAGAGTTTTGTAAGATGTATATGGGCATCTTACTGACAGATGTTGGTCTGAGAGTTTTGCGCTCCTCTCTTTCCACTTCATCTTTTCAGATAACCTAGAGTTTGGCTTACCAGTAGGCTTACCAGTAGGTGTGTGTACGTCAATGTGAATGTATGAAGGGTGTTTTCATTTTGTATTACCGCTGCCTTAATTCAGTAGAATTCAGTGGGGGTGAATGTAACAGAGTTAGAATTGTATTTAGTTTTATTGTGAATCCTCCTGAATTCAACAGCAGTTATTCATTTCATGTTAAAATAGTGCCCTCATGTGGTTTGTTTGGGAGCTGCAGACAAAAATGCGTGGTTTGACGGAATATAACGTAACACAGCAGTTGCTATGGGGAATGTGCGCTGTTGGTTCGTATATTCATGCTCCGTCTCATTTTGATGATATTTGTATGATTATAACGCAAAATGACGATAGCGATTTCAAGTATTTTTGTGATTTTGATCATTTAATCTGAGTAGTAACGTATATTTGATTAGTTATAGCCTTTTGTGAACTTCCGTCCGATAGTGCTCTCGTTAGCAAGGCCACGAGGTTGTTAATTTTATCTTATATTTTATTTAGATGTGTAATGTCTGCAGCGAAACACCACTGAGAGGATGTTTTATTTCACTTTTCAGGTATGTTTTTATATATATTTTTGTGTTTATTGCTGCATCATGTTTCATATTAGATGTGGTCATGTGTTGCGGTTCTACTATTGGTTCTATACTGTTGTTGTGTAACACAGCAGTTGCTATGGGGAATGTGCGCTGTTGATGTGTAATGTCTGCAGCGAAACACCACTGAGAGGATGTTTTATTTCACTTTTCAGTAAACACAGATCAACAGAAATGATGTGTCCTTGCATTTATTGGAGAATTGGGTCCACTGACTCCTGTTCATCGGAGTGCATGAGGGATATGTGAACGAATTGGTCAAATCACAACGCAGAATACGATAGAGAGACCAGATCCAGTTACAGAAGCGACAAGATCCGTCACATGCTATGATTATACGATTATTATGTTAGCTGAATGTTTACTTAACTTACCTGTTTATTAAAACGCAAGCGAGATCAGCATCTCTCTGCAGTCCGAGCTTGTCACGAAGCTTTCGCCATCTTTCAAAGGCTTCTCCAAGGTTTACACGTCTCTTGCTTCTTCTACTGTCCCAAAATCTTCTCTGGTAATTTTTTTCACCCGTACATTTGCTCTTTGTTGAGCTGGCAGAACGTACAGGCAAAGAGTAGTCATGATCCATTATCATACAGGCTTGCGTTCGAAACCGCATACTCAATTAGTAGGTACTTCATTTCAATAAGTACTTACTTAACGAGCGCTAAAAGAGTAGGTACTTTATAGCCAAATCTCGTTTAGTATGAATGCGAACCGGACATCTGCCATGTTGACGTTATCATGTGACCTACGACGCGTTATCACAAGTGCAACAACTTAAAAGATTTGAACGACACGTTTAATTCATCTATCTGTAAATATCTTGATATTGATTAAACTTGCTCATTTTATGGTCTTTTTGAAGAAACTGCTGCCCATTTATTTTGTGAATACATTTAGGGTTGATTTAAGTTATTATATTAAACCCTACTTATGTGACCCACCGTTTTATCCTTAACGATATTATTTATTTTTATTACGAAATCCCAAAATTGTCATCTCTTGAATATGTTGTTAATTTCTTTATTTTATATCCAATCATTTTCATCCACAAGCAAAAGTGGCTTACTGCTGTTTTCCTCTTTTTCTGTTGTTTCATCCCTCAGGCCTAGGCCTGTAAATAACAAAAAAAGCATTTTTTAAATGTCTTATAATTTATTATTTAAGAAAATATATATGAAGATATTCAACCTTTTTCCTGTGTATAAAATCTCATATTATGTATGCAAACCCTTGATATATATATATATATATATATATATATATATATATATATATATATATATATATATATATATATATATATATATATACACCTCATAACATCAGTAACTCGACAGCCCTACATAACGGTTTTCCTCAGCGTCTGTAATGTCTGCACAAACACAAAGGAGACGTTGGGCAGCTGTGTGAAGATTAGCCTTTGGAGAAAACTGTTGATTTTATACGTATCATTAATATTAAAAATCAATATTACCCCAGAATGAATTGCATTGTTATCCCACCCTAAACAATACAATAATAAAAACGACAAATACTGACCAATACTTAATCATGTTACTTTTTACTAAAAATGATATAATTCAATAAAACAAACAAAATGTAATGTATGTCATATGACATAGCTATGCATGAATACACTCTAGATGTGTATATTGTGAACATATACATTTTCATTCAAACAATTAATTAAAGCATTAATTAATTAATTAAATAATTATATTTTATTTACTGACAACAATGATAAATATTAATAAATGAGTAAATGAATGAATGAAAGTCACCATCACACAATAAACAAATGCATATACAAGTCAACACATGAAGCAAAGCTTTATTTAAACTACAATCATGTATATTAGGCTACAGGCACTGAACCACATCTACTGCCATCTCAACACAGCGGTTCCCAGCGGACCGCCAGAGGTGAGCCGTGCCGGAGGTTGTTGCGTGATGTGTTGTGCTTCACAATCTGAGGCAATAAGGGCCGGTGGAGTGATGGAGGGACTCATAAGGGCCGGTGGAGAGATGGAGGGTCTCATCCATGGCACCATCTCCAGGATTCAGCTCTGTGCTCCTCATCTTCAGTGCTCACACCAGTCTGCTGACATTTACAGATCCTACAAAAATGCACAAGCATAACACAAAAGCAGTCATTTTAACAGCACAATGTCATTTGATTTCAGTATTATTTAGAAGACAAGAACGCTTTTTTTCCACAAATGCCACCATAATCTTTCCTTGCAGGTCCTGCTCCACCACAACAGCTGTGCAGCAAATGCACAGAAATCAAGAATCAGAAAAGTGCTGTAATAGCTCTGTTTGACATTACAATAATTAAAAAAAACTACAACTTAATATTTAAATAGTTGTTGTTATTCATTTCTGTAGTATACTCACTCAAAGCCTTTGATGCAGCATTCAGCTTCATGAGCTACTCTCCACCGGATAAACACACATCTGTTCTTCTGTCCCTCAAACACACATCTATTCTTCTGTCCCTGTAACATCCAGACAAGACTCCCATAACCTCTGTGATTTATGAGCTCGACACTACATTTACATGTTGAGGTTGTTTTAACTTTTTATCCAACATAAATGTTCCTCAATTTATCAACAGTACTAATGGACAAATAAAATAGATAATTTATGTTTAGTTAATTTATAGATATGTTCTACATAATAGCACACATACCACTCAGATGTATATTTCATGTTGTGATGTGCTCTTCTGCAATACTTATAAAAGATTTTCCTGTCAGATATAAATAGACGTTTAAAATAAGCGTCTTTAAAATGTTTATGGTTTATGTAAATCTACTTTAGAGACGTAACTTACGTGTCCTTACTGGAACTAACCTCTCAGCTAGAGCTATACATAATAAAACGTGTTTTTACAGCAAAATCACAACTATACTATACTGTCTAACTCCTTTACACCTTCAACAGTTAAAACGTTTACTCTATAGTAGTTTAACACATGCAATTTTAACACAAGGAACCGTGTTTACTCACATTTGAAACCCCACGCGTCGCTGATCTCCGTGATGTTTGATAATGACGTATCCTCTCGCGTGGCCTCCTGGGATAGAAGAGTACCCATCGGACTGCACTCGAAAATCTGTCTGGAAGCAGTAAGCCATCCGGGAACTTCTCGCCTACTCTTTTATGAATACTGATGTTTCGAACGTACTTCTTCTTTCACGTACTGTTTTCGACTACTAGTAGGAAAGTAGGCATATTCGAACGCATTATAAGTATACGTATGTCCGAATCTCGCGATAATTAGTACGTCACCCAGGTAATTCTCGCCTACTCTTTTATGATTCGTACATACTTTTTCGCTTGCCTACTCTTTTCCCCTACTATATAGTAGGGAAGTATGCGGTTTCGAACGCAGCCACAGACTTTTTTATACGGGTGTTCCCCTTATACTGTCAGTGTTCCTCTTTGAGTTTGGCGGTTCCGCCGAGTTACGCAGGAAGACGCAAACGTGGATATGACGTGATAGACGGGCGACATAACGAAAATAAAGACACGGTCCGTGTCTTCGAATTAAAATATTAATTTCTCTGGATTTAGAAGTTAATTGGAACTGTCGGGATAATGTAAATACACAACTTTAAAAAAATATATAACATAGATATAGTGATTTTTTATATTTTTAAAGCAAAAAAAAATAATACATATTGTGCCTTTAAAATCTCTGCGTTGCAGATCTGAGAAGCACTACAGACCTGGCTCTTCGCGCTTCGAAGTCTGCGGCCCAAGCCATCGGACGGAGTATGGCGGCGCTCACCGTGTCTGAGAGACATCTCTGGCTCACGCTCTCAGACATGCCAGAGGCCGAACGGACCGCGTTCCTCGACGCTCCGCTCTCCCCTGCTGGCCTCTTCGGGACATCGGTGAAGGACTTCACCGACAGGTATGTTGAGGTGCAGAAGGCGACCCAGGCCATGAAGCACTTCCTGCCGAAGCGCTCCAACTCCGCAGCAGGTCGTGCGAAACCACCTGCTCAGAGTGCACAGCCCAGGCAGCCGCCCAGCTCCTCATCTCAACGCCGCCAGACGCAGAGCTCGAGACCGTGCTCTCGCTCTTCCGGTCGCCGCCCCGCGCCACGTGGCCCGCGACCAAAGATAGCGTTGAAACCTGAGCCCCCAAGACATCCTAGCACTGCTAGGAAAGCGTCGGTGTTCAAGTCCCGCTGCGGCCGGACCCTCACCGAAGCTTACCGCTCGTCCAGTCCCAAGCAAAGTGACTGTTCCAGTGATCATTGCAGCCAACAAGCCTGTCTCATTGCCCGCTTGCCTGCACACAACAGCCGTTTTCACGGCTACCCAGATAAATCCTTTAAAGAGTGCATTTTCTGGTGTCCCGGCCACGGCCGATGGTGTTTTATGTGTAGTAAGACTGCCCACTGTAATGTGCCCATCCCTACACACAAACACGGCCCCACACACAGGGCCCGCGCACATAAAATCGACCCAGTTCGATTGCGCGTTAAGAGTAGCACACGTGCCCACTACCCAGTGCCCACTAATGCTACCTCCTGCTCATCGCACGGTTTCTGTAAAAACGAAACCTGCGTGCAGGCGCTCCGCTCCGGCGAGCGATGCTATAAAGTTGGTAAACGTGCCCGGTCCCCAGTGCCCGCGTTCCCACACAAGCATCACGGTTCCTACGGAGCCCGTCCAGCCCTCCCTCTCCCGCCTAAACGCCGTCGAGGGGTCGAGCGCGGACATTCTGCCCGCTGTCACCAGCAGCCTCAGATGTTGTGAGCGGGACATTTCTGTCACAGCTCACGAAAGCCGCTGTATCGCGAGTCGATCAGAGCGCGCTTTTCACTCAGCCCCTAGCCACACGTGCAGATGCATGGGAGAAGCTTCCCGGGGTCTCAAAATGGGTGATAAACATCATAAAAGAAAGCTATTCGCTGCAGTTTCGCCGACGCCCTCGCCGGCATGCGACGCGCGTCGAGACTTCGGTAGATTCGAATGTAGCACACCTACTTCGAGCCGAAATTCAGAAACGTCTGAGAAAAGAGGCTATCGAACCTTTATCTCAGGCTCAGAGCGAAGGGGGGCTATACAGCAGATACTTCCTGGTACCCAAAAAAGACGGGGGTCTCAGACCCATACTAGATCTGAGGCAGCTGAACAGAACGCTTGTGAAACGTCAGTTCAGGATGCTAACGACCAGAAAAATCCTCGCGCATGTTCGCCAAGGAGACTGGTTCGTGTCAGTGGATCTAAAGGACGCGTATTTTCAAATACAGATTGCGTCACGTCACAGGCGATTTTTGAGATTCGCCTTCGAGGGCCAGGCATACCAGTACACAGTCCTGCCGTTCGGCTTGTCTCTAGCACCCCGTACATTTACAAAGTGCATGGAGGCAGCACTCGCTCCCCTCAAATTGCAGGGTGTTCGAGTGCTGAACTATTTGGATGACATTCAGAGATCGTGGCGCACAGAGCCCTGCTGCTGAGTCACCTCGAGAATCTCGGTCTCACAGTAAACTGGGAAAAGAGTTCGCTATCCCCCAGACAGAATATTTCTTTTCTGGGACTGGAACTGAACTCGCTGTCCATGACAGCGCTGCTGTCACAACAGCGCGCGCTGCGTATTCAGCGCACAGTCAGCTCATTCCGCTGCGGCGCTGTTCTCCCTCTAAAGAGCTTTCAAAAGATGCTAGGTCTGATGGCCTCAGCATCATCAGCACTCCAGCTGGGACTGTTACGCATGCGCCCACTGCAGATCTGGCTCAAAGGGAGGGTGCCCTGCAAAGCATGGACCACCGGTCGGCTTCGCCTCAAGGTCAATCAAGCTTGCGTGGCAGCTCTGAAACCTTGGAAGTCAAAAGACTGGTACCTTTCAGGTGTAAGCCTGGGGACTTCCTCGAGTCTGAGGGTGGTGTCTACGGACGCATCCAATGCAGGATGGGGAGCGCTGCTCGAGGGCAGACCGCTGTTTGGCCTATGGTCAGAGCGGGAGAAGCTCTTCCACATAAACTGCCTCGAGATGTTAGCAGTGAGCAAAGCGCTCACGCGCTTTCGTCCCCTGATTATGGGCTGCCATGTACTGATACGTTCAGACAACATGTCAGTAGTGTCCTATATAAATCACCAGGGCGGCCTCAGGTCCCTGCCATTATACAGGTTGGCCAAACGCCTCCTGATATGGGCGCGCTGCAACCTCCTTTTTCAAGGGCGGGGAGCACCTGAACGTTGGACCAGATGTACTGTCCAGGAACCGCGTTCCGGCAGGAGAATGGTCGTTACACCCACACACAGTACAACTGTTGTGGAAGAAATTCGGCAGAGCGGAAGTAGACCTGTTCGCGTCTCCAGAGAACGCTCACTGTCCAGAATTTTTCTCAAAAAGCAAGGACGCCCTGGCTCATCAGTGGCCGCGCCGTCCTCTATATGCTTTCCCCCCTGTCTCTCTCCTGACCCAAGTGGTGGAGAGGATCAGGGAGGAAGGATGCTCAGTGCTGCTAATAGCGCCGCTCTGGTTGAATCAACCTTGGTTCCCAGCTGTGATGCAGTTAGCCAGCACCGCCCCGTGGCCAGTGCCTCTGAGGAGGGATCTCCTTTCTCAAGCAAATGGTTCGATTTGGCATCTTCACCCGGAACTATGGTCCCTTCACGTGTGGGCCATCAACGGGTATCCGCTGACCTCCCACAGGGAGTGTTAAACACAATCACACAGGCTAGAGCTCCGTCTACGCGACGGCTCTATGCGTCTAAATGGTCAGTTTTTTCTGGCTGGTGCACGTCTCGTGGCGTGTCACCCCCAGACTGCGGAATGACAGAGGTTTTGTCCTTCTTACAAGAGCTGTTGGACAGTGGGAGATCCCCTTCCACGCTCAAAGTATATGTGGCAGCTATAGCGGCGTTTTCCAAAACCGCGCATGGCCGGTCCATAGGAAGGAACGATTTAGTCATACGGTTCCTTAAAGGAGCTAAGAGACTTAATCCCCCCAGACCTCCCACAGTTCCCATCTGGGACCTTTCCACGGTGCTGGACGCCATGAAGGGTCCTCCTTTTGAGCCTCTTCAGGAGATTGATATGAAACACCTGTCGCTCAAGACGGTGTTTCTCCTGGCTCTCGCTTCAGTGAAGCGTGTTGGGGACTTACACGCGCTCTCAGTGAGCGTGTCGTGCATGGAATTTGGACTTAATGACTCCAGAGTCGTGCTCAAACCTAAGCATGGTTACGTTCCAAAATCCCTAAACACACTGTTTAGGGCGCAGGTCATTTCCCTGTCTGCCCTTCCGGTCACTGGGGAGAATATGGACGAGAATTTTCTCTGCGTTGAGAGCTTACGTGTCGCGCTCGTCTGTTTTCAGACAGACAGAGCAGCTTTTCGTTTCGTTTAGTGGGCGTCTCAAGGGATTGGCCACTTCGAAGCAGAGCCTATCCAGATGGATAGTGGACGCTATAGCTCTAGTGTACGCATCCAAAGGCATTCAATGTCCTTTGGGTGTTAGAGCGCACTCCACGAGAAGTATGGCTTCTTAGTGGGCTTGGTCGAGTGGGATTGCCTTACAGGATATTTGTATGGCGGCAGGCTGGGCCTCACCGTCTACATTTATCAGGTTTTATAACCTCGAGGTACCCGCCTTACAGGCCAGGATATTATCGGTTTGATTAACCGTATTTGTTTAGACTGAGAATTTCAGTCGTCTATTTATGGCAATACTGTTGCTGAACTGCTAAGTGCAGTCAATATTTGGGAGATGGTGGTTAGAACCCACCTCTTTCAGGATTCTCTGTGAGTCCTACAGGTGATTATGTACTATATGAACCCCAGCTCAATGCTCTGGGTCTATGGTGTCGGATCACTGCATACACGGCGTCTTACAGGGTGTTCCCCAATGCGTTGCTACGACAACGCAGTACGAGAGTATCTCTCGTAAGAGAACGTACTCGGTTACTAACGTAACCTCGGTTCTCTCTAGAGAGAGGAACGAGTACTGCGTTTCTTGCCGTGCATGCGCTCTGGTTGTTTCGCTTTAAAAATCAGAGTTCATAAGCCTGTGAGCGAAATATATAGCTCTAAGCCACGCCCGTTTTGGCGGGACGTGACGCAGGAGGGCGCAAATCGCCCTCATTGGGTGTGACGTCACTCAAGGGCTCGCTCGATTGGCTTAAGCATTTGCCGCACAGCAGCCAATAGGTGCGCAAGCTGTCTCGCCTAGGTCTGTATGCTGTGGCAATGCGTTTTACATTGATACAAAATTAAGGATAATTTTTTGCTTCAGTATTGTCGTGGAAAAGGATTTTCCCCAATGCGTTGCTACGACAACGCAGTACTCGTTCCTCTCTCTAGAGAGAACCGAGGTTACGTTAGTAACCGAGTACGTTTTCGGTTTCAGATCAGCTGAAATTAGTTAGTTCAATCAACTCTAAGTTGATTGACTCTGAGTTAAGCGCGTGCACCACAACTATAAAAAGCAATCATCAATGGAGCGCAGATATTATGAGTCACCATGGCAACGGCGCCAGACAAAAAGCTGTCTTCATATTTTTCACCAGCAGAACTGGATGTGCTTATGCAAGCATATGGAGAGTACGAACATATATTTAAAAAAAAAAGCAACACGGCTGCAGCGGCGAAGGACAGAGAGTTAGCTTGGGAGAAAATAACTGCTCGAGTCAATGAGTAAGTTTACATTTGAATTACTTTTATACAGTGTTGTGTGTAATTAATTACTAAGTAATCTAAAAACTGTAATTTAATTAATTAAAGGGATTACTCTGTAATTTAAAGTAAAATCTGATATAATTGCATTAAATGCTGCATAGACTATAAAGCAATTCTGTATAAAACAATAGTGGATTTAACATCAAATTTTAAAAGATATATTTTTTCAAGAATAATTCATGCAATTGTATAATGTTTATTTGAAAGCATTAAAAGTGCAGTTTCTTGTCTCTCCTTGTATTGTTCAAGTGGTTGATGTTGATATGGGCTTTAGAAAGTAATTAGTAATAAGTAGACCAATACTTTCTCGAGTTAGTAATTATTACATTAATCTAATTACACTGTTAAAGATTTAATTTGTAGTTAGTTAGTAATACAAGTAACTTGCCCAACTGTTATAATATCAGAGGTGAAACTGGAAGAGCACTATGTTATTCAACCTAATTTTACATGATTGTAGGTGCAATCCTGCAGGTGTTAAAAGAACATGGCAGCAGCTGAAAATGAAATATAAAAACGTAATTCAATCAGGTAAGGCTTGAGCATATCATGGTTGTAGTTAACCTGACTTTACAAACATTTGACATATTAAATAACTAAATAGCATCCAGTGTCTAGCAGTGCAGCAGCATTTTTGACATAGGTCTAAATGTTCATTCTCATTTGACTACTCAGCCAACAGAAAGAAGGCAGAGGCTCGCAAAACAGGGGGGAGGACCTGCACCACCACCTCTGACAAATGCAGAGGAGATGGCCCTGAGCCTGAATGCTGGAAGGCCAATGGCTGAGGGAATTCCTGGAGGGACTTCATCAGAGCCAGTCACTCCTGAAGATTCAAGTGCCTTCATAAAATGTATGAGGTCTACCTATGTGTTTTTTTAGGCTATTTGTGATCTTTTTCATTTATTTTACTTTGGGATGGGTTTTTCGTTGGTCCCAACAGATTCTGATGGTAAAATCTGTCTTTTGGAGCCTCCTGTCCCAACAGAACCACAGGCAGTTGTAAGTAGCCGACTCAATACAACATAAATTATGACAAATAGTGTTATAAAGTGTACTAAAATGCTAATCTTCACAGGATGATGGGGATGAAGAAACCGTTTCTGCTGCCACAGAGAGGCCTACAGAGGTAATGTTAATAGTATGTGTCTATCAAACAATCTACACATTCACATTTCTTCACCTTTTTTATGTGGAGTAGCCTATATAATCTAAGCTTATATCCAAGTATAAACGGACATCTCTCACCCATAGAGTGTGGAAGAACAGCAGGAGGACGGTCCATGAACTTCTGGTGCACAGATGAACACAGTTCAGTGATTTTCAGTAAATGCCACAGTTTAATTCTGTAGAATTTTAGAACTACATGATGTAACTGTAATCTACTGTATTTTCAGTTGCCAGTTAAGGAGTTATATAGACTTCTTCTTATTAAAAAGATAGAAAGAAACAGCAAAGAACTTGTATACTTGGACCGCCAGATCCAAAAGGCAGATCTAGAAATCGAGATTCTGAAACTAAAGCTAGAGGTGAGTGCATGGTCACAGATGAATTCTAAGAAGTATTGAAAATATATTAAAATCTTTTTTCTTTTCTTTTTTTGAATCTGTAGGAAATAAAGAACACCATATAAATTGCTGTGATTTTGTGTTTATTCATTTTTATTTTATTTTGTGGTTGGTTGTGGTGGTGGTGGATATAATTGATTGATTGATTGATTTTATTTGACCCTTTTGTTTAAAATACGATACATCTTTGCACCATACATTAAAAATAAACAAAACAAAGTCAGGATAACACAATAAAGCCCTAGGGCTTATTTCCATTGTGGTCCCGGGGGGAGGGGGGACAGAGCAAGTGGCAACAAATCAAGCATCAAGCATCAATCATCACATCCATATATATATATATTAAATAGAACCATCAAGACAAAACCGCAAAATATTGTCATACTAAGATTGTCATCTGAGCCATTTTTTCAGTGCCAGCTTAAAACCTACTAAACTTCTGGTCATCTTTAGATTTCCTGGCAACCTGTTCCACAAGCTTGTTGCTACATACAAAAAGGACTCTTTGCCTAAATTACTCTTAACTCTAGGAGGTACAAAATCAGTAGAGCTGCCCCTGGTGGAGTAGCTGTGAACATCTCTCACTCTATTAAAATAATTAATAAAATATTTGGGGACAGCCCCATGCACAGTCCTATGTACCATGCACAGGTGAATCTGAGAGACTCGATCTTCTACTTTTAACCACCCAATAGTCTCAAAATGAGAAATATCAAGATGAGATTTCATGGGGAGGTTCAAAATAAGCCTTATAACCCCATTTTGAGCAGTCTGAAGCCTATGTTTCAGGTGCTTTAAGACACCATTGTACCAAGAGCAACATGCGTAATCAAAATAAGGCTGAATTAGAGCACATCGTTTTTTTGTCCAAAAACTTTGAGATTCTGGACAAGAAACATACTCTTTGATTTACCTTGGTAAGTACCTTTTGAGCTTGGCCCACTCCAGACAAGTGGCAGTCCAGCACACAACCAAGGTAACTAACTGAGTCCTTTACATTAATCTCATTATCTCCAACTAAAACCTTAAAACCAGGGGATCTTTTCAGTTTTATTTTTGACCCAAACAGTATGGCTTCCGTTTTCCCTAAGTGATAGCTTATTGTCTGACATCCACCTACACTCAAAAAAATTACTCTTTGAATGAACATAAAAAAATCATGGAAAGGATTTCCACATGATTAACTTGCTTTATTTCAGCATTATGCAATTATGTTATTCCAATTTAATGTACTTACGTTGGGTCAACTTAATTTATTAAGGTTGATTCAACTTATTTACTATAGTTTGGCACAGCTTAATTTAATAGTGTCAGCCCAACTAATTTTAAGGTTTTCTGACATGATTGAAGTGTTTTTTATTTTCAAACATCCATTAATATTTCATTTATTTTAGTGACACATAATCAAATCGATAGACTATAGCTAGCTATTTGCTAGCAGTAGTACATATTTGCAAATGCTAAGATTTACATGCTTCTTCAACCGAAACAGTTAAACGTATCTGAATCAGTCCACAGCCAAACAAAATGCTCCACTCTTCTCCACAATGGTAACCCACTGTAATTTAAATGGTTCTAATTATTCCAATGTAATTGAACATTAAACACAATTACACACTATCAAGTCTTCCCCTTTTCTAATTTTCTCCAAAAAACATAAAATAACACTTCATTTTAACATTTATTCTCTCTTAATTTAACCATATGCAAAGCATGCTGGGAACTAACAAGCACCGCCCAGTCTCAGTTAATGCAACACAAATCATTCATGTAATCCAACACAAATGGATTAATTAAACTTAAATTTTATATTTAAGCAGATTGAACACAATCAAATTAAGTTAGGGCAAAATGGCAGTTGGCGTCGCACTATACCGCCCCCTCTGGATGTAAGAATTTTTTACTTAACATAAATGATTTGTGTTTAGACAACACGTTAGGATTTTGTACTGTTAAGATGAGACATAATTACGTGGACCTTAATAGAAAAAAACATTTCAAGTCAACAAACACAATTATTATAAGTAAACTAAATATAAATATATTATGTAAAGTGCACAACCTTCCTAGTTCGTTTTTTTGAGTGTACTGACATTCGATAGTTCTACACTGAGAGTTCTTTCAACTATGTTCTTATCTTTATGTGAAACCAATAACGCAGAATCAGCTGCATATAAAAAAAGTTCACATGAACATACAGACTTAAGGTCATTTATATATAGAAGGAAAAAAAGTGGGCCCAAAACACTCCCTTGAGGAACCCCACATTCTATACATTGTGGTTGAGACATTGTTCCTCCAATATCCAGCACCTGCTTCCTATCCTTCAGATAAGAACTCACCCATCTGACTGCTAAGTCATTAAAATCAATGGCTTTTAATTTGCATACCAAAATACCATGGTCAACGGTATCAAAGGCTCTCTGTAGGTCTAATATGACCATACCACAAAAATGACCTTTATCTACCTCCCTCCTAATGTAGTCAGTTAGATACAATAGACAGGTGTCAGTGGAATGTGATTTACGAAAGCCAGACTGGAACTCATAGAGTAGATTGTGTGATGCTAAATATTTGTCAATCTGTTCAAAAATAATCTTTGCAATTATCTTTGACAGACTACACAGAATAGAAACAGGTCTTTAGTTTCCATGGTCTAATTTACTCCCTTTCTTGTAAAGTGGAATTACTCTGGCAAGCTTGAAATCATTAGGGAAAATATCCTTGCTCAATAGACATGTTTATGATATGAGTGATACATGGGGTTATAACCTCAGCAGCATCTCTTAAGAATCTAGATGGAATATTGTCGAAGCCAGTGGCTTTTGAGCTATTTAGGTTTTTAAGCTTCTCAAGTACAACTGCCTCTGACACCTTTTCAAAAGAGAAGCCATCTGCTTTGACCTCTTGCTGATAGTAAAAGTTAAAGATGTGACTTTCACCGTACTGCCCTGACTGGACAGGTAGTTTTTCCACCAGTTTACTAGCAACTGATGAGAAGTAGTTGTTAAAACTATCTGCCACTGTCACCTTTTTTGCTGTGACATTATTCCCCACATCAAGACTTATGTTACTAGTTTTTGTTTTCAACCTGTTACTGTAGCCAAGCTGCTTGAGGGACTTCCATAACTTACTCGAATCATTTCTATATTCCACAATTTTCTCATTAAAATAGGCCTTTTTTAGCATTGACCACTAATCTGCTCACTTCATTTCTCACCTTTTTGTACTCTGCCCAATTCTGATCATCCTTGTTTCTCTTGAATGTGTCATACTTCTATTTTCTCATCCTAATTGCCTCGAGAATATCATCATTTATCCAGGGTTCTGTCCTCTGTTTAACTCTTACTACTTTAAAAGGGGCTAATTTGTCTACAACTTCTAAAAACATACATTTAAATGAGCACCATGCTTTATCAACTTCCTTACATTGCAACACAGCAGACCAGTTTAGTGGGCGGCAGTGGCTCAGTGGTTCATGTAGATTGCCTACAAACCGGAAGTTTGGTGGTTCAATCCCCGGTTCCACCTGACCAAGTGTCGAGGTGTCCTTGAGCAAGACACCTAACCCCAGCTGCTCCCGACGAGCTGGATCGCCTTGCATGACTGACACCGCCGTCGGTATATGAATGAGTGAGTGAATGGGTGAATGTGAGGCAATATTGTAAAGCGCTTTGGAGGCCATTGGGTCTGTGAAAGCGCTATATAAATGCAGTCCATTTACCATTTACCATATTAAATTCAAGCAGTCATCAAGTGCTGCTTTGCTATACCTTTTCAGCGACCTGATTCTTATAGAGCTATGACAATTGAGCACTGCTTTCTTGATCTTTCGAGTACAGAAAACAAGAGAATGATCACTCAATCCATAATTAATGACCCCACTTTCTGTTATCCTAGACTTTTCTGACACTAGAACAAGGTCAATAATAGTTTGAGTGGAAGAACAGACACGTGTTGGTTCCCTTTCAAGGGAACTCGAGCTGCGTTGAGACGCGGTGGGAACGCCTTGCGTGATTGCGTCGTGAAGCACATGTGTAATCAGTCCAATGGAAACGGGAGACGTCATGGGCGGGTGACGTCACCGACCAGGAAGCTATATAGCACTCCCGCGATCAGAGAATCACTAGATTTGTTGCCTTCAGCAAGTGCGATCTGTGTGACTGTCCTTGTCATTTACTGTTGTCTGTCCCTATATATATATATATATATATATATATATTGTTGTTATGGCGAAACAAGAGTACAAGCGTTGTGTTGTTCCCTGCCCTCGTTTCAATACGGGTGGGGACACACATCAGCTTTGTGTTGCTTGTTTGGGAGTGGAGCATGCCCAGTTAGTCCTCGAGGGGGCTGACTGCGAGCATTGCGAAAAGCTGTCCGTGAGGACGCTCCGCTCTCGCCGGGCGTTCTTTGAGGAGGACGGCTCGGTTCGCGCTCCCCGGGGCGCGGGTCCCGCTGTTGCTGAGGCACAGCGGCGGCGCTCGTCTTGGGGATCGCAAATGGATCTAACAGCGGGGTTTTAGACGGGCCCCGCCCTATCTCTGCCCTCACCTGTTAGATCCAGTGCCTTACCGCAGGGAGAAGCACGCGCTGCGGTTTCTTCTCCCCGCGATGAGGCACCAATGCTGCAGCTTTCCAGTTCCGAGGAAAACATGCTATATCATACACTTGTAGATGAGGAGCTTGTGTAGGTTTTATCTCGTGCTGTTGCTAAACTAAATATTGAATGGCCAGCTGAAGATCATGATGTGTGTAATAAAAAGAGTTTATTAGATGAGAGATTTTTACCATCTAGAGCACTACCTCCTCGCCGGGGTTTGCCGTTTTTTCCCGATCTCCACACTGAGGTGTCGAAATCGTGGAATAAACCGGTTTCATTTCGTGTTTTTAATCCCCAAACGTCAAACTATAGTAATGTTATGGGGATTAAAGACGCAGGTTATTTGGCAATGCCTCAGGCTGAAGAGACGCTTGCGAGCTATCTCTCTCCTGAGTCAGCGTCATCATTTAAAGCCCCGGCGTTACCCACCAAGCCACTAAAATCAACATCAACGCTGGTGGGTAAAGCATATTCGGCAGCGGGTCAGGCTGCGGCGTGCTTGCATACCATGTCTATTTTGCAAGCATACCAGGCTGATCTGCTTAGGGACATAGATGGAAGTGAGGAAGTCAGCGCTGACGCAATTCGAGAACTGGTCTATGGCAGCTATGGTGGCCACGGAGCGTCATTTATGGCTCAATCTAGCTGATTTAAAAGATAGAGATAGGTCTGTTCTTCTGGACGCTCCGCTTTCGCCCTCGGGTCTATTCGGCGACGCAGTGAATTCGGTCGCCGATAGATTTCAAGAGACGAAAAAACAATCAGCAGCGTTCCAGAGGTTTCTTCCTCGCCGATCTAATGTCCCTGAGACTTCTGGGCAACGGGAGCAGTCTCGGCCGTCTACAAGCTCCTCACAGCACAGAGTGCATCAAAAGCAGAGCGTCGCCTCTCGGGCTCCTCCACACGCTGGGGGACCTGGGTGGCGGTCGCAGATGAAGCCGGTTAGAGGCAGACAAGATCTGAGGACTGTCATCGTCTCTAAGCGTGCTTCGACTAAGAAGAAGTCCTGACGCCAAGGCTATCAGGCTTCTGAGGGTGGTCCCCTCCGGGGAGGAACGGTTTCGAGGAATCGTTTCTCCTCGGCGCCCTCTGGGGGGTGACTTTCTGAGGGGAGTCGCAGCGCTGCCAGTTCGGTTGTTCCCTGCCGGTCATCCGTTTCAGGGCACCAAAGTGTCAGCGTCCCCAGACGATCCTCCGAGGAGGGTCGTGGAACAGTCAAGTCGGTTGTTCCCTGTCGGTTCGCCGTTTCAGGGCACCAAAGTGACTGTTCGACAAAATCCAGAGGCCAGTCTCGAGGGACTGGTACCCTTAGTAGAATTTCTGGCAGCGTGGAAACTACTGCCAAATATATCTCGTTGGGTCCTGTGTGTGTGTTGAATTACATCGACGATTGGTTGATTTTAGCTCAGTCAGAGCAGATGGTAGTTCGGCATCGAGATGTCGTTCTGTCCCATATAAAGCGGCTAGGGCTGAGGCTCAACGCCAAGAAGAGTGTACTCCTTCCATCACAGAGGACCACTTTTCTGGGCGTGATCTGGGATTTGACAACGATGGGGGCACAGTTGTCACCAGCACGTATTTCATCGATTCTCTCAGCCGTGAAAGGGGTGAAACTAGGCCGGGCACTCACTGTGAAACAGTTTCAGAGACTGTTGGGTCTCATGGCAGCTGCGTCCAACGTTATCACTTTTGGCCTTCTGTACATGAGACCCCTGCAGTGGTGGCTCAAAACCAAGGGGTTTTCTCCGAGGGGAAATCCGTTTCGCACGATCAAGGTCACGCGGTGATGCCTACGTGCCTTGGTCATGTGGAACAAGCCTTGGTTCCTCGCCCAAGGCCCAGTGTTGGGGGCTTCTTGTCGACGGGTAACGCTATCGACGGATGCTTCCCTCACAGGTTGGGGGGCGATCATGAGTGGTCGCTCGGCGAAAGATCTATGGCAGGACCATCTACTCTCCTAGCACATAAATCGGCTGGAAATGATGGCGGTGTTTCGGGCTCTCAAGCACTTCCTGCCAGACCTGAGGGGTCACCATGTGCTCGTCCGCACGGACAACACATCGGTGGTCTCTTATATCTCGTCACCTCTGTAAGCTGGCTCATCAGATCCTCCTATGGGCCCAGGGGAAACTGCTGTCTCTCAGGGCAGTTTCTATACCGGGGCGTATGAATGTGGGAGCAGATATCCTGTCCAGGCAGGGGCTGAGGCCTGGGGAATGGAGACTTCACCCCGAGGTGGTGAAGCTCCTATGGGAGAATTTTGGTCAAGCTCAAGTCGACCTTTTCGCATCATCAGACACAACGCACTGTCGCATGTGGTTCTCTCTCACGCACCCAGCCCCGCTCGGGCTGGATGCCATGGTACAGGTGTGGCCGAGGCTACACCTGTACGCCTTTCCTCCGATATCTCTGCTTCCGGGAGTTCTAGAGAGGGTTCGCCGGGAAGGGGCTCATCTATTATTAGTAGCCCCGTACTGGCCGCCCGAGTTTGGTTCTCGGACCTAGTGTCCCTTCTAGACGGCTCTCCGATGGAGATTCCGGTCAGGAGGGACCTTCTGTCCCAAGCAGGGGGCACCATTTATCACCCTCGTCCGGAGTTGTGGAAACTTTGGGCTTGGCCCCTGAGGGGGCCCAGCTCTTAGAATCTGGTCTTTCGACTGAGGTCGTCGAGACTATACTCCAGTCTAGAGCTCCCTCCACGAGAAGACTGTATGCACTGAAATGGAAACTATTCTCTACATGGTGTGGAGAACGCAATTTTAATCCTGTTATCTGCCCTGTTGGTTCAGTACTCGATTTTCTGCAACAACGTTTCTCTGATGGATTGTCCCCCTCCACCTTGAAGGTGTATGTGTGTAAGACTTTATCAAGCAATACTTCCTCCAACCACTAGGAGTAACACTCCTGCCATGACCAGCAGTACAACTCCCAGTCGCTAGGGTGTGCAGGAGGTATTTTACCTGCAATCATCCTCCTAGTTGCCAGAGGGAGACCATTGGCAATAACTCTGTTGTAATTAGCAATCATTGTTTGATGATACTCACCTGTGTAGGGCCCTATTTAAGTTTGCCTTTTGCCATTGTTTTCTGTTCAGTCTTGAGCCTACCTACCTGAGTATCCCGTGAGTTTTTTTGTGAGCCATTGTGCTTGTTTTGTTTTCCTTTTTGTGACAATTGGAAGCTTTGCTTCTAGTTTATTTGTTTGTACTTTGCCTTTGCCTTCTTTCTAAAAGTAAAAGCTACTTGGAGTTTATGCTGCTTGTCTCCTTGAGATTTCTGTCACTCTGCACTTAGGTCTCAAAATCCTCAAAGTTTGCTCACTCAGGAAGAACACCAGTTCTGTGTCCTGGAGACCGGGGTTCTAATCCCATTTAACATTCATGAACAACATTCATATAGTCCCTGCTTCTATACCATTACAGCAAGACTGAACCAAAGAAAAATGGACCCAGCGGAGAGTCAAGGCCCTTCATCAAATGTGGAAAGAATATTATTCGAGCTCACCAATCAAGCAACCGCAATTCAACATCATGAACAGATTCTCACAGAGATTCTTCAGCCTTTGAACTTTCTAGCTTTGCCTCAAGATCCTCCACCCCAGGGGGTTCCTGAGTTACCCACGCCACCTCCGGTACCACCCATCTTACCCCAACCTCAACCAATTCCAGCAGTTCCTCTTCTCGAGCCCAGGCTTCCACCTCCTGAGAGATACGATGGAAATACCAGGGGCTGTCGAGGCTTTATCACTCAATGCTCCCTAGCCTTCCAACTTCAACCCAGTAGTTTTCCTACAGACAGCAGTCGAGTGGCTTATATCATCACCTTACTGACTGGAAGAGCTTTGGAATGGGCTACGGCTCTCTTGGAACATGGTTCACCTTTCACTTCTAACTCTGAACAATTCCTAGCAGAGATGAGGAGGGTGTTCCATCATCCAGGAGGAGGAGTTGGAAATGACCAACGATTACTTCAACTCACTCAAGGAATGCGCAGTGTAGCAGAAATGGCTATTGAGTTCCGTACCCTGGCAGCGGAGAGTGGTTGGAACGAACAGGCTCTTCAAGCAGCATTTCATCATCCCTTGCACCTGAGCTAAAAGATGAATTGGCCTTCCGAGATCCTGCGCCTAACTTAGATTATCTTATTGATGTCGCCATCCGAGTGGATAACCGAATTAGGGATAGGAGGTCTGAGAAACAACAAGACCGAGTCACAGCCCAAAGCAATGTCAGTCCAGTTCAACCTGCTTTCCAAACTCTTTGCACAGAGGAACCCATGCAGCTTGGGAAGAGTCGCTTATCACAATCTGAACGGGACAGACGTATGCGGGAGAGGCGCTGTTTGTACTGTGGAGAACTGGGGCATTTTCGGTCTCATTGCCCTGAACTTGTAGGAAAAGAGATTTCTCGTCCAGAGAGAGGGGGGCTGAGACGAGAGAAATAATTGACCCCCGATCTTCAGCTGGATTTTCAACGGTGATGCATTTCTCCTGGGGCAACGGTTGGCACAAGGGTTATGCTTTTGTCGACTCAGGCGCTGCTGGCAATTTCATGGACAGTACTCTGGCCAAAACCTTGAAGATACCACTCATAACTCTCCAGGATAAGCTCACGATAACATCCTTAGACAACAGACCTCTGGGGTCCGGCCAGGTAACACACCGTACCTTTCCCATTTCAGTTGAGATAGACTCTCATCAAGAATCACTGTCTTTTCTTATTATTGACACACCCGAGTTCCCAGTTATCCTTGGTTACCCTTGGCTAGTTTCTCACAATCCTCAGATCAACTGGCCAACTAGCAGTTTCACCAGATGGGGATGTGCATGTCCAACGGCTGGAATTCTTTCATCTCCGGATTCCTTTTTGGGGTCTAAACGACAACTCTGGATCCAGCATGAGTCAAACACGCCAAGAACCAAGGTACTAGTTGTTCCTCAAGTTAAACTTACACCCCCTGCTCTGGTTGTTCCTTCTCCTGACCTTTCTCGAGTTCCCCAGGTCGATCTCCAGGATGTTTTTAGTAAGTCCCGGGCCGATACTCTTCCTCCTCATCGACCCTATGATTGTGCCATTGAATTGTTGCCAGGATCTTGTCCTCCAAGAGGTAGACTTTTCTCGTTGTCAGCTCCAGAGAGGTCTGCAATGGATGAGTACATTCAGAAGGCACTAGAGAATGGATTTATTCGGCCTTCAACGTCACCGGCAGGAGCTGGCTTCTTTTTCGTAGGTAAGAAGGATGGAGGTCTTCGCCCCTGCATTGACTATCGTGGCTTAAACAACATCACAGTAAAGAACCGATATCCACTGCCACTTATGGCTACAGCCTTTGAACTCCTCCAGGGTGCTACCATCTTCACTAAGTTGAACCTCCGGAACGCGTACCATCTGGTGAGAATTCGGGAGGGGGATGAATGGAAGACGGCTTTCAACACCCCTACTGGGCATTACGAATATCAGGTGATGCCCTTCGGGCTAGCAAATGCCCCGGCTGTCTTCCAAGCCCTTATCAATGATGTCCTGAGAGAAATGTTGAACCAATGTGTGTTTGTATATCTCGATGATATCTTAATATTTTCCCAGAGTTATGAAGACCACGTTCAACATGTCCGGCAGGTTCTGTCTCGTTTGCTCTTGAACAACCTCTTCGTCAAGCTAGAGAAAAGTGAATTCCATGTCACTACCGTCTCTTTCTTGGGTTTCATCCTTTCATGCGGCAGTGTACAGATGGATCCCAGGAAGGTTCGTGCGGTCTTGGAGTGGCCCCAACCTGATTCATTAAAACAAGTCCAACGCTTCCTGGGTTTCGCCAACTTTTATAGGAGATTTATTCGAGGCTTCAGTTTCATTGCGGAACCTCTCACAGCTCTCACCAGGAGGTCTGGCACACCCTTTCAGTGGACCGAGAAGGCTAAACAGGCGTTTGAACGACTCAAACAGCTATTTACTTCAACTCCCATATTAACTCTACCAGATCCTGAGTTACCGTTTGTTGTCGAGGTGGATGCATCGGACGTGGGTGTGGGAGCCGTTCTGTCCCAGAGAGCGACTAGGGACAATAAACTCCATCCTTGTGCATTCTTTTCACGTCTGTTGACAGCGGCAGAGAAGAACTATGACATTGGAAATCGGGAGTTGTTGGCGGTTAAGCTGGCTTTGGAGGAATGGAGGCACTGGCTGGAGGGGGCTAAACACCCATTTCTGATATGGACAGACCACAAGAATCTCACTTACATCCAGGGAGCCAAAAGGTTGAATCCTCGCCAAGCTCGGTGGGCCCTTTTCTTTAACCGTTTTGACTTTGTCCTCTCTTACAGACCCGGTTCCAAGAATATAAAGCCAGATACTCTGTAAGGCAGTTCGAGTCACAGGAAGAGGAGAATAGGTCGGAACCCATCATACCTAGGTCCAGAGTGCTGGCAGGCATCCAGTGGGACTTGGAGACGGCAGTACGGAAGGCTCAACATCGCCAACCTGACCCAGGTAATGGCCCATCAGGTCTCCTCTTTGTGCCAAACACCGTCAGGTCCAAAGTACTGCAGTGGGGTCACGCCGCACCTTCATCTGGACATCCTGGAGTCCTTCGAACCCTGAGGCGAATCCAATCTAAGTTCTGGTTGCCCAACATGGGAACTGATGTCCGGAGATTTGTCGCCGCATGTTCCACTTGCGCCCAGAATAAGGAACCTAGAACCCTCCCTCAAGGTAAACTACATCCCCTCCCTATCCCAAGAAGACCCTGGTCCCACATATCCATGGATTTTGTTAATGGCCTACCCAATTCTCAGGGTAACACAGTGATTCTTGTAGTAGTCGACCGATTTTCTAAGGCATGTCATCTCATTCCCACCTCTAAAATTCCTACAGCAGGCCAGACGGCAGAACTCCTCATGCAACATGTCTTTAGAATTCATGGTTTTCCTCAGGATATGGTGTCTGATCGGGGTTCCCAGTTTACCTCAAGATTCTGGAAGGCTTTTGGACGTCTAATCGGTTCCACCATCAGCTTGTCTTCAGGGTTCCATCCCCAATCCAATGGCCAGACCGAGAGAGTGAACCAGGAGATCGAGAAGACCCTCAGGTGTCTTGTCTCGAACAACCCGAGTACATGGAGTTCCCAGCTGGTCTGGGCGGAATTTGCCCATAACACTCTCTATCACTCATCATTGGGTATGTCTCCATTTGAATGCCAGTTTGGTTTCCCCCCCTCTCTGTTTTCTGAACAGGACCTCCAAGCACAGGTTCCAGCAGCAGCCCAGTTAGTCCGGAGGTGCCGGGGGATCTGGCGGAGAGCTCGGGCATCCCTGTTAAAGTCGTCCCGGGAACAACAGAAACAGGCCAATCGACGTCGGCGGATGTGTCCGTCATTCCGTCCTGGACAGAGGGTGTGGCTTTCAGCTAAGAATCTTCCATTGCACCTCGAGTCACGAAAACTAGGTCCTAGATACATTGGACCTTTCAAGATTCTCAAGAAAATAAACCCGGTCTCTTACCGACTCCTATTGCCCAGGTCCATGCGCATACACCCCACATTCCATGTCTCATGCCTCAAACCTGTCATCTACTCTCCTTTGTCTCATGTAGGTAAACCACCTCCAGTTCCTCGGATGGTGGAGGGGCAACTGGTGTACTCCGTGCAGAGATTATTGAAAATGCGCAAAGTTCGGGGAGGGGTCCAATATTTGGTTGACTGGCAAGGCTATGGTCCAGAAGAGCGCTCGTGGGTACCAGCTAGAGACATACTGGACCCAGATCTCATCAGGGACTTCCACAGACAACAGCCGAACACCACTAGAAGGAACGTCAGGAGCCGTTCATCAAGAGAGGGCTCCTGTAAGACTTTATCAAGCAATACTTCCTCCAACTACTAGGAGTCACACTCCTGCCATGACCAGCAGTACAACTCCCAGTCGCTAGGGGGTGCAGGAGGTATTTTACCTGCAATCATCCTCCTAGTTGCCAGAGGGAGACCATTGGCAATAACTCTGTTGTAATTAGCAATCATTGTTTGATGATACTCACCTGTGTAGGGCCCTATTTAAGTTTGCCTTTTGCCATTGTTTTCTGTTCAGTCTTGAGCCTACCTACCTGAGTATCCCGTGAGTTTTTTTGTGAGCCATTGTGCTTGTTTTGTTTTCCTTTTTGTGACAATTGGAAGCTTTGCTTCTAGTTTATTTGTTTGTACTTTGCCTTTGCCTTCTTTCTAAAAGTAAAAGCTACTTGGAGTTTATGCTGCTTGTCTCCTTGAGATTTCTGTCACTCTGCACTTGGGTCTCAAAATCCTCAAAGTTTGCTCACTCAGGAAGAACACCAGTTCTGTGTCCTGGAGACCGGGGTTCTAATCCCACTTAAGACAACATTCATATAGTCCCTGCTTCTATACCATTACAATGTGGCGGCTATTTTTGCCTATCACTCTCCTCTGGGTGGTTTATCTTTGGGGAGAGATCCTCTCATTGTTCGTTTTCTCCGTGGCACATTGAGGCTTAGGCCTGCACTGCGCACTAGAGCACCGCCGTGGGATTTGGCCGTGGTATTGGAAGGCCTGGCTTTAGCTCCCTTCGAGCCTATCGAAGAGGTTTCAGAGAAGTTCCTCACTCTAAAAACTTTATTTCTCATCGCCATTTCTTCTATTAAGAGAATTGGAGATTTACAAGCTCTGTCGGTTGCTCCGTCGTGCCTGGATTTCGCTCCTGGCAGGGTGAAAGCATTTCTTCACCCTAGGCCGGGGTACATCCCTAAGGTCCCCACTAATGTTTCGGGTCCTATCATTCTGCAGGCCTTTTGTCCTCCACCGTTCACTACACCAGATCAGGAAAAGCTAAATCTGCTGTGCCCTGTTCGGGCGTTGGATTCCTACGTTCACAGAACTGCCCTGTGGCGTAAGTCAGATCAATTATTTGTCTGTTTCGGGTCACCCAGGAAGGGGTGCCCTGCTTCCAAGCAGATAATGAGCAAGTGGATAGTCGAGGCTATTTCACTTGCTTATGAGGCGGCTGGTCAACCTTCACCTTTGGCTGTCCGGGCCCACTGGAACGCCGCTGGATAGTTTATCTTCATTTTGTTGAAAGCAAAGCGTTCAGAGAACAGACATATTTTTTCTTTACTTTTCTTTACATCAGAAAAACTTATATATATCACTCCGTGGCCACCAGTAGGAAAACAACCGAACTGGCAGCGCTGCGACCCTCCTCAGAGAGTCGCCCCCCAGAGGACGCCGAGGAGAAACGATTTCTCGAAACCGTCCCTCTCCCATATAGTTTATCTGTTGCGCGACGCAATTCTCGAATAGCGTCAGTGCTGACATCCTCACATTCATCCATGTCCCTATATAGTTTACCCACCAATGCTGCCTAATAATATTTATCTATTATTTATGATGGCTGATGGATAACGTCGGGGTAATGATGACGCCGACTCGGGAGAGAGATAGCTAGTAAGCGTCTCTTTAACCCGAGGCGCTGTCATACTATGACATTTAATACTCAAAACATTACTTTAGTAGAAGTTTTGCGGATAAACACATAAAATAGAAACCGGTTTATTCCACGATCTCAACTCCTCAGTGTGGAGATAGGAAAAAAACGGCAATCCCAGACGAGGAGGCTGAGATATAGAGATTTACTTATATATATTCTCACTCTCATAATGTTCAGCTGGCCAGAAAACATTTAACTTGGCAATCAGCACAAAATAAAACCTCCTTTTATAAGCTCCTCTTTATACAACAGAGTTATGAGCTGACTTATTTATTTATTCATTGAAAACTCACATCTGCTTTATTCACATATATATACTAGGGCTGTCAAACGATTACCATATTTAATCGCGATTAATCACATTAATGTCATAGTTAACTCGCGATTAATCGCACATTTTTATCTATTCTAAATGTCTCTTGATTTCTTTTTGTCTCATTATTTTTTCTCATTTTAATGCTCTTATCAACATGGAAAAGTGGATCAGCTTGCTTTGTGCAAATGTTTTTTATTGAAAACAACATATACTGTGTTCAATTTCACACTAACATTCTTGCTGAGCAAATAATCTCTCACACAATGTAACACTGTCCATCAATAAAAGGGTGAAAGAAATACTGACGAGGTAACGTTACTGATGACGAGTGGGCGTAGAAACGCATCAGTGTGTGTGTGTGCTTGACCATCGAGTGGTAGACTGGACGTGCTGCGATGACAGCTCAGTTCACAACGACAACACACAGATCACTTTGGTCTTGTCAACTAAACCATTTGGCAACTTTTTAAAAGTAAACTTTCCATACAGAATCTTATTGGCATCCATTTCGGCGTATCGCGCTCATCATTCATCCTCTCATAACGTAACGTGAAAGGGGGCGCACACCAGACGAGAAGCGCAGCGCCGCGTATTTAAAATTCGAACACATTATTCTCTATGAGTGTACATACACCGGCGGCGCCATTCTGCGTTTTTATTGCTGGCCATAAACTGAGAAAGTGCGCGTCCGCTGTGCGATACGAGTTGTCCTAGACGCGGCTCGGCGCTGCACTTCTTATCCACTCTTTGGCGGCTCGCAAACCCAAACAAGTGTGTGCGGCGCCTGTTGTTTTGTTTCTGGTCTAGCTAGATCCGGTGTGGTGTTGTAGTTTTAATAACGTTACTAGTTGTTACAAAAGCATGTGAAAAAAACTACAAAGTTTGCTAGGCGTTAATCTCGCGATAAAAAAATTGACGGCGTTAACATGGGTTTGCGTTAACGCCGTTAATAACGCGTTTAACGGACAGCCCTAATATATACATATCCTTTTTAAACACTAACGATCACCAATTCCTCGGAACTGGAGATCGCAGCACGAGTGTCTCATCCTGGGGAGAAGAAAACGCAGCGCGTGCTTCTCCCCGAGATAAGCCACTGGATTTAACACGTGAAGGCAGAGATAGGGCGCGCCCGTCTCAAACCTAGCTGTTAGATCCATTTGCGCTCCCCAAGATGCGTGTCGCCGCTGTGCCTCGGCAGCAGCGGGACTCGCGCCTCGGGAAGCGCGCACCAAACATCCTCCTCGATGAACGCCCGGCGGGAGCGAGGTGATTAACAGACAACCTCTCGCAACTCAGTCAGCCCCCTCGAGAACTGACTGGGTATGCTCTACTCCCAAACAAGCAACGCAAAGCTGATGCGCGTCCCCACCCGAGATAACACGAGGGTAGGGAACAACACAACGTTTTGAATTCTTGTTTCTCCATAATATATATCTATACTGAGACAGACAACAATAAATAGACATGGACAGACACAGAGAGCACTTGCTGAAGGCAACAAAGCTAGTGTTTTCTGATCGCGGGAGTGCTTTATAGCTTCCTGGTCGGTAACGTCACCCGCCCATGACGTCTCCCGTCTCAACGCAGCTCGAGTTCCCTTGTAAGGGAACTACCATTTGCAAAGAAACGTAATGCAACGCAAAGCATCTGCTCGGATGTAAGAGCACGGCCGCGATGGCTGATATTTCTGATGTAAGGATGGATGAGATTATGGATGTATCTTATTGACTGTAAAGAAAAACGGTACCGCTCAAATAAAAATGAATATGGATATGACAAAAAATCCACTCTGGGCCTCAAAATCCTCTCCCGACGTAAATGTAACTCCCTACGGATTAATGCAGCCTCTTCATCCACAGGATCGTCCATAAAAGGACATGCCATTTCATTCACTTAATTTGATCCGCTCTGCGTGACTGAAATGTGCGCAATGAATGAATGTACCGAAAGAATGGATGAGGTGTTTAAATACCACTTCCTCTTTAAAAAGGGGGAGGAGACCGAAATAAACTCTGGGTTTACTGAAGAAAACCTGCTCCCGACCAGGTTAGGTTCACAGAGTAAGTTACCATGGTAACTGACTCTGAGTATAAGTTACCTCTCTTTCAGAAACGGGCTTGACTTACTCTGCTTTCTTGGGTTTGATTTACCTCCCATTTTGAAACGGAAAACCCAGAGTTTCCCTCATTTCAGGGTTAACATACTCAGAGTTTTTACTTAACTTCCTTTCTGAAACAGGCCCCAGGAGGATTACTCTGAGAGTTTGTCTGCACAGTAGCATTTTCATAATTTTTTTCTGGGCAAGCACGTATCAGGTGGCCAATTTTGCCACAGCCAAAGAATTTCCTTATACTTTCAGATGTTGCATAAACTGTATAATTAAAGTCCTCAACTTTAACATTAAAGGACAGGTTCAGCTCGTCAGCATTGTTTTTCAGAATCATGTAGACCTGTCTCCGAAAAGACACTACATGTTTCAGCAAGGGTGATTTACAGCTAAGAGCAATCTTCCTAATGGGAGAGACTATCTTAACAAAGGAAGACAATTCTCTCCCAATTCTTTAGCAATACTTGCATCAGAAACAAAAGGAGGAACATTTGACACAATAATCTTTCTAGAAGGGCTACTAAGAGGAAGTACAGGTGTAAGCACATTTTTAATTACGACTCCCGTTTGAACAACTTCATTAGCTTTCTCGATCGTGTTTAAAAATAAAACAACCGCGTTGTTCATTTTTGATGCAGAAACAATAGCGTTGTAAACTATGTTGCCAACCGCTAAAGCACATTCCTCTACACTGAATTTACACAAAATCTTACAGTTTTTCTCGATTGCTAAGACACATTTCTTGAAAGCTGATCTCCTTTTCTCTAAACTGTGAACCCAAAACCCAATTGTCAAGCTACATTCACAAAACCTCCGACTCTTCTTGCAAAACCAAACTTTCACATCAAAACAGTTCAATCTGTAGTCACTAAACACTACGTAGAAAAATAGAAAACACAATGCTCAGGACATGAAGCTGGAGAAATAAATGTTTATTGTTCACTGTAGGCTAAATGCATGTTGCAAAAAAAAAAAAAAACTGTGCATTTAGCACTTGTACAAAAAGACAAAACAGAAATCTTGTGCATTTACACGTAGCACTTGTAAAAACAAACAGAAATCTTATGCGTTTGCCACTTGTGTACAGTAAGCCCATGTAAAAATAAAGTACAAAAATATACAAATACAGTTTTTGCCCGTTGCTTAAAAACTATAGACCCATGCTTAGACTAAAGTAACACAACTTGAAGCTTTTGTTACCATACCTCAAACACATGTACCCGTACCTTAAACAAAAGCGCTGCTTTGCACTATAGTTGCAATTCTGCAACACACTTACTCCTTTATGCAACACACTTGGTCCTAGATACTACACTCTATTTCATACATAAGACACTTCGTTCAAAAATGAAATCTCTCAGGGTGCCATTTGGAAAACACATGCATCCAAAATACAAAACACATCGGGTAATTGCAACCACTCAAATACAAACCTGAAGGCACTTACTTGTAAAACTGAACACCAATCAGCCAGCTACAAAAAGCCCTCAGTTTAGCCATTTCAAGAACTTTGCAAGCATGGATGGAGGGAGAGGAAGAGAAGGAAGAGGAGGAAGAGGAGGAGGAGGAGGAGGAGGAGGATGATGATGATGATGATGATGATGATGATGATGAGGAGGAGGAGGAGGAGGAGGAGGAGGAGGAGGAGGAGGAGGAGGAGGAGGAGGAGGAGGAGGAGGAGGCCATGCACGGACCCCTATTTCTGATGATATAAGAGCAACTTTGGTGGACCATGTTATCAACCATGGCCTGACTACGAGGGAAGCTGGACATAGACTCCACCCACATCTAAGCCGCTTCACAGTGAAAATAGGTGTCTTCACCTCTCTACCTTCTACTCTACTCAGATGGTATTTACAGCACTGTACTACAGTATATCACATTTCCACATCACATGTACAGGGTATTGCAGGGTGCTAATGCTCCTTTTGCAGCCAAAGTGGTCGTTTTTGTGAAACATACCATGATGATTTCTTACAGTACATGCCCGATTGCCTCTTCTGCAGGCAATGGAACAGGCCTGCGGCGACATTCAGGTGACAGCAATCCATGGATGGTTTCAACATGCAAGGGGATATTTTGATCCATGAGCCCACGTATGCACAATTGCCATGATTTTCTGTGTTTACATAGTGTTTTTTCAATTATATTTTTTATTTTTTTTGCTTTATCTGAATTCATGTTAGTACAATGTACAGTGCTGCAATGTACAATATTGAGTAGGCCTATTTGCTTTTTTGGTTGTTTGAAAATGTGCCTCCTGAAAATATGCCTTCTGAATAAACACTGAAAATCAAAGACTGCAGTGTTTTATATAAAGTAGACTAGTGTGTTCCACCTGATCTGAAAGTGTATGCATATGATGCAAGTGTCACAGGTCGGGGGTGCGGTGGTGCTGTGCCAACCGACCTCCCCGTTAACCCTTTGGCAGTGCCCTTCTGAGGAGCTACCCCGCAGCACAGAGATGACAGACAACAGAATGACAATTTAAAAGACTTTATTGATAAAAGGAATTTCTTAAAACTGAAGATGGCTCTGGTTGTGGACAGGTGGTAAGTATCTTGGTATCAGGATCGAGTCACGTCGATGGGTGAGTATGGAACTCAGGAGAGGCTCTCAGGCTTAGTGGCGCTGATTCCCACTTCTTGTGGCCGTTCTAGGTCCCCTTCACAGGGGTGGGCGCGGGGGACTCGGTGGGCTATTATTAACCGTTGATTTCTACTTCACAGGATCTGGATTCGGCTGGACGGGGCCGGGCGCCACAACAGAGGCTGGAATTCTTCCGAGGACGGGCCGGAACCGGCAAGGCGAGGGCAGGAAAGTGACAGCACTAATTCCACCGCAGCAATTGAACAAGAGTATATGTGCTAACGTCGAGCGTCTGTTCCACAGGGTTGGCCTGGACCACGACAAGGAGGAATCGATGGCTTGAGCAGCAGCGGCACTACAGGAGGCTCAGGGCAGTGTCAACGTGGTTAAATGGTTATATCGTATAATCTTCGGCTTCTGTGTTACGGGATCTATACACCACCAGGACAACTTCGGGCTCTGGACTCGGGGTTTACACCTCGTCAAAGGATGCGAGGAGCCGACACTCTGGCCTCTGGGGATCTGAATCGAACTCGGAGCACCGCTACAGGTGAGTAGGGAAGGAGAGTCGTTCGACGTCGCCGGTATGGCTTCAAAAGAGAGTACTCACAGGGGGCCTTTGACTATGGTGCTTCAGCATAGAAGACGGCGCTTTTGACGGTGGAGGCTCAGCGTATAGGCTTCAATGCGTACAGCATAAAGAGAGGAGACATTCAGATTGGTCAGTATATCTTCACGAGAGAGTACTCACAAGGGCGTTCGGCTGTGGTGGCTCAGTATATAGGCTTTAATGCATACATCATAAAGAGAGGAGACATTCAGAATATGCAGTATATCTTCAAGAGAGAGTACTCACAAGGGCGTTCGGCTGTGGTGGCTCATGATATAGGCTTTAATGCACACAGCATAAAGAGAGGAGACACTCATAATATGCAGTATATCTTCAAGAGAGAGTACTCACAAGGGCGTTCGGCTGTGGTGGCTCAGTATATAGGCTGTAATGCATACAGCATAAAGAGAGGAGACATTCAGAATATGCAGTATATCTTCAAGAGAGAGTACTCACAAAGGCGTTCGGCTGTGGTGGCTCAGTATATAGGCTTCAATGCATACAGCATAAAGAGAGAGGAGACATTCAGAATATGCAGTATATCTTCAAGAGAGAGTACTCACAATGGCGTTCAGCTGTGGTGGCTCAGTATATAGGCTTTAATGCATACAGCATAAAGAGAGGAGACATTCAGAATATGCAGTATATCTTCAAGAGAGAGTACTCACAATGGCGTTCAGCTGTGGTGTGTTCAACTGAGATGCTTTTATCCTCCACCAATCGACACGTTGTTGCTGCACTTTTTCCCTCGCTCGCTGCAAACACTGTACTTCGCCCCACACGTGCAATCACCGCAATATCACTCCCATCAATCGTGCAAAGTTCAGCAGACACAGCAGTATCACTCCAATCCCCAAAACTAGAACAATGTTCAGGCTCAGCGAGATATTTCCATGCAGGCCGGTGGCGGACATCTAGTGAACAAACACAGCTTTACTCTTGATAACACAGTCAACGATTCTCCTCTATTGTTTCCTTTTCCTCGCAACATAAAGCTGAGCACTTATCTTCCCGGTAGTTACTCCAATGTATATTTCCTTCCTTCCTCAACTCCACTGCCGATGGTCCATCACCACATGCACGGACTCGCCGGAAATAGCTGGCAAAGCGAACTAGACGCGTATCCACAGCACTGCACTGGCTGGCTTCGACCCGGGAAAGCTTCACGCCGGAAAAACTGCTTCTTCACACTCCTCTAGGACCTGCTTTTGTCTTCCCCTCTCACACATCACTGGTGGCTTTGTTCTCCTCCCACAGGTGCAGCCAATCTTCCGCAATCAACCTTTTGTCCGGGGGGGACAAAAAGAAAAGTTCCGGCTCTTGGTCACCCCGTGACACAAGTGTGTGTCATTTTGTCATCAGAGTTACATTTTGACAAAGGAATGTTAGGTTTTGATAGCAGAGTTTAGGTTTTGATAGTAGAGTTTCAATTTGACACAGATGTGAATGGTATATTGCCCAGTGTTGTGTCATGTTTACTTGTGTGTAGAGTTTTGGCACAATGAGCGAAATTTTGCAAAATGTGTTCAAGCAATGGGCAAAAACTATAAGTGCATTACTCAGCCACAGCATCATGTCTCCGTACTGGGTCAGGCCACGGGACTTCATCCACATCACAGGCCACATTTTGTCTGGCCAAAATGTTTTGATTTACCCTGGTGTAAGGTTGGCGTTCATATACCTTCCACCGCCATGAGGAGAAGAATTCCTCAATGGGGTTTAGGAAAGGGGAGTACGGTGGAAGGCAAAGATTGATAAAACCTTGGTTCAGTCTTTTAATTCTACAAAAAGATAACAAGGAGTTACAAAAAATATACATGGAATACTAGGCCTACAAACAGTTAGACCAACCCTCCATTACAATACTACAGTACATTGGTACAGTGATGTACTGAAACATATTTACTTACAGTATACTGTGGTACAGTATATAGTATGTCATACAGTAATTGCTGTCAACATTTACATACTGTACCATAATGTCAAAAAAAGGTAATTACCTGTTCTCTTATCTCTAAATCTTTGGATTATGGTGGACACAGTGAATCTACTGATGTTTGGTTGTACCCTTTGTCCAGCCTCCCTCATGCTCATACCATGGACAAGAACATGGTCAATCACAGTAGCTCTGATTTCATCAGATATTACTGTTCTTTGTCTTCGCTGACCACCTCGACCACCTCTCACACAAACTCTTCCTCTCAGATTTCTATCCATTGTAGGGCCTCACAAACCAGTCCTCTCTGAACTGGCTTACTGTATATGTTCCCTCACATCATTAGCCACAAGTGTGATAAATTTTGAGTTGTTGTGTTCAAGTGGTGACACATGTGCTTCAATTGTGTTTGACTTTTGTCACCTGTGCTCACCATTATGCAGCACGGGTGCATCACAATGAAAATGTGTTGGCAAGTTGTGTCTAAACAGGTGAAAAGTGCTTATGGTTCTGGCAAAAGAGTGATTGATTCAATCAGTGGGTTCAGGCAACTGAGCATTTGGTTCAGACAACAGGGTTTAGTGTTTTAGCAATTGAGAAAAACTGTAATACCATGACGCCGAGTTAGACCATCACTACTCGTAACACCTGCTTCCCGGCAAAATAACGCCGCGAGTAGACTCCCACAACTTTCAACTACTCTCCTACACAAAATAACATACAAAAAACATAAATAAACAAACAAAACACAAAAAAGTTAGAAAACACACTCAGGCGTCACTCACCACACTCTTATGGAGAGAGAGAGATTTTTTTTTTTTTATAACACTTTAATTAAAACATTTAAAAACAATTAACAAACATACACTTTACTCAAGACATTTAGCAAAAATTAATTCACCATCTCTAACAGAGCACAACATTTCTTTGTAATTCCATACATTTTCAAAATCCTCTGTATTCTTCATAGTTTTATAAAACAAAAAATCTAATTTAATTCTAACTTTTATCAAACTCTTGAAAACTTGTACTACATCCCGAACAACTTCGCCATCTATTTTTTCTTTTCTTGTCAAATAAATAGCCGTTTTCGCTTTTCCAATGACAAAATTAACAAGTTGCCCTTTTTTTCTCTTTTTTTTCCAAAACTTGAAACCAAAGATGAATCCAACCTTTGAAAATATTACTTTAAAATCCACAAACATGGAATTAAGCATCAAAAACAATTTTGTAAGCCTGTCACAATGTACAAAACAGTGAAAAATAGTTCTACCAGAAAGACTCGGGAGAATAGATACTCGATAATTATACATTTATTAACAGCCCAGCAAGCCACATGCAATAAGTTCTTTGGCGTAGGCCCCGTGCGTAACTCGCAATCCGAGGGTACGGATTCAGCATTTCCCGCCTGAAGATGGCGGGGGCGCAGCCGACCCCCAATGCGGTATTGGAAGGGACCATCCTGGTGGTGGTGGGGAGGTTGAAGGGGAAATCCTATGGTGATAGGAAGGATGGATGGAGGAACCCATCTCTTGCTGGAGGGAAGAAATAATCTTGGTGGTGGAGGGGTGGATGGAGGCGCAGCCGACCCCCAAAAATGGGTGGAAGAATAATTCCACTGGACGGGGCCCACCCCCAAAGAATGGAAAGGAAAGTATACCCACCAGCCGTGTGTCATGTAGATCCTAAAATAGATAGAAAATTAAGTTAGTAAGCTGACAACAAATATGGAACATATCAATCCTCATAGTCGATAGCTTATAATAGAATTCCGTAATCTTCGGGGACAGTAGATCTATAAAAGAATGTAAAGTATGCATTTATATGTTTATAAGTATATACGTGTGCCGCGCGTGAACGAGGCCACACTGAGCCACATAGAGACGAGGCCGCGCTGAGCCGCACAGAGACGAGGCCGCGCTGAGCCGCACTGAGACGAGGCCGCGCTGAGCCACATAGAGACAGGGCCACGCTGAGCCACAGAGACAAGGCCACGCTGAGCCACAGAGACAAGGCCACGCTGAGCCACAGAGACAAGGCCGCGCTGAGCCACAGAGACAAGGCCACGCTGAGCCACAGAGACAAGGCCACGCTGAGCTACAGAGACAAGGCCACGCTGAGCCACAGAGACAAGGCCACGCTGAGCCACAGAGACAAGGCCACGCAGCCACAGAGACAAGGCCACGCTGAGCCACAGAGACAAGGCCACGCTGAGCCACAGGGACAAGGCCACGCTGAGCCGCAAAGACAAGGCCACGCTGAGCCACAGAGACAAGGCCACGCTGAGCCACAGAGACAAGGCCACGCTGAGCCACAGAGACAAGGCCACGCTGAGCCACAGAGACAAGGCCACGCTGAGCCACAGAGACGAGGCCGCGCTGAGCCACAGAGACAAGGCCACGCTGAGCCACCCGGAGACGAGGCCGCGCTGAGCCACACAGAGACGGGGCCACGCTGAGCCACACAGAGACAAGCCCGCGCTGAGCCACACAGAGACGAGGCCACGCTGAGCAACACAGAGACGAGGCCGCGCTGAGCCACACAGAGACGAGACCGCGCTGAGCCACACAGAGACAAGCCCGCGCTGAGCCACACAGAGACGAGGCCACGCTGAGCAACACAGAGACGAGGCCGCGCTGAGCCACACAGAGACGAGACCGCGCTGAGCCACACAGAGACGAGGCCGCGCTGAGCCACACAGAGACGAGGCCGCGCTGAGCCACACAGAGACGAGGCCGCACTGAGCCACACAGAGACAAGGCCGCGCTGAGCCACACAGAGACGAGGCCGCGCTGAGCCACACAGAGACGAGGCCACGCTGAGCCACACAGAGACGAGGCCACGCTGAGCAACACAGAGACGAGGCCACGCTGAGCAACACAGAGACGAGGCCACGCTGAGCCACACAGAGACGAGGCCGCGCTGAGCCACACAGAGACGAGGCCACGCTGAGCCACACAGAGACAAGGCCGCGCTGAACCACACAGAGACGAGGCCACGCTGAGCAACACAGAGACGAGGCCACGCTGAGCCACACAGAGACGAGGCCGCGCTGAGCCACACAGAGACGAGGCCACGTTGAGCCACACAGAGACGAGGCCGCGCTGAGCCACACAGAGACGAGGCCGCGCTGAGCCACACAGAGACGAGGCCACGCTGAGCCACACAGAGACGAGGCCGCGCTGAGCCACACAGAGACGAGGCCGCGCTGAGCCACACAGAGACGAGGCCGCGCTGAGCCACACAGAGACGAGGCCACGCTGAGCCACACAGAGACGAGGCCACGCTGAGCCACACAGAGACGAGGCCACGCTGAGCCACACAGAGACGAGGCCACGCTGAGCCACACAGAGACGAGGCCACGCTGAGCCACACAGAGACGAGGCCGCACTGAGCCACAGAGACGAGGCCACGCTGAGCCACATAGAGACGAGGCCACGCTGAGCCACATATAGACGAGGCCACGCTGAGCCACACGGAGACGAGGCCACGCTGAGCCACACATAGACAAGGCCACGCAGGGCCACACGGCCTTGTAGACCACAGAGACGAGGCTGAACTATCGACAGATAGATAGAGCGAGGTACCACCACCAGTAGTTGCATAGGATTTACCTGAATGTTACTGCAGAGCTTGCTGAGCTTCGAGGATGATCTTGAGATCGGGTCTTATATAAGACTCAAATGCAGAGGAAGACCATCTTCCCATGATCTTAATGGCTGATGTAGAAACTCCTCGTTCAGCTGCTGTAGTGGCTGCCCCAATTCTGAAGGAATGGCCAGTATAGAGAGAAGGGGATAGACGGCACCTTTTGAGGACAGCAACTAAATGAGCCCTGAACCAGGCTTTAGAGGTGCTTTGTTAGGTTGGATAACAGGGGGAGTGATCTGAGAACTTAGGGAATTTAAGAAATTGAATCATAGATGAGAAGGAACAGAATTTATTGCTAATTTTGGAAATTGTTAATGTGATAACAGAACTTGAATCATTCTAGAGTACATTCTGCAAAGTTACGACACTCGAAAGGTCAACCATGGAAGATTTTCATTTAACGAGTTTGCTTAAGGACTACGACAAACGCTGAGAGGGACTGAGCGGCATTCCTCCTGGGTTAGTGACATCACAAACCCTAAAATACATGAATCCAGCCCCTGGAATATGATTTATAGATATCAAAACAGAATGAGCTGATCAATGACTAGAAGATAACTACGCATAATCTGCATAATCATGAACTAACCATCCTGAAGTGAGGTCTACATGTTTACACTTCTTGGGTCTCTCCGTCTTTGACTGACTCTGATTTGAACAAGCTAAAAGTTTTGAAATTTGTCTGTGAGGGGTAAGCGGAGCTGCAATACGAGCTGTTGAAACTCCGCCCCCTGTGCCGGGAGCAGTAGCCTGACTGCATCCGAGGGATAGACAAAAACTATACGCTTCACTCACCCTCAATGACAATTCCGGCATCCTATACGAAAATATCTGTGGGGCTTTCCGAGCCGAACCCCTCGCACACACCCTGGGGACACCGGAGACCTACCACACATAGATTTCGTAATTGTAGACGAGGAAGGAGCAACCGGCCGTGATCAGGATGGGAAATAAGAGGAATCTGAAAAGAGAAGCGAAACATTATAACATACTGCAGGGTCTGAGCTTTTCGGTGTTGGGAGCCACGCCTTCAGTGATATATAGTCTAGCTGGATTGACTTAATTTACATAATCTCTGTTAGAGGAGGGCAGGGTGATGGATCCGGGTTGCTGAAGGGCGAAGCCGTCTGAAGCCTGAAGACTAAAGCTTGAAAGCGTGTAGATATGGCATGCAGTGGCCAGGAATGGGCGCGACCTTAATCATAAAATTAGAGACTACTGATTGCCAGATAAACGTTCAGAAGTAGAATGACCGCCTGACAAGAGATCTGCCTTAGTGACCAACAGAGCTTTTAGCACATACAAGTTTTACTACCACTTCGACCCAAAGGACGTTAGCAGCCGCTATAGGATAATTCTGTGAAGCGTAGATAAACAAAGCCTGAGTAGGCTTGTTAATATGTCTGACCTTTGCTGTTCCAAATGCCCAAATTTGAGATTGGACATGCGCCCTTCGTCTAGCTGAATCGGGTCGCTTAATTAGCCACTGAGTGGGCCAGCGTTAACGGACGAGATAGATGCCCTGCTTATAATAGAGATACTCATAGTGAATTCCGTTGACCGAGCAGAGAAGCATATACAATACAAACTTGTATTATATTTTTATTATTTATATATTTTGTTTTATTATGCCACAAATTCTTAATCTTGTTAATCTTAGTACTATACTTACCTGAAGTAGGGTAATGGTATACAGATAAGATACTACCTTGATACACTCGATATTATGTTGTTGACTTGAGCGTAGAATCGATTTCTCAGCTGCGCAGCATATACCTGACATTACTCTTGAGTTGCTCTTGTAGGAATTAAGTTTTATACGCGGCCGGGAGATGCTGGCCATGACAACCAAGTGAGTCCCTTGGATGGGAAAAAATACATTAACATTTAGATCATACAGAGGAGTAAAACATAATGTCACTTGAGTCTCTTGACTGTGATTTGTTCTGGTGATTGGTTTGAATAAAATAAGCTAACATATAGCTGTTAGTTATACGGTGTTAAGCACGTTGACCTTGACCTGAGCATCCTAAGAATGCCTTCTCTGTAAATTCGTATCAATTGCATAAATATTTATATGACACATACTATCAGTGGATTAGTCACCAGGAAAACTTGTTACAAAGATTGTATCATATTTCTGTTATTGTAGAACTTAATTTTTGGAATTAAAAGATTTGAATTAAAAATTAGTATAAAACATTTTTTAGTGAATTTCCAGCACTTGTGAATGTATAATATACTGTCTTTGTATAATATACTCCTACAACGTACACATACCTACATAGCCATATTTACTACTGCATATGGACAAATATAGTGAGCAACTGTTCTCTTAAGCTCAGCTTTTTTCCTTTATAGATATGGTGGTCATATATTAACATGTAAAAAAAAAAAAAAAAAATAGCCGGACATCTCTGTAAATGCCGAAGCGATGATGAATTAAGAGAATGCATAACAAGTTGAATTAGGCACTGCTCCTTTAAGTGGAACGCACTCTCTGTGAGTAATATTTTTGTTACTCTTATGCTGGTTTATTTCTATCCAGTAACGCTGTTGTCGTGAAGTATTTGCGAACTGCCCATGTGTACGTGGGATCGACGATGCTGAAAATCCATTAACACTGCGCTGCCTGTGGGATATCAGTACGTGAATCTTGCTTACGCATCCTACAACCATTCAGCGAGCTATCTGGCCCTACTGAAAAGCGTAGTATGTTGCGTTGAAGACTGCAATCTGTATCCGCAGTTAAGAAAACTGCCACGTCACCACAGACACGAATGAACTCTACCGCTGGTGAAGGAAGCAGCAGAGTAGACAAATTAATATACTTACCTGAATGAAGTTTGAATTTTGGATCATAAGAGAGTACATGTTAACGTGGCTGCTGGAAGCGCAAACGTGAGAACCAACTTGAGAAGCATTGAAAGTGAAATTTGAACTTGAACTGAAAACCATGGTTGAAGACCGTCTCTCATGAGATTAGTATTTTAAAGCCGCCGCGCGGCACGCACTGGTTTCCTGCACGCGTGTCTCCACTCGCGCGCCGTCAGAGTTGGTAAAATCAACGATATGATTTCGTGTTGTAATGATTGGAATCGAGACGCGGGTGAGTGAAGCGTCAGCGTCTGCGAACTCAGACTAGTGTAAGTACGGGTCTTTTATACTTCTAGTATTAAAACGTGATTGGATAGATGAGAAGATAATCGATGACGCAACAATTGAGTCTTCCCAGCAGAACTTACGCTAAAGCTTCCATTTTCCCTCTGATCACAAAATGGACATTTGCTATCAATTGCTGAATTAATTATGCTAACAAATGCATTTACAGCAACTATACCGTGCAGTATTCTCCACTGCAAATCCCAATTTGCTTTGGTCAATGGTACAAACTTCTCCACACAGGTTTACAATCATCTTCAACACCAAAATGAACAGCCCATGGCGTTTCAACCCGCACTTTAAATTTTTCCTTGTTTAACATTTTAAGACATAATTCATACAAATTTTTTCCATTCACAGAGCAAAAGTTCAACCTTTCCAATCTTTTAGTCCCAAGTAAATGATGAGAGCTTTCCTCTTCATCAAACTTTGGTGAAATGTCCATGTTTGGAAAAATGTCAATTACTTCTGGTACAGATCGTCCACTGCCAAATTCTATAATTAAAAGCTTGTCTTCATCAGTCAGAGTTTTCTTTACATTGTCCACAAAACGATCCACCACTCTCTGTGACCGGAGTCCCAGACATTTTGCCAGAGCATTCACGTTGTTAAAGTCATTTCCAACAACCTCCAGTAGTTGTCTTGAGGTGATCATTTTTGCTGTTACTAATAGTTTCATCATTCCAGGCATTGTTTGTCCAGCCACATCCAGTCTTGCACCTTTAACTAAAGGTTCTTCAAGAAGCCAATGAAGAGATGACATAGGCATAGTCCTAACAGTTCTTACTAATGACCATGATTTTAGAACACTACGGTAGTATAAGGGAAGGCCTTTTATGTCTCCCGCTTCACAGTTAATCCAAAAAAGATTTTTATTTAACCCCAAGCCTCCTACTTTTTCCAAAATAAACTGTATTCCTGCTTCCCATACATTGCTTTGACCATACAACATTTTTTGAATAAACTGTAATCTAAACGCCGTTTTACGGCTTTCTAGATGCAGAAGACCTTGTCCACCATCATCCCTTGTTAGAAATAACACACATTGTGGTACCCAGTGCATCTTCTTATTCCAAAAGAAATCAATCATTAAAGCCTGGATTCTTGACAGAAGACCTGCAGGTGGCTCAAGTACTGCCACACGGTGCCATAAAGTTGCTGCTACCAAATTGTTAATTATTAAGGAGCGTCCTCTATATGACATTTGTGGCAATAGCCACTTCCATTTTTTAAGTCTTCCTTCAACCATCTCTATAACACCATCCCAATTTTTCCTCATAGTTTGATCATCACCCAAATGGACTCCCAAATATTTAACGCCCCCTGTAACCCATGACATTCCGCCTGGTAAATTTGTTTTTTCTTGAGTCCACCCACCTACTTCCAACGCAGTGCATTTAGACCAATTCACTTTTGCTGAAGATACTTTACCATAGCTCTCTACCACCCCTTTGATTTTTTCCACATCACTACTTCCCTTAACAGCTATAATTACATCATCTGCATAGGCAGATAAACAAAAACTCTGTTCTCTGGACAAAGACACTCCTTCTAAAATACCTCTTAGTTTACATAAAAAACGGCTCAATTGCTATTGAATACAACATTCCTGACATTGAACAACCCTGCCTAATTCCCCTTTTAACTTTCAAAGGGACACTCAAGCCACCATTGACCTTCACTACACTTTCAATGTCACCATACAATACTCTAACCATTTCAATAAAAATAGGAGGAAACCCAAAAAATCAAGCGCATTCCATAAATATTGGTGTTTAATTCGGTCAAAGGCCTTTTCTTGGTCTAATGAAACCATGGCAAATTTCAAACCTGTAATTTTTGCTATATCAAAAATATCTCTAATTAAACCAATGTTTTCTGTGATCGACCTGCCCAGTACACAGTACGACTGATCCGCATGTATGATTTGCTCTATCACTTCTTTCAACCTGTTGGCCAAAGTCTTCGATAAAATCTTAAAATCAACACAAAGCAAGGACACGGGCCTCCAGTTTTTGATTTCTTTCAGATCTCCTTTCTTGGGTAAAAGGGTCAAAACTGCCCTCCTGCAGCTCAAATGCAGCTGTCCTCTGGCAATGCTGTCACAGAAAACTTCCAACAAGTCATTGCCCACCAAATCCTAGAAAGCTTTATAGAAATCAACCGTTAGACCATCTAAACCTGGAGCCCGGCCATTTTCCATGCCCATTAAAGCTGTACGCAATTCTCCCAGAGTTAGTTGGCTCACCAACTTTTCTTTTGCCTCCTCCTGCACTTGAGGTAGACCTCCGAGAAAATCTTGTACTAGCTCTTGGTCCTCGGTGTACTCACATTTGAACAAGTCCTTGTAAAAGTCAGCAGCCCTCCTGCGCACATCAGCAGTTTCAGTGAGCTCTTGCCCATCGGCTGACCGAAGACAATGAATGATTCTACTTTGGCCATTTTTCTTTTCCATGCTGAAAAAAAACTTGGAAGGAGCATCCATTTCAGAAAAATTCTGAAACCGAGACCTGATCAATGCCCTCTGTGCTTTACTACACGAGTAGATCTCTCAATTCCGCTTTTTTTCCAATGAGAGCATTCACTTGATTTCCTGTAGAATCACATCAATTTTGAAGCTCTAAAATATCATTTTCCAAAACTACAATTTTTTTAGACGTATTCTGGGTGACATTGAAATTGTATTGTACACATAGTTGTTGTATTTGTTTCTTTCCCAAATCCCACCACTGTTGTACACTTAAAAACATAGCCTTTTTATCCTTCCATTCCTTCCAAAAAAAAAAAAAAAAATTTAAATGCAAGTCTTGCAACAAAGCACTATTAAAAATCCAATATGCAGTTTTTACTTTCAAACACTTTATGAATACACTTGCTACCACCATGGAATGGTCAGAAAAACACACAGGACTAATACAACATGTTTTTACAATTTGTACTTGATGTTTAAAGCAATACAACTTATCCAGTCTTGCCATTGAAACTACGCTTTCCCTTATTTGTACTCATGTGTATTGTTTCGTTTTACTGTTCAAGTTTCTCCACACATCTACTAAATCATTAGTTTCAATAAAACGATTCAACGACAACCTGGAAGCTGTATGAGGCTCTAGATGGTTTCTATCTATATCCATCGCAGTACAATTAAAATCCCCTGCAATCAGGAGATAATGGTCAGGATCACAATTCTGTACAGTGTTTAACAATGTTTCTAAAAACAGCATTCTCTCAGCTGCCATAACTGGAGCATACACATTAATAAAAACAAACGTTGCAACATCAAATTTTGCCTTAACTTTTAAAAGTCTTCCTTCCACAATTTCTTCCACCTCATACGAGATTGGCAAACATTTTTTTGCAAATAAAACGTACTCGGTTACTAACGTAACCTCGGTTCTCTCTAGGAGAGGGAACGAGTACTGCGTCGAAAGACGCTACGGGAAAGATATTTCTTTTTCGAGATTGAAGCCCAAAATTAATCCTTAATTTTGTAATAATATGTAAAACGCTTTTCTGTAGCATACAACCTTAGGCGGAGCAAATCACGCACCCATTGGCTGCTCCGCCAGAAAAGCACAGCCTATGCGAGGCCAGTGACTCTGACCAATGAGGACGCTTCGCGCCCTCTGCGTCACCTCCCGCCGAAACGGGCGTGGTCTAGGCCTATAAATACGAGCATAGCTGTCTCCCACTCTGATTTTCGTCACTGAAGCGACGCAGCGTGGGCACGCACGGCCTGAGACGCAGTACTCGTTCCCTCTCCTAGAGAGAACTGAGGTTACGTTAGTAACCGAGTACGTTCTCTTACGTAGAGTTCTCTCCTACTGCGTCGAAAGACGCTAGGGGAACCCCTGTAACACGCCGTGCGTGCTCTTGGACCGACACAGACACCCAAGGGCGCGTGCGCCCTGGCATACAAGCGCCTACACCAAGAATGTATAGGGAGAGCGGCTAGAATTAGCATCATCCCTTTATAATAGTGCCCCTAAGGGCATAATAACATATATATATAAATATTAGATATATATGAGGGGTCATAGCATGCTCATGGGACACATTGTCAGTGAGTGATGCTTAAAACATTGGAGTGACCTGGGCCGCAGCACGGGGCAGGAACACCATACATAGTCTTCTAGACCGAGTTTAGCCTGCAACGCAGGAACCTCTAGGTTATAGAACCTTATAAATGTAGACGGGGAGGCCCAGCCTGCCGCCATACAGATATCTTGTAACGAGATCCCACTGTACCAAGCCCACGAAGAGGCCATGCCTCTCGTAGAATGTGCTCTGATGCCCAGAGGGCATTCCAAACCTCTAGATGCGTAGGCTAGCGCAATGGCGTCCACTACCCATCGAGACAGACTCTGTTTCGTCGCAGCTCGCCCTTTAGAGCGCCCGCCGAACGCAAACAAAGAGCTGCTCCGTCTGTCGAAAAACAGCGGAGCAGGACACATAAGCTCTTAATGCCCTGATCGGGCAAAGGGAGCTGTTTCCGTCCTCAGAGGCCGGCAGAGCCGACAGGGAGATGACCTGAGCCCTGAACGGTGTGTTGAGGGACTTAGGTACGTACCCATGCTTCGGTTTCAACACGACTACAGAGTCGTTAGGCCCGAATTCCATACAAGAGGCTCTGACTGAGAGCGCTTGCAAATCCCCCACACGCTTCACTGAAGCGAGAGCCAAAAGAAACACGGTCTTGAAAGACAGGTGCTTCATGTCAACTGAGTGTATAGGCTCAAAAGGGGCCCCTTTCATAGCATTTAACACCGTAGAAAGGTCCCAAACGGGGACTGAAGGAGGCCTTGGAGCATTTAACCTCCTGACTCCTCTAAGGAAACGGACCACCAGGTCGTTTCTGCCCAGTGAACGGCCAAGCGTTGGATTAACGAACGCTGATATGGCTGCCACATAGACTTTGAGCGTGGATGGGGTCCTACCCTTATCCAATAGCTCCTGCAGGAAGGAGAGAATCTCTGTTTCCCCGCACTGAAGGGGTGACAGACCTCGGTCTGAACACCAGCCAGAAAACACCGACCATTTGGAAGCATAGAGCCGTCTGGTAGACGGGGCCCTAGCCTGCTCGATCGTGTCTAATACTCCCTTTGGGAGGTTAGCGGGTACCCGTTTATGGCCCACACATGTAGGGACCATAGATCCGGGCGAGGATGCAAAATCGAGCCCTTGGCCTGCGAGAGGAGGTCCCTCCTCACTGGGATCGGCCATGGAGCAGTACTCTTCAGTCGCATCAAAACTGGGAACCAGGGTTGATTCGTCCAGTATGGTGCGACAAGAAGCACTGAGCATCCGCTTTTCCTGATTCGCTCCAGCACCTGAGCCAGGAGTGAGACAGGAGGAAAAGCATAGAGGGCCAGACGGGGCCAGACACTGGCCAGCGCGTTCGTGCTCTTCGAAAAGAATTCCGGGCAGTGAGCGTTTTCCTGGTTTGCAAACAGGTCTATTTCCGCTCTGCCGAACGTTTTCCACAACAGGCGCACTGTCTGTGTGTGTAGAGACCACTCTCCTGTCGGAACGTTGTTCCGTGAGAGTCTGTCAGGGCCTACGTTCAGGTGACCTGGCACATGCATTGCTCTCAGTGAGCGCAGGTTGTGCTGGGCCCATACCAGGATGCGTTCCGTCAACCTGAAGAGGTTTCGGGATCTCACGCCACCCTGGCGGTTTATATAGGCTACTACCGACATGTTGTCCGAACGGACCAGGACATGGCGCCCTTTTATCCGAGGATGAAAGCGCCTCAGTGCAAAGTCCACCGCCATCATTTCCAGGCAGTTTATGTGCGGTAGTTCGACACGTTCTGCCCACTGGCCAAAGAACGGTCTGCCCTCGAGCAGTGCTCCCCAGCCTGAAGTGGACACCACCTTCAGGCTCGAGGAAGTCCCCAGGCTTACACCTGACCGGTACCAGTCTGACGCTCTCCATGGTGTCAGGGCTGAAATGCATTCCTGATTGACCTTGAGGCGATAACGACCGTGAACCCATGCTCGGCACGGTACGCGCGCTCTCAGCCAGAACTGCAGTGGGCGCATGCGCAGCAGGCCCAACTGTAGTACCGCCGAGGCTGAGGCCATGAGGCCTAGCATTTTTTGAAATCTCCTGAGCGGCACTATATGACCGCTGCGGAAGGATTTCGCCGCTTGCAGGATGTTTCGCCTGCGCTGTGATGACAGCCGCGCTGTCATAGACAGTGAGTTCAGATCCAGTCCTAAAAAAGAGATCCTTTGACTGGGAAACAGTGAACTTTTCTCCCATTTGACTCTCAGACCTAAACACTCGAGGTGATTGAGTATTAGGGTCTTGTGGCGAGTGAGTTCTGAAGGCGATTGAGCCAGAATCAGCCAATCGTCCAAATAATTCAGAATTCCCAGAGTCTCAGGGGTGCCAGCGCCGCGTCCATGCACACTGTAAATGTACGAGGTGCTAGAGACAGGCCGAATGGCAGGACTGTGTACTGATATGCCCGGCCCGTGACGCAATTTGTATGTGAAAATACGCGTCTTTCAGATCTATTGCCATAAACCAGTCTCCTCGGCGAATCTGCGCGAGGATTTTTCTGGTCGTGAGCATTCTGAACTTTCGCTTTGTTAGCGCTTTGTTCAGATGCCTCAGATCTAAAATGGGTCTGAGACCCCCGTCTTTCTTCGGTACCAGGAAATATCTGCTGTACAGACCCCCTTCGCTCTGAGCTTGAGATAAAGGCTCTATGGCCCCTTTGCTCAATAGCTTCGCTATTTCGGCTCGAAGTAGATGTGCTACTTCTGTTTTCACCGTGGTTTCGACTCTCTCCGTGTAACGGGGAGGGCGTCGATAAAACTGTAGCGAATGGCCTCTTTTTATAGTCTCTAGCACCCATTCTGAGACCCCGGGAAGTCTTTCCCATGCATCTGCACGCGTGACTAGGGGTTGAATGTAATCTGGGCCCTGGTCGCGAAATGGCGGCGACACGAGAGCAACCGTGTGCTGTAACATGGACGCCGTGGCGTCTGAGGCGGGGGGCATGTTTAACACAGTGTGCATCCCGCGCGCGCTCGACTCTCTGAGTTGAGAGAGAGCGCGCGGGGCGAGCCCCGTAGGGCTCGTTATATTTGTGAATAAATGTGGGCGCGTGGAAGCGGGCACATTTATAACACCGGGAATACTGTGTTTGTGAACTGACTGACCGTTCGTTGGTTTCGTTTTTACAGAAACCGCGGAACGTGCAGTGTGTAGTGGTTGTGGGCACTGGACAGTGGGCACGCTCACTACATGTAAAGCACAATCGACATGAGTCGATTTTATGTGTGCAAAGCCTGTGTTGTATGGGGCTGTGCTTGTGTGAATGAATGGGCACTGGGTGGGCATTGCAGTTACACACATTACACCATCGGCCGTGGCCGGAACACCAGAAATTAAGCTCTTTTTTAGATTTATCTGGGTCGCCGTGAAAACGGCGTTTGTGTGCAGGCAAACGGGCTTTACGGCCGGTTTGTTGGCTGCTGAGTACACTGGTACAAACGCGGAACTTAGGGCTGTACAAGCGGGAATCTTTGGTGGAAGTCCGGCCGCAGCGGCACCCGAACACCGTCTTTTTTCTAGCAGGGCTAGGATGGCGCCGAGGCCTCGGGCTTGAGTGTGATCTTAGGCCGAGGACCACGCGGCGGCGGGCGGCGTCCGGCGGAGCGAGACCGTGGTCTCTCTCGGGCCTGTTGCTGCTGGCCTGGCGCGGCGGGCGCGGGGCGCTGCTGAGTTCGGAAAGACGGCTGTTTAGGGCGGCCTGTTGCGGAACTGGAGCGCTTCGGCAGGAAATGTTTCATGGCCTGCGATGTCTTCTGTACCTCAGCGAATCGGTCCGCGAAGTCTTTGACGGACGATCCGAAGAGGCCAGTAGCTGAAACGGGAGCGTCGAGGAACGCAGAGTGCTCTGACTCCGCCATTTCAGAGAGCGTCAACCACAAATGTCTCTCTGAAACAGTTGCTGAGGCCATAATCCCACCGATGGCGTGTGCGGCGGACTTTGTAGCACGAAGAGCGAGGTCTGTGGCGCTACGCAAGTCCGGCACGTTGATCGCGCCCGGGCCTTCCTCGTCTAGCTTGCGGAGGAGGTTGGCCTGGTGGATCTGAAGCACCGCCATGGTGTGCAGCGCCGATGCAGCTTGTCCGGCGGCGGAATACACGCGGCCGTTCAAAGCTGACGACGTGCGGCAAGCTTTGGATGGTAGAACTCCCTTAGCCCGCCGTCCAGCAGAGGGTGGGCAAAGATGAGTCGCTACGGCCTCCTCGACCGGAGGGAGAGCATAGTAGCCTCTGTCTCGAGCACCGTCCACGACGGAGAATGCTGGCGAGGCAGAGGTACGTACCCTGGCTGAAAAAGGCGCCTTCCATGATTTCGCCACCTCTTCATGAAGCTCAGGAAGAAACGGGGCGTGCCTGGAGGGGGGCGAAGCGCGGTCTCCAGAGAGGAAGCAGCCATCCAGCCGGTTGAAAGCAGGCTCTTCGGGCGTCGACCAATCGAGGCCGAGGCTCGACACGGCCTGTGAGAGCAGACGCATCAGCTCTGCCTCGATGCTTTTCTTCCCTCCTCGGCGTTCCGGAACAGCGGGGGAGGGGAGGTCCACGGAGCTCGCCCATCCCTCACTTCCCGAAGCGAACAGCAGTCGTCATCCCCCTCAGATACGGCTTGCTGGTCATCGTCCATGACGGACAAGGCGGCGGGCTGCGGCCGTTGTCCGTCGGAGAGCGACTCCAACGACGCGGTGAGAGGAGCTAGCGGCGGCGGTGGCGGCGGCGAGCTCCTCGTGGAGGGAGGTTCCGGGACCCGCTGAGCGCGGCGCTTTTTACGGCGCGGCGCTACAGGGGGTGGAAGAGCAGCTTGCGTGAATGATGCAAGGCGAGTCCGCAGAGTCGCTGTAGCAACAATGACTCTCTAATACACTTCATTCGTTGTGTGACCAGATGAGAGCGTTGTCTCTTTCTCCATTACAACACACACACACACACAAAGAGACATGTAACGTGACACCCACACATTCCGTTGCATTAGGAGCACACACACACAAGAGACTTTTCATTGAACGAATCATATTTAAAACATTACCAAATGCATTCTGTGTTGCCATTTATATGTCGCGACAGGTTTTGGGATTTAATGTAAGTTTTAATGTGTACTAATCAAACTCTAAATGCTTCTAATCTGTATATTTTATGTAACTTTGTATCTAATAATCTAAATCGGAAGTGTTTGATGCCTCTGTAATTCTCTAAATCTAACGGAGTTGAATCTTGACTGCAAGGTACAATAATATGCATTTATTCTAGGAAATACCATACTTCTAAATATGAATGTTAAATTCGATCTCTCACATGACATAGTCGAAGTGGGCGTGTCTTTACAAACAAAGGAACATTTTCGCGCTCTAGATCAGAGGATCCGATTCGCTCTTGTCCCAGAAGAAGGCGTATCCTTACATTCCTTAAAAGCAAAAACGCTCTTCCTGCACGCTCTCTCGTCCCCTGCTCCCTCGTCTGCTAGTCATGTGAACAGTCTGCGATACCGACTCCTCTGGAGTCCGTCTTCTTTTTATTTTCTTTATCTCAGTCTTTTGTTTCATTTTCAAATTCTACTTTGTTCGTTTCCACCCAAGAGTCAAACGAACTATAAGCCTGAATTCCTTCAGCAACTTCACTTTCAACCAGCCTTCAAAGCTCCCGCGAAAACGTGCTCTGGCAACGAGCACGCTTCACGAGAGAACGCGCCTCAGCACGAGAACGCGCACTCTGCTCCGAGGAGGCCACACGCAAGTTCCTCCTCAGACACATTACGCACACAACGATCCTTTTGCAAGTATCCACTCTAACGAGTTTTTAATGTTTTAAGGTTCGATGCATTGATGTCTCTCCAGGTTTCTGTGATTTTTGCTACATGAGATCATTACGTGATCTCTCTCTCTCTCTCTCCTCCTCTCTCCCTCTCTCTCTGTTCCGCATTCAGATCGAGCGCGCTCCGGCCCTCGATCTCCATCTCTCTCTCTCTCTCTCTCTCTCTCTCACTTTCTCTCTCATCATCTGTTACCCGTTCTGTCTGGTTTGTTAACTGTAAGTAAATGTACATAGACATATAAAACGTGTATCTTGTGTAATAGCCTATATTCTGTATATTGCATTTATTAAAACAATATATTCAAGACTGTGTCTGTGAAAAAAAGCTCGTAAAAGCACAAAAGTCAATGAGGTCAGATCAGAGCTACCGCGCTCCCTGTTTACTACATGAAGTAGTTTTAATTTTATGAACACCAGAAATATTAATGTTCACGGCCAGAAGGTTAGTGTTTCTTGGAGTTTATAAGAAAGGATAACTTTGTTGAGAAATTAATCACTTATTCTGACGGTTGGTCGCTGGACGAACAACGATTTGATAATTACATTAATTTCCCTTAAAGATTATCTCATAATCGAAGTTAAGTAAGATTATTGATATATGAATGAGGAATTATAATTCGTTGTGATTGATTATTCATATAATCCACTTTCACTTTCGACAATTTAATGTAACTGTACTATGCAAAATATTAATCATATTCATGATTAGTTATTAAAATTCCCTATGGATCATTTGAGCTAATTCATCCGGACCCAGAGTCCGAAGCATAAGGCATATATAGATTACATCGCGATGGGCATCATGTCACAGTGATGGCAGCCGCCATCACCGAGAGCGATAGCTGCATGTTCCTCGCCCAAGCAGGAAACACACAGCACGTGGTGGTCCCCGTCGATGAGCGCGGCTCGGCAGGAGCCGCAGGAATCACGAGGCATCTTTAGAAAGACACTCGTTGCTCTTTCTGTGAGAAAAAATGTGTGACGCGGTGGCGAACACACACACAAAACACACACAAAGAATGAAAGGATATTCCACGCCGGAGAAGCGTAGCAGGGAACGGCGGCTGAAGGCGGCGAAGACCAGCGGCTTCAGGTAAGGGCTCGTCCTGCTGAGGTGCTTGTTTCAGACGGCTGTGGCGGCTCGAATCCAGTCCTACGATGCGTGTAGCTTTGTGAAGAATAGAAAATCAGAGTGGGAGACAGCTATGCTCGTATTTATAGGCCTAGACCACGCCCGTTTCGGCGGGAGGTGACGCAGAGGCCGCGAAGCGTCCTCATTGGTCAGCGTCACTGGCCTCGCATAGGCTGTGCTTTTCTGGCGGAGCAGCCAATGGGCGCGTGATTTGCTCCGCCTAAGGTTGTATGCTACAGAAAAGCGTTTTACATATTATTACAAAATTAAGGATTAATTTTTAGGCTTTAATCTCGAAAAAGAAATATCTTTCCCGTAGCGTCTTTCGATGCAGTAGGAGAGAACTCTACGTAAGAGAACTCCTACACCAGCACTTGTACTTTTTTTGTGACTAAAAATAGCCATACCCTCCCATTCTCTTTTCCAATTTACTTCATTTATTATGTCACTATGGGTTTCTTGAACAAAAAATATATCTATATGTTTCATTTTCATTAATTGAAACAATTAACTCCTTTTCTTAATATCTCTTGCTCCATTCAGATTTAAAGTCGCAAACTTCAAATCAATTATAAATAAAATGTAAAGAAATCCAATCATAAATAGCAAAAAAACAAACAGAAACAACAACCAGTAAAAGTGTTTGTTTTCATTTCAGTTAAATTTGATTTACACGCAATTTTTGTACAATCTTTTTCAATCTGTGGAAATCTCGATTTGATAGTCCTCCTTCCCCCCTTTCTCTCATTAAGAAGCGTGCCGACTCAATGAAAGTTTTACGATCCGGAAAAAAATTATCTATCACCACATTTCGTTTGCCTTTTGTTATGTTCAAAAACCGTTGTACCTTTTCAAGACTGTACCCACTAGGCTCTTGGCTCTCATTCAGAGACATCATAGTATCTGAGGGCTCTACCTCACAAGAACTGACCACAGAAGCATCAGTAGATGAGTCATCAGAAGTGTCCTCTGAACTATCTTCCCCATCTTTCATTGACTCTTGGCTATTCCTTACTTGTCTTTTAATTTTTGAACCTCCTTCATTTTGTCTGGACTTCCTTTTCACAACAGGGATTTTAAATACTAATCCTTCCTCCTCCATCATTATTTTTTCCTCACTTATTGTAGCTTCTATCACGTCTTTTATCATTTCACCATCCTGTACCTTTGGATCAATCTCATTACCCTCAGTACTTTTTTCTTTTTCAGTGTTTGCACTTTCACTAGACTTTTGTGTACCTAAGGTTGGCTCTGCTTCCTTTTCAGCCTGAATCACATTTTGTTTATTTACATCACTTTGGGGAGCATTGTTTTGCTCTGGGCAAAAACGAACTTGATGTCCTACCCCTGTTGAAGATTTTATTATTTAGAAGATCAGTAATTTAGCTACATATTAAGACACTATTATTTATTTCCTTTGTGAGTGTGTGACTTTGGATGTACTTTTAGGGGCTTGAAGAAAGGTCAAGCTGCTGATGCAGCAGATAATTCTATTTGTGTGTGTCACATGTGTGAGACTTCAGCCCAAAAATATCTATCGGAGGTATTACCATTTTTGGAAGTGATGTGGGTATATATGTGAAGCTGACCACATGTCTGGAGCGACTTTTTCTGCAGAAGGGCGCTCGGCTTTGTTTGTGAATAAAGTCTAACATTTCTGGCATCAAAGATCTCTGAGAAGTCATTTCCCAAGGAAGATTGAAACCACAACATTTGGCGCCCAACGTGGGGCTCCGTTAGAAGCTGGTGGCAAAGCCGCGACGGGCTCGACTGGACGAGCGACACAAACTAAAAGTGGCCACAGGTAAGCAGTTTTTGCTTATAAGTTTGTGTGGTTCGCCCAGATATTTGCTCGTTACGGTGAGACACTTAAAAAAAGCTTCTTCAAATTCAAAGAACTAAGAAAATGTTTTGAAAAAAGGTCTTTGATTCCAGAAATGATTGCATGCATTGTGATTTCTAATATCAAGGGCTTGAGGATATCAAGAAATTTGAAATAGAGTGGGGGAGCTCCCGGTAATACTTGCCAGTTCTTATGCAATCCTGTTTGGATTGGATGGGCACTGGTACTATTAATTTTGCGCTAAGGTTTTGTCGTACGTACGCAAGGTTTTGTATTTACTGATAAGGATATCAGTGGCTGATAAGGATATCAGTTGATTTATCTGTGTTTTTGCGAATCAAGAGGGCCTTGATGGATGATTACGCAAAAAGCATGTACACAGAGGATTTATAAGGATAAAAGTTAAGTTTATGTTGGAATTGTCAAGTGGGCCTCGAAGGATGACAAGCGTACTGATAAGATATCAGTTAATGATCTGTGTTTTTCTTGTAAGTGGGCATTGAATGATACAAGAATAGCATGTACACAGAAGAAGTTAGGATATTTCACTCTGTTGTGTTGAGGAAGTGAATCGCAGAGGTTTAAGAAAATAGGAGTTTTTAAAGTGTATTGTTTTTACTGTTTTGAGGAAGCTGACAGGGAGTGGAGTAAATATTTGTGTGTGTGGGCTCTGGGTGCTTGCGGTTAAAAATAAGCTCTGTTTCTTGTGGATTTTGACCTTTTGCTGACCTACACAGACTGTGGTCTGGTGGTGGGGGGTTAACTGTCCACTCGAGGAGAGATAAAGGAATGAGAGTATGAGTCCGGGGATGAACAGCAATAAGCCCCAGGAACAAGAGTGAAAGAATAAAAATTGTCTCAATTCAATAAAGGACTTTTGTGAGTGATGTAAGTGGGAGAATACTGTGAATGTGAGAGAAACTAATTTAGAAAACTAGATTTTTTAAAATAGATTCATACAATAAAGTATTTGAGACATCCGGATGAGTGGTGCTAAATAATTGTTTAATCTATTTATGAAAAGTATAATAGATAATAGAGAATTATTATAATCTAAATAAAAAGTGGCTGTTATTAATGATTAACAGTAGTTGAGTAAGGAGCAATTAAAAAGAAATAGAGAAAAGTTGAATCTGAGGAAACATTCAAATGAAAGTGATAGGAAAAGATAAAGAAAGTTAAATAATATATTGAGTTCCCTTTGCAAAATAATATTTGGAACTAGACAATCAAAAATTGTTTTAAGCCAAAAATAAGTGTTTCCTAAGAATATACTTAATATTAGACTTAAAATTAGAGGAGAATTATGGCTACTCCAGTGGAAATGCTAGGGTTAAAATACCCATAGTGTAAGCAATTAATTGATAAAATGTCGAGTAAATGGCAAAAGAGAACTCAAAATATGATGACAAAATGGCCAAAGGAAGGGAAGAACAGTGTGCGAAGAAATGGAAACTTTGGTAAAAAATTATAAGGTAGAGAATAAGGGCCTAAAGAGAAAGACTAGAGAAGCTAAACGAGAAAAAGAACGTGAAGTGCTGGCATTGTTTAAACAAGAGGGTGAATAAATGTTGAAAAGTATAAAGCAGGCAAGGAAAATAATAAAAGAGATAGACAAAGAAACAAAAAGAAAAGAGGACATCTTTGCCAAACCACCTTCAAAAATACTAGAAGGTCAGTTTCCAATGTTGAAGGGACTAGTAGAAGTTATAGGAGAAATGAAAATGGAGGGACATGTGGAATTAGAAAAGCAAAAACAAACAGGACCAGATGTAAGACAAAAAATGACTCAAAATAAAACATCCAAAAAGAGCTTGCCCTTAGATTGCTATAAACAAGCACGGGCAGCATTAGAAAAAATAAAAACACAATATGAGGGACACCAAGTAGAAAAAGAAGAAGAGGAATTTGAAATAGAGACACAAATAATTGATGAAGAAATAGATAAGAAAATTAAAGAAACGGAGCAATTAATAAAAGATACAGACAAATTAGTCAAAAATAGGAGTAGACTATTGGACAATTTAGATATAGGAAGTGAACAGGAGTTATCATTTGACGAGGAAAGGTGGTCACAAGGAAGAGATAAAGGAAGGCTTAGATCTCTGCCAAAACAACTCCCAATTCTAATTAAGGGTACAGAGGGTCAATATGTGCCCTGGGCCTCACAGGACCTTGAAGGGTTAGTCACTCGCCTCCCAAACATTCATGAGGGAGCTGGAAAGTGGATTAGGGTGTTTGAAGAAGAAACAATGGGCAAATTGTTATCTGTGAGTGACATTAAAGCACTTCTGGCAAAAATCATAGGAGGATCAAAAATGGAAGAAATCCTCCATGAGGCTGACTTAGAAAGAGCTGTTGACTCGTATTACATGGATGGGACTGTTTTTGATGCATTCCGTCCAGCAGTATGGCAGGCACTGCGTGAGGAGTATCCAACCAGAATAGACCCTAAAGCATTAAAAGGGGAACAACTGGGAGATACAGAAAGCCCAATCACATATGTACAGAGACAATTACAAAGATGGAAGCAAGAGACTGAAGGGAATCCTGAAGGAGACCCATTAATGGCTACATTGTTTCGAAATGCTGTGGTAGATGCTATGCCACAAACAGTAAAGAGCAAGCTGGAAGATGTGGTCGGTTTAAACTCCAAAACACACAAAGAGTTTTGTGATCATGTGACTCATGCTGTAGAACAATACAGAAAAAATGAACAGAAATTAAAAATTCAAGAAAAAGATCTGCAGAGAAAGCTAACTCAGCTACAGCTTGAACAGCTGACAAACAATCATAAGAAAAAGTTTCAAGCTGTTGTAAAAGGAGAAGAGTCAGAACAAATGACAGTAATGGCTCCTATGAATGCACCACAGTCAGCAATGCAGCTACCCCCACCTGTAGCAGTATCTCCAAATGTACACCAGATCCCTGCACCCACTGTCAATGTCTATGCTCCACAGCAGCAGCCAATGAGATGGACAACATATCCACCACAAGGGACACAAAGAGGCAAAGGCAAGCCTGTTAATACCCCTTTAAGCGTATGCTGGGGGTGTGGACAGCCTGGACATAATAAAGTCATTTGCCCCATCAATCCGTGGTCACAGTCACCGAGGAATGGGAGGGGGAAGAGCTGGCAACGCCCTTTTCGGGGTCCATGTCAAGGCCCAGTAAACCCTTGGGGAGGTCCAAATCAGGGATATTAGGGATGCCCAGAGAATCCTATAGGAGATAATCAGCTACCAATTTTGACAAAAAATGCTGATCAAGAGCCAATGTTAAAGATTAAAATAGAAGGTAAAACTACACCCATGTTAGTAGATACCGGAGCGGTTTATACATGTGTAAATTCAAATTATGCCTCACATCTCCCCTTGTCTGGAAAATTTGCAAAGACAATAGGATTCTCGGGACAAATGCAACTAATTCCTATGACTACTCCAGTTTGCCTACAAACTAAAAATAAAAGTGTGACACTACCTGTCCTCGTATCAAATCAGACTCCTGTTAATTTGTTAGGAAGAGATGCATTATGTAAATTAGGGCTTCAAATTTGGTGTTCTCCAGAAGGAGTGTATATAGACTAACAAGGAATAAAAACTCAAATGATGATCTCTGAACCAAAAGCAAATGTATACTGGATAGGACAAATTGAAAATGAGGTAAGACAAATAATTGATACATGGGGAAAGTTCATTGAAGCACAGATTTTTGAGGCACAGTTACCAAAATCTGAATTTCATTGTACTATGATATATGACCCTGAGAGAGATGAGAAAATAGAAAAACTATGGCAAGAAAAAACAGAAAACCAAAAAGTTGAACTAGATGTGAAAGACATCATAATAAGTAAACAGGGAGCTGCAATGGCTATAATAGAAAATTAATTCATAAAAAATTGGTTTAATGTATCAGACTCCGTACCACATGTGTCCTTATATACAGGAAAAAAATTGTGAGACAAAAGATTTAGGGCCAATGATGAAAAAAGCAGAACAATGCCAGTGGGAGCCAACAATTAAATCCGTTAATTTTTCATTCAGTTGACAAGAATTTTATTAAAATTTTGTATACAACGAAATTAATGGGGTTGCCTCAGGAAGTAGTCATTAATCAAAAAATGCAAAAACAAATGATAACAACCAACAAATCAATAGAGACTATTGATGATGAACTATTTAAGGAAGTTGAGCAACAAGTACCAACTGAGTTATGGTCTCAACATGACACCGATGTGGGATTGGTTAAATCAGCTAGTCCAATAACAATACAACTCAAGCCAGGTGTACGCCTACCTCGTAAATCGCAGTACCCTTTAAATCCTGAAGCAGAAGCAGGCATAAAGGATACAATTGAAGGTCTGGTAAAAGCAGGAGTTCTAATAGAAACAAAAAGTTACTGTAACACTCCAATTTTGCCTGTAATTAAAGCAAATAAATCTAAATGGCGCCTGGTACATGACTTACGAGCAATTAATGAGATAGCAGAAGATTGGCCAGCTGATGTTCCAAACCCACATACGCTGTTAACAAATGTACCACCTGATGCTAAATATTTCACAGTAATTGATTTATGTAATGCCTTCTTCAGCGTACCTGTGGAAGAAAAAAGTAGATATTTATTTGCATTCTCATATGCTGATAAACAATATACTTACACTCGAATGCCACAGGGATTTAAACATTCTCCACACATATTCAATCAAGTTCTTAAAGCTGATTTGGAAGACCTTGTGATAGACAGCACTTTATTACAATATGTGGATGATTTGATGATTTGTTCAACAACAAGAGAACAGTGTCACAAAGACTCTATAAAAGTACTTACAAAATTAGCAGAAGGAGGTCACAAGGCATCAAAAAATAAACTACAGTATTGCCAGCCACAGGTTGAATATTTAGGAAGAATGGTTTCATATGGTACGAAGGCCATAGCTCCAAATCATTTGGAAAACATAAGTAAATCACCATTGCCACAAACAGTAAAACAAATGATGACTTTTCTAGGAATGACTGGCTTCAGTGCAGATTGGATAGAAGAGTATGCAATAAAAACAGCTCCACTGAGAGAAATCATGAAACAGGCAGGACTACAAAATTTAGGTAATTCATTGAAATGGAATACAAATGCAATGATAGCATTTGAATCCATGAAAAAAGAGTTACAGAGGGCACCTGTCCTCGGAAATCCGGATTATACGAAACAGTTTTATTTATATGTTGCAAATAGAACTGATGGATATGCATCAGCTATTCTGATGCAAGAGACTTGCAGTGGCAGGAAGACACAGCCCATAGCTTATTATAGCACCAAGCTGGACAATGTAGCTCAAGGCTACCCACCATGCTACCAACAAGGCCTTGCAGCAGTATACTATGCATATGAAAAAGCATCTACAATAACTATGGGATACCCAGTAACTATTTATGCACACCATAAGACTGTGGAATTAATAGAACCAGGTAAATTTGTGTTAACTCAAGCTCGTATTCTGGCATATTCATCATTGCTTACGTACCCAGATGTTACCATTAAACGATGTGATACAGTAAATCCAGCAGAATTAATTCCTTTGGATTACGAAGGTGAGCAACATGATTGTGTGGCCAATTCACTGGCCTTCACCAGACTAAGGCCAGATCTTGAATCTACACCAATACCAGAAGTAGAAGTAAGTTACTTTGTAGATGGTTCAAGTTTTAAAGATTATTTGGGAAATCATACAGGATATTCAGTGGTAAGAAAAGACAAGGATGAATTTGTACCAGTAATATCCCAACATTGTGTACAGCCTTGTTCTGCTCAATTAGCAGAATTAAAAGCTCTCACAACTGCGTGTCAATTAGCAAAGGGACAAACAGCAAATATTTTTACAGATTCCGCATATGCTCATGGTGTGTGTCATCTGTTTGGTGCAGTATGGAAACAGAGAGGTTTCAAAAAGAGTGATGGAACTCCCATCCACCATGCAGAACAAATAGGTCAATTAATTTCTGCTATGATGCTACCAAAACGATTGGCAGTCATCAAATGCCAGGCTCATAAAAAAGGAAATGACTTTGTCATTAAAGGTAACAACGTAGCAGACTTGGAAGCTAAAAAAGCATCAGGATGTCAAGTAGCAATATTAACTCCAGTAGTTCTTATAGAACCACAACCTCAATTGGATGATATTGTTAGAATTCAAAAAGAAGCAGGCCCTTATGAACACTCTATGTGGTATCAGAGAGGGGCCAAAAAGGATGCACAAGATTTTTGGCGTTCACATGAAGGACAGATTGTTGCACCAACAGCATTTTTAAATATTCTCATTGCAGATGCGCATGGTTTTGACCATTGCGCGAGAGGGGAAGTAATTAGGAAGATTAAACAGCAGGGATATTGGTCTCCATATTTGTATGCAATGGTAGACAATTTTCTGTCCACATGTGAAATTTGTGCCAAAAACAATGTTAGGAAAGGAACAGCAACACCTATAGGCCACATACCAGTACCAGAAGGGCCATTTAAACACTTAGTAATGGACTATGTGGACATGATAAAGCGAGTACAAGGCAAACGATACATGCTTGTGGTAATAGATCGATTTAGCAGATGGGTAGAGGCAATACCATCAGCAGATGAAGGGTCAGGAACAGTGATCAAATTTTTGACTAGAGAAGTAATGCCTAGGTTTGGAATACCATCAGAAATAAGTTATGATAATGGGTCAGCATTCATACAGAAGACTGTAAAACAAGTTTTACAGCAATTAAGAATAAAACAAAGACTAGGAGGTGTTTATCGGCCGCAATCGCAAGGCATAGTTGAGAAAATTAATTTGACCCTCAAGGCCAAAATTAACAAAATATGTGTAAGTACTAAACTCAATTGGGTTGATGCTTTACCAATTGCACTAATGAGCTATCGCATGCAAACTAATAGGATTACACATCTAACACCGCATGAGATGCTTACGGGTCGACCCATGCCTGTGCCGTATTGCAGAGGTCCCTATAAAGGACCTCCATTGGAACAATTGCAAATGGAATTAAGATCTTATATGAAGAAACTAACTGCGATACATAAAGCTATATATTTACAGGAATCGAGAAAGCAGCCCAGTGAGGAGACAGAGACACCTTGTCCTGTGGTTCCAGGTGATCAAGTCTATCTGAGGGTGTTCAGGAGAAAGTGGAATGAGCCTAGGAGAGAGGGTCCCTACAAAGTAGTGACAGCTACTCCAACAGCAGTCCAGGTGGAAGGAAAGACTGCCTGGTTTCATCTGAACCACTGCACACGAGTTCCAAGGCAAAGACAAGAAAGAGAAGAAATAACACGTGAAACGGAGGAACAGGACGAAAGGGTGCAGAACATTGAAAGCTCAGGACAACAAGTTGTTGAGCAAAGCAGAGAAAATCAACAAACTGAAAGGAATGAGTCTGATGATGGGCCTGATAATGACCCTCACATACTTATTGTGTCTGATACTGCAAGCTCAAGCTATAAGCATCAGCAGCCCAACTTCCTTTCAAGTTCAAACTACAGACATGACCACCCTGACTTCCCTACAATTGATTTCTCAGCCCTCAAATAGACCTAGTGACAACTCAACAATAACCCCAACAGAACAAGAATTGATTGAAGAGAAAAAGTTATCAAAACAACGTAGAAATGTTGACGAAGAACAGGTTGAGGGAGATAGAGAAGAAGATATTTTATGGGAAACAGCGCAAAATAATGATTGGTATAAATGGGCAACATATACAGCAAGAGAAATAGGTGCGGGCAATTGCTTAATGTGCTCCAAATCCCCCTTGAATAAGGTAATAGTAGTTCCAAATCCACATGACTACGTACAATGTGCTGTGTTTAATAGTCACTTTTGTCATACAAATGACTATTTTAGACCTTACTGCTCAGCTGAGTGCTTAGCTCTTTCAGGGAATTCTGAATTTCATGAACAATTTAATAGAGCACATTGGGGAACCTGGTGTCAATATTGGGATGTAAATGCAAATATTAAAATAGAAAAAGGAAAAGTAGAAATACCAAAATGGTACAGTATAGACTACAGCCAAGGATATGAGTGCTTTAATAAGTCTACAGGAACTCATGATTTAGGAGAATTTGAAGGAAAGTGCGATACTATATGGAACCTATATCAAACTAATGCTTGGAATTCAAATATACCGGTAAGAATTCCAGAACTTCAAGCGCTAGGAACAAGAAAAGGAAAAAAGATAAAGCCAAATGAAGAATGTAAAAATCAGACTATAGCATTACCATCAATAGAGCTGTATGAAGATCAAACTATGGTTGTAGCAGATTTCTTTTGGGCTTGCGGAAAAGGACAGCTCCTAGCCTCTTTGCCTTTAAAATGGAAAGGAATATGCGCTAGAGTAAGACTAATTCAAGAAATTACTATTGCACAGTTGGAACCAGAACACGTAATAAAAGGAGACAAAAACAGAAGTAAGAGAGCCTATCAACCCGATCCTAATGTAGACTTAGATTCAATAGGTCAACCTAGAGGAATACCTAATGAGTTTAAAGCTAGAGATGAAATTAAATCAGGGTTTGAATCCATATTCATATGGATCACGCAAAACAAAAATGTCGAATGGATCAATTATATTTACTATAATCAGCAGAGATTTATTAATTACATTGATGATGCATTATCTGCATTAGGAGAACAATTACATGAAACAAGTAAAATGACATGGCAAAATAGACAAGCGCTTAATTGGCTATTGGCAGACAAAGGAGGTGTATGTGTTATGTTTGGAGATCAGTGCTGTACTTTTATACCAAATAATACCGCTCCAGAAGGAAAATTTACTGAAGCTATGCTTAAGATAAAAGGCTTGAGAGCAGAAGTTAAAGCAAATGCCGGAAGAGATGGGGGAATGTGGGACTGGTTTGATTTAAACTTTGGAGCATTGGGGGCATGGTTTGCAAAATTAGGAATGTTTTTAGGAGTTGCAATATTAATAGGAGGATTATTATTCTGTTGCGTACTTCCCATATTAAGATCACTAGTTGTCAAAACCACGGTTAAGCAAATGGAATGCTAAAATATCAAGAGAATGGAAAGATAAACTTAGAGGGCAACCAAAGTACATATTATCAGGATTACCCAGGCCAAACTAATTGGATTTTACAAGCATTGGACAATGATTCAAGTGAGGAAGCAGAAGATGATTGACGAGCCAGACCCTGGGTCTATGTGCTAGCCTAACCTCTCCCCGAAGGGTGACCCTCTACGATGCGTAAAGTGTCTGGGTCGAAGAGAAAGTCTACACTACAAGAAAAACTTTTAATAGTATAATGCATGGTTTGATGTTTGATGTATTCTACATAACTGTGACAACCACAGGCAAGGCAGAACAAACTACACGCTCACGCTTATAACAAAGTGTTACTCTTTTTTTTGTTTTGTTAGGGAGAATTCGAAGTCTTTTACTTTCTCCATTGAAAGAAAGAAAATACAACTGAAAGAAAGAAAATGTGTGGAGAAAGATGTTTGGCTCGAATACTCCGCCAGAGTGTGGTAGCACAACCTAGTCATTGGAAAGATGACTGAGTGACTTAATTGAGTCACTAGGTAGCATAATTGAGAGGGCTGGATTGTGAAGCAACACTCTGGAAAAGGATAGTAAAATGGGGCTTAAGTAAGCCCCAGAGAGGGGAATGTTGAAGATTTTATTATTTAGAAGATCAGTAATTTAGCTACATATTAAGACACTATTATTTATTTCCTTTGTGAGTGTGTGACTTTGGATGTACTTTTAGGGGCTTGAAGAAAGGTCAAGCTGCTGATGCAGCAGATAATTCTATTTGTGTGTGTCACATGTGTGAGACTTCAGCCCAAAAATATCTATAGGAGGTATTACCATTTTTGGAAGTGATGTGGGTATATATGTGAAGCTGACCACATGTCTGGAGCGACTTTTTCTGCAGAAGGGCGCTCGGCTTTGTTTGTGAATAAAGTCTAACATTTCTGGCATCAAAGATCTCTGAGAAGTCATTTCCCAAGGAAGATTGAAACCACAACACCCCCCCACACCTGAAACACTTCATCGTCTCAGTTGTGGCAAAAATCACATAGTCAAATACCTCTACTTTAACCTGTTAGCCTTCAGCGCCATTTTTGAAAAATCCCCAGAAATTGCATTCTGAACCTAAAACAGATTCAGTTAATTGACCCTTTGTCCTAAAAGCACAAGCATGATCTCATTTGAAAGCTGACACCTGGCACTTTATTGGAAATGTAGAATGAATTATTGTCATAATGAAAAAAAAATTATGAATAGCTTCAAAGTTGTGTAAGTTATTAGAAATTTATTTTTATGAAACATCTTCATGAAAATTAAATTGAAGTTGGCCCGTCAGCACTCTAGAAATGCACTCCAGCTAAAGCCACATGTCTGACCATGTTATATTTAAAATTTGAAGGTGATAAGTCTAAAACTCTGTATTTTGTTAAATGTTTTTCAAGATCATCTCAAATTACTTTATTTTGAATTGACTCTAAAATGCAAACTTGTGTTTATTGTCATCTATTAGCATCTATTCAGTCTATTGTCTCTATTTTTTTTGTGGTGCAAACGAGCCCCATTCAGTGTCAGTCTCTCCTGCACTCATTCACACCTCTCCAGCCGGCTTATGGCCATAAATATTCTTTTCCCTTGTCTCCATTATAATGGCTAACGATCTGGCTATTCACGCCGTTTCACCCCCTAATTTCTTTCATAGTTCTCACCTTTCACATTTATAACTGTATCAAATGCCTTTCTTAAATAAATAAATATTTCAGTAAGCATTCCGATTTAGAAAAAAATCATAAAAAATAACAGCTAGATGGCAGGTGCAACTAGAGAGCTAGCTAGCATGTTAGCTTAGCACACCATCAATACACGACAATTTATGAGATTAAAACCGTGTTTGTGCTCCAAACTTACTTTAAAGCGCAAGTCGAGTGTTTTAAATAATCTTCTATGAGCTTATTTGGCTTCAGAAAAGAAAATCAGACAGAAAATAAATGAGTTTATGTTATTCTGCACTATTGTAAAGTCTATATAGATTAGCATTACATTATACATATAATCTATTATTATAAAAATACCTGACATGGCTCGAAGAACACAGGTAAATCAAATATCATTGCAATCATGTTTATTGTCTTCAAAACATCTTTATCTGCATGTTACAACGATCTCTGAAAGCTAGCTGTGTTTATGTAAGTGACGTCCTGGAAGGTCACATGGTAGGGCTCTTCTTCATGTGCAGTGCATCCGTATATGGATTATTCTGTGTATCTCTGGCGCCCTCAGTCTGCTGTATGAATTGAAAACACAGTACATCAGAGTATCCAGCGTGGATATGATTACATGGACGCATTTTGATATAAATTCAATAAATATTATTCCTGTCTATAGAAATCTGATGTAAACCTATGAGAATATATCAATATTTCTCCAAATCTGCACATTTTTGAGCCAAAAGCCCTGAGGAACGTTGTTTTGTCACGCGTTCTCATGACAACACCACCGGAGTTTTTTTTATGAATGGACGCGCTGATGCTCATAATTCACATTAAAGGTATCGACTCATTTTTTCATTACATAAATCCTGACACAAATTAAGACATAACTGTCACTATAAGTTTCTCAGAATACAATAGTGGTCAAATACTGAAACGTGAGACTTATATATTTTTAATGATGTATAGTTTGTCAAGGTAATAACATTAAATCTGATAGTAACTTTGAACTATTTAAAAAAAAAAACGCTTCAGAGCGTCCTCGCTCTGGTGAAGGCTAACAGGTTAAACTTCAGCGCTAAATTTAATTCTTCTGCATCCCCCTTCAGAATCATGAAAAGTTGTCTGCGAAAGGACACGACATGTTTCAAAAGTGGGGATTTGCAACCCAGTGGAATCTTTTTTACTGCCGAAACTATCTGCCCGTGTCTTGCCAATTCACGCTCTAAAATCTCGTCACTAATAAACGGCGGTGCGTTTGAAATCACAACTTTTTTTGCCGGATTAACAAGCGGGAAAATTTCAATATGTTCGTCTTTGATTACAATCCCTTGTTCAACAACTTGATTAACTTTTTCAATTGACTCCAAAAACAATACAATAGCACTGTTCATTCTTGACGCCGAATTAATGCAACTATGCCCAACAATCTCTCCAACTGCGAGGCTACATTCCTCAACGGAGCATTCCACTCCGACCGGTACCTTAACGCCATGCCGGCGCGTCAACTGATCGAACGCCATTTTCTCCTAAAAACGCCACAGCGGCCAGAAAAAACGGCCGCTGTAACTTCCACACACCCCACTACCTGTGCTTTTCTAAATCACCAACAAAAAACTATATAAACATCAAAAGAGAAAAGATAGAGCAAAGATCGCAAACACTCTCCAAACACTCTCAGACACACGCTCACTCACCCGCACCAGTCGCGCATGCGCACAGAGAGAGAGAGAGAGAGAGAGAGAGAGAGAGAGAGAGAGAGAGAGAGAGAGAGAGAGAGAGAGGTTTGAATCCATTTATTTATAAAAAATAAAAATAAATATTTTTTTTTACATTTTGGGTATGGTTTTTCCCTTCTTTTTTTCCACAATTGAACAAACACATGTCACAAACTGACGACATCTATCAAAAAACACTTCAAAAATAAATAAAAATACAATAAAAAGCAAAAATATAATTGCTACACAACATATCTAAAAAAATTACCTACCAACATATTTAATAATTTAGAATTAGGTCTTCCTCACTATAGAACACAAGACTTCACTTAAACCCCATGTTTCCATAAAAACAACCAGATTTTTAGTCAATTAAAAAAAAAAAAACTCCGCTCTGATCCTTGAAGCCACAAATCCTCTTAGCATTCTCTCTGGGTCATTCTTTTCCTTGTTACCCATATTGCCATTTTAGTCTCCGCTATTAAAAAATTAATTATGCCTATTCTTCTCTTTTCAGAAACCTTATACTTCAGTCCATAAATGAAAACAGTGTCATTAAACTCTTCTCCTAATTTTTCAATCCAGGTTTTTAAAGTCTGAAAAACCCCTCTTAGTCTAGAACAATATAAAAACAGATGATCAGTTGATTCTTCTAAGTCACAGAAAGGACATTTCTTTTCTACAGTGGGATCAATATGCGCTATGCAATATGTCTGTTTGTAGCTACTGCCCAGTGTATAATTCTCCATTGTAGGTCTGCAGTTTGTTTTTCAATAGGAGATTTATACAATGACCTCCAGCATCTTCTAGGAGAAGAGTTTGGCCCTAGCACTTCTGTCCACTTTGTTTCCCTGCAGTTCTTCAGAAGTGATTGATGAGCGACTTTAACGCAAATCAGATACAAACTTTTCTTCAAAGCCTGTTTAAAACCATGCATCTCTGGAGTCTTAAAAGTGAGGATTGATTCCTCTTGTGGTTCTTCTTCCACACGGGCTGAAACAGGAAGATCGGGAAACTCCTCCTCTTCCTCCTCTTCATTCAAAATCCCTTCTCCTGGGTTCCGATGATAGGCATAAGGAAGAGACGAAAAAAACGCATCCATTTCATGTTTCATAAATCTGACGGACTTGATTCCTGTCTGCTCACTCATTTCCTCTGCACTTTTCCACCCGTCATGATGCTTTAAATCCTTTATCCTAGTGCATCCAGTTCTTGCCATAGTATTCTGAAGGCTTTTTTAATTAAGCACTCTTGCCCGAAGTAAGGGATTATGAAACAGAGGTTCTTCTTTTATGCAGAATTCAGAGTCAGACCAGTTCCTTTCCACTTGAAAATTTGTTGTCCATGTTTTCAGCACCGTTTTATAAAAAGCAGAAGTGTCTTTTAAGTCTACTCCTGTCAGATTCATTAAAAACAACTGTAAATCGTATTTAAAAACATCAACTTTTTGTAACAGGGCTTTAGCAGTATCAGTCCAGCACTTCTTTGAATACAGCAACTTCTGTGGCTAACAGGCTAACAGGTTAAACTTCAGCGCTAAATTTAATTCTTCTGCATCCCCCTTCAGAATCATGAAAAGTTGTCTGCGAAAGGACACGACATGTTTCAAAAGTGGGGATTTGCAACCCAGTGGAATCTTTTTTACTGCCGAAACTATCTGCCCGTGTCTTGCCAATTCACGCTCTAAAATCTCGTCACTAATAAACGGCGGTGCGTTTGAAATCACAACTTTTTTTGCCGGATTAACAAGCGGGAAAATTTCAATATGTTCGTCTTTGATTACAATCCCTTGTTCAACAACTTGATTAACTTTTTCAATTGACTCCAAAAACAATACAATAGCACTGTTCATTCTTGACGCCGAATTAATGCAACTATGCCCAACAATCTCTCCAACTGCGAGGCTACATTCCTCAACGGAGCATTCCACTCCGACCGGTACCTTAACGCCATGCCGGCGCGTCAACTGATCGAACGCCATTTTCTCCTAAAAACGCCACAGCGGCCAGAAAAAACGGCCGCTGTAACTTCCACACACCCCACTACCTGTGCTTTTCTAAATCACCAACAAAAAACTATATAAACATCAAAAGAGAAAAGATAGAGCAAAGATCGCAAACACTCTCCAAACACTCTCAGACACACGCTCACTCACCCGCACCAGTCGCGCATGCGCACAGAGAGAGAGAGAGAGAGAGAGAGAGAGAGAGAGAGAGAGAGAGAGAGAGAGAGAGAGGTTTGAATCCATTTATTTATAAAAAATAAAAATAAATATTTTTTTTTACATTTTGGGTATGGTTTTTCCCTTCTTTTTTTCCACAATTGAACAAACACATGTCACAAACTGACGACATCTATCAAAAAACACTTCAAAAATAAATAAAAATACAATAAAAAGCAAAAATATAATTGCTACACAACATATCTAAAAAAATTACCTACCAACATATTTAATAATTTAGAATTAGGTCTTCCTCACTATAGAACACAAGACTTCACTTAAACCCCATGTTTCCATAAAAACAACCAGATTTTTAGTCAATTAAAAAAAAAAAAACTCCGCTCTGATCCTTGAAGCCACAAATCCTCTTAGCATTCTCTCTGGGTCATTCTTTTCCTTGTTACCCATATTGCCATTTTAGTCTCCGCTATTAAAAAATTAATTATGCCTATTCTTCTCTTTTCAGAAACCTTATACTTCAGTCCATAAATGAAAACAGTGTCATTAAACTCTTCTCCTAATTTTTCAATCCAGGTTTTTAAAGTCTGAAAAACCCCTCTTAGTCTAGAACAATATAAAAACAGATGATCAGTTGATTCTTCTAAGTCACAGAAAGGACATTTCTTTTCTACAGTGGGATCAATATGCGCTATGCAATATGTCTGTTTGTAGCTACTGCCCAGTGTATAATTCTCCATTGTAGGTCTGCAGTTTGTTTTTCAATAGGAGATTTATACAATGACCTCCAGCATCTTCTAGGAGAAGAGTTTGGCCCTAGCACTTCTGTCCACTTTGTTTCCCTGCAGTTCTTCAGAAGTGATTGATGAGCGACTTTAACGCAAATCAGATACAAACTTTTCTTCAAAGCCTGTTTAAAACCATGCATCTCTGGAGTCTTAAAAGTGAGGATTGATTCCTCTTGTGGTTCTTCTTCCACACGGGCTGAAACAGGAAGATCGGGAAACTCCTCCTCTTCCTCCTCTTCATTCAAAATCCCTTCTCCTGGGTTCCGATGATAGGCATAAGGAAGAGACGAAAAAAACGCATCCATTTCATGTTTCATAAATCTGACGGACTTGATTCCTGTCTGCTCACTCATTTCCTCTGCACTTTTCCACCCGTCATGATGCTTTAAATCCTTTATCCTAGTGCATCCAGTTCTTGCCATAGTATTCTGAAGGCTTTTTTAATTAAGCACTCTTGCCCGAAGTAAGGGATTATGAAACAGAGGTTCTTCTTTTATGCAGAATTCAGAGTCAGACCAGTTCCTTTCCACTTGAAAATTTGTTGTCCATGTTTTCAGCACCGTTTTATAAAAAGCAGAAGTGTCTTTTAAGTCTACTCCTGTCAGATTCATTAAAAACAACTGTAAATCGTATTTAAAAACATCAACTTTTTGTAACAGGGCTTTAGCAGTATCAGTCCAGCACTTCTTTGAATACAGCAACTTCTGTGCTGCTTGCATCCTGAAGGTTTTGATTCTGCTTTTTATGTCTATTAACCCTTGTCCACCTTCATTCACTGGCAGGAAAAGTACGGCAGCTTTAGTCCAATGTTGTCCAGTCCAGAAAAAATCCACCAATCTTTTCTGCAATTCCTGAATGATGTCATCTGGCGGATCCAAGACGTTCATTTTGTGCCACAGTGCCGAAGCTGCTAGATTGTTGGTCACCAAAACTCTTCCCCTATAGGATAGCTGTGGTAGCACCCACGACCACTTAGACAACCGGCTACACATCTTCGCCACCATTCCTTCCCAATTTTTTGTCTTAAATGTTTCAGTTCCTAAATAAACCCCTAAACATTTAAAGCCATCTTTACTCCATTTAACACCACCTGGGAGCACTGGTGGATTTTTACTTTGTCCACAAAAGAAACCTTCACATTTTTCCCAGTTCACTCTGGCTGTTGACGCATTTTCATAAATTTTCAGTATTTCCATTAAAACAGACACATCTCGTTCCTTCTTAATAAAAATTGTAACATCATCAGCATATGCAACAAGCTTAATAGGCTTCTCAACTGTAATCCCTTGGAGTGTTTTCCTTAACTTGCAAAGAAGGGGTTCAATGGCTAATGAATACAACATCCCTGATAGCGGGCATCCTTGTCTGATTCCTCTCAGCACTTCAACAGGCCGACTGAGCCCACCACCCACTTTCAACATAACAGAAGCATCTTTATACAGCATTTGAATTCATGAAATGAAACTCTGACCAACACCAAAAGCTTCAAGCGTTTTAAACAAGTAAAAATGGCTAATTCGGTCAAACGCTTTCTCCTGGTCAATTGCGAGAATACCAACATTTTCACTGTTCAATTTTGTAATATCGATTATGTCTCTTACCAGAAACAAATTGTCCATTATTGTTCGATTAGGAATCCAATATGTTTGATATTCGTTGACCATATATTCTAAAAAAGGTTCTTCAAAAAATCTTTCATTTGAAAGATTTAAATGGGAATGTGATTTCTGATCCAAATGAAATGAGAAAAATTGCAACATAATTTTTTTTCTCTTTCTTTCTTCTCAAGATTAAAAAAGAAGGAACTAGGTGCATCCATTTCTCTCACAAATGCAAAGCGAGCTCTAATTAAAGCCCCCTTTGCTTTCTCGTGAAATAAAGAAGCTAAAACTCTTTTCTTTTCTTCCAGCTTTCCAGCTGTCTCAACATCACCAACACTTAGATCACTCTCAATCTGTTTTATCTCCTTTTCTAATTCAGAAACAGTTTTTTTGATCCTACCATTTGTGCTATATATATAATTTTGACAAAATATTCTAATTTGAGCTTTTCCTATATCCTACCACTGAACAATATCCTCAAAATTACTTTTCTGTTTTTTCCACTCCATCCAAAACACATTAAACTTTTCACAAAAAAACACATCTTGAAGCAATTTCACATTAAAATGCCAGTAATAGCTATGACTTTGTGACTTTCTTACATTTATATCAATTAAACATAAATGGTGATCAGAAAACCCATTTGGACAAATTGTAGATTTTAAAATTCTATTACTTTTACTTGTATTAACATAGATTTGATCTAATCTAGCAGTACTAATATGATTATGAGAAACCTTTACCCACTTATACTGCTTAACTATAGGGTGTTGCTGTCTCCATACATCAACTAAATTAGAATTACTAATAACATCCTGTAAACATTTGGCAGAAGAGGGGTGAGGTTCTTCCCCATTTCTGTCTAAAGTAAAGTTTTCTGTACAGTTCCAATCACCCCCTAAGATCAACCATGCATTTTCATCACAACTTTGTTTTAAAAAATTAAATACTTTTTTTAAACCATGTATCCTCTCCGCTCCATTATTTGATGCATAAATGTTGCTAAAAACAAAAACCAACCCATTTATACTTGCTTGAACAGCCAAAATTCTTCCTCTTTCTATTTCATTAACAGACACATTAGTTATATCAATCGTTTTAGAAAATAAAATAGCAACTCCTCCACTAACATTCGTACCATGACTCATATATAAATCATGTCTCCACCCTGTAGATTTAGAATTATGCCTTTTCCCCGTTATTATTTGATTCACGGGACCGGACACCAGTTATCTTGCCAAGAAAAATCTTTATTCTTATATGTCAGGAGAGAAACTTGAGAAGATGTTGTATTCATGCCAGGTCTGTGTGTTTCCGTGTTTCTCTGCTGTAGTACAGTAAGATTGAGCTTTATATACATCACAGAGAGACTTTCAGCTTCCTTGTAAGGTATAAAAACATATTAACCTATGCTTGCACATGGTACAATCCACTATCCACATTAAGAAACTATTTCTTCAGTGTATACATTAGTGGTGTATACATTAGTGTTATACAAATGGTACATTTGCATCAGTTGAAACATTCATTTTCTTGCAAAGAGCATACGAACTGTACGAATTTGAAGTATCATCATTTTAACATCTCTGCTAAGTGAACATTGCATACCTCTAAGCACTTAACTCTACCATAACTCTACCAGCTCTCTACCCGCTCCCCTCCCTGTGTCTGTGTCTTAGAATATGATCCTTAAACACATGTGTACATGCAATCTATAGTCTAACTCATGCATTTTAAACTTCATAAGATAATACAATTGATTATGAATATTAATAAAGAATAATAATAGATACATAATATTAAATCATGAAATTATATTAGAGGATTCAATTTTAGTCTTCATCTCCCTCCACTGGAACTACGGCCGTCAGTTCCACACCATCATTCCCAGGTGGCCAACCTATTGAAGTGATAGTGAGGAGGAGAAATAACAGACCAAGACATAGACATAAAAGGACAGAAGAATGGAAACAGAAAATAAAACAAAACAAATAACAAAGAACCCCAACCCATGTTATGTTCCCACATACTATGTGTCATTTAACGTCTATGTGTAAGCTTTTAAAATGTACCCCAATCATCTAAGAAAAGAAAAAACTAATAAATCTTCTGCCGGTGCCTTGACTCGTTAAGTACTCCTCAAGTTCCCGGCCAAAACAACAACCAAAATAAACAATGATGTTAAAGGATCCTATCCCTTGGGGTTGTAAATCAGTAAGCGAGTGTTCATTGTTTGTGAGGTTGTGTTTTGTAGCATGTGTAAAATCTCCTATTTTACTCCATATGTCCCATTCTTGGTTCTATCCATTTGGTTAGTAATAACCAATTTAACAGGTTTGGTTCTCTTCCTTCTAGTAACACATATTATGAGTTTTATTGCTAACAGAAACACCAAACATCCTACCATAGTCAAAACTATCCATTCCGACCATGATAGATTTCCCGGAATTTGTGTTAACTTTCTCTCAGACATCAATTTAGCTATTCCATTTGCTACGATAACATGACCCATTGCTTGAATTCCCTCCTCTTGAGCTGCTTTAACACTCTTTTTAACTCTTCTCACCATTTCAAAGAGTTCATAATTCCTTTCTTCTACTAAATCATTATTCCACGATTGTGGCTCTAATTGCAACAATTGCACATGTGGAACATGAATTCCACCTAAGTGAAGAGGATAGAGAATCTCAAGACAAAATGGATCAAGAGGAATTGGACACAACTTCCCTCCGTATATCATATTTTCACTTATTCCATCATGTAATATGCACCACTGTGCTTCTGACACCTGCCATGCACCTGTGGCTTGATCTAAAGGAACTACTTCCCAAACTGCAGAACCATTAAGAGATAGACTAAACATTGTGGAACATGAGCAAATTACCCACTCATGTTCCATAACACAACAGTCTGTGGTAGAAATCATTGGTGTGTCGCCTTCAGCCCAATATCCATTCCTACCTAATCTAATTACTGAATTTCCTTGTCTAACCCCCATTGATTGGAATCGTCTAACTGTCATAATATTGCGCTTCCCATATTGAGGCCATATCATAGTCAAAGGTAATATTCCAGACCCTGACAACGAATTTTCATTAATGCCGATTTTAACTAATGGGACATGTTTAGCAGAAGTCAAATTAAGTTGATTACCGAAAACCAATAACAAAGATTCCGCTATTCGCTCCGGAACTTGACCCATCCGAATAACTTGAATGTCCTCTACCATTTGATCCTTTAAATTCTGAGCTAAAAATAAACACGCTGCACGATGTGTCTCAAAGTTAGATGATTGCGTTAACGCATCTGCCAATTCCTTTGCAGCATTATTAAGATGCTGACCCGCTGCTATAATATGTAGAGTACCTTGAAGGGCCTTAGTGAGTCCTTTCCCACTCATTGTTCCCACCCACTGAGTGTACTCGCTTAGTTGATTAATTTGAGCGGTATTACTAATTGAATTGACAGAACCAAATACCCCCGCTATGTCTCCCCATATACTTCGAGGTTTACGATTTTGACTACTCAGAGGATCTTTAGAGGTATAATATTTAACTTCTTTTTCCAACCAACTCCTTATTTGTGTGAAATTTCCACAATAAGACTGATCAAAAACGGTAAGAAGGGATTTCAAGCTATAATTAATGCGTTGTCGCACCATGTGGGCTTCATTTATCAAGGTTTTGGTTTCTTTTGCTAACAAAATACCATGAGCTGGTGCAATAGTTGTACTTGGGCATGTTTTAGCTTTGTTTGTATTTTCCGCAGAAAGATAAAAACACCTTCCAATTTCCCCAGTTTCTAATTCAGTCTCACAATATTCATTCTCATCTTCCGAATGCCAAACTCGTACGTAATTTCCCTTGAATCTTGTTGTCCCTGAGGAAGTATCCCACAGAAATCCTTCACATGGTAACACTATGGGATAGATACAGCCCTTGGCTAATGACTCCCATATTGTAAGCATGTGGGTACGATTCAAAACAAAGTTAATTTCCACATTAGTAGAATTTATGAGGTTTAACCCCACAATTTCACATTGTTCTTTTGAACAAATTTCTCGTCTTTGAGCACTACCAGTATACCCCCCATCTTTCACCGGCCAAATTACTCTGCTTGTGTAACATTGATGGTGAAAGTTACATCCACCGTAGATGCCCTCACGATATTTAGCAAGGTCTTTATCATTATGTGGCACCCAATCCCATAATCCCCATTTGGAAATAAAGGGTAGAGTAAAATGTTGGCCAGATTTCAGAGTTGCATTCCGAGTGATTCCTTGAACTCGAGGAGTCCATAAAGCTTGGCTTCCTTGGTAAATGCCAAGTAAAATTAAAAATAAGCATACCATTGTCGTTGGGTATTGAGAACAACTTGCAACCATCTCTAATCAATGTCAATGGAATTGATTCCTGAAATGGAAGCAGAGAAATAATTAAACATCACTTCTTTGTTCCCAATCTTTAAAGACAATGAATGAACATTGCTCAATCTCAGGCCATAAGCCGTCATTATCATTTTGTTCATTCACTAAGCAAGGTTTAACTTGTGACCAATGGTACCATCTATCTGTTCCTACACCCTTCCCTTTAAGACAAACACTTGTATCAGTTGTTAAGAGTATCTCATATGGTCCCTCCCATCTAGGCTCTAAACCTTTCCTAGCAATACGTTTGACCATAACAAAACTGCCTAACTCGGGAATGTGTGGAATGTCAGTAGGTGTGTGTTTTTCATCCCATTGCTGTTGAGCTTCTCGCACTTTCTTATTATTGTCTTTAGCAGCTTTGTCCAGCATTGTGAGATAGCGTCGTAGCTTTTCTTGGAACAAAGTAGAATCTCCTCCTGTTCCTGCAGGTGGCGGAGCGTCAGGAGGTAGAACCATTGCTCTTCCAGTCATCAGTTCAAAAGGAGTTAGTCCTGTAACTCTGTTTGGAGTTGCTCTCAAGTTCCACAGAATAGCAGGTAACAACTTATGCCAACCTTGGCCAGTTTGCAGAATGGCTTTGGTAAGAGCGGTTTTCAACGATCTGTTCATCCTCTCTACCATCCCAGAACTTTGTGGCCGGTACGGAATGTGGAATTTCTGTTTAATCCCCATCAATTTCATTGCTTCCTTCATCAGTTTTCCAGTGAAGTGAGTTCCATTGTCAGAATCAAGTTCATATGGAAGACCCCAGCGAGGAAAAACTTCTTCCACCATTACTCGTGCTGCCGCTTCAGCAGTGCAAGTTTTCATGGGGAATGCTTCCACCCACCTAGTAAATCTGTCCATGATTACTAGAATGTATTGGTACCCTCCACTGGGTGATAATGGTCCCGTGAAATGGATTTGGAGGTGTGTCCATGGACCTGTTGGTCTAGGTGCATGTGACATTCGCACCTTTACAGATTTTCCCACATTTGCTTTCAGGCAGATTAAGCATCTCCTGGAGTAATCATCAATGTCTCTCATCATTCGTGGCCACCACCATGTAGCAACATTGACATCTGGTCAGATTGGTGAATCCGTGATTCTCACACACACACCAACATGGCTCACACCAACATGTAATGTGACACCCACACATTCCGTTGAGACTGAAGCACACACACATACCAAGACACCACATGGCCTCAGACAAAGGAAAGGACTTTCACCATAAAGTCACCCTTAAAATGTACCAAATATAGCCATTTGTGTGTTAAGATGTGTTTATAAACCATAGGAAAGCATATAAATGTCCCGGTGTAACCTTAATCAAACTTTAAATGTCTATACTAATGCATAATAATCAAACTTTGTATTCTCATAATCTAACTGATGTGTTTGATGTCTCTGTAATTCTCTAAACCTAACGGAGTCGAATTCTGATAGCAGAATGCAGTAATGTACATTGTTTTACACATGTTATATTTCTGGAGCCGAAAAGTTAAGCCACACACTGTTGCATTTCAAGCCAGAAGGACGTTCCCAGCGAACAAAGGAGAACTCTCCCGCGTGTGAATCTCGGCACCTGATTGGTCCTTCCCGAAAAACGGGGCGGAGAAAGTATTCCCCTCAAAAGCTGGAACAAAGCTCCTCCTTACTCTCTTGCTCTGCGCTTCCTGCCTTCATCACTGCTCATCATGTGACGTCTCCGATCTAAACTCCCTCACGGAGTTCCCTCCTTTTATTTGCTTTATCTCAGTCTTTTGTTTAATTTCCAAATTCCACTTTGTTCGTTTCCACCTAAGAGTCGAACGCACGAAGCCTGAATTCCTTCAGTAACATATCACTTCCACAAGAGGCCTTCTTCAAAACTCCCGCGAACAGCTTGCTCTGGCAACAAGCACACGCGCCTCAGCACGAGAACGCGCACGCTGCTCCGAGAACACGCGCAGGCTGGACACAGCTCATCACACACAAACGAACCTTTTGCAAGTATCAAACTCTAACGAGTGTTAATGTTTTAAGGTTTGTTTCGATTGATGGCTCTCTCAAAGGTCTGTGATGTTTGCTGTTCTATGGTCACACGTGACCATTTTCTCTCTCTCTCTCATCCTCTCTTTATCTCTCTCTCTCTGTCCCGCAATCAAATCGAGCGCGTGCCCCAGAGCACTCTCTCCCTCTCTCCCTCTCTCTCTGTTCCGCATTCAAATCGAGCGCGCTCCGGCCCTCGATCTCATTCTCTCTCTCTTATTCTCTCTCCCAGACGCACGACCAAAAACCTCTGTAAATCGCTCCCCGCGCGTGCGAGGTGTGCGTTACGGCTCTAAATAGCACCAGCCTAAATTAGAGCTATCTCTCTCTCTCACACTTTCTCACTACATGTCGTTATCCGTTTGTCTTATGTGTTTACGTAACGTTACCCTGTGTAAATACCTGTATCTCGTGTAATAGCCTATATTCTGTAGTTTTGCATTTATTAAAACAATATATTCAAGACTGTGTCTGTGAAAAATGCTCGTAAAACCACAAAAGTCAATGAGGTAGATCAGAGCTACCGCGCTCCCTGTTTACTACATTAAGTAGTTTTAATTTTATAAACACCAGAAATATTGATGTTCACGGCCAGAAAATTAATGTTTCTTGGAGTTTATAAGGAGATGGCTTTACTGAGAGGTTGATGGGTGATCTTTGATGGTTTTTGCAGGACAAACACCTATTTGATCATTACATGAATTTGCCTTAAAGGTTATCTCATAATCGAAATTAAATAAGATTATTGATATATGAATGAGGAATTATAAGACGTTGTGATCGATTATTCATATATTCATATAATCTATACATTTTCAATTTCGATAATTTAATGTAACTGTAATAGGCAGAATATTAATCATATTCATGATTAGTTATTAAAATTCCCTATAGATCAGTTGAGCTAATTCATCCGGACCCAGAGTCCGAAGCATAAGGCATATAGATTACAACCACGTCTCGCTGATTTGAGCTTTCATTGCCTTTGCTCCAGCATGCACTTTTCCATGATACAGCTGCATCAGTTCTCTTCTTGTTCCGATAGGCATCACCACTTGTCCTGTTGGAATCCTCCAGATACCTTGATCATCTTCCTTCGCTCCTGCTTTTATCCATTGTTCTTTCTCTTCATCTGTCTCCGTTTGATATGACAGAAGATGGAGCTCAGGATTATCTTTGCTGTTTTCCTGCACTATGGTAACAGGAGTAAGAGGGAGTAGAGCTGCTTCTCTAGCTGCTGCATCTGCTGCCGTGTTTCCTTGACTTTCTTTGGACTTGTCAGATTGATGTGATTTTACTTTGATCACGGCTGCTTCTTTGGGTAAGTGACATGCTGTAATCAAACGGCGAATTATGGAAGCATGTTGTATTTCGCTCCCACTGCTAGTGATAAGTCCACGTCTTTTCCATAGGGCAAGATAGTCATGGACCACGCCAAAAGCATAACGACTATCTGTGTAGATGTTGACTCGATCTCCTTCTGATAGTTCAAGAGCTTCTGTAAGCGCCATGAGCTCAGCTACTTGTGCTGAAAATTGCCCAGAAAGAGCTCCTTTCTTCACAACAGTTCCATCAACTTCAACTACAGCCCATCCAGTATGTCGTTTTCCATCAACATAATAACTGGATCCATCGACCCATAACTCTGTATCTGGATTTTCAAGAGGGATTGGATTAACAGGACCAAGACTTTCTTCTTCTACCTGTTTTTCACACTCGTGTGGTATTCCCTCATGTGGTTCCAGCATCATTGTTGCAGGGTTAAGAGAAGTGTCCCTGATGATTTCCACTCTCAAATCCTTGTTCAACAAAGTTGCTTCCCATTTTGCTCTCCTCGCATCAGTTATAGTCTTGATGTTTGTGTTGTTCAACAGCGTCACTATACTGTGTGGAGTGTGCAATATGATAGTTTGTGCTCCTATCAGATTTTCAACTGCATCCACTGCCCATGTGGCACCATCGAGGGCTTGTATACATCGTGGTTGCCCAATCATAGTGACAGGAATCTTTGCGGAAAAGTATCCGACGGGTCTGTACTGATCACCTGGTTTTTGACACAGTACTGCTGAGTAGGTCTCATCTCCCACTCTGGTCCACAAATGAAATGGCAATCGTCCATCAGGAAGTCCCAAGGCTGGGGCTGAAGTCAGTTTCTCTTTCATAGAAGTAAACGCTTCCTCAGCTTCCGGTGTCCAGTTTATCTGTTCCACTCCAGGCTTTCCTCCCTTGTACAGATCGATGAGTGGGCTAGTGATGCTGGCAAAATCAGGTATATACTGTCGACAATAGTTGAAAAGTCCCATCACCTTCCGCATTCCTGTAACTGTTAGAGGTTTTGGAAGTTGTCGTAATGCCTCTATACGCTCTGTTGTCATTCTCCTTCCCTCGACTGATATTTCTTGGCCCAAGTATATAACCTTGGTTTTGGCCAGCTGTGCTTTGTCGGGGTTGACTTTGAATCCTCCTTTCTTAAGGGCTTGTAGGATAACATTCAGAGCAAATATATGGCTGTTTTCATCTGGGCTTGCAATCAACAAGTCATCAACATATTGGAGGCAAACACTTCCGGAACTCTCAATTTCAGCTTTTTGCTCCGTTAAGAACTGGTCCAAAGTTCTATGAAATACAACAGGAGAAATATTAAGACCTTGTGGGAGTCTGTTCCAAGCATACTGTTTTGCGCCCACTGTGAAGGCCAATTTCTCTTGAGATCTTTCGTCAATAGGTATAGACCAGAAAGCCGACAGTACATCCAGTACCGTAAAAAATCCTGCATTTCCTGGAATATCATTCAGAATGGTGGCAGGATTGGCCACAATAGGATGCGGTTTTGGTGTTACACTGTTAAGTCTTGTGTAATCAATGGTTAATCGCCATGAGTTATCGGATTTCTTGACAGGCCAGACAGGACTATTAGTGGTAGATAAAGTTTGTCTGATGATCCCTTCAGCTTCCAAGTCTGCCACTATCTCTTCCACGGCTTGTCTTGCTTCAGGTCGGATGGGGTATTGTTTATGAGGGGCATGTATTGGTCCCTCAATGACAATGGGATCAATGTTGGCTTTGCCACAATCCAAGGTGTTTAGCCCAAACATCTGGATATACACTGCACAGAAGACCCCACACACCGTCTTTTCTCCAGTCTCTGATAATTGGTTTTGCTGTACCAACAGACCTTAGATTACATGTGCGATCTTCATGTGGTATTATCCCAGCAGTCGTAGCGATCTGACGACTGTCAGTGAAGATGATCATGTTCAACAATGGAAGAATGTCCATGCCAATAAGGCTTCCTTGTGAATTCGGCCCCACCCAGAAAGATGTCCATAAGACTTCATCTTCATGTATTTGCAGTGGAACTTGTATACTTTTGTGAAATGTTGTGATACCTCCTCCAACTCCTTCAACGTCCATAGTTTCATCTGTTGTAGGTAGGTTCAGATTTGTTATTGAAATCGCTGCTCCTGTGTCAACCAGAATGTCGCATGGGTGGCCCCCTATTAATGCATTGATGAAAAGGCGATTGTCTCTTTTCTTACTAATACAGGGGGCCGCTGATTCCTATTGCGGACGCATAATTCCCTCTATGAGCTGTCGGACTTGGGCTTCCGTCCACGTCTTCCCTCGAGAGGTTTCATCATAGTTTTTCGCACTGACTTGTTTAAATGATGGACCTTGGCCTTCTGCTCCACCTCCTTTAGCCCAACAATAATTTCTTGAGTGGCCACGCTTTCCACAGTTGCCGCAAACAACCATCCTATTCTTTGTGTCCATGTTGTATTGAGCTGATGCCACTCCTCTTCGATATGGCTTGTTTCCTTCTTCCTTGTTTGATCTCATAGCCATTTCTAGACGGCCAGCCCATTGCATAATTTGGTCAAATGTCTCACCTGGATTGACTCCAAGTGATAAGGCTTGTTGGTATTTAGAGCTAAAGCCATCCACAAGTGTGTCAGTGAACTGTACATCATCTCTGTCAGGTTGTTTCTTAGCACAGAGGGCCCATCTCTCATAAACATTCCACTTACGCAGAGCATATTCATCTGGAGATTCATCATCCTTTTGCTTAATCAATGTCACTGATGTGAATGGAATTTGACCGCTTCCCAAGATTTCTTGGATTACTTTTCGGAACTCATCTAATGTTTGCCAAAGACCCAGGGGTCGTCCCTGGCCATCAACCCACAAGTCTACCCATTGGGCTGTTGTTATCGATGCTGGCAAGCGTTCCCATCGGTCTCTTGGGATTTTCGCTTTCACAATCGTGTGAACGTCTCGTAGTGTCATTTGATGTGCTTCAACCAGAGAGTCTAATTCTCTCCAAAACTCTGTGTTTGGATCTTGTCTCTTTAGAGGAGGCAAGGCTGTGAGAATGGCTTGACGTTCTCCTGATGTGAATGGTCTCTCTTCGGTCATCATTTCAGATTCTTCCCTTTTAATCGCAGGTGAAGAAAATTCAGGGCCGATCTTATCAACTGTGATCATGTCGTCATCTCTTGTCTCCTCACCCCAGTCAGACGCATAATTACGAGCTGGTGTACATCGCAGCATGTCTCTATTTGGCTGGGCTGATTTAGATCTTGTTATTATTGGAGCTGCTTGTGCAGATGCAATATACATTTTGTCAACTGGACCTCCATTTGATCTCGAAGCTTGAGGCTGTGTCAGAGGTTTAGATGAACTTGTACATTGTTCAGGCAAAGTTGGATAAATTGGGTTGTAAGGAGGAGGCGTTACAGTTGTTGTGGATTTCACTGGTGGTTGTGAATATTTTCTTTCAGCTTCAGTTATTATATTTGTCCAATCTGGATCAAATGAATCATCACTGGTTGTATTTTCTTCCTCTGAACATTTAATAGACATGATTTTGTTCAACTTGTTATATGCATCAATTTGAGGCTTCATTGCTTCAACAAGTGGTACTGGACCACCATTTATATCGCAACAAATTCCACCTTGTTTCACTATCCAATGAGCTGCCAGAATTGGGAATGCTTTTGATTTGACCTTATCTTTTTGGGCCTCGAACCAGCTCAACTGTGCATCCATAGATGCGTTGATATTCAGTCCTTTTTTCAAAAGCTTAGCTTGCTTCTTGCTTTTCCTTTCCAGGTACCAAGCAGATATTATTCTGCTATTAAAGCCACTTTCTGCCATTTTGATAAGTATTTGTCACTCTGTGTGCTCAAAACAGCAGGGCTATGTGTGTGTGTGTGCTTCACGAGAGGGCTACCCTGCTTCTCCCTCTCTTCCTATGTGTGTGTGTGTGAGAAGGTATAGCCAATTCCGAAGGGAGGGGCTGCTTCACTCTCTCTCTTCTCCAACTTTATGTGTGTGTATAGAGCGAATTCTGAAGGGAGGGGCTGCTTCACTCTCTCTCTTCTCTAAACACTATAGGAACTCAGGGAAAAGAAAATTAAGAAAAGTTAAAAACAAAATTAAACCTTATATTTTCAGTAATCTTTTCTTTTTTCTTTATTTAGTTTTTTTTTTTTCCTAGTTTAATCTCAGATAATTTTTTATTTTGAATTTTTTTTCTTTTTTTTTCTTTAAGTTTAACTCAGATCAGTATTCCTCAAATATTTGAACAACTTTACGGTCAAAAATAGAATGCCCGCAATTCTAGCTTCTATTTTCATTGATACCCTTCTTCTAAGGGTTCAATCCTCTGCGTATTTAAACGTTTTAGGGTTTCTTGGTATCTCTATATACTGCACTGCACTAACTAAGCACAGACCCGCCACTTTAAACCGCTATAAATCACTGCTTGTCACACTATCCTCGTCTCCTTCTGAAACGATTCTTTGGTGTGTTGGAAATATTTTAGGGATTAAACTTTTTACAGTCCCGCCATATTCCGACCACCTGCCAGTTATAACAAGCTAATTGCTTAATCGTCTTACGGCTAATTCTAAATATTCGACTAAATGGTCTTCTTTCTAAAAAAGATCCATCTCCATCCCAGCATTTCAAATATTCTTAGAGGTTTACTGATCAGAGGAACTTAAATAAGCCAAATTAAATTGAATTATTAAATTCCAAATGTTTTCCTTTTTTTTACTATATCTGACATATATTCATTGGCAACACAACTGGTACTTTAAATAACACAGTTCTTTTAAGCAGTTTCAGTCAATGTCTCATCATCAGGCAGACTTAGAATTATTTTAGAATGAAATAAGGTCTTACCTGAAATGATTGAGACAAATGCCTGAAGATGCGATCCTGTTGTCCGTGACGCCAAATTGTAGATTTAGAATTATGCCTTTTCCCCGTTATTATTTGATTCACGGGACCGGACACCAGTTATCTTGCCAAGAAAAATCTTTATTCTTATATGTCAGGAGAGAAACTTGAGAAGATGTTGTATTCATGCCAGGTCTGTGTGTTTCCGTGTTTCTCTGCTGTAGTACAATAAGATTGAGCTTTATATACATCACAGAGAGACTTTCAGCTTCCTTGTAAGGTATAAAAACATATTAACCTATGCTTACACATGGTACAATCCACTATCCACATTAAGAAACTATTTCTTCAGTGTATACATTAGTGGTGTATACATTAGTGTTATACAAATGGTACATTTGCATAAGTTGAAACATTCATTTTCTTGCAAAGAGCATACGAACTGTACGAATTTGAAGTATCATCATTTTAACATCTCTGCTAAGTGAACATTGCATACCTCTAAGCACTTAACTCTACCATAACTCTACCAGCTCTCTACCCGCTCCCCTCCCTGTGTCTGTGTCTTAGAATATGATCCTTAAACACATGTGTACATGCAATCTATAGTCTAACTCATGCATTTTAAACTTCATAAGGTAATACAATTGATTATGAATATTAATAAAGAATAATAATAGATACATAATATTAAATCATGAAATTATATTAGAGGATTCAATTTTAGTCTTCAACCCCATTTTCCAATCCACTTCAATTTTCACATCACTATGTGTCTCTTGTACAAATGTTACATCAATATTTTTATTTTGTATATATTCATTTAAACACGCTCTTTTCCTACAATCCCTTCCCCCATTGATATTAATAGATCCTATTCTAAGGCTCTCCATGAGAAAAGAGGTAAGAAAAAGGGAAGAAAGCGAAAACAAGACAAAAAGGGATAAATAGTTCACCAATTGTGCTTCCTTCATGACTCAACTATAAGGAAATTAAAAGAACTTTTTCTTTTCTCAAATTTGTTACCATTTTTTTCAATCTAAATCGCTTTCTTCTGTTTAGCTCTTCATAACTGACAGCCTTTTGTATTTTAATCACTGAAGCCAAAAACTTTTTCACATCAGGAAAAAAGTATTTTACTTCGACTTTTCTTCCAAATGTTTCATCAAGGAAATCATTTATCTCTTTTACCGTATACAACTCATTCTCTTCATAATTGGAGGGAAAATCTGACATTTCAGAAATACAATCATCATCGGCCATCTCTTCATTCACATCAAGTGCTTTCTGAAAGCTGAGACAAGTGTATATCGAGTCGATTCTCAACAGTGTCTAAATCAACCAAACTTTCATGAAAAGACTTTTTCGCGTCACTAGTCCCTGCCTCTTCACAACTCCTCTTCTTATTTTCTCCCCCACAATTATTATTTTTTTTCCCTTTTTTCTTCCCTGATTCCTTTTCAGCCGATTCCTTTTGGCATATGTTTTCAGTAGTGCTAGGTTCGTTTTGTTCATGAGTGTTCAATTCACTTTGTTCTTTTTCAGTTTCATTTGTCTCAGTTTCTTTACTTTTATCCACATTCTCCGCTTCACCCTCGACCGCCTGTTCACTTCCATTTGTTTTATTAGTATTGTCCTCGGCTTGTGTTTTTTTCTATGGAGCTAAAAGAGTCTCAATAAAGATAAATGCACACACTACATTCACTTATGCACACACAGGATTCATACATGCACACACATGATTCATAAATACACACACAGGATACACAAATGCGCACAAAATTCACAAATGCACACACAAAATTTAAAAAGCACAGAAGATTCACAAATGCATACAGAATTCACAAATTCACACAAAATTCATAAATACACACACAATTCAGAAATACAAACAAAATTTACAAATGCACTCAAGATTCAGAAATGCACAGGGCAAGATTCAGACGTGTATTTCTGATGCACACACAAATATATATTGATTTACAAACTGCTTGCGGTCTGTGAACTTCACTGCATTTGTGTGTGAATTTTGAGACTCCCTTGACTTGGCTCAACACACAAATGCCTTTTTTTAAACAGGGAATGATCAGCAACCAATCAGATATCTCCCTTGGTTTAGCCAATCACAAGAACGCACCCCGCGTGGGGGATTGTTTACTCATAAGCCAATCACATGAATGCGTTCACACAGCGCGATATGCATGTGTCGCGGGCGCGGTGGAGTTCTGTCTGTCAGTTGGTTGAGACATAGACATCATATATATAGACGCCTTATCGACCGCTACTAAATGGGAAGCCAAACAAACCAAAAGTGGGACGAGACAGCGGGGGTTTACAGAGCTCGCGCCGCGCTGACATGTCATCTGCGTGGTTCAATGGTCCGAGCCGCGCGGCCGACTAGTCAGCGCAGCGCGGACGTGTTTCCTAGCGACAACCAATGGGCAGCGCGGCGCGAACAATCCTCACCAGCGCTGCACTGATCAAACAGCGCAGCGCAAACCATACATGCAAATAAATGTACAATAAAGAAACCCCAGCTTCCTTACAAAAAATTGGTTCTCTGCTGAAGTTTAGGAGTTTTTCCCTACAGAAGACAAAGAAGAAGAAAGACAAGATGAAATGCATACATTTCTTATGTTTATTATAGCTATTTAATACTGTTAGTAAAGAGTAGTGTTGTGCGTCGATACTTTGAAGAACTGCACATATATAGAGGCTACGGAAAGAGCTGTACAAAGCAGAAACTTCAATGACTTTCAATTTCGTAGTCGTCTTGAGGAGCACGCCAACCTTCTGGAAATTATATCGGACAGTTTACATGTTCAGGTAATGTTAGTAAGTTTTGCATTTAGCCATCATTTGTAGACTTTAAGCTTTTAATGTCTGAATTCCATAATCATTTGTTAATTTTGAATAAAATGTTAAAACTAAAGATCAATTTTATGTTATTGATATTTTGTGATATTGATTTATAGGGTGAATTCAGTGTGATTTGGACACTTTTTGCTATTGAGATTAATTGGAAAAAGTGTCCCTCCCAATCAACCTGGTCGCCTATATATAGCCTAGTCTAAAACTGTATAATGTTTTAGAATGACCTTGACCTCATCACCACTGTGATGTGATATCTGGAAGTTAGAATTAAAATGTTATGGTTTCACTATTCTTAAGACAATAACAAATTTGTTTTGCCTTTATAGTTCACCCAAAAAAATTAAAATTGTGTCATCATTTACTCACCCTTAATATAAGTTGTTCCAACCCTGTATGATTTTTTCTGCTGAACAGTGAACGTACTCGGTTACTAACGTAACCTCGGTTCTCTCTAGGAGAGGGAACGAGTACTGCGTCGAAGCGACGCTACGGGAAAGATATTTCTTTTTCGAGATTGAAGCCTAAAAATTAATCCTTAATTTTGTAAAATATGTAAAACGCTTTTCTGTAGCATACAACCTTAGGCGGAGCAAATCGCGCGCCCATTGGCTGCTCCGCCAGAAAAGCACAGCCTATGCGAGGCCAGTGACGCCGACCAATGAGGGCGCCTCGCGCCCTCTGCGTCACCTTCCGCCGAAACGGGCGTGGTCTAGGCCTATAAATACGAGCATAGCTGTCTCCACTCTGATTTTCGTCACTGAAGCGACACAGTGTGGGCACGCACGGCCTGAGACGCAGTACTCGTTCCCTCTCCTAGAGAGAACCGAGGTTACGTTAGTAACCGAGTACGTTCTCTTACGTAGAGTTCTCTCCTACTGCGTCGAAGCGACGCTACAGGAACCCTTGTAACACGCCGTGCGTGCTCTTGGACCGACACAGACACCCGAGGGCGCTCGCGCCCTGGCATACAAGCGCCTACACCAAGAGTTATATAGGGAGAGTGGCTAGGATTAGCATCATCCCTTTATAATAGTGCCCCTAAAGGCATAATAACATATATATGTAAATATAGATATATATGAGGGGTCATAGCATGCTCATGGGACACATTGTCAGTGAGTGATGCTTAAACATTGGAGTGACCTGGACCGCAGCGCAGGGCAGGAACACTATACACAGTCTTCTAGACTGAGAGCAGTTTAGCCTGCAATGCAGGAACCTCTAGGTTATAGAACCTTATAAATGTAGACGGAGAGGCCCAGCCTGCCGCCATACAGATATCTTGTAACGAGATTCCGCTATACCAAGCCCACGAAGAGGCCATGCCTCTCGTAGAATGTGCTCTGATGCCCAGAGGGCATTGCAAACCTCTAGATGCGTAGGCTAGCGCAATGGCGTCCACTACCCATCGAGACAGACTCTGTTTCGTCACAGCTCGCCCTTTAGAGCGTCCACTGAACGAAACAAAGAGCTGCTCCGACTGTCGAAAAACAGCGGAGCGGGACACATAAGCTCTTAATGCACTGACCGGGCAAAGGGAGCTATTTCCGTCCTCAGAGGCCGGCAGAGCCGACAGGGAGATGACCTGAGCCCTGAACGGTGTGTTGAGGGACTTAGGTACGTACCCATGCTTCGGTTTCAACACGACTACAGAGTCGTTGGGCCCGAACTCCATGGGGCTTGCAAATCCCCTACACGCTTCACTGAAGCGAGAGCCAAAAGAAACACGGTCTTGAAAGACAGGTGCTTCATGTCAACTGAGTGAATAGGCTCGTAAGGGGCCCCTTTCATAGCATTCAACACCGTAGAAAGGTCCCAAACGGGGACTGAAGGAGGCCTTGGAGGATTTAACCTCCTGACTCCTCTAAGGAAACGGACCACCAGGTCGTTTCTGCCCAGTGAACAGCCAAGCGTTGGATTAACGAACGCTGATATGGCTGCCACATAGACTTTGAGCGTGGATGGGGTTCCTCCCTTATCCAATAGCTCCTGCAGGAAGGAGAGAATCTCCGTTTCCCCGCACTGAAGTGGTGACAAACCTCGGTTTGAACACCAACCAGAGAACACCGACCATTTGGAAGCGTAGAGCCGTCTAGTAGACGGGGCCCTAGCCTGCTCGATCGTGTCTAACACTCCTCTAGGGAGGTTAGTGGGTACCCGTTTATGGCCCACACATGTAGGGACCATAGATCCGGGTGAGGATGCAAAATCGAGCCCATGGCCTGCGAGAGGAGGTCCCTCCTGACTGGGATCGGCCACGGGGCAGTACTCTTCAGCCGCATCAAAACTGGGAACCAAGGTTGATTCGTCCAGTATGGTGCGACAAGAAGCACTGAGCATCCGCTTTTCCTGATTCGCTCCAGCACTTGAGGCAGGAGTGAGACAGGTGGAAAAGCATAGAGCGGACGGCGGGGCCAGACACTGGCCCGCGCGTTCGTGCTCTTCGAAAAGAATTCCGGGCAGTGAGCGTTTTCCTGGTTTGCAAACAGGTCTATTTCCGCTCTGCCAAACGTTTTCCACAACAGACGCACTGTCTGTGTGTGTAGAGAAGACTCTCCTGTCTGAACGTTGTTCCGTGAGAGTCTGTCTGGTCCTACGTTCAGATGACCAGGCACATGCATTGCTCTCAGCGAGCGCAGGCTGTGCTGGGCCCATACCAGTATGCGTTCCGTCAACCTTAAGAGGCTCCGGGATCTCACGCCACCCTGGTGGTTTATATAGGCTACTACCGACGTGTTGTCCGAACGGACCAGGACGTGGTGTCCCTTTATCCGAGGACGAAAACGCCTCAGCGCTAAGTCCACAGCCATCATTTCTAGGCAGTTTATGTGCGGTAGTGCGACTCGTTCCGCCCACTGGCCAAAGAACGGTCTGCCTTCGAGCAGTGTTCCCCAGCCTGAGGTGGAGGCGTCCGTGGACACCACCTTCAGGCTCTAGGAAGTCCCCAGGCTTACACCTGACCGGTACCAGTCTGACGCTCTCCATGGTGTCAGGGCTGAAATGCATTCCTGATTGACCTTGAGGCGATAACGACCGTGAACCCATGCTCGCGCGGTACGCGCGCTTTCAGCCAGAACTGCAGTGGGCGCATGCGCAGCAGCCCCAACTGTAGAGCTGCCGAGGCTGAGGCCATGAGGCCTAGCATTTTTTTGAAATCTCCTGAGCGGCACTATATGACCGCTGCGAAAGGATTTCGCCATCTGCAGGGTGTTTCGCCTGCGCTGTGATGACAGCCGTGCTGTCATAGACAGCGAGTTCAGTTCCAGTCCCAAAAGGAGATCCTTTGACTGGGAAACAGTGAACTTTTTTCTCCCAATTGACTCTCAGACCTAAGTGCTCGAGGTGATCGAGTATTAGGGTCTTGTGGCGAATGAGTTCTGACGGCGATTGAGCTAGAATCAGCCAATCGTCCAAATAATTCAGAATTCGAATGCCTCGGAGTCTCAGGGGTGCCAGTGCCGCGTCCATGCACACTGTAAATGTACGAGGTGCTAGAGACAGGCCGAATGGCAGGACTGTGTACTGATATGCCCGGCCCTCGAAGGCGAATCTCAAAAATCGCCTGTGACGTGACGCAATTTGTATGTGAAAATACGCGTCTTTCAGATCTATTGCCATAAACCAGTCTCCTCGGCGAATCTGCGCGAGGATTTTTCTGGTCGTGAGCATTCTGAACTTTCGCTTTGTTTGCGCTTTGTTCAGATGCCTCAGATCTAAAATGGGTCTGAGACCCCGTCTTTCTTCAGTACCAGGAAATATCTGCTGTACAAACCCCCTTCGCTCTGAGCTTGAGATAAAGGCTCTATGGCCCCTTTGCTCAATAGCTTCGCTATTTCGGCTCGAAGTAGATGTGCTACTTCTGTTTTTACCGTGGTTTCGACTCTCTCCGTGTGACGGGGAGGGCGTTGATAAAACTGTAGCGAATAGCCTGTGACTAGGGGTTGCGTGACTAGGGGTTGAATGTAATCTGGGCCCTGGTCGCGAAATGGCGGCGACACGAGAGCAACCGTGTGCTGTAACATGGACGCCGTGGCGTCTGAGGTGGGGGGCATGCTTAACACAGTGTGCATCCCGCGCGCGCTCGACTCTCTGAGTTGAGAGAGAGAGGGCTCGTTATATTTGTGAATAAATGTGGGCGCGTGGTAGCGGGCACATTTATAACACCGGGAATACTGTGTTTGTGAACTGACTGACCGTTCGTTGGTTTCGTTTTTACAGAAACCGCGGAACGTGCAGTGTGTAGTGGTTGTGGGCACTGGACAGTGGGCACGCTCACTACATGTAAAGCACAATCGACATGAGTCGATTTTATGTGTGCAGACCCTGTGTTGTACGGGGCTGTGCTTGCACGGGTTGAAAAACCGGGCTCTGGTCGCGAAATGGCGGCGACACGAGAGCAGTCGTGTGCTGTAACATGGGCGCCATTGCAGCGTATGATGCGGGGGCGCGCTTAATCGAGCGGGCAGCCCGCGCGCGCTCAGCTCTCTCAGTACGGCTCGGCATGTTTGAGAATAAATGTGGGTGCGTGAACGCGGGTACATTTATAGCACTGGGGAGTACTGTCTATTAGAACTGACTGACCGTGCATCGGTTTCGTAGAAACCGTGTGACATATAGCTTGTAGTGATTGTGGGCACTTGAAAGCGGGCACGCTCACTACATATGATGCACAACCGACATGAGTCGATTTTATGTGTGCAAGCCCTGTATTGTGTGGGGCTGTGCTTGTGTGTACGAATGGGCACTGGGTCGTGGGCATACAGTTACACACATTACATCATCGGCTGTGGCCGGGACACCGTGTAGCACAGAGAGTACTGTCTATCAGAACCGACTGACCGTGCATTCGTTTCGTTTTTACAGAAACCACGGGACATACAGTGTGTAGTGATTGTGGGCACTGAAAAGCGGGCACGTTCACTAACTTACATGTGACGCACAATCGACAGAGTCGATTTTATGTGTGCAAGCCCTGTATTGTGTAGGGCTGTGCTTGTGTGTACGAATGGGCACTGGGTCGTGGGCATTACGGATACACACATTACACCATCGGCCGTGGCCGGGACACCAGAAAATACATTTTCAGATTTACCTGGGGCGTCGTGAAAACGGCGTTTGTGTGCAGGCAAACGGGCATTGATGCCGATTTGGTGACTGCAAAATACACTGGCACGGTCGCGTATGTTGGGACTGTGCGAGCGAGACATTTTAGTGAAATCCGGCCGCGGCGGGATTTTAACACTGTAACGTTAGCTTTCCTCGAAGCAGAAGTGCGCATCCTGGCTGAAAACGGGGCTTTCCGGGACTCCGCGATTTCTTCGTGAATTCAGGAAGAAAAAGGCGCGGGTCGCGAGGACGGTAACGTACGTTCCTCTGCAGAAAAGCAGCCATCCAGCCGGTAAGCGCATCGATGCTGGTCTTTCTCCGTCGACGCTCACGAGCGGCGGGGGAGGGGAGATCCTCGGAGCTCGCCCATCCCTTGCTACCCGAAGCGAGGAGAGAATAGCAGTCGTCCTCCACAGACGCGGCTTCACCCTCGTCCATGACGGACGCGGCGGCACACAGCGGCCCTTGTCCGTCGGTCAGAGAGTCCAGCGAAGCGGGCGGAGAAGCTGGCGGCAGCAGCGGCGAGCACCTCGTGGTGGAGGGAGATTCCGGGCTCCGCTGAGCACGGCGCTTTTCACGGCGCGGCACTACAGCGGGCGGAAAGATGCAGCTTCAGTAAATGAACCCCAGGCGAGTCCGCAGAGTCACCGTAGGCATCAAATCACAGTGATGGCAGCCGCCATCGACGAGAGCTGAAGCTGCGTGATCCTTACAGGCAGGAAACACAAGCACGTGGTCCCCGTCTCTGAGCGGGGCTCTACACGAGCCACAGGAGGTGCGAGGCATCTTGAAAAAGACGCTCGGCTCTTTTAGTGGTGGAAAAACTGTGTGTCGCGACGGCGAACACACACACAAAACACACACACATAATGTAAAGGATATTCCACGCCGGAGAAGCGCAGCAGGGAACGGCGGCTGAAGGCGGCGAAGACCAGCGGCTTCAGGTAAGGGCTCGTCCTGCTGAGGTGCTGTATCAGACGGCTGTGGTGGCTCGAATCCGGTCCTACGATGCGTGTAGCTTCGTGAAGAATAGAAAATCAGAGTGGTAACAGCTATGCTTGGTATTTATAGACCTAGGCCACGCCCGTTTCGGCGGGAGATGACGCAGAAGGGCGCGATGCGCCCTCATTGGTCAGCGTCACTGGCCTCGCATAGGCTGTGCTTTTCTGGCGGAGCAGCCAATGGGCGCGCGTTATTTGCTCCGCCTAAGGTTGTATGCTACAGAAAAGCGTTTTACATATTTACAAAATTAAGGATTAATTTTTAGGCTTCAATCTCGAAAAAGAAATATCTTTCCCGTAGCGTCGCTAATCGACGCAGTAGGAGAGAACTCTACGTAAGAGAACATTATTAGACGCCAAAATGTTGCTATGGTTATCACGTTCTTATGTTGCTATGTGTCAAATCATCGCAATTTCATGACTCAAAGGACAAAAATTAAGTGGATTCAATCCCACATTTAAATGCAGTTATCACTATTTATAATTTACAGTGTGAATGTAACCACTGGTCCTCTAGAAGTATGAAAAACAAAACTATTTAGATTGTCAACAGCGCTCCCTTTAAGCCATCACTTACCGCGTTCGGCACTCTCCCTAAAACTCTCGTCATAAACACTGACTGAAGTTGTCCGCACTGCACAGTGAATATCTTATTTATATTGCGTCTAGAGAGACTTTGTTGTTTATGAGGGGATTTGCGAAAGGATAAAGCTCGTGCTGATTCTAAACATACATTTTGAGCGAATTATTCGCATGCGGACTCTAAAACGCCTCTGATTTGCCACTGATTTTATGCACTTAACTGTGATTGGCTACAATGCTCAACGCTGAAACAACGTTGTTTCGTTTCGTTTTTAAATAAAAAAAATTCACAAAATTTCGTTTTGTGTCATCCAGTGCCCGGACTCGACTGGACTCGGACATTTTTCCGAGTCTAAAATGTCCCGAGTCCGTGTCAAGTCCGAGTACAAATTCATTCGAGTGCGTGACAATTCCGAGTCCATTCAAAATTGGACTCGAGACCGGACTCGAGTCCGAGTCCGAGTTCGAGTACCCCAACTCTAGTCTGGCCCTGCCAAGTTAACTAGACTCCCCATTGTACATATTTTGGAAGCCACAAGTGTTTCCGTGAGTCCAGTAATTGTACAGTCATTGTGTGTTAACTCAAAGCGTGCTCCATATATTAGCGGTTCTTCAAGGAGCCAATGAAGAGATTCAAAATGTCCTTCTCTTTGTACTTTGAACATGTTCCACACTTTAAAAACATTCCGATAAAAAACTATTGAACTATTAAGAAGTCTTTGCAAAAACTGTAAACGGAAAGCTGCTGCTCTACTTTGAAGATGTACCAATCCTTGTCCTCCTTCTTTAGGTAAAAACAATACACTCTGAGGAACCCAATGTAACTTGTCCCAGAAAAAATCAACTAAAATGCTTGAATCTCTGCTAAGAGACGCAGAGGAGGATCAATGCAGGTTAACTTATGCCATAAAGAGGAGGCTACTAAATTATTTATAACTAAAGTTCGACCTCTATATGACATATTTGGGATTAACCACTTCCATTTTTCGAGTCGACCTTTAACTTTTTCAAGAGTTCCCTCCCAATTTTTTTGCACAGTTGCTTCATCTCCTAGAAAAAAAAACAAATATTTAAAGCCTCCTTTCTTCCATACTAAACCAGGAGGAAGGGGAAAAGAACCATTTTTCCAATCCCCTATAAGTATTGCTTCACTTTTTTCCAAATTAATTTTAGCAGAGGACAGTTTTTTAAAATCATCAAGTACACTCATTAAAACCTGTACATCACTCTGTTGACTAACAAACACTAAAACATCATCAGCATATGCAGAGACTTTTATACTTTGTCCAAAATTAGGCAACTTAAAACCTTGTACATTTTTTCTCAATTGTTGCAGCAGAGGTTCTATTGCTAGCGAATATAGCATTCCAGAGAGCGGGTATCCCTGCCTCACTCCTCTAAAAACTTTAAAAGGAGTGCATAAGCCACCATTAATTTTGAGTATGCTCTCAACATCACTGTACAAAACTTTAATTTTATCTATAAAACTTTTACTAAAACCAAAAGATTTTAAAGGGGTCATGACATGGGTTTTTTTATTTTATTATTATGTTCCCTTAGGTGCAAATATAGTATTACTATAGTTTTTTTTACAAAAAACTTTTAAAATGTAGTGATTTATGACCTTTTCCCACCCTGTTTCTCATCCTCTGATTCAAACAGTCTGTTTTGGGGGTGTTTCCCCTTTAAGAGTTCAGTGTTAACGCCCACTGTTATGATTGGCTAACTTCAGTGCCTATGCATCAATTATTAACGCCCCCAGCCAGAACCTGTGCGGATTCAGTGTATTTAAAAAGTAGTTTAAAGATTTAAACACATTACTTACAGTTTGTGTAGTCGTTGTTGAGCCCAGAATAGTCGGCAACGACTTATCTTTGAGCAACAGTTTTCTGGCAAAGCCAGCATCATTTTGGGATTTGTTCTCAAAACAGTCATCCTTCAAATGTATAGAACAAACGCTTAAACTAACACTGCCGTGACTGAGACGTCCGCAAAAAATAAAGTGCATCCATTTTCCCCTGACGACTGGATCTTTCGCAGCGTATTCAAAGATGTTGTTTGTCCACAGCCAGGAACAGCACATCTGCGGCATCGTAATTTCCCTGTACACACACAGACCCACTCGCTCTCCGTCGACTGAACACTTGTGAGGCGGGCAGCGCGCGGGCGCGACAACGATACGAAATGAGCGTAGTTGTCTTGCGCTTAAAGCGTAGTTGTCTTGTGCTGGAGGCGGTCGTGTGCAAACGCTGGTACGTCACTTCGTACAGTGACGTCACTTCTTACCATGAATCCAGAACGAGCTGTATTTAGAGCTTGATTAAATAAATGATTCGTTTATAATGGGGAGGAAGTCTTAAGCTATGAAACTTGCAGGACGTTTTAATGATACAAAGACCTCTTATATACTAAAAGATCAAGGCAAATTTGGTTTCTCATGTCATGACCCCTTTAAAGTTTCCCATAAGTATGTGTGCTCAACCCTGTCGAAAGCTTTTTCTTGGTCGAGCGAAATCAATCCAATATCACTATTTGATAACTTAGAGAGATCGTACACATCCCTAATAAGGGAAATATTATCAAAAATTGACCTTTTTGGGACACAGTAAGTTTGGTCTGGATGGATCCCCTTATTCATAATTACTGACAATCTGTTTGCTAAAATCTTTGAAAGAAGTTTATAGTCACTACACAGAAGTGAAACAGGTCTCCAATTTTTGATCTCTGTGAGATCTCCTTTTTTGGGAAGGAGGGTCAGGACTGCTCTCCGGCAACTCAAAGGTAGAAGACCTTCGCCCAGACTACCATTGAGTACTTCTAAGAGATCCTCTCCTAAAACTTCCCAAAAACATTTATAGAAGTCTATTGGTATGCCATCAATTCCAGGCACCCTTCCGGATTCCATGCTCTGAACGGCCTTATGCAGTTCTCCCAGGCTAAGCGCACCTGAAATCTGTGCATTAGCTTCATCAGACACCTTTGGTAAATCCTCAAAAAAGACACTCTCATTGATATTGTCGGATCCTAGTTCACTTCTGTACAGTTTCTCATAAAACCTAATTGCCCTCCTTCTAATCACTACAGGATTGGACAACAGAATTCCTTCCTCAGATCGCAAAGCGTGAATGATTATTTTTTGCCCATTTTTCCTTTCAAGGTTAAAAAAATACTTTGAAGGTGCATCCATCTGGGGCCTGTTTCAATAAGGAGGTTCAACCAACTCTGAGTTAAAACTTGAACTCTGAGTTGACTTACCCTGAGATGGGAAACTCTGAGTTTTCGGTTACAGATCAGCTGAAATTAGTTAGTTCAATCAACTCTAAGTTGACTGACTCTGAGTTGAGCGCGTGCACCACAACTGTAGAAAGCCATTATCAATGGCGCGCAGATACTATGAGTAACCATGGCAACAGCGCCAGACAAAAAGAGGAATTACTGTTATACAGTGTTGGGTGTAATTAATTACCAAGTAATCTAAATATTGTAATTTAATTAAAGGGATTACTCTTAATTCTACTGTCATTTAAAATAAAATCTGATTTAATTACATTAAATAGGCTACTGCATAGACTATAGAACAATTCTGTGTAAAACAATAGTGGATTTAACATACATTTTTAAAAGGTATATTTTTAATGTAACCTTCTCCCTCTACACACTTTGGTCAATTCAAGAATAATTCATGCAATTGAATTATGTTAATTTGAAAGCATTAAAAGTGCAGTTTCTTGTCTCTCCTTGTGTTTTTCAAGTGGCTGAGGTTGATATGGGATTTAGTAATTAATAATAAGTAGATCAATACTTTCTAAAGATAGTAATTATTACATTAATCTAATTACACTGTTGAAGATGTAATTTGCAGCTAGTAATTAATTACTATTTTAGAGTAACTGTTAACTGAGGTGAAACTGGAAGAACAGTTATTGAACCTAATTTTAATTTTCATATAGGCTTTGTGCAATCCTGCAGGCATTAAAAGAATGTGGCAGCAGCTGAAAATAAAAAATATTAAAACATAATTCAATCAGGTAAGGCTTGAGCATAGCATGGGTGTATGCTACCTGACTTTACAAACATTTGACATATTAAATAACTAAATAGCATCCAGTGTCTAGCAGTGCAGCAGCATTTTTGGCTGAGGGAATTCCTTCATCAGAGCCAGTCACTCCTGGAGATCCAAGGGCCTTCATAAAATGTAAGAGGTCTACATATGTGTTATTTTTTATATAGGGCATTTTAAATATTTCCATTTATTTGACTTTGGGTTGGGTTTTTCGTTGGTCCCAAAAGATTCTGATGGTAATATCTGTCTTTTGGAGCCTCCTGTCCCAACAGAACCCCAGGCAGTTGTAAGTAGCCGACTCAATACACCAGAAATTATGACAAATAGTAGGCCTATTATAAAGTGTACTCGACCAAATGCTCATCTTCACCGGACGATGGGGATGAAACAGTTTCTGCTGCCATAGAGACATACAGAGGTAATGTTAAAGGGCACCTATTATGGAATTTTGAAATTTACCTTTCATGTAGTGTGTAACATAGATCTAAGTGAACAAAAACATCCTGCAAAGTTTGAAATATGAAAGTGCACCGTATATAAAGTTATTGTCTTTCAAAAGTGAGAGTCGACTCTGAGTCATTTTTATGAATCGTTAGAAGACCGAAGCTTTTTCTCTGACTAGATGACGTCAACTTGTCAAGTTATTTGAATACGATACGCCCACTTATTGCACTCGAAGGCGAACTTATTGTTCTGAAGTGCGGCTCAAAAGCAAACTTTTTTCATCTGCCCAAGGAGGAGCATTTGAAGACTAAGTGGCTACAATTCACTATACCACAGAAGTATAGTCCGAGCCTTGTGCTTTGTTCGCGTCATTTTGAAGACGATTGTTTGTTTGTTTGTTTATTTATTTATATAGCACAGTTTAATACAACTCACGTTGCCCAAAGTGCTTTACAGTCCACAAATAAACAACACAGAACAAAAGGGATAAATAGAAAAACACATAGCCTAACACACATAGACAATAAGCAGTTTACAGTTTTTTTGCATAGGAATTTAAAAGATGTTGCTTCAGCATTGGTTTGAACATGTATAAGGATGTGACTGATCTAATGGACATAGGCAGGTCATTCCACAGTTTAGGACCTACTCGAGAAAAGGCTCTGTCACCTCTATGTTTATACTTTGTCCTGGTAGTGCACAGCAGTTGTTTGTTCTCCGATCTCAGGGATCTAGGAGGGATATAAAGAGTGACCAGGTTTGACAGATAAACTGGAGCTAGATTGTGCAGCGCCTTAAAAACTAGTACCAGGATCTTGTAGATAATTCTGAAACGTACTGGCAACCACTTAAGTGAAATTAGAAGTGGAGTCACGGCATCATATTTTTTTGCCGACTTTAACATTTTTGCTGCCGCATTTTGGACTTTCTGAAGACGCATAATTGCTCCAGTATCCACACCGAGATAGAGGGAATTACAGTAATCCATTTTTGAAAAAACAATGGATATGATAGCTTTCTCGAAATCAGAGCTAGAAAGAAACGGTTTCGTCTTAGCTAATAGCCGTAGATTGAGAAAACATGACCTCACCACAGAGCTGATTTGCTTGTCCATTTTTAAATCACTATCTAAAACAAATCCTAAATTTTTAACACTAGACTTTATAAAATTACTAAGGGAAGTTTTATTTATGCACTGAATCACGTCAAGTTTTTTTGGACCAAAAACAATGACATCGGTTTTGTTCTCATTTAGCTTCAGAAAATTTGCGGCCATCCATTTCTTAACGTCATTTAGACATGCTAATAAAATATCGAGAGAGTTTGGATTTAGTTCTTTCACAGGCAGATAAATCTGCGTGTCGTCGGCGTAACAGTGAAAAGACACTTTATGTCTCCGAAAAATCTCCCCCAGAGGTAACATGTAAAGGGAAAAGAGAATTGGCGCAAGAATTGATCCTTGCGGAACTCCCTGATGAAGAGGACCTCTTGCAGAATCACGACCCTCAAAACTAACCGAAAAAGATCTCTCTATGAGGTAAGATTCAAACCACTTGAGCACATTTCCCTTTAGGCCGACCCAGTGTTCTAACCGATTTATTAAAATCTTATGGTCCACCATGTCGAACGCAGCGCTGAGGTCAAGTAAGATTAAAATTACACTCTCACCATTATCCAGTGAAACAAAAATGTCATTTAACACTTAACACGGATTGCTTTTTAAATGCAATCAAACTTGGATTCGCGAGCTGCTGATATTGAAGGAAGGTTCAGTTCCAAGTGTATTTGCATCAGCTTCCTCCTCCGTATCACAACCTGTAAGTGTTATTAATAATTTTTGCTTTTATATTTTATGTAGCATGCTTAATAATTATTTTGTTTGTTGTGTAAGCACCGTTTAGCTTCTAGGTCTTCAATGACAATTGTATTGAGATATGTGAAGTGTTTGTCGTTGTTTTCGGAGTTGTCTAAAGAATAGAGTAATACCTCGTAGTAACGTAACTGCATTTTTGTTTTTTGTAAAAACGTTATGTTTATGCATCGGGCTAATGCAAACAAAGACTGATTGTGCTTTTACAATATGAACTCTGGGCTATGCTCGCTAACATAACATTAAATTCTTTATCTTATTTTTCGTTTTTTACTACAAACTATAAAGCAGTGGACTATAATCATTATTATAATACAATTTAATTGATAAAAGCATCATTGCACTCCGTGTTAAAAATAAGTATTATCTCTGTAAACACTGCTGGGCCATCTGACCAATCAACGCAGATTAGCGTCGCGCAAAGGAGGGGTTTGAAAAACGAGTCGTTGAACGAATCATTTGGGAGTCGGTGAGCAAATCAGGTAAAAATAAATGCATATTATACGAAAACAAAAGTGTTTTTTGTCATTGCATGCATGTAAAACTGTTGTTGGGGACTCCCACAACAACATTAGGAACATTTTAAATGTCATAATAGGTGCCCTTTAATATTATGTGTCTACAGATCAGACAATCTACACATTCACATTTGTATGTGGAGTAGCCTATAGAATCTAAGTGTATATCTAAGTATAAACAGACATTCTTATATTTCCCCCCAGTGTGTGGAAGAACAGCAGGAGGACGGTCCATCAACTTCTGGTGCACAGATGAACACACTTCAGTGATTTTCAGTAAATGCCACAGTTTAATTCTGTAGAATTTGTTTAGAACTACATGATGTGACTAATCTACTGTATTTTCAGTTGCCAGTTAAGGAGTTATATAGACTTCATCTTATTAATAAAAATAAAAAAACAGCAATATATAAATGTACAGAAAGAATGAATTAAGTGTTTAAACAGCGCTTCCTCTTTAAAAAAGGGGAGGAGGCTGAGTGTTGTTACCGAAGAAAACCTGCTCCCGACCAGGTTAGGTTCACAGAGTAAGTTACCATGGTAACTGACTCTGAGTATAAGTTACCTCTCTTTCAGAAACGGGCTTGACTTACTCTGCTTTCTCGGGTTTGATTTACCTCCCATTCTGAAACGGAAAACCCAGAGTTTCCCTCATTTCAGGGTTAACATACTCAGAGTTTTCACTTAACCTCCTTTCTGAAACAGGCCCCTGATCATGACTTATAAATCTTGACCGGACCAAAGCCCCCTGTGTTTTAACCCCTAATAACTCTGCCAATTGATTATTTTTTTTAGAAAGAATTTTCAAATAACTTTGTTGCTTTGTTGATTCTGCCAATTCCTGTATCTTAATTATGTCATTCTCTAAGTCTTTCATTGACTGATTTACAACTTTGGTGCTGTTGTGAGCATACTGCTGACAATATTGTTTAATTTGTACTTTGCCAAAATCCCACCATTTTTGTATTGATTGAAAAGATTCTTTCTCTGTTCTGTAATCAGCCCAAAACAATCCAAAAGTGTGTATAAAATCCTTATTATCTAACTAAGTTAAATTAAAATGCCAGTAAGCACTTTTGGGCTTGACAGAATTCAAAATAAAAGAACATTGCACCATGCAATGATCTGAAAAACCAACAGGAACAATACAACAACTTTTAAAAATACCAACATGATGCTTAAACACATAAAATCTATCCAATCTTGCCAGAGATAAGACATTCTCACGTGCATGTGCCCAAGTATATTGTCTTTTATCCTCATGATAAAACTTCCACACGTCACTTAACTCATGCTTTTTATTATTCGACAAAGACATTTTCTTGAAGGCATATGGGGTTCAATATGATTTCTGTCACAATTACTCACTGTACAATTAAAATCTCCTCCCAGAAATAAATAATCATCATTAGAAACATCTTGTAAAACAGAACATAATGTATCTAAAAACAACATCCTATCAATTGTTGAGTTGGGGACATACACACAAATAAAACAAAATTATAATTCTCCATTTGTGCTGTCACTTTTAAAAGTCTACCCTTCAAAAACTCTTTAACTTGATAAGAACTTGGATTAAATGTTTTTGCAAATAATATTGCTACTCCTCCACTTAACGTGGTGTTGTGGCTGAAAAAAGATAAACCTTCCCATTCCCTCAACCAATCATTAACATTGTTCACATCACTATGCGTTTCTTGAATCAAAGTGACATCTATTTTTTTCTGCTTGATTTCATACAGCTCAGCTCTTTTTCTATAATCTCTCGCACCATTAACATTCAGGGAGGCAATCCGCACTTCAGCCATACTAAAATAAAGAAACAAACAAAAAAACACAAGCAAAACCAGGGGCCTGTTGCAAAAACTAGGATAAGGGATTAAGCCAGGATATCTTGGTGATCCTGGCTCAATTGATCCGTAATCCGGTTGCACTAAAGCTGGATAGGGGGCAGGAGGATATGTTATGGTATAAATTACCATGGAGATTTATTCTGTGGAGCTAGCCTGCTCCAGACCAGGCTAAATTCCAGGATCTATTTAATCTCATCCCTAATGTCAGTCAGCAGTCACCACAAATGGAAACCAATAGTAATTTCACTGCTCACTATACATTGTTATCACATATAACTAGACCCACTGTCATTATTTAAACGTTTGTGATCATTAATTTCAATCATTTTGGATAAATAATGATTTTTAGATGATGTTGCTATCATTAGATAATTTACAGTTTCCCATAGACTATAAGGCTATATATAAAATGATAGAATATTAGGGCCACAGAGGGGGGAAAAAGACAAGTCATAATATTGTAACCAGTTGTTTTAAAGGAGGACAGTTGTTAAAATGACAGATGTGGGGCATTTCGTGAAATTGTACTTCAGTATGGTTTCATAAACAAAGACATGCTGATGTGCCAGAATATTAAGTATCACATTGTCATAAGTATCAAAACTGTAAAAAGAATGTAGCTTTTCTGCAGAAAGAACCAGCCTCATAAATTTAGTGTGGCCCTAGTACTTTGTCATATAAACAAATACACAAATACACATTCCATATGAATATAAAAACACAATGTGTAACATTATGTTCCTTTATTGAATAAGGACAAAAAAAGCAGGTAAACCATCAGCTCCTTTCGAAACTGAAGTCACAGTGACTCTACAAGATGGAAAGCACAGAATCAAAGCATATTATACTATTATACACATACTAACTAAAATAATTCAACACATATTGGTCCCTCAGCAGCCGACCACTGTCGTCATCAGGGAAGATTGCCGGATTGTCCCAGTCCATGGCTGGTGGCACTCTGGGGGCCCTCTCCTTCCTCAGGCAGGCCACATGGTGGAGGACAGCACAAGCCACAGTAATATCACATGCCCTAACAGGGCTGACCCTTAATTTGTGAAGGCAGTGAAAGCGTGCCTTCAGGAGGCCAAAGGTCATTTCAACTCTGGCCCTGGTCCTGGCATGGGCATGGTTGTAGGCCTGCTGTGCTTCCTGGGGGTCTGTGAAAGGTGTCAGGAGAAAAGGCTGGCAGCCATACCCCCTGTCTCCAAGCAACACACCAGAGAATTCACCTGTCAACACAAAATCTCATCATTACTATCTCATAAACACAGTGATATTCTTGACACAGCCATGATGGTTATAAATAGGGGTTGTGTGGGCTTACCTTGTGATAGGCACTGATAGATTTCAGAGGCCCAAAAGATTCTTTATCACAAGAACATTTAATGGAGTCACACTGCAAAAAATGGCTTGGTATTTTTGTCTTGTTTTCAGTAAAAATATATATTAAAAAAAAATCTTAAATAAAGATGTATTTTCTTGATTTGCTAAATGACCTAGCAAAATAAGTATAGTTTAGACAAAAAATATAAACTTTAAGTAAATGTGTGCTTAAAACAAATCTGTCAATATAATAAGAAAAATTCTCTTGAAATAAGTTTACTTTTCCCATAAACACTTAATTTTAGAAAAGTTCTCTTGTTTCACTGGCAGATTTTTTTGCTTATTTTCCTAGGTAATTTTGCTTAAGAAAATATTTAAGATTTTTTTTAGTTATTTTTTTTTTTACTGAAAACAAGACAAAAATACAAAGTAAGAAAGACATTTTTGCAGTGCAGTGAGCAACCGACCTTGGGTCCTTTGAAAGGCGCTATATAAATTAAAGTGATTATTATTATAGCTCATCTATTTATTCAATTAAATTTTATTTATATAGCACTTTTCACAATTGTTTCATTCTGTCAAAGCAGCTTTACATTAATAAAAGCAGGAGAAACACACAAAAAACGGTGGACAACATAAGAAGCAGAGTACAACGGCTAATGCCTTCTGTACACCTAAAGACTTTGAAAAGATTTAGAAAAGACTTTATAAGATTATCAGCTCACATCTAAAGACTTGGTTTCACAGACTCTCAGTCTCAGACTAAAGATTTTACAAACACTGAATCTTGTAGTGACACCATTTACAAGACTACAACAAAAAATTTTCTTCCATTAAAATAGGCATTTTTATGCATATTTTTTGTTTGATGAGTAAAAATATGTTAATTTATATTGTTTAATTACAATAAATCACTTTCTTTTCCTGGAATGAAAAAAAAATCTAATTAGACATTGTTATGTGAACATCTCTTAATAAAGAGTTGACTATTTAATGGGATGACCTAACTTTTTCACATGACTGTATATGGGGGTTATGAATCTATATCATTATATGATGAGAACAATAGGGGATTATCACGCTTCCGGGTTTAATGGGCGGGATTTTTCAACTTTGTGCATGTCCACTTCCGGCGCAGTTCAGCAATGGCTGAAACGAAGGCTAGATGTCACTGCTCTGTTCCACTTTGTCAATCAAACAAACAACGCCAACCAATGTTTTTTGAAACATTTTTATTCAAACAAATAAATCATGAGAACATGAACTTCATCACTGCATGTGCAGGAATTGTAAAATCTTTTTTCTTATAGCCTAAACTCATGAAGTAGGCTACGTCCCAGATAGCAAAAAACATCCGCACGGCTTCTATTTGCCTCCGGCCCTAAGCTGTCGGCTATAGGTGCGTCCCGCTGGCGGGGATACAACGTTTGCCGCCGAATACGTCACTCGCATTTCTAGCGAGATGCCGCCGGCAAATCGCCGGCGGTCCGACTGCTTCATTTTCTCTGGCGGTTGCCTCTGTCTAATGGACTGCGGCCGGCTGGCGGCAAGCCGCTTTAAAATACTCTTAAAATAGTTTTGACATGAAGGATAGACTCAATGAAAAAGCTAAATTATTCTTAAGTTCTTCATGCTTTAAGTTAAAAAAGTTTAAAGTAAAAAAAAAACTTTATTTTTTTCCAATCTTAATGTTTTATTTTTGTTTTACCGTATAAATTAGCAATTGCGATCTGTACAAATGTTTAAGAAATTGTAAAAGTCCCTGTAGAGATTATTACAAAAAAATATTAATAAAATCTAAACACATTATGTCATTGATAAAACATAGAATGAATGCGCAGTGTTTTTTTTTTGTGTGTGTGTGTGTTGAATTTTGGGCGGGGCTTATAAGACGGTGGCGCTATAACAAACACATTCGCGTCAATTCATCACTCTACTCGAGTGCACTCTATTCGAGAAGTACAGTTCTCTTACGTAGAGTTCTCTCGTACTGCGTCGAAGAACGCTACGGGAAAGATATTTCTTTGTCGAGATTGAAGCCAAAAATTAATCCTTAATTTTGTAATATTGTAAAACGCTTTTCTGAAGCATACAACCTAGGCGGAGCAATACAGCTCACCCATTGGCTGCTCTGCCAGAAAAGCACAGCCTATGCGAGGCCAGGACGCTGACCAATGAGGACGCTTCGCGCCCTTCTGCGTCACCTCCCGCCCAAACAGGCGTGGCCTAGGCCTATAAATACGAGCATAGCTGTCTAACACGCCGATTTTCTTAAATTCACGAAGCTGCACGCATCGTTGGATTGGATTCGAGCCACCACAGCCGTTTGGATACAAGCACCTCAGCAGGACGCGCCTCTTACCTGAAGCCGCTGGTCATCGCCGCCTTCAGCCGCCGTTCCCTGCTGCGCTTCTCCGGCGTGGAATATCCTTTACATTATGTGTGTGTGTTTTGTGTGTGTGTTCGCCGTCGCGTCACACAGTTTTTCCACGCTAAAAGAGCCGAGCGTCTTTTTCAAGATGTCTCGCACCTCCTGTGGCTCGTGTAGAGCCCCGCTCAGCGACAGGGACCACGTGCTGTGTTTCCTGCCTGTGAGTATCACGCAGCTTCAGCTCTCGTCGATGGCGGCTGCCATCGCTGTAATTTGATGCCTACGGTGACTCTGCGGACTCGCCTGGCGTTCATTTACTGAAGCTGCACCCTTTTCCGCCCGCTGTAGTGCCGCGCCGTGAAAAGCGCCGTGCTCAGCGGAGCCCGGAACCTCCCTTCACCACGAGGTGCTCGCCGCTGCTGCCGCTAGCTCCTCCGCCCGCTTCGCTGGACTCTCTGACCGACGGACAAGGGCCGCTGTGTGCCGCCGCGTCCGTCATGGATGAGGAAGATGAAGCCGTGTCTGTGAAGGACGACTGCTGTTCTCTCCTCGCTTCGGGTAGCGAGGGATGGGCGAGCTCCGAGGATCTCCCCTCCCCCGCCGCTCGTGAGCGTCGACGGAGAAAGACCAGCATCGATGCGCTTACCGGCTGGATGGCTGCTTTTCTGCAGAGGAACGTACGTTACCGTCCTCACGACCCGCGCCTTTTTCTTCCTGAATTCACGAAGAAATCGCGGAGTCCCGGAAAGCCCCGTTTTCAGCCAGGATGCGCATTTCTGCTTCGAGGAAAGCTACAGTGTTAAAATCCCGCCGCGGCCGGATTTCACTAAAATGTCTCGCTCGCACAGTCCCAACATTCGCGACCGTGCCAGTGTATTTTGCAGTCACCAAATCGGCATCAATGCCCGTTTGCCTGCACACAGACGCCGTTTTCACGACGCCCCAGGTAAATCTGAAAATGTATTTACTGGTGTCCCGGCCACGGCCGATGGTGTAATGTGTGTATCCGTAATGCCCACGACCTAGTGCCCATTCGTACACACAAGCACAGCCCTACACAATACAGGGCTTGCACACATAAAATCGACTCGTGTCGGTTGTGCTTCACATGTAAGCTAGTGAACGTGCCCGCTTTTCAGTGCCCACAATCACTACACACTGCATGTCCCGTGGTTTCTGTAAAAACGAAACGAATGTACGGTCAGTCGGTTCTGATAGACAGTACTCTCTGTGCTACACGGTGTCCCGGCCATGGCCGATGATGTAATGTGTGTAACTGTATGCCCACGACCCAGTGCCCATCTGTACACACAAGCACAGCCCCGCACAATACAGGGCTTGCACACATAAATCGACTCATTTCGATTGTGCATTATATGTAGTGAGCGTGCCCGTTTTCAAGCGCCCACAATCACTACAAGCTACATGTCACACGGTTTCTATGAAACGAAACCTATGCACGGTCAGTCAGTTCTAATAGACAGTACTTCCCAGTGCTATAAATGTACCCGCGTTCACGCACCCACATTTATTCTCAAACATGCCGAGCCGTACGGGGCTCGCACCGCGCGCTCCCTCTTTCAGCTGAGAGAGCTGAGAGCGCGCGCGGGCTGCCCGCTCGATTAAGCGCGCCCCCGCATCACGCTGCAATGGCGCCCATGTTACAGCACACGACTGCTCTCGTGTCGCCGCCATTTCGCGACCAGAGCCCGGTTTTTCAACCCGTGCAAGCACAGCCCTGAACAACACAGGGTCTGCACACATAAAATCGGCTCATGCCGATTGTGTTTTACATGTAGTGAGCGTGACCCACTGCCAAGTGCCCACAACCACTACACACTGCACGTTCCGCGGTTTTCTGTAAAAACGAAACTAACGAACGGTCAGTCAGTACACAAAAACAGTGTTCCCGGTGTTATAAATGTGCCCGCCACCAAGCGCCCACGTTTATTCACAAACATCACGAGCCCTACGGGACTCGTCCCGCGCGCTCTCTCTCGACACAGAGAGCTGAGCGCGCGCGGGATGCATACTGTGTTAAACATGCCCCCCGCCTCACACGCCACGGCGTCCATGTCACAGCACACGGTTGCTCTCGTGTCGCCGCCATTTCGCGACCAGGGCCCAGATTACATTCAACCCCTAGTCACACGTGCAGATGCATGGGAATGACTTCCCGGGGTCTCAGAATGGGTGCTAGAGACTATAAAAAGAGGCTATTCGCTACAGTTTCATCGACGCCCTCCCCGTTTCACGGAGAAAGTCGAAACTACGGTGAAAACAGAAGTAGCACATCTACTTCGAGCCGAAATAGCGAAGCTATTGAGCAAAGGGGCCATAGAGCCTTTATCTCAAGCTCAGAGCGAAGGGGGTCTGTACAGCAGATATTTTCTGGAACCGAAAAAAGACGGGGGTCTCAGACCCATTTTAGATCTCAGGCATCTGAACAAAGCGCTGACAAAGCGAAAGTTCAGAATGCTCACGACCAGAGCTATCCTCGCGCAGATTCGCCGAGGAGACTGGTTTATGGCAATAGATCTGAAAGACGCGTATTTTCATACAAATTGCGTCACGTCACAGGCGATTTTTGAGATTCGCCTTCGGGGGCCAGGCATATCAGTACACAGTCCTGCCATTCGGCCTGTCTCTAGCACCTCGTACATTTACAGTGTGCATGGACGCGGCGCTGGCACCCCTGAGACTCCGCGGCATTCGAATTCTGAATTATTTGGACGATTGGCTGATTCTAGCTCAATCACCTTCAGAACGCATCCGCCACAAGACCCTAATTCTCGATCACCTCGAGTGCTTAGGTCTGAGAGTCAATTGGGAGAAAAGTTCACTGTTTCCCAGTCAAAGGATCTCCTTTTTAGGACTGGATCTGAACTCACTGTCTATGACAGCACAGCTGTCATCACAGCGCAGGCAAAATACCCTGCAATGGCGAAATCCTTCCTCAGCGGCCACATAGTGCCACTCAGGAGATTTCAGAAAATGCTGGGCCTCATGGCCTCAGCCTCAACAGTGCTGCAGTTGGGCCTGCTGCGCATGCGCCCACTACAGTTCTGGTTGAGAGCGCGCGTACCGCGCCGAGCATGGTTACACGGTCGTTATCGCCTCAAGGTCACTCAGGAATGCATTTCAGCCCTGACACCATGGAGAGCGTCAGACTGGTACCGGTCAGGTGTAAGCCTGGGGACTTCCTCGAGCCTGAAGGTGGTGTCCACGGACGCGTCCACCTCAGGCTGGGGAGCACTGCTCGACGGCAGTCCGCTCTTTGGCCAGTGGTCAGAGCGAGCCGAACTACCGCACATAAACTGCCTGGAAATGATGGCAGTGGACTTTGCGCTGAGGCGCTTCTGTCCCCGGATAAAAGGACACCACGTCCTGGTCCGCTCGGACAACATGTCGGTAGTAGCCTACATAAACCGCCAGGGTGGCGTGAGATCCCGGAACCTATTCAGGTTAGCGGAACGCATACTGGTGTGGGCCCAGCACAACCTGCGCTCGTTAAGAGCAATGCACGTGCCAGGTCACTTGAACGTAGGCCCGGACAGACTCTCACGGAACAACGTTCCTACGGGAGAGTGGTCCCTACACACACAGACAGTGCGTCTGCTGTGGAAAACGTTCGGCAGAGCGGAAATAGACCTGTTTGCAAACCAGGAAAACGCTCATTGCCCAGAATTCTTTTCGAAGAGCGCGAACGCGCTGGCCAGAGTCTGGCCCCGCCGCCCGCTCTATGCTTTTCCTCCTGTCTCACTCCTGCCTCAAGTGCTGGAGCGTATCAAGGAGAGCGGATGCTCAGTACTGCTAGTTGCTCCATTCTGGACGAATCAGACCTGGTTCCCAGCTTTGATGCGACTGAAAAGTACTGCCCCGTGGCCGATTCCAGTGAGGAGAGACCTCCTCTCACAGGCCAAGGGCTCGATTCTGCATCCTCACCCCGAGCTTTGGTCCCTACACGTATGGGCCATAAACGGGTACCCGCTAACCTCCCAAGAGGAGTGTTAGACACGATCGAACAAGCTAGGGCTCCGTCTACTAGACGGCTCTACGCTTCCAAATGGTCGGTGTTCTCTGGATGGTGTTCAGATCAAGGTCTGTCACCACTTCAGTGTGGAGAACCGGAGATTCTCTCCTTCTTGCAAGAGCTATTGGATAAGGGAAGAACCCCATCCACGCTCAAAGTCTATGTGGCTGCCATATCAGCGTTCGTTAATCCAACGCTTGGCCGTTCACTAGGCAGGAACGACCTGGTGGTCTGCTTCCTGAGAGGCGCCAGGAGGTTAAACCCTCCAAGGCCTCCTTCAGTCCCCGTTTGGGACCTTTCTACAGTGTTGAACGCTATGAAAGGGGCCCCTTTCGAGCCTATTCACTCAGTTGACATGAAACACCTGTCTCTCAAGACCGTGTTTCTTTTGGCTCTCGCTTCAGTGAAGCGTGTGGGAGACTTGCAAGCGCTCTCAGTGAGAGCTTCTTGTATGGAGTTCGGGCCAAACGACTCTATAGTCGTATTGAAACCGAAGCATGGGTACGTGCCTAAGTCCCTCAACACACCGTTCAGGGCTCAGGTCATCTCCCTGTCGGCCATGCCGGCCTCAGAGGACGGAAATAGCTCCCTTTGCCCGGTCAGGGCATTAAGAGCTTACGTGTCCCGCTCCGCTGTTTTTCGACAGACGGAGCAGCTCTTCGTTTCGTTCAGCGGGCGCTCCAAGGGACGAGCCGCAACGAAACAGAGTCTATCTCGATGGGTAGTGGACGCCATTGCGCTAGCCTACGCATCTAGAGGCTTGGAATGCCCTTTGGGCATCAGAGCACATTCCACGAGAGGCATGGCCTCTTCATGGGCTTGGTATAGCGGAATCTCGTTACATGATATCTGTATGGCGGCAGGCTGGGCCTCCCCGTCTACATTTATTAGGTTCTGTAACCTAGAGGTTCCTGCGTTGCAGGCTAAACTGCTCTCGGTCTAGAAGACTATGTATAAGTGTTCCTGCCCCGCGCTGCGGCCCAGGTCACTTCAATGGTAATATGTACAAGTGCTCCTGCCCCGCGCTGCGGCCCAGGTCACTTCAATGCCTAATATGTATAAGTGTTCCTGCCCCGCGCTGCGGCCCAGGTCACTTCAATGTTTAAGCATCACTCACTGACAATGTGTCCCATGAGCATGCTATTACCCTTCATATATATCTATATTTACATATATATGCTATTATGCCTTAAGAGGCACTACTATAAGGGATGATGCTATTTAGCCGCTCTCCCTATACTTCTTGGGGTAGGCGCTTGTATACCAGGGCGCGCGCGCCCTTAGGTGTCTGTGTCGATCCAAGAACACGCACGGCGGTTTGCATAGGGTTCCCGTAGCGTTCTTCGACGCAGTACGAGAGAACTCTACGTAAGAGAACGTACTCGGTTACTAACGTAACCTCGGTTCTCTCTAGGAGAGGGAACGAGTACTGCGTCTCATGCCGTGCGTGTCCACGCTGCGTCGCTTCATTGACGAAAATCGGCGTGTTAGACAGCTATGCTCGTATTTATAGGCCTAGGCCACGCCTGTTTGGGCGGGAGGTGACGCAGAAGGGCGCGAAGCGTCCTCATTGGTCAGCGTCCTGGCCTCGCATAGGCTGTGCTTTTCTGGCAGAGCAGCCAATGGGTGAGCTGTATTGCTCCGCCTAGGTTGTATGCTTCAGAAAAGCGTTTTACAATATTACAAAATTAAGGATTAATTTTTGGCTTCAATCTCGACAAAGAAATATCTTTCCCGTAGCGTTCTTCGACGCAGTACTCGTTCCCTCTCCTAGAGAGAACCGAGGTTACGTTAGTAACCGAGTACGTTCTCAGTTCTACTCGATCGCAAGTTTCTACAGCCTGCAGTTTAAACAAAGTCATCGACGTCGACTACCATCATTTAGGTAAGTACATGTTTCCTTTGTGTTTAACGCAACTGTTTTTAGTTTATATATTTAAAATCTGTAGTCATCTCAGTTCTTGCCGAACAAGTCAACGTTAGCCATGTTTACGCAAAGTTGCTAACTTAGGTACAGTGGCGGCGGCTAATAATGGGCGCCAAAATTGCAGATAATAAATGTATACTTAACTTTAAATACAAACATATAATATAAAAATCAAATAATTTACTCATAAAATATGCTGGCTGGTTGTAATTTGGCGAAAGTTTCGAAAGCCGTTGGCGGCCATTTTTTTTTATGTTTATCGAGCTTTAGCATTAACGTTAGCTATAATCGAGAGAGTCAACGCACGTATTTGCTCTGTAACGTTAGAACAGAAACAGCTGTCGATGAACTCTGGTCCACCAGACCCTCCGGAGGGTTTCAGAGATTTCCCCATCTGGAACTGCTCCTGGATAAAGGCCGCGTTCAGCGGTAGGCCGTATAAAAAGCCTCGGCCTAAAAGAATACTTATTTTGTTAACCCTTGCCAGAGCGTGAGCTTTAAATAATAACAATAAATTTGATAGTAAATTTGAACTATCTTAAAAAAATATACATCATTAGAAAGATATAATACTCAGGTTTCAGTATTTGACCATTATTTTATTCTGAGAAACAGAAACTTATAGTGACAGTTATGTATTATTTTTTTACAGGAATTATGTAATAAAAAAAACTAGACATCAGGTGCACATAAATTAGCTGTTATTTTTACGATTTTATTCTAAATAGGAATTTTTACTGAAATGTTGTTTTTTGTTTTCAGTCATAGATACAGTTTCAACTGTGAAAAACTTTAGAAATTATGGATTATAACAATGTGAATAGCCTGTCGTTAGTCACTCTAATGCACACAAAAGAATAGCATATCTACGAGCCATAAACCAGAATCGAGAAGTGCAAATGTCTGCATTGAGAGACTGAGACTAAATGAGGCAGTTTGCACCACAAAACAATGGAGACACTCGACTGAATAGATGTTTAGATGATGACAATAAACACCAGTTTTCCTTTTACAAGTCTAATTGAAATAAAGTCATAAACGTGATATTGAAAAATACTTGACTAAAGTTTTATTCTGATCGTGGCTTTAGCTGCAGTGCATTTCTAGATTGCTGCAAGCCAAATTAAAATTTAGTAGGTAGCCAAAAATGTACATCTAGAAAGCTTCAAGCCCACTTTTGAAAAATCCCCAGAAACGGTATACCCAAACTAAAACTGCATGAACCCTTTGGACTATAAACACAGTTATGATATCTTTTGAAAGCTGACACTTTGCACTTTGTTGTAAGTTTAGAATAAATTATCGTCATAATGAAAAAAATTTTTATAAATATCTTCAAAGTCTTATAAAGTTATTAGAAATTTATTTTTATGAAATATCTTCATGATAAAAAATTTGAAGTGGGCAGTGGTCAATCTAGAAATGCACTGCAGCTATAGCCACATGTCTGACCATGTTATATTTAAAATCTGAACATGATAAGAATAAAACGTACTCGGTTACTAACGTAACCTCGGTTCTCTCTAGGAGAGGGAACGAGTACTGCGTCGAAAGAACGCTACGGGAAAGATATTTCTTTGTCGAGATTGAAGCCTAAAATTAATCCTTAATTTTGTAATATTGTAAAACGCTTTTCTGAAGCATACAACCTAGGCGGAGCAATACAGCTCACCCATTGGCTGCTCTGCCAGAAAAGCACAGCCTATGCGAGGCCAGAGACGCTGACCAATGAGGACGCTTCGCGCCCTTCTGCGTCACCTCCCGCCCAAACAGGCGTGGCCTAGGCCTATAAATACGAGCATAGCTGTCTAACACGCCGATTTTCGTCAATGAAGCGACGCAGCGTGGGCACGCACGGCCATGAGACGCAGTACTCGTTCCCTCTCCTAGAGAGAACCGAGGTTACGTTAGTAACCGAGTACGTTCTCTTACGTAGAGTTCTCTCGTACTGCGTCGAAAGAACGCTACGGGAACCCTATGCAAACCGCCGTGCGTGCTCTTGGATCGACACAGACACCTAAGGGCGCGCGCGCCCTGGTATACAAGTGCCTACCCCAAGAAGTATAGGGAGAGCGGCTAAAATAGCATCATCCCTTATAGTAGTGCCTCTTAAGGCATAATAGCATATATATGTAAATATAGATATATATGAGGGGTAATAGCATGCTCATGGGACACATTGTCAGTGAGTGATGCTTAAACATTGAAGTGACCTGGGCCGCAGCGCGGGGCAGGAACACTTATACATATAAACATTGAAGTGACCTGGGCCGCAGCGCGGGGCAGGAACACTTATACATATTAAACATTGAAGTGACCTGGGCCGCAGCGCGGGGCAGGAACACTTATACATAGTCTTCTAGACCGAGAGCAGTTTAGCCTGCAACGCAGGAACCTCTAGGTTATAGAACCTAATAAATGTAGACGGGGAGGCCCAGCCTGCCGCCATACAGATATCTTGTAACGAGATTCCGCTATACCAAGCCCATGAAGAGGCCATGCCTCTCGTGGAATGTGCTCTGATGCCCAAAGGGCATTCCAAGCCTCTAGATGCGTAGGCTAGCGCAATGGCGTCCACTACCCATCGAGACAGACTCTGTTTCGTTGCGGCTCGTCCCTTGGAGCGCCCGCTGAACGAAACAAAGAGCTGCTCCGTCTGTCGAAAAACAGCGGAGCGGGACACGTAAGCTCTTAATGCCCTGACCGGGCAAAGGGAGCTATTTCCGTCCTCTGAGGCCGGCAGGGCCGACAGGGAGATGACCTGAGCCCTGAACGGTGTGTTGAGGGACTTAGGCACGTACCCATGCTTCGGTTTCAATACGACTACAGAGTCGTTTGGCCCGAACTCCATACAAGAAGCTCTCACTGAGAGCGCTTGCAAGTCTCCCACACGCTTCACTGAAGCGAGAGCCAAAAGAAACACGGTCTTGAGAGACAGGTGTTTCATGACAACTGAGTGAATAGGCTCGAAAGGGGCCCCTTTCATAGCGTTCAACACTGTAGAAAGGTCCCAAACGGGGACTGAAGGAGGCCTTGGAGGGTTTAACCTCCTGGCGCCTCTCAGGAAGCGGACCACCAGGTCGTTCCTGCCTAGTGAACGGCCAAGCGTTGGATTAACGAACGCTGATATGGCAGCCACATAGACTTTGAGCGTGGATGGGGTTCTTCCCTTATCCAATAGCTCTTGCAAGAAGGAGAGAATCTCCGGTTCTCCACACTGAAGTGGTGACAGACCTTGATCTGAACACCATCCAGAGAACACCGACCATTTGGAAGCGTAGAGCCGTCTAGTAGACGGAGCCCTAGCTTGTTCGATCGTGTCTAACACTCCTCTTGGGAGGTTAGCGGGTACCCGTTTATGGCCCATACGTGTAGGGACCAAAGCTCGGGGTGAGGATGCAGAATCGAGCCCTTGGCCTGTGAGAGGAGGTCTCTCCTCACTGGAATCGGCCACGGGGCAGTACTTTTCAGTCGCATCAAAGCTGGGAACCAGGTCTGATTCGTCCAGAATGGAGCAACTAGCAGTACTGAGCATCCGCTCTCCTTGATACGCTCCAGCACTTGAGGCAGGAGTGAGACAGGAGGAAAAGCATAGAGCGGGCGGCGGGGCCAGACTCTGGCCAGCGCGTTCGCGCTCTTCGAAAAGAATTCTGGGCAGTGAGCGTTTTCCTGGTTTGCAAACAGGTCTATTTCCGCTCTGCCGAACGTTTTCCACAGCAGACGCACTGTCTGTGTGTGTAGGGACCACTCTCCCGTAGGAACGTTGTTCCGTGAGAGTCTGTCCGGGCCTACGTTCAAGTGGCCTGGCACGTGCATTGCTCTTAACGAGCGCAGGTTGTGCTGGGCCCACACCAGTATGCGTTCCGCTAACCTGAATAGGTTCCGGGATCTCACGCCACCCTGGCGGTTTATGTAGGCTACTACCGACATGTTGTCCGAGCGGACCAGGACGTGGTGTCCTTTTATCCGGGGACAGAAGCGCCTCAGCGCAAAGTCCACTGCCATCATTTCCAGGCAGTTTATGTGCGGTAGTTTGGCTCGCTCTGCCCACTGGCCAAAGAGCGGTCTGCCGTCGAGCAGTGCTCCCCAGCCTGAGGTGGACGCGTCCGTGGACACCACCTTCAGGCTCGAGGAAGTCCCCAGGCTTACACCTGACCGGTACCAGTCTGACGCTCTCCATGGTGTCAGGGCTGAAATGCATTCCTGAGTGACCTTGAGGCGATAACGACCGTGTAACCATGCTCGGCGCGGTACGCGCGCTCTCAACCAGAACTGTAGTGGGCGCATGCGCAGCAGGCCCAACTGCAGCACTGTTGAGGCTGAGGCCATGAGGCCCAGCATTTTCTGAAATCTCCTGAGTGGCACTATGTGGCCGCTGAGGAAGGATTTCGCCATTTGCAGGGTATTTCGCCTGCGCTGTGATGACAGCTGTGCTGTCATAGACAGTGAGTTCAGATCCAGTCCTAAAAAGGAGATCCTTTGACTGGGAAACAGTGAACTTTTCTCCCAATTGACTCTCAGACCTAAGCACTCGAGGTGATCGAGTATTAGTGTCTTGTGGTGAGCGAGTTCTGACGGCGATTGAGCCAGAATTAGCCAATCGTCCAAATAGTTCAGAATTCGAACGCCCCGGAGTCTCAGGGGTGCCAGCGCCGCGTCCATGCACACTGTAAATGTACGAGGTGCTAGAGACAGGCCGAATGGCAGGACTGTGTACTGATATGCCCGGCCCTCGAAGGCGAATCTCAAAAATCGCCTGTGACGTGACGCAATTTGTATGTGAAAATACGCGTCTTTCAGATCTATTGCCATAAACCAGTCTCCTCGGCGAATTTGCGCGAGGATACTTTCTGGTCGTGAGCATTCTGAACTTCCGCTTTGTTAGCATTTTGTTCAGACGCCTTAGATCTAAAATGGGTCTGAGACCCCCGTCTTTTTTCGGTACCAGGAAATATCTGCTGTACAGACCCCCTTCGCTCTGAGATAAAGGCTCTATGGCCCCTTTGCTCAATAGCTTCGCTATTTCGGCTCGAAGTAGATGTGCTACTTCTGTTTTCACCGTGGTTTCGACTTTCTCCGTGAAACGGGGAGGGCGTCGATGAAACTGTAGCGAATAGCCTCTTTTTATAGTCTCTAGCACCCATTCTGAGACCCCGGGAAGTCTTTCCCATGCATCTGCACGTGTGACTAGGGGTTGAATGTAATCTGGGCCCTGGTCGCGAAATGGCGGCGACACGAGAGCAACCGTGTGCTGTGACATGGACGCCGTGGCGTGTGAGGCGGGGGGCATGTTTAACACAGTATGCATCCCGCGCGCGCTCGGCTCTCTGTGTCGAGAGAGAGCGCGCGGGACGAGTCCCGTAGGGCTCGTTATGCTTGTGAATAAACGTGGGCGCTTGGTGGCGGGCACATTTATAACACCGGGGACACTGTGTTTGTGTACTGACTGACCGTTCGTTAGTTTCGTTTTTACAGAAAACCGCGGAACGTGCAGTGTGTAGTGGTTGTGGGCACTTGGCAGTGGGTCACGCTCACTACATGTAAAACACAATCGGCATGAGCCGATTTTATGTGTGCAGACCCTGTGTTGTTCAGGGCTGTGCTTGCACGGGTTGAAAAACCGGGCTCTGGTCGCGAAATGGCGGCGACACGAGAGCAGTCGTGTGCTGTAACATGGGCGCCATTGCAGCGTGATGCGGGGGCGCGCTTAATCGAGCGGGCAGCCCGCGCGCGCTCTCAGCTCTCTCAGCTGAAAGAGAGAGCGCGCGGTGCGAGCCCCGTACGGCTCGGCATGTTTGAGAATAAATGTGGGTGCGTGAACGCGGGTACATTTATAGCACTGGGAAGTACTGTCTATTAGAACTGACTGACCGTGCATTGGTTTCGTTTCATAGAAACCGTGTGACATGTAGCTTGTAGTGATTGTGGGCGCTTGAAAACGGGCACGCTCACTACATATAATGCACAATCGAAATGAGTCGATTTATGTGTGCAAGCCCTGTATTGTGCGGGGCTGTGCTTGTGTGTACAAATGGGCACTGGGTCGTGGGCATACAGTTACACACATTACATCATCGGCCATGGCCGGGACACCGTGTAGCACAGAGAGTACTGTCTATCAGAACCGACTGACCGTACATTCGTTTCGTTTTTACAGAAACCACGGGACATGCAGTGTGTAGTGATTGTGGGCACTGAAAAGCGGGCACGTTCACTAACTTACATGTGAAGCACAACCGACATGAGTCGATTTTATGTGTGCAAGCCCTGTATTGTGTAGGGCTGTGCTTGTGTGTACGAATGGGCACTAGGTCGTGGGCATTACAGATACACACATTACACCATCGGCCGTGGCCGGGACACCAGTAAATACATTTTCAGATTTACCTGGGGCGTCGTGAAAACGGCGTCTGTGTGCAGGCAAACGGGCATTGATGCCGATTTGGTGACTGCAAAATACACTGGCACGGTCGCGAATGTTGGGACTGTGCGAGCGAGACATTTCAGTGAAATCCGGCCGCGGCGGGATTTTAACACTGTAGCTTTCCTCGAAGCATAAGTGCGCATCCTGGCTGAAAACGGGGCTTTCCGGGACTCCGCGATTTCTTCGTGAATTCAGGAAGAAAAAGGCGCGGGTCGTGAGGACGGTAACGTACGTTCCTCTGCAGAAAAGCAGCCATCCAGCCGGTAAGCGCATCGATGCTGGTCTTTCTCCGTCGACGCTCACGAGCGGCGGGGGAGGGGAGATCCTCGGAGCTCGCCCATCCCTCGCTACCCGAAGCGAGGAGAGAACAGCAGTCGTCCTCCACAGACACGGCTTCATCTTCCTCGTCCATGACGGACGCGGCGGCACACAGCGGCCCTTGTCCGTCGGTCAGAGAGTCCAGCGAAGCGGGCGGAGAAGCTAGCGGCAGCAGCGGCGAGCACCTCGTGGTGGAGGGAGGTTCCGGGCTCCGCTGAGCACGGCGCTTTTCACGGCGCGGCACTACAGCGGGCGGAAAAGATGCAGCTTCAGTAAATGAACGCCAGGCGAGTCCGCAGAGTCACCGTAGGCATCAAATTACAGTGATGGCAGCCGCCATCGACGAGAGCTGAAGCTGCGTGATCATCACCCAGGCAGGAAACACAAGCACGTGGTCCCCGTCGCTGAGCGGGGCTCTACACGAGCCACAGGAGGTGCGAGACATCTTGAAAAAGACGCTCGGCTCTTTTAGTGTGGAAAAACTGTGTGACGCGACGGCGAACACACACACAAAACACACACACATAATGTAAAGGATATTCCACGCCGGAGAAGCGCAGCAGGGAACGGCGGCTGAGGGCGGCGATGACCAGCGGCTTCAGGTAAGGGCTCGTCCTGCTGAGGTGCTTGTATCCAAACGGCTGTGGCGGCTCGAATCCAATCCAACGATGCGTGCAGCTTCGTGAATTTAAGAAAATCGGCGTGTTAGACAGCTATGCTCGTATTTATAGGCCTAGGCCACGCCTGTTTGGGCGGGAGGTGACGCAGAAGGGCGCGAAGCGTCCTCATTGGTCAGCGTCTCTGGCCTCGCATAGGCTGTGCTTTTCTGGCAGAGCAGCCAATGGGTGAGCTGTATTGCTCCGCCTAGGTTGTATGCTTCAGAAAAGCGTTTTACAATATTACAAAATTAAGGATTAATTTTAGGCTTCAATCTCGACAAAGAAATATCTTTCCCGTAGCGTTCTTTCGACGCAGTACGAGAGAACTCTACGTAAGAGAACTCTTTATGTAGTTAAATATTTTTTAAGATCACGTTTTTCAAGATCTTGACTTGATTTCGATTAGACTGTAAAACTGGTGTTAATTGTCATAATCTAAACAACTATTCAGTGTAGTTTCTCTATTGTTTTGTGGTGCAAACTGACCCATTCAGTCTCTCAATGCACACATTTACACATCTCAAATCTGGTTTATTGGTTTATTGCTATCTATAATCACCAACGACTGGCTATTCACACTGTTATAATCCCTAATTTCTTTCACAGTTCTTCAACTTCACAGTTGAAACTGTATCTAGCACTGAAAACTAAAAGCAAAACATTTCAGTAAACATTCCTATTTACAATAAAATCATAAAAATAACAGCTAATTTATGTGACAGGTGCACCTGAGGCTAGGTAACGTTAGCATGCTAGCTAGCCACTATACACAAATTTATGAGATTAAAACCATGTGTTTGCAAAATTACTTTATAACGCAAGTTGAGTGTTTTATATAAACTTCTGTGATCTGGTTTGGCTTTGGATAAAACAATTAGAGAGAAAATATATTATTTTCTAGTATTATGCTCAAGGATAAATTATATCGATTGCCTTTACATTATGAATATAATCTCATTATAATGATACCTGAACATAGTTTGAAGAACACACATACATCATATATCGTTACAATCATGTTTATTGAGTCATAAAACATCTTTATCTGAATGTAACAATGTTTTTTTAACGCTATTGTGATTTGTAATTCTGTGAACTTCTGTACATTTTATGTTTGAGGACAATTCTGTGTTCACTTAAATCACTACACTCAATGAATACATTTTATTTTTAACACTCACTGTTCCACATTTGGCTGATATTTTTTTTCCCCACGTATATTCCTAACATTAACAATGTGGTTCCCTTTCGAAGGGAACTCAACAATACGTCATCGACGCTATGGGGAACACCTCAGGCGTGACAGGTGTCTGAAATCACAATCAAATCACGGCAATCACATTGACCGGCGACAGCCCGTGAATCATTACGTGAATGATTAACGTGCGACCTGGAAGTATATAAGGGCGCCTTGCAAACATGACAAATCATCCTTTCGTCTTCAGGGACTGTATGTTTGAACGCAAATTCAAGAAAAACGGAGAAATGAAGCGTGCAGCAAAAGCTAGTTGCTTTCAGAAGTGTGCCGACCCGTGTCCTCGATTTTTGACGCCGGAGGACACACACCAGCTGTGCGTTTTCTGTCTGGGTGAAGAGCACGCACGGGAGGTTCTCGAGGGAGCTTCCTGTGCAAACTGTGAGCGTTTTTCCTTGAAAACGCTCCGCTCTCGTCTGTCCCTCTTCTCGAGTGAAGGGGGGTCAGCATCTGGGAAGCCCCCTGGTTCAGGTCCCGCTCGTGCCGAGGCAGAGCGGCGACTTGCGTCATGGGGCTCCCAGATGGAGCTTGTCGATCACCTTGAGAGGGCTGTAAACCTCTCAGATGACTCGACAACTGACGAGGGTGAGCTGCAGGTGGATGATGATAGCCTTTCACCGACTATTCCTGCAGCTAGTGCTCTTCAGGACGCGCAGGAGATGGCTGAGGAGGTTGAGAGTCAGGTGGATCCTGAACCTCCTCAGCCATCCTGCCCCGTGTATGCAGAGCTGGTGGATGTGATGGAGCGCGCCGCCGGCAGGCTGCAGCTGCCATGGCAGCGCGCTAGAGGAGAAACCGCTCGTGGCAGGCTCGGCGATCGGTTTCTCCCCGGCCATAGACCACCAGCTCAGGTGAGCCTTCCATTTCTCCCCGACCTCCACACTGAGGTCGAGAAGGCATGGAAGAATCCATACTCTGCCCTAGTGTTGTCAAAAATATCGATATTTCGATAAATATCGATACTGAAATATCTGAACGGTACCAATACTAATTTCCAGAAGTATCGATACTAGCCGAGCTTTCACTTTCACTTCGAAGCGAAGACAAGCGCTTCACACTGCGAGCGGGCTGCGGGCACCCAAAAGATTGTTTGACAATCAATAATCCCTCACATCACTCATTTTTTTAAATTATTTTATAGGTGTAAACAGACTTAAGGAACAGGCTCCAGGGGTACCATTTAGCAAGCATAGGCTACGCTCAGCATCAGGGGTGTTTGTTGTTTGAACAGACCTTTCCCCACTGCTAAAAAAAATCCTAAAGGAAACACTGTAACTTTTCTCATTTTAACTTTTCTGAAACATTAACAGATAGAACTCAGGACATTTTTGTTCATGTAAAATATACCTCATTGTCATGACTTGTTATATTTAGCTTTAAAAATAAATAAATACCCCCTTAATATTGTGGCAGTTTTTTTCTCTGTGGTATCGAAAATGGTATCGAATATCGATATTTTTCAAGGTATCGTATCGAAGTTAGAAATTCTAGTATCGTGACAACACTACTCTGCCCGTATCCACCGGCATCAGCGGGCTAGTTTCGCTGATGTCGAGGGGATCGGAGAGTATGGATATGTGTCGATGCCGCCCATTGACGAGACGTTTGCGAACTATCTCGTCTCTGGACAGGCATCGACACTAAGAGCTCCAACCCTGCCATCCAAACCGCTGAAAACAATGGCTCGTTTGAATGGCAGAGCATACTCGGCAGCAGGTCAGGCTGGTGCTGCCCTGCACACCATGGCGGTCCTGCAGGCGTACCAGGCCGACCTGCTGAGGGATCTCGACCAGGGGGCAGGGTTGTCCCCTGAGGCGGTGGCTGAGCTGCGCCGCACCACAGATCTTGCTCTCCGGGCCACCAAACAAACCGCTGCTTCGATCGGCCGGTCGATGGCAGCAATGGTGGCCACGGAGAGACATCTGTGGTTGAATCTGGCCGACATCGGGGAGAAAGAGAAGTCCTTTCTCCTCGATTCGCCGGTTTCGCCCTCTGAACTCTTCGGCACCTCCGTAGAGGCGGTGGTGGGGAAGTTCAGAGAGGCGAAGGCGCGCTCAGCAGCATTTAAAACATGCATACCGCTGAGATCCGGGTCCGCGCCCAGGCAGGCGGGAGGACCTGGCCCATCCCGGTCTGAGGACCAGAGGCGGGGCCAGCGAGCCAGTGTCACCTCTCGTGCGCCCCCTCCAGGTAGGAGCAGGGCGCAGAAAAGGCGTGACTCCCGCAACAGGAGGGATTTGAGGGAAGTTATCCAGCAAAAGCGTCAGCGCCGCTGAAGGATGACTCCCTCCGAGGGTCATCAAATCTGCCCTCTCCTGCTTCCGACTCCCCAGGCGTTCATCACATCAGGCCTGGGGCGGGGCCTATGATGAGAACGATGTTCTGATGGCCCGCCTAGGCTTGGCCTGTGAGAGCGCCTCTTTCAGGCATGTAAAGTGATGGACCCCAGGTTCATAAGAAACTACCTGGCGAGTCTTCACTCCGCACGCCGCAGGTGAGCTGTCTGGTCTTCTTAAGAGTAATTTCTGAAGAATGTATACTAATATGTATCTCTCTACAGACCTCGTTCCCTGTATAGAGTCATGGGCATGTCAATGCAGAAAGAATAAGGTAAGGAGGAAAAATCTGGATTATTGGGGCCCTGAAGTTCCCCTGTAGGTGGCTTTAACGATAGGAAGAAGCACCATCTGTTGGGGCTTCTTTTGTGAAATGTGCTGGCCCTCGGGCTCTTAGCCACCTTAGGGTAGAGTAGTTGGTCTCTCTCAATTAGGATTTTTTTATCTGAGTTTGACTGACGCTTGAGCTTCAGATAGATCTATATGTCCGGCCACGGGACCGTTGACTTCCTTCTTGAGTACATCGCCCCCTTTGAGCTCTGTCTGGGTTTTCATTGGGCTGAGTGATTCTGCAGCCAGTTGTATGAAATAATAATAACTATTTTTCTGTTAGGCTGTGGCTCCTCCGAGCCCTCAGGTAGATCTATGCTTGCAGGCTGGCCCTCACCAGGGCCGCCTCTGTAGCTGGCCTAGGCTGTGCCAGGGATAGTGGAGGCGCTCTGCTTAAGCATTTCTGCCTCTGAACCTTCACTGTGTGAATATAGGTTCCTAGCATCCCTGTATGACAGCCTCCTCCAATGGAGTCGTTAGGCCAAGGCCCGCCCCCTTCTCTGCATTCTGGGGCGACAAGAGTAATGCAGCATGGTGCAGAGGTATGGTTTATAAAGATCCTGGGTTAGGCCTCAAATAGGCCTCCCCGGTACAATGTGTCTTTATTGAGCAGGGTGAGGCCGCCTTTCGCCTCACGAGGAGGCTGGGTCTGTCTGCCCGACCCTGCCGTGCAGAACTAGCATACGGAGTACTCCCCGGTGATACAGGGCAGGTCTGAGTCCTTCACTTTCAGTTCTGTATTATCCTACCTCGCACCTCTGTGGCTCGGGTTGAGCGGAAAGTTCTAGCCTTCACTTCTTTTTTGGTCGAAGTACGCTCCCCTGAAGCCAGAGCATTGCCATGAGCTGACGCCCATGCTTACAGTTGGTAGGCCCCTGTCTTTGGGGCCTCCATTGAGGCAGAGTGGCGTATGTTGTACTCCCCTTGCTCAAAGGGTGCTAGCGCTCTTGCTGAGTACACTGCCATGGGCAATGTGTTTAGGTACCAGAATGCTGTAGGCGCTGTCTAAACAGCTTATCTGCCAACGAAGGCTGCGCCCTTAGGTAGTAGGCCTCAGCAGGCCTCCTGAATGGGCAGCTCCCAAGAGGGCGCTGTAGGCCAGCTCACCTCATGTGGCTGGCCTTGGTGGTTCGGGCAGTTGACTCACTGATGGGTAGTAGGCCCTAAACAGGCCTCCTCGGAAGTGAGTCCCAACATTGTGGGACATACTTGTTGGTGTGGTATGATTCCCAACAGTGTACCTTTGGAGCAGATTGACTTGCTGTCAGCTAGTAGGCCCAACCAGGCCTCCCTGATAGGCGAGTCCCCAGTGGGCTGGCCTTAACAGGCCGCCTTCGAACTGTCACCCAGATTCAGGGCTCATAGCTACCAGTTGTTTAAGATTACTATCAGGTAGTAGGCCTCCTCAGGCCTCCCTGAAGGTGAATTCCCACTTGCGGTGGCTATCAGGTAGTAGGCCTTACCAGGCCTCCCTGTAGGCAAGCCCAAATGACAGGCAACTGGACAGCTAGCCTGACCTACTATCAGGTAGTAGGCCTCACCGGGCCTCCCTGAAGGCATGTTCTCACATAATGTGATTATCAGGTGGTAGGCCGCTCCGGGCCTCCCTAAATGTGAGCTCCCAAGTATCGTGGCCGTCAGGTAGTAGGCCTCACCAGGCCTCCCTGAAGGTAGTTCCCACATACTGTGGTTATCAGGTTACAGGCCTCACCAGGCCTTCCTGGTCATGAGCTCCCACATGCTGGGGTTATCAGGTAATAGGCCTCACCAGGCCTCCCTGAAGGTGAGTTCCCACATACTGTGGTTATCAGGTTACAGGCCTCACCAGGCCTTCCTGGTTATGAGTTTCCACATGTCAGGTTACAGGCCTCACCCGGCCTTCCTGAATGTGGGCTCCCACATATTGTGGTTATCAGGTTACAGGCCTCATCCGGCCTTCCTGGTTTTGAGCTCCCACACACTGTGGTCGCTAGGTTACAGGCCTCACCAGGCCTTCCTGGTCATGAGAGCTCCCACATACTGTGGTTATCAGGTTACAGGCCTCACCAGGCCTTCCTGGTCATGAGAGCTCCCACATACTGGGGTTATCAGGTTACAGGCCTCACCAGGCCTTCCTGGTTATGAGCTCCCACATACTGTGGTTATCAGGTTGCAGGCCTCACCAGGCCTTCCTGAATATGAGCTCCCACATACTGGGGTTATCAGGTTACAGGCCTCACCAGGCCTTCCTGGTTATGAGCCCACATACTGTGGTTATCAGGTTGCAGGCCTCACCAGGCCTTCCTGAATATGAGCTCCCACATACTGGGGTTATCAGGTTACAGGCCTCACCAGGCCTTCCTGGTTATGAGCCCACATACTGTGGTTATCAGGTTGCAGGCCTCACCAGGCCTTCCTGAATATGAGCTCCCACTTACTGTGGTTATCAGGTAGTAGGCCTTGCCAGGCCTCCCTGTGAGTGGTTCCCCAACGATGCTGGGTTCTGGAAGCTAGTGGCCGCTTGCTATCAGTTCAGCTGGCCTTATTTGGCCGCTGCTAAAAGCGAGCTCGCGCCCTGGCTCAACTAAAGTGTTCGTCCTCTGCTACTGGTTCCCTCCCGGAACTTCTCTGCCTACAGCCTGGTTTCCTACCAGTCAGTCCATTGCTCCCCTCACTGAGGGTCTCTATGAGTGTTTGGACTCCTGAGTCTGGTCAGATGGTCGTAGGCCTCTCGTGAGGCCTCCCAGTTAGATCAGCCCCTAGGCCTTCACAGGCCTCCTCAGTGTTTCAAACACAAACACTGGGTAGATCTGTGGATCGAGTAGAGAAACTCCCCTCTCTAGCAAGGGTTTAAAGCACTATGCTGAGTCATACTCTCCGGGATATCCCGTCTCTGAGATCCGGGCTGAGGTTTCACTGCCAGCTTCGCAGTCCCTCGGGTTGGATGCCTTACCTAAGGCAAATGTCCAGAGGCTCTGTCTCCAGACAGACAGGAATTTGGCCAGACTGAAGTGTCCAACGTAGTGACACCAGGTCAGGCCGTCCTGGTGGCATTTCGGGTGGTATATTCCCCCGTATAGTGACTGGCTGGGGTTCCCTCGGGTTCCCTAGCCACATTCCCTAGAAGGGACCCCTTCTAAATTGAAGTTGTGGTCCTAGGCCTTTGAGCAGGCCCAGGTAGGCCTTCGGATTACTTATTTGGAGTTCCTCCTGTTAGGCTTATAGCTTGGGCTATGACCGTAGGGAATGCTGTCACTGACAGCCCAGTGTGACCTGAGGGTGAGTGGTTCTTGCATTTCTTTTGAATTTGCTGGTTCTGACAGTTGTCACTGCCTCCTGGCATGCACTCCCCTTAGCATGGCGGCGTGGGTATATCGTTCCCCATAGCGTCGATGACGTATTGTTGAGTTCCCTTCGAAAGGGAACGTCTCAGGTTACAACTGTAACCTATGTTCCCTGAGAACAGGGAACGAGACAATACGTCTCCCTGCCATGCCTCGGGGCCTGCCTACCAAACAGTCCCTTCAGACAAAGGATGATTTGTCATGTTTCCAAGGCGCCCTTATATACTTCCAGGTCGCACGTTAATCATTCACGTAATGATTTACGGGCTGTCGCCGGTCAATGTGATTGCCGTGATTTGATTGTGATTTCAGACACCTGTCACGCCTGAGGCGTTCCCCATAGCATCGATGACGTATTGTAGGTTACAGTTGTAACCTGAGACGTTTTGTTCACATTTTTTTGCAGATACCTTGACCAGAGCATAACCGGTTATCTTCACCCAAGAGACCTACTGTGGGACAATCTTTTTGGCTTTAAAGGTAAATGCATGGTTAGTCACAATGTCTAGTTACTGGGCCAAAAGGAGAAGGATATTGAAAGGAGTTGAGAGGGACATACAGGAAATTGCAGCTGCAAACAATGCTCTACTTGCTGTTATTCCTGACTTTGACCAAGTAAATCCTCATGTTAATGAACATCTACATGGAATGGCTACAACAAGCCATGTACAAACTGTAACCCCTGTAGCACAAGGACATCATTGTTGATGAGGCATGTGAAGCTGGTGAAATGTTTTCCTCAAGCACAGAAGATGAAGATGAAGAGGAAGAGGATTGCCTAAGGACACAATTGGCAGGGTGGGCTATTGACAACATGATCCCCCATGTGGCACTTGGTAAGCTTTTAACCATTTTGTCCAAGGATCATCCAACCCTTCCTAAAGACCCAAGAACCCTTCTGAAAACAGTGACTTGTGTTAAAACAACAGAACTCTCAGGTGGTGTATACCATCACTCTGGAATTGAAAGTGGAATATTATCGCAGTTGTTAGTGTCTCCTGAATTGCAGAAGTTGACGTCAGTTTCAATGCAAGTTAATGTTGATGGACTTCCACTTTTCAAAAGCTCAAATGCCCAGTTCTGGCCAGTTCTTGGTTTAATTGAGCAATACATTGGTAATGTCCAGCAAAACAAACTTCCATTTGTCATTGGTCTTTACTATGGGAAGAAGAAGCCAACCAGCCTTCACTTTTTGAATCCTTTTGTAGAAGAGGCACAGCGGCTTGAAACGGAAGGAGTTCTGTTTGAAGGGAGAGCACTTTCTTTCAAAATATCAACATTCATCTGTGACGCCCCTGCTCGTGCGCTTGTTAGAAATGTGAAAGGTCACAGTGGATATTATGGGTGTGACAAGTGTGTTCAAAAGGGGGTCCACTACGAGAACAGGATGACTTTTCCTCAAACAGATGCTACTCTAAGATTAGACAATGCACTCCGTGATGAACTTTCTGATGACAGTCATCAGTGTGGAGAAACGCCATTGGCATTGTTGTCTGTTGGTTTAGTAACGCAGTTCCCACTGGATTACATGCATCTGGTATGTCTTGGAGTGACAAGAAAGTTGTTACACCTTTTGGTTCTCTTTGTTGATCACTGCAGCAAGCTTTATGGAAAAGAACATGTGACATACAACATGCATGGATTAGTGCACCTCAGCCAAGATGCCAAAAAGTATGGTGTCCTTGATAATATCTCATGCTTCCCATTTGAAAACTTCCTTGGGCGCCTGAAGAAACTGTTGCGCAAGCCTACACAACCACTGGAGCAGGTTGTTCGCCGATTGTCAGAGAGAAGTCAGCACAAAAGAACAAACATCTCCAAAACAAGGTCCTTGAGAGAGCACAACCATGGACCACTCCTCAATGGTCTTCCTGTGAAAAAGCAGTATGAGGAGTGTTACTTTCAAGCCTAATGCAATATTTTTCTCTAATCGCTTATCTTTCCCCACACACAAAACTGTGATCATGCAATAACGTTAACTTTACATCGCGATGCTGAGCTACAGTGAAATGATAGAAAATACATTATCTGTGTTAGTAATTCGCGTGAACTGGACGCGCGAATGAGCCTCGCGTCTACCGCGCCGCGCTAAACAGGACCTCTAGACGCGCGTAAACGCGTCTTTACATTGACTTAACTATAATCACTCGCGCCAGACACTCAAGAGTGAGTGAGTAATCATTTTAAAATAAAATTGACTAATCAAACCACGGATCCGTGATAAGTTTTGTGATCCGTCTCGCCAGTGTAGTAGCACTATGATCACTTTGAGGGGAGGATAAATAGCATAAATAAAAAAAGGAAAAATATTTTTAACCCGTAATTACAAAACGAAACCGGTTGTTGTATTTTTAAAACGCAAAATTGAACACCAAAATTTTAATTTGAACGGTAGGCTACACCAAATGCTGCGCAAAAAAATAAATTGACGATTTTTTTTTAATTACTTTTTGCCCCTTAATTAAACATTTAAAATATTCACAAATTAATATGGATTTTGTTGTTGTTGATTTATTTTTCGAAGACAAAATTAGAACCTGGAAATGATATTATTCCCGCAGTGCTTAATGAGAAGAGCCATATGTCTCTGGAACCACAGCCTACAGAAAGGTGATTTATAGGCTAATGATAATAAATGTATCTGAAAAAATAAAGAGGCATTTTAATTGTTTTTAATAAACTATTGTTTTCTAAATCAGTGTTGGCTAAAAACATATCTCCATCTCCGCTGTTAAGCAGATGCGCCTTTAGAGAGAAATGTACCTTTCATACGCATTACATAATCAGAATGTATTAGCTTTCGATTCTAATTTGTTTGTTTTAAAGTGGACATTTCGAGCTTTAGCCTATATAGGCTATATTTAGTTTCAGTTCTCACGCTCCTGTTCACGGAGATCATGAAAGCGCACCTGATTGTTTTATTTTATTTGACAAAAGCACAACGTTTTCTTGATATTGCGAGTTTACACAAATAAAAGTAGTTGCGAATAATGTATTATTATTTCCTGTATGACCAGAAATGATAGAGTAGCCTATTTTAAATTGTTTCACTGTTGATAGGAAAATGCGCCCGCGCGTCCTTGCCATGCAGTGCGCGCTCAAACTCCGCTCCACAAACTCTTGGATATGCGTCAAAATCTTGTGTTTATTTGTGATAATCTTAGCCCTGTATTATTATGGTCTAACCCGCGCGGCTACTGACAGTAATGCAGCGCAATATGAAAGACTTCGTCTTAGGTTTAACAATGAAACTAATAATGAACAATATGAAACTAAAACGACATAGCCCAAGCTTAATTTAAAATGGCTTAGGAATATGCTATTTAGCGGTGGATAAACGCAATTTAGATGTGGATAAACGCAATTTAGAGGTGGATAAACGCACTTTAGAGGTGGATAAACGCACTTTAGAGGTGGATAAACGCAATTTAGAGGTGGATAAACGCTATTTCAGAATTTTGGGAGGTGCGCAAACGGCGTTTACGTGCGTTTAGCCTCCACTACATCCCTGCCACCGGGGATTAAAATAATTAAACAGAAGCAGGGATACATTTAATTGACCAGAAAGGGGTAAATCCCACGGTAAATCGCACCCTGGATGCAGTATAAATAAACTTAAGGTCGTCCATCATGGGTACGCCAGAGTGATGAGTGATTCACCGGAAGTGGCAGTGCACAAAGATCACTGAATGCGGAAGTACTACGTATCAGCGTGATAATCCCCTATAGTTTGAACTAAATGTCTTGAAAGGGTATAATTTTAAATGCAGGCATGTCGATGGCTTCGGCAATATCGGTCCACTTCTTTTCTTTTTCCACTCTGTCGTGGTATAAATGGCAGTTTACATCAAAAAGACACTGCTGCTCTGCCCCAACCCGATCACACCAAATGCGTCTATATAGCACGCAGTGTGTTTATCGTGTAATATATACGCGAAAATTAGTTTTTACGTGCATAGTATATGCATGGATAGCACATTGGGAAGGTTTAGGGTGGGGTGCGTGTGTATTATACGCTTGGGTAGGATTAGTGGTGTGGGGTGCGTGTGTATATCACGCAATTTGTGCGTATCATATGCACGCGCAAAACTGCGTATCATATCCACGTAAAAACTAATTTTCGCGTATAAATTGCACGATAAACACAATGCGTGCTATAGAGACGCATTTGCGTGCTCGACAAGGCGCTCTTTATCCACGGTCCATTTTCGCCTACTTGGCGCCATTGGCGCTCGTTGTGTTTCCACGTCCGTTGACATGTTTCTTTGTTGTGACTGATGGCTTCCTGTTTCCGGTTTTCTGAGAACAAATGTATTGGTTGTTGATTGTTTTACGTCACTATGACTACGCTAGGACTGGCGATAATATCAAACATGTTTGATATGAAAGACTAGAGAAAGACTGGCATAAATCGGGTCGCCGACTGCAGATTATCCCCTTACATTTAACGATCGAGACGACGGGAGCGCGCCGAGACTCCAGTAAGATTCCTAAAAACTGCCGGTCTTTAGTCTGGGACTGTTAAAATCCTTTGGTGTACGCCCAGCATAAGATTAAACCGTACTGAGCGTAGTAACGTTAAATAATAATGTAAGGCTTTAATAATAATTTATCATAGCTTTATACAGTGTGATGGAGTTACTTTACACAATTTCACTCATATCTGCAGTGCATTTCAATTAAAAATTTAACCGTTTCATAATTACAGTACAACTGCGTTTTTGGATATGTGAATTAAATATTTGAATTGTAATTGCGATGTTTCAGCGGAGCGGTGAGTGTGTAATTGTGCACTACTTACGCATTTAGGCAGTCTGCAATACTTTTTCTCTTTGCTTTATCACTGTGGCGGTGTTGCCTTTCTTCTTAATTATATCTTTTACCTCCTCCTATGCCTCCATGAGGATTTGTGCTTCCGACGAGGAAAAGTATGCGGCTCTAGTTGCCATGGTAAATCAGTTAATCTGTGATCTGTGGCGGGGTCTATTTGAGTGAGCAGTGAGCGCGCACCTATCCAGGATTGGTTTCACCTGGCTTAATGAATCCGTGTCTGCTCATCCTGGCTTGGTCTTTGTGCAACCAATTAAGCCTGGACGCACATGTTTTGGCTTCATTGAGCTCAGCTGAGTCTTTTATCCCGGATGTCTTAATTCTACTTTTGTGCAACAGGCCCCAGATTACTAATGTTCTTAGTCTTCATTTTCATTAATATCCGTGCCAACTTTCCTCACAATCTTTTTCAAACGATAAACCTCCCTGTTTGAAAGGCAACCGTCTGCTATTAGGCTTTTGGCTTTGTCCTGGAACTGCATTAGATCAGGGAAATAATCCTTTACAATCACACCTCTTTTGTTTTTTGTGGTATTACGTAAGAAAACGTTTTATGTCATCAACATCATAGCTTCTGCTTATACCTTCAGTCTGTGACAACACTGTACTTGAGTCAGACTTTTCACTTTCACTTTCTGACTCTTTCTGATCTTCAAACACTTCTCCTTTTTTAAAACACTTTGCACTACTGATCTTCTCCACATTTTTTCGTTTTGTTGGTACTTTGAACATCCTATTCTCTGCTTCTGTGTCAGACACATCATTTTCCCTCATGCTTTCTACATCACTGTTTAATAAACCCGTTTCTGCAGCTACAGAAATCTCTGAAGTAGGCCTATCCCTACCTTCATTCACTGACTCCGTCGAGGTCGATCCAGCTTCCACAGGCCCCTCAGTAGATGTCCCTTCCCCAGCAGATTTATCCACGGTCGGCGCTGCTTCAGCCAGACCGACCTCAGACGGTTTAACAGTATCGTCAGTCGAACCTCTATCCTTATACCTCCAGCTGCATTCTTATCGGGACATGAACGGATTAAATGGCACGATTTACCACACCCAAAGCACTTCATTTTATCAGTAGTGACAAACACGACATATTCAAAATCATCCACACGGAAATTCAGTGCCAATTCCAATTCTGCGTCATCTTTGATGATCATGAAAGCAAATCTCCTAAATGAAACAATATGTTTCAATAAAGGAGATTCGCAGCCGATCGTGATCTTCTTGATCGGCGAAACCAACTTCCCATAACGTGACATCGCTTGTTTCAAAATATCATCACTAAGAAACGGAGGGACATTTGATATTGTGACTTTTTTTGACGGTAACAGCAGCGGTAAAACAGGTGTAAGTATTTCATCAATGATTACACCACGCGCAACCACCTCGTTTGCTCTTTCCACTGAGTTAAAAAAAATCACGGTCGCGCCATTCATTCTGGATGCGGAGAGAATGTTTTTATGGCCAACAATCTCTCCTACACCCAGACAGCAAGCCTCCACACTCGCCACGGATACTATCTTGACTCCGTGACGACGTGTGAGGACATCAAACCCAGTCCCAGCCTGAGCTGCCATGCTTTCTAAGAAAAGCAGGCAGCACAAACAAACACACAAAAAAACTACTAAAACAAATAAACCAACTTAGAAGAAAAAGAAAAGAAAAATATAAGGAAACCACAAAAGAAAAAACAAATACACGCGCTCAAAGCTCGAACTCTCACACGCTCCACAAACGCCCACGCATGCGCAGAGAGAGAGAGAGAGAGAATTGAATTTGAAAAATAGCTTTATTTTACAATCATCTTAATACACACAAATTAACAAGCTAACAACAGAAAACAAAAATTAAAAAATTAAATCATCTTCAAAAATAGTACAAAAAACTCCCTTACAACACCAAATCTTCTCAAAAGTAAACAAATCGTTCATAGTTTTATAAAACTTGTAATCAATCAGTTCTCTCTAGAGAGAGGAAGGAGTACTGCGTTGTCGTAGCAACGCATTCGGGGAAAATCCTTTTCCACGAGAATACTGAAGCAAAAAATTATCCTTAATTTTGTATCAATGTAAAACGCATTGCCACAGCATACAGACCTAGGCGAGACAGCTCGCGCGCCTATTGGCTGCTGTGCGGCAAATGCTTACCCAGGTGAAAAAGACGTAGTATTAAATGTATTAAAAATATATTTGAAATTCAAATAGTATGTTTATAATACATTTGTATTTCCAACATGCTTATTTAAAGTGCATTTAAAATACATTAAATTGCATTTTAATATATTTATAAAAAATATACTAGTAGTACATTGGTAATAAATATATATTTAAGTATACTTTTAATAAATATGCTAATTAAAAGCATACTTTAAATACATTTCTAGACAGTATACTAATAGTACATTGGTAATAAATATATATTTAAGTATACTTTTAATAAATATGCTAATTAAAAGCATACTTTAAATATATTTTTAAACAGTATACTAATAGTGCATTGGTAATAAATATATATTTAAGTATACTTTTAATAAATATGCTAATTAAAAGCATACTTTAAATATATTTCTAAACAGTATACTAATAGTGCATTGGTAATAAATATATATTTAAGTATACTTTTAATAAATATGCTAATTAAAAGCATACTTTAAATATATTTCTAAACAGTATACTAGTAGTACATTGGTAATAAATATATATTTAATTATACTTTTAATAAATATGCTAATTACAAGCATACTTTAAATATATTTATAAACAGTATATTAATAGTACATTGGTAATAAATATATATTTAAGTATACTTTTAATAAATATGCTAATTACAAGCATACTTTAAATATATTTATAAACAGTATACTAGTAGTACATTGGTAATAAATATATATTTAAATATACTTTTAATAAATATGCTAATTACAAGCGTACTTTAAATATATTTATAAACAGTATACTAGTAGTACATTGGTAATAAATATATATTTAATTATACTTTTAATAAATATGCTAATTACAAGCATACTTTAAATATATTTCTTAGAAGTGTACTAGAAGTATTTGGTAATAAATATATGCTTAGTTACACTTTTAAGAAATATGCTAAATGCAACCATACTTTTAGTGAAGTTTTAGTGTACTTAAAGAAAACATGCATATTGCTCTTACTTAAAGTAGCCTACATTTTATGTGTACTTTGTGTAAGAACAGCAAAATGATTAAGCTTTTAGTGTGTTTAAAATGTATGTACTTTATAAACACTTAGGCCTACTGCAATATAGTTTAATTATTTATGTTTTATCATTTTAATATAAAAAAAAATACATTTACAATATACCAACTTATAATGTATTAGAAACATTTGTCAACTATTATTAGCATTGCAATAAGCTTAAAATTATTATTTTTTCACTTTTACTTGTTTGTTGTAAAAGGCTACTTAAGGCTGTTGTCAACTACATGATATTTTGTACTACTGAAATTCCCACAATAATTTCAGCATCATTTTTTTTTTTTTTGCATCATAGATACATTTTCCAAAGAAATGTTAATTTCCAAAAAGGTGGTGTTCTTGTTTAAATTTGAACAATGCGCATAACACACGTGACTAGTCCTGATTGGTTCCAGAGGCGTTGAACGGCTGTGATTGGTTCTTATGATAATGCGATCGCATCTCACTCAGAGGGAGCTTCAGTTGCTGCATGCGGTCCTTGAATGTGATTAGATTTAGACGTTTAAATTTAAACTGTTCAAATATTTATAGCGATCGTGTTTCTTTAGAGGACTTGGAGGAAACCACGCGATTAATATGGATTGGGTGATGTTTTTTTGCGATTCACTTTTTGAAACGTGAACAGATCTGGTGAATCGTTCATCGGAGGGATATGAATCATGACAGTTTTTCTATCGAAGATTAACGAAAGTCTTAAATGGTTTGGAACTACTTAAGGGTGAGTGATCATGACACCATTTCGTATTTTTGGCACAAAGTGTAACATCACGTCTTTTTCAGTTCAGCTAACTTACATTCAATTTGCCCAATCAGAGCCAAGATTTTCAAGTCAAAGTCGAAGCAGATTCGAAGAGATGAAGATACTGCCTCAGAAGTTACTGGTAAGTTTTAGTTGCTGTTTGCATAAATAAATAGCTCACTGTTTAGTTGTTTTCCTAGGTGGAAAGGTCTGCTATGCATTTGCTAATATGACTTGCACGTGGGATACTGACGTTAACCGCTGTAACATGATGCTGACACTGAATTCTAGCAACTTCTGCACTGTCAAAGTCTAAAGTCTTTGATGAATCTGTTTAAAATCTATGTGGAGACATTTATCTGTCTTAAAACAACTATAAAACATTGTCCAATGCATCTTCAAAAAAATTAATTAGTTATTATAATATGCAGTGCCGTCGCAGGTGGGGTGCGAGGCCCTGTGCGAACTTGAAATGCGAGGCCCTGCTCTTTGATGTGGATGCTCAATTGCGCATGAATAACAGTCACGCGTAGCACGAATAATCTCGCTGCAATACGTTTTTATCAAGTAGAATAATACATAATCATGCACATAGTTTGAGGCACCGCAATAGGGCAGACAATTGCCCGGGGCCCCGCATTTTAAGGCCCCCAAGGACTGATCATTTAAACAATCAGAAATGTTAATATAAAGACGCAGAAAAATCTCTGCATCCCCGTTAGTGGGGCCGCTCTCTCGTTACGCTCGTTATGCTTTTACCTTTTTCAAACCGGTGCAGCGCTTTCTCGCGGTAGGTAGAAAATGCATGATTTGATTTGTTAAACATGAAAAGGACTTATCCGTCTGGCATGGCAGCTCGCTCTAACTGTAACCTAGATAAATGTTCGCTATTATAGGTGCATATCCAACTGTTTGTACGGAGACGTGGAGCGCGCACTGCATGGCAGGAGTCGGCGCGAACACTTTCATTTCCCTATCAACAGTGGAAACAACTTTAAATACTCAATCTTTTCTGGTCATACACAAAATAATAATGCATCAGTCGCAAACTCACAATAACAAGAAAACGTTGTGCGTTTGTAAAATAAAATAAAACAAACAAGGCGCGCTTTCATGGTTGCGTGAACTGGAGCGCGTCTCAATAATGAACTGAAATACAGTGTATAGCCTCAACAACATGATGAATATTTCTATATAAATCTCGAAAAGTCCACTTTTAAACGGAAAAAAAATTAATTGAAAGATAATCCGTATGAAAGGTGCGCTGCATTTCTCTCTACTATAGACGCATCCACTTACAGCGGAGATGTATATATGTTTGCAGCCGACATTGATTTACAAATATATATTTTTTATTAATAAACAATAAAAATGCCTCGTTATTTTTTCAGACATTATCATTAGCCTGCTTTGCGGCAAGATATAGGCTACATGCGCGGAATAGGCTATATTCCTCCATGCACCCAGTGTTTAAGCAGAAATTAATATAAACGTGAGATTAGTTGACTAATTGCTTAAATGAATGACTAGCCTACTAGTCGACGAGAAAAATATTTAGTCTATAGCAATTCTAATCAATGCATTTAGGCTATTGACATTTATTTTATTAGTAATTCTAGTATCCAGCTCTTTACGTTAAATTAGTTGAGTTAACAATTAGTAAATGAACTAATAAAATAATAAAACAAAGATTAAATTAAGATGCTAACTACATATTTATATAGAATTGCTTGTTCCACCACAAAATACAGTTTTTAAGGTGACAATCCGTTACACATTTGAAGATTTACTGTATCTTGAAGATTGTTGTATTGTATTTTATCTTCTGTTATAAAGATGAAGATTGACATTTCCTTTTCTTAGAACTTGATTCGTGCTTCCGAAATCGGTGGCGTTCTCTTGCAGCTGACATGTTTGCTTTCCCTCGCTTTAGCTTTCCCGCTCTCCTGTCTTCAGTGAGGACGCATTACGTACATAGCGACAATGAGAAACCCGCTTAATTTGTTGCATTTTTTTTAATGTGACCTTGACAGACATGATAAAAAAAAGAAAAAGAAAAGCAGGATTGCGAGGCCCCCTAGTGGCGCGAGGCCCTGTGCGGTTGCACAGTTCGCACAGTCTATGCGACGGCTCTGATAATATGTACATCATTATATTAATATAATTTTTATTTGCTGAAGCTGTGTATTTATTTCTGATTTCCTGAAGAATTTGGCTTCATTGTTATGATGTAAATTATCTTTAAAAAGTTTGAAAAAACATGTTATGAATATAGCTGCCTTTGTCTTGAGCTGACCAGCCAATTATGGTAGTGTGTGTTGATTGGTGTTTATATTTGTTCAAGCTTGACAACCTTATTGCCTTTTTGATTACTTTCTAATATATATTTCTAATTACAAATAAGTACAAAGATTAAATTGTTAAAAGGGATGCTTATAAGAGAGCGTATCTAAACTGCCGAGTCTTTGAAGGGTTTTGATTATATTACCCACCAAGTACATTGTACTCAGCATACTGTCATTCTTAAAAACAAAACAAATCATTCTTCATAATTTGCCTGCCTTATATATTTGTGTGTATGTATATATATATTTACAAATCTCTCTTTTTTTTATTTGTTGTTTTTCAGACTAGCTGCTATAGAAGAAAAACTGAGTGCAGAGACAAGTGAAGAAGAGAGTAGTAAGTAGTGATGCACCGATTGATCGGCTGGTGACCGGAATTGGCAGATTTTCACGTGATCGGCCATGACCTCGGGCGCCATATGATTAACATCGCACAACATCAGCAATCAGACATGCACACGGACCGCACATGTAGGAAACCTCGTGAATTACAGCCGTTTCACACCGCAAGCGTGAGCAGCAGGTTTTATTTTTTGTGTGTGAATGCTCTCATTGATTGACATTCACGCCCGAAAAAATACGCGGAGCAGGAGTGTGTTAAAGTGAAAACACGCTTTTGATGGACAAAATAAATATGATTTCACACAAAAAATTCCCAAAATGCACAGAATGTGCATGTCTAGTGTGTTTAACAAGAACTGGAGTAGGCTAGAAAATGAACACAAAAATATTTGTAGAAAATGTACCCATTTAAACTTGTTTTAATTATTCAGTTTGGTTAAAAGTATATGGTGTTTTATTTAATAAAAAAAAAAATAATAATAAATGAAGAGTTCAGATGCAATTTAAGCCTCTAAGTGCCATCTGAAATTTTCTTCTAGAATGATCATTTTTATCAAGCTTGAATATTTAAGTTCAGTAGTTTATCTTAAATGGCAATGAAAATTACCTATTTGTCATTTAAGTGAAATTACTGAACTTAAATATATGAGCTTGATAAAAAATGATAATTTTAGAAGAAAATTTAATCGGAATCGGCTAAAATCGGTATCGGCAGGTCAAACTCAGTGAAAAATCGGAATCGGCCTATAAAATTGTAATCGGTGCATCTCTAGTAGTAAGTATGGTTTAATCTCATATCACCTCTGTTATAGAGATTTTTGAATCCGGACTATTGAATGGTGATTCGGTCATGACGTATGTGTTTCTGTACATCACTTTTTTTTGCTCTCGAAGTCAAAGGGGGCTGACTAAAAACAAATAATAATGCTAAAAATAAAGATTAGCATTTGTTATACATTATAATTATTATACTTGTCTGTTTGTTTTTTTTGCTGTGATACAGTGTCATAACATGTAGACCTCACTGTTGTTCAGCAAGACTTAATGTTTGTTCTATTTGATGTAGATATTTTATTAACTCCTTTTTTGCATTATATTAAAATTTTATATTGAATGTCTTCTGTTAAAATGTGAACTAAGCATTACATGCCATATAAAAAAATCGTGGTTACGACTGTTCCCTGAGAGCAGGGAATGAGACAGTGCATCGATGACGCTTTGGGGAATGCCCTCCATGTGAACCGGTGTCTAAAAAGCTATAAAATCACGGCAAACGAATTTGGCGACAACCTATGACACTATTAGTGCGACCCAGAAGTATAAAAGGGGCGCCTAGATACGCAGTGCAAGTTCCCTTTCAAAAGGGAACAGTTACTTTTTTTAACAGATGTTAATTTTGCATTAATATTTAAAAAAATAATAATAATATTTTTCCCTTTTCATAGATACTGTGATCAAACAGTTTCCGACCACGCCAGTGTCTGAGGTGCGAGCACTGATCAGAAGAAAATGCAACAATGAGGCAAACTCCAAGACCAATCATTTCAATTCGCTTGAAGGATGAAGGACTGTTTGCAGCTATTGTATTTCACTTTGTTTGACTTTGTTGAACTTATTCCTTTAAGTTTTTTTTTTTTGTTCTGTTTAATACTTCTGCAGATCAATGCATTTTATGTTAATGTATTTTGTTTAATTTTCATATGTTGCTGTACTAATGTAGTGCATTAAAGTTTACTATCTTTCAAAGAGTGTTTTGTGTGTTTTATACAAATATTGGTTTTACTGTGTTTAACTGAATTATAATTTTTAACTGTATTTTTAATACATTAAAATATATTTTTTTCATACTGAATGGTTTTGTTCAAAAATATATTTTTAATATACTAATAGTGGGTCTTATAGTGTTCTACTAATACATTATTAATAACCTGATATTATATTTAAAATATACTGGGAACACATTAATATGATGTTAAAAATATATTTAAGTTGTATTTCGAAAGTACATTTAAAGGGGGGGTAAAATACTTAGTTTCAGTCAATCTCATGTTAATCTTGAGTACCTATAGAGTAATAGTGCGTCCTTCATATCTCCAAAAAGTCTTTAGTTTCATCATATTTATAAAATAAAAATACAGCTTTCCGATTCTATCCGGAAAAAGCCGAGGTCCTTGATTCTGGGCGTGGGCGGAGCTATAGAGTCAAGCGGGAGCAGCTTGAGCCAGCAGTAACACTGGGTTCTTTGGGAAGCTGAACAAGGTAAACTTTCCCTCATATCCCAAAACACACTTTTTTGGAGACATTCTTGACATCAACCATTCCTATTTAGCGCTGCAGATGATGATTTCCGGTAGTAACGCGTCGATGAGCGCGGTCTTTCTCTCCTCTGGTCGACGTGTGCGTGAACGCGCTTTTCCGAGAGCAATGCTCATATAAGGAGTTCCACTCTGGTCTACGTCATTAGATCTACGATAGAAAAAAACCAGCCGAAACGTGTTGCAACCCGGAAGTATGATTTTCAGCACAGAAATTCTCTGTTATTCGTTCAAAATAACTTTTCAAACTTTGGCCATTATTAGCATGAGAATCCATCTCTTTAACACTGTAAACAACTCTGAATATATGAAACACCATTGTACCCCCCCTTTAAAATGTATTAAAAATACAATTTAAAGAAGTGCTATTAAATTACACTAAATGTACTTAAAATAGTTCCATTTTAACACAATTAAGTATATTAAAATATATTACTATTACATTAAAATTGAACTTAAATACATATAAAAGTACATTTAGTATACTTGAAGTTGTTCCAAAATAACACATTTAATACATAATTAATACAATACACTTAAAATACATTAAGTATATCAAAATAAGCACACTTTAAATATATTTCCTTTTCACCTGGGTAAGCCAATCGAGCGAGCCCTAGAGTGACCCCCGAAACGGGCGTGGCTTAGGGCTATATATTTCGTTCACAGGCTTATGAACTCTGATTTGTAAAGCGAAAACAACCAGAGCGCATACACGGCAAGAAACGCAGTACTCGTTCCTCTCTCTAGAGAGAACCGAGGTTACGTTAGTAACCGAGTACGTTCTCTTACGAGAGATACTCTCGTACTGCGTTGTCGTAGCAACGCATTCGGGAACACCCTGTAAGACGCCGTGTATGCAGTGATCCGACACCATAGAACCAGAGCACTGAGCTGGGTTTCATATAGTACATAATCACCTGTAGGACTCACAGAGAATCCTGAAAGAGGTGGGTTCTAACCACCATCTCTCACAAAATTGACTGCACTTAGCAGATCAGCACAAAATTGACTGCACTCAGCAGTTCAGCATAATAATGCCATAACACGACGACTGAAATCTCAGTCTAAACAAATACGGTTAATTAAACCGATAATATCCTGGCCTGTAAGGCGGGCACCTCGAGGTTATAAAACCTGATAAATGTAGACGGTGAGGCCCAGCCTGCCGCCATACAAATATCCTGTAAGGCAATCCCACTCGGTCCTGGATCGATTGCTCCTGTCTGCCTCGCTGTGACTGCTGCTGCTGCTGTGAGTTTGTTTGCTGCGTCTAAGCCTCGTATTAGCTTCGTGTTTCTTTCTGTTTTGAACCATCATTTATTATAAATTCTAGTTGTTTATACTACTAAATACAGCTTACTCAACATCTCAGATTAACCTGACATTGCTAGCTTCCGTTATTGTCAGCACAACACGCTAACTCGCTAGCCTTTTAACGCACCACCCGTGCGCTCAGTTATTTATTTTTCTCTCGCGCGCCCGCGCCTTTGAGTTCATAAAAGCCCAGGTGAGTAAGAATCAGTCAACAAACACGGTGAGTAATGTCTTCTCCTGTGGTATTGTCACCTGCACTTCATGTCACATGTTTACCATAGCCTTCTCTGTCGGCAATATAGGATTTATATGTGATAAATGCAAGGAGACAGTCAGGCTGACGGAGAAGATTTCAGAACTAGAGACACGCATCCAAACTTTAATCGAGAATAGTAAGAAGAGTGCTAGAGCTTTAGATACTATTTTGGATGCGCCTAGCCTAGTTAATTCTTTACATGAGTCGGTTCCGGCTGAAGTAGAGCCCGTGCAGCAGGGCAGATGGGTGACAGTGAGAGATCGCTCTAGTCGCGGATCAAAAAAACACTTTTCCGTTCCGATAACAAATCGATTTGCCCCGCTCAGTGAAACACCCACTGAGAATTATTCTGATTGTGCCCTAGTTATTGGCGATTCTATTACACGGAACGTGAAAATAGAGACACCAGCCACCATAGTCACATGTTTGCCGGGAGCCAGAGCGCCTGACATCAAAGCAAATTTGAAAGTGCTGGCTAATGCTAAACGTAAATTCTCTAAGATTATTATTCACGTCGGCACTAATGATGTTCGACTCCGCCAGTCGGAGATCACCAAAATTAATATTAAAGAGGTGTGTGAACTTGCAAGTACGATGTCAAGCACTGTAATTTGCTCTGGCCCCCTTCCTGTTCGCCGGAGTGATGAGATAGTTAGTAGATTGTGTTCACTCAATGGCTGGCTGTCTGGGTGGTGTCCACGAAATAATATAGAATTCATAGACAATTGGAAAAGTTTTCGGGGCAAACCTGACCTGTTGAAAAGAGATGGTATTCATCCCTCCTGGGATGGTGCTGCTCTTCTCTCTAGTAATTTGGCTCATAGTCTTAGAGATAAAACATGACAATCTGGGCCTCAGGTCAGGAAGCAGACAGACTGGCTTAACCGACCGTCTGCTAGCGGCCTCACGTCACCAAGGTCAGATAAATCCCATCACATAGAGCCTCTTTCACCTAGATATCATCATATAGAGACTGTGTCTGTTCCCCGAACTTGGAAATCCAAAAAAACGTTCAAACCCATCTAAGGTTAAAAATTTAACCCCCTGGGGTCGGCAAACGCGCGGGCGCGTTTTGCTCGTTTTTTTTTACATAGCAGCAAAATAGACCTAAAATACTCAGTCAGTTTTGGTCATACAGCCTTAAGAAATATGAGAAAATAAGCTGTTAAATGTCTACTTTTTTATGTGTCCACTTACAATCGAAATAAAACATTGTGCTTTTGTAAAATAAAGAAAGTAAACAGGGAGTGCTTTATGCCTCTCCGTCTCCGTGAACTTTTTTTCTGAAGCACGTTTCTAAATTTAAACAAATCTCAGCGAATACTATTCACTCAGACATGAGCTATATATCTCTATAATCATTTAAGTGTGTAGTTTTAAATTATCTAATTCAAAACTAAAACAAATATTCTCTGTTTATGTAATCTATATAAAAAGAGCGAGAGATCAGCTGTGCTCATTATCTTTCTGGCACCTCATTACTCCGCTAATGTGACACGCCCATCGAGAGCGCGCGCTATTCAAACGCAGATCTGAAGCAACAACACATGCAAACCAGTCAACGCCCACAACAGCTGGACAACACACTCGCTGTGAGGAATAATAATATCGTGATAATCCTGGACATTTTACCTCAAACGTGCTGGAGTAGCCGAACAACGGATCCAGCTGCAGATCATCAGTAAGTGCTTTGTTCTAATCGCGATATGAACTGGTGTCTGTAAACCGCAAAAGACTGTTTAAATTTGAATCGCGTTTCTGTGTTTGAATGAATGAACGGCGCATGCTGTTGTTTACTACAGCTCGCGGAGTTTCGCTTTTAGCAAACTATCTATATTGCCTACTGAGATGAGTAAAAATCGACTGAATACGTTGAAATAAAATGTATTTGTATAAGCAACATATTAAACTGCAAATTAACATTTATTCCCTAATATATATTATAAAAGACCATATGTTACAGACGAAATATGAAAGACAAAATTTCGTTTTGGATAGATTATTTATAAAGCTTTTACTGCCACATCAAAACCTAATTTACAAGGTGCAAACAAAATCTTAAAAGGTCAATATAAGCCTTCTCTATAAATTATTTTTGTGTTTTATTAGTGACAAATTTGGGGAGAGGATAGCCTACATAATCCAAAACTTTCTGAAAATACGAATGAGAATTAACTGCACAATTACTAGAAATGTTTACCTTGGATATTATACAATTTGCAAGCATACAGTTTGTGGAAAAATACACTTTTTTCAAGATGTTTCCAACTCTGAACCAATTCTGTAGTAATATATATATATATATATATATATATATATATATATATATATATATATATATATATGTATATATATACCGGTATATATATGTATGTATGTATATATGTATGTATATATGTGTGTGTGTTGTCTTTGCATTTTTTCTTGTAGCCACAGTGACACCTAAGGCTCATTAGTATGCACTGCAGCATTAGCAGGTCTTTGTCTTCAGGTGTGAATGAGGACATTATTCATGACCTTCTTGGATCATTCACGCCCACCTGCATATTGCCTTTCCAAACAAAAAGTGTCTTACAAAATTTAAATCAATCTATTGTTTAATGTGAACGATTAGCCCGGATGATTTTCAGATCATTTTGAAGTAAATACTCTAGCCGACAAGATCCATTAGTCAACAGTATTGTGGGAATATGTGAAGTTGGTCGTTTGTGGTCTTATATCAGAAAATTTAAGTTTGAGTTTTTTGAATAACCACGCATAAATAATATTCTCTCAAAAATGCAAACATGTACATATATGTTGCTCACATATTATGATAGCCATGTTCGTGCTAAATAGAGTGTAATTACACCTTTGCCATTAATATGTGTATAAGCAACTGAAAAAAATACAAATATCAGGGCATTTCAAAACATCTCAAGGACCCCAAAAACACCTTAGACTCCAGAGGGTTAATTGATGTTCAACAAATAAAAAACAGATATAATACAAATGAGCAAATGATAAAGCTTGGGTTGCTGAATATTCGATCTCTTACTTCAAAAGCGCTAATAGTTAATGATATGATTACAGATTATAACCTAGATGTGCTGTGTTTGACAGAAACCTGGCTAAAACCAAACGATTACATTGCTTTAAATGAGTCAACCCCACAAGATTACGTTTATAAACATGAACCTCGTCTGAAACGCAAAGGAGGAGGTGTTGCTGTAATTTATAGTAATATTTTCAAAACCACTAAGAAATCTAGTTGTAAATATAATTCTTTTGAAGTGTTGGTGCTTAATGTAAAAATATATAGTGTAAACGATAAATCACGTTTGAAAATTCTGCTGGCTACTGTATACAGGCCACCAGGGCACCATACAGACTTTATCAAAGAATTTGCTGACTTTCTATCTGAATTAATATTGGCTGCAGATAAAGTACTAATTGTTGGTGATTTTAATATACACATTGATAATGAAAAAGATGCATTGGGATTGGCATTTAAAGACATTGTAAACTCAATTGGAGTTAGACAACACGTGTCAGGACCTACTCATTGCCGTAATCATACTCTAGATCTAATACTATCACATGGAATAGATGTTGATGCCGTTGAAATACTGCAGCAGAGCGATGACATCTCAGATCATTATCTAGTCTCGTGTAAATTACATTTAGCCAAGGCTGCAAAGCCGACTCCGTGTTATAAATATGTTAGACCAATCGCTTCTGCCACTAAAGATTGCTTTATCAATAATCTTCCTAATCAGTTTCATCATCTCAGCATCCCGGATAGCTTAGAAGAACTTGATATTGCAACAGAAACTTTTAACTCTCTCTTTTCCAGCACTTTAGACACAGTTGCTCCGCTGCGCTTAAAGAAGATTAAAGAACATAGTCCAACGCCGTGGCACAACGAGCCTCAGGCCCTTAAGAGAGCAGCCAGAAAAATGGAGCGCAACTGGAAGAAAACAAAACTAGAGGTGTTTCGGATTTCATGGAAGGAGAGCTCGATTGCTTACAGAGAGGCTTTAAAAGCTGCTAGATCTGCTTATTTTTCAACCCTATTAGAAGAAAATAAACATAATCCTAGGTATTTATTTGAAACAGTGGCTAAACTAACGAAAAAGAAAGCTTCAAGCCCAGAAGTTTCCAAGAAACACAGCAGTAATGACTTTATGAACTTCTTCACTTATAAGATCGATAATATCAGGGACAAAATTATAACTATGCAACCGTCTAATACAGTATCGCATCAGGAAGTGCGTTGTAGTCTCCCTGAGGGAAAATTTGATTCATTCATTGCTATAGGAGAGGAAGAATTTTGCAAACTCGTCAAATCATCTAAATCGACAATGTGTATGTTAGACCCTATAACGACTAAGCTGCTGAAAGAGATGCTTCCAGATGTCATAGATCTTCTTCTTAATATCATTAATTCATCTTTGTCTCTAGGATACGTACCAAAAACCTTTAAGCTAGCTATGATTAAACCGCTTGTTAAAAAACAGCAACTTGATCCTACAAAACTAGTCAATTACAGGCCGATCTCTAATCTGCCATTTCTGTCAAAGATATTAGAAAAAGCAGTATCCTCACAACTGTGTTCCTTTCTTGAAAGAAATGATATCTGCGAGGATTTTCAGTCCGGATTTAGACCGTACCATAGTACCGAGACAGCTCTCGTTAGAGTCACAAATGATTTGCTCTTATCATCCGATCGTGGTTGTATCTCTCTATTAGTATTACTTGATCTTAGTGCTGCATTTGACACCATTGACCACAACATCTTTTAAATAGACTCGAACATTATGTTGGCATTAGTGGAATTGCACTAGCATGGTTTAAATCATACTTATCTGACCGTTATCAGTTTGTAGCAGTAAATGAAGAGATGTCTTATCAATCACAAGTTCAGTATGGCGTACCACAAGGCTCAGTACTAGGACCGCTGCTGTTCACTCTGTATATGCTACCATTAGGAGATATCATTAGGAAACATGGAATTAGTTTTCACTGTTATGCTGACGATACTCAGCTGTATATTTCTTCAAAACCTAACGAAACCTACCAATTCACAAAATTAACGGAATGCATAGCTGATATAAAAAATTGGATGACTAGTAATTTCCTACTACTAAATTCAGAAAAAAACAGAGACTAATTATTGGACAAAAAACTTCCACACGTAATAACCTAGAGTACTGTCTAACACTTGATGGCTGCTCTGTTAAGTCTTCGTCGTCGATTAGGAACCTGGGTGTGCTCTTTGATACCAATCTTTCATTTGAAAGTCATGTGTCTAGTATCTGTAAAACCGCTTTCTTCCATCTTAAAAATATATCTAAATTACGTCATATGCTCTCAATGAATAATGCAGAACAATTAGTTCATGCGTTTATGACCTCAAGGCTAGATTATTGTAATGCTCTACTGGGTGGATGCCCTGCACGCTTAATAAACAAACTACAGCTAGTTCAAAACGCAGCAGCTCGAGTTCTTACTAGAACCAGGAAGTATGACCATATTAGCCCCGTTCTGTCAACACTGCATTGGCTGCCTATTAAAAATCGTATAAATTTTAAAATATTGCTGATCACTTACAAAGCACTAAATGGTTTAGCTCCGCAGTACTTGAGCGGGCTCTTAACGCATTATAGTCCTTCACGTCTACTGCGATCTCAAAATTCCGGCCAGTTAATAATACCTAGAATATCAAAATCGACTGCTGGCGGTAGATCCTTTTCCTATTTAGCACCAAAACTTTGGAACAGTCTTCCTAACATTGTCCGGGAAGCAGACACACTCTGTCAGTTCAAATCTATACTAAAAACACATCTCTTCGGCCTAGCATACACATAACACATTATAGACTTCTATAATTCAATGTTAGGCTGCATAGTTTAGAACAGCCGGGACCAGGAACACTTCCCGTAAATCCTGATGTACTTGGTACATCATAAGAAGGATGGCATCTACGCTACTATTAGTCTCTCTGTCTATCCCGAGGTTTACCGCTGTCCACCGGAACCAGGCCGTATCCAGATCTGATGAAGGACCAGCGCCAGGACACGACGACGCCGCTGACCTGAAGTGTCAACCAGTCTCTCCTCCTCTCCACTCCGACTTCAACAAACAGGAACTGGATAAATACTCTGATTCATTCTGAACTTCTGACCATTAATGCTCCTGAATCATAATCATACACTGTTCGCTCGTTGGCCAGAGGAGAACTGGCCCCCGACTGAGCCTGGGTTCTCCCAAGGTTTTTTTTCTCCCTTCTGTCAACTGATGGAGTTTTGGTTCCTTGCCACTGTTGCCTTACCTTCTGGCTTGCTTAGTTGGGGACATTTAATATTCAACAATATTATAGATCTGCCTTAAAGGTGGACGATGATGAAATTGTTTTTTGTATTATTTTCATGTTATCACTGTGAAGCTGCTTTGATACAATCTGTATTGTAAAAAGCGCTATATAAATAAAGGTGACTTGACTTGACTTGACTAAGCCCACGAAGAAGCCATACTTCTCGTGGAGTGCGCTCTAACACCCAAAGGGCACTGAATGCCTTTGGATGTGTACGCTAGAGCTATAGCGTCCACTATCCATCTGGATAGGCTCTGCTTCGAAGTGGCCAATCCCTTGAGACGCCCACTAAACGAAACGAAAAGCTGCTCCGTCTGTCTGAAAACAGACGAGCGCGACACGTAAGCTCTCAACGCCCTCACTGGGCAGAGAAAATTTTCGTCCATATTGTCCCCGGTGACCGGAAGGGCAGACAGGGAAATAACCTGCGCCCTAAACGGTGTGTTTAGGGATTTTGGAACATAACCATGCTTAGGTTTGAGCACGACTCTGGAGTCATTAGGCCCAAACTCCATGCACGACGCGCTCACTGAGAGCGTGTGTAAGTCCCCAACGCGCTTCACTGAAGCGAGAGCCAGGAGAAACACTGTATTGAGCGACAAGTGTTTCATATCAATCTCCTGAAGAGGCTCAAAAGGAGGACCCTTCATGGCGTCCAGCACCGTGGAACGGTCCCAAATGGGAACTGTGGGAGGTCTGGGTGGATTAAGTCTCCTAGCTCCTTTAAGGAACCGAATGACTAAATCGTTCCTTCCTATGGACTGGCCGTGCGCGGTTTCAGAAAAAGCCGCTATAGCTGCCACATATACTTTGAGCGTGGAAGGGGATCTCCCGTTATCCAACAGCTCCTGTAATAAGGACAAAACCTCTGTTACTCCGCAGTCTGGGGGTGACACGCCACGAGACGTGCACCAGCCAGAAAAAACTGACCATTTAGACGCATAGAGCCGTCGCGTAGACGGAGCTCTAGCTTGTGTGATCGTGTTTAACACTCCCTGGGGGAGGTCAGCGGATACCCGTTGATGGCCCACACATGAAGGGACCATAGTTCCGGGTGAGGATGCCAAATCGAACCATTTGCTTGAGAAAGGAGATCCCTCCTCAGAGGCACTGGCCACGGGGCGGTGCTGGCTAACTGCATCACAGCTGGGAACCAGGGTTGATTCAACCATAGCGGTGCTATCAGCAGCACTGAGCATCCTTCCTCCCTGATCCTCTCCACCACTTGGGTCAGGAGGGAGACAGGGGGAAAAGCATTTATAGGACGGCGCGGCCACTGATGAGCCAGGGCGTCCCTGCTTTTTGAGAAAAATTCTGGACAGTGAGCGTTCTCTGGAGACGCAAAGAGGTCTACTTCCGCTCTACCGAATTTCTTCCACAACAGTTGTACTGTGTGTGGGTGTAACGACCATTCTCCTGCCGGAACGCGGTTCCTGGACAGTACATCTGGTCCAACATTCAGGTGCCCAGGCACGTGCGCCGCCCTTAGTGAAAGGAGGTTGCAGCGCACCCATATCAGAAGGCGTTTGGTCAGCCTGTATAACGACAGGGACCTGAGGCCGCCCTGGCGATTTATGTATGACACCACTGACATGCTGTCTGAACGTATCAGTACATGGCAGCCCATAATCAGGGGACGAAAGCGAGTGAGTGCTTTGCACACTGCTAACATCTCGAGGCAGTTTATGTGGAAGAGCTTCTCTCGCTCTGACCAAAGGCCAAACAGCGGTCTGCCCTCGAGCAGCGCTCCCCATGGTCCATGCTTTGCAGGGCACCCTCCCTTTGAGCCAAATCTGCAGTGGGCGCATGCATAGCAGGCCCAGCTGGAGTACTGATGATGCTGAGGCCATCAGACCTAGCATCTTTTGAAAGCTCTTTAGAGGGAGAACAGCGCCGCAGCGGAATGAGCTAACTGTGCGCTGAATACGCAGCGCGCGCTGTTGTGGACAGCGAGTTCAGTTCCAGTCCCAGAAAAGAAATATTCTGTCTGGGGGATAGCGAACTCTTTTCCCAGTTTACTGTGAGACCGAGATTCTCGAGGTGACTCAGCAGCAGGGCTCTGTGTGCCACTATCTCTGAATGAGATTGGGCTAGAATGAGCCAATCGTCCAAATAGTTCAGCACTCGAACACCCTGCAGTTTGAGGGGAGCGAGTGCTGCGTCCATGCACTTCGTAAATGTACGGGGTGCTAGAGACAAGCCGAACGGCAGGATTTTGTACTGGTATGCCTGGCCCTCGAAGGCGAATCTCCAAAATCGCCTGTGACGTGACGCAATCTGTATTTGAAAATACGCGTCCTTTAGATCTACTGACACGAACCAGTCTCCTCGGCGAACATGCGCGAGGATTTTTCTGGCCGTTAGCATCCTGAACTGACGTTTCACAAGCGTTCTGTTCAGTTGCCTCAGATCTAGTATGGGTCTGAGACCCCCGTCTTTTTTGGGTACCAGGAAGTATCTGCTGTATAGCCACCCTTCGCTCTGAGCCTGAGATAAAGGTTCGATAGCCTTTTTTCTCAGAAGTTTCTGAATTTCGGCTCGAAGTAGGTGTGCTACATTCGAATCTACCGAAGTCTCGACGCGCGCCACGTGGCGGCGAGGGCGTCTGCGAAACTGCAGCGAATAGCCTTGTAACAACAATGACTGCTGCTTTTCGATCAGTGAATCGTGATTCTCCAAACACTTCATGCATTGTCTGAACCGACGAGAGCTTTGTCTCTTTCTCCATTACAACACACACACAAAGGGACATGTAACAGGACACCCAAAATTCCTCACACCAAGGAACACACGTAACAGGACACCCACGTCTCCAGAGAGATACGCACACACACACCAAGAGACTTTTTATTTCAACAGAATCATATTTAAGACATTAACAAATGGACTTGATATTTTTCTGTGTTGCCATTTATGTGTCATGACAGATTTGGGTTTAGTTTACAATTATAGCATGTATTAATCAAACTTTAAAATGTCTATACTAATGCATAATAATGTAACTTTGTTTTCATATAATCTGAACTTGATGTGTTTAGTACCATTTTGAATCTTAAGACCTAACGGAGTTGAATCTCGATAATAGACTGCAATGGTATGATTATTTCGATATGAATTCTTTCCAGTCGTAGAAATGACTAAACCCAAAGCTCTGTCATAAATCTACACAGCCGCGCTCTTCTCGACAAGACAAAGAAAGTTCCCGCTCTCGAAACACAGAAGGTTATTGGCTGATCGCGCCGAACGAAGGCGTGACCCATACAGTCTTTAAAAAGAGAGCCAAAGCTCCTCCTCATCCTTCTGCTCTCGCTTCCTGCCTTCATCGTCTGCTCATCATGTGAAGTCTCCGATCATGAACTCCTTCCAGGAGTTCCCTCCACTTTTATTTTCTTTATAAAGCTTCTTTTGTTTCATTTTCAAATTCTCCTTGGTTCGTTTCCACCTACGAGTCGAACGAACGAAGCCTGAATTCCTTCAGTAACATATCACTTCCACAAGAGGCCTTCTTCAAAACTCGCGCCCTGTCCGAGGAGACACAAGCGCGTGCTTCGGCGCGCGCGCCCCCATTCTCTATCTCTCTCTCTCTCCCTCTGTCCCTGTCCAGCATTCGAATCGAGCGCGTGCCCCTGCCCTCGCTCTCATTCGCTCTCTCTTATTCTCTCTTACGCACGACCAAAACCTCCGTAAAGCGCTTCCCGCGCGTGTAAGGTGTGCGTTTCGGCTCTAAATAGCTCCCCTCCCCAGAGAACTCTCTCACTCTCTCTCTCTCTCTACAACTCTCCTTCTCTCATTTGTTATTCGTTGTCTTGTTTGTTCACATGTAAGATATGTACAAACATATAATCAGTATGTGTAGTACTTATATTCTATAGTTTTGCATTTATTAAAACCATATATTATAAATGACAGGTGACTGTTTAACGATCATAAAAACGAGTCAATGAGGTTCACGACCCGAGCTACAGCGCTCAACATTTACTACATTAAGTAGTTTTAATTTTATAAACACCGGAAAATTAATGTTCCCGGCCGGAAGTTAATGTTCCTTGGAGTTTATGAGGAGGGATAGCTTTACTGAGAGGTTGATGGGTGATCTTTGATGGTTTTTGCAGGACAAACACCTATTTGATCATTACATGAATTTCCCTTAAAGGCTATCTCATAATCAAAATTAAATAAGATTATTGATATATGAATGAGGAATTATAAGACGTTGTGATCGATTATTCATATATTCATATAATCTATACATTTTCAATTTCGATAATTTAATGTAACTGTAATATGCAAAATATTAATCATATTCATGATTAGGTATTAAAATTCCCTATAGATCATTTGAGCTAATTCATACGGACCTAGAGTCCGAGGCATATACGCTACAGTTTGGTGGAGAATGCGGGCAATCTCAAACTTCGTTTATGAGCAATTTTCAGTTTCAGTCTGTTTATATGGTTATTAATAATTTTTGTGCACATGTGTTATGAAATTGTGAGATAAGTCGCAAACGCGAACTCACTCCTAACTGACCGAGGCAAAAAGCCTAAGTCAGTAACGTTACACTTTAACAAGTCGTTAAAATATGCCTAGACAATTTTAGCACTGTTAAACGCTATGTACACTGCAGTAGCCTATTTAATATTACAAATGTCCTGTTGAGAGATAAATAAATATCTCTGCAGTCGATACATTTCTAATATTTGTTGAAATCGCTGTGAACGAATAATTCTCACGTGCGTATTACCGGTATTAATAAATATGTTTCTAAGCGAGATTCCTTCCAAACATATTAGGTCTTGCATGCAAATGTCGTTATTGAATTCGTGGTTAACCCAGTGATATTCAGCAAAACAATAAACTCCTGGTTAACATTGACTTAGCTAATCAATCGAAAACCTAATATATTAATCCTAAGTGCTATTTGGATAAATATCTATGGGAGTCTAGCAACAGACGAAAAGTCCTGTTGCCCACAATTGTGTGTTTGCAGCGAAGAAACCCTGCTTCACGCTCTTGTGCAATAGCACCCAAAGATCCGCAGATCTTGTTCCTTTGTGATTTTTATTGCAGAAAATCAGCGCGTGACCGAGCTGAACGCTCTGAGCGCTCGAGTCACATTTCAAATTTGTTGTAATTCCGCGGACTAAACACCAGAGGTGTTTAAGTCTCAAAATACGCGCCCCAACAACGTCACCCTGCGTGAGCACCGCCTCCCACCGACGTCAGCCTGCATGTGCGCAACTACGCCATCTCGTGGCCGTTTCAGATAATGCTCTCGTACTGCTAAATTCCAAATTCAAGTGTCATAATGAATGGTGAATTAGCTTGTCTAAAATTCTAAATAATTATTGGCAGTTACAGCTTTGCTCGTGCGAATATTATTTTGTGTTAGACAATTTTTCTGCTTTTGACTGGTACATTTAATTTGAGTTTGGTTCAAACAAGACTTGAATTAAAACTTAAATTAAATCCCAGCCCAGCCATTGAGAGCCCAGTTAGAGGGAAGTCCGCCACCTAGTGGCCGCCTCCCGCTAAAGCGGTTCATTCAACTCGCTTTTCTGTTTCCAATTCTGTGTGAATTGTTTTATTTCTGTTTTCTCGTCTGATTATTTTATAATAATTACTGATACTTTAAATACATCTTAATTATTGTACAATATCATTCTGAGTTCTCAATTCCCTTACACGCTTATCTAAATTCGAGTTTAAACCAGATTTAAATTTTGGATTTAAATTGTGTTTGGCTGTCAGCCACGGATATCCACTAGAAGGAAACAGCGCCACCGCGTGGCCTTGTGGATACTAAGTCGGTGCCACTCTTTTCCTCCCTTCACTCTTTTGAAGTGTGTACTTATTTCGTATCTCCCTTCTGATTATTTCATAATAATTACTGATACTTCAATGTTATCTGGATTATTATAAAATATCAACCTGATTTTTACATTTCTGCACAGGCTTATTTAAATTTGAATTTAAACCAGTTTGAATTTAATTTGAATGAGTTTGTCTGTTCAAACAGGTTGACCGCTGAGAGGAGGTACGCCCCCTTTGTGGGACAGACCCACTACTGCGGCCTGTCTCTTCTTCTGGGATCATCCTGTCTTTTCATTATTTTATTTTATTAATTTTTTTTTTTATCATTCTTTTTTTTTTTTTTTTTTTTTTTTTTATATTATTACTTTTTATTCCTAATTTTCTTATCTCTCTTTTAGGTTAGGTTATTCTGATAATCACCAACATTATCATAATTCCCTTTTTGTTTTATCATTATTTCAAAGCCTTTGCCTTTACTTCTACATACATAATTACTAAACTTGGTTAAACAAGAAAGCCTTAATTGACTTTAACTTTCACCTGTTTACCCCTCTTTGTGTATCCATATGTAGTTCTCCCTAGGGCGTTGTGGTGATTTGACAGTCATCTCTGGTTGGTTTCCAGCGAGCGGGGTCACCTGGCCGTCACGGACTCTTCTGTCTCTTACCATTGGGGCGGCACGCAACTGCTACATCAGCAATCTAGCACTCCAAGGGTAAAGTCAACCACGCCAGCTGACACACAAGACAATTTCGGGACAATTACCTGAACCAGGGCCTGCTGCAGGGGCAGGGTTCCGGGGAAAACCCAATTTTGTCGTGCTGTCTGGCAGTTGACACCTTGGCGTTGCCAGGTTGTGTTTAAGGTCGCAAGTTGTTTGAGAAGGTCGCACCGTGGTACACAGAGTAACAGAGGGCCCGGGTCCACTGCGGTCGAGTGTTTGGGACCGTCGAGAAGGTTGACCGCGCCGCCGGCTCCCACCTGAGTGACCTCATTTCACCCCAGGCAAACTAAATAAGGTAAAACCCATACACTTAGTATAAGCCACAGAATATTAGATATTCCCCGGTCATTTAAGTGTTTGGCCTATATCCTTTTCTCCAAGCCTCACCATCTTCCTAGGTTTTCTACCCCGATAGCCCCCACTCACCTGTAGGCCCTATCGTAAACTCTGGCAGTGGTAATAGGCTTAGGCCTCCTTATTCTCTCCAACACATACCGTGTTACTATTGTTTGATCTTATTTCACTTTGATCTGTTCTATCCTTTGTTCTGTTGTGATTTGTTTCTTTCATTTCACCTAGAAACAGTAACCTGAGAGAGCCATCAAGGAAACTAAGCAGTAGAGTGACCACCAGCAGCCGGGGCCACCACGTGACCCGCCAGGCTACTGCTCGTCACAACCTCTAGTGCAGGTCCTCAGACGACCCAAGTTAATTGGCTCCGCGAACTGTCTAACTGTTGGCATCAGTTAGCCCCAAAATTCTCATAAACGGCATAGCCGTATGATCATAGCTCGTCAACCTTAAAACGAACTTGCATTGGTCTCTTTGTGTGTGTGTTCTGTGTTCTCTCTCGCCTACAGTGTGCCAAGGTCACGGCCGTCCAGTATGGCTGCCCAGTGGGACGAACTCGAGTTGTGGTTGAGAGCCATGACGACCGACTTCCTGCCAAGAGACGCCGCTGACACAGAGCCCCTGAGCCGAGAACAGCTGGACACCGACCTGGTCGAACTGATGACCCACGATCCGACACAGAGCTACAACTACAAGGACTGGGCCAAGATCGTCGGAAGCCTCGCACACAAACTCGTCGCCCAGGCACGGCTCAGCGAAAGGAGCCACATCAACCTGGAGCAGGGAGCAGCAGCGCTAAAGCTTCAAGCAGAGGAGGCCCGGAGGAACCAGGCCCACACCCAAAGTCATCTAGACCAGCTTCTTCTCCAGACCGAGAAAGAGGACACCACAGATCCAGAGCTACAGAAAGAAGTAGAAAGACTTCGAAAGGCCCTGCAAGATCTTCGCCTCGACACAGACCAAAGAGAACAGTCGGAGAAAGAAACCCATAAAGAACTCGACGAAAGACTCCAACAAAGTGACGCTCTCCTCGAGAGAGCAAAGACTGAACTAAGAGACAAAAACGCTAAAGCCACAGCCTGTGAAAAACACTTACAGGTGGCCAGAGCTGAAATCCATGAGCTTACTCTGCAGAGACACGATCTCAGAGACGAACTTGACATTGTTCACAGAGAACTGAGACATTCTTACAGACTTAACAGTGACCGGGTAGGGGAAACACACACCACAAAGTTTCCCCTAACCAGCCGGTACGAACCTTTCAGCCAAGAACCCAGGGCTGAAAAGGGGGGCGAAAGCCCATTGTTTCAGACATCACCAGCCAGCCAACAAAAACCCCTGTCAGCAGAAAGGGGGGAGCCCTCACAGAGAACACTTACCGCTAAACGCGGCACGGCTCCCAAGGTTGAAGGGGGCGGAGCTGAAAAGGGTCAGAATCCCCTCCAGACGGATTGGGCCCCCAGCAACAGCTCTCCCCCCACAAACTTTGACAAGTTGGCCAGAAACATCCCCACGTTCACTCCAAACCTTGCAGGAGGCCATGATGTACATGCTTACCTTCAAGACATTGACTTTCACCTGCAAACTGTCGCCAACGTGACAGCTTGGGACAAGTTTTACCTGCTCAGAATTACTTCTAGCCGTGACGTGCGCAGCTTCCTAGACCGTCAACCAGAGACTGTCAAAAGGGACTACCAGCAGCTGCGACAAGCTTTGATCCGTGAATTCTCTGATCCAGAATCAGAACAAGGGGTCTTCACCGCCATGGACGTCAAACAGGCCCGACCTGAACACCCACAGACCTACTACGGCCGACTCCGACACGCCTACTTCGGAGCACGAAACGAGCCCGGTATGGAAGAAGATGTCCACTTCAGGACGCTGTTCCTCCGAAATCTGCATCCCACAGTGAGTCATCACTTAGGCGTTCTGGCCTGCCCACGTAGCATGTCTACCCAACAGCTACGTGACTTGGTCCACAAAGCTTACACCAAGCAAAAGACTATTTCCAAAAAGACTGTAAAAGACCCCACAATCTACTCTGTCTCTGAGCACTGCTCAGAGCTAGACACAGAGGGTGCCCAACAGCACCACAGTCACAGATCTTTCAACAGAGAGTCAAGACCGTTCCAAGCCAGCAGAGGGCAGCACAACCGTGACGGTGCTCATCCAAAGCATCGGAGCGAGCGCTCTAAGAGGTTCTGGGACCAGCATCACCCGCCGTCCAGAACTCCAAGCCCAGAAAGCCAGCCCTGGAACCCCTCTCGACATGCTACTGGTAAGCCCAAGCCTCATCGCACACCAGAAAAACACAGTGCAGCCACGTCGGAGACAGCAGAGATCGTGAAGATGCTGAAAGAGTTTCTTCACAAGAAATATCGCGAGAGAGACAAGGACGAACCAGACATCTTATGTCTAAGCATAAGAACTGAAACCAACACCCTGTCTGACTGCCATCTGCCCGAGCCAAGCACCACGAACACTGCTCGTCCCCCACAGACTACAGAGCTAGCTGTCACATCACAAAGTGACAGCTCCACTCCAGCACCACAGCTGACAGCTGCACACCCTACACGAAACAGCACAACACACCAACATCAACATCACAAAGTCCCAGGAAGTGCTGTTCCGGCTAGCTGCCCCCGCAGCAAGCCACATGTCCCTCCCGGGGACAACCCACCAGACATTGTTATCAAATCGCAACCCATGAATCTTGCTGTTACATCACCAAATAGCAGCTCCACTCACTCCCTCCATGCGACTGCCCCCCAGAACACTGTTTGTCAGTCACCAACTAGTGAACTCATTGTTGCATCACAAACTGACAACACCTACCATTCACTCCGGCTGACAACAACAGCCCCGGTGCCACAGTTTCTGGGAAACCTTCTTGAAAGGGGGGTGACCAGGAAACCCTACCTAGCCTGCACTTTGGAGAAGGAAGTGAAACTTGAAGCCTTGATAGACACAAGAGCAGACCTCACTGTGATCTCATCTCAACTTTTCAAAAGACTCAAAGTCTAAGCTAAGAGACAGAATCGAACTCTTGAATCTCACACTTGTGAACTAAATGTGCATTCATACAGCCAAAATAGCATCCGGTTCGAACAGCTAACTCTAATCCACCTGTCGATAGGTTTTATGTCGCTGACTCACCCTGTGTACGTTTCACCAATGAACACTCATCCACTCATCATTGGCAAAGACCTGCTGGATCGTTTCGAGCCCTTACTGGACTTCAAAAGGCGAACTCTTTGGGCTCAAGTGCCAGAACCTCTCCCCATCCAGTCACACAGGCCACCCGAGCCAGACTGTCAGATCACAGAGGTCACGAGACTTTCCACAGAGCCAGACTGTCAGGTCACACAGTTCATGGGAACTCCCACAGCCAGTCACAACGACACAGACTTAGCAACAGGTCTAAAGTTTTAAGTTCGCTACCCTGCACCTTCCAGCTCACAAAAGACTTTAACAAATGCTGCGCCAAGGTCAAGACTAACCTGCAGCTACATGACCAAACTCATGCCCGCACCAAGCCTGGCGCACTAAACGGAAAGCGGTGGTCACACCCGACCCACCCACCCACCCTCACAGTTGCAGCGACTACACACTGCATAAAACTTTTACAGGCTACACTGCCTAACCCTGTGCCGCTTACGCGGGCTCCGCTGTCTGCAACAACCAACATAGCGGACATGCGGGCTTCTGACACCACAACAAAGACTTTGCATTGCCACCACTGCCACCCTTGCACGCCGTCTAAACTCACTGACGGCCAGTGCCTCAAACCGCTGCATAACATGCACATGCTGCACACACAAAACAACATTACATGTTCTGCACCTGTTGACATCACAGCGCAAAAGCTTGTGATGAACAATTGCAAAAGGGGGGTCATGCCAATGTTTATCTATGACGCATCATGCGCGGCACAACACAGCACCAGAGCCACTGACGAGACATTGAAGCAAGCGACCGGCTGGCAGCAAGATGTGACAAAACGTGGGCCAAGGCGAGCTAAACCTAGCTGCCACCCACAAAGTAAAAGAACTGCCCTGTCCAACCAAAGACAACCCTCGTTTGCCTCTTCCTTCCCTTTCTCTCTCTCTCTCCCTGTCGTCTGTACCAGGTTGCTGCTGCGGTTCGCCATGCTGTGCTGTCAGCCATCCAGAGGACAGCTGCCACCGAGAGAACAACTGAGACTCCTGATCACAGACTGCGGAACCTACCCTCAGCGAGCGCATGGTCGACGCATCCAGCCCCGCCCGGTACACACTACCCCAGCGCCGTAGCCCCATACAGCTGGGTAAGTGCCCAATGGACAGAGGACTCCCTCTCTCATGCCAAGGCCAAGGTCGAACACATGCTCAACCAACTTGAGAAAGTGACTGTTACGCAAGCAGGACTCCTAAGCACCAACCACCGATCCGAACGGTTCCTGGGAGCGTTGCTCGGAGCCGTAGCTGCCGCCAGAACTCTGTTTAACATTGGTATGTCCAGTGTCAACGCAGCGAACCAGACTGTGAACTCCATGAAACCGCTGTTTAATATCTTCCAGAAAGACTTTGCCCAGACTCCGCTGATTACAGCGCTAACGACAGACATGCTGTGGGAGGTCAGCTCCTACAATGACAGCCTAGCCACAGGTGTAATCCCACCGTACCTGAAACTCTTAAGCCTTGTGCGAACAGTGCTGGCTTCCAGCATCACCACGCCAGCTGACCCTCTACAAACACACCTTGCTTACTCTCTGGGTTGCGCCACCCCACTTCACGTCAACCCCGAGCAGAGAGAAGTGGGTTTTCTCCTAAACCTACCCATCATCGAGTCAAACCAAACCTCCAGGCTCAAAGACATTGTCAACATCGGGTCCTGGAAAAGCAGGACCCAGTTCAAGATATGCACTCCAGACGTGGTGGCCTACCACGACAGCGACACCCTGCTGTACCCGGCCCCAAACCTGCACGGGTGCACCTTGACCAAAGACATTCACTATCTCTGCCCTAGCAAGCCCTTCCTCAGAGACAACACTGAAGGAATCTGCGCGTTGCAACCCCTGGTCAGCCGCACACGCTGCCCTGCTGAAGTTAAGCCTCGCACACGAGTCAAAGAAACACAAGCAAAGATTGTAGGTGAACGATGGCTGGCTAACACACCTGCGCACACAGCCACTGTCACTCACGAACAGCATGATACAACCAGCCGTGTCAACCTGCTCGGCCAGAGTATGCCGACTCAAGTACCGACAGGTGCCATCTCACACCTCGGTAACCTGTCATGGTACCATCTTCCGAGCAAAGAGTACCAGACAGCACTGGAACTCCCATCCTTTAAGAACTACAACGTCACCTTAGATCCAGAAGGAGATCTCTGGTTTGAGAAAAGGGGGTCCCAACTCACGAACATTGCTCCTGTCCACACAACTCACCAAGCCTGAATACCACTCACCTGTGTCCAAACCTGGACCGCAGCTGATACTGTTGTATCTTTCCAAGGTCACCGACCACGCACCGACACTCGTCTTGGCCTTCACCCTGTGCCAGACTCAACGAGATGTGAACATCCACAGCCAAGCTCACGAACTCTGTGTCGGAAGGTTTCACACGGAATCCCCGGAAAGGGGGTGCCAAACCATCAGCCTAGCAAACCACCTGTCATCCATTGTGCTAAGTTGTTGTTCGATGAAGTCCATCCCCTGACTTAATCGAACAAAAAGGGGGAATATGTAACAACAATGACTGCTGCTTTTCGATCAGTGAATCGTGATTCTCCAAACACTTCATGCATTGTCTGAACCGACGAGAGCTTTGTCTCTTTCTCCATTACAACACACACACAAAGGGACATGTAACAGGACACCCAAAATTCCTCACACCAAGGAACACACGTAACAGGACACCCACGTCTCCAGAGAGATACGCACACACACACCAAGAGACTTTTTATTTCAACAGAATCATATTTAAGACATTAACAAATGGACTTGATATTTTTCTGTGTTGCCATTTATGTGTCATGACAGATTTGGGTTTAGTTTACAATTATAGCATGTATTAATCAAACTTTAAAATGTCTCACTAATGCATAATAATGTAACTTTGTTTTCATATAATCTGAACTTGATGTGTTTAGTACCATTTTGAATCTTAAGACCTAATGGAGTTGAATCTCGATAATAGACTGCAATGGTATGATTATTTCGATATGAATTCTTTCCAGTCGTAGAAATGACTAAACCCAAAGCTCTGTCATAAATCTACACAGCCGCGCTCTTCTCGACAAGACAAAGAAAGTTCCCGCTCTCGAAACACAGAAGGTTATTGGCTGATCGCGCCGAACGAAGGCGTGACCCATACAGTCTTTAAAAAGAGAGCCAAAGCTCCTCCTCATCCTTCTGCTCTCGCTTCCTGCCTTCATCGTCTGCTCATCATGTGAAGTCTCCGATTATGAACTCCTTCCAGGAGTTCCCTCCACTTTTATTTTCTTTATAAAGCTTCTTTTGTTTCATTTTCAAATTCTCCTTGGTTCGTTTCCACCTACGAGTCGAACGAACGAAGCCTGAATTCCTTCAGTAACATATCACTTCCACAAGAGGCCTTCTTCAAAACTCGCGCCCTGTCCGAGGAGACACGAGCGCGCGCACTCTGCTCCGAGAACACGCGCAGGCTGGACACAGCTCGTGCACACAAACGAACTTTGCAAGTATTATTAACTCCAACGAGTTTAATGTTTTAAGGTTTGTTTCGATTGTTGGCTCTCTCAAAGGTCTGTGATTTCGTTATTCTATGATGATCCTCTCTCTCACCCTACAACCTCACCGCGTGCTTCGGCGCGCGCGCCCCCATTCTCTATCTCTCTCTCTCCCTCTCTCCCTGTCCAGCATTCGAATCGAGCGCGCGCCCCTGCCCTCGCTCTCATTCGCTCTCTCTTATTCTCTCTTACGCACGACCAAAACCTCCGTAAAGCGCTTCCCGCGCGTGTAAGGTGTGCGTTTCGGCTCTAAATAGCGCCCCTCCCCAGAGAACTCTCTCACTCTCTCTCTCTCTACAACTCTCCTTCTCTCATTTGTTATTCGTTGTCTTGTTTGTTCACATGTAAGATATGTACAAACATATAATCAGTATGTGTAGTACTTATATTCTATAGTTTTGCATTTATTAAAACCATATATTATAAATGACTGGTGACTGTTTAACGATCATAAAAACGAGTCAATGAGGTTCACGACCCGAGCTACCGCGCTCAACATTTACTACATTAAGTAGTTTTAATTTTATAAACACCGGAAAATTAATGTTCCCGGCCGGAAGTTAATGTTCCTTGGAGTTTATGAGGAGGGATAGCTTTACTGAGAGGTTGATGAGTGATCTTTGATGGTTTTTGCAGGACAAACACCTATTTGATCATTACATGAATTTCCCTTAAAGGCTATCTCATAATCAAAATTAAATAAGATTATTGATATATGAATGAGGAATTATAAGACGTTGTGATCGATTATTCATATATTCATATAATCTATACATTTTCAATTTCGATAATTTACTGTAACTGTAATATGCAAAATATTAATCATATTCATGATTAGGTATTAAAATTCCCTATAGATCATTTGAGCTAATTCATACGGACCTAGAGTCCGAGGCATATACGCTACAGCCTTCTTTTATGATGTTTATCACCCATTTTGAGACCCCGGGAAGCTTCTCCCATGCATCTGCACGTGTAGCTAGGGGCTGAGTGAAAAGCGCGCTCTGATCGACTCGCGATACAACGGCTTTCGTGAGCTGCGACAGAAATGTCTCGCTCGCAACATCTGAGGCCGGGGCCGCGCTGATGACAGCGGGCAGAATGTCCGCGCTCGACCCCTCGACAGCGTTTAGGCGGGAGAGGGAGGGCTGGACGGGTTCCGTAGGAACCGTGATGCTTGTGTGGGGACGCGGGCACTGGGGACCGGGCACGTTTACCACCTTTATAGCATCGCTCGTCGGAGCGGAGCGCCTGCACGCAGGTTTCGTTTTTACAGAAACCGTGCGATGAGCAGGAGGTAGCGTTAGTGGGCACTGGGTAGTGGGCACGTGTGCTACTTTTAACGCGCAATCGAACTGGGTCGATTTTATGTGCGCGGGCCCTGTGTGTGGGGCCGTGTTTGTGTGTAGGGATGGGCACATTACAGTGGGCAGTCTTACTACACATGAAACACCATCGACCGTGGCCGGGACACCAGAAAATGGGATTTTAAATTATAAATTTTGATTTATAAATTAAGGGATTTATCTGGGTAGCCGTGAAAACGGCTGTTGTGAGAGAGAGAGAGAGAGAGAGAGAGAGAGAGAGAGAGAGAGAGAGAGAGAGAGAGAGAGAGAGCGAGAGAGAGCCTCTGTCTCCAGACCAGCTCAGCATCCCAAGACAAAGAGACAGAAGAACAGTTCCAATCTTGTTTTGTCATTTCCCCCGACCATGTGACTAACACCCAGGTGTGAGATATTCAAACTGACCAATGAATCAGATGATCACAACTTCCCTATTGTCCCAAACATCTGGCTTACAGGCCCAGATCACTCTTAGCACTGCTGTGCTGAAAATGTCTTAGTGAAAAGCAAATGTCTTTGTTGCTTTGAAATAATCTTGGATTTTAATCAACTTTGCCTCTAAATTTGTGATAAGGCAGTCAGCATCACAGATCATCTGTAAAAATATATAGCCTATTAAGGTCATTTAATGCACAGAATAATTATGAAGCTGACAATAACCATAACTCATTCTTACCTGAACATTGACACTGTGGAAGGATTTCCTGTTAACATAATCTCCCTCATGTGCCCCTGAGGGGCGTTGGATACGAATATGGGTGCAATCCACTGTACCAATTACATTTAATAAGTTTGTTTGGCCATAAAATCTTTAAGATATTAGGTTAAACTTATTTGGCTTGCTGTCCACTGGAGAGGGACTCGATGAAGCAGCTTCAACTCGAGCTCTGATATACCCCCCCCCAGTGGCTAAAATGTAGGATATGATGATTAAAAGGGGCAAGGTACCTAAGATGAAGGTGGAGTTTGGGGAGGTGGAGGGATACTGGAACAGCTGATGCTAGGGAGAGGTAAGCGGCTGCTTATATACTGTACTCGGCTGATGATTGAAAGATTAGATTGGCTCACTCCTCCCTAACTTACGTTTAGAAACTTCATTAGGAAAAGCTGTAACACAAAATAATGAGTGTCATACTGTGACTGTGCTAATGTAACATTTTGTAGTAATCTGTTATTATTCGTGTTACCTGCAATCTTGTAGAACTCCTCCTTGATGTGGATGAATCTTCTGTGACCAGGGAAGGTGATAAATATGTGCACAAGAGATTTCAATGCCAGACTTACATTTCTTCTTGTGCGGCAAATAGTGGCTTTATTGATGTTTTCTGCATCACCGACAGAATACAGAAACATGCCACTTGCAAAGAATCGCAGTGCTACGCAGACCATCTGTGGGACAGTGAGAGCATGGCTCCGTGCTGTCCTGTGCTGTATGTTTGGACCCAGCAGCCTACACAAATATCTGATGCCATCACCTAAGAATCTGTACCTCTCAGTCAGATATTCGTCTGAAAAGGCCAATGGGTCTGCCCTATCTCGGAAGACTCTTTCATGCCTGAATGCTCGTCTGAGTATTAAAACTTCCTCATCAACTACATCATCCGATTGTAGCATGATTTCCTGAGTCAAGTGGTTGGGCTGGGCATTGTTAATGTCATCAATTGTGCGGGCTATAAAAGCCATGGTCGAATGCACCTAGGAGAGCGTCATTTCCCTGATGTGGTGTGGTTTCCGCTGTTGCGAGTGAACGTGACTCGTGCTTGGTTCGGCTCGGTAAAGGAGAGCGGCGGTATTTATGGTCGCTTCCGCGTTCGCCGTTTTGTCACAGCTGCTCTAGTCGGCTGATGGCTATGAGTTTGTATCTGTCCTTCTCCAGGTATGCATTTAACTTATTACATTTGCTTATCAGCCGTGGAAATGGTACGAGTCGCAATTTGTTTTATTTCAGTTGATGTTTTGTGTACGGGCGACGGCTGTTGCAAATGGGCTGTGTAATTAAATCTACAGCTACATCCCGGTTCCCGCAGCTGTCACTTGGTAAGTTTATAGTTTTTCTTGTATTTTTTTATAGATTATTGGATATTAATTGTATGGTTCTTGCGCCAATTGCAGGGTGAATAACATCCTTACAGTGGCAGCACCGCTGTCTCGTTCTATGGTCGACTTGCACTGAGTCCATGTGTGTTCTGGGTCGCGGTGGTGTTTGACCCGTGCCAGCGAACTGTGTCTGTGTGCACACGTGTTGTTCCAACAAAAGGCTTTGTGTCCTTATTTTGTGTGGTACTCCGTTTTGTTAACGTGTTGTGTTCTTTGTCTGTTTAATTCAAATCGGGTATTTTGCATATTATCTTGTTTTTTTTGTTTGATTTTTGGTTTTGCGAACCTTTAGTAGGTTAACTTTTGTGTATTATAATTTCGTTTTCATATTAATGTGGAAATGGGGTTATTTTGAATTTAAGCTGATTTGATTTTCCCTTTCTTAATTTAAATTAAATTAATTGTTTTTGTTAATTGATTTTTTTTGGTTGATAACATTGTGAAACATTTGTTTATTTGTTGTAGTTATTTTTAGTCAAGTATTGTTTAAGCTTTTCTTTACAGTTGTGTAATAAGTACAATATATTGTATTAACGTGTGTGTGTGTGTGCGCGTGTGCTGAGTTATTTTTGTCTAGGAGCTGCAGGCCTTGACCAGGGCGACCGTTCTCTCTCTCGATGGTGGTGGTGTTTCTTCATTGTGTGCTGTGGTCTGTGGCGTGCACTGGGGTTCTTAATGGTATGAGTGTGCTGTGCAGATTGTGAGATACCTTATTATTGGAGCATCTTCCCTGTAGTTTGGCTGCAGCTCCATGACATTTGAAGTGACTTATGTAAGCCCGTATTAAAATTGATGTGTGAAATTGTCTAATTTATGCTTTTATGTCCTTATAATAAAACTTTGTATTTGACTGATGCCTGTGTCTCCACGTTGCTTGCCACTGGGTAGGGAACCTGTGTCAGCCTTTTGAGTTAGATTCTTTGGGTGAAATTCCCAAGGTGGCGTAGTCAGGCATTATTCCTTAATTTGATCATCTCAAATCAATTTGCTAAATTTACCTGGGCCACAAGGGGCCTCGGTTACAATCTGGCGTAGTCGGCAGGGTTCCTTAATTTAATCATCTCAAATCAATTTGCTAAATTTACCTGGGCCACAAGGGGCCTCGGTTACACAACAAAGGGCAAGCCATTGTGAATAGGAAACACACAAATCTTTAGTCTATATATACTATATATTGACTTTGTTACGGACTTAAAGGATTAGTTCACTTTTAAAATGAAAATTCTGTCATCATATACTCACCCTTAAGTTGTTTCAAACCTGTATGCATTTCTTTCCTCTGATGAACACAAAGGAAGATATTTAGAAGAATGTCAGTAACCAGACAGTTTTTGGTTCCCAATGACTGCCATAGTAGGAAAAATATATACTATGGCAGTCATTGGGAACCAAAAACTGTCTGGTTACTGACATTTTTCAAAATATCTTCCTTTGTGTTCAGCAGAGGAAAGAAATTCATACAGGTGTGAAACAACTTAAGGGTGAGTATATGATGACAGAATTTTCATTTTAAAAGTGAACTAATCCTTTAATTGAAACCACATTTGCAACTTCATGAGCCATTTCTTATTATCTCATCAACTGCAATAAAATATAATATATTGATATTTTTTCTCATTCAACAGTACATTTTTACTCTCTATACTTGCATATATAGATATACATAGTCTATATTCTATTTCTCATATTGTATAGTATAGTTCTTTTGCACTGTGTTGGCATTCATTGTGGACAGCAAAGTAATAATTGCTCAGGAAAATCTGCTTTCCTCAATGGGTGTATGACAATAAACGCTTTAAATCTCGAATAATATATATATTCATCAAACCTCTGACAATGAAATGAACAGCAGTTTTCTAATAATAACTAAAATAACAGTATGCATACTTAGATGAATGACAGTATATCTAGTATTTTAATGCAGGACCATGAAGTGACTAAATTCAGCCAGGATAACTGAAAAATCCCAGCTTAATCCCTTATCTTGCTTTTGTGCAATACCCCTCAGGTGTCCTGTTACAGGACAATTTAAGACTGATAACAAGTTTTACGACCCCAAAAGGAATTTCCAGAGAGCTGTGACTCTCACTCCATTCTTACTGAGAAGGGAGAAATAAACCATGTTAATCCTATATATTCTATATTCTATATATATATATATATATATATATATATATATATATATATATATAACCACTCTAAAATGTATAAACATGCATCTAATTTTCCCATTTCATGATTTTCCTTTTATGTGGTTTGGCCTGTTTTCTTGTAAACTTGAATGGGTTAATGTTGCAAACTTTGCAAACTATGGTTAACCAAAATCATGTGTTTGGTCTCTATAAACTCCAAATTTCGTCCCCCATTTGTTAATTTATATTACATTTTGCTAACTTTGTGACGCATTAGTATTATAAGAATCTTGAAGATTCTTCTCTTAAACACCCAATGAAATTACATATTCAAATGCCTCCTAGAACACAATGGGTCGTAAAAATTTCCCTCCAAAGGAAACACTTCTTATTGGCTCACAGACCCCCAGAGGGTGTGACATCTTCACGCTTTAAAAATCACTGATCACAAGATCAGCCCTTCTCTCTAGCTCTCTTAGCTTCTTGGCTATCTTGCTTCTTGCTGTCTTTCTCTCTTGGTCCTTCCTGAGAAGTCCTAATGTGAAGATGATGCTGAAATAGAAGTCCCCCAAGCTTGTGCCAGGCTGCGGCCTTGTCTTTCCATTCACCAAAGATCCTCTGATTCCAACTGGTTCTCTCCCATCAAGACAACAAGGCGAGACATGCAAGTATTAAACTTAGTCTCATTATTTGATACATTAAGTGTCCTTACCCCTTTTAAAGAAGGGTGTGTTAGAACTAAAATGATGGTTTGCTCAAGGCTGTTGATCTGCTGAATTTCAAACAATGCTATAACTTCTTGCTTTCCTGTTTTATGCTTCAGCTCTCTTTCCCTTGGTAAACTGTATGTATGTGTATGTTAGAGTAGTTTAAATGTTTAGTCTTGTTCATATCACACGTAAAGTTGTTCGTGTCTCAAGCTCATATTCGGAGTCACTAATTGTAACGAGGTATGTTGTTATGGGAAGAAGGAGGCGGGAACCGGCGAACATTCAAGAACTTTAATCATAAATAAATAAACAAATACAAAAATGAAAGTATAAGCCAGTAGCCCCTCGCGGACTGCTGGCCACATAAAACAGAAACAACACATCAAATAAAATCAGGCCTGTTCCTCTCTCGATCTTCACTGTCATCGCTCCTCCTTTTATGCTTCTGCTCCTCCATGAGAGATACGAGACCGGTGCATCGCGCAGGTGTCGTTCATCATTAATCATGCCTCGCGCCGTCTCGCGCCGTTCTCTCACGTTCCTCGACCTCGTCCTGCTCGCCACACTAATCATATCGATTTTTGGCTACTTGTTCTTAGTAGTATATGTAAGAAAGACATTTCCCATGCTCCGGAAATGTACATTTCTATTAATCAATTAATAACCAATATTGAGGGTTCACAGGAGGAACACATGAGTAATTGGTTGTAATGTTAATGTAGCTACATCAAGTTAATCCGATAAACTGATCCAAATATTCATAATCAATTATAACAAGTTATGATTGGTTATTACATTTACATTTACATTTATTCATTTAGCAGACGCTTTTATCCAAAGCGACTTACAAATGAGAAACAATAGAAGCAATTAAACTAGCAGTAGGCCAACAGTATGTAAGTGCTATGACCCTTCACAGTACAGTCCAGTTATTAATATTTCATATAGCTAATTTGCTAAAAGAGGTCCCAAGATGGTACGGAAGGAGGCCTGGGAGGATTCATTCTCCTGGCCCCCCTAACGCCCGTTTCACACATACTCCGTATGCAGTGCGTTTGCGGTGCGTGTTGCGGTGCGTGTGCGGTACTGGAGCAGCACGCGCTATAGTGCTTTCACATATGCTGCGTTTGCAGAGCGCTACTGATACGTAGTTTCTGTGTCACAAAATAAAAAATGGGTAGGCTAAGTAATTTTGATTTTAAAACCAAACTTTAACTTTGACATTGTTACAGACATTACAACAGTATGAAATTAACTTTAATCATTGTGATTCTTTGTTTTAGTTCGAGTTGTTGACAGAAGAAAAGCTATCACGCTATATCTGTTGCTAAGATATAATACACAGATATTTTAAATTAGAATACAAATGTATAAATACTGATTATAAATGCATATTTTAAGACTGAAAAAAAAATAAGAACCGGGAGAGAGGGCTAGCCCCCAGAAGACAAAGGACCTTTTTGGAAATTAACATTTGATATAATAATTATTGTTAGCACATGCCACTACATTAAAACGAGTATCCTCTGCTATAAATAAGGCTGGCTGTAGCACCAAACAGTTAAACATTTTGATTTACAATTACATAGTCAAAATTAATTATAACTAGCCTACATAACTATAACAAACTTATAATTACACCCGGTTTAACTTCTTTATATTCAAAAATAAAACTATATAATATGATTTACTTATGAATTCATATAGGCTACAACTACATATTCAGATGTTCATTTACATTTAATAAATTCGCATGACATGAAGGTTGAATGTGACGATAAACAAAATAAATAAAAAAGGGCAACACAGTAGGCCTACATATTCATGTTTAAATAGAACAACATGCAGCAATAATATATATTTATATTCTCGTTTAAAACGTTTTTAATTTATTGATCCTGTAATTTAGTAAATGTAGAACACATTAACTGTAATTATGAGTAGCTATGATCAAATTATTACAGTTTCTTGTCAATCTATTTTTATTTCAATGTGAACAATACGCTGCAGTGCGGTGCAGCACAGCAGAAAATAGACTCTGTGCGTAAACGATCGCTGCACTGCTGTATACGCACCGCAACTGGAACGGATTGCCGGACCGCATCCGTGTGCAGTGTGAAAGCTCTAACCCGTTAACATGGGTACGGAAAAAAATACGCACCGCAAACGCACTGCAAACGGAGTATGTGTGAAACGGGCGTAAGGAACCTCACGACCAAGTCATTTCTGCCTAGTGACTGGTCAGCCGCCGGAGCATGATGAGCTGCTATGGCTGCCACGTATACCTTGAGCATGGATGGGGAACGGTCCGCGTGCGCCAACAGTATGTAAGTGCTAAGTATGTAGGCCAACAGTATGTAAGTGCTATGACCCTTCACACTACAGTACAGTTATTAATATTCATAGAGCTAATTTGCTAAAAGAGGTCCCAAGATGATACGGAAGGAGGCCTGGGAGGATTCATTCTCCTGGCCCTCCTAAGGAACCGCACGACCAAGTCATTTCTGCCTAGTGACTGGTCAGCCGCCGGAGCATGATGAGCTGCTATGGCTGCCACGTATACCTTGAGCATGGATGGGGAACGGTCCGCGTGCGCCAACAGTATGTAAGTGCTAAGTATGTAGGCCAACAGTATGTAAGTGCTATGACCCTTCACAGTACAGTACAGTTATTAATATTTCATAGAGCTAATTTGCTAAAAGAGGTCCCAAGATGATACGGAAGGAGGCCTGGGAGGATTCATTCTCCTGGCCCTCCTAAGGAACCGCACGACCAAGTCATTTCTGCCTAGTGACTGGTCAGCCGCCGGAGCATGATGAGCTGCTATGGCTGCCACATATACCTTGAGCATGGATGGGGAACGGTCCGCGTCTAACTGCTCTTGTAGGAAGGAGAGAATCACTGATACCTCGCATGACTGAGGCTCAAAGTGTCTGTCCGAGCACCAGTTGGAGAACACTGACCACTTCAGGGCATAGAGATGCCTCGTGGAGGGGGCTCTAGCCTCAGTAATTGTGTTCAGGACCTTCACAGTAAGGTATTGTCATGATTCTGCCATCATGTCTTTGTTTTTCCTGGTCTTGTGGCAGGATCATGGCAGACCCATGTTTTGTGTACAAGCGCATGGCCAATTGTTTGGGCCATGTGCTTGTGTTGTCTCGTCATCTAGCCCCGCCCTCCTTGTTATCTTCGTTTTGTCATTATTGCTTTACCTGTGTCACCTGTTATGTTATCATTAGTCTCCATATTTAATCCCCTTGTGTTTGCTGTCCTGTGTCGGTTCATTGTCAAACACTTGTTAAACTCTGTCTTTCGTTGCTGTCTATCTTTATGATACCTCTGTGAGTACTTTGTCTGGAATCCTGTTATACGTTTAGTGAGAATTGTTTTGTTGTTAGTTACTGTTTAGTCATCGTCAAGACTTAGTCATAGCTATTTACCTGTGGTCTTGTTTTGCCCCCTCGTGGGTTTTGTTTTCTCTGTTTTGTCTATAATAAATTGTGTTAGAGCATTCAGTCTGCGAGTGGGTTCGTTCCACCTTCATCCACATAACAGAATGAACCGACCAAAGCAGAACCCAGCAGACAGTTTGCCTTCCCCTGGTGATCAGCAATTGGATCTGCTTTTAGATTGGTGGCTCAAGACCATTTCCGACTCGAGGAGAGGCAAGCTCCCAATTCCCCCTCAGGGTGAGCTGCTGTTAAAGGAGTATGCTCAAATCGCAGAAGAAAGGAGGTTTTTCTTACCTAACATCCTCCTAAATCGCTACTTCATCGCTGGCCTCAAGGTTCCCCCACCTCTGGCAGAACGGGAGAGGCTGGTCCACCGCCCGTTCCGGGACATGGTGGACTGTCTATGTCGAAAGGAGCCACAGGGTCCCACCGTGTTGTCGCTACCAGCCAAGCTGCCCGTGATCCTGGAGGGTCGGGTCCTGGTTGTCGTTTCTCAAGGGGAGCAGGCCCACTCCACTTCTCCCGTGGTCTCATCCATTCCCGTTGGTCTTCGTGGCAAACGAGGGAGATGGACTTCGTGGGAGTCTCCGTCAGAGTCATCCTCGACCGAGTCAGGGCTGCCTTAGACTGCCCTTCCAACTCAAGTCACATATCTCGCTGAGCTTCTCCAAAAAGAAGACGAGGAAGGGAGCCTCTCATCCTTCATCTCTGCCTGTCCCAGAGCCCGCTACTGCAAGCGCTGTCCCAGAGCCCGCTACTGCAAGCGCTGTCCCAGAGCCCGCTACTACAAGCGCTGTCCCAGAGCCCGCTACTGCTAGCGCTGTCCCAGAGCCCGCTACTGCAAGCGCTGTCCCAGAGCCCGCTACTGCAAGCGCTGTCCCAGAGCCCACTACGACTCAGGGTATTGTTACTGAACCATGTGCTTGTGTCATCTCGTTGAACTCTGTCTTTCGTTGCTGTCTATCTTTATGATACCTCTGTGAGTACTTTGTCTGGAATCCTGTTATACGTTTAGTGAGAATTGTTTTGTTGTTAGTTACTGTTTAGTCATCGTCATCGTCAAGTCTTAGTCATAGCAATTTACCTGTTGTCTTGTTTTGCCCCCTCGTGGGTTTTGTTTTCTCTGTTTTGTCTATAATAAATTGTGTTAGAGCATTCAGTCTGCGATTGGGTTCGTTCCACCTTCATCCACATAACAGGTATGCAGAGGTATGCATGCAGAGCCCACATTTCTTCGAAAAGAACACTGCGCAGTGAGTGTTGTCTCTCGAGGCAAAAAGATTGACCTCTGCCTCGCTGAAAACACTCCACATCAGACAAACCGTCTGATGGTTTAGAGACCACTCGCCTAGGGGAGTGTTGTCTGGAGAAAGCATATCCGCACCCAGATTCTGAATGCTTGGGATATGTGCTGCTCTCAGAGAGCTTAATTTGGCTTGTGCCCAAAGAAGTAGGTCTCTCGCCATGGAGTACAGGTAACCCGACCTGAGACCGTCCTGGCGATTGATGTATGACACCACCGATGCGTTGTCCATGCGGAATAAGACGTGGTGTCCTTTGAGGTCTGACAGAAATGCTTTTAGGGCCAAACAAACTGCTGTCATTTCCAGGCAGTCTATAATAATAATAATAATAATACATTTTATTTAGAAAAGCGCCTTTCAAGGTACCCAAGGACACTGTACAAATTGGTATAGTCATGGAAAAATACAAAGAACTACTAAAACAACAATGCATCTACATTCATGGCTGAACACTGCACGAAAAGTGGGATTTTCGTCCCCGTAAACGGCCGGATATCTCCCTAATTTTCGACAATTAACGACAATTTACAGCCTGTGAACGTCGCGTTCGTCTGTGCCACATACTGACGGAAACGAACCATGACGTATGTGGAGAGCTCGCGGCCGTCGGCGCGGAGGTGCGAATGGCTCTAATTTGCATATGAATAGCAGCGCACGCGCGCCTTGCAGAGAATGGCTTAAATTTCCTCACTCAGTATTGGTTGAAACCACTACATTTAAACAAGAAAAATCACTCGTGATTGGTTGGCAGATCTTTTACTATTGGTCACCCTGGCTCATTATAAATTCAAACCCCAAAATTATAATAATAATTATATATATATATATATATATATATAAATAATTATTAATTTTATATATTCATATATGCTATTATGTTGTATATTCATGTCATTATTATCCTATGGACTACACTATTAATACCATCAAGGACATGAATTTATTGAGGAAAGGAAAATTTGCCAGGGACTTGCTGTTTATTCAAAGAAATAGCTTTATTAGCACAAACACACAACCATGTACAAAACGTAGGAGATCTGCCCACACACAAATGGGAAGCTCACAAGAAGCCCAAAATCCTACAGCACCATGAAGTGTCTGTTTTCCGCTTCGGAGCTGTAGGTAACTAGTATTCTGTCTGAATTCGGTCCATTTTGCAGACGTCTGTGGTGCATTGCCCTGTACTTTGGAATCGCCTCTAATCTTGACTGCAGCGTGGCACAGAGCTCGGTGAGCTCCTGGCTGCGAAAGGACGGAGGTCTCACAATCCATCCAGACACCCCGCCAACGATACCGTCTTCCTCATCAGACATCAGGTCTATGGTAGCACACTTCCAAAGGCCCACCTCATCCTCCGCTAGCACACTCTGTCTCGCTTCTAGCAGCTGTAAAAACAACCAATAAAGACAATCAGTACTGCACGGTGCACTGCGTATGGACACAATACATCTATTAATACACATAAAAAATAGTCACATTGACCAAAAACAGATCTAATCTAATAAATCTTACCCTCTTTCTTCTCGCTCGACTCCGAGCTGAACTCTTCACAGCTTCCGCCTGCGATGCAAGATCTGGTTGTCGGTACCTGAAGCTCCTGCGTACTGTCTCGTAATATGTCTTACAGGCAGCTGGAAAACAATTAAATGAGAGTGATATGAATAAAAAACGACGTGTAAAATAACTTAAACAATAAAACAATAAAAACAATAAAGGAGAAAATAGTAAAAGTTACTTACACACAATGTCATCATTATCAGCATGTAAATCTGGACTTGCAGACATAGCTACGAGCAGATATGAGGTCACGGCCTCGTTATGAGGCGAGGTTAGTCTGTGAAAACAAAATGTACTGGTAAGATCGGTATCTATTAACGGATCTATTTCCGGTTTACACAGAAGAATTAAAGCATATTCTACTTCTTCAATGTAGCATCTAGAAAAGACAAAAGTAATAAGACAGTATAATAATAATAATAATAATAATAATTTAGTGCTTCATCAGGAACCCAAAGTGCTTACAGTACAGCTGCGATTGGACACATATTTTGGATAAAGGGATGATCATAATAAAAAATGCGTCATGTAAACACGTCAATTGGAAGATTCTGATTGGATTCTGCTAAATCTGAAAGAAACTCTGATTGAAAACATCACCCGCATTTTCCTGCACCCAACAGTACCCAAAATACTTTACAATGGCCTCCCATTGACACACACACGGCGAGCTGCCATGCTAGGTTTACTCGAAGAGCAATAGGATATGCATTAAAATCAAGCAAATCATTACCGGTATAGACAAAATAAGGCACAAACAAAGGACAGAGGGGATTACGGGTGAAGGAGGGGTGAATATGATTAATTATGATCACTTCAGATGACAACAATATGCCATGAGGTTATTTGCAACACTATATGTTCTACAAAATATAGGACTACACACCTTACAGCGCAATATCCCAGAAATGTGGCTTTAGAAGAGGAAAGGTAGGATCAAGAAGTGAGCAAGCGATTAATTAGTATTATAGGTGCCAAGCAGATACAGTAACAATAATGGAGTCTCCATTGATGCCTAATAAACATTGATACAAGTAGGCTACTGTTAAAGTGGTGAAATTATAAAGTCTTGTTTTAAAAGTTTTGTTTTCCCTTCTCAACGCATTATGCACCCACTCACCAAATAATGGCTGCATTTTTAATTTGGTCAAGGGCGACCAGCTGCTCCCCATCCCCTCTGGTTGGCTTCCCACCTTAAAGTAATATTTCAAAATTATTTTTTTATATACACACACATCACATTTTCTTGAGGTGCAAGGAAATACAAAAATGCCAAGTAAAAAAGCGATGGTATGCCAGCACACAAACATAATTTATTCCACAGAATATGACTGACATGACAAGGACAGAAGAGATTAGGAACATGTTGTTTTGTACCATTCAGGTTGCTTTTCAGCAAAGTCTCCAAATCAAAGGTGCCCAGCAGCAGATTCCACACCATGGCAGTAGCAGAGGTGGCAAGGCGGGCTGCTTTCCACACTTCTGCCTGGCAAAACACCCCAGAGCCCTTTATAACTTCAATCTGAAAAATTATTTCACATCACAATATTAATTTATTGGCAACTTTTAGAAACTTTTTCATGTTTCATATTGATTATTATGTTTAGCTTCCCAATAGTTAATAGGTTTTTATGTATAAATGCAGATTAATTATATGTATAAATGCAGATTAACGATAAAGATATGAAACAAATTAAAGGGATAGTTCACTTTGAAATTAAATTTTGGTATGTTTTAGCTTACCTCAAGGGCATCCAAGATGTAGGTGTCTTTGTTTCCGCAGTAGTTTCCATTTTGATATTTGTCTGTCAGTCATATAATGCAGGTCTATGGTCACCTCCACAAATTAAACAATTCCCCATCGTAAGTACACATCGATGGCCTAAGACACGAAACGAGCGGTTTGTGTGAGAAAACGAACAGTATTTATATCGTGTTTACCTCTTGTAAGTTCCACAACCGTCCAAGTGATCTGAGGGCGCGCGCGCTTCCTGGTGTGTGACGCGCGCCCTCAGAGTACTTGGACGGTTGTGTACAAGAGGTAAACACGATATAAATACTGTTCGTTTTCTCACACAAACCGCTTTAATTAAAATTAGGAATACTTACGATTGATGATAATGTATTTCAGAAGGTTAGAAGGCGGCCTTTTCGCCATTCCACCAGCTTCTCAGTTTTTTCGTCCTTTCAAAGTCTTTAACTGAAAAATTCCGGACACAGTCAATGGTCCAAATACTATGGGACCCTGTATCCTCACCCTCAGTCCATTCAAGTAGGACATATCGGAACTCCAACGCTGATATCGCCATTTTTACTCCCAGCCGCTATCTTTCGGCGCGAACCCCCCATACTGTCTATGGGCGCGAAATAGCGCGCTGGGCCGCATGCGGATGACGTCATCAACTGCGCGACGCTGTAGCGGCCAATCGGTAGCAGCAGAGTAGAGAAATGCTGAGATAGGTTACTTCTATACTCTTTGGATAGACCAACGCTACTTTTGCGTCATCGAAGGGTAACGCCCCTTTTGGGGGGAAAACAAACGGATTCCCCTGAGAACAGAACTCGCTCTAGATCTGCAAAGTTTCTTAAAAAGCAAAAATGGCACAAACATACACACTCTCTTTGCCGGCCGAGGACCGTGAGCGGTATTTAAAGAGTAAGTAGCCTATTTTTTTTTGTCATTAACACACTCACAGTTACACAGTATGACTCTGTCACAGGTCGGGGTGGGCCAAGCCAGACTGCACCCACCCCTGAAAACCGGGAACCACCTCGAGGAACGGGTCAAGGAGGAACGATCGTAGCGGGCCGGGGCTCGTTGAATGGGGATCCGGAGAAATCCTCACGCCGTCCAGGTAGGTCACCAGGTAAGTACACAAGTGTGGGGGCGGGCGAGTCACTGGAACGATATGGCGGGGTTTAACCGTTCGTCGGTATGTGAACACTCAGCTGAGGTACCTTCTCCTTCCGTTTCGGGCAGATGCTTCCAATGGAGGACGTGTGGGGACCACCAGACGGGGAGGACACTTGAAATGAAACGCTCCACTTGGTTGGGCACTGGAACGATACAGTAAGGTTCACTGTTCAACAGCACATGAAGCTCTCTCCTGATATACCTCTCTCTTCTTCTGTACAGGGTAACCGGCTTCCAATAGGGGCGTGTGGGGACCACCAGGCTGGGAGGGCACTTGGACGGAAACGCTCCGCTTCGTTGAACACTGAAACAGTACAGGAAGGTCTTAACGGTTCCAATAGTACATGAACTTCAACTGATATACCTCTCTCTTCGTCTGAACAGAGCAAAGGCTTCCAATAGGGGCGTGTGGAGACCACCAGGCTGGGAGGACACTTGGGCGGAAACGCTCCGCTTCGTTGAACACTGAAACAGTACAGGAAGGTCTTAACGGTTCCAATAGTACATGAAAACTTCAACTGATATACCTCTCTCTTCGTCTGAACAGAGCAAAGGCTTCCAATAGGGGCGTGTGGAGACCACCAGGCTGGGAGGACACTTGAACGGAAACGCTCCGCTTCGTTGACCACTGAAACAGTACAGGGAGGTCTTAACGGTTCCAATAGTACATGAAAACTTTAACTGATATACCTCTCTCTTCGTCTGAACAGAGCAAAGGCTTCCAATAGGGGCGTGTGGAGGCCACCAGGCTGGGAGAACACTTGAGCGACACGCTCCACTTCGTTGGACACTGGAACAAACACAGCACAGTTTTAACAGTCCAGCGATATATAAAACACTCAGCTTTAACAGGGCCGGATCTTCTCACGGAGAAAGTGGGGCTCTTGATTTGTCGACACCTTCCCCTGGAGACAGCGGGTGGAAGACTGAATGGGAAGAGTGCACGGCAGACTTCTAATATTTCTCCACACAACAATTTCACTTCACAGCACAAACCGGGTGAATCGTCACTTCAGGCACTGTAATTCCACTCACACACCGTGCGTTAGGGCCAGCACTCACCCACTGGTCTTTCTCCCACCAGATCGAATCTAGTCTTTGGCCAGGCCTCGACTTCGCTCCAGGAAAAGCAGAAGAATGTTGCAGCTGTCGTTACATTCGGCAAAGAGAAGACTGAAGTTGGAGACAGATCAACAATTCACTCGGTGTAATAATTCACTCGTGCCACACACTTCCAAACTTGCAACACCACTTCAGTGTTAGTGCACATAAACAACGGATCCAATACTCATCACTTGCGTCTTTCCCACTGCTGACGATATTCCTTAGGTTTTCGCTGACAAATCCTTCACTACTTCCTTTCTCTTCCTTAGCTTCGATCTCCAGCACTCCACAGCCCAGCTATAATAAAAAGAACGACCCGCTGACAAACACAGTACTACACGGGAGGAGAACCACACCACAGTCTGTTTTCTCTCTGCTTTTAAAGCCCCACCTGAATATGTGTCCCTTTCACAGCGTTCCCTGTAATTGCCCCACACCTGCTGTCACTCAGGCAATTGGCCTCGCTGCCATGGCAACCAATTTGCAGTGCCTTCCCCCGGATCTTAGTCCTGTTCAGGTTTTTGTCACCCCGTGACATACCCCCCTGCCAAACCGTTCTAGTCCCTAGAACGGGATCCGGACACCCAGTCTCCATACCTAGCTGGGGGTTGCCCCCGGTTCTCCCGTTGGGATCGCCTTGGCGGGGAGTTAGGTTCTTCTGGCCTTGGTGGAGAGTTAGGTCCTTCTGGCCTTGGTGGAGAGTTAGGTCCTTCTGGCCTTGGTGGAGAGTTAGGCCCTTCTGGCCTTGGAGGGGAGTTAGGTTCCTCTTGCCTTGGCCTTATACCCAGCCCCTGAGGGGCCACAGCCCATCCCACCACGGGAGGCATCCACGCTGGTTCAACCGGAGGTCTCTCTACAGCTGGTTTGGGGTAGTTTGGACAAGGGCGTATCAGATTTCGGTGGAGCACCCGCTCTGGACCTTCTCTCCCTTCGGGACGGATGGCATACACCGGCTGATCGAGATGCGGCTGTCGTTGGACCACATACGGCTGGGGCTCCCACCGATCACTGAGTTTGCCCTTTCCTTGTCGCCGGTTATCTCGCACCAGAACTCTTTCGCCAGGCAGTAGCGGTGCACTTCGAGCCGTACGGTCATACAGCCTTTTGTTCTTGAATGCGGCTTGATTGATTCGGTCCGAGACCCGTCCGTAGGCCAGTCGAAGGCGTTGATGGTGTCTGGCCACCCACTCCGTTACACCGCCTCCCTCTTCAGCGGCCGCAGTCCCCAGTAGTAGGTCAGCCGGTAGTCTCACATGCCTTCCGAACATCAGGTAGGTTGGTGCATACCCGGTCGTGCTGTGGATGCTGTTATTATACGCCTGGACCATCGCCGGGAGGTTGTCAGCCCAATGTCCCTGTTGGTCGTTCTCCAAGGTCCCCAAGAGACCGAGCAGCGTCTGGTTAAACCTCTCGCACCCTCCGTTCCCCTGAGGATGATAGGGCGTCGTATGGGTCTTCTTACATCCGTACAGTTGGCACAACTCATGTACTACCTTGGATTCAAAATTTGGCCCTTGATCCGAATGGAACACTTCAGGACACCCGAAGGGCTGGATGACGTGCCTCCACAGGGCATTAGCAGTGGTAATGGCGGTTTGGTCCAGAGTTGGGATGGCCCAGGCATATTTAGTGAACAGGTCAGTGATCACTAAGAGGTTTTGAATGCGATCGACCGGCCGGCCCAGCGTCAGGTAGTCCATAGCGAGGATATGCATCGGTGCTCTGGCTCGAATTGGGACCAATGGAGCTCGTGTCTCTTTCCTGGCTTTAAACAAGGTGCAGCGCGGGCAGCCCTGCAGGTAAGTCCTCGTGGTTCCCTCCATCCCAGGCCAGTAGAAGTGGCGTCGCAGGAGTGCCGTCGTCCTCTCTCGCCCTTGATGACCAAGCTTGGTGTGATAAGCCTCCAGCAGAGCGTGACATCTTCCCTCGGGGACTACCACTTGACAGATCGGGTCACCCGAGCGTGAGTCCTGGAGGGACCGACAAATCACCCCCTCCTTCAGGTGGAGCCTCTCCTTCTGGCCCAGCAGGCCCCTCACGATTCAGGTTTGAGCCCGGCGTCCCGCACCCTCTGGCCACCTGTCCTGTTCCAGCCAGACCCGGACCAGTGACAGGTCCTCATCCTCGCCCTGCAGCCTCCTCCAGCGCTGTGGGTCCCATCCCCAACTTGCGGGCGGCTCCTCCGACTGGGGTCCCGGTGCCTCCACAATGCCCACCATCATTCCCTCGTCACGGTCCACCTCAAGCATGGGTCCCGGACCCTCCGGCCTTCCTTCGGGCCACCTAGACAGCACGTCAGCGTTGGTATGTTCCCTTCCTGGCCGATACTGAAGCTGGTACTCAAAGTTGGCCAATTGTGCCACCCACCTCTGTTCCACCGCCCCAAGCTTGGCGGTTTGCAGGTGTACCAGTGGATTGTTATCAGTCACCACGGTCACCTTTGCTCCCCATAGGTAGTCCTTGAACTTCTCACTGAGCGCCCACTTCATGGCCAATAACTCAAGCTTGAAAGAGCTATAGTTGGCATCATTCCTCTCCGCGGGGTGTAAACTCCGGCTCGCATAGGCAATGACTCTTTCCTCCTCCCGTTGTTTCTGGGCTAAGACAGCCCCCAAGCCCAAGTGGCTGGCGTCGGTGTAGAGGATAAAGGGCTGGGTGAAGTCGGCGTATGCCAGAATGGGTGCTTGCAACAACTCCTGCTTGAGCCTCTGGAAGGCGGTCTCGCATGCTGGGTCCCACTGAATCACTGGGGACCCTCGGCCCTTGGTGTGTCCCGTTCCACCCAGCAGCTGGTTCATGGGTTTGGCGATCTTAGAGAAATCTTTAATGAAGCGCCTGTAATACCCCACAAAGCCAAGGAAGGATCGAACCTGGCGCACGGTCTTCGGGGCAGTCCACCCCTGTACAGCCGACACCTTCTCTGGGTCCACAGCGATTCCTGCAGCGCTCACAATATGGCCCAGGAACTTTACCTCCTTCCGAAAAAGCTGACATTTATCCGGTTGGAGCTTCAACCCGTACTTCTCGAGGGAGCGGAACACTTGCTCAAGGTGCTGAAGGTGAGTCTCAAAGTCAGGGGAATAGATGATCACGTCGTCTAGGTACACAAGAGCGGTATCCATTAGCTGGCCCCCTAGACAGCGCTGCATCAAACGTTGGAACGTGGCGGGGGCGTTGCAGAGGCCGAACGGCATCCGGTCCCACTCATATAACCCAAAGGGAGTAGTGAAGGCCGTCTTCTCCCGGTCCCGCTCGTCCACCTGCACTTGCCAGTATCCGCTCGCCAAGTCTAGTGTGGAATACCAAGCCGCCTGTGTGAGACTTGTGAGGGAATCCTCCACTCGAGGCAATGGAAAAGCATCCCGCTTCGTCACTCGGTTCAACCTCCGATAATCCACACAGAATCTCCATGCGCCTGTCTTCTTCCTCACCAGAACAATCGGGGCCGCCCAAGGGCTACTGCTCTCGCGGATGATCCCCTTATCCAGCATCCCCCGCAGAAGAGCCCGAACCTCAGCGTATAATGTTGGGGGTACCGGTCGGTAGCGCTCTCTACTAGGCGTGGCTTCTCCAGTGGGAATTTGATGCTGAACGATGTTAGTACACCCGTAGTCCTCGTCGTGGGTGGAAAACAACTGTGGCCATTTTGATAGAAGAGCCTTGAGCCGTCTTGTTTGTTCCGCCTCCAGTCCTTCTCCCCGTAGGGACTCACCCCCAAGGTGGGCCGGCAGTCCTTCTCCAGCCTCTCTTCTGTGTGTCCCCGTCTGCGCCAACGCAACCTCCACTACGGTCGGGCCCACTTGACTGAACTTGACTCCTCCTGGATCTTGCACTTGCTGGGGTAACACCGAGGTAACTCGGGCTAGGCACTGATGACGATGCAGTTGGATCGGGAAAGGGTTCGTGTTCCGGACTCTCACCCGGACTCGGCTGCCTTGGGCGGATGCCAGTCCTCTGGCCACTTCCACCTTAGGACCGTCGTTGTGCGGTTCCACCAGCACCCACTCTTCCGGGTGGTAAAGTCTAGGGGGCACCCGGACCCAGACCATCGCCTCGCTTCGAGCCGGGATGGACAACGCATAGCGACAAGCCACTCTTCCAGTGCTCTCCCGGTCCCCCTGCTGTTCGGCCAGGCAAACTCGGCGACAGTCAGCTCTAATGCGATCCCATTCCCTGCCTTCAGGTGTCGCAGTTGCTCGAGCCGGCCCGCTCTGGAACAGCCCCTCCCAGCATTCGGAAATGACATTCATGCCCAACAGGGCGCGATGAGACCCCAGGCAGGCGTCGCGAACCACCACCACTCCCTTCTGGGGTACGACCATGCCATGGATTTCGAGGTCCGTCACTACGTATCCCACGTACGGGATGTCGAGACCGTTGGCCCCTCGCAGAGTTAACCAGGGGGCTTCGGTCGTCGGCCGACCCTGGGTGCCGAATAGTTCCTGGACTAGGCTCTCTGCGAACAGAGTGACTTGCGACCCCGTGTCCAACAGACACTGCACCTTCTGGCCATTGACTTGGACTATGATGACCGGACAACGGCCCACCAGGCGTTCCTTAGACAGTTTGGAAGACGAGGGGTCTGAAAAGGGGGTCCCGACCACTTGACCCACAGTGGCCGGAAACTCTAAAAACCCCCCTGCGAAGTGCGTCTGGAAGGGCACTGACGGACGTAATGTCCGGCCTCTCCACAACCGTTGCAGATAGGACGCCCCTGTTCGTCCCACTGGAATCGGGGACCCGTGGGTCGAGTGAAATGACGTTCTGGAGGGCGACTCCCGTCGGAGTAGGCTCGCTCCCGCGGTGAGGACGATGAATGGAGGCGTTCTCGCCGGAGTTCTTCGACGACAGATTTAGACAGTTCAGACATTTGCTCACAGATATCCCTTTTTAATTCTTCCTGGAGGGCATGCTTCCAATCGGAAGTAACAGGGGCCGAAGGCCCACTGACAGCGCTCGCGGCCAGACAGCTGGGGGAATCCATACCTTCGGTGTGGTCACGCTCGAGGGCTAGAGCCTCTTGCCGCAGCTCTTCGAATGTGAGATCAGGCTTCCGTCTCAGTTGCACCCGCAGACTCTGACGCACGGGGCCCTCCCGTAATCCCAACAGAAACTGATCTCGCAGTAGGGTTTCCTCGTCCCCCAGGCCGTGGTCCTGCCTTCTCCTTAACCTGGTAAACAGTTCCCTCAGTTGCAATGTGAATGGCCGGACAGTTTGTCGAGGCCCTTGCCTACAATTAAAAAATTGTGTTCTCAGGACAGCTACCGGGGTGGTGTCTCCGTATTGCCCCGTGAGAAAATCAAAGATGGCCTGGACTGTGATGCGGGTTGCTTCCGGCGCTGCCTGTACTTCTCTTCTTGCTTCTCCTTCCAATGAATTTAGCACAAACTGTACCTTCTGAGGGGCGCTTAGCCCTTGGAGCCCTGCCAGGTATTCGACCTGGGTCTTCCATGCTGACAGGCTCAATTCTGACCCCGGACCTCCGTACTTCTGGGCCCACGGGGCCCCCATAAAGAAAGGCATAGCTGGCTGTCGGGCCACCGGCTCTTCTTCTTCTGCCATCTAGGTCCTTGATCGCTCCACTCGAGGTGGTAACCCTGCCGACTTACGCCAAGTTCTGTCACAGGTCGGGGTGGGCCAAGCCAGACTGCACCCACCCCTGAAAACCGGGAACCACCTCGAGGAACGGGTCAAGGACCAGACAGACAAGGGGATACAAATAATGACAGTACTTTATTATATTAAAATTGGACAATTGAATAAGCACTAATTAAAACTTCTTCTGCCGCCAGGGCAGTTCACGCGTCTCTGGACCTCCTGGGATGGGAGGGGAGGAACGATCGTAGCGGGCCGGGGCTCGTTGAATGGGGATCCGGAGAAATCCTCACGCCGTCCATGTAGGTCACCAGGTAAGTACACAAGTGTGGGGGCGAGCGAGTCACTGGAACGATATGGCGGGGTTTAACCGTTCGTCGGTATGTGAACACTCAGCTGAGGTACCTTCTCCTTCCGTTTCGGGCAGATGCTTCCAATGGAGGACGTGTGGGGACCACCAGACGGGGAGGACACTTGAAATGAAACGCTCCACTTGGTTGGGCACTGGAACGATACAGTAAGGTTCACTGTTCAACAGCACATGAAGCTCTCTCCTGATATACCTCTCTCTTCTTCTGTACAGGGTAACCGGCTTCCAATAGGGGCGTGTGGGGACCACCAGGCTGGGAGGGCACTTGGACGGAAACGCTCCGCTTCGTTGAACACTGAAACAGTACAGGAAGGTCTTAACGGTTCCAATAGTACATGAACTTCAACTGATATACCTCTCTCTTCGTCTGAACAGAGCAAAGGCTTCTAATAGGGGCGTGTGGAGACCACCATGCTGGGAGGACACTTGGGCGGAAACGCTCCGCTTCGTTGAACACTGAAACAGTACAGGAAGGTCTTAACGGTTCCAATAGTACATGAAAACTTCAACTGATATACCTCTCTCTTCGTCTGAACAGAGCAAAGGCTTCCAATAGGGGCGTGTGGAGACCACCAGGCTGGGAGGACACTTGAACGGAAACGCTCCGCTTCGTTGACCACTGAAACAGTACAGGGAGGTCTTAACGGTTCCAATAGTACATGAAAACTTTAACTGATATACCTCTCTCTTCGTCTGAACAGAGCAAAGGCTTCCAATAGGGGCGTGTGGAGGCCACCAGGCTGGGAGAACACTTGAGCGACACGCTCCACTTCGTCGGACACTGGAACAAACACAGCACAGTTTTAACAGTCCAGCGATATATAAAACACTCAGCTTTAACAGGGCCGGATCTTCTCACGGAGAAAGTGGGGCTCTTGATTTGTCGACACCTTCCCCTGGAGACAGCGGGTGGAAGACTGAATGGGAAGAGTGCACGGCAGACTTCTAATATTTCTCCACACAACAATTTCACTTCACAGCACAAACCGGGTGAATCGTCACTTCAGGCACTGTAATTCCACTCACACACCGTGCGTTAGGGCCAGCACTCACCCACTGGTCTTTCTCCCACCAGATCGAATCTAGTCTTTGGCCAGGCCTCGACTTCGCTCCAGGAAAAGCAGAAGAATGTTGCAGCTGTCGTTACATTCGGCAAAGAGAAGACTGAAGTTGGAGACAGATCAACAATTCACTCGGTGTAATAATTCACTCGTGCCACACACTTCCAAACTTGCAACACCACTTCAGTGTTAGTGCACATAAACAACGGATCCAATACTCATCACTTGCGTCTTTCCCACTGCTGACGATATTCCTTAGGTTTTCGCTGACAAATCCTTCACTACTTCCTTTCTCTTCCTTAGCTTCGATCTCCAGCACTCCACAGCCCAGCTATAATAAAAAGAACGACCCGCTGACAAACACAGTACTACACGGGAGGAGAACCACACCACAGTCTGTTTTCTCTCTGCTTTTAAAGCCCCACCTGAATATGTGTCCCTTTCACAGCGTTCCCTGTAATTGCCCCACACCTGCTGTCACTCAGGCAATTGGCCTCGCTGCCATGGCAACCAATTTGCAGTGCCTTCCCCCGGATCTTAGTCCTGTTCAGGTTTTTGTCACCCCGTGACAGCAAACTAGACGATGAGGCCATGTCAAAAGGAGTCGGTGGTTTACTTGGATCATATTTCACTTGATTTATTTTAAGCTATTGACATAGTTTTGTTATCGACTGGCTATACTAATGTTAGTTAGAAAGACGAAGCTGTTAGCAGCTATAACGTTAAAGTTACGTGATTAGCTCTCACTAGGCACGCTACCTTGGCTGTTAAGTTAACTGATTTTACTGTTGAAATAGTGGCAGGCTAGGACTAAAGTGGACTTGGCTGGTTTCTGCTTGTGTCACTGATTCAACCCCCCAAACTATCTGTATTTAACATGAAGTAGTGTACTTGCTAGTTACTGGCTTTAATTTCGTTATCATACCAACTAACAGTTAAACTGCAGCTAGCAGCGTCATCTTTCTAACGTTACCTTGTAACAACGTTAGCTAGTCGACAACAAAACTATGTCAATAGCTTAAATCAAGTGAAATATGATCCAAGTAAACCACCGACTCCTCTAGACATCGTCTAGTTTGTCATACTGTGAGTGTGTTAATGACAAAAAAAAATAGGCTAACGTTATTTGGTGATTCCACGAGACAGTGGTAACGTTAGATGTCTGAAACTCTGAATAGTCCATATTTGGCCACTGCGTGGGGTCATTAATCCAGTTTTCGACCATTTCAAAGGGACACCTCTGTATCCCCATATCCAGTAGCTTCTTTAAATACCACTCACGGTCCTCGGCCGGCAAAGAGTGTGTATATTTGTGCCATTTTTGCTGTCAAGAAACTTATTAGAGCGAGTTCTGTTCTCAGGGGAATCCGTTTGTCTTCCCCCAAAAAGGGGCGTTACCCTTCGATGACGCAAAAGTAGCGTTGGTCTATAGGTCCAACTGCAGAACCGCAGAACCATACGTCATAGCAGTGTGAGGCATACGACAGCGCCAGCCTGACAAGTCTGATGCCGGAAGTATAAAACTTATAAAAGTTATGCAGGCACACATTTAACAATAATTGTCAAGTGACAAATAAATAAAATAAATAAAAACTCCATGCGTTAATCCCGAGGCGCCCTTTTTGTTAGCAGTATTTTTAAACCGTCAAGATGGGACAAATTGAATAAAAGAGCCTTTCATGTTTCGTTTCTAGTTCAAAGAAAGAAGACATGGAAGTTTTTCTTTACGAGTTTTTATTTATTTTATTTATTTTTCACTTAACAAAAATAAATTGGTTTGTGTATCTTTTTTACATAACATTGGTCAATGCAAAGTTTCAACATGCTGATGTGTTTTGACATATACAAACAAAATCACTATATGTTCGTACTATTACTAATAGTGTCAATTTGACCCTCATAGGCAGCTATTCAAAATAAACTGTACAGACACAAAATAAAAACATTTATTTTATGTATGGCAGGGCACTTGTGATGTGAGGTGTGACCATCCAAGTGTGAGAGCAAAACCAGCACCGTGTGTGAAGTGCAAGAAATTCATATGCAGAAAACACACACTTGCTGTGGCTCATCATGACAGAAGTAACTTCTTGACTTTATAAAATGAGTCAACAAAAGTTGAGCCAATTTAGGAAAAGTAAACATTATTTTCATTATACAGCTAAATTTAATTTTTCAGTTAAGATGTTCTAAGCATAAAATGCTAAAAAAACAAAAAAAACAGCATACTGTTATTCAATAATAATCCAATTTTGTCAAAACAAAACTGTTTTAAAAAAAAATGGTTAAAAAAAAACATTTTTATAGATTGTTCATATTATTATTATTTTTTTTAATGTTTGACAAATGTTGATATTAAAAGTTTACAACCCGCTCCATAAAGGCTGTACACAGAAATCAAACGTGGGTTAGAAAAATGTCACTTGGGAAAAAACTCCTGCTACCCTGATTTGCATTTGTATAGCTCACATTTACATGTTAAAGCCTACCCTATAATTAGGGGAAGGGGGGTCATGGGGGGACAACTGCCAAGCAAGGCCCACGTCAATTTCTGACAATTTACGGCAGTTTTCGGTGTTGCCTGCAAATTGCCGTGTGCAGTCGTAAACCTGAACTTCCACGACAATCTACAGTGCCGCTTACTGACGAAAATCCTGCTTTTCATGCAGTGGAATTCACTAATAGTACGAACAGTACAGTCAGATTAGGACCTAGATTACATACAAGGTACATAGAAAAGACAGATAAAAATATATAAAAAATAAAAAAAAAACGGGTAAAATTCAATAAAAAGAAAAGACATCGAAATCAGAGGGCTGACAGGAAAGCTAAGCTAAAAAGATGTGTTTTTAACTTAGTTTTAAAAGTGGATATACTTGTGCTCTGGCGAATCACAAGCGGCAGAGAATTCCATAGTTTAGGACCTGCGACACTGAACGCCCTGTCACCCATGGAGCGAAGCCGAGATGTGGGGACTGCTAAGAGACATGTATCAGTCGAATGAAGGGTGCGGGATTGCAGATATGGGGTGAGGAGATCTGATAGGTAAGATGGGGCCAAATTATTTAGGGATTTATAAACGAGGAGAAGGATTTTGTAATTAATGCGGTAGCGGACAGGAAGCCAATGCAACTGCTGGAGGATAGGAGAAATATGATCCCAGGGCCTGGTGCGTGTAAGTAGCCTTGCAGCAGAATTTTGGACATACTGTAGCCTATTTAGGGTTTTTTCCGGGATGCCGTGAAGTAGAGCATTGCAGTAGTCAAGCCTCGATGTAATAAATGCATGTATAAGTGTTTCTGCTGCAGAAGAGTTGAGGGAGGGGCGGAGCTTGGAGATGCTTTTGAGATGGAAGAAAGATGTTCTGGTGATATTTTTTATATGTGACTCAAGAGAAAGAGTAGGATCAAAGATTACGCCCAGATTTCTAACTTCAGCAGAAGTTGTAGTGAAATAGCCAGGGATAGATAGCTGCAGATGTTCAAGTTTTTTTTAGAATATTAGGGGTGGAAATAAGAATAGCTTCTGTCTTATCTTGATTGAGTTTGAGAAAATTTTGAGTCATCCAGTTGTTAATGGCATTTAAGCAGCTAACCAGATTGGATAATGATAATGTGTGAGCGGGCTTGGTGTGGATGTAAACCTGAGTGTCATCTGCATAACAATGGTAATTGAGACCATAATGTTGTATTATCTGGCCAAGGGGAAGGATGTAGATTATGAACAGCAGGGGGCCTAGGACAGAACCCTGGGGGACACCATGTGAGAAAGATGAATTTGGAGATCTGAAATTCCCAATTGAAACAAACTGTTGTCTGTCAGTGAGGTATGATTTAAACCAGGACAGTGGAACACCAGTGAAACCAAGCAAGGTCTCCAATCGAGAAAGTAGATAATTATGGCAAACAGTGTCAAAGGCAGCTGTGAGGTCGAGGAGAATGAGAAGACTGACATGGCCCGAGTCAGCAGCTAACAGCAGGTCATTGACTACCTTAACCAGGGCAGTCTCAGTGCTGTGCATGGCCCTGAAACCAGACTGAAACTTTTCCCAAAAGCCGTTACATTTGAGGTACTCTTGGAGCTGTTTGGCAACTGTACGTTCAGGGAGCTTTGCAATGAATGGAAGGTTAGAGATGGGGCGATAGTTCTTATAATCCTCTGCGGCTGCCCCAGGCTTTTTCAGAACAGGAGTGATAGCTGCTGTTTTGAGAGACAGAGGAACAGAGCCCAGAGAGAAGGAAGAGTTTATTATTTGTACCAAGAGGGGGCAGAGGACAGGTATGCAGACCTTAACCAGAGGGGTGGGCATAGGGTCAAGGAGGCAGGTGGTAGGCCTAGACTTACTGACAAGGTCTAAGATATCCTGTTCATCAACAGGTGAAAAGGCAGAAAAGGATCTGTTTAGTGTTGGACAGGGGAAGAGGGGAACATCATCTTGAGTGGTCTGGGTTATCTGAATCTGATCGTAGATCAAGTTAATTTTGCTGTGAAAGAATTCAAGGAATTCACAACAGAGTTTGGTGGATGGGGTAAATGGGAAAGGTTTAGTAGGTTGGGTTAATTTATTAATAGTGGAGAAGAGGGCTCTTGGATTGTTATAACCTCTGTCAATGATGGTGGTGTAATACATGGTCTTAGCCTGATTAAGAGACTCTTTGTAAGTGGCGACATGATCACTGTATTCCAGGGCATGGACAGTTAGGCCAGTCTTCCGACTAAGTCGCTCTAGCTGACGTCCAACCGTCTTCTATGTGTGAGCTCCGCTCTGTGCTCGACCAGAGGTCGGAGACAGGCTTGACCTCGTGCAACCTGGTTGGAGGCGTCTGTGCCGAAACAGCTTGGCCAGAGGCAGCGAAAGGGCGTCCAGCGAGAGCTGATGTGTTCCGGCACGGCTTGCTCGGGTGAGTGTTTGGGCAGAGGTGAGCGGCCACGGCCTCTTCGAGGGGCGGCAACGACTCGTAAACGCTGGTCCATCTGCGAAAACAGGACTGGTGATGGTGTTAGAGCCAGAGAAAGCGAGGCACGCGGGGACGTGGCCGGCGTGGGCTCACTCATCTCCATGCTCTCGGGCTTCTTGGTAGAAGTAGCGCGGGAAACGGAAGGGGGTGCGGCGTCGCCATCCTTCACGAGAGCTAGCCGCGTCCACAGCACCGAAACAGGCCTGCCCTCACAGAAAGAGCAGCCACCAGCAGAGAGCGCCTGAGGCTCCTGTCTGCCTCGCTGTGACTGCTGCTGCTGTGAGTTAGTTTGTTGTGGCTGTAAGCTTCGTCTAAGCCTTGTATTAGCTTCGTATTTCTTACTATTTAGAACCATTATTTACTATAATTTCTAGTTGTTTATACTGTAAAGTATATGCCTCGGACTCTGGGTCCGTATGAATTAGCTCAAATGACCTATAGGGAATTTTAATAACTAATCATGAATATGATTAATATTTTGCATATTACAGTTACATTAAATTATCGAAATTGAAAATGTATAGATTATATGAATATATGAATAATCGATCACAACGTCTTATAATTCCTCATTCATATATCAATAATCTTATTTAACCTCGATTATGAGATAACCTTTAAGGGAAATTCATGTAACGATGAAAGAGGTGTTTGTCCTGCAAAACCATCAAAGATCAATCCATCAATCTCTCATTATTAAGTCATCCCTTATTATAAACTCCAAGAAATACTAACTTCCGGCCGGGAACATTAATATTTCTGGTGTTTATAAAATTAAAACTACTTAATGTAGTAAACAGGGAGCGCGGTAGCTCGGATCTACCTCATTGACTCGCATTTATTAACTTTCAACAGTCAGAAACAGTCATAATATATGGTTTTAATAAATGCACAACTACAGAATATAGGCTACTACACAAGATACACGTTTTATATGTCTATGTACATTTACTTACAGTTAACAAACAAGACAAAACGGGTAACAGATGATGAGAGAGTGAAGGTGAGAGAGATAAAGTTCGGAGGAGGGGCGCGCTGTGCCGAAGCACGCGCTGAGGTTGTAGAGAGAGAGAGAGAGAGAGAATGGTCACGAGTGACCATAGAACGGCACAAATCACAGAAACCTGGAGAGACATCAATGCATCGAACCTTAAAACATTAAAACTCGTTAGAGTTTGATACTTGCAAAGTTCGTTTGTGTGCACGAGCTGTGTCCAGCTTGCGCGTGTTCTCGGAGCAGAGTGCGCGCGCTCGTGTCTCCTCGGACAGGGCGCGAGTTTTGAAGAAGGCCTCTTGTGGAAGTGATATGTTACTGAAGGAATTCAGGCTTCGTTCGTTCGACTCTTAGGTGGAAATGAACCAAGGAGAATTTGAAAATGAAACAAAAGAAACTTTATAAGGAAAATAAAAAGGGAGGGAGCTCCTGGAGGGAGTCCCTGACCAAAGATTTCACATGCTGACGACAGGAAGAGCAGGGAACGAGAGCAGAAGGGGCGATTTTGGGGGAGCTGTGGCTTTTAAAGAATGTATATAGCTCCACCTTCGTTCGGCGCGAGCAGCCAATCACCTTCAGTGATTCGAAAGCGGGAAACTCTCTTTGTTTGCTGTGAACATCCTTCTGGCTTGGATTACAAAAGTGTGTGGCTTAAACCTTTTGGCTCCAGAAATATAACATGTGTAAAACAATGTACATTACTGCATTCTGCTATCAGAATTCGACTCCGTTAGGTCTCAAGATTCAAAATGCTACTAAACACCTCAGGTTCAGATTATCTGATAACAAGGTTACATAAAATATATAGGGAATATAATATTAGGAGCATTTAGAGTTTGATTAATAAACATTAGAACTCAAATTAAATCCCAAACCTGTCATGACATATAAATGGCAACACAGAATATATTTGGTAATGTTTTAAACATGATTCGTTTAAGGACACGTTTGTGTGTGTGGAAGACCAGATGTTGTTGTGAGGAATGTGTGGTGTCCGGTTACAGGTTGGTGTGAGCCCTGTTGGTGTCCTGTCCTGTTGAAGTGTGTGTGAGGATCACGATTCATTAATTTGACCAGATGTCAATAGTCAATGTTGCTACAATACTTACAAAATACAGCTTACACAACATCACACCTGACATCGCTAACTTCCGCTACTACTAGCACAACACGCTTGTAATTTGCTAGCCTGTTAACGCGCCACCCGTGCGCTCAGTTATTTATTTATTTACGTTCACGCCTTTGAGTTCATCAAAAGCCCAGGTGAGTAAGAATCAGTCAACAAACACGGTGAGTAATGACTTCTCCTGTTATTATCACTTATCACATATCACATTATCACATATCTTCTCTTCTGGCTCTCAACAAAAGCGGTCGCATTTTCTCTCCCTCTCCTCCCCCTTACCTTCCCTGCTTCGCTCCTCTCGTCTAGTCTTATGTCTTAACTTTGAGAGACTCTCTCCGCACTGCTCTCCAAACTAAAAATCATGGATTTGATCAACTGGTCTCTCAACACAATTGACACCATCTTCTCGACGAGAAGCTTCGGTTCGGGGGAACCTGACTGCCCTGCCGGAACGTTCGCAGCTGGCTACACGATGGACGCGTGGGTGAGGTAGCGGGTTGTGTGTCTGGCGGCTCTTTCCGTGGAGGACATTGAAGATATCTATCTATTCGTAACCATGATAACAGGCCTTTTGCTGACAGGATTAGGCATTGGCCTGGTTTTGTCACAGGTCGGGGTGGGCCGAGCCAGACTGCACCCACCCCTAGACCAGGATCACCCTGAGGAGCGTGTCAAAGGAGGACGCAGGAGACAGGAATAAAAGAATAACAAACTTTATTTAATATCTAAAAGTAATTTGAAAATCCTAATCTAAAATCCTCTTCCTTCCTCTTCCCAGGAATCCAAGGCGACACCGTGGTAAGTACTGGACAGGTGGGTATCACAGGTGAGTAGGTGGGTCGGGGCTCACTTCCTTCTGGCGCTGGTGGCGGACTCACAGTGGTAAGTGACGAACAGGTGGGTATCACAGGTGAGTAGGTGGGTCGGGGCTCACTTCCTTCTGGCGTTGGTGCCAAACTCACAGTGGTAAGTACTGGACAGGTGGGTATCACAGGTAAATAGGTGGGTCGGGGCTCACTTCCTTCTGGCGCTGGTGCCGAACTCACAGTGGTAAGTAATAGACACCACACAAAGGGGCCTCCGGGCCACAGCAACCTCGGGGTCGTCGACGGAGCGGAACTCTCTTTTTAACAGACAGGATCAAGACCTCCAGCAGAGATGTACAGTTCTCACATGTGTTGTAAGGGGCAGACACTTCGCACCATACAGGTGGGTTTCAGGGCTGCAGCAGACTCAAAGTTGCAAGCTGAGCGGGGCTTTCGCTGGGACAGACAGAATCAATACTTCATACAGAGGTGAACAGTTCTCACAGGTGTTGCAGGGGACAGGGTCACAAGCTGAGCGGGGCTTTCGCTGGGACAGACAGCATAAAAACTTCAAGCAGAGGTAAACAGTTCTCACATGTGTTGCAGGGAACAGACACTTCGCGCTATGTAGATGGGCTTCAGAGCTGCAGCAGACTCACAGCCACAAGCTGAGCGGGGCTTTCGCTGGGACAGACAGAATCAAAACTTCATACAGAGGTGAACAGTTCTCACATGTGTTGCAGGGGACAGGGTCACAAGCTGAGCGGGGCTTTCGCTGGGACAGACAGCATAAAAACTTCAAGCAGAGGTAAACAGTTCTCACAGGTGTTGCAGGGGACACGGTCACAAGCTGAGCGGGGCTTTCGCTGGGACAGACAGAATCAAAATTTCATACAGAGGTGAACAGTTCTCACATGTGTTGCAGGGGACAGGGTCACAAGCTGAGCGGGGCTTTCGCTGGGACAGACAGCATAAAAACTTCAAGCAGAGGTGAACAGTTCCCACATGTGTTGCAGGGGACAGGGTCACAAGCTGAGCAGGGCTTTCGCTGGGACAGACAGCATAAAGACTTCAAGCAGAGGTAAACAGTTCTCAAACAGAGGGGTTATTTTAACACACGGAGGCTTTTCCTTCTAACATCCAACAGGTGAATACAATCGATCTTAATAGGCTCTTGTGGTAAGCGGTAGACCAGCATGACACATGGGGAGTGCACGGCGATAAAAGATAAATCTTCCACACACACACGGCAATCCAACTCCAAACATGCAACGTGAGGGGAAACGTCAATTCCAGCACTACAAATCCACTCTTCAAGTGCAAATAGGGCCAACACTCACCCAGAGGTCTCGATCTAAAGAGCCGATGATCGTCAGGGTTGGGGCGGATATTCTGAATATTTTCCTCACCGCTACAAGCGGGCTTCACTTCGCCGTTTCCAATGGCCAATGAGAAGGCGAGAGATCGACAAGGAATCAGTATATTTCACTCAGTGCGATGTATACAACGTGATCCAAGTACTCCAAACCAGTATCCAATTTAGTGTAGAAAACATGCGTTTATGAGATTCAATTTGTCAATTACTCATCTCACTCTTTTCCAGTCCAGGCGACGGATTCCACTCTTCAAAACTGCCCTCGGATCCCGCAAGCAACACTCCTCTTCTTTCACGATGATCCTTCAGCTGCAACACTCCACAAACATTTCCCAACGGGAGAGAACCACACCAGATCAACGGGGAAAAGCAAAACACAACACCCAGCCTTCTCTTCCCCTTATGTTTTATCCTCTCAAAACACTGGCGCTACCTCAATCAGTCACTTAGAGTGAAGTCCCCACACCTGTTGCCAATCTGCCGTTTAGTTGTCATGACAACAGACACACACACCGGCCCGGGGACAGTGTTACACTGAAAGTGTCCCGGCGGGAACACTTCTCTGGTGGGAATACGTTCCGGGGATTTTTTGTCACCCCGTGACAGTTTATCAAGAAATTAAGAAGGCGGTGACAGCTGTCCAAAGCCCCACAATGCTGCGTGATTGAAGCAGTGGGCAGAGCGGTCAGCACTCAAGCTGGGACTATTAACCGCATTATGGATAACAACAGGGAGGTGACCCAAAATATGGATAACATCATGGAGAAGCTCACGGCTTTGCAAAAGCTGATGGACCAGAATGGACTAAGAGAGTAGTCGTGCAAAGGAATGCGACTACTCGCCCCAAGACCAAATAATCCCAATTTTATCTGCTTTCGGCCCCCCTCAACCAGCACTGGCCTTGGCCAAGGTCGCTGTTGGAACAACAACTCCCCCGGAAGAGCACTGCAGTGAGTCACTCTTTGCGTTCCTTCCCCCATTTCTCACAGACACCTGCTGATTGTTGACTCTGTTTGGGACCTAATCAAGGTTGTCTCCATGGCAACTTGCTGTGTTAACGCTATGACATCCTGCAGACTGAGGCACCGAGATTTGGATGCCAAGCGGAGCGAATCTCCAGGCCTACACATACACAAACTCTTACATATTGTGACGAACGTCCTGGTATCTCATCAGCGTCGCCCTGGAAACGGAGGCAGAACACCTGCACTTCCTCGTTACCGGATGATCGGTCCCAGCTGCAGCATTATAAGCCCAGCAGTTCTTGCCACAGAGAGTTCGACCTCCAGAAAGACTGCATCTAATCTCTCTCTCTCTCAATCCCTGTAGACAGCAGCGTGTGACCGGATAGCCGCCATCGAGCACGAGCACCCTGCACAAGGATCAAGGCGGAGAGCATAGACTGCACCAGCGCACTTCTACACCTGTTTGTCACCTTTTCACCATTTGTGTGTCAATAAATCCACCCTCTGGGCATTTATTGAAACCGTCCTTGTTGTGTGATTCTTCCCCCCGAGACAATTTAACCCCCTGGGGTCGGCAAACGCGCGGGCGCGTTTTGCTCGTTTTTTTTTACATAGCAGCAAAATAGACCTAAAATACTCAGTCAGTTTTGGTCATACAGCCTTAAGAAATATGAGAAAATAAGCTGTTAAATGTCTACTTTTTTATGTGTCCACTTACAATCGAAATAAAACATTGTGCTTTTGTAAAATAAAGAAAGTAAACAGGGAGTGCTTTATGCCTCTCCGTCTCCGTGAACTTTTTTTCTGAAGCACGTTTCTAAATTTAAACAAATCTCAGCGAATACTATTCACTCAGACATGAGCTATATATCTCTATAATCATTTAAGTGTGTAGTTTTAAATTATCTAATTCAAAACTAAAACAAATATTCTCTGTTTATGTAATCTATATAAAAAGAGCGAGAGATCAGCTGTGCTCATTATCTTTCTGGCACCTCATTACTCCGCTAATGTGACACGCCCATCGAGAGCGCGCGCTATTCAAACGCAGATCTGAAGCAACAACACATGCAAACCAGTCAACGCCCACAACAGCTGGACAACACACTCGCTGTGAGGAATAATAATATCGTGATAATCCTGGACATTTTACCTCAAACGTGCTGGAGTAGCCGAACAACGGATCCAGCTGCAGATCATCAGTAAGTGCTTTGTTCTAATCGCGATATGAACTGGTGTCTGTAAACCGCAAAAGACTGTTTAAATTTGAATCGCGTTTCTGTGTTTGAATGAATGAACGGCGCATGCTGTTGTTTACTACAGCTCGCGGAGTTTCGCTTTTAGCAAACTATCTATATTGCCTACTGAGATGAGTAAAAATCGACTGAATACGTTGAAATAAAATGTATTTGTATAAGCAACATATTAAACTGCAAATTAACATTTATTCCCTAATATATATTATAAAAGACCATATGTTACAGACGAAATATGAAAGACAAAATTTCGTTTTGGATAGATTATTTATAAAGCTTTTACTGCCACATCAAAACCTAATTTACAAGGTGCAAACAAAATCTTAAAAGGTCAATATAAGCCTTCTCTATAAATTATTTTTGTGTTTTATTAGTGACAAATTTGGGGAGAGGATAGCCTACATAATCCAAAACTTTCTGAAAATACGAATGAGAATTAACTGCACAATTACTAGAAATGTTTACCTTGGATATTATACAATTTGCAAGCATACAGTTTGTGGAAAAATACACTTTTTTCAAGATGTTTCCAACTCTGAACCAATTCTGTAGTAATATATATATATATATATATATATATATATATATATATATATATATATGTATATATATACCGGTATATATATGTATGTATGTATATATGTATGTATATATGTGTGTGTGTTGTCTTTGCATTTTTTCTTGTAGCCACAGTGACACCTAAGGCTCATTAGTATGCACTGCAGCATTAGCAGGTCTTTGTCTTCAGGTGTGAATGAGGACATTATTCATGACCTTCTTGGATCATTCACGCCCACCTGCATATTGCCTTTCCAAACAAAAAGTGTCTTACAAAATTTAAATCAATCTATTGTTTAATGTGAACGATTAGCCCGGATGATTTTCAGATCATTTTGAAGTAAATACTCTAGCCGACAAGATCCATTAGTCAACAGTATTGTGGGAATATGTGAAGTTGGTCGTTTGTGGTCTTATATCAGAAAATTTAAGTTTGAGTTTTTTGAATAACCACGCATAAATAATATTCTCTCAAAAATGCAAACATGTACATATATGTTGCTCACATATTATGATAGCCATGTTCGTGCTAAATAGAATTACACCTTTGCCATTAATATGTTTATAAGCAACTGAAAAAAATACAAATATCAGGGCATTTCAAAACATCTCAAGGACCCCAAAAACACCTTAGACTCCAGAGGGATATATACAGATATGCACAGATATTATATATACAGATATTACCTCCCAGCACAGGCAAGAGAGAACATAATCCTTGGAATTTATTTGAAACAGTAGCTAAACTAACAGCAGTAATGACTTTATGAACTTCTTCACATATAAGATTGATAATATCAGGGACAAAACTATAACTATGCAACCGTCTACTACAGTATCGCATCAGGGAGAGCATTGTAGTCTCCCAGATGAAAAAATTTGATTCATTTATTGCTATAGGAGAGGAAGAATTTTGCAAACTCGTTAATTAATCTAAATCGACAACATGTATGTTAGACCCTATAACGACTAAGCTACTGAAAGAGATGCTTCCAGATGTCATAGATCCTCTTGATAATATCATTAATTCGTCTTTGTCTCTAGGATACGTACCAAAACCTTTAAGCTGGCTATGATTAAACCGCTTGTTAAAAAAACGCAACTTGATCATATAAAATTAGTCAATTGCAGGCCGATCTCGAATCTGCCTTTTCTGTCAAGGATACTAGAAAAAGCAGTATCCTCACAACTGTGTTCCTTTCTAGAAAGAATTGATATCTGCGAGGATTTTCAGTCCGGATTTAGACCGTACCATAGTACCGAGTCTCGTTAGAGTCACAAATGATTTGCTCTTATAATTTGCTACATGATTTCCTGTAGCTCAGTGGTAAGAGCATTGCATTAACAACGCAAGGTTGTGGGTTTGATCCCAGGGGATTGCACATACCTATGTATAAATGTTTAGGATAATGCAATGTAAGTTGCTTTGGATAAAAGCGTCTGCAAAATGACGAAACCTACCAATTCACAAAATTAACGGAATGCATAGCTGATATAAAAAATTGGATGACTAGTAATTTCCTACTACTAAATTGTGAAAAAACTGAGATTACGGTTAGGAACCTGGGTGTGCTCTTTGATACCAATCTTTCATTTGAAAGTCACGTGTCTAGTATCTGTAAAAACGCATTTTTCCATCTTAAAAATATATCAAAATTACGCCATATGCTCTCATTGACAAATGCGGAACAATTAGTTCATGCATTCATGATCTCAAAGCTAGATTATTGTAATAATCTACTGGGTGGTTGCCCTGCACGCTTAATAAACAAACTACAGCTAGTTCAAAACGCAGCTTGAGTTCTTACCAGAACCAGGAAGTATGACCATATTAGCCCCATCCTGTCAACACTGCATTGGCTCCCTATTAAACATCGAATACATTTTCAAATATTGCTGATTACTTGTCTTACAGTATTAAAGTATTAAATGGTTTAGCTCCAGATCTGATGAAGGAACTTCGCCTGGACCCGATGCCAACGCAGTGCTGAAGTGCCAACTAGTCTCTCCCCTGTGAAGGATCCCTTTACCACTCTGCAGATAAAGCGTTGTCGGGATAATTTCGGTTTCGAAGTGATAAAATTCTGTATCAAAATTTTAAGGCCAGACAAGTAGTTTAAGGCTTGGTTTGTAGGGAATTACAAACCTGCGCACATATATTAAAATGCGCATAACTATAGAATTAATTCTTAATGCGCACGTGAGCGCTATCAGCGTTTCTCACAGGTTCGCGTTTAAAGTCTGTGTAGAGAGAAGGATGTCGTTGCGACGTGAATCAATCAAAACTAACTTTAGCTGGAAAATATCTGTATTCAAGAACCGCTATAAAGCCAAAACAATCTCTGTTACCTTAAATTTTCCTTTTATTACTCTAAAGCCGCTTAGAAACAATCTTAAAAGCGCTATATAAATGAAGATCACTTGACTTGACTTGAGCATGGAAAGGCACCAGGCATGAAACTCACTCTGAATGCCTGTCGCCCTCGTGCAGATCACGTGGCGCATGTTGAACGAGGCATTTGAAACAACGCTCGTTCAGCTCTTTCAGACTGTAAAACGTAACACTATACATAAAGGTTTCAGATTGGTTTCAGGCCTCACTCATATGTGAAAATAAATCGGATATGAATCAGATACGTGCATTTGCGTGTGCCATGTAAGCAGACAAATCGGATATTCTCCAGTAAACGTGAGTCGTACATCATTAAAAAAGGGACGTCAACTCAGATAACTGTGATCAACTTATCAATGGCGCGATGGAGGACAAAGGCTCAACACAGTAGAGTTTTTCTCCGCCTTACGAGACCAATGTTTTGCTGACCTTTGAAAATAGTGGGGAAAGTAAAACACTGGATAATTAGAGATGTACGGATGCACTCCAATGTCACCCAAATCCGCAGCCAAGAACAAATCATCCGCCACTCACCCGTACCAATAATTTTCTCTGATTTAAGTATCCGCACCCGTTGGTCAAATTACTATTATTCTTACGTGTTGTAACGCGTGAGGATAAATTGATTATCATCACCTTATACGGCAGACTCGGCGACGGTTGATGTGCGCATCTCTGGTATAATACACTGCGAGCGCTGCTTTTAAATGAACATTTCTTTAAAACTAAATTTATTTGACAGAATTTCATTTTCTTATGCCATAAACAGGCTTTACTCCCTTGAAACTTAAACTGGAATGGAACATGCTCATATTTGAGAGAATGTAGTTAATATTTTTGTTAATAATGATTTATTATATCCACCCGCGACCCACACGAAATTTATCAGAATGTTATTTTTATTACTTGACATATTTTTGTTACTGTTTTACTTAATTTTAGGGCATCAAGACCTGCAGTGTAAATTCAGCCTTATAGGCTCTGCCACGCCCTATTTGGCGGTCTCTGACTTATGTTGATCTCTGACATAGGCCTTCGCTATTGGATGTGCAGTTGCTGCAGCACAGCCAATGAGTGAGTCAGTCTCTCACTGTGCTTGCTGTGCAGCTGCTATGCGCTTTACATTTTAAGCTTCAAGAAATCTGAGAAAATTTGTTTCCCCACTGCGTATAGCTACGCAATACGAAATGATCGTTCTCGAAAGGGAACTGAAATAATATACATATATTGTGAAATGTATAATTTAAATATTTTTTTTTTAACTCAGAGACCAAGCAAATCAAAAGTTGTATTGTTTTATTGATGTTGACAAAAAAAAAAAAATCTAATGCACATTTTTCTTGAGATTTACAATAACTTAAAATTAGTTTTCTACATGAATATCTTGCAATGGTGTTCTTGCCATCCTCATGGTCACCAGCTAGATGAAACCAATGTTTATATGCTTAATTCTTCATTTTGTACATATATGTATATATATGTACTTACATTTATTCATGCAATTTTTTGTCAACTCAGATTCCAAATTATTTTACATTTTAAAGCCAATCATACATGTCAGCCCAAAAAGCACTGCTGTTTGAAGAGTCAAACATATCAAATCAAACAAACAAAAAACATAATTTGTTTCAATTTCAGATGCAAAAAAATGTCACATTTAATTATTATTATTATTATAAAATATCTGTAAATGATGGCTAATAGCTTTTATAATAACATAAACGCACCAATAAAAAGATTCAGAATGTTTGCCAAATAACAGAGAGCAGCAATGACATTTATTTAGATCAGTGAGCAATGAGGAATGAGGAAACAGACATGTGCTTGTAGAGTATTTTACAATGACATGGGCTCAGAAAATCATAATCAAGTTCTGAGGAGGATAAATATATTAAAAAAATAAATATTTAGCCATTTGAGGGAGAATGAAGGAAAGATACATTGTGCTTAATTTATAGGGAAATCACCTTATTTTGGCTAGCCTGATTTGGAAATTGTGGGTCTTAGATGTTGGGTCAATAATCTTGGGACTTTTCTTGTAATAAAATCACCCCCATTTATTTTTAAATGTGGTAAATTAAGTTACACAGTCAAATTGGGCACTGTGTTGCTAAGCAACAAAACAAAAAGTCTTTGGAATAGACCATTCTAAAGGGGGAAAAAAGATTCCATCATGATTGTAACTCCACTCGTTTTAAATAATATGTATACTATTTTACAGTACAGTGCAAAAAAAATCCAATTAATTTGATCGACCCAGATGGGACTCGAACCCACAATCCCCAGCTCCGGAGGCTGATGCCTTATCCATTAGGCCACTGGGTCAACACAACACACTACGCGGAAACATGGTAATTTGAAATATGTATTTATGGACAAGAATATATGTATATCATACAAAGGCTGAATTGTACTTGTAATTGTAAATGGCGACTGTATTGAGACTGTATATATCTTTTTGTGAAATTTGGATTAAGATATGTTCTACGACGTTCGCCGATTGCAGGCGGGAAATGAGCTAAAAGGGAGACGTGAAGTCGGACACTAACGTTAGGCTCGTTGGAAGAATATTGCCTCGCGTTAAAAGTAGTCCGAGGCAAGAAGCCAAGAATGGTTAAGCTTACACCTCCTTAACTTCCCATTCATTATCTACGATAGTGCTTAACACCACGGATGGATGCAATATATTTGTGGCCACAGGAATATTTCGTGGCGCTGTTACGCCTTTTCCGTGGCGGAGCATTCCATTGTCATGTCAATCATTCGGCTGTGGAAAAGACGTGCTTTACAATCGCAGATTGATTACCAAAAAGTTTACAAAAAACACACAAATACTGTAAAACTACCAAGGCTTTATTAACAAAATAAATAAGTAACTTGTCATGATTTATTTACGTGGGTCTTACGTAAAAACATGAGACGAGAGCACCGTGACTGCTAGTCATCTTTTAATGCAACACATGAACACTAACTGTCAGAATGCAACCAGAGCTGTTTTTCAACGGCTCTGGATGCAACCACATGCATCCCTAACCTCCGTAACACTGCCCTCTAGTGGGAAGTGGATGTAATAGCATCAATAAACACAGACGTAATAGCGTGCCGCACGAGTGCTATTTTTAGACCGCAAGGCCGCGTGACGTCAGCAACGTAAACCGGAAGGGGGTCAACATAGAAGCGCGCTCGCTTATGATTCATGCTAGTACTGCTTGTTTTCTGCCGGTTATCCCTCAAATAAGAACATGCCGAGTAAACACTGCTGCTATGGAACTTGCAGAAACGACTCCAGACACTATGACCGTCCACATATGAAGGATGTATTCTTTATTCGTTTCCCGAAGCCAAAAACCCAGAGGGATAAATGTGAACGATGGGTAAACTTGTGCGGACGTCCAAAAGACCAGTTCAATGCCAGCAACGTGAAACCATTCACCTTCATATGTTGTAAACATAAAGTATTTCTTTGTCGAGATTGAAGCCTAAAAATTAATCCTTAATTTTGTAAACATGTAAAACGCTTTTCTGTAGCATACAACCTTAGGCGGAGCAATATCGCTCACCCATTGGCTGCTCCGCCAGAAAAGCACATTTATTTTGAATGAATGAATAACTCTCTCTCTCTCTCTCTCTCTCTCTCTCTCTCTCTCTCTCTCTCTCTCTCTCTCTCTCTCTCTCTCTAAAATAATTGGGGGTAAAATAATTGAGAGAATTTAGATTTGATATGAATTAAAAATTAAGTGTTGTTGGTTGTGACCAAGTAGCATTAGCGATCGCTAAACAAAAAATAAATACATTAATAATAATAAGGTAACACTTTACAATACGGGTGCACTAATCTGCATTAATTCATGCTTAACTAATGCACAGATAATCATGTGTTAATGTATGACTCATGAGGAACTAAACCATTAATTAATGATTACTGCATCAGCAACTAATAAAGATTCTAAATGATTAATAGATTAAGTAATATATGAATTGTTATTAATTAAATGTGTGATAATGTATTAATTCCTTAAGAACTTATTTTATTAACTAAAAGTTTAAATGAATGTGTTAATTACCACAGTTGGTCAAAGTCATGTACTTCAACTTCCAGTTGCCTGCTTTAATTAATTACTACTTAATCTTAATCATTTAGAATCTTTATTAGTTGCTGATGCAGTAATCATTAATTAATGGTTTAGTTCCTCATGAGTCATACATTAACACATGATTATCTGTGCATTAGTTAAGCATAAATTAATGCAGATTAGTGCACGGTCCGTATTGTAAAGTGTTACCAATAATAATATAAATTACCCCCAACAACTGTCAGACGTAAGACAACCAGAGGACATAGTATATATGACAGACAGGACATAGGTTGGTAAAATATAGCTTGTTGAAACTGCAAAATGTCACTGTCAGTGGCGTAAGGCGATGTTTTTTTGGGGAGAAATTCTGTCGATAACAATCTACCTCTGGATCAGGTCGGCTCTTTTTCCCGTCTTTTTCAGCCCTCTACACTCAAGCCATCTCTTCAATTGAATATTTGTATGTTCTTCTACTTCTATACCAGTGAATTTGGCACCGGGGACATCATTTTCGGACAGAGTTAGCAGGTTTAGCTCAGTAGACATCTCGTCCGTAAACTGTTTACATGCGTCTAGCATGAGTGACACGCGCGAGTTTGACCCCCATAGCAACCGTCGCTAGCTTCATGAATATTAATGAGAAAAGGTGACGTATATCGTGCGGTACGCTATTACTTCATATAGCCTATAAGCATAAGCTTCACAAGTTTGTATATAAATATAAACAAATATGATTCTGTGGATCAATTTCAATTTATTTATAAAGCACAATTAAAAACAACTTCCTTGCCCTTGACCAATGTGCTGTACACAATAAATAACCATTAAATAAAATACAGACAAAGATACAAGTAAAAAACAAAGCATAGAAAGACAGAACTCATGAATTATGAGCCAGATCAAATAGAAACATATTTTAACTTAGATAATAGATATTGTGGGACTGGGAGCAGTTCTGAACAGGTAAACAACAAAGTGTCGGTGCGGATGCGGAATATGACAATAAGCTACACCAACTTATTAACATAACTAAATACTGTAGAAAAAAAATCCCTGCACTAAACACAAAGAACAAACAAATTTTGTCTGATCATTTACAATTCATAAAATTCAGAAAAGCAACTTGACTTTACATTTTCATACATTTCATGTATGTATGGGTGACGTGAATTTGGGTGTGAAGGAGAGGTAGATTCAAGGTCATCACAGCTTTCATCATCAGATTTATCCCTTCTCTGCTGGTCTCTCTGCTCCATGAAAGCTGGCTTTCAAGACCGGATGCTTCCAACATGCCACACCTTAATGGCTGGATCTGATGGCTGAAAGTCTGCAATGGAAGCAGAGAACAGTTGTACAGTCTACAGGTCTGACAATGTCTGACTGCTGAGACTAGCCTGCCAGTCATTTTTGACCCGCTTCATGGAACTAATTTCCCGTTCACAATCAGCTGTGAGCAGGGATGCAAAGGATGAGGTCAACCACATGCAATATGTCCAGGCAGTCCTGGCCAAGCTGCTGATTAACCTCAAGGGCAGGAGATGTTTTGTAGAATACTGGAGTCCTTGTACAGCCTCGACTTAAGAACAGTCCACTGGTCCAGGACTTCACCCACCTTCTCTACAGATTTCAGCAGCACAAGTTCAAAGTGCATGATGAGCTCACCAGAGCATCACTAAAATCTACAATAAGAGGGATGTAGAAGATGTGTTAGACAAAATTATATAAAATCAGTAACTTTTATGTTTTGTTTAGTCTGGTCATTTTGTATACAAAAATGCCCCCAACTCACCAGCATTTCTGTCTGACTCTGCCCAGTATCGGAAGTCGGAAATCCGCATGGCATGCACTATCCCATGGCTGACATCTCCAAACCTGTTCACCATTGTCTTTGACAGCAGGTCTACGAGGTGGTCTTTGAACTTATTAAGGGAGTGGTCATCACATGGCTTTAGGCTGACACCGTCATACTGGTCATCCCAGCACTGTCTTTAGTCTAGGTCCAGGTCTACAAATTGAGTTAGTGAATTTTGAAAACACCTTTATTACAATTTATTTCCACTTACATATATATATAAAAAAGTTTTATAGAAAAGTTTGTTTCTAGACGAAAATTGCATCACCGTCCACCTATTCTCCTATTATTATTACAGATCCTCCGTGGAAGGCAGAGTGGAGATGACAGGAAAACTGGATACGGGTGCAAACAAGGTAGGACTGAAGACAGGCAAGAGACAAACACACCGGTAAGATTCAACAATGATCTAACAAAGACAAGACAAACTGTGAGCCTAAGTAGGCGCTGCTAATCAAATGCAGGTGTAGCCGCTGATCAGCAGTACTGATCAGCAGTACTGATAATTTTGTCTAACACAGCAGTACTGATCAGCGACCACGCCCACCTGAACACCAACAACACATAGTGAGAAAAAGTCAGTGAATTTATGAACCGTGACACATGTTAAGTTTTATCAGTTTTGTTGCTGCTAGTCGGAGCTATTGCTGAAGGGTGTATGCTTCCCCTGCCAAACTACACTAGTTTTTGCCGCGATCATACAACATGCTTGTTGTATCAGATTTTGCTGCCGCTTGGGGTGAGAAGCAGCACGACACTCACTGAACAATTCCTTCAGGTCGGGGTACTCTACGGGCACGTTTGACAAATTCACCTACTCCTGCAAAACAGAACTAGACACAGACGAACAAGCAGACACTAGACAAGACGCATAAAATTGAGTACTCCAAGATGAAACAGAATTGTGACCCCAATCAACCCTTGGACTATGCTGTACCAGCCAGGGGTGACCGAGGACAATGGGAAACAGAGGAGAGTTCAGAAGCAGGAATGAGATCTGTTCAGTGTGATTGCCGGATGTTATGAGTGTAAGGAGATCGGTGGTGAGAGTTATATCAGGAAGTTCTTGACCGTTGAGTGCGTTAACAGAAATCTTGTTCTTGAGTGGCATGATGGGTATTTGGAGTTTGCGGGCCAAGTCCATAAAATTACCTTCAGCCCCTGAGTCCAGTAGTGCTTGGCAATGATGGGACTGGGTTGTCCATAGCAGTCTTACCGGGAGGAGAGTTGAAGATAAAGCCTCAGATTTACTGTCGGACCCGATCTTTTACGGGACAGGAGTTCAGGAAATGTCCAGCTCCGCCGCAGTAGAGGCATAGTCCTTCGGATCTCCGTCTCTCTCTCTCTCCTCCCGGGTAAGCCGAGCTCTACCCACCTGCATGGGTTCGTGATCTAAGACGGGGCTGACCATATCGCTGCCACTGGCTTGAATGCTTTCGAAATTCCTGGGAGTCAAGGTCGTGCTTGTCCGTTGCTCCAGGCGATGAAGACGTGAATCCACTCGTAGCGCCAGCTCAATCAAACCATCTAGGCTTCTGGGAAGGTCCAAAGTGAATATCTCCCTGTGGATACGGTCAGCCAACCTATGCAGGAAGATGTCCCACTGCGCTTCCTCGTTCCAGTGGCACTCGGCCGCAAGGGTGCGGAACTCGATCGAATAATCAGAAACAGATCGGTTACTCTGGCGAAGGTCCGCGAGTTGTCGTGCCCCTTCTCGTCCTGCGACCACTCGATTGAACACTCTCCTCATTTCCTCCGATAGTGCCTGGAACGAGGAACAGCACTGATGTTGATTCTCCCACACCGCCATTCCCCACAGAGCCGCCCCGACAGTTGAGTAAGCACTAAGGCCACCTTTGACTGCTTTGTGGTTGAAGAGAAAAAAACATTGATCATTTGGTTAGAAACGCTCTGCAAAAGTTCGGCTCACCAGAATAAGGTTCAAGAATAGGTAGGCGTGGCTCCAGTTGGCGGCTGGATGCTGGAAGAGTGGGGGGAACGGGCAGTGGGGTGGATGCAGTGGGACTTGCTAGTTGTTGAAGCTGTTGGGTGAGCTCGGACACATGCACCACCAAGGCTTGTACAGCTCGTCCCGCAGCGGTCAGGTTCTCCTCCTGCCGATCCATCCGAGCTATACTTCAGATCAGGAACTCACCCAGCTCAGATGTACTTGCTAAATCCATGTGTTGGTCAGATCGTTCTGTCATGGTCAATAAATGGTGGATTAAATTGCAAGTAAAAACTCTTTATTGAAGTAAAGTTGATGATTTAACGTTACTAGCTTTAACGTTAGCCCGCTAGCATTGCACGCGTGGTCTCGCCTATCGATCGTCTTATTTACACTCGTATCACTGAAAGGATACGGGTTCTATCTAGGATTTCAGTCCTAAATTAGTAGTGATATTGGTAGCATCACTGCTAATTTATTGTTCATCTGTTGTTCATCTGTTAGAATTGCGAATATATCGGATGTGTGTCTACCTCTGAGTGCAGGTGAGGACACATTCGAGCTGCATTCGGTTCAGTTGGAGCTGGAGTCCGTGGAGAAGCAGATCCGTGATCTGCTGGGGAGGCAGGCCGAGCTACGAGACCGTCGATCAGCGCTTGATGCATCACGCGCCGATCCTCACAAGTCAGTGGTTAGTAACTTTTCGACTCTGACATCGTCTACTCTGTGTGTTTCTCTGCACAGGACCCGAGCTGCCAGGACGCGATCATCCCTGGTTTCATTCACTCCGGCACCGACACAGCACCATGGACCCTGGATGATTCCACAGCGTAAGACACGAGCCAGGACCAGAGCATGGACCTCTCTGCCCCTCCCGGTCTTCGAGATCTCCACCCGGAACCGCTTCTCCCCTCTTTGCGAGACAGAACGCGTCGACGCTGTGATTATCGGCAGTTCCATCGTCCGGCATGTCCGCGCTACCTCAGGTAAAGGTATGGTGCGCACTCACTGCTTTCCTGGTGCTCGTGTTCTCGATGTCGCTGCGCAGGTTCCCGAGATCCTGAACGGTGACACCCGCGGGAGTGAACGACATCAGGCTGCGGCAGACGGAGGTTCTGAAGAAGGACTACAGGAGCCTGATCGAGGCGGTACGCAGAACATCGCCTGAAGCAAAGTCTGGACCACTTCCCACGTACCACAAGGACAAGAAAGGTTCAGTAGATTATTTGCACTAAATGAATGAACAGAGACTGCTCTGTTCATTCATTCAGTGGAGTCTGATTTTGAGTGATATAGTGACATTTGTTTAGTTATATTTAGGCTTACATTTAAATTTACACATTGACTGATAGACTAGAGACAGACAGAGTATACATATAGTGACACATTAATAGATACATGGATAGAAATATATATAGACAGATAGATTAATAGATAGATACATATATAGATTAATAGATAGATAGATACATAGCCTATATAGATAGATATACTGTATAGATAGATAGATAGATAGATAGATAGATAGATAGATAGATAGATAGATAGATAGATAGAAAGATAGATAGAAAGATAGATAGATAGATGATAAAATAACATTATGCACAATGAGGAGCCTACAGGTTACAAGCTTCACATGTAAATACAAACAAACAAAAAACAAAAAAATTAATGGCTTGTTGTTAATGTTGTTTCAGATCAACACCTGCAAGTGACCACTAGGTGTCACCGTTGAGACGGGTGTCAGATTGTTTCGAAGCCTCGACACAATATGGCACATTTGTTTTAACTGTTTCATTGTTTCACATAGCCTCGATCTGCCCACCACTACTAAAGACAGGCAAGAGACAAACACACCGGGAACATCCAACAACAATCTGACAAAGACAAGATGAAACTGTGAGCCTAAGTATGCACTGCTGACGAGCTGCAGCTGGCGCTGCTGATCAAATGCAGGTGTAGCCGCTGATCAGCGGTACTGATCAGCGACCACGCCCACCTGAACACCAACAACACATAGTGGAGAAAGAGTCAGTGAATTTATGAACCGTGACTAGTTTTATCAGTTTTGTTGCTGCTAGTCGGAGCTATTGCTGAAGGGTGTATGCTTCCCCTGCCAAACTAAACTAGTTTTAGCAATAGTTCTGTGATTATACAACATGCTTGTTGTATCAGTTGTTGCTGCTAGTCGGAGCTATTGCTGTAGGGTGTATGTTTCCCCTGCCAAACTACACTAGTTTTTGCCGCGATCATACAACATGCTTGTTGTATCAGATTTTGCTGCCGCTTGGGGTGTAAGCTTCCCCAATAGATCCCATACAATTGTTAAATTGGCTACAGCAACATGCTTGTTGCAATGTGTTCTTGCTTGCTCCAGCTTGGGGTGATGCTTCCCCCATAACATCAGGATGTGATTCTATCATTCTATTAGCCTCAGTTGTGGTGGGGGTAAGTGTGTAAAAATAAAAAATGGTTGTGCTTTACTTCTGTAGAAACCAAGACAAGTATAACAAGGTTATGACGTTGTTGACAGGTGACAGTGTACACAGTACATGTGTTTGTTTATTTTATTTATTTAGAAAGAGAAAGATGGCAACAGAAGAGAGCAACATAGCCAAGAACAATTAGTACAAAGAAGTCTATTGTCAAGAATACAATACTAATGTTGACAGTTGACAGTCAGTAACAATTTTTTAAGATGAGACTGAAAAGAGCCATAAGCATGTAATCGTCTAATTGTTGATGGGACGGAGTTCCATTCCCTTGCAGCTTTGACCGAAAATACAGACTGCCTAAAGTTACTTCTTTTGAGAGGGATAATACAGTCCCCTCTTTCCCCACCCCTTGTAGATCGGTGAGCAGTTGTTCTAATATTCACAAACTGTTTTAGTGGTGAAGACAGGCTATGTATAGTCTTAAAAAGCAGACAAATATGTACATATTTGATCAAGTTTTTCCAGCTTAGCAAGTTGTATTTTTTTTAATATTGCGCAGTGATGAAACCGAACTGATTTTTTATCAAGAGTTTTTAGTGATTGTTAATACAAAGACTCTAGTGGTTTCAGAGTAGTAATACTAGCTTGCGACCAAGTTGTCAGACAGTAGGTAATATGAGAAATAATCATGGAATGCATATACATCCCAGCGGCGTCAGACGACATATAATCACGAATAAATCAAACATTTAATCAATTAAATCTGACCCGGTTACAGACCTTTTTAATCTGCGCCTTAAATTAAAGTTTGGAATCAATCAGAATACCAAGGTACTTATATTCAGATACAATTTGTAATCTTTCCCCTGATAAAAATACATCTGGCACTATACTTAAATTCTTAGTTTTGGTCAACAAATAATTTATCTAGTGATTGGAATTTATTCAAAACTACATATTTGTTACTAAATATATCCAAGTATCAGCATCACGCTTGCTGCATTAAACCATCCAGCTGTATTAAGGACATGTGTTGCTAAACCTGAAGTTTCCTCCAGGTTTACTTCAGTATGTGACTTATTTCCAATGAAAATGATAATTGAAAAGGAAATCTCCATCTCTAGCTCACAGTCGTCACTCAAAGAAACTGGAACTGGACTGCGGATGTACAGCAAGCAAGCAGCTGATTCATTTTGATATCTCAATTTTCACTTCTTCATTTCAGGTGGTATGTCATTCATTGCAATATGCATGTTTACTGCTAAGCATTTCGGGTATTGACAACATACTTGATTGCTCCTGTCTGCCTCGCTGTGAGCTGTGACTGCTGCTGTGAGTTTGTTTGCTTCGAGGCTGTAAGCTCCGTCTAAGCCTCGTATTAGCTTCGTATTTCTTTCTGTTTTGAACCATCATTTACTATAATTTCTAGTTGTTTATACTACTAAATACAGCTTACCCAACATCTCAGATTAACCTGACATTGCTAGCTTCCGTTATTGTTAGCACAACACGCTAGTAAATCGCTAGCCTGGTAACGCACCACCCGTGCGCTCAGTTATTTATTTTTTCTCGCACGCGCCCGCGCCTTTGTGTTCATAAAAGCCCAGGTGAGTAAGAATCAGTCAACAAACACGGTGAGTAATGTCTTGTCCTGTTATTGTCACTTGCACTTCATGTCACATGTTTACCATAGCCTTCTCTGTCAGCAATATAGGATTTATATGTGATAAATGCAAAGAGACACCAGCCACCATAGTCACATGTTTGCCGGGAGCCAGAGCACCTGACATCAAAGCAAATTTAAAAGTGCTGGCTAATGCTAAACGTAAATTCTCTAAGATTGTTATTCACGTCGACACTAATGATGTTCGACTCCGCCAGTCGGAGATCACCAAAATTAATATTAAAGAGGTGTGTGAACTCGCAAGTACGATGTCAAGCACTGTAATTTGCTCTGGCCCCCTTCCTGTTCGCAGGAGTGATGAGATAGTTAGTAGATTGCGTTCACTCAATGGCTGGCTGTTGAAGTGGTGTCCGTTAAATAATATAGAATTCATAGACAATTGGAAAAAAATTTGTGGTAAACCTGACCTGTTGAAAAGAGATTGTATTCATCCCTCCTGGGATGGTGCTGCTCTTCTCTCTAGTAATTTGGCTCATAGTCTTAGAGATAAAACATGACAATCTGGGGCTCAGGTCAGGCAGCAGGCAGACTGGCTTAATCGACCGCCTGCTAGCGGCTTCACGTCACCAAGGTCAGATAAATCCCATCACATAGAAACTCTTTCACCTAGATGTCAAGTCAAGTCAATATTACAAATCCCGTAGGGATCATCAGATCGCATGGCGCCCACCGAGGCAGACGTGTTTGCTCGCTCTGCACCCAAATGTCGGATTCTTGTTCATTTTTGTGTGTTTTTTGTCTTTTTTGCAGTGCATAACTGTTATGCACTGATAACATACAATCGACAGGCATTACTAGACATTGTCAACTCATGACACATTGTTTTTAATAGTTTTATTCCGCCGGAGCTACAATTCATTGTTCGCTACCAGAGTCACAACCGAAAGCATCACCGAAAGCACCCCGAAGCATCGGTACCGAGTGAGTTGGCTGTCCCCAGGATAGCGTTGCGGAGACGGCGACGCAAGAGAGGCAAGAGAGGAGGGCTCCATGCTAGACTAAAAGCTTGCGCTAGCCGACCGCCGCTACCTAGCCTCCTGCTAGCGAATGTGCGGTCCCTGGAAAACAAACTAGATGAGCTACGAGCCAGGATTACAACCCAGCGGGAAACCAGAGAATGTTGCGCTCTGATTTTCACCGAGACATGGCTCTCAGACAAAGTCCCAGAGGCCGCCATTGAGCTATAGACTCACTCTGTTTACCGAGGGGACAGAACTGCTGCGTCCGGTAAGGCTAAAGGGGGAGGTGTGTGTGTGTTTGTCAACAAATCATGATGTGGAGATATACGAATGGCTGATGAATACTGCTCACCAGATGTAGAGTTTCTATTGCTGAAGTGTCGTCCTTATTACCTACCGAGGGAATTTACTGCTGTGTTTTTGGCCGCTGTTTACATCCCGCCGCGAGCTAATTCCACGGCAGCGCTCAGCAAACTCCATGACGTCATCAGCGCATTAGAAACGGCTCACCCTGATGCTGTTTTTATTATTGCTGGCGATTTTAATCAGTGCAGCTTACGGACTGTATTCCCTAAATACCACCAGCATGTGGACATTCCCACCCGTGATAAAAACACTCTCGATCATGTTTACAGTAATATACGTGGTGCATACAGGGCTGCACCCCGCCCCCACTTTGGACACTCTGACCATATCTCTTTGTTCCTGTACCCTGTTTACAGACAAAGACTGAAGCAAATACACCCTGTCACTAAACAGGTTAAACTCTGGACCCCAGAGACGGAAAGCATTTTTCAGGACTGTTTTGCCCTGACAGACTGGGATGTGTTTGAGGCTGCAGCCACTCTGGAGGACTCTGTCGTCAGTGTACAGAATTATGCTGAGTATGTGACTGGGTACATCAGCACTTGTGTTGATAACATCGTGCCAACCATATAAATTAGGAAGTTTCCAAATCAGAAGCCCTGGATAAATACTCAAGTACGTCACATGCTGCGTGCTCAATCTCTTGCATTTAGATCAGGCAATGAGACGGAGTATAAAGCTGCAAGGTACGGACTGAGGAAAACAATCATAGCGGCCAAGAGGCAGTACAGAGAGAAGCTGAACAGCTTCTATTCCACTGCTGACTCGGGGCGGATGTGGCAAGGCCTGCAGCACATCACTGACTACAGGGTCACCACAAATAACATCACTTTAACAGACAGCCTGCCGGACGACCTCAATACATTTTACTCCCGCTTTGAGGCCCCCAGCTACACTGCAAAAAGGGAGCCCACGCACACCGGGACCACCCAACCCCCCTCCCCTTCACCAACTGTCTCAGTAATCCAGGTACACAAAGCTCTGAGGAAGATAAACCCCCGCAAAGCTGCAGGACCAGACAACATTCCTGGGCGGGCCCTCAGAGCATGTGCCTACGAGCTGGCTGATGTGCTCACCTCCATCTTCAATCTCTCCCTCAGCCAGTGCGTCGTTCCTTCGTGCTTTAAGACCACAATCATTGTCCCACTGCCTAAGAAGAGCACACCCACTGGCCTGAATGACTACAGGCCAGTGGCACTCACTCCGATCATCATGAAGTGTTTCGAGAGAGTGGTGCTGGCCCACATCAAGAACAACATACCAGACACTCTTGACCCCCTGCAGTATGCCTACAGGCCCAACAGGTCCACCTCGGATGCCATTGCTGCTGCCATCCACTATAGGCTCCTTGCACGTAACTACTTCCTTACCGGAAATGCGGCCTCGTCTTTTCCGGTGTAAACATGGCGCTATTCTACACTAGATGTTTACAAGAGTTGCCGAAACTTACAATAACGGACGTACATCGCCTTTGTAAGTTCTCCTCCAAATCACCTACCAGCAAATTAGAGAAGGGCTTTAAAATGTATGCCTCTTCATATATCCACGGATATGAAGGTAAGTCTATATATCTCAAACTTTATGGCTTACGTTAGTTTGCTAGCTTACATTAGGCTAATAAACAATCCCGGTCTGACAGAATATGCGTGTTATAATGTTGTACTGTTTTCTAGTATTAGGCGGAAAATGTCTACGTTGTGTCTGTACGCCTTCATGCATGTATCTAACTTCTTATTGTGTTAATATGTGATTGGCATTAGTGTCAAACAAAGACAGGGCCACAAATGAAGTCGCTGTAAAGGCTTTCTGCTTCAGATCCATGAAGAAGCACGAAAAACCTCATTGTGTAAATGTAGGGCTGCACTTGTAATTTGTGTCAGAGTTTCGAGTTCAGCAGTTCCAAAAGGTTCGAGTTCAAGTTGTGTGTTGTGCTTAACATGGTCATGTTACATTTTGACCTTCGTTATCGCTTTGTATGTGCTCAACTTCCAAAAACTGCTCAAGCTGTTCACTGTTGCTGCCTTGCATGTGCTTAACTTTTCCAAAAGCTACTCAAGTTGTTCAAGTCTCTGTTACTGCTTTCTGTGCGTTTTATTGTGGTGTTTGAATGGGATTGTGTTTACAGTGTGCAGCTTTGGATGCCAAAATATAATTATTTATGACTTAATATAATGCCATAGCCTACTTGCTGCACACCACTTCTCATAATTCCATTTAAAGACATCTATTTCTGTGTTAAAGGTTGCATCAAAATCCCTTTTTTTCTGGCCCAAAAGAAGGGATTTTCTAAAAAAAATCTATATTATATAAATATATAATATTATATTTTATATTTATATATATATATATAAAACATAAATTATCAAATTCATCTAATCTTTCCTAACGATCCGCTAGCAGACTAGGCTCCGAGATCTGTACACAAAAACACTTATCAACAAGTGTTCAACCTCACCACCCACTCAAAAGCAAAACAAAGTGTTCCTACCAATAACCAACGAGATGCACATTTAGGAGAGTTTCAATTGCACGGAAGGGAGGGGGAGGGAGTAGCGAGCTAGCTCTCTGTTTTATTTGAACATCAACAGAGCAATTGATGAATGTGATGATTTATTTTTGGGCCAGAAATCGGTGATACAACCTTTTAAGAAGGATACATTCATGCCAACAGTTCACAAGTCCAACATGACCATATAGAGTAATTACGACTAATCTATCAAAAGATGGTCCTCAGGGACACAGATCCTGTAATTATGGTGCGGTGCAGATGCTCATGTGTGGCGGGGACAGCTCTATGCAACCACACAGTTGCCCTATTATTCCAGACAGCGCACTTCTCCCAGCTGGGTGTGCCAGTGGTTCCTCCTGTACACAGCTGTACAGAATCTGAGCAACAATGGCACAAACCCCGAACAGCAGTAAGTTTCATATCAAAGCATGGTTCATATGGGATAGTTTGCATAGATGTATGTCATGCAATAGTATGTACCAGTAGCTGCAAAATAGAACCTCTGTTTAATAAATTCTCAAAATTATGAGTGTATTTTAACATGTATTTTATCACAATTTCACAGGGTGTAAAACCAGGTCCAGTTGGGAAGATGGTGGTTGTTAAGCCTGTGCAGGGTCGGATGGGTAAAGGAGGATTACGGTAAATAAATATTAACTTAACAATTATTTTCATGAGTTGTTTCCCCCATTGTTATGTCAAATTAAGTACCTCTTTATGATATTTTTTATTAAAAGGAGCACCCTCTACAGAGGAATGACTGGCCCTCTTCCTGACCTGTCGGTACTTCGTGTGGCAGAGGTGTACAATGGGGATGAGCATTGACAAGCCCCTTGTGGATTCTGAATTTGGACTGGTACAGAGGGGTAGTGTGATCTCCTATCAACAGCCGAAACTTCTGACACAATGCACAGAGCTACATAAGAATGCCCCGGGTCCTCCATGTCTTCCCCTTATTACTCATCAGCTGTCACCAACAGAATGTGTGTGGGTATGCACAGAGGAAGAACATTTACATATACAAAGTTTGCAGCTATCTATTGAGATGGCTCACAAAATTGAATTGTCGACACGGGGTCAGAGCAAAGATCCAGAGTGGCATGTGCTACGGCGAATGAGGATAACCTCCTCAAGGTTTAGGGAAGTTTCCTATGTTAGAGGTTACAGTAGTGCTGAGCATCTTGCAGAGCGAATTATCAGGGGCACCAGACAAACTGCGGAAATGAGGAGAGGTTCGAGCATGGCAACCACTTCGGGATCAGCGTCAGCCGCAGCCACCGCACCCGAAGGGGGTGGAGCCGCTGACTCCTCACCCGAAGATGATTGCGCCTCTTCCGATGCCGCGATAGACATCTGATCCTCCGGGGGCGCTCCAAAGGAAACAACCGGAACCGTGCGGGACGGCCCCGGAAGTTCCCCCGGAAGCGCCGCTGGCAGCGAGCTGCTAGAGGAGTGGGAAGCTCGCGAGGATGTTTCACCACACGAGACATTCCGCACTGTAACCCTCATACGCTCACCAACGGGAATGACCGAAGTAGCCGCCTGTCGAACTGAACCGACAGACGAACTAGATCGAGCATTCTCCGAAGGGACTCCCCCATATTTCAGGGATCTTAGTCTCGAGCGGAGCGTCGCGATGGCCATGCTCCCACAGAGAGAGCATGACTCATCCAACAACGCTGCCTCAGCATGCCTTAAGCCCAAACATGCGAGACAGTGTTGATGGCCATCATCCGGAGGGAGAAGTCTACCACATCCAGAAACGCACGGGTGAGTCGACATCCTGAAAAGGACGCGAAACACCCGCCAGCTCTTTTAGATAGAAAAAGAGAGAGAGAAAAACAAGAGAGAGAGAGAGAGAGAGAAAACGCCGAAGCGCCGAGGGACCACCGCAGCAGACAATCGGGGGAAAACTGCAACCCTTTGCTGCCGAGGGCGAAGATCGCTGCACCGCGCCGTCACACCAGCGATTCTGCTCTCCAGGTAATCGATCTGTTTGTTCTCCAGAAGGCTTAGCTTGAAGTCAGGAATACTGAGGCTCCGAAGCGAAAGGCGATGATGCAATGTTTACTTCCGGCTTTTATACCCGCGCTGACGGGCGGGTCCGCGGAATGCAAATGTTGCATGCCAATGTTCATTGGCTTTTTGTTTAGTTCTCGAAGGTAATAGGCTCCCTAGCGTGATCCCAATTCGTCAGGGGAACCCGACGTACGTCGGAGTTCCCTGGACGAAAGGGAACAGTTGAATAAGTAATGTCAGATTTATTCATGGACTTTATACAATATGGCATCATTTTACAATAAAAATCATTGTTTATAATGTTGTGTGAGATCACATCTGTTGTCACTGTATGAGAATTTATTCAGAGATAAATAATGATTAATACATTTAAAAGTTGTAGGTTTCTGTAATGTAAACTTGTCAGCACTACTTGGCCCATGCTGTGACAAGATGTTTATTTTGATAATTGCTAAGCAGGCAAGCAACGGCAAAAATTTCATTAATGCTTCCAGCAATTGACAAAGGAATAACCGAATCAAAAAGTTTATTCTCCTTTACCCTTCGGATGACTCGCTCAACGTGCACTCTTACACAAGCAATTTTCTGTGTTTGGAGGACACTGGATGCTGGCATCTGGCTTTTTTTGTTGAGAAAAGGTGGACAGTACACTTTACACTTCACACAGTCAGTGATCAGGAAACCTTTATCAACCATCACGGCCATGTCATCAGTTAAAAGGTCAGCCAACCCTGACCGCCTAAAGAGTTCTTTATCACTTATTGACCCCTCATAGAGTGAAGAGATGAAGGTCACTGGACCATGAGGGTCGATCCCGATAAGTCCTTTCATTGTACAGTGAGATTTGTACTTAGAAAACATCTCACTTTGGAGGAGAGGCGAGGATGGCGTCTGGCACTTGAGCTCTGTACAGTCAACTATTATCTGAGTATCGGAGAAGTCTTTGAAATCATCAGCAAGGTGAGCTTTAATGTCTTCAGGCTCAATCCAGATAGCCACCGAGCCCAAGAGTGTGTACAGGTAGTTGGTCCACGAACAGATAATGCGGCTTACAGTAGAGATGTGAATGCTGAAACGGTTTGCCAAGTCCTGCTCCTTTAAACCAACGGACAAGTACATTAGGAAAAGGAGTAGCTCATCGATGGGTTGCAATGATTGTCTCTGGGGAGAAAACACACACACACAAACATCATTAAACCTAATGTAACCTCTCTAGTCTAATAGATAAAAGGATGTGCAATTATCATTACTGCTGTTGGTCTATAATTAAAAATACAATAGCAATAATACTCTACATGTTACTGGAAATTTCAAATGTGGGACACCCTCCCCAGCATGGGCATGACTAACGACCCCCCTCCCCCCTCCCTAAATACTAAATCTAATATCAGAATGTTGAGGTAAATGCAGTCAGATGTCATTTTCATCTCTCACATTAATGTGAAGGTTTGCTTTGAAAAAACACCATAATAAATCAAATAAACTAAAGAATATTTATATTTGCAGAAACATATTATGAATTATTAATGATTATCATTAATGACAACTTCAACAACATTAATGACAATATTATTATCAATGACAACTGCAAAAACCAACCGTGTGTGTGGGACGGACAGATGTTACTGCTTCATTCAATTTTTCTGCAGCTTTGGCCCTCGACGCACGAACCATTTTATGCACCGATGGTTCAACCAATCTCCAAAACAGCATAAGGTTATGATAACTGGGAAATCTATGGGAACAGAAAGAGTACACAACATTACAATATGGTCACGTATGGTCCAAGTTACTACGGTCAGGGGTATCTTGTTCGCATCTTACCGTGTATAGAATCGAATGTCGTCGTCAGAGTGGGCGAATCTTTGTAATCCAAATTTACAGCTAATTTTCAGCTCCTGTATCTCTTTCTTTAACGAGTAATTTTCTTCTTTTAATTTCGTGTTTTCGTCGATTGCCGAGTCCATGAAAGCGGGTTCTGGGACAGATGAATAGTCATGATCAGCAGCAGGAGTGCAGTCCATATGTTGCCCATCTTCTACTGATGCCAGCTCAGGCTGAAGTTTGTTTACTCTGTCCCAAACGCTCAGTCTTGGTGATGGGATGGAGTAATCATTCCACTGGAACAATACCGGGACAGCTCCTTTCTTTAGTTGCCTTTTCCCCTCCGGTGTTTTCGGCTGAATTATCTCCTCCGGTGTGAAGTGCAAACTACAGACTTTGCTGTGCCCTGTGACAATGAACTCATCACGACGAATATTCACCAGCCACCGCTTTCTGAGTTCAACATCGCTGGGAAATCCGTGGTAACTTAAAACGCCGTTGAATTTAGATGATGACGTGCATGTGGGAACACAACAATGTTCATGATATTTTCTTTGTTGCCTTTGGAAAAAAACTCTATCTTTTTTAAGGCTCATTTTCCGCTGTTTACGCCGCCGCCATATTTCGCCAAACAGAAAGAGAGCGGGCCGTATTTACCCGTTGCGGATATGACGTCAGGTTGCTATGTGCAAGGAGCCCATTCTCTCGCTCATCTGGAAAATAAGGACTCATATCTAAGGATACTTTTCATCGACTACAGCTCCGCCTTCAACACGGTCATCCCCCATAAACTCACCCACAAACTTTCCACACTTGGACTATACCCCACACTCTGTGACTGGCTCCAAGACTTCCTGACTGGCAGGCCTCAGTCTGTCAGGATTGGTAACAAGACTTCAGCCAGTATCATCACAAACACTGGCACTCCACAGGGTTGTGTACTCAGCCCCATCCTCTACACCTTGTTCACATACGACTGTGTCGCCTCCAACAAGAATAACATTATCCTGAAGTTTGCGGACGACACCGCAGTTATAGGACGTATCACTGGCGGCGACAAGGCAGCCTACAGGAGGGAGGTTGCTAGTCTGGTGTCATGGTGCGGAGACAATAATCTCATCCTCAACACGAACAAGACGAAGGAAATGATAGTGGACATGAGAAAAGGGAGGAGAATACACCAGCCACTGTTCATCCGGGAGTTTAAAGTGGAGAGGGTGAGCAGTTTTAAATACCTAGGTGTCCACATCAGTGAGGACCTCACTTGGACACCTCATATCACGCAGCTGGTCAAGAAGGCCCAACAGCGGCTGTATTTTTTGAGGAGGCTGAGGAGGTTTGGCATGTCGCCCAAGATCCTCAAAAACTTCTACAGCTGCGTTATTGAGAGTGTCCTGACGAATTGCATCACTGTGTGGTACGGTAGCACTACTGCTATGGACCGCAAACGCCTGCAGAGAGTGGTGAAGACTGCACAGAAGATCACCAGGATTCCACTACCCTCTCTGCAGAGCATCTACCACTGCAGAGTCCGCAGAAGAGCTGCTTCCATCCTCAAAGACCCCTCCCACCCCCAGCAGTGTTCTGTGAACTGTTCACACTTCTACCCTCAGGACGGAGGTACAGAAGTGTGAAATGCAGGACTTCCAGATTTAAGAACTCTTTTTTCCCCTCTGCCATCAGACTACTAAACAGCTGATAGGAGTATGTTGAAACTCTACTATTTTATATAGAACTGCACCACCTCTTTTTAAATTTTGATCTTTTTATTGCTCTTATTATGAAAAGCACTTAACATTATTGCCTTCATTGCTTTTACTGTTCATTTTGTGTATTTTGTTGTATGATATTGTATTTATTGGATGACATTTGGTGTGGAACGGCAAAGTAAGCATTTCATTGTGCAGGGAAACTATGTTTTCTGTCTGTGCATACTTGAAGTCAAGTCAAGTCACCTTTATTTATATAGCGCTTTTTACAATACAGATTGTATCAAAGCAGCTTCACAGTGATAACATGAAAATAATACAAAAAACAATTTCATCATCGTCCACCTTTAAGGCAGATCTATAATATTGTTGAATATTAAATGTCCCCAACTAAGCAAGCCAGAAGGCAAGGCAACAGCGGCAAGGAACCAAAACTCCATCAGGTGACAGAATGGAGAAAAAAAACTTGGGAGAACCCAGGCTCAGTCGGGGGCCAGTTCTCCTCTGGCCAACGAGCGAACAGTGTATGATTATGATTCAGGAGCATTACAGGTCAGAAGTCAGAATGAATCAGAGTATTTGTCCAGTTCCGGTTGGTTGAAGTCGGAGAGGAAAGGAGGAGAGACTGGTTGACACTTCAGGTCAGCGTCGTGTCCTGGCGCTGGTCCTTCATCAGATCTGGATACGGCCTGGTTCCGGTGGACAGCGGTAAACCTCAGGATAGACAGAGAGACTAATATTAGCGTAGACGCCATCCTTCTTATGATGTACCAAGTACATCAGGATTTACGGGAAGTGTTCCCGGTCCCGGCTGTTCTAAACTATGCAGCCTAATTATAGAAGTCTATAATGTGTTATGTGTATGCTAGGCCGAATAGATGTGTTTTTAGTCTAGATTTGAACTGACAGAGTGTGTCTGCTTCCCGGACAATGTTAGGAAGACTGTTCCAAAGTTTTGGTGCTAAATAGGAAAAGGATCTACCGCCAGCAGTCGATTTTGATATTCTAGGTATTATTAACTGGCCGGAATTTTGAGATCGCAGTAGACGTGAAGGACTATAATGCGTTAAGAGCTCGCTCAAGTACTGTGGAGCTAAACCATTTAGTGCTTTGTAAGTGATCAGCAATATTTAAAAATTTATACGATGTTTAATAATAGGCAGCCAATGCAGTGTTGACAGAACGGGGCTAATATGGTCATACTTCCTGGTTCTGGTTAGAACTTGAGCTACTGCGTTTTGGACCAGCTGTAGTTTGTTTATTAAGCGTGCAGGCAACCACCCAGTAGAGCATTACAATAATCTAGCCTTGAGGTCATAAACGCATTAACTAATTGTTCTGCATTATTCAATGAGAGCATATGGCGTAATTTAGATATATTTTTAAGATGGAAGAAAGCGATTTTACAGATACTAGACACATGACTTTCAAATGAAAGATTGGTATCAAAGAGCACACCCAGGTTCCTAACCGACGACGAAGACTTAACAGAGCAGCCATCAAGTGTTAGACAGTATTCTAGATTATTACGTGTGGAAGTTTTTTGTCCAATAATTAGAGTCTCTGTTTTTTCTGAATTTAGTAGTAGGAAATTACTAGTCATCCAATTTTTTATATCAGCTATGCATTCCGTTAATTTTGTGAATTGGTAGGTTTCGTTGAAGAAATATACAGCTGAGTATCGTCGGCATAACAATGAAAGCTAATTCCATGTTTCCTAATGATATCTCCTAATGGTAGCATGTACAGAGTGAACAGCAGCGGTCCTAGTACTGAGCCTTGTGGTACGCCATACTGAACTTGTGATTGATAAGACATCTCTTCATTTACTGCTACAAACTGATAACGGTCAGATAGGTATGATTTAAACCATGCTAGTGCAATTCCACTAATGCCTACATAATGTTCGAGTCTATTTAAAAGGATGTTGGGGTCAATGGTGTCAAATGCAGCACTAAGATCAAGTAATACTAATCATATAGAGACTGTGTCTGTTCCCCGAATTTGGAAATCCAAAAAACTTTCAAACCCATCTAAGGTTAAAAATGTAATTGATGTTCAACAAATAAAAAACGGATATAATACAGATGAGCAAATGATAAAGCTTGGGTTGCTGAATATTCAATCTCTTACCTCAAAAGCGCTAATAGTTAATGATATGATTTCAGATTATAACCTAGATATGCTGTGTTTGACAGAAACCTGGCTAAAACCAAACGATTATATTGCTTTAAATGAGTCAACCCCACAAGATTACGGTTATAAACATGAACCTCGTCTGTGTCACGTATAGCGGTTGAAGCAAGGATGAAGCAGGATCCATACGCAGCACACTTTATTACATAGACACAAAACTTTACGAACAGCTCTCAGGACAGGATTTCAGGACCAGAAACAACCACATACACATAAACAATCAAACAAGAACTCACAAAGACAGGGCTGAAACACAAGGCTTAAATACAAGGGATAAACGAGCTAGACAAGATAACAAGGGGGCGTGGTAATCAGAAACACCTGTGAACAATGATCAGACAATTAACAAGACACATGGCAAACAGTGAATCACATAACAGACAAGAACAAGACACAAAACCCACAACGTGACATAGCCCCTCCCCTATGGGCGGCTCCCGACGCCCGTCAAAACAAAACCACAAAAGTTCAGGAGGGTGGTGAAGCAGAGGCGGTCTTGGGGGAGGGACGGAGGGCCAGGTCCGCACTGGGAACCGGGACCAGGATGTAGGCAAGGCGGGCCTGGATCGTGAAGCGTGGGCGACCAGTGTGGAGCAGGATCTGCAGACGGCCAGGGCGGAGCAGGACGCGCCGGCGACCAGGGCGGAGCAGGACGCGCCGGCGACCAGGGCGGAGCAGGACGCGCCGGCGACCAGGGCGGTGAAGACCCCTCGGGCGGCCACGGCGGTGAAGACCCCTCGGGCAGCCACGGCGGTGAAGACCCCTCGGGCGGCCACGGCGGTGAAGACCCCTCGGGCGGCCACGGCGGTGAAGAACCCGCGGGTGGCCTCGGCGGTGAAGACCCCTCGGGCGGCCACGGCGGAGACGACCAGGGTGAAGCCGACCACTCGGGCAGCCATGGCGGTGAAGACCAAGGCGGAACAGAGACAGACCCTGGCTCAGGAACAGTCACAGACACCACCGGCTCATGAACAGTCACAGACACCACCGGCTCAGGAACAGTCACAGACACTACCGGCTCAGGAACTGCAACAGACACCACCGGCTCAGGAACTGCAACAGACACCACCGGCTCAGGAACTGCAACAGACACCACCGGCTCAGGAACTGCAACAGACACACCGGCTCAGGAACTGCAACAGACACCACCGGCTCAGGAACTGCAACAGACACCACCGGCTCAGGAACTGCAACAGACACCACCGGCTCAGGAACTGCAACAAACAGCGTGGCGGCGGCCATCCTGTCTGAAGACTCCGGCTCAGTAGAAGTGACGTGTACAGTCTCTGGATTGGCAGAAGTTACGTGGAGTGTCTCTGGACCGGCAGGGCTGACGTGGAGCGTAGGCTCGGCAGGGCTGACGTGGAGCGTAGGCTCGGCAGGGCTGACGTGGAGCGTCTGGATCGGCAGACGTGACGTGGACACTCTCTGGATCGGCAGACGTGACGTGGACACTCTCTGGATCGGCAGACGTGACGTGGACACTCTCTGGATCGGCAGACGTGACGTGGATCTGCCGATCCAGAGAGTGTCCACGTCACGTCTGCCGAGCCTACGCTCCACGTCAGCCCTGCCGGTCCAGAGACACTCCACGTGACGTCTGCCGATCCAGAGAGTGTCCACGTCACGTCTGCCGATCCAGAGAGTGTCCACGTCAGCCCTGCCGAGCCTACGCTCCACGTCAGCCCTGCCGAGCCTACGCTCCACATCAGCCCTGCCGAGCCTATGCTCCACGTCAGCCCTGCCGGTCCAGAGACACTCCACGTAACTTCTGCCGATCCAGAGACTGTACACGTCACAGTCGTGTATTCGCGATGTCTTGGATAAGTACTTCATTACCCACAATCCTAAACAATCCCACAATCCCACAGTGATGCATCTGATTGGTGGATGTCGTGTAAACCCCGCGAAGGTCAGAGCGTTGCCATGGAAGCAGGATTCTAACAGTAGAGACCAGAGCCCGTCTACATTCTCTGGTAGAGACTGAACGGACTGTTTTCTTTAGCGGAAGCCATATAAATAGTTTTTAAATCAATACATTCCTTTTTAAATTAATATTTTGTGTCAAATTATTTATTTATTTGGTAGGTAGCCATGTAATAAGCGGGATAATGTATAGCGAGTTGGTTGTTATAGCGAATACAACTCCCTTCAGGCTTCGCTTCGGGCTCATAATCAGCCTTTCGCGAGTTGTATTCGCTATAACAACCTTTACATTATCCCTTACTTATCGTTCATTGTAGATAGGCTACTGTAGCCTTCATATGGTATGAGTCATATCAAGCATTTTATGATGCCACTGTCAAAACAATATTAAGCCTAGGCATACCTCTTCATGCATTTACTGAACATTTGTGTAATAATTCATGGCAAGTTAATAAACTGAATATGACTTTCTGGTTTGCTGACCATCACTTTTTAATTTTCACTTGTTGTGGATATTAAGAAAATACATTAAATGTTATTACAATTAAGGATGAACTATAACATCATGAAAATGAGCATGGACCTCAACCTGTCCTGTCAGCAGAGTGTCCTGTGTCATAAAGGGCTTTGAAATAAACACAAACTAACGTTACACACTGACTGAACACACGTGTGTTGATGACTGAGCTGCACCATGTTGCTAACGCTATCGTTAACCGCTTTCACACACGCACACAATATATTATTATTTTTATTTACACGATTATTACTGAAATAACTGCTATTAACTACACATTTACTATATAAAATTCACACAAAAGGCTCTTTCGCGGTTGGCTTCAGTCGACTTCAGTGAGGCGCGGTGGTTTATGGGATGAGTAGTTCCTTCGCTCGGAAATGAAAATATGTACACAGTCTTGTACCTTTGCCTTTTTTGGGATTTTCTCTTCGTTTTTTTACTCGAAATGATATGTTGTATGCTTATGAGTTCAGCCATAGCTGGTTATCCTCAGACATGCTCTAAAACTCTTTAGATACGGATTTTTCCAAAAGTCAATGGGAGAAATGAATGGGAAATTTACTTCCGGCACCAGAGCTCTCTCGGGCTGTGGGCGGGACTGTGATGCTCTATAGGGGGAGGGGCGCACCCAGCGCAGGGGTGTTGTGTGATGATAGTTGTGTTCCATTTTATTTATTCTAATTTTATCTACAGTATATATTTAAAACTTTAAATATTTTTTGTTTTCTATCAAAATGTTCTTGTGTGATAATGTTCTTGTGTGGAAGTGTTTGTAGTAGGCTAAAAGCTGTTTTGCACAGAAATTCATTGCAGCCGGCTTTGTTTTTGATGTTTATTTGTGAGTAGGTATGAATAACATAGTCAACGTAGCTTTACACATACACAGACTTTGGATGTTGTGCGACCCTATGGCCACACATGACAAATGAGGTAATAATCAATATTTCAGAATAATTCAAACTCAGATATTGGTGTGTGATATCTGAGTTAATTATTTAACACAGTCTCACCCCAAAACGTCACATACTGACGGGTCTTGACCATACGTCAACATACGACGAAAAGGGTACCCTTTAACGTCCATGTGTGACGATTCGGGTATGGTTCGGTTTAAGTATGCGTTAGGGTACCGCTAGGAGGCGCTGCTGGTGCGCTTATGTCTGCGTCTCATATTGACGTTATAGGGGTACCCTTTTCGTCGTATGTTGACGTATGGTCAAGACCCGTCAGTATGTGACGTTTTGGGGTGAGACCGGGCTGAATTATTTGACTACAAATCTCACCTCATCATTCCTCCCAGTGATTATTTCCAGGCTAAACTGATATGACCCCAAGCTGGCTTCTTAAAACTGATTACTGGTAAATATTTCAAAAGAGCCAAAAACAGATCGCCAAGATCCGGATCCCCTCTAAGAGCCATTTTTTGCCATTACCGCCACCTGTTGTTTAATCAGTTCACTGACGTACAGAAGTGGGTTGACACACCCATATTATCCATGATGGAGCAAGACGTGGCGGCAGATTTGGAGGATGGAGAAACAACTAATGTTAATTACCCATGGCCTTATTTGTCCAAGTTCATATTTGTTGCAATTTTGCACTTTTGACAAACAGTCTGATATATTTGACTGTAGTGTGTAATAAAACAATACTCTTTGAAATCATAATTGTATTGCATTGTTTTAAACACTAAATATTTTACTTAAAACATTCCTCAGACACTTATTCAGTTATTTATAATATACGTTGTTCAAAAAAATCAAAGTAGTTTCAATGTAGCTAGCTACTTTTTGATAGTAACTTGTAGTGTAGCTAACTACTTTTCCAAAAGGGTAGCTTGACTGTAGTTTAACTACTTTAACTTACGAGTAGCTTGTAGCTTGTCAAACTACAGTTTCAGAGTAGCTTCCCCAACACTGCACAAAACCCACACCGTGACACATTGGCTAAGTCAATATCAAATTATCCAGAGAGCCATTTATGATTATTGTAAACAGGAGGAGAATGTTTTTGTTGTTTGACTGACATTGACCAAGTCTGTACAGCACGACCTGACCTCTTAACGAAACGATTGATGACTTTAAAAATGGTTGTAGAGGACTGAGATGTAAGACCAAATAACAGACCTGAAAAAGCAGGATAAGCGGTTAGACTGGGGGCTGTTGCCCTTCAAATACTTTGATAAGAAAATGAAATTGTGGCTTTAAGTGAAGAATGTAATATTTTTGTTTCAGAGGGTGATGTTTTCAGAGAAAGATGTCTGGAGGAAGTTTGGAGGGCAGACTTTATCGAGAACACTATGTTAAATGTTATGTTAAATTGATGATCGAGTTGTGTCGACCATCAAGAGGGGGATGGTATAACAATTGCCAAATATGGTTTATTAAGGGGTTCACATTTGCTGAATAAATGTTGGGAGAACACTAGGGGTAATTGGGTAAAAGCCCTGAAAGAAGCCATTTTTCTGCCTAAAAAAATTGCTGTCTGGATTGTTTTCAACAGGAAACGCCAGAGCATCGAAGGCCGTGGCAGCACAGTAGACAAAAGAAAATACGTACTTTACTATCTGACAATAACCTCGAAATTTGTTTTTCTTTACAGAGAACATGCAGCTTTGGGAGACAGGGCAAAATGAATTTTGCTAACTGTCCTGGTCTGGGTTATTATTGTGGCAGAAAGGTGCTATACACCTTGCGCAGCGCATAACTAAAAATGTTTCCTTTTGCAGAATGTCAGGATGGATTGCATCAAGCTGAACTGATTCTGTTTCCAAATGTATGAATATTGACTTGTTCACGTAAGCAAAGTGTTTTTCAGGGGAAAAGGACTTCGACTTTATTAAGCAAGAAATGTCTAATGATAATATGTTTCAGTTTGTAAACAGATGGTGAAAATTCCACAGGTCACACCAAAAGGGACGAGGGAAAGACAAGCGGTCACTAACAAAATACTTAAAGTCTCCATTCACAGGTGACAGCAAGCAGGAAGTGGTTCATTCCATTGGGGGTGCGGTGGTGATCTCAGGAGTCCATGGGGCGAACGAGATGATCAACATGCCTGGAGGAGGATGTGGACCAACTAATGAATTAAGAATGTGGTTTTGTGATGATTTTGAGGATTTTATTTGAGTAAATCAAAATAGGGCTTAGTATTGATATTGGTATATGACAAATGATTTGATTGGTTACTGATTAATTAGAAAATATTTAAGGCAAATGTTTTCAGGAAGAGAAGATCCATTAATTAATTTAAATTATAGGGATTATTATTGAAGCTTATCAAGTAGAACCACTGCCTGGTTGATTTAAAAGTAAAAGAACAAAATATGGTTAGGGAAATGGATATGGGGAAAATGTTGAATGTGTAGGAGTTATGATTGTATGTGTTATTCTGAACTTTTTGTTATTGTGAATATGAGAAAACTGGAATGTCTGTTCAATTGGTGAAAATGACAGTCTATCTGAATGATGATGACAAAATTATGCAGATGATTCAAGTAGAGATTACAGTTACGAGATGGCGTACAAGGACAGGGTTTGAAACTGAGGGATTTTTTATTTTAATTATTTTTTTATACTTTATCTGTTTGTTTTCCTACTGTGCTATAACTATTTATTCCTTACTAGTGTGACTGAGGGTTCAATCTAGGTTGAGAGCGCGAAAACAGAGATTTTCCGTTCAGCCCGGCATTAGTAAATTGTTTACTTGCTTGCTAAATAATTACGGGGCTTTCCCCAACAAAAACAGCCTTATGCTTCTTCATTCTAAACTTTTTCTTCACAGGTTCAAGGAGAGTGATCTTTTAAGATGTGTGATGTAATGACTTGAACTTGAATTATTATAATTGTTATTATTATTATGTTTCATTAATAATGATAAAAAGTGAGGAGTTGTGGTGGAAGTTTTATGATATTCATTGATCTTTAGTAAAATATAGATGATTCAAAGAATGTCACATGTGTGTCTCTCACTTGTAGTGAGAGAAGATTCTGCGTATGTACCTGGAGAGGCAGAAGGGAGAGACACTCCAGAGAACAGACGAACAAGGACCTCTGACCTAGTTGTCAGAAGGCCATTTGGTGCAGGGGGGCTTAGGGCCAACTAATGTTATGGCTTCCTTGTCTATGGAAAACTACTGGATGGAAAACTACTGGGGGGGGAAGGCTCTGGCGGAATTAGGCCTTGAAACTTAGATAAAAGCTAGTTGAGTCTGTCTGGGGGTGTGTCACTCTTCTGCATAGGGTAACAACTGTGTGTTAGACTGCTCCTATTCTTGCAAGAATAAATACTTCTATTTTATAATTTGACTCTGATGTTTGTTTGATGAATTTTTGCCACAACATGTCCTTGAACATTAGCTTTCTGTGCATACTCATTGATTCTTTTTGATGTTATATCAGCCATATAGAAGTCCAAATTTGACCTACTGAACAAATTTCTGGCCAAAAAATCCATGAACATTGAATTTCTATACATACTCTTTGACTAATTTTTATGTTACATCAGCCGTACAGACATCCATATTTGACCTTTTGAAAACATTCCCGGCCTTTTTTTCTTTTCTTTTTTTTTACTGTTTATTCTCAAAGACTCCTTTTAATGTTACATCAGGCATGCGTAGTCCATATGTCACCTACTGAACATTTTATTCGGGCCAAAGACTTCTGGATCTGGAACTTCCTATACACACTTGGAGACTCCTTTGGATATTGAATTAGCCATGCAGTAGTCCATATTTGACCTATTGATCATATTTCTGGCCAACGGGTCAACAAAAGTTTTTTTTTTAGACTCCTTCTGATGTTATAAATCAGCCATAGATAAATCCATATTTGATCCACTGAACATATTTCTGGCCGAAGAGTACTTGACCTTGAACTTTTTATACATTCTATTTGACTCCTTCTGATCTTACATCAGCCGCATACTCATAGACTCTTTTTGATACTGAACACATTCCTGGCTAACGAGTCCTCAAATTGTCTTAAACTTCTTTTGATGAGTATATTAGGAATACATAGTCCATATGTGACCTACTGAAAATATTTTGGGTCAAAGAGTTCTCGATCTAAAACTTTCTACACATTCTGATTTAATTCTTCTGATGTTATATCAGCCATACAGAAGTCCAAATTTGACCTACTGAAACAAATTTCTGAATTTCTGGCCAAATAGTACTTGTTCTTGAACATTCTCATAGACTCCTTCTGATATTAGATCACTCAAGCAGTAGTCCATATTGAGCACGCCTATTGAGCATATTTCCGGCCAAATAGTACTTTTAAAATTAGAAAAAGTATATATAGAAAGTCCAAGAACAACTCTTTGTCTCAAAAAGATTTCATTAGGTCACATGTGAATTATGTATGCCTGATGTAACATTAAAAGGAGTAAATGCAATAATCAGTATGTGATAAAGTGAGGTATATAACTTTCCATTCAAAGAACCAAACAATGGGTGTTGTTTCAAGATAATTTTATTCTCTGTTTTGTCTCACACATGTGTCAAATGGAAGGTGCACATTCCATTGCGACTCATGTTTGTCGGCTTAGCCTTTTGCGCCTGTAAATATATACAAAATATCCACCAGAAAAGGTGAATGTAAATTATACAAACAATGATTTGTTTGTTAATGGTGAATCTCTTTGTTTTACTTTCTTCCTGCAACTTCCTAATAGCTCGCGAACAGGAAGCCTGACTTATTAAGGACAAAGGACTCTTTGAGAAAACTTTTGGACCCTTTTGCCAGAATTATGTTCAACAGGTCAAATATGGACTACTGCTTGGCTGATTTATTCTTAGAGAACTGATGTAACATCATACGGAGTCAATCAATATAAAAAGAATAAAACAACTTTTTTGTACTCTTTGGCCAGAAATATGTTCAACAGGTCAAACTACCTTATGGCTAAATTCCTTTGTGTTAATTCCAATTATGTTACATTCCTTTGTGCATTGCATAGGAAATGATCTAACGCTTGCATGTAAGAATACATTGGCCGTTGTACACTTGAGAATTATGTTATGTGATGATATCTTTCATTCCACACCAGAAGGAAATTGTTCTTTCTTGCATAGCAGCACAATACATTGTAAAGCAACCAATGTAATGTTTTTTGCTCTTCAGCACACTAAATCAAGTTAGTTGTTGTGCAATGCAACGCGAAAGCACTCCTGTTATCTCTTCAATGCAATGCAACTCATTTCGAGTTAGTTCTGGTATGCTTTGCAATTCAAACAAGTGTCATTATCCTCAGAAGGTTTCTTGTTGTTATCCAAGAACGACTTATGTCGTTTCTCAATGCACCACGTAAGAATTTGTGTGCAATGCAACAGAACATTTTGTCTTCAATGCAAATCGGAATGTTAGATCTTTTATGCATTGTTCTAGAACAGAAAAATATTTATATCTGCAAAACAGTGGAACAGCACATATTATCTCTTTATTGCACATAGGAATGAGTTGTTGTATACATATTATTGTATGCAGATGCAATGACACAACGTAAGATTGTGTGGCTGATATACTCATTGCATACTCAATGCAAAAGAAAATATGTTACCTCTTACAATGCATGACGGAATGAGTTAGTTTTGGTATTGTTTTTTAAATTCAACAAACGCATGGCATTATTTATTATTCTTTAATGCACAACGCTTTAAAAACAGCAGACATATTTTCGTTGTACAATTGTAATGCAAAAGCTCATGCAATGATTTCTCCCTTCAATACAGAAATGAATGTTAGTTGTAGTATTTTCAATGCAATGCAAAAGCACACATGTTATCTTTTCAATGCAAAAAAAGGAATGTTACATCCTTTATGAAATGCAAATGCAAATACACAACGAGATAAGTTAGACCTTGAATGCATTTCAATAAAACGTATGTGTTATTCTTCAATTTTACGTTAGATCGTGTGTGCAATGCAATATAACAACACGTTATCTTTTTGATACACAACAGAATGAGTTAGTTATTGTATGCTTTTTAATGCTTTGTAATGCCCTTCCATACAAAATGAATAGTTAGTTGTAGTATTAATGCAATGCGAAAGCACATATGTTGTTTTTTCTTTTCATTGCACAGAGGAAGCTACAAGTTTCTACAAGTTAGATATTTTTGCAATGCAAAAGCACACGTTATCTCTCCAGTGCACATCGAAATTAGTTATTTTGCTATGCACTGCAATGCAACAACAGAATGAGTTAGTTATTGTATGCATTTCAATGGAACTGCTAATGCAATTATTTCCCTTCCATACAAAATGAATAGTTAGTTGTAGTTTTTTAGTGCAATGCGAAAGAACATTGTTTTTTCTTTTCATTGCAGAGGAACAAGTTAGATATTTTATGCAATGCAATGCAAAAGCACAAATGTTATCTCTCCAATGCAGATCGAAATGAGATAGTTCTGCAATGCATTGCAATGCAAAAACAGAACGAGTTAGTTATTGAATGCATTTCAATCGAACTGCTAATGCAATGATTTCCCTTACATTCAAAATGAATAGTTAAGTGTAGTATTTAATGCAATGCGAAAGCACATTGTTTTTTCTAGTCATTGCACAGAAGAACAAGTTAGATATTTCATGCAATGCAATGCAAAAGCACAAATGTTATCTCTCCAATGCAGATCGAAATGAGATAGTTCTGCAATGCATTGCAATGCAACAACCGAACGAGCCAATGTGCATATGCATTTCAATGGAACTGCTTAATGCAATGATTTTCCTTTCATACCAAATGAATAGTTAGTTGTAGTATTTAATGCAATGCGAAAGCACATTGTTTTTTCTATTCATTGCACAGAGGAACAAGTTAGATATTTCATGCATCGCAAAAGGACAATTTTTATCTCTCCAATTCACATCAAAATGAGATAGTTTTGCAATAAATTGCAATGCAACAACAGAACGAGTTAGTTATTGAATGCATTTCAATGGAACTGCTAATGCAATGATTTCCCTTACATTCAAAATGAATAGTTAAGTGTAGTATTTAATGCAATGCGAAAGCACATTGTTTTTTCTAGTCATTGCACAGAAAAACAAGTTAGATATTTCATGCAATGCAATGCAAAAGCACAAATGTTATCTCTCCAATGCACATCGAAATTAGTTAGTTCTGCAATGCATTGCAATGCAACAACAGAACGAGTTAGTTATTGTATGCATTTCAATGGAACTGCTAATGCAAAATTTCCCTTACATTTAAAATGAATAGTTAATTGTAGTATTTAATGCAATGCGAAAGCACATTGCTTTTTCTATTCCTTGCACAGAGGAAGAAGTTAGATATTTTATGCAATGCAATGCAAAAGCACAAATGTTATCTATGTTATCTCTCCAATGCACATCGAAATGAGTTAGTTCTGCAATGCATTGCAATGCAACAACAGAACGAGTTAATTATTGTATGCATTTCAATGGAACTGCTAATGCAATGATTTCCCTTACATTCAAAATTAATAGGCAAGGCAAGGCAAGGCAAGGCAAGTTTATTTATATAGCACATTTCATACACAGTGGTAATTCAAAGTGCTTTACATAGAAGAAATAAAAATAAAAATAATTACATAGATAATAAAAGAAATAAGAATAATTAAAACAGTTTAGAAAATAAAATACAGTGCAAACAGTCGGACGAACAGTGGCACAGTGCTCATTCAGTAAATGCAAAGCTAAACAGTGGTAATTCAAAGTGCTTTACATAGAAGAAATTAAAATAATCAAAAGAAATAAGAATAATTAAAACCGTGTCTGAGATGGAAGTGATTGAGCAGGTTTGCGGTGCCACTGGACCTACCTCTATACTCTCCATAGTATAGATAATCTTCACTCGCCTCGTCGGAGTGAAGCTCTCCCGTTCCCCTTCAAAATCTCTTCCAATCAGACAGCCCTAAAAATTAATAAAATCTTCCTGAATCACAGTTTGGAAAATAAAAAAATAAAATAAAATACAGTGCAAACAGTCAGACGTATTTTATATCGACCGGTAGCTATTATAGATCTTTCTTTTTAAAGGATCTTCTTACGACTTACATGCATCAACTTTCTTTTCTCTTTCAATCTTCTTACCATCTATCAACTTTCTATTCTCTTTCAATCTTCTTACGACTTGCCATGTATCAACTTTCTTTTCTCTTTCAATCTTCTTACCATCTATCAACTTTCTATTCTCTTTCAATCTTCTTGCCATCTATCAACTTTCTATTCTCTTTCAATCTTCTTACGACCGTAGTATAGATAATCTTCACTCGCCTCGTCGGAGTGAAGCTCTCCCGTTCCCCTTCAAAATCTCTTCCAATCAGACAGCCCTGATAATTAATAATCACCCCTATCTGAGATGGAAGCGATTGAGCAGGTTTGCGGTGCCACTGGACCTAATCCAGGGACGTCCTCTGCTGGGGTGGTGTACCACACCAGTATTGCCCCACTGGGCCCCCACAGAGCACGTTTCACTTTTGCTGTTTTAAACAAACAGCGAACTTGCCATCTATCAACTTCCTTTTCTCTTTCAATCTTCTTACGACTTGCCATCTATCAACTTCCTTTTCTCTTTCAATCTTCTTACGACTTCCCTGTATCAACTTTCTATTCTCTTTCAATCTTCTTTAATTTCTTTAATTCTTTAATTCTATCAACTTTCTATTCTCTTTCAATCTTCTTACGACTTCCCTGTATCAACTTTCTTTTCTCTTTCATTTACTTGCACATTCTTTTCACTTTCCTTAGCCCAGCATTCACATTCTTAGCTCTTTCTCAGACTAAAACTTTAATATCGAACAGTGGCACAATGCTCATTCAGTAAATGCAAAGCTAAACAGATGTGTTTTGAGTCTGGATTTGAATGTGGCTACTGTAGGAGCACACCTGATCTCTTCTGGAAGCTGGTTCCAGCTGCGGCTGGCATAATAGCTAAAAGCGGACTCTCCTTGCTTTGAGTGAACCCTTGGTATTTCTAGTTGATGTGATCCTAATGATCTGAGTGATCTGTTGGGTTTATATTCAGTGAGCATATCTGCAATGTATTTAGGACCTAGGCCATTAAATGATTTATATACCAGTAATAATACTTTAAAATCAATCCTAAATGTGACTGGAAGCCAGTGTAAAGACCTGAGGACTGGTGTGATGTGTTCAAATTTTCTGGTTCTGCTCAGGATCCTGGCAGCAGCGTTCTGTACGAGCTGCAACTGTCTTATGGTCTTTTTGGGAAGGCCAGTAAGGAGTCCATTACAATAATCCACCCTGCTGGTGATGAAAGCATGCACAAGTTTTTCTAAGTCCTGACTGGAAACAAAGCATCTAATTCTTGCAATATTTTTCAGATGATAGTATGCTGATTTAGTTATTGCTTTGACATGACTACTGAAGCTAAGGTCTGACTCTAGAGCCACACCAAGATTCCTGACTTGATTTTTAGTTGTTTGACCTCTAGAGTGGAGGTATGCGTTCACCTTGAGAACTTCATCTTTGTTTCCAAACGCAATGACTTCAGTTTTGTCTTTGTTTAACTGAAGAAAGTTTTGGCACATCCAGCTGTTTACTTCATCAATGCATTGGAATAGGGAGTTAAGTGTAGAATTTAATGCAATTCGATAGCACATTGTTTTTTCTATTCATTGCAAAGAAAGAACAAGTTAGATATTTTATGCAATGCAATGCAAAAGCACAAATGTTATCTCTCCAATGCACATCTAAATGAGTTAGTTCTGCAATGCATTGCAATGCAACAACAGAATGAGTTAGTTATTGTACGCATTACAATGGAACTGCTAATGCAATGATTTCCCTTACATTCAAAATGAATTGTTGTTAGTATTTATTGCAATACGAAAGCACAATGTTTTTTTCTATTCATTGCACAGAGGAACAAGTAAGATATTTTATGCATTGCAAAAGCACAAATGTTATTTCTCCAATGCACATCGAAATGAGTTAGTTCTGCAATGCATTGCAATGCAACAACAGAACGAGTTAGTTATTGTATGCATTTCAATGGAACTGCTAATGCAATGATTTACCTTACATTCAAAATGAATTTTTAAGTGTAGTATTTAATGCAATGCGAAAGCACATTGTTTTTTCTATTCATTGCACAGAGGAACCAGTTAGATATTTAATGCAATGCAAAAGCACAAATGTTATTTCTCCAATGCACATCGAAATGAGTTAATTCTGCAATGCATTGCAATGCAACAACAGAACGAGTTAGTTATTGAATGCATTTCAATGGAACTGCTAATGCAATGATTTCCCTTACATTCAAAATGAATAGTTAAGTGTATTATTTAATGCAATGCGAAAGCACATTGTTTTTCTATTCATTGCACAAAAGAACAAGTTATATATTTTATGCAATGCAATGCAAAAGCACAAATGTTATTTCTCCAATACACATCGAAATGAATTAGTTCTGCAATGCATTGCAATGCAACAACAAGAACGAGTTAGTTATTGAATGCATTTCAATGGAACTGCTAATGAAATAATTTCTCTTACATTCAAAATGAATAGTTAAGTGTAGTATTTAATGCAATTCGATAGCACATTGTTTTTCTATTCATTGCAAAGAAAGAACAAGTTAGATATTTTATGCAATGCAATGCAAAAGCACAAATGTTATCTCTCCAATGCACATCTAAATGAGTTAGTTCTGCAATGCATTGCAATGCAACAACAGAATGAGTTAGTTATTGTACGCATTACAATGGAACTGCTAATGCAATGATTTCCCTTACATTCAAAATGAATTGTTGTTAGTATTTATTGCAATACGAAAGCACATTGTTTTTTTCTATTCATTGCAGAGGTACAAGTAAGATATTTTATGCATTGCAAAAGCACAAATGTTATTTCTCCAATGCACATCGAAATGAGTTAGTTCTGCAATGCATTGCAATGCAACAACAGAACGACTTAGTTATTGTATGCATTTCAATGGAACTGCTAATGCAATGATTTACCTTACATTCAAAATGAATTGTTGTTAGTATTTAATGCAATACGAAAGCACAATGTTTTTTTCTATTCATTGCACAAAAGAACCAGTTAGATATTTAATGCAATGCAGAAGCAAAAATGTTATTTCTCCAATGCACATCGAAATGAGTTAGTTCTGCAATGCATTGCAATGCAACAACAGAATGATTTAGTTATTGTATGCATTTCAATGGAACTGCTAATGCAATGATTTCCCTTACATTCAAAATGAATTTTTAAGTGTAGTATTTAATGCAATGCGAAAGCACATTGTTTTTTGTATTCATTGCACAGAGGAACAAGTTAGATATTTAATGCAATGCAAAAGCACAAATGTTATTTCTCCAATGCACATCGAAATGAGTTAGTTCTGCAATGCATTGCAATGCAACAACAGAACGAGTTAGTTATTGAATGCATTTCAAGGGAACTGCTAATGCAATGATTTCCCTTACATTCAAAATGAATAGTTAAGTGTAGTATTTAATGCAATTCGAAAGCACATTGTTTTTTCTATTCATTGCAAAGAAAGAACAAGTTAGATATTTTATGCAATGCAATGCAAAAGCACAAATGTTATCTCTCCAATGCACATCTAAATGAGTTAGTTCTGCAATGCATTGCAATGCAACAACAGAATGAGTTAGTTATTGTACGCATTACAATGGAACTGCTAATGCAATGATTTCCCTTACATTCAAAATGAATTGTTGTTAGTATTTAATGCAATACGAAAGCACAATGTTTTTTTCTATTCATTGCACAGAGGAACAAGTAAGATATTTTATGCATTGCAAAAGCACAAATGTTATTTCTCCAATGCACATCGAAATGAGTTAGTTCTGCAATGCATTGCAATGCAACAACAGAACGAGTTAGTTATTGTATGCATTTCAATAGAACTGCTAATGCAATGATTTACCTTACATTCAAAATGAATTTTTAAGTGTAGTATTTAATGCAATGCGAAAGCACATTGTTTTTTCTATTCATTGCACAGAGGAACCAGTTAGATATTTAATGCAATGCAAAAGCACAAATGTTATTTCTCCAATACACATCGAAAAGAATTAGTTCTGCAATGCATTGCAATGCAACAACAAGAACGAGTTAGTTATTGAATGCATTTCAATGGAACTGCTAATGCAATAATTTCTCTTACATTCAAAATGAATAGTTAAGTGTAGTATTTAATGCAATTCGATAGCACATTGTTTTTTCTATTCATTGCAAAGAAAGAACAAGTTAGATATTTTATGCAATGCAATGCAAAAGCACAAATGTTATCTCTCCAATGCACATCTAAATGAGTTAGTTCTGCAATGCATTGCAATGCAACAACAGAATGAGTTAGTTATTGTACGCATTACAATGGAACTGCTAATGCAATGATTTCCCTTACATTCAAAATGAATTGTTGTTAGTATTTATTGCAATACGAAAGCACAATGTTTTTTTCTATTCATTGCACAGAGGAACAAGTAAGATATTTTATGCATTGCAAAAGCACAAATGTTATTTCTCCAATGCACATCGAAATGAGTTAGTTCTGCAATGCATTGCAATGCAACAACAGAACGAGTTAGTTATTGTATGCATTTCAATGGAACTGCTAATGCAATGATTTACCTTACATTCAAAATGAATTTTTAAGTGTAGTATTTAATGCAATGCGAAGCACATTGTTTTTTCTATTCATTGCACAGAGGAACCAGTTAGATATTTAATGCAATGCAGAAGCAAAAATGTTATTTCTCCAATGCACATCGAAATGAGTTAGTTCTGCAATGCATTGCAATGCAACAACAGAATGAGTTAGTTATTGTATGCATTTCAATGGAACTGCTAATGCAATGATTTCCCTTACATTCAAAATGAATTTTTAAGTGTAGTATTTAATGCAATGCGAAAGCACATTGTTTTTTGTATTCATTGCACAGAGGAACAAGTTAGATATTTAATGCAATGCAAAAGCACAAATGTTATTTCTCCAATGCACATCGAAATGAGTTAGTTCTGCAATGCATTGCAATGCAACAACAGAACGAGTTAGTTATTGAATGCATTTCAATGGAACTGCTAATGCAATAATTTCTCTTACATTCAAAATGAATAGTTAAGTGTAGTATTTAATGCAATTCGATAGCACATTGTTTTTTCTATTCATTGCAAAGAAAGAACAAGTTAGATATTTTATGCAATGCAATGCAAAAGCACAAATGTTATCTCTCCAATGCACATCTAAATGAGTTAGTTCTGCAATGCATTTTAATGCAACAACAGAATGAGTTAGTTATTGTACGCATTACAATGGAACTGCTAATGCAATGATTTCCCTTACATTCAAAATGAATTGTTGTTAGTATTTATTGCAATACGAAAGCACAATGTTTTTTTCTATTCATTGCACAGAGGAACAAGTAAGATATTTTATGCATTGCAAAAGCACAAATGTTATTTCTCCAATGCACATCGAAATGAGTTAGTTATGCAATGCATTGCAATGCAACAACAGAACGAGTTAGTTATTGTATGCATTTCAATGGAACTGCTAATGCAATGATTTAACTTACATTCAAAATGAATTTTTAAGTGTAGTATTTAATGCAATGCGAAAGCACATTGTTTTTTCTATTCATTGCACAGAGGAACCAGTTAGATATTTAATGCAATGCAGAAGCAAAAATGTTATTTCTCCAATGCACATCGAAATGAGTTAGTTCTGCAATGCATTGCCAATGCAACAACAGAATGATTTAGTTATTGTATGCATTTCAATGGAACTGCTAATGCAATGATTTCCCTTACATTCAAAATGAATTTTTAAGTGTAGTATTTAATGCAATGCGAAAGCACATTGTTTTTTGTATTCATTGCACAGAGGAACAAGTTAGATATTTAATGCAATGCAAAAGCACAAATGTTATTTCTCCAATGCACATCGAAATGAGTTAGTTCTGCAATGCATTGCAATGCAACAACAGAACGAGTTAGTTATTGAATGCATTTCAAGGGAACTGCTAATGCAATGATTTCCCTTACATTCAAAATGAATAGTTAAGTGTAGTATTTAATGCAATTCGAAAGCACATTGTTTTATCTATTCATTGCAAAGAAAGAACAAGTTAGATATTTTATGCAATGCAATGCAAAAGCACAAATGTTATCTCTCCAATGCACATCTAAATGAGTTAGTTCTGCAATGCATTGCAATGCAACAACAGAATGAGTTAGTTATTGTACGCATTACAATGGAACTGCTAATGCAATGATTTCCCTTACATTCAAAATGAATTGTTGTTAGTATTTAATGCAATACGAAAGCACAATGTTTTTTTCTATTCATTGCACAGAGGAACAAGTAAGATATTTTATGCATTGCAAAAGCACAAATGTTATTTCTCCAATGCACATCGAAATGAGTTAGTTCTGCAATGCATTGCAATGCAACAACAGAACGAGTTAGTTATTGTATGCATTTCAATGGAACTGCTAATGCAATGATTTACCTTACATTCAAAATGAATTTTTAAGTGTAGTATTTAATGCAATGCGAAAGCACATTGTTTTTTCTATTCATTGCACAGAGGAACCAGTTAGATATTTAATGCAATGCAAAAGCAAAAATGTTATTTCTCCAATGCACATCGAAATGAGTTAGTTCTGCAATGCATTGCAATGCAACAACAGAACGAGTTAGTTATTGTATGCATTTCAATGGAACTGCTAATGCAATGATTTCCCTTACATTCAAAATGAATTTTTAAGTGTAGTATTTAATGCAATGCGAAAGCACATTGTTTTTTGTATTCATTGCACAGAGGAACAAGTTAGATATTTAATGCAATGCAAAAGCACAAATGTTATTTCTCCAATGCACATCGAAATGAGTTAGTTCTGCAATGCATTGCAATGCAACAACAGAACGAGTTAGTTATTGAATGCATTTCAATGGAACTGCTAATGCAATAATTTCTCTTACATTCAAAATGAATAGTTAAGTGTAGTATTTAATGCAATTCGATAGCACATTGTTTTTTCTATTCATTGCAAAGAAAGAACAAGTTAGATATTTTATGCAATGCAATGCAAAAGCACAAATGTTATCTCTCCAATGCACATCTAAATGAGTTAGTTCTGCAATGCATTTTAATGCAACAACAGAATGAGTTAGTTATTGTACGCATTACAATGGAACTGCTAATGCAATGATTTCCCTTACATTCAAAATGAATTGTTGTTAGTATTTATTGCAATACGAAAGCACAATGTTTTTTTCTATTCATTGCACAGAGGAACAAGTAAGATATTTTATGCATTGCAAAAGCACAAATGTTATTTCTCCAATGCACATCGAAATGAGTTAGTTCTGCAATGCATTGCAATGCAACAACAGAACGAGTTAGTTATTGTATGCATTTCAATGGAACTGCTAATGCAATGATTTACCTTACATTCAAAATGAATTTTTAAGTGTAGTATTTAATGCAATGCGAAGCACATTGTTTTTTCTATTCATTGCACAGAGGAACCAGTTAGATATTTAATGCAATGCAGAAGCAAAAATGTTATTTCTCCAATGCACATCGAAATGAGTTAGTTCTGCAATGCATTGCAATGCAACAACAGAATGAGTTAGTTATTGTATGCATTTCAATGGAACTGCTAATGCAATGATTTCCCTTACATTCAAAATGAATTTTTAAGTGTAGTATTTAATGCAATGCGAAAGCACATTGTTTTTTGTATTCATTGCACAGAGGAACAAGTTAGATATTTAATGCAATGCAAAAGCACAAATGTTATTTCTCCAATGCACATCGAAATGAGTTAGTTCTGCAATGCATTGCAATGCAACAACAGAACGAGTTAGTTATTGAATGCATTTCAATGGAACTGCTAATGCAATAATATCTCTTACATTCAAAATGAATAGTTAAGTGTAGTATTTAATGCAATTCGATAGCACATTGTTTTTTCTATTCATTGCAAAGAAAGAACAAGTTAGATATTTTATGCAATGCAATGCAAAAGCACAAATGTTATCTCTCCAATGCACATCTAAATGAGTTAGTTCTGCAATGCATTTTAATGCAACAACAGAATGAGTTAGTTATTGTACGCATTACAATGGAACTGCTAATGCAATGATTTCCCTTACATTCAAAATGAATTGTTGTTAGTATTTATTGCAATACGAAAGCACAATGTTTTTTTCTATTCATTGCACAGAGGAACAAGTAAGATATTTTATGCATTGCAAAAGCACAAATGTTATTTCTCCAATGCACATCGAAATGAGTTAGTTATGCAATGCATTGCAATGCAACAACAGAACGAGTTAGTTATTGTATGCATTTCAATGGAACTGCTAATGCAATGATTTAACTTACATTCAAAATGAATTTTTAAGTGTAGTATTTAATGCAATGCGAAAGCACATTGTTTTTTCTATTCATTGCACAGAGGAACCAGTTAGATATTTAATGCAATGCAGAAGCAAAAATGTTATTTCTCCAATGCACATCGAAATGAGTTAGTTCTGCAATGCATTGCCAATGCAACAACAGAATGATTTAGTTATTGTATGCATTTCAATGGAACTGCTAATGCAATGATTTCCCTTACATTCAAAATGAATTTTTAAGTGTAGTATTTAATGCAATGCGAAAGCACATTGTTTTTTGTATTCATTGCACAGAGGAACAAGTTAGATATTTAATGCAATGCAAAAGCACAAATGTTATTTCTCCAATGCACATCGAAATGAGTTAGTTCTGCAATGCATTGCAATGCAACAACAGAACGAGTTAGTTATTGAATGCATTTCAAGGGAACTGCTAATGCAATGATTTCCCTTACATTCAAAATGAATAGTTAAGTGTAGTATTTAATGCAATTCGAAAGCACATTGTTTTATCTATTCATTGCAAAGAAAGAACAAGTTAGATATTTTATGCAATGCAATGCAAAAGCACAAATGTTATCTCTCCAATGCACATCTAAATGAGTTAGTTCTGCAATGCATTGCAATGCAACAACAGAATGAGTTAGTTATTGTACGCATTACAATGGAACTGCTAATGCAATGATTTCCCTTACATTCAAAATGAATTGTTGTTAGTATTTAATGCAATACGAAAGCACAATGTTTTTTTCTATTCATTGCACAGAGGAACAAGTAAGATATTTTATGCATTGCAAAAGCACAAATGTTATTTCTCCAATGCACATCGAAATGAGTTAGTTCTGCAATGCATTGCAATGCAACAACAGAACGAGTTAGTTATTGTATGCATTTCAATGGAACTGCTAATGCAATGATTTACCTTACATTCAAAATGAATTTTTAAGTGTAGTATTTAATGCAATGCGAAAGCACATTGTTTTTTCTATTCATTGCACAGAGGAACCAGTTAGATATTTAATGCAATGCAAAAGCAAAAATGTTATTTCTCCAATGCACATCGAAATGAGTTAGTTCTGCAATGCATTGCAATGCAACAACAGAACGAGTTAGTTATTGTATGCATTTCAATGGAACTGCTAATGCAATGATTTACCTTACATTCAAAATGAATTTTTAAATGTAGTATTTAATGCAATGCGAAAGCACATTGTTTTTTCTATTCATTGCACAGAGGAACCAGTTAGATATTTAATGCAATGCAAAAGCAAAAATGTTATTTCTACAATGCACATCGAAATGAGTTAGTTCTGCAATGCATTGCAATGCAACAACAGAATGAGTTAGTTATTGTATGCATTTCAATGGAACTGCTAATGCAATGATTTCCCTTACATTCAAAATGAATTTTTAAGTGTAGTATTTAATGCAATGCGAAAGCACATTGTTTTTTGTATTCATTGCACAGAGGAACCAGTTAGATATTTAATGCAATGCAAAAGCAAAAATGTTATTTCTCCAATGCACATCGAAATGAGTTAGTTCTGCAATGCATTGCAATGCAACAACAGAATTATTTAGTTATTGTATGCATTTCAATGGAACTGCTAATGCAATGATTTCCCTTACATTCAAAATGAATTTTTAAGTGTAGTATTTAATGCAATGCGAAAGCACATTGTTTTTTGTATTCATTGCACAGAGGAACAAGTTAGATATTTAATGCAATGCAAAAGCACAAATGTTATTTCTCCAATGCACATCGAAATGAGTTAGTTCTGCAATGCATTGCAATGCAACAACAGAACGAGTTAGTTATTGAATGCATTTCAAGGGAACTGCTAATGCAATGATTTTCCTTACATTCAAAATGAATAGTTAAGTGTAATATTTAATGCAATGCGAAAGCACATTGTTTTTTCTATTCATTGCACAAAAGAACAAGTTATATATTTTATGCAATGCAATGCAAAAGCACAAATGTTATTTCTCCAATACACATCGAAAAGAATTAGTTCTGCAATGCATTGCAATGCAACAACAAGAACGAGTTAGTTATTGAATGCATTTCAATGGAACTGCTAATGCAATAATTTCTCTTACATTCAAAATGAATAGTTAAGTGTAGTATTTAATTCAATTCGAAAGCACATTGTTTTTTCTATTCATTGCAAAGAAAGAACAAGTTAGATATTTTATGCAATGCAATGCAAAAGCACAAATGTTATCTCTCCAATGCACATCTAAATGAGTTAGTTCTGCAATGCATTGCAATGCAACAACAGAATGAGTTAGTTATTGTACGCATTACAATGGAACTGCTAATGCAATGATTTCCCTTACATTCAAAATGAATTGTTGTTAGTATTTAATGCAATACGAAAGCACAATGTTTTTTCTATTCATTGCACATAGGAACAAGTAAGATATTTTATGCATTGCAAAAGCACAAATGTTATTTCTCCAATGCACATCGAAATTAGTTAGTTCTGCAATGCATTGCAATGCAACAACAGAACGAGTTAGTTATTGTATGCATTTCAATGGAACTGCTAATGCAATGATTTACCTTACATTCAAAATGAATTTTTAAGTGTAGTATTTAATGCAATGCGAAAGCACATTGTTTTTTCTATTCATTGCACAGAGGAACCAGTTAGATATTTAATGCAATGCAAAAGCAAAAATGTTATTTCTCCAATGCACATCGAAATGAGTTAGTTCTGCAATGCATTGCAATGCAACAACAGAACGAGTTAGTTATTGTATGCATTTCAATGGAACTGCTAATGCAATGATTTACCTTACATTCAAAATGAATTTTTAAGTGTAGTATTTAATGCAATGCGAAAGCACATTGTTTTTTCTATTCATTGCACAGAGGAACCAGTTAGATATTTAATGCAATGCAAAAGCAAAAATGTTATTTCTCCAATGCACATCGAAATGAGTTAGTTCTGCAATGCATTGCAATGCAACAACAGAATGAGTTAGTTATTGTATGCATTTCAATGGAACTGCTAATGCAATGATTTCCCTTACATTCAAAATGAATTTTTAAGTGTAGTATTTAATGCAATGCGAAAGCACATTGTTTTTTGTATTCATTGCACAGAGGAACAAGTTAGATATTTAATGCAATGCAAAAGCACAAATGTTATTTCTCCAATGCACATCGAAATGAGTTAGTTCTGCAATGCATTGCAATGCAACAACAGAACGAGTTAGTTATTGAATGCATTTCAAGGGAACTGCTAATGCAATAATTTCCCTTACATTCAAAATGAATAGTTAAGTGTAATATTTAATGCAATGCGAAAGCACATTGTTTTTTCTATTCATTGCACAAAAGAACAAGTTATATATTTTATGCAATGCAAAAGCACAAATGTTATTTCTCCAATGCACATCGAAATGAGTTAGTTCTGCAATGCATTGCAATGCAACAACAGAACGAGTTAGTTATTGAATGCATTTCAAGGGAACTGCTAATGCAATAATTTCTCTTACATTCAAAATGAATAGTTAAGTGTAATATTTAATGCAATGCGAAAGCACATTGTTTTTTCTATTCATTGCACAAAAGAACAAGTTATATATTTTATGCAATGCAATGCAAAAGCACAAATGTTATTTCTCCAATACACATCGAAATGAATTAGTTCTGCAATGCATTGCAATGCAACAACAATCACGAGTTAGTTATTGAATGCATTTCAATGGAACTGCTAATGCAATAATTTCTCTTACATTCAAAATGAATAGTTAAGTGTAGTATTTAATTCAATTCGAAAGCACATTGTTTTTTCTATTCATTGCAAAGAAAGAACAAGTTAGATATTTTATGCAATGCAATGCAAAAGCACAAATGTTATCTCTCCAATGCACATCTAAATGAGTTAGTTCTGCAATGCATTGCAATGCAACAAAAGAATGAGTTAGTTATTGTACGCATTACAATGGAACTGCTAATGCAATGATTTCCCTTACATTCAAAATGAATTGTTGTTAGTATTTAATGCAATACGAAAGCACATTGTTTTTTTCTATTCATTGCACAGAGGAACAAGTAAGATATTTTATGCATTGCAAAAGCACAAATGTTATTTCTCCAATGCACATCGAAATGAGTTAGTTCTGCAATGCATTGCAATGCAACAACAGAACGAGTTAGTTATTGAATGCATTTCAATGGAACTGCTAATGCAATGATTTCCCTTACATTCAAAATGAATAGTTAAGTGTAGTATTTAATGCAATGCGAAAGCACTTTGTTTTTTCTATTCATTGCACAAAAGAACAAGTTAGATATTTAATGCAAAAGCAAAAATGTTATTTCTCCAATGCACATCGAAATGAGTTAGTTCTACAATGCATTGCAATGCAACAACAGAACGAGTTAGTTATTGAATGCATTTCAATGGAACTGCTAATGCAATGATTTCCCTTACATTCAAAATGAATAGTTAAGTGTAGTATTTAATGCATTCCGAAAGCACATTGTTTTTTCTATTCATTGCACAAAAGAACAAGTTAGATATTTAATGCAATGCAATGCAAAAGCACAAATGTTATCTCTCCAATGCACATCTAAATGAGTTAGTTATTGTACGCATTACAATGGAACTGCTAATGCAATGATTTCCCTTACATTCAAAATGAATTGTTGTTAGTATTTATTGCAATACGAAAGCACATTGTTTTTTTCTATTCATTGTAGAGGTACAAGTAAGATATTTTATGCATTGCAAAAGCACAAATGTTATTTCTCCAATGCACATCGAAATGAGTTAGTTCTGCAATGCATTGCAATGCAACAACAGAATGATTTAGTTATTGTATGCATTTCAATGGAACTGCTAATGCAATGATTTCCCTTACATTCAAAATGAATTTTTAAGTGTAGTATTTAATGCAATGCGAAAGCACATTGTTTTTTGTATTCATTGCACAGAGGAACAAGTTAGATATTTAATGCAATGCAAAAGCACAAATGTTATTTCTCCAATGCACATCGAAATGAGTTAGTTCTGCAATGCATTGCAATGCAACAACAGAACGAGTTAGTTATTGAATGCATTTCAATGGAACTGCTAATGCAATGATTTCCCTTACATTCAAAATGAATAGTTAAGTGTAATATTTAATGCAATGCGAAAGCACATTGTTTTTTCTATTCATTGCACAAAAGAACAAGTTATATATTTTATGCAATGCAATGCAAAAGCACAAATGTTATTTCTCCAATACACATCGAAATGAATTAGTTCTGCAATGCATTGCAATGCAACAACAAGAACGAGTTAGTTATTGAATGCATTTCAATGGAACTGCTAATGCAATAATTTCTCTTACATTCAAAATGAATAGTTAAGTGTAGTATTTAATTAAATTCGAAAGCACATTGTTTTTTGTATTCATTGCACAGAGGAACAAGTTAGATATTTAATGCAATGCAAAAGCACAAATGTTATTTCTCCAATGCACATCTAAATGAGTTAGTTCTGCAATGCATTGCAATGCAACAACAGAACGAGTTAGTTATTGAATGCATTTCAATGGAACTGCTAATGCAATGATTTCCCTTACATTCAAAATGAATAGTTAAGTGTAATATTTAATGCAATGCGAAAGCACATTGTTTTTTCTATTCATTGCACAAAAGAACAAGTTATATATTTTATGCAATGCAATGCAAAAGCACAAATGTTATTTCTCCAATACACATCGAAATGAATTAGTTCTGCAATGCATTGCAATGCAACAACAAGAACGAGTTAGTTATTGAATGCATTTCAATGGAACTGCTAATGCAATAATTTCTCTTACATTCAAAATGAATAGTTAAGTGTAGTATTTAATTAAATTCGAAAGCACATTGTTTTTTCTATTCATTGCAAAGAAAGAACAAGTTAGATATTTTATGCAATGCAATGCAAAAGCACAAATGTTATCTCTCCAATGCACATCTAAATGAGTTAGTTCTGCAATGCATTGCAATGCAACAACAGAATGAGTTAGTTATTGTACGCATTACAATGGAACTGCTAATGCAATGATTTCCCTTACATTCAAAATGAATTGTTGTTAGTATTTAATGCAATACGAAAGCACATTGTTTTTTTCTATTCATTGCACAGAGGAACAAGTAAGATATTTTATGCATTGCAAAAGCACAAATGTTATTTCTCCAATGCACATCGAAATTAGTTAGTTCTGCAATGCATTGCAATGCAACAACAGAACGAGTTAGTTATTGAATGCATTTCAATGGAACTGCTAATGCAATGATTTCCCTTACATTCAAAATGAATAGTTAAGTGTAGTATTTAATGCAATGCGAAAGCATATTGTTTTTTCTATTCATTGCACAAAAGAACCAGTTAGATATTTAATGCAAAAGCAAAAATGTTATTTCTCCAATGCACATCGAAATGAGTTAGTTCTGCAATGCATTGCAATGCAACAACAGAACGAGTTAGTTATTGTATGCATTTCAATGGAACTGCTAATGCAATGATTTACCTTAGATTCAAAATTAATTTTTAAGTGAGTATTTAATGCAATGCGAAAGCACATTGTTTTTTCTATTCATTGCACAGAGGAACCAGTTAGATATTTAATGCAATGCAAAAGCAAAAATGTTATTTCTCCAATGCACATCGAAATGAGTTAGTTCTGCAATGCATTGCAATGCAACAACAGAATGATTTAGTTATTGTATGCATTTCAATGGAACTGCTAATGCAATGATTTCCCTTACATTCAAAATGAATTTTTAAGTGTAGTATTTAATGCAATGCGAAAGCACATTGTTTTTTGTATTCATTGCACAGAGGAACAAGTTAGATATTTAATGCAATGCAAAAGCACAAATGTTATTTCTCCAATGCACATCGAAATGAGTTAGTTCTGCAATGCATTGCAATGCAACAACAGAACGAGTTAGTTATTGAATGCATTTCAAGGGAACTGATAATGCAATGATTTCCCTTACATTCAAAATGAATAGTTAAGTGTAATATTTAATGCAATGCGAAAGCACATTGTTTTTTCTATTCATTGCACAAAAGAACAAGTTATATATTTTATGCAATGCAATGCAAAAGCACAAATGTTATTTCTCCAATACACATCGAAATGAATTAGTTCTGCAATGCATTGCAATGCAACAACAAGAACGAGTTAGTTATTGAATGCATTTCAATGGAACTGCTAATGCAATAATTTCTCTTACATTCAAAATGAATAGTTAAGTGTAGTATTTAATGCAATTCGAAAGCACATTGTTTTTTCTATTCATTGCAAAGAAAGAACAAGTTAGATATTTTATGCAATGCAATGCAAAAGCACAAATGTTATCTCTCCAATGCACATCTAAATGAGTTAGTTCTGCAATGCATTGCAATGCAACAACAGAATGAGTTAGTTATTGTACGCATTACAATGGAACTGCTAATGCAATGATTTCCCTTACCGCAATGCACAACGCTAATGCGCTTGTAATTTCACTTAAATCTACAAATTAATAGTTATTTGTAGTATGCAATGAATTGAATGCACATGTTATTTGTTTTCGTTTCATTGCACACAAGAACAATTTAGATCTTTTATGCAAAAGCAATGCAACAAACATCCATGCAGTAATCCAAATCTGACCTATTGATCATATTTCTGGCCGATTGTCCGGAAAATATTTTTTATTCTCTTAGACTCCTTCTGATGTTAAATCAGCCAAACAGTATACAATGTAATCAGCCAAACTTGACCTACTGAATATATTTCGGGCCAAAGTGTCCTTGAACATTAGCTTTCTGTACATAGCTTTCTGTCTATGTTCAACGTCATTGATTAGCCTAGTGATGAAGTAACATCAGCCATACTGAAGTCCATATTTAACCTATTGAACATATTTCTGGCCAATTATCCAATAAAATTGACTTTCTATACATATTCTTTGACTAATATTGATGTTACATCAGCCATACAGACATCCATATTTGACCTAATGAAAACATTCACGGCCAAAGGGTCCTCAAAAAAAATAAAAAAATGTATAGTTAAAAGTTATAGAACTTACATAGCAGTCTATAATTAACCAACTAAACATATATATGGTCAATGATTCCTCGATCTTGACCTTTCTGTACATACTCATCGACTCTTTTTGAATTTCATCAGCCATGAGGTAGTCCATATTTGACCTACTGAACATATTTCTGGCTGAAGAGTACTTGACCTGTGAACTTTTTGTACATTCTATTTGACTCCTTCTGATCTTACATCAGCCAAGCAGTAGTCCATTTATGTGACCTACTGAACATTTTATTTGGGCCAAAGAGTTCTGGATCTGGAACTTTCTATACACACTTGTAGACTCCTTCGGATATTAAATCAGCCATAGAGAAATCCATATTTGACACATTGAACATATTTTTAGCCGAGTGTCTTTGAACATTAACTTTCCATACATACTCATTTGACTTTTTTTATGTTAAATCAGCCATGCAGAAGTCCATATGTGACCTACTAAACATATTTCGGGCCAAAGTTTCCTTGAACATTAGCTTTCTGTAAATACTCTTTGACTAATTTTGATGTTTTATCAGCCATACAGACATCTATATTTGACCTATTGAAAACATTTCCGGCCAAACTGTCTCCAAAATGTTTTATTTTTTATTTTTTTATTTTTTTACTGTTTATTCTCAAAGACTCCTTTTGATGTTACATCAGGCATGCGTAGTCCATATGTGACCTACTGAACATTTTATTCGGGCCAAAGAGTTCTGATTCTGGAACTTCCACACTTGTAGACTCCTTTGGATATTAAATTAGCCATGCACTAGTCCATATCTGACCTATTGGTCATATTTCTGGCCAACGGGTCAACAAAAGTTTTTTTTAATATTCATTCTTAGACTCCTTCTGATGTTAAATCAGCCATAGAGAAATCCATATTTTACCCATTGAACATATTTCTGGCCGAGTTTCCTTGAACATTAACTTTCCATACATATTCATTGACTCTTTTTGATGTTAAATCAGCCATGCAGAAGTCCATATTTTTCACGTACTGAACATATTTCTGGCCGAAGAGTACTTGACCTTGAACTTTTTATACATTCTTTTTGACTCCTTCTGATCTTACATCAGCCAAGCAGTAGTCCATATATGACGTATTGAACATATTTCTGGCCAAAAAGTCCATGAACATTGAATTTCTATACATACTCTTTGACTAATTTTAATGTTACATCAGCCATACAGACATCCATATTTGACCTATTGAAAACATTCCCGGCTAAAGGGTCTTCAAAAGTTTTTTTTTTTTTTTTTTTTTTTTTTTATTCTCAAAGACTCCATTTGATGTTACGTCAGCCATACAGACATCCATATTTGACCTATTGAAAACATTCCCTGCTAAGGGGTCTTCAAAATGTTTGTTTTTTTATTTTTATTTTTTTATTCTGTTACATCAGGCATGCGTAGTCCATATGTGACCTACTGAACATTTTATTCGGGCCAAAGAGTTCTGATTCTGGAACTTACACACTTGTAGACTCCTTTGGATATTAAATTAGCCATGCAGTAGTCCATATCTGACCTATTGATCTTATTTCTGGCCAACGGGTCAACAAATTATTTTTTTTAATTCATTCTTAGACTCTATCTGATGTTAAATCAGCCATAGAGAAATCCATATTTGACCCATTGAACATATTCCTGGCCGAGTGTCCTTGAATATTAACTTTCCATACATACTCATTGACTCTTTTTGATGTTAAATCAGCCATGCAGAATACCATATTTGACCTACTGAACATATTTCTGGCCGAAGAGTACTTGACCTTGAACTTTTTATACATTCTTTTTGACTCTTTCTGATCTTACATCAGCCAAGCAGTAGTCCATATATGACCTATTGAACATATTTCTGCCCAAAAAGTCCATGAACATTGAATTTCTATACATACTCTTTGACTAATTTTGATGTTACATCAGCCATACAGACATCCATATTTGACCTATTGAAAACATTTCCGGCCAAACTGTCTCCAAAATGTTTTATTTTTTATTTTTTTATTTTTTTACTGTTTATTCTCAAAGACTCCTTTTGATGTTACATCAGGCATGCGTAGTCCATATGTGACCTACTGAACATTTTATTCGGGCTTAAAGAGTTCTGATTTTGGAACTTCCACACTTGTAGACTCCTTTGGATATTAAATTAGCCAAGCAGTAGTCCATATCTGACCTATTGATCATATTTCTGGCCAACGGGTCAACAAAAGTTTTTAAAAAATATATATTTATTCTTAGACTCCTTCTGATGTTATAAATCAGCCATATATAAATCCATATTTGATCCACTGAACATATTTCTGGTGAGTGTCCTTGAACATTAACTTTCCATACATACTCATTGACTCTTTTTGATGTTACGTCAGCCATACAGACATCCATATTTGACCTATTGAAAACATTCCCGGCTAAAGGGTCTTCAAAATGTTTTTTTTTTATTTTTTTTTTATTTTTTTTATTCTGTTACATCAGGCATGCGTAGTCCATATGTGACCTACTGAAGATTTTATCCGGGCCAAAGAGTTCTGATTCTGGAACTTACACACTTGTAGACTCCTTTGGATATTAAATTAGCCATGCACTAGTCCATATCTGACCTATTGGTCATATTTCTGGCCAACGGGTCAACAAAAGTTTTTTTTAATATTCATTCTTAGACTCCTTCTGATGTTAAATCAGCCATAGAGAAATCCATATTTGACCCATTGAACATATTTCTGGCCGAGTTTCCTTGAACATTAACTTTCCATACATACTCATTGACTCTTTTTGATGTTAAATCAGCCATGCAGAAGTCCATATTTTTCACGTACTGAACATATTTCTGGCCGAAGAGTACTTGACCTTGAACTTTTTTGTTTTGTTGTGTTTTTTTTTTATTCTCAAAGACTCCATTTGATGTTACGTCAGCCATACAGACATCCATATTTGACCTATTGAAAACATTCCCGGCTAAAGGGTCTTCAAAATGTTTGTTTTTTTATTTTATTTTTTTTATTTTTTTATTCTGTTACATCAGGCATGCGTAGTCCATATGTGACCTACTGAACATTTTATTCGGGCCAAAGAGTTCTGATTCTGGAACTTACACACTTGTAGACTCCTTTGGATATTAAATTAGCCATGCAGTAGTCCATATCTGACCTATTGATCTTATTTCTGGCCAACGGGTCAACAAATTATTTTTTTTAATTAATTCTTAGACTCTATCTGATGTTAAATCAGCCATAGAGAAATCCATATTTGACCCATTGAACATATTCCTGGCCGAGTGTCCTTGAATATTAACTTTCCATACATACTCATTGACTCTTTTTGATGTTAAATCAGCCATGCAGTAGTCCATATCTGACCTATTGATCATATTTCTGGCCAACGGGTCAACAAAAGTTTTTTAAAAATATATATTTATTCTTAGACTCCTTCTGATGTTATAAATCAGCCATATATAAATCCATATTTGATCCACTGAACATATTTCTGGTGAGTGTCCTTGAACATTAACTTTCCATACATACTCATTGACTCTTTTTGATGTTACGTCAGCCATACAGACATCCATATTTGACCTATTGAAAACATTCCCGGCTAAAGGGTCTTCAAAATGTTTTTTTTTTTTTTTTTTTTTTTTTTTTTATTCTGTTACATCAGGCATGCGTAGTCCATATGTGACCTACTGAACATTTTATCCGGGCCAAAGAGTTCTGATTCTGGAACTTACACACTTGTAGACTCCTTTGGATATTAAATTAGCCATGCAGTAGTCCATATCTGACCTATTTTTATGGCCAACGGGTCAACTAAAGTTTTTTTTTAATATTCATTCTTAGACTCCTTCTGATGTTAAATCAGCCATAGAGAAATCCATATTTGACCCATTGAACATATTTCTGGTAGAGTGTCCTTGAACATTAACTTTCCATACATACTCATTGACTCTTTTTGATGTTAAATCAGCCATGCAGAAGTCCATATTTGACCTACTGAACATACTTCGGGCCAAAATGTCCTTGAACATTATAGCTTTCTGTGCATACTCATTGATTCTTTTTGATGTTACATCAGCCATATAGAAGACCAAATTTGACCTACTGAACAAATTTCTGGCCAAAAAAAATCCATGAACATTGAATTTCTATACATACTCTTTGACTAATTTTGATGTTACATCAGCCATACACACATCCATATTTGACCTATTGAAAACATTCCCGGCCAAAGGGTCTTCAAAAGGTTTTTTTTTATTTATTTTTTTTATTCTCAAAGACTCCATTTGATGTTACATCAGGCATGCGTAGTCCATATGTGACCTACTGAACATTTTATTCGGGCTTAAAGAGTTCTGATTCTGGAACTTCCACACTTGTAGACTCCTTTGGATATTAAATTAGCCAAGCAGTATTCCATATCTGACCTATTGATCATATTTCTGGCCAACGGGTCAACAAAAGTTTTTTTTTAATATTTATTCTTAGACTCCTTCTGATGTTATAACTCAGCCATAGATAAATCCATATTTGATCCACTGAACATATTTCTGGCCGAGTGTCCTTGGACATTAACTTTCCATACATACTCATTGACTCTTTTTGATGTTAAATCAGCCATGCAGAAGTCCATATTTGACCTACTGAACATATTTCGGGCCAAAATGTCCTTGAACATTATAGCTTTCTGTGCATACTCATTGATTCTTTTTGATGTTACATCAGCCATATAGAAGACCAAATTTGACCTACTGAACAAATTTCTGGGCAAAAAAAATCCATGAACATTTAATTTCTATACATACTCTTTGACTAATTTTGATGTTACATCAGCCATACACACATCCATATTTGACCTATTGAAAAACATTCCCGGCCAAAGGGATCTAAAAACTTTTCTTCTTTTTTTTTCTTTTTTTTTTTTTTTTACTGTTTATTCTCAATGACTCCTTTTGATGTTACATCAGACATGCGTAGTCCATTTGTGACCTACTGAACATTTTATTCGGGCCAAAGAGTTCTGGATCTGGAACTTCCTATACACACTTGTAGACTCCTTTGGATATTAAATTAGCCATGCACTAGTCCATATCTGACCTATATCATATTTATAGCCAACGGGTCAACAAAAGTTTTTTTTAATAGTCATTCTTAGACTCCTTCTGATGTTAAATCAGCCATAGAGAAATCCATATTTGACCCATTGAACATATTTCTGGCCAAAGTGTCTATAAATATTGACTTTCTATACATACTAATTGACTCTTTTTGATGTTATATCAGCCATACAGAAGTCCATATTTGACCTACTGAACATATTTCTGGCTGAAGAGTACTTGACCGTGAACTTTTCATACATTCTATTTGACAATTCTGATCTTACATCAGCCAAGCAGTAGTCAATATTGAACATATTTCTGGCCAATGTGCTGATTAATATTGAAGGTCCTCAAATTTTTTTATTTTATTTTTTACTGTTTATTATCAAAGACTCCTTTTGATGTTACATCAGGCATGCGTAGTCCATATGTGACCTACTGAACATTTTATTCGGGCCAAAGAGTTCTGATTCTGGAACTTCCACACTTGTAGACTCCTTTGGATATTAAATTAGCCATGCACTAGTCCATATCTGACCTATTGGTCATATTTCTGGCCAACGGGTCAACAAAAGTTTTTTTTTAATATTCATTCTTAGACTCCTTCTGATGTTAAATCAGCCATAGAGAAATCCATATTTGACCCATTGAACATATTTCTGGCCGAGTTTCCTTGAACATTAACTTTCCATACATACTCATTGACTCTTTTTGATGTTAAATCAGCCATACAGAAGTCCATATTTGACCAACTGAACATATTTCTGGGCGAAGAGTACTTGACCTTGAACTTTTTATACATTCTTTTTGACTCCTGATCTTACATCAGCCAAGCAGTAGTCCACATATGACCTATTGAACATATTTCTGGCCAAAAAGTCCATGAACATTGAATTTCTATACATACTCTTTGACTAATTTTGATGTTACATCAGCCATACAGACATCCATATTTGACCTATTGAAAACATTCCGCCCAAAGGGTCTTCAAAATGTTTTTGTTTTTTTAATTGTTTTTTTTAAATGTATTATCAAAGACTCCTTTTGATTTTACATCAGGCATGCGTAGTCCATATGTGACCTACTGAACATTTTATTCGGGCCAAAGAGTTCTGATTCTGGAACTTCCACACTTGTAGACTCCTTTGGATATTAAATTAGCCATGCACTAGTCCATATCTGACCTATTGGTCATATTTCTGGCCAACGGGTCAACAAAAGTTTTTTTTAATATTCATTCTTAGACTCCTTCTGATGTTAAATCAGCCATAGAGAAATCCATATTTTACCCATTGAACATATTTCTGGCCGAGTTTCCTTGAACATTAACTTTCCATACATATTCATTGACTCTTTTTGATGTTAAATCAGCCATGCAGAAGTCCATATTTTTCACGTACTGAACATATTTCTGGCCGAAGAGTACTTGACCTTGAACTTTTTATACATTCTTTTTGACTCCTTCTGATCTTACATCAGCCAAGCAGTAGTCCATATATGACGTATTGAACATATTTCTGGCCAAAAAGTCCATGAACATTGAATTTCTATACATACTCTTTGACTAATTTTAATGTTACATCAGCCATACAGACATCCATATTTGACCTATTGAAAACATTCCCGGCTAAAGGGTCTTCAAAAGTTTTTTTTTTTTTTAGTTTTTTTTTTTATTCTCAAAGACTCCATTTGATGTTACGTCAGCCATACAGACATCCATATTTGACCTATTGAAAACATTCCCTGCTAAAGGGTCTTCAAAATGTTTGTTTTTTTATTTTTATTTTTTTATTCTGTTACATCAGGCATGCGTAGTCCATATGTGACCTACTGAACATTTTATTCGGGCCAAAGAGTTCTGATTCTGGAACTTACACACTTGTAGACTCCTTTGGATATTAAATTAGCCATGCAGTAGTCCATATCTGACCTATTGATCTTATTTCTGGCCAACGGGTCAACAAATTATTTTTTTTAATTCATTCTTAGACTCTATCTGATGTTAAATCAGCCATAGAGAAATCCATATTTGACCCATTGAACATATTCCTGGCCGAGTGTCCTTGAATATTAACTTTCCATACATACTCATTGACTCTTTTTGATGTTAAATCAGCCATGCAGAATACCATATTTGACCTACTGAACATATTTCTGGCCGAAGAGTACTTGACCTTGAACTTTTTATACATTCTTTTTGACTCTTTCTGATCTTACATCAGCCAAGCAGTAGTCCATATATGACCTATTGAACATATTTCTGCCCAAAAAGTCCATGAACATTGAATTTCTATACATACTCTTTGACTAATTTTGATGTTACATCAGCCATACAGACATCCATATTTGACCTATTGAAAACATTTCCGGCCAAACTGTCTCCAAAATGTTTTTTTTTTTATTTTTTTATTTTTTTACTGTTTATTCTCAAAGACACCTTTTGATGTTACATCAGGCATGCGTAGTCCATATGTGACCTACTGAACATTTTATTCGGGCTTAAAGAGTTCTGATTTTGGAACTTCCACACTTGTAGACTCCTTTGGATATTAAATTAGCCAAGCAGTAGTCCATATCTGACCTATTGATCATATTTCTGGCCAACGGGTCAACAAAAGTTTTTAAAAAATATATATTTATTCTTAGACTCCTTCTGATGTTATAAATCAGCCATATATAAATCCATATTTGATCCACTGAACATATTTCTGGTGAGTGTCCTTGAACATTAACTTTCCATACATACTCATTGACTCTTTTTGATGTTACGTCAGCCATACAGACATCCATATTTGACCTATTGAAAACATTCCCGGCTAAAGGGTCTTCAAAATGTTTTTTTTTTATTTTTTTTTTATTTTTTTTATTCTGTTACATCAGGCATGCGTAGTCCATATGTGACCTACTGAAGATTTTATCCGGGCCAAAGAGTTCTGATTCTGGAACTTACACACTTGTAGACTCCTTTGGATATTAAATTAGCCATGCACTAGTCCATATCTGACCTATTGGTCATATTTCTGGCCAACGGGTCAACAAAAGTTTTTTTTAATATTCATTCTTAGACTCCTTCTGATGTTAAATCAGCCATAGAGAAATCCATATTTGACCCATTGAACATATTTCTGGCCGAGTTTCCTTGAACATTAACTTTCCATACATACTCATTGACTCTTTTTGATGTTAAATCAGCCATGCAGAAGTCCATATTTTTCACGTACTGAACATATTTCTGGCCGAAGAGTACTTGACCTTGAACTTTTTTGTTTTGTTGTGTTTTTTTTTTATTCTCAAAGACTCCATTTGATGTTACGTCAGCCATACAGACATCCATATTTGACCTATTGAAAACATTCCCGGCTAAAGGGTCTTCAAAATGTTTGTTTTTTTATTTTTTTTATTTTTTTATTCTGTTACATCAGGCATGCGTAGTCCATATGTGACCTACTGAACATTTTATTCGGGCCAAAGAGTTCTGATTCTGGAACTTACACACTTGTAGACTCCTTTGGATATTAAATTAGCCATGCAGTAGTCCATATCTGACCTATTGATCTTATTTCTGGCCAACGGGTCAACAAATTATTTTTTTTAATTCATTCTTAGACTCTATCTGATGTTAAATCAGCCATAGAGAAATCCATATTTGACCCATTGAACATATTCCTGGCCGAGTGTCCTTGAATATTAACTTTCCATACATACTCATTGACTCTTTTTGATGTTAAATCAGCCATGCAGAATACCATATTTGACCTACTGAACATATTTCTGGCCGAAGAGTACTTGACCTTGAACTTTTTATACATTCTTTTTGACTCTTTCTGATCTTACATCAGCCAAGCTGTAGTCCATATATGACCTATTGAACATATTTCTGCCCAAAAAGTCCATGAACATTGAATTTCTATACATACTCTTTGACTAATTTTGATGTTACATCAGCCATACAGACATCCATATTTGACCTATTGAAAACATTTCCGGCCAAACTGTCTCCAAAATGTTTTATTTTTTATTTTTTTATTTTTTTACTGTTTATTCTCAAAGACTCCTTTTGATGTTACATCAGGCATGCGTAGTCCATATGTGACCTACTGAACATTTTATTCGGGCTTAAAGAGTTCTGATTTTGGAACTTCCACACTTGTAGACTCCTTTGGATATTAAATTAGCCAAGCAGTAGTCCATATCTGACCTATTGATCATATTTCTGGCCAACGGGTCAACAAAAGTTTTAAAAAAATATATATTTATTCTTAGACTCCTTCTGATGTTATAAATCAGCCATATATAAATCCATATTTGATCCACTGAACATATTTCTGGTGAGTGTCCTTGAACATTAACTTTCCATACATACTCATTGACTCTTTTTGATGTTACGTCAGCCATACAGACATCCATATTTGACCTATTGAAAACATTCCCGGCTAAAGGGTCTTCAAAATGTTTTTTTTTTTTTTTTTTTTTTTTTTTTTTATTCTGTTACATCAGGCATGCGTAGTCCATATGTGACCTACTGAACATTTTATCCGGGCCAAAGAGTTCTGATTCTGGAACTTACACACTTGTAGACTCCTTTGGATATTAAATTAGCCATGCACTAGTCCATATCTGACCTATTGGTCATATTTCTGGCCAACGGGTCAACAAAAGTTTTTTTTAATATTCATTCTTAGACTCCTTCTGATGTTAAATCAGCCATAGAGAAATCCATATTTGACCCATTGAACATATTTCTGGCCGAGTTTCCTTGAACATTAACTTTCCATACATACTCATTGACTCTTTTTGATGTTAAATCAGCCATGCAGAAGTCCATATTTTTCACGTACTGAACATATTTCTGGCCGAAGAGTACTTGACCTTGAACTTTTTTGTTTTGTTGTGTTTTTTTTTTATTCTCAAAGACTCCATTTGATGTTACGTCAGCCATACAGACATCCATATTTGACCTATTGAAAACATTCCCGGCTAAAGGGTCTTCAAAATGTTTGTTTTTTTATTTTATTTTTTTTATTTTTTTATTCTGTTACATCAGGCATGCGTAGTCCATATGTGACCTACTGAACATTTTATTCGGGCCAAAGAGTTCTGATTCTGGAACTTACACACTTGTAGACTCCTTTGGATATTAAATTAGCCATGCAGTAGTCCATATCTGACCTATTGATCTTATTTCTGGCCAACGGGTCAACAAATTATTTTTTTTAATTAATTCTTAGACTCTATCTGATGTTAAATCAGCCATGGAGAAATCCATATTTGACCCATTGAACATATTCCTAGCCGAGTGTCCTTGAATATTAACTTTCCATACATACTCATTGACTCTTTTTGATGTTAAATCAGCCATGCAGTAGTCCATATCTGACCTATTGATCATATTTCTGGCCAACGGGTCAACAAAAGTTTTTTAAAAATATATATTTATTCTTAGACTCCTTCTGATGTTATAAATCAGCCATATATAAATCCATATTTGATCCACTGAACATATTTCTGGTGAGTGTCCTTGAACATTAACTTTCCATACATACTCATTGACTCTTTTTGATGTTACGTCAGCCATACAGACATCCATATTTGACCTATTGAAAACATTCCCGGCTAAAGGGTCTTCAAAATGTTTTTTTTTTTTTTTTTATTCTGTTACATCAGGCATGCGTAGTCCATATGTGACCTACTGAACATTTTATCCGGGCCAAAGAGTTCTGATTCTGGAACTTACACACTTGTAGACTCCTTTGGATATTAAATTAGCCATGCAGTAGTCCATATCTGACCTATTTTTATGGCCAACGGGTCAACTAAAGTTTTTTTTTAATATTCATTCTTAGACTCCTTCTGATGTTAAATCAGCCATAGAGAAATCCATATTTGACCCATTGAACATATTTCTGGCCAAATTGTCTATAAATATTGACTTTCTATACATACTAATTGACTCTTTTTTATGTTATATCAGCCATACAGAAGTCCATATTTGACCTACTGAACATATTTCTGGCTGAAGAGTACTTGACCGTGAACTTTTTATACATTCTATTTGACTCCTTCTGATCTTACATCAGCCAAGCAGTAGTCAATATTGAACATATTTCTGGCCAATGTGCCCATGAACATTGAAATCCTATACATACTTATTGGCTCTTTTTGATGTTACATCAGCCATATAGAAGTCCAAATTGACCTACTGAACATATTTCTGGCCAAAAAGTCTATGAACATTGAAATCCTATACATACTTTTTGACTAATTTTGATGTGACATCAGCCATACAGAAGTCCATATCTGACATTTTGAACATATTTCGGGACAAAGTGTCCTTGAACTAGCTTTTTGTACATATTCATTGATTCCTTTTGATGTTACATCAGCCATATAGAAGTCCACATTGACCTACTGAACATATTTCTGGCCAAAAAGTCCATGAACATTGAATTCCTATAAATACTCTTTTACTAATTTTGATGTTACATCAGCCATACAGACATCCATATTTGACATATTGAAACCATTCCCGGCCAAAGGTCCTCAATCGTTTTGGTTTTTTTTTCGTTTTTTTTCTTACTGTTTATTCTCAAAGACTCCTTTTAATGTTACATCAGGCATGCATAGTCCATATGTGACCACCTGAACATTTTTATTCTGGCCAAAGAGTTCTGATTCTGGATCTTCCACACTTGTAGACTCCTTTGGATACTAAATTAGCCATGCACTAGTCCATATCTGACCTATTGGTCATATTTCTGGCCAATGGGTCAACAAAAGTTTTTTTTAATGTTCATTCTTAGACTCCTTCTGATGTTAAATCAGCCATAGAGAAATCCATATTTGACCCATTGAACATATTTCTGGCCAAAGTGTCTATAAATATTGACTTTCTATACATACTAATTGACTCTTTTTGATGTTATATCAGCCATACAGAAGTCCATATTTGACCTACTGAACATATTTCTGGCTGAAGAGTACTTGACCGTGAACTTTTTATACATTCTATTTGACAATTCTGATCATACATCAGCCAAGCAGTAGTCAATATTGAACATATTTCTGGCCAATGTGCCGATTAAATCAGCCATAGAGAAATCCATATTTGACCCATTGAACATATTTCTGGCCGAGTTTCCTTGAACATTAACTTTCCATACATATTCATTGACTCTTTTTGATGTTAAAATCTGCCATGCAGAAGTCCATATTTTTCACGTACTGAACATATTTCTGGCCGAAGAGTACTTGACCTTGAACTTTTTATACATTCTTTTTGACTCCTTCTGATCTTACATCAGCCAAGCAGTAGTCCATATATGACGTATTGAACATATTTCTGGCCAAAAAGTCCATGAACATTGAATTTCTATACATACTCTTTGACTAATTTTAATGTTACATCAGCCATACAGACATCCATATTTGACCTATTGAAAACATTCCCGGCTAAAGGGTCTTCAAAAGTTTTTTTTTTATTTATTTTTTTTTTTATTCTCAAAGACTCCATTTGATGTTACGTCAGCCATACAGACATCCATATTTGACCTATTGAAAACATTCCCGGCTAAAGGGTCTTCAAAATGTTTGTTTTTTTTTTTTTTTATTTTTATTTTTTTTATTCTGTTACATCAGGCATGCGTAGTCCATATGTGACCTACTGAACATTTTATCCGGGCCAAAGAGTTCTGATTCTGGAACTTACACACTTGTAGACTCCTTTGGATATTAAATTAGCCATGCAGTAGTCCATATCTGACCTATTTTTATGGCCAACGGGTCAACTAAAGTTTTTTTTTAATATTCATTCTTAGACTCCTTCTGATGTTAAATCAGCCATAGAGAAATCCATATTTGACCCATTGAACATATTTCTGGCCAAATTGTCTATAAATATTGACTTTCTATACATACTAATTGACTCTTTTTTATGTTATATCAGCCATACAGAAGTCCATATTTGACCTACTGAACATATTTCTGGCTGAAGAGTACTTGACCGTGAACTTTTTATACATTCTATTTGACTCCTTCTGATCTTACATCAGCCAAGCAGTAGTCAATATTGAACATATTTCTGGCCAATGTGCCCATGAACATTGAAATCCTATACATACTTATTGGCTCTTTTTGATGTTACATCAGCCATATAGAAGTCCAAATTGACCTACTGAACATATTTCTGGCCAAAAAGTCTATGAACATTGAAATCCTATACATACTTTTTGACTAATTTTGATGTGACATCAGCCATACAGAAGTCCATATCTGACATTTTGAACATATTTCGGGACAAAGTGTCCTTGAACTAGCTTTTTGTACATATTCATTGATTCCTTTTGATGTTACATCAGCCATATAGAAGTCCACATTGACCTACTGAACATATTTCTGGCCAAAAAGTCCATGAACATTGAATTCCTATAAATACTCTTTTACTAATTTTGATGTTACATCAGCCATACAGACATCCATATTTGACATATTGAAACCATTCCCGGCCAAAGGTCCTCAATCGTTTTGGGTTTTTTTTCGTTTTTTTTCTTACTGTTTATTCTCAAAGACTCCTTTTAATGTTACATCAGGCATGCATAGTCCATATGTGACCACCTGAACATTTTTATTCTGGCCAAAGAGTTCTGATTCTGGATCTTCCACACTTGTAGACTCCTTTGGATACTAAATTAGCCATGCACTAGTCCATATCTGACCTATTGGTCATATTTCTGGCCAATGGGTCAACAAAAGTTTTTTTTAATGTTCATTCTTAGACTCCTTCTGATGTTAAATCAGCCATAGAGAAATCCATATTTGACCCATTGAACATATTTCTGGCCAAAGTGTCTATAAATATTGACTTTCTATACATACTAATTGACTCTTTTTGATGTTATATCAGCCATACAGAAGTCCATATTTGACCTACTGAACATATTTCTGGCTGAAGAGTACTTGACCGTGAACTTTTTATACATTCTATTTGACAATTCTGATCATACATCAGCCAAGCAGTAGTCAATATTGAACATATTTCTGGCCAATGTGCCGATTAAATCAGCCATAGAGAAATCCATATTTGACCCATTGAACATATTTCTGGCCGAGTTTCCTTGAACATTAACTTTCCATACATATTCATTGACTCTTTTTGATGTTAAAATCTGCCATGCAGAAGTCCATATTTTTCACGTACTGAACATATTTCTGGCCGAAGAGTACTTGACCTTGAACTTTTTATACATTCTTTTTGACTCCTTCTGATCTTACATCAGCCAAGCAGTAGTCCATATATGACGTATTGAACATATTTCTGGCCAAAAAGTCCATGAACATTGAATTTCTATACATACTCTTTGACTAATTTTAATGTTACATCAGCCATACAGACATCCATATTTGACCTATTGAAAACATTCCCGGCTAAAGGGTCTTCAAAAGTTTTTTTTTTATTTATTTTATTTTTTATTCTCAAAGACTCCATTTGATGTTACGTCAGCCATACAGACATCCATATTTGACCTATTGAAAACATTCCCGGCTAAAGGGTCTTCAAAATGTTTGTTTTTTTATTTTTTTATTTTTATTTTTTTATTCTGTTACATCAGGCATGCGTAGTCCATATGTGACCTACTGAACATTTTATTCGGGCCAAAGAGTTCTGATTCTGGAACTTACACACTTGTAGACTCCTTTGGATATTAAATTAGCCATGCAGTAGTCCATATCTGACCTATTGATCTTATTTCTGGCCAACGGGTCAACAAATTATTTTTTTTAATTCATTCTTAGACTCTATCTGATGTTAAATCAGCCATAGAGAAATCCATATTTGACCCATTGAACATATTCCTGGCCGAGTGTCCTTGAATATTAACTTTCCATACATACTCATTGACTCTTTTTGATGTTAAATCAGCCATGCAGAATACCATATTTGACCTACTGAACATATTTCTGGCCGAAGAGTACTTGACCTTGAACTTTTTATACATTCTTTTTGACTCTTTCTGATCTGACATCAGCCAAGCTGTAGTCCATATATGACCTATTGAACATATTTCTGCCCAAAAAGTCCATGAACATTGAATTTCTATACATACTCTTTGACTAATTTTGATGTTACATCAGCCATACAGACATCCATATTTGACCTATTGAAAACATTTCCGGCCAAACTGTCTCCAAAATGTTTTATTTTTTATTTTTTTATTTTTTTACTGTTTATTCTCAAAGACTCCTTTTGATGTTACATCAGGCATGCGTAGTCCATATGTGACCTACTGAACATTTTATTCGGGCTTAAAGAGTTCTGATTTTGGAACTTCCACACTTGTAGACTCCTTTGGATATTAAATTAGCCAAGCAGTAGTCCATATCTGACCTATTGATCATATTTCTGGCCAACGGGTCAACAAAAGTTTTTAAAAAAAATATATTTATTCTTAGACTCCTTCTGATGTTATAAATCAGCCATATATAAATCCATATTTGATCCACTGAACATATTTCTGGTGAGTGTCCTTGAACATTAACTTTCCATACATACTCATTGACTCTTTTTGATGTTACGTCAGCCATACAGACATCCATATTTGACCTATTGAAAACATTCCCGGCTAAAGGGTCTTCAAAATGTTTTTTTTTTTTTTTATTTTTTTTTTTTTTATTCTGTTACATCAGGCATGCGTAGTCCATATGTGACCTACTGAACATTTTATCCGGGCCAAAGAGTTCTGATTCTGGAACTTACACACTTGTAGACTCCTTTGGATATTAAATTAGCCATGCAGTAGTCCATATCTGACCTATTTTTATGGCCAACGGGTCAACTAAAGTTTTTTTTTAATATTCATTCTTAGACTCCTTCTGATGTTAAATCAGCCATAGAGAAATCCATATTTGACCCATTGAACATATTTCTGGCCAAAGTGTCTATAAATATTGACTTTCTATACATACTAATTGACTCTTTTTTATGTTATATCAGCCATACAGAAGTCCATATTTGACCTACTGAACATATTTCTGGCTGAAGAGTACTTGACCGTGAACTTTTTATACATTCTATTTGACTCCTGATCTTACATCAGCCAAGCAGTAGTCAATATTGAACATATTTCTGGCCAATGTGCCCATGAACATTGAAATCCTATACATACTTATTGGCTCTTTTTGATGTTACATCAGCCATATAGAAGTCCAAATTGACCTACTGAACATATTTCTGGCCAAAAAGTCTATGAACATTGAAATCCTATACATACTTTTTGACTAATTTTGATGTGACATCAGCCATACAGAAGTCCATATCTGACATTTTGAACATATTTCGGGACAAAGTGTCCTTGAACTAGCTTTTTGTACATACTCATTGATTCCTTTTGATGTTACATCAGCCATATAGAAGTCCACATTGACCTACTGAACATATTTCTGGCCAAAAAGTCCATGAACATTGAATTCCTATAAATACTCTTTTACTAATTTTGATGTTACATCAGCCATACAGACATCCATATTTGACATATTGAAACCATTCCCGGCCAAAGGTCCTCAATCGTTTTGTTTTTTTTTCCGTTTTTTTTCTTACTGTTTATTCTCAAAGACTCCTTTTAATGTTACATCAGGCATGCATAGTCCATATGTGACCACCTGAACATTTTTATTCTGGCCAAAGAGTTCTGATTCTGGATCTTCCACACTTGTAGACTCCTTTGGATACTAAATTAGCCATGCACTAGTCCATATCTGACCTATTGGTCATATTTCTGGCCAATGGGTCAACAAAAGTTTTTTTTAATGTTCATTCTTAGACTCCTTCTGATGTTAAATCAGCCATAGAGAAATCCATATTTGACCCATTGAACATATTTCTGGCCAAAGTGTCTATAAATATTGACTTTCTATACATACTAATTGACTCTTTTTGATGTTATATCAGCCATACAGAAGTCCATATTTGACCTACTGAACATATTTCTGGCTGAAGAGTACTTGACCGTGAACTTTTTATACATTCTATTTGACAATTCTGATCATACATCAGCCAAGCAGTAGTCAATATTGAACATATTTCTGGCCAATGTGCCGATTAAATCAGCCATAGAGAAATCCATATTTGACCCATTGAACATATTTCTGGCCGAGTTTCCTTGAACATTAACTTTCCATACATATTCATTGACTCTTTTTGATGTTAAAATCTGCCATGCAGAAGTCCATATTTTTCACGTACTGAACATATTTCTGGCCGAAGAGTACTTGACCTTGAACTTTTTATACATTCTTTTTGACTCCTTCTGATCTTACATCAGCCAAGCAGTAGTCCATATATGACGTATTGAACATATTTCTGGCCAAAAAGTCCATGAACATTGAATTTCTATACATACTCTTTGACTAATTTTAATGTTACATCAGCCATACAGACATCCATATTTGACCTATTGAAAACATTCCCGGCTAAAGGGTCTTCAAAAGTTTTTTTTTTATTTTATTTTATTTTTATTCTCAAAGACTCCATTTGATGTTACGTCAGCCATACAGACATCCATATTTGACCTATTGAAAACATTCCCGGCTAAAGGGTCTTCAAAATGTTTGTTTTTTTATTTTTTTATTTGTATTTTTTTATTCTGTTACATCAGGCATGCGTAGTCCATATGTGACCTACTGAACATTTTATTCGGGCCAAAGAGTTCTGATTCTGGAACTTACACACTTGTAGACTCCTTTGGATATTAAATTAGCCATGCAGTAGTCCATATCTGACCTATTGATCTTATTTCTGGCCAACGGGTCAACAAATTATTTTTTTTAATTCATTCTTAGACTCTATCTGATGTTAAATCAGCCATAGAGAAATCCATATTTGACCCATTGAACATATTCCTGGCCGAGTGTCCTTGAATATTAACTTTCCATACATACTCATTGACTCTTTTTGATGTTAAATCAGCCATGCAGAATACCATATTTGACCTACTGAACATATTTCTGGCCGAAGAGTACTTGACCTTGAACTTTTTATACATTCTTTTTGACTCTTTCTGATCTTACATCAGCCAAGCTGTAGTCCATATATGACCTATTGAACATATTTCTGCCCAAAAAGTCCATGAACATTGAATTTCTATACATACTCTTTGACTAATTTTGATGTTACATCAGCCATACAGACATCCATATTTGACCTATTGAAAACATTTCCGGCCAAACTGTCTCCAAAATGTTTTATTTTTTATTTTTTTATTTTTTTACTGTTTATTCTCAAAGACTCCTTTTGATGTTACATCAGGCATGCGTAGTCCATATGTGACCTACTGAACATTTTATTCGGGCTTAAAGAGTTCTGATTTTGAAACTTCCACACTTGTAGACTCCTTTGGATATTAAATTAGCCAAGCAGTAGTCCATATCTGACCTATTGATCATATTTCTGGCCAACGGGTCAACAAAAGTTTTTAAAAAATATATATTTATTCTTAGACTCCTTCTGATGTTATAAATCAGCCATATATAAATCCATATTTGATCCACTGAACATATTTCTGGTGAGTGTCCTTGAACATTAACTTTCCATACATACTCATTGACTCTTTTTGATGTTACGTCAGCCATACAGACATCCATATTTGACCTATTGAAAACATTCCCGGCTAAAGGGTCTTCAAAATGTTTTTTTTTTTTTATTTTTTTTTTTTTTTATTCTGTTACATCAGGCATGCGTAGTCCATATGTGACCTACTGAACATTTTATCCGGGCCAAAGAGTTCTGATTCTGGAACTTACACACTTGTAGACTCCTTTGGATATTAAATTAGCCATGCAGTAGTCCATATCTGACCTATTTTTATGGCCAACGGGTCAACTAAAGTTTTTTTTTAATATTCATTCTTAGACTCCTTCTGATGTTAAATCAGCCATAGAGAAATCCATATTTGACCCATTGAACATATTTCTGGCCAAAGTGTCTATAAATATTGACTTTCTATACATACTAATTGACTCTTTTTTATGTTATATCAGCCATACAGAAGTCCATATTTGACCTACTGAACATATTTCTGGCTGAAGAGTACTTGACCGTGAACTTTTTATACATTCTATTTGACTCCTTCTGATCTTACATCAGCCAAGCAGTAGTCAATATTGAACATATTTCTGGCCAATGTGCTCATGAACATTGAAATCCTATACATACTTATTGGCTCTTTTTGATGTTACATCAGCCATATAGAAGTCCAAATTGACCTACTGAACATATTTCTGGCCAAAAAGTCTATGAACATTGAAATCCTATACATACTTTTTGACTAATTTTGATGTGACATCAGCCATACAGAAGTCCATATCTGACATTTTGAACATATTTCGGGACAAAGTGTCCTTGAACTAGCTTTTTGTACATACTCATTGATTCCTTTTGATGTTACATCAGCCATATAGAAGTCCACATTGACCTACTGAACATATTTCTGGCCAAAAAGTCCATGAACATTGAATTCCTATAAATACTCTTTTACTAATTTTGATGTTACATCAGCCATACAGACATCCATATTTGACATATTGAAACCATTCCCGGCCAAAGGTCCTCAATCGTTTTTTTTTTTTTTTCGTTTTTTTTCTTACTGTTTATTCTCAAAGACTCCTTTTAATGTTACATCAGGCATGCATAGTCCATATGTGACCACCTGAACATTTTTATTCTGGCCAAAGAGTTCTGATTCTGGATCTTCCACACTTGTAGACTCCTTTGGATACTAAATTAGCCATGCACTAGTCCATATCTGACCTATTGGTCATATTTCTGGCCAATGGGTCAACAAAAGTTTTTTTTAATGTTCATTCTTAGACTCCTTCTGATGTTAAATCAGCCATAGAGAAATCCATATTTGACCCATTGAACATATTTCTGGCCAAAGTGTCTATAAATATTGACTTTCTATACATACTAATTGACTCTTTTTGATGTTATATCAGCCATACAGAAGTCCATATTTGACCTACTGAACATATTTCTGGCTGAAGAGTACTTGACCGTGAACTTTTTATACATTCTATTTGACAATTCTGATCATACATCAGCCAAGCAGTAGTCAATATTGAACATATTTCTGGCCAATGTGCCGATTAAATCAGCCATAGAGAAATCCATATTTGACCCATTGAACATATTTCTGGCCGAGTTTCCTTGAACATTAACTTTCCATACATATTCATTGACTCTTTTTGATGTTAAAATCTGCCATGCAGAAGTCCATATTTTTCACGTACTGAACATATTTCTGGCCGAAGAGTACTTGACCTTGAACTTTTTATACATTCTTTTTGACTCCTTCTGATCTTACATCAGCCAAGCAGTAGTCCATATATGACGTATTGAACATATTTCTGGCCAAAAAGTCCATGAACATTGAATTTCTATACATACTCTTTGACTAATTTTAATGTTACATCAGCCATACAGACATCCATATTTGACCTATTGAAAACATTCCCGGCTAAAGGGTCTTCAAAAGTTTTTTTTTTATTTTATTTTTTTTTTATTCTCAAAGACTCCATTTGATGTTACGTCAGCCATACAGACATCCATATTTGACCTATTGAAAACATTCCCGGCTAAAGGGTCTTCAAAATGTTTGTTTTTTTATTTTTTTATTTTTATTTTTTTATTCTGTTACATCAGGCATGCGTAGTCCATATGTGACCTACTGAACATTTTATTCGGGCCAAAGAGTTCTGATTCTGGAACTTACACACTTGTAGACTCCTTTGGATATTAAATTAGCCATGCAGTAGTCCATATATGACCTATTGATCTTATTTCTGGCCAACGGGTCAACAAATTATTTTTTTTAATTCATTCTTAGACTCTATCTGATGTTAAATCAGCCATAGAGAAATCCATATTTGACCCATTGAACATATTCCTGGCCGAGTGTCCTTGAATATTAACTTTCCATACATACTCATTGACTCTTTTTGATGTTAAATCAGCCATGCAGAATACCATATTTGACCTACTGAACATATTTCTGGCCGAAGAGTACTTGACCTTGAACTTTTTATACATTCTTTTTGACTCTTTCTGATCTTACATCAGCCAAGCTGTAGTCCATATATGACCTATTGAACATATTTCTGCCCAAAAAGTCCATGAACATTGAATTTCTATACATACTCTTTGACTAATTTTGATGTTACATCAGCCATACAGACATCCATATTTGACCTATTGAAAACATTTCCGGCCAAACTGTCTCCAAAATGTTTTATTTTTTATTTTTTTATTTTTTTACTGTTTATTCTCAAAGACTCCTTTTGATGTTACATCAGGCATGCGTAGTCCATATGTGACCTACTGAACATTTTATTCGGGCTTAAAGAGTTCTGATTTTGGAACTTCCACACTTGTAGACTCCTTTGGATATTAAATTAGCCAAGCAGTAGTCCATATCTGACCTATTGATCATATTTCTGGCCAACGGGTCAACAAAAGTTTTTAAAAAATATATATTTATTCTTAGACTCCTTCTGATGTTATAAATCAGCCATATATAAATCCATATTTGATCCACTGAACATATTTCTGGTGAGTGTCCTTGAACATTAACTTTCCATACATACTCATTGACTCTTTTTGATGTTACGTCAGCCATACAGACATCCATATTTGACCTATTGAAAACATTCCCGGCTAAAGGGTCTTCAAAATGTTTTTTTTTTTTTTTTTTTTTTTTTTTTTTATTCTGTTACATCAGGCATGCGTAGTCCATATGTGACCTACTGAACATTTTATCCGGGCCAAAGAGTTCTGATTCTGGAACTTACACACTTGTAGACTCCTTTGGATATTAAATTAGCCATGCAGTAGTCCATATCTGACCTATTTTTATGGCCAACGGGTCAACTAAAGTTTTTTTTTAATATTCATTCTTAGACTCCTTCTGATGTTAAATCAGCCATAGAGAAATCCATATTTGACCCATTGAACATATTTCTGGCCAAAGTGTCTATAAATATTGACTTTCTATACATACTAATTGACTCTTTTTTATGTTATATCAGCCATACAGAAGTCCATATTTGACCTACTGAACATATTTCTGGCTGAAGAGTACTTGACCGTGAACTTTTTATACATTCTATTTGACTCCTGATCTTACATCAGCCAAGCAGTAGTCAATATTGAACATATTTCTGGCCAATGTGCCCATGAACATTGAAATCCTATACATACTTATTGGCTCTTTTTGATGTTACATCAGCCATATAGAAGTCCAAATTGACCTACTGAACATATTTCTGGCCAAAAAGTCTATGAACATTGAAATCCTATACATACTTTTTGACTAATTTTGATGTGACATCAGCCATACAGAAGTCCATATCTGACATTTTGAACATATTTCGGGACAAAGTGTCCTTGAACTAGCTTTTTGTACATACTCATTGATTCCTTTTGATGTTACATCAGCCATATAGAAGTCCACATTGACCTACTGAACATATTTCTGGCCAAAAAGTCCATGAACATTGAATTCCTATAAATACTCTTTTACTAATTTTGATGTTACATCAGCCATACTGACATCCATATTTGACATATTGAAACCATTCCCGGCCAAAGGTCCTCAATCGTTTTGTTTTTTTTTTCGTTTTTTTTCTTACTGTTTATTCTCAAAGACTCCTTTTAATGTTACATCAGGCATGCATAGTCCATATGTGACCACCTGAACATTTTTATTCTGGCCAAAGAGTTCTGATTCTGGATCTTCCACACTTGTAGACTCCTTTGGATACTAAATTAGCCATGCACTAGTCCATATCTGACCTATTGGTCATATTTCTGGCCAATGGGTCAACAAAAGTTTTTTTTAATGTTCATTCTTAGACTCCTTCTGATGTTAAATCAGCCATAGAGAAATCCATATTTGACCCATTGAACATATTTCTGGCCAAAGTGTCTATAAATATTGACTTTCTATACATACTAATTGACTCTTTTTGATGTTATATCAGCCATACAGAAGTCCATATTTGACCTACTGAACATATTTCTGGCTGAAGAGTACTTGACCGTGAACTTTTTATACATTCTATTTGACAATTCTGATCATACATCAGCCAAGCAGTAGTCAATATTGAACATATTTCTGGCCAATGTGCCGATTAAATCAGCCATAGAGAAATCCATATTTGACCCATTGAACATATTTCTGGCCGAGTTTCCTTGAACATTAACTTTCCATACATATTCATTGACTCTTTTTGATGTTAAAATCTGCCATGCAGAAGTCCATATTTTTCACGTACTGAAGATATTTCTGGCCGAAGAGTACTTGACCTTGAACTTTTTATACATTCTTTTTGACTCCTTCTGATCTTACATCAGCTAAGCAGTTGTCCATATATGACGTATTGAACATATTTCTGGCCAAAAAGTCCATGAACATTGAATTTCTATACATACTCTTTGACTAATTTTAATGTTACATCAGCCATACAGACATCCATATTTGACCTATTGAAAACATTCCCGGCTAAAGGGTCTTCAAAAGTTTTTTTTTTATTTATTTATTTTTTTATTCTCAAAGACTCCATTTGATGTTACGTCAGCCATACAGACATCCATATTTGACCTATTGAAAACATTCCCGGCTAAAGGGTCTTCAAAATGTTTGTTTTTTTATTTTTTTATTTTTATTTTTTTATTCTGTTACATCAGGCATGCGTAGTCCATATGTGACCTACTGAACATTTTATTCGGGCCAAAGAGTTCTGATTCTGGAACTTACACACTTGTAGACTCCTTTGGATATTAAATTAGCCATGCAGTAGTCCATATCTGACCTATTGATCTTATTTCTGGCCAACGGGTCAACAAATTATTTTTTTTAATTCATTCTTAGACTCTATCTGATGTTAAATCAGCCATAGAGAAATCCATATTTGACCCATTGAACATATTCCTGGCCGAGTGTCCTTGAATATTAACTTTCCATACATACTCATTGACTCTTTTTGATGTTAAATCAGCCATGCAGAATACCATATTTGACCTACTGAACATATTTCTGGCCGAAGAGTACTTGACCTTGAACTTTTTATACATTCTTTTTGACTCTTTCTGATCTTACATCAGCCAAGCTGTAGTCCATATATGACCTATTGAACATATTTCTGCCCAAAAAGTCCATGAACATTGAATTTCTATACATACTCTTTGACTAATTTTGATGTTACATCAGCCATACAGATATGGAAGTAAAATAATGACAAATGTTTTTGAAATAAAAAGCCTGTTGAATTGCACTACTTTAAAAAATATGCATTTCATTAACCATGCTTGCATTTTAATGCATTGTATTTTTAGACCTTGCATTTCTATGGGCTGAAATTCAACATGGTTGTATATTTAAGCTGTGAATATTTCAATTCAAAACATTTCAAACACATTTTCATTCATAAAAATTCAATAATCCATTTTCACCTTTCATATTTCACTTCCAAAATATTCAAACTGTTTAAAAATACAACCTATAATATTCAACAGGCAATTTTCGGTCCACTTTATTTCGCTTTACAAATTCGCTTCCACAAATTCAGTGGTTCAAATTCGACAGTAAATTCAACATTGACCTCCAGGAACTGCAGGAAAAGCAGTAGATTACCGAGCATACTCTCCATCTGCTGTTCGCCCTCACCAGCAGGGTGTGCAAGCGCGTGTTGTTGACGAAGACCACCAGAGCAACAGTTAGAGCAAGCCATTTATTCATTGATAAAAACTGATTTATAGAAATGTAAGTGTATTTGTGATTATTATGAGGGCTGTTTTTGTGTTTAATTCAGTGTCTTCACGGTCCCTGTGTAGCCTACATGCATCTTTCTCTACCGTGAACGAGATAATAATGTTATTCCCCCGATGCTGATGTTATGTTACATTTGAGGTAGACATATTTATCTTGGTTGTTCAACTTTAGTTGCCTTAACTTTATATCGCGGTGATGTGCTGTACCGTATCTTAATGGACTAATACAGTGATATTATAAAAGACCAAACTCGCACCTTATTGAGAAGGCTGTACTATATGACCAGGCAAGCAGATGGACTCAGAATATGAACTTAACACACAAAGTTTCACGCGTTTCCCAGTGATATACTGGCTATAAAGTTGGCTTGACATTGGACAGTCGCACATTTAGGGACCGTCTCTAAAGTTACATACGACATTCCGTTTCTAACTTCAATAGCATTGGAAGAGAATGACTTGCAGTCATAAAAACAACTTTAAGTGTTCATGTAGGTGTCAGACGTGATGCACACCTCTTACATTTTTTATATTTATTCATAAATAGCAAGTTTGCTATTGAAGTTAGAAACGTGTGTAGCCTAATGTCGTATGCAACTTTAGAGACGGTCCCTAAATGTGCGAATGTCCAACGTCAAGCCAACGTTATAACCAAATATAACTGGGAAACGCTTAGCGTGAAACTTTGCTTGCAAGTTAAGTTTATATTCTGAGTCTGCTTGCCTGTAGCTTTAGTACAGCCTTCTCAATAAGGTGCGAGTTTGGTCTTTTATATCACTGTAGTTAAGCTACGTTAAGTGTTTAATATGTCCAGCAATCCTGAATTATTGAGGGAAACCCTAATACTGCAGCACATCGCCGCGATATAAAGTTAAGGCAACTAAACAACCTAGATAAATATATGTCTACCTCAAATGTAACATTTGTTCTGTTTGTTCTCGTTCACGGTAGAGAAAGATGCATGTAGGCTACACAGGGACCGTGAAGACACTGAAATAAACATAAAAGAAGCCCTCATAATAATCACAAATACACTTACATTTCTATAAATCAGTTTTTATGAATGAATGAATGGCTTGCTCTAACTGTTGCTCTGGTCCTCATCAACAACACGCGCTTGCACACCCTGCTGGTGAGGGCGAACAGCAGATGGAGAGTATGCTCGGTAATCTACTGCTTTTCCTGCAGTTCCTGGAGGTCAATGTTGAATTTACTGTCGAATTTGAACCACTGAATTTGTGGAAGCGAATTTGTAAAGCGAAATAAAGTGGACCGAAAATTGCCTGTTGAATATTATAGGTTGTATTTTTAAACAGTTTGAATATTTTGGAAGTGAAATATGAAAGGTGTATGGATTATTGATTTTTTATGAATGAAAATGTGTTTGAAATGTTTTGAATTGAAATATCCACAGCTTAAATATTCAACTATGTTGAATTTCAGCCCATAAAAATGCAAGCCGTAAAAATACATTGCATTAAAATGCAAGCATGGTTAATGCAATGCATATTTTTTTCAAGTAGTGCAATTCAACAGGCTTTTTTATTTCAAAAACATTTGTCATTATTTTACTTCCATATACAGACATCCATATTTGACCTATTGAAAACATTTCCGGCCAAACTGTCTCCAAAATGTTTTATTTTTTATTTTTTTATTTTTTTACTGTTTATTCTCAAAGACTCCTTTTGATGTTACATCAGGCATGCGTAGTCCATATGTGACCTACTGAACATTTTATTCGGGCTTAAAGAGTTCTGATTTTGGAACTTCCACACTTGTAGACTCCTTTGGATATTAAATTAGCCAAGCAGTAGTCCATATCTGACCTATTGATCATATTTCTGGCCAACGGGTCAACAAAAGTTTTTAAAAAATATATATTTATTCTTAGACTCCTTCTGATGTTATAAATCAGCCATATATAAATCCATATTTGATCCACTGAACATATTTCTGGTGAGTGTCCTTGAACATTAACTTTCCATACATACTCATTGACTCTTTTTGATGTTACGTCAGCCATACAGACATCCATATTTGACCTATTGAAAACATTCCCGGCTAAAGGGTCTTCAAAATGTTTTTTTTTTTTTTTTTTTTTTTTTTATTCTGTTACATCAGGCATGCGTAGTCCATATGTGACCTACTGAACATTTTATCCGGGCCAAAGAGTTCTGATTCTGGAACTTACACACTTGTAGACTCCTTTGGATATTAAATTAGCCATGCAGTAGTCCATATCTGACCTATTTTTATGGCCAACGGGTCAACTAAAGTTTTTTTTTAATATTCATTCTTAGACTCCTTCTGATGTTAAATCAGCCATAGAGAAATCCATATTTGACCCATTGAACATATTTCTGGCCAAAGTGTCTATAAATATTGACTTTCTATACATACTAATTGACTCTTTTTTATGTTATATCAGCCATACAGAAGTCCATATTTGACCTACTGAACATATTTCTGGCTGAAGAGTACTTGACCGTGAACTTTTTATACATTCTATTTGACTCCTTCTGATCTTACATCAGCCAAGCAGTAGTCAATATTGAACATATTTCTGGCCAATGTGCCCATGAACATTGAAATCCTATACATACTTATTGGCTCTTTTTGATGTTACATCAGCCATATAGAAGTCCAAATTGACCTACTGAACATATTTCTGGCCAAAAAGTCTATGAACATTGAAATCCTATACATACTTTTTGACTAATTTTGATGTGACATCAGCCATACAGAAGTCCATATCTGACATTTTGAACATATTTCGGGACAAAGTGTCCTTGAACTAGCTTTTTGTACATACTCATTGATTCCTTTTGATGTTACATCAGCCATATAGAAGTCCACATTGACCTACTGAACATATTTCTGGCCAAAAAGTCCATGAACATTGAATTCCTATAAATACTCTTTTACTAATTTTGATGTTACATCAGCCATACAGACATCCATATTTGACATATTGAAACCATTCCCGGCCAAAGGTCCTCAATCGTTTTTTTTTTTTTTTCGTTTTTTTCTTACTGTTTATTCTCAAAGACTCCTTTTAATGTTACATCAGGCATGCATAGTCCATATGTGACCACCTGAACATTTTTATTCTGGCCAAAGAGTTCTGATTCTGGATCTTCCACACTTGTAGACTCCTTTGGATACTAAATTAGCCATGCACTAGTCCATATCTGACCTATTGGTCATATTTCTGGCCAATGGGTCAACAAAAGTTTTTTTTAATGTTCATTCTTAGACTCCTTCTGATGTTAAATCAGCCATAGAGAAATCCATATTTGACCCATTGAACATATTTCTGGCCAAAGTGTCTATAAATATTGACTTTCTATACATACTAATTGACTCTTTTTGATGTTATATCAGCCATACAGAAGTCCATATTTGACCTACTGAACATATTTCTGGCTGAAGAGTACTTGACCGTGAACTTTTTATACATTCTATTTGACAATTCTGATCATACATCAGCCAAGCAGTAGTCAATATTGAACATATTTCTGGCCAATGTGCCGATTAATATTGAAGGTCCTCAAATTTTTCATTTTATTTTTTACTGTTTATTCTCAAAGACTCCTTTTGATGTTACATCAGGCATGAACATTTTATTCGGGCCAAAGAGTTCTGATTCTGGAACTTCCACACTTGTAGACTCCTTTGGATATTAAATTAGCCATGCACTAGTCCATATCTGACCTATTGGTCATATTTCTGGCCAACGGGTCAACAAAAGTTTTTTTTAATATTCATTCTTAGACTCCTTCTGATGTTAAATCAGCCATAGAGAAATCCATATTTGACCCATTGAACATATTTCTGGCCGAGTTTCCTTGAACATTAACTTTCCATACATATTCATTGACTCTTTTTGATGTTAAATCAGCCATGCAGAAGTCCATATTTGACCCATTGAACATATTTCTGGCCAAAGTGTCTATAAATATTGACTTTCTATACATACTAATTGACTCTTTTTGATGTTATATCAGCCATACAGAAGTCCATATTTGACCTACTGAACATATTTCTGGCTGAAGAGTACTTGACCGTGAACTTTTTATACATTCTATTTGACAATTCTGATCATACATCAGCCAAGCAGTAGTCAATATTGAACATATTTCTGGCCAATGTGCCGATTAAATCAGCCATAGAGAAATCCATATTTGACCCATTGAACATATTTCTGGCCGAGTTTCCTTGAACATTAACTTTCCATACATATTCATTGACTCTTTTTGATGTTAAATCTGCCATGCAGAAGTCCATATTTTTCACGTACTGAACATATTTCTGGCCGAAGAGTACTTGACCTTGAACTTTTTATACTTTCTTTTTGACTCCTTCTGATCTTACATCAGCCAAGCAGTAGTCCATATATGACGTATTGAACATATTTCTGGCCAAAAAGTCCATGAACATTGAATTTCTATACATACTCTTTGACTAATTTTAATGTTACATCAGCCATACAGACATCCATATTTGACCTATTGAAAACATTCCCGGCTAAAGGGTCTTCAAAAGTTTTTTTTTTTTTTTTTTTTTTTTTTATTCTCAAAGACTCCATTTGATGTTACGTCAGCCATACAGACATCCATATTTGACCTATTGAAAACATTCCCGGCTAAAGGGTCTTCAAAATGTTTGTTTTTTTATTTTTTTATTTTTTTATTCTGTTACATCAGGCATGCGTAGTCCATATGTGACCTACTGAACATTTTATTCGGGCCAAAGAGTTCTGATTCTGGAACTTACACACTTGTAGACTCCTTTGGATATTAAATTAGCCATGCAGTAGTCCATATCTGACCTATTGATCTTATTTCTGGCCAACGGGTCAACAAATTATTTTTTTTAATTCATTCTTAGACTCTATCTGATGTTAAATCAGCCATAGAGAAATCCATATTTGACCCATTGAACATATTCCTGGCCGAGTGTCCTTGAATATTAACTTTCCATACATACTCATTGACTCTTTTTGATGTTAAATCAGCCATGCAGAATACCATATTTGACCTACTGAACATATTTCTGGCCGAAGAGTACTTGACCTTGAACTTTTTATACATTCTTTTTGACTCTTTCTGATCTTACATCAGCCTAGCTGTAGTCCATACATGACCTATTGAACATATTTCTGCCCAAAAAGTCCATGAACATTGAATTTCTATACATACTCTTTGACTAATTTTGATGTTACATCAGCCATACAGACATCCATATTTGACCTATTGAAAACATTTCCGGCCAAACTGTCTCCAAAATGTTTTATTTTTTATTTTTTTATTTTTTTACTGTTTATTCTCAAAGACTCCTTTTGATGTTACATCAGGCATGCGTAGTCCATATGTGACCTACTGAACATTTTATTCGGGCTTAAAGAGTTCTGATTTTGGAACTTCCACACTTGTAGACTCCTTTGGATATTAAATTAGCCAAGCAGTAGTCCATATCTGACCTATTGATCATATTTCTGGCCAACGGGTCAACAAAAGTTTTTAAAAAATATATATTTATTCTTAGACTCCTTCTGATGTTATAAATCAGCCATATATAAATCCATATTTGATCCACTGAACATTTCTGGTGAGTGTCCTTGAACATTAACTTTCCATACATACTCATTGACTCTTTTTGATGTTACGTCAGCCATACAGACATCCATATTTGACCTATTGAAAACATTCCCGGCTAAAGGGTCTTCAAAATTTTTTTTTTTTTTTTTTTTTTTTTTTTTTTTATTCTGTTACATTAGGCATGCGTAGTCCATATGTGACCTACTGAACATTTTATCCGGGCCAAAGAGTTCTGATTCTGGAACTTACACACTTGTAGACTCCTTTGGATATTAAATTAGCCATGCAGTAGTCCATATCTGACCTATTTTTATGGCCAACGGGTCAACTAAAGTTTTTTTTTAATATTCATTCTTAGACTCCTTCTGATGTTAAATCAGCCATAGAGAAATCCATATTTGACCCATTGAACATATTTCTGGCCAAATTGTCTATAAATATTGACTTTCTATACATACTAATTGACTCTTTTTTATGTTATATCAGCCATACAGAAGTCCATATTTGACCTACTGAACATATTTCTGGCTGAAGAGTACTTGACCGTGAACTTTTTATACATTCTATTTGACTCCTTCTGATCTTACATCAGCCAAGCAGTAGTCAATATTGAACATATTTCTGGCCAATGTGCCCATGAACATTGAAATCCTATACATACTTATTGGCTCTTTTTGATGTTACATCAGCCATATAGAAGTCCAAATTGACCTACTGAACATATTTCTGGCCAAAAAGTCTATGAACATTGAAATCCTATACATACTTTTTGACTAATTTTGATGTGACATCAGCCATACAGAAGTCCATATCTGACATTTTGAACATATTTCGGGACAAAGTGTCCTTGAACTAGCTTTTTGTACATACTCATTGATTCCTTTTGATGTTACATCAGCCATATAGAAGTCCACATTGACCTACTGAACATATTTCTGGCCAAAAAGTCCATGAACATTGAATTCCTATAAATACTCTTTTACTAATTTTGATGTTACATCAGCCATACAGACATCCATATTTGACATATTGAAACCATTCCCGGCCAAAGGTCCTCAATCGTTTTTTTTTTTTTTTTCGTTTTTTTTCTTACTGTTTATTCTCAAAGACTCCTTTTAATGTTACATCAGGCATGCATAGTCCATATGTGACCACCTGAACATTTTTATTCTGGCCAAAGAGTTCTGATTCTGGATCTTCCACACTTGTAGACTCCTTTGGATACTAAATTAGCCATGCACTAGTCCATATCTGACCTATTGGTCATATTTCTGGCCAATGGGTCAACAAAAGTTTTTTTTAATGTTCATTCTTAGACTCCTTCTGATGTTAAATCAGCCATAGAGAAATCCATATTTGACCCATTGAACATATTTCTGGCCAAAGTGTCTATAAATATTGACTTTCTATACATACTAATTGACTCTTTTTGATGTTATATCAGCCATACAGAAGTCCATATTTGACCTACTGAACATATTTCTGGCTGAAGAGTACTTGACCGTGAACTTTTTATACATTCTATTTGACAATTCTGATCATACATCAGCCAAGCAGTAGTCAATATTGAACATATTTCTGGCCAATGTGCCGATTAATATTGAAGGTCCTCAAATTTTTCATTTTATTTTTTACTGTTTATTCTCAAAGACTCCTTTTGATGTTACATCAGGCATGCGTAGTCCATATGTGACCTACTGAACATTTTATTCGGGCCAAAGAGTTCTGATTCTGGAACTTCCACACTTGTAGACTCCTTTGGATATTAAATTAGCCATGCACTAGTCCATATCTGACCTATTGGTCATATTTCTGGCCAACGGGTCAACAAAAGTTTTTTTTAATATTCATTCTTAGACTCCTTCTGATGTTAAATCAGCCATAGAGAAATCCATATTTGACCCATTGAACATATTTCTGGCCGAGTTTCCTTGAACATTAACTTTCCATACATATTCATTGACTCTTTTTGATGTTAAATCAGCCATGCAGAAGTCCATATTTTTCACGTACTGAACATATTTCTGGCCGAAGAGTACTTGACCTTGAACTTTTTATACATTCTTTTTGACTCCTTCTGATCTTACATCAGCCAAGCAGTAGTCCATATATGACGTATTGAACATATTTCTGGCCAAAAAGTCCATGAACATTGAATTTCTATACATACTCTTTGACTAATTTTAATGTTACATCAGCCATACAGACATCCATATTTGACCTATTGAAAACATTCCCGGCTAAAGGGTCTTCAAAAGTTTTTTTTTTTTTTTTGTTTTGTTTTTTTTTTATTCTCAAAGACTCCATTTGATGTTACGTCAGCCATACAGACATCCATATTTGACCTATTGAAAACATTCCCGGCTAAAGGGTCTTCAAAATGTTTGTTTTTTTATTTTTATTTTTTTATTTTTTTATTCTGTTACATCAGGCATGCGTAGTCCATATGTGACCTACTGAACATTTTATTCGGGCCAAAGAGTTCTGATTCTGGAACTTACACACTTGTAGACTCCTTTGGATATTAAATTAGCCATGCAGTAGTCCATATCTGACCTATTGATCTTATTTCTGGCCAACGGGTCAACAAATTATTTTTTTTAATTCATTCTTAGACTCTATCTGATGTTAAATCAGCCATAGAGAAATCCATATTTGACCCATTGAACATATTCCTGGCCGAGTGTCCTTGAATATTAACTTTCCATACATACTCATTGACTCTTTTTGATGTTAAATCAGCCATGCAGAATACCATATTTGACCTACTGAACATATTTCTGGCCGAAGAGTACTTGACCTTGAACTTTTTATACATTCTTTTTGACTCTTTCTGATCTTACATCAGCCAAGCAGTAGTCCATATATGACCTATTGAACATATTTCTGCCCAAAAAGTCCATGAACATTGAATTTCTATACATACTCTTTGACTAATTTTGATGTTACATCAGCCGTACAGACATCCATATTTGACCTATTGAAAACATTTCCGGCCAAACTGTCTCCAAAATGTTTTATTTTTTATTTTTTTATTTTTTTACTGTTTATTCTCAAAGACTCCTTTTGATGTTACATCAGGCATGCGTAGTCCATATGTGACCTACTGAACATTTTATTCGGGCTTAAAGAGTTCTGATTTTGGAACTTCCACACTTGTAGACTCCTTTGGATATTAAATTAGCCAAGCAGTAGTCCATATCTGACCTATTGATCATATTTCTGGCCAACGGGTCAACAAAAGTTTTTAAAAAATATATATTTATTCTTAGACTCCTTCTGATGTTATAAATCAGCCATATATAAATCCATATTTGATCCACTGAACATATTTCTGGTGAGTGTCCTTGAACATTAACTTTCCATACATACTCATTGACTCTTTTTGATGTTACGTCAGCCATACAGACATCCATATTTGACCTATTGAAAACATTCCCGGCTAAAGGGTCTTCAAAATGTTATTTTTTTTTATTTTTTTTTTATTTTTATTCTGTTACATCAGGCATGCGTAGTCCATATGTGACCTACTGAACATTTTATCCGGGCCAAAGAGTTCTGATTCTGGAACTTACACACTTGTAGACTCCTTTGGATATTAAATTAGCCATGCAGTAGTCCATATCTGACCTATTTTTATGGCCAACGGGTAAACTAAAGTTTTTTTTTAATATTCATTCTTAGACTCCTTCTGATGTTAAATCAGCCATAGAGAAATCCATATTTGACCCATTGAACATATTTCTGGCCAAATTGTCTATAAATATTGACTTTCTATACATACTAATTGACTCTTTTTTATGTTATATCAGCCATACAGAAGTCCATATTTGACCTACTGAACATATTTCTGGCTGAAGAGTACTTGACCGTGAACTTTTTATACATTCTATTTGACTCCTTCTGATCTTACATCAGCCAAGCAGTAGTCAATATTGAACATATTTCTGGCCAATGTGCCCATGAACATTGAAATCCTATACATACTTATTGGCTCTTTTTGATGTTACATCAGCCATATAGAAGTCCAAATTGACCTACTGAACATATTTCTGGCCAAAAAGTCTATGAACATTGAAATCCTATACATACTTTTTGACTAATTTTGATGTGACATCAGCCATACAGAAGTCCATATCTGACATTTTGAACATATTTCGGGACAAAGTGTCCTTGAACTAGCTTTTTGTACATACTCATTGATTCCTTTTGATGTTACATCAGCCATATAGAAGTCCACATTGACCTACTGAACATATTTCTGGCCAAAAAGTCCATGAACATTGAATTCCTATAAATACTCTTTTACTAATTTTGATGTTACATCAGCCATACAGACATCCATATTTGACATATTGAAACCATTCCCGGCCAAAGGTCCTCAATCGTTTTTTTTTTTTTTTCGTTTTTTTTCTTACTGTTTATTCTCAAAGACTCCTTTTAATGTTACATCAGGCATGCATAGTCCATATGTGACCACCTGAACATTTTTATTCTGGCCAAAGAGTTCTGATTCTGGATCTTCCACACTTGTAGACTCCTTTGGATACTAAATTAGCCATGCACTAGTCCATATCTGACCTATTGGTCATATTTCTGGCCAATGGGTCAACAAAAGTTTTTTTTAATGTTCATTCTTAGACTCCTTCTGATGTTAAATCAGCCATAGAGAAATCCATATTTGACCCATTGAACATATTTCTGGCCAAAGTGTCTATAAATATTGACTTTCTATACATACTAATTGACTCTTTTTGATGTTATATCAGCCATACAGAAGTCCATATTTGACCTACTGAACATATTTCTGGCTGAAGAGTACTTGACCGTGAACTTTTTATACATTCTATTTGACAATTCTGATCATACATCAGCCAAGCAGTAGTCAATATTGAACATATTTCTGGCCAATGTGCCGATTAATATTGAAGGTCCTCAAATTTTTCATTTTATTTTTTACTGTTTATTCTCAAAGACTCCTTTTGATGTTACATCAGGCATGCGTAGTCCATATGTGACCTACTGAACATTTTATTCGGGCCAAAGAGTTCTGATTCTGGAACTTCCACACTTGTAGACTCCTTTGGATATTAAATTAGCCATGCACTAGTCCATATCTGACCTATATCATATTTATAGCCAACGGGTCAACAAACATTTTTTTTAATAGTCATTCTTAGACTCCTTCTGATGTTAAATCAGCCATAGAGAAATCCATATTTGACCCATTGAACATATTTCTGGCCAAAGTGTCTATAAATATTGACTTTCTATACATACTAATTGACTCTTTTTGATGTTATATCAGCCATACAGAAGTCCATATTTGACCTACTGAACATATTTCTGGCTGAAGAGTACTTGACCATGAACTTTTCATACATTCTATTTGACAATTCTGATCTTACATCAGCCAAGCAGTAGTCAATATTGAACATATTTCTGGCCAATGTGCTGATTAATATTGAAGGTCCTCAAATTGTTTTATTTTATTTTTTACTGTTTATTCTCAAAGACTCCTTTTGATGTTACATCAGGCATGCGTAGTCCATATGTGACCTACTGAACATTTTATTCGGGCCAAACCCAGATAGCAGACGGATGTGGGCCACTTCAGGCAATGATGCGGCACTGCAGGCATTCTTATGGCCCGGACCAAATGTATCTGAGCCTAAAGTGGCCCACATGTAAAATGGCAAATATGGCCCAAATATTTAAAATCACATGTGGGCCTTTTTAGGCAAAGATGCGGCACTCGTGGCAATGTGTAATCTGAATGTGAGCCTAAAGTGGCCCATATGATAGATTATGGCCCAAATATCACAAACCAAATGTGGGCCACCTATGGCAAAAACGTGGCACAATCAACAATGACTACTCTGGATGTAAACCAAATATGGCCCACATATAATGCAGCAAATGTGGCCCAGTTATCTTAAAACATATCTGGGCCAGTTTTGGCAAAGATGTGGCACAGTGGCACTGGCTCATCTGGATATGAGCCAAAAGTGGCCCACATATAATGCTGCAAATGTGGCCCAGTTATCATAAAACATATCTGGGCCAGTTTTGGCAAAGATGTGGCACAGTGGCACTGGCTCATCTGGATGTGAGCCAAAAGTGGCCCACATATAATGCTGCAAATGTGGCCCAGTAATCTTAAAACATATCTGGGCCAGTTTTGGCAAAGATGTGCCACAGTGGCACTGGCTCATCTGGATATGAGCCAAAAGTGGCCCACATATAATGCTGCAAATGTGGCCCAGTTATCATAAAACATATTTGGGCCAGTTTTGGCAAAGATGTGGCACAGTGGCACTGGCTCATCTGAATATGAGCCAAAAGTGGCCCACATATAATGCTGCAAATGTGGCCCAGTTATCTTAAAACATATCTGGGCCAGTTTTGGCAAAGATGTGGCACAGTGGAACTGGCTCACCTGGATGTGAGCCAAAAGTGGCCCACATATAATGCTGCAAATGTGGCCCAGTTATCTTAAAACATATCTGGGCCAGTTTTGGCAAAGATATGGCACAGTGAGCACTGGCTCATCTGGATGTGAGCCAAAAGTGGCCCACATATAATGCTGCAAATGTGGGCCAGTTATCTTAAAACATATCTGGGCCAGTTTTGGGCAAAGATGTGGCACAGTGGAACTGGCTCACCTGGATGTGAGCCAAAAGTGGCCCACATATAATGCTGCAAATGTGGGCCAGTTATCTTAAAACATATCTGGACCAGTTTTGGCAAAGATGTGGCACAGTGGCACTGGCTCATCTGGATATGAGCCAAAAGTGGCCCACATATAATGCTGCAAATGTGGGCCAGTTATCTTAAAACATATCTGGGCCAGTTTTGGCAAAGATATGGCACAGTGGCACTGGCTCACCTGGATGTGAGCCAAAAGTGGCCCACATATAATGCTGCAAATGTGGGCCAGTTATCTTAAAACATATCTGGGATAGTTTTGGCAAAGATATGGCACAGTGAGCACTGGCTCATCTGGATGTGAGCCAAAAGTGGCCCACATATAATGCTGCAAATGTGGGCCAGTTATCTTAAAACATATCTGGGCCAGTTTTGGCAAAGATGTGGCACGGTGAGCACTGGCTCATCTGGATGTGAGCCAAAAGTGGCCCACATATAATGCTGCAAATGTGGGCCAGTTATCTTAAAACATATCTGGGCCAGTTTTGGCAAAGATATGGCACAGTGAGCACTGGCTCATCTGAATATGAGCCAAAAGTGGCCCACATATAATGCTGCAAATGTGGGCCAGTTATCTTATAACATATCTGGGCCAGTTTGGGCAAAGATGTGGCACAGTGGAACTGGCTCATCTGAATATGAGCCAAAAGTGGCCCACATATAATGCTGCAAATGTGGGCCAGTTATCCTAAAACATATCTGGGCCAGTTTTGGCAAAGATGTGGCACGGTGAGCACTGGCTTATCTGGATATGAGCCAAAAGTGGCCCACATATAATGCTGCAAATGTGGGCCAGTTATCTTAAAACATATCTGGGCCAGTTTTGGCAAAGATATGGCACAGTGGCACTGGCTCACCTGGATGTGAGCCAAAAGTGGCCCACATATAATGCTGCAAATGTGGGCCAGTTATCTTAAAACATGTCTGGGCCAGTTTTGGCAAAGATATGGCACAGTGGCACTGGCTCACCTGGATGTGAGCCAAAAGTGGCCCACATATAATGCTGCAAATGTGGCCCAGTTATCTTAAAACATATCTGGGCCAGTTTTGGCAAAGATGTGGCACGGTGAGCACTGGCTCATCTGGATATGAGCCAAAAGTGGCCCACATATAATGCTGCAAATGTGGGCCAGTTATCTTAAAACATATCTGGGCCAGTTTTGGCAAAGATATGGCACAGTGAGCACTGGCTCATCTGGATGTGAGCTAAAAGTGGCCCACATATAATGCTGCAAATGTGGGCCAGTTATCTTAAAACATATCTGGGCCAGTTTTGGCAAAGATATGGCACAGTGAGCACTGGCTCATCTGGATGTGAGCCAAAAGTGGCCCACATATAATGCTGCAAATGTGGGCCAGTTATCTTAAAACATATCTGGGCCAGTTTTGGCAAAGATATGGCACAGTGAGCACTGGCTCATCTGGATGTGAGCCAAAAGTGGCCCACATATAATGCTGCAAATGTGGGCCAGTTATCTTAAAACATATCTGGGCCAGTTTGGGCAAAGATATGGCACAGTGAGCACTGGCTCATCTGGATGGGAACCAAAAGTGGCCCACATATAATGCTGCAAATGTGGGCCGGTTATCTTAAAACATATCTGGGCCAGTTTGGGCAAAGATATGGCACAGTGAGCACTGGCTCATCTGGATGGGAACCAAAAGTGGTACGTCCATTCATGGCTTGGATGCAACACTTCTGACAATGGCCAATTTAGCTTAAAAAGGAAAGAGTTTGAAACTGTAATGGCCTGAATATTTTTGAAACAACATTTTAACAATATTTTTGGTATGGATGCAGCAGACACTTAGGCTGGATGTACATGTACTTACATCTATGACATATTTGACATATGTTTTGTAGGTAGAGTGTCTAGAAAAGTTTAAGTGTCTAGGTTCAAACTTATGAAGAGTTTTTATGGTTTTGGGATGTGCAAGAAGATACTTTAGTTGCTGTTTGTGCAAAGCTTGGGGCACAATGATTTTGCCAAGTACATGTTCCTGTATCAAAATATTTTTTTCATCTTGGAACAACAGTCTGTCCATAAAAATAGTCCTAACCCTAAAAATAGTCCTAACCCTAAAAATAGTCCTAACCCTAACCCTAACCCTACCCCTAAACCTACAATCAGAGGGAAATGATAATAACACTGATCTAGAAGCATGGTTGTAAGCCTAAACTTGACATAACTGCAAACTTCAAATCTAATTGGTCGAGTTGAATGCTGTTCCAGGATCAACAAAGATGTTGAGCCAGGAACATGTTGTAGCCTACTCGGTGAAACCTTGCTTATCTCTAACTTCATCTAACTTCTAGAGCAGACCCATACAAACTTCCAATGGGGCCTCAGGCTCAAGATGACTTAAAATGATGACAAAACTAAAACCATCAAAAATCAAGATATTTCTTATTATTTGGCTATTTTTATAACAAATGTACAGGATTTGTTGTGAAGAATATAAGGGGACATTGAAGTCAAAAAGGTTGCGATTCACTGTTCCTGAAACATTTTAAATATTTTTTTTATATTTTTTATATTTTAACATTTAATAAAACATTTTCTTTTTATATTTTAATATATATATATATATATATATATATATATATATATATATATATATATATATATATATATATATATATATATATATATATTAAAATAAAAAAAATATTATATTTTATTATTTTAAAATAAAAAATAAAAAATATTTTATTTTAAATAAATAAACCTTTAATTGTTTTTACATTTCTGGCTAAATATAATTGACATTTATACAACTGTCATATTCAGGCTATAAATAATCTTTCTTAAAAAAAAATATAATACTAATTGACACTATAATTGATATAAGAGTAAACGAACGACAAACCAGCAGAAGCAGCTGTGATAAAATAATATTATTATAACTTTTTCAACCATGACAATTCATGACAAAATTGTCCCACTTCGGCTTACTACTTACTACTACTAGATCTCTTTTTTGTTTAAATAAAATATTTACTGCATTTGTAGTTGTCTGTGAAAAAAAAAAAAAAAAAAAAAATCTAACTGACGATTTGACGGCCCTTTAAATTTAAACGTAGCCGGAAAGCGCGAAAAAGGCGCTCAAAACCAAAACGTCAGAAGATTGTCAGTTGGAAGGAGGACGGACTGCAAAAAGTCAAGGTAAGATCCGATCGATATTTTTCTTTTTGTTAGCGATTGCTTCGTTATATCCAGTTGGAGTCCGCATGTTGTGTGATAGAGCTGATGGAATAATTTATATTCGAAGTTACATTATTTTGGCAGTTCAACTCTAAGCCAACGTTAGATCTATTATGGTTGTTACTTGAATGCGAAATGAACAAGTAAAGAATAATTGCGTCGTGGCCGTTACCTCGGGTGTGCATTATTTTTATAATAATTCAACGGCCTGGAGTCAATTATTCCGCTTATACTACAGTTACCACATCTCGAAATATTGTTCAGATGATGTATTTCAAGACGTTTGTAAAGTTTTTGTCATTAAAACGCTCTTGTATGTAGGACTAATTCCTTGCGCATCTAAACCCATGCTCGTTGCTAATTCCAGAACGTCATTTTGTTAGTAACGGAGGTTTAAGTCACTGATAGCAGAGTAATGCTGGACACACTTAACGACTAGAAACATTATCTGACTGTGAATGCAGCAGATTTTAAACACCGCTGTGAACACAGACTGAACGCGCTGAACACGCGCGCATGATCAATCATAAATCAAATTACATTCACGGCCTTACAGTAAGTGTGTCCCCGGCTTTATGCAGTTATTAATGCAGTTATGAGAGAGAGAGAAATGTGCGTCAATATTATTTTTTATTTATTAATTTAATTCGTTTTAATTAATTCGTTCATTCTTTTTTTTCTATTAGTGACAGATGGCCTAATAAATGAAACTCAAAGCCCTTTTAACAAGTATAGGCCTATCAATAATTATTTATTTGTTAGGCTATATTATCTGCAATAATTACGAAAACTCGTGCAGCAGGACTATCAATTTATTTAAATATTCAGTTTAATTTTCTATTGATTATATTATATATGACTGTTCTTCATTTATTTAAATTAAATTTAAAGTTTTTCTTGTTATGAATTGTATCCTATTTTCCGTTATTACAGTTAACTACGCGAAGTGATATGGAACTGTAATGAGGTCAAGACCTGCCGGAACTACTTTAGCCGTGCGGTTCCCTGAAAATAATTGCACACCGTAGAACGTTTGTCAACCAATCAGATTTAAGCAAGATTCAACGGCCCTAGACCTCAAGGACACTGCAACTTCACCTTGTAAGTTGAATATGGAACTGCATCAGTGATAGAGTGGCAGGCCTACAGTAGAAAACAGGTCAAGAAAGCAAGTATCCAAAAATGAGACTTTTCTAAATGCCAACTAAGCGTGAAGTGATATAATGTTAGGGCTGCACGATTATGGCCAAAATGATGATCACGATTATTTTGATCAAGATTGAGATCACGATTAATTATCATGATTATTTGTTGATTTGAACCAAAACACATTTTTGTCACATAGGCCAATTATACCTGCTTTCACATCCATATTGTGCTACATTTCCTGCTAATGTACAAATATGTGCAGCAAAATAAAATAGGTTCTCTTATTCACCAAAATTCAGTGCATCTCCTTAAAGAATAAATACAAATAAATAATTTATTATTATTTTATATTGTATTTATAATATTTTATATACATTGTATTTATAATTAATATTAGGATAGACTACCGGTACCTATTATTACATGGCTTGGTTAAATTCTAATGTAGAATGCGGTCTATTATTTCTTGATAACAGAACTTAGTTCTTTAACGGAAGCAATACAATCGTTTTTAAATCAATAAACTCATTTTTAAATCAATATTTTGTGTCAAATTATTGATTTATTTGTAGGTAGCCATGTAAGTGGGATCCCGATGTCGGTGAATAAAATTCAAAATCATTGTTATTTGAAAAGTCTCTTGTTATTTGAAGTCGCTCGCGCGCAGACACCCTCGGTCTCTCTCGCGCACTATTGCTCGCGCACAGACACCCTCGGTCTCTCTCGTCCAGTTCGCTTCGCTTTTGTCCAGTCCGGCAAAACATTCTAGTTTCTATATCTAGAAACTAAGCTGCGCGGTGCAGGGAACAACTCTGATTATTGGCTCATTAAGCCACGTGATCAGACAGTGGTTTACTCGTGATCGTGATTAAAATTTTATTAATTGTGCAGCCCTATATAATGTATTTTTAATTTTCTTCTGAATTGGGTAACTGTGAGTAGTGTTAATATAAAACATGTATCCATGGCTTTTAAATTATCTTTTTTAGATCACTGCATTGAGCTTCATTGGAGGAGTTGACATTAAGGATAGCGTTTCGCGGGTTATGGGGCACTGTATTACCAACTCCCTTGGCAAACAACTCAACTGGCGTGGCATCAATGGCAAAACAGCTTTCCACAGACTCCAGATGAAAGATGTAATTACTGGTAAGTGTTACATTTCACTATCTTCAGTCTAATATGCCCATTCTCTACTTCTTGCATGCTTGACGCATATTAATGCTCAGATTACGAAATTATTAAAAAAGGTTGATTATAAATAAAGTAAACAGTAAAGCACTTGTACTGCTCTTCCCTGGCAAGGGTATGACAGCCAGCAGTTTATCACTAAAAGCTTAATTGTGGAAACAATCCCAAACATTGCTGTCCATCCCCACACATACTGTATGGAACTCTCATACAATGAGAAACTGATGCAACAGGTAATATGGATATATCCATTGTTTATATATTTGTTTAGGCTTTCTGACCCCCAAGACTCAAGTAATCTCTGCAATTCTCCATCTGTGATCCTTGAAGACTCTTTGGTCACTCAAACTCTCCTCCTCACCGTACATTAAGGCAATATAGACACACGTCCTCTTCCTGGCAGATTCGTGACATCTTAAGTTGATTAACTTCTTAATTATTGTCCTAATGGTCAAAATGGGGATTATCAATTCTTTAGCTACTTTCTCACTTTCTATTTTGTGAAGCTCAACAATCTTTTGATGCACATCAGAACTATATTCTTTGGTTTGACTCATTGTGATGAATGATTAAGGGAATTTGGCCTCTGTGTTTCCTCCTATTTAAACTCCTGTGAAACAAGAAGTCATAACTGGACAATTTTATGTTCACCATGGTGTGCTAAAAAAGGTATAATGGAAATATACTTCTGAGATATTTTTTTGCTGTTTATTCTCAAAGACTCCTTTTGATGTTACATCAGGCATGCGTAGTCCATATGTGACCTACTGAACATTTTATTCGGGCTTAAAGAGTTCTGATTTTGGAACTTCCACACTTGTAGACTCCTTTGGATATTAAATTAGCCAAGCAGTAGTCCATATCTGACCTATTGATCATATTTCTGGCCAACGGGTCAACAAAAGTTTTTAAAAAATATATATTTATTCTTAGACTCCTTCTGATGTTATAAATCAGCCATAGATAAATCCATATTTGATCCACTGAACATATTTCTGGCCGAGTGTCCTTGGACATTAACTTTCCATACATACTCATTGACTCTTTTTGATGTTACATCAGGCATGCGTAGTCCATATGTGACCTACTGAACATTTTATTCGGGCTTAAAGAGTTCTGATTCTGGAACTTCCACACTTGTAGACACCTTTGGATATTAAATTAGCCAAGCAGTAGTCCATATCTGACCTATTGATCATATTTCTGGCCAACTGGTCAACTAAAGTTTTTTTTAAATTCATTCTTAGACTCCTGTTGTTAAATCAGCCATAGAGAAATCCATATTTGACCCATTGAACATATTTCTGGCCAAAGTGTCTATAAATATTGACTTTCTATACATACTAATTGACTCTTTTTGATGTTATATCAGCCATAAGAAGTCTATATTTGAGCTACTGAACATATTTCTGGCTGAAGAGTACTTGACCGTGAACTTTTTATACATTCTATTTGACTCCTTCTGATCTTACATCAGCTAAGCAGTAGTCAATATTGAACATATTTCTGGCCAATGTGCCCATTAATATTGACTTTCTATACATAATCATTGGCTCTTTTTGATGTTACATCAGCCATACAGAAGTCCATATCTGACATTTTGAACATATTTCGGGCCAGTGTCCTTGAACATTAGCTTTCTGTACATACTCATTGATTCTTTTTGATGTTACATCAGCCATATAGATGTCCAAATTGACCTACTGAACATATTTCTGGCCAAAAAGTCCATGAAGATTGAATTCCTATAAATACTATTTGACTAATTTTGATGTTACATCAGCCTTAAGAAGTCCATATTTGACCTACTGAACATATTTCTGGCTGAAGAGTACTTGACCGTGAACTTTTTATACATTCTATTTGACTCCTTCTGATCTTACATCAGCTAAGCATTAGTCAGTATTGAACATATGATTGGCCAATGTGCCCATTAATATTGACTTTCTATACATAATCATTGGCTCTTTTTGATGTGACATCAGCCATACAGAAGTCCATATCTGACATTTTGAACATATTTCGGGCCAGTGTCCTTGAACATTAGCTTTCTGTACATACTCATTGATTCTTTTTGATGTTACATCAGCAATATAGAAGTCCAAATTGACCTACTGAACATATTTCTGGCCAAAAAGTCCATGAACATTGAATTCTTATAAATACTCTTTGACTAATTTTGATGTTACATCAGCCATACAGACATCCATTTTTGACATATTGAAAACATTCCCGCCCAAAGGTCCTCAATTTTTTTTTTTTTTTTTTTTTTTTTACTTTTTATTCTCAAAAAATCCATGAACATTGAATTTCTATACATACTCTTTGACTATTTTTTATGTTACATCAGCCGTACAGACATCCATATTTTTTTTATTTTTTTTTACTGTTTATTCTCAAAGACTCCTTTTAATGTTACATCAGGCATGCGTAGTCCATATGTCACCTACTGAACATTTTATTCGGGCCAAAGACTTCTGGATCTGGAACTTCCTATACAAACTTGTAGACTCCTTTTGATATTGAATTAGCCATGCAGTAGTCCATATTTGTCCTATTGATCATATTTCTGGCCAACGGGGGTTTTTTTTGGGTCAAAGAGTTCTCGATCGAAAACTTTCTACACATTCTGATTTAATTCTTCTGATGATATATGAGCCATACAGAAGTCCAAATTTGACCTACTGAAACAAATTTCTGAATTTCTGGCCAAATAGTACTTGTTCTTGAACATTCTCATAGACTCCTTCTGATATTAGATCACTCAAGCAGTATTCCATATTGAGCACGCCTATTGAGCATATTTCCGGCCAAATAGTACTTTTAAAATTAGAAAAAGTATATATAGAAAGTTCAAGAACAACTCTTTGTCTCAAAAAGATTTCATTAGGTCACATGTGAATTATGTATGCCTGATGTAACATTAAAAGGAGTAAATGCAATAATCAGTATGTGATAAAGTGAGGTATATAACTTTCCATTCAAAGAACCAAACAATGGGTGTTGTTTCAAGATAATTTTATTCTCTGTTTTGTCTCACACATGTGTCAAATGGAAGGTGCACATTCCATTGCGACTCATGTTTGTCGGCTTAGCCTTTTGCGCCTGTAAATATATACAAAATATACACCAGAAAAGGTGAATGTAAATTATACAAATAATGATTTGTTTGTTAATGGTGAATCTCTTTGTTTTACTTTCTTCCTGCAACTTCCTAATAGCTCGCGAACAGGAAGCCTGACTTATTAAGGACAAAGGACTCTTTGAGAAAACCTTTGGACCCTTTTGCCAGAATTATGTTAAACAGGTCAAATACGGACTACTGCTTGGCTGATTTATTCTTAGAGAACTGATGTAACATTATACGGAGTCAATCAATATAAAAAGAATAAAACAACTTTTTTGTACTCTTTGGCCAGAAATATGTTCAACAGGTCAAACTACCTTATGGCTAAATTCCTTTGTGTTAATTCCAATTATGTTACAATGCATTGCATAGAAAATGATCTAACGCTTGCATGTAAGAATACATTGGCCGTTGTACACTTGAGAATTATGTTATGTGATGATATCTTTCATTCCACACCAGAAGGAAATTGTTCTTTCTTGCATATCAGCACAATACATTGTAAAGCAACCAATGTAATGTTTTTTGCTCTTCAGCACACTAAATCAAGTTAGTTGTTGTATGCTATGCAATGCAACGCGAAAGCACTCCTGTTATCTCTTCAATGCAATGCAACTCATTTCGAGTTAGTTCTGGTATGCTTTGCAATTCAACAAGTGTCATTATCCTCAGAAGGTTTCTTATATGTTGTTATCCAAGAACGACTTATACAGTATGTCGTTTCTCAATGCACCACGTAAGAATTTGTGTGTAATGCAACAGAACATTTTGTCTTCAATGCACAGAGGAAAAAGTTAGGTCTTTTATGCAATGCAATGCAAATCGGAATGTTAGATCTTTTATGCATTGTTCTAGAACAGAAAAATATTTATATCTGCAAAACAGTGGAACAGCACATATTATCTCTTTATTGCACATAGGAATGAGTTGTTGTATGCAGATGCAATGACACAACGTAAGATTGTGTGGCTGATGTACTCATTGCATACTCAATGCAAAAGAAAAAATGTTACCTCTTCCAATGCATGACGGAATGAGTTAGTTTTGGTATTGTTTTTTAAATTCAACAAATGCCATGCGCATTATATATTATTCTTTAATGCACAACGCTTTAAAAACAGCAGACATATTATCGTTGTACAATTGTAATGCAAAAGCTCATGCAATGATTTCTCCCTTCAATACAGAAATGAATGTTAGTTGTAGTATTTTCCATGCAATGCGAAAGCACACGTTATCTTTTCAATGCAAAAAAAGGAAAGTTACATCCTTTATGAAATGCAAATGCAAATACACAAAGGGATAAGTTAGACCTTGAATGCATTTCAATAAAACGTTTGTGTTATTCTTCAATTTTACGTTAGATCGTGTGTGCAATGCAATGTAACAACACATGTTATCTTTTCGATACACAACAGAATGAGTTAGTTATTGTATGCTTTATAATGCTTTGTAATGCCCTTCCATACAAAATGAATAGTTAGTTGTAGTATTAATGCAATGCGAAAGCACATATGTTGTTTTTTTCTTTTCATTGCACAAAGGAAGCTACAAGTTTCTACAAGTTAGATATTTTTGCAATGCAAAAGCACACGTTATCTCTCCAATGCACATCGAAATGAGTTAGTTCTGCAATGCATTGCAATGCAACAACAGAATGAGTTAGTTATTGTATGCATTTCAATGGAACTGCTAATGCAATGATTTACCTTACATTCAAAATGAATAGTTAAGTGTAGTATTTAATGCAATGCGAAAGCACATTGTTTTTTCTATTCATTGCACAAAAGAACAAGTAAGATATTTTATGCAATGCAATGCAAAAGCACAAATGTTATCTCTCCAATGCACATCGAAATGAGTTAGTTCTGCAATGCATTGCAATGCAACAGAACAAGTTAGTTATTGAATGCATTTCAATGGAACTGCTAATGCAATGATTTCCCTTACATTCAAAATGAATAGTTAAGTTTAGTATTTAATGCAATGCGAAAGCACATTGTTTTTTCTATTCATTGCACAAAAGAACAAGTTAGATATTTTATGCATGCAATGCAAAAGCACAAATGTTATCTCTCCAAAGCACATCAAAATGAGTTAGTTCTGCAATGCATTGCAATGCAACAACAGAATGAGTTAGTTATTGTATGCATTTCAATGGAACTGCTAATGTAATGATTTCCCTTACATTCAAAATGAATTGTTGTTAGTTTTTAATGCAATGCGAAAGCACATTGTTTTTTGTATTCATTGCACAGAGGAACAAGTTAGATATTTTATGCAATGCAAACGCACAAATGTTATCTCTCCAATGCACATCGAAATGAGTTAGTTCTGCAATGCATTGCAATGCAACAACAGAACGAGTTAGGTATTGTATGCATTTCAATGGAACTGCTAATGCAATGATTTACCTTACATTCAAAATGAATTTTTAAGTGTAGTATTTAATGCAATGCGGAAGCACATTGTTTTTTCTATTCATTGCACAGAGGAACCAGTTAGATATTTAATGCAATGCAAAAGCAAAAATTTTATTTCTCCAATGCACATCGAAATGAGTTAGTTCTGCAATGCATTGCAATGCAACAACAGAACGAGTTAGTTATTGAATGCATTTCAATGGAACTGCTAATGCAATGATTTCCCTTACATTCAAAATGAATAGTTAAGTGTAGTATTTAATGCAATGCGAAAGCACATTGTTTTTTCTATTCATTGCACAAAAGAACAAGTTAGATATTTTATGCAATGCAATGCAAAAGCACAAATGTTATCTCTCCAAAGCACATCAAAATGAGTTAGTTCTGCAATGCATTGCAATGCAACAACAGAATGAGTTAGTTATTGTATGCATTTCAATGGAACTGCTAATGCAATGATTTCCCTTACATTCAAAATGAATAGTTAAGTGTAGTATTTAATGCAATGCGAAAGCACATTGTTTTTTCTATTCATTGCACAAAAGAACAAGTTAGATATTTTATGCAATGCAATGCAAAAGCACAAATGTTATCTCTCCAAAGCACATCAAAATGAGTTAGTTCTGCAATGCATTGCAATGCAACAACAGAATGAGTTAGTTATTGTATGCATTTCAATGGAACTGCTAATGCAATGATTTCCCTTACATTCAAAATGAATAGTTAAGTGTAGTATTTAATGCAATGCGAAAGCACATTGTTTTTTCTATTCATTGCACAAAAGAACAAGTTAGATATTTTATGCAATGCAATGCAAAAGCACAAATGTTATCTCTCCAATGCACATCGAAATGAGTTAGTTCTGCAATGCATTGCAATGCAACAACAGAACGAGTTAGTTATTGAATGCATTTCAATGGAACTGCTAATGCAATGATTTCCCTTACATTCAAAATGAATAGTTAAGTGTAGTATTTAATGCAATGCGAAAGCACATTGTTTTTTCTATTCATTGCACAAAAGAACAAGTTAGATATTTTATGCATGCAATGCAAAAGCACAAATGTTATCTCTCCAATGCACATGGAAATGAGTTAGTTCTGCAATGCATTGCAATGCAACAACAGAACGAGTTAGTTATTGTATGCATTTCAATGGAACTGCTAATGCAATGATTTACCTTACATTCAAAATGAATTTTGAAGTGTAGTATTTAATGCAATGCGAAAGCACATTGTTTTTTCTATTCATTGCACAGAGGAACCAGTTAGATATTTAATGCAATGCAAAAGCAAAAATGTTATTTCTCCAATGCACATCGAAATGAGTTAGTTCTACAATGCATTGCAATGCAACAACAGAATGAGTTAGTTATTGTATGCATTTCAAAGGAACTGCTAATGCAATGATTTCCCTTACATTCAAAATGAATTGTTGTTAGTATTTAATGCAATGCGAAAGCACATTGTTTTTTCTATTCATTGCACAGAAGAACAAGTTAGATATTTAATGCAATGCAAAAGCACAAATGTTATTTCTCCAATGCACATCGAAATGAGTTAGTTCTGCAATGCATTGCAATGCAACAACAGAACGAGTTAGTTATTGTATGCATTAAAATGGAACTGCTAATACAATGATTTACCTTACATTCAAAATGAATTTTTAAGTGTAGTATTTAATGCAATGCGAAAGCACATTGTTTTTTCTATTCATTGCACAGAGGAACCAGTTAGATATTTAATACAATGCAAAAGCAAAAATGTTATTTCTCCAATGCACATCGAAATGAGTTAGTTCTGCAATCATTGCAATGCAACAACAGAACGAGTTAGTTATTGAATGCATTTCAAGGGAACAGCTAATGCAATGATTTCCCTTACATTCAAAATGAATAGTTAAGTGTAGTATTTAATGCAATTTGAAAGCACATTGTTTTTTCTATTCATTGCACAGAGGAACAAGTAAGATATTTTATGCATTGCAAAAGAACAAATGTTATTTCTCCAATGCACATCGAAATGAGTTAGATCTGCAATGCATTGCAATGCAACAACAGAACGAGTTTGTTATTGTATGCATTTCAATGGAACTGCTAATGCAATGATTTACCTTACATTCAAAATGAATTTTTAAGTGTAGTATTTAATGCAATGCGAAAGCACATTGTTTTTTCTATTCATTGCACAGAGGAACCAGTTAGATATTTAATACAATGCAAAAGCAAAAATGTTATTTCTCCAATGCACATCGAAATGAGTTAGTTCTGCAATCATTGCAATGCAACAACAGAACGAGTTAGTTATTGAATGCATTTCAAGGGAACAGCTAATGCAATGATTTCCCTTACATTCAAAATGAATAGTTAAGTGTAGTATTTAATGCAATTTGAAAGCACATTGTTTTTTCTATTCATTGCACAGAGGAACAAGTAAGATATTTTATGCATTGCAAAAGAACAAATGTTATTTCTCCAATGCACATCGAAATGAGTTAGATCTGCAATGCATTGCAATGCAACAACAGAACGAGTTTGTTATTGTATGCATTTCAATGGAACTGCTAATGCAATGATTTACCTTACATTCAAAATGAATTTTTAAGTGTAGTATTTAATGCAATGCGAAAGCACATTGTTTTTTCTATTCATTGCACAGAGGAACCAGTTAGATATTTAATGCAATGCAAAAGCAAAAATGTTATTTCTCCAATGCACATCGAAATGAGTTAGTTCTACAATGCATTGCAATGCAACAACAGAATGAGTTAGTTATTGTATGCATTTCAATGGAACTGCTAATGCAATGATTTCCCTTACATTCAAAATGAATAGTTAAGTGTAGTATTTAATGCAATGCGAAAGCACATTGTTTTTTCTATTCATTGCACAAAAGAACAAGTAAGATATTTTATGCAATGCAATGCAAAAGCACAAATGTTATCTCTCCAATGCACATCGAAATGAGTTAGTTCTGCAATGCATTGCAATGCAACAGAACAAGTTAGTTATTGAATGCATTTCAATGGAACTGCTAATGCAATGATTTCCCTTACATTCAAAATGAATAGTTAAGTTTAGTATTTAATGCAATGCGAAAGCACATTGTTTTTTCTATTCATTGCACAAAAGAACAAGTTAGATATTTTATGCATGCAATGCAAAAGCACAAATGTTATCTCTCCAAAGCACATCAAAATGAGTTAGTTCTGCAATGCATTTGTTGTGGCAAAAATTCATCAAACAAACATCACTGCGTAAGGGAGACTCAGAGTCAAATTATAAAATTAAAAGTATTTATTCTTGCAAGAATAGGAGCAGTCTAATACACAGTTGTTACCCTGTGCAGAAGAGTGACACACCCCCAGACAGACTGAACCAGCTTTTATCTATAAGTTCCAAGGCCTTCTCCGCAGAGCCTTCCTACCAGTAGTTTTCCATAGACTAAGCCCTCCTTCACCAAATGGCCTTCTGACATCTAGGTCAGAGGTCCTCGTTCGTCTGTTCTCTGGAGTGTCTCTCCCTTCTGCCTTCCCAGGTACATAAAAAGAATCTTCTCTCACTACAAGTGAGAGTCACACATGTGACATTCTTTGAATCATCTATATTTTACTTAATATCAATGAATATCATAAAATCGCCACTACAACTCCTCACTTTTTATAATTATTAATCAAACATAATAATAATAACAACAATAATAATAAATGCAAGTTCAAGTCATTACATCACATCATAAAAATCAGTCTCCTTGAACCTGTGAAGAAAAAGTTTAGAATGAAGAAGCATAAGGCTGTTTTTTTTGTGGGGGAAAGCCCCATTAATTATTTAGCAAGCAAGTAAACAATTTACTAATGCCGGGCTCACTACCGCAGTCACACTAGTAAGGAAAAAGATTATAGCACAGTAGGAAAACAAACAGATAATAAATAAATAAATAAATAAAAAAAATAAAAAAATCCCTCAGTTTCAAACCCTGTCCTTGTACGCCATCTCGTAACACGGATGGCTGCTGCTTTTAACTCTCTTTACATATCAATCGTTCTCAGAAAGAAAAAGAAAACATCAACACATTTAACTGTAATCTCTACCTGAATCATCTGCATAATTTTGTTCATCATCATCATCATCATCCAGATAGACTGTCATTTTCACCAATTGAACAGACATTCCAGTTTTCTCATATTCACCCATGAATAACAAAATGATCAGAATAACACATCCAATCATAACTCATACACTACACATTCAACATTTTCCCCATATCCATTTCCCTAACCATATTTTGTTCTTTTACTTTTAATTCAATCAGGCAGTGGTTCTACTTAATCAGCTTCAATAATAATCCCCATAATTTACATTAATTAATAGATCTTCTCTTCCTGAAAACCTTTGCCTTAAATATTTTCTAATTAATCAGTAACCAATCAAATCATTTGTCATATACCAATATCAATACTAAGCTCAAATAAAGTCCTCAAAATCATCCCAAAACCACATTCTTAAACCATTAGATTGGCCAACATCCTCCTCCAGGCGTGTTGGTGTAGGCCTGTGGAATTTTCAAAAATCATTATTTTCCATTTCATTTTCAATTATCATTAGACATTTCTTGCTTATTAGAGTCAGAGTCCTTTTCCCCTGAAAAACACATATCGTTCACAAGTCAGTATTCATACATTTGGAAAAACAGAATCAGTTCAGCTTGATGCAATCCTCCTGACATTCTGCAAAAGGAAAATTTTAGGTTAAGGTGTAGCACCTTTCTGCCACAATAATAACAATCAGGCCAGGACAGTTAGCAAAATTCATCCATAGCCATTATTCAACACATTTTGCCCTGTCTCCCAATTCTGCATGCTCTCTGTAAAGAAAAACAAATTTCGAGGTTATCATCAGATAGTAAAGTACGTATTTTCTTTTGTCTACTATTCTGCCACGGCCTTCGATGCCCTTGGAAACGTCCTGTTGAAACAATCCAGACAGCAGTTTTGTTAGGCAGAAAAATGGCTTCTTTCAGGGCTTTTACCCAATTCCCCTAGTGTTCTCCCAACATTTATTCCTAATAAAACATAAAGCATCCCCCTTTTGATGGTCGACACAACTCGATCATCAATTTAACATAACATTTAACATAGTGTCTTCGATAAAGTCTGCCATCAACACTAACCCAAACGTTGTCCCTCAGACAAACTTGTTCCAGACATCTTTCTCTGCCTCTGAAACAAAAATATTACATTCTTCACTTAAAGCCACAATTTCATTTCCTTATCGAAGTATTTGAAGGGCAACGGCCCATCTCACAGCGTATCCTGCTTTTTCAGGTCTGTTATTTTGTCTCGCAACTCAGTCCTCTTCAACCATTTTAAAGTCATCAATAGTTTATCAGGTCAGGTCGTGCTGTACAGACTTGGTCAATGTCAGTCAAAAAAAACAAAACAAAAACATTCTCCTCTTGTTTACGATAATCATATATGGCTCTCTGCATAATTTGATATCGACTTAGTCAATGTCTCACTTTGTTGTTGCTGTCAAATCTATAACATCTTTTTTTATTTCAACCCATGATCTACAACTCCACAATTCCAATTTATATAAATACCTAAACTTATCCAAAAGTAATTCAAATCCACATCATAAATGACAAAAGTAATTACTACCAGACGGAGCGTGATCTTAAAGCTCGTCCCATGTTCTCTATCATCTTCTCATCAGATTCACTCAGCATTTGCCTTCTTTACAATTTGTCACTTGCCTTAACACATCTGTAATGAAAAAACACTCTCCAGAGGTTAAAGACACAACATACTCACTATTCAGGCGGAATAGCTGCCCTAAACTAACACAAGACATAAAGTGCTGTCCCCATCACACACACTCATGCTAGACACACAGCATGTTAACTGCTCATTTACAATGTTCGCTTTTTTTTATATTAACTCTGAAAGTATAATATTTGAGGTTTAAATAAGATTTAAACTTCACATCTTTCTGTAGCTTTTATATAATTTTACATGGCCTTTCAAACCGTTTCAAATGTTCTATCTGTTCATTATTCATTTTTTTCTTTAGAAAAGTCAACTGGGTTGTTTTGGTTCATTATCATTATTTTGTTTAAACTTGCCTTACCATGCCTGATAACAGAAAGACAAACAGAGTACCAAGTCCCTTCCTCCACTCAGCAGTCTCTCTTACACAAATAATCTTTTCAACAGCCTCCTAAGACTGAAACTTAATTAATCATAGAACCCTTAATAATTCATAAATGTTAATATACAAATGTTTAACTCAAATTAGAACCATTACAATAATCTAAAATACATTATGCTCTGAGTATTTATAAGGTTATCTTTAGTTTGAATACTTGTATAAATTCTCAATTCACCTAACCTTTGTTATCCAAACTCTTACAAAAACTGTCTTAATCTTTAACCAGCACCATGTCTAACCTTCAGGAGTTAAAACCATCCTATAGACATATTAGTTCAAAATCAACTTCTTTAATTTTCCTTGCCCATAAGGCAACATGTTCCTGATATAAATTAATAAGTTATGTTACTGTCTCCCCAACAAATAATGACAATCAGATGGTCTCAGCCGGCTCTTGAAAGCACATTTCCCATCAGCTCTTTATCTATAATTTCCATCAGACTTGTCACAGTTGAAAACAAGCCATACAGTGAATTGCGAGGGGGGGTTTTCTCTGGTGAGTGGTATAGAGGAACTCACATTTTCTCGGTCAAACAATGCTCTGCTGACCCCACAATGCTCTGCTGACCCCAGTGGCCTCTGGTAATCAGCGCTCAACTCTCATACCTTCTCACATATAACACCTCCATCCGGAGATGCAGTGTCCGGGACCCCCTGCGTTAGAATGTCTCCTGGCCAGGAAAATCATCCCGTCTTTGAGTAGCCACGTACCCACTGGTGACCCGCTCGCATCACACAATCAGTTTCTTCAACAGAACTCAGCTGTTTTTCTGGAGCTTAGGAAAGACACATTCAAGAGTCACCCCAACTCCATCTGGACTGCCTAACATTGTTAAGGGAGACAGGTTAACAACAACAGTATTCAATCACTCAAATCTGTTAGACATGTCCGAATCAACAAAATCACAGTGAACAAAATTCACATCGTCTATTCAGTGTACATCTATAGTCATGGTGATAGGTCCTGTGTCATGGTGAAGGCTAAGATCAGACAAATACGTTACTGGTCCTAAAATAACAAGTACAAAAATGTCACTTCAATTCAGGTCTACATTATTATTTTAAAGACTTCTTTAAAGTCATTCAGTTTTACAAATCTAAAATATTTAAGTACTAATTGCCCTCTGAATGGCAATGATTTCCTTTAACATGATTTCTTTTAACATCTGTGTCTATAATTTTCAACTATAAATAGCTTAATCGTCATGACAGGCTAAGGTAACAGCCTTCTGACATTGAATGAGACAGAGACTCTGAGACCTTCAAGACTGGCACACTGTTTCTCATACTAAACATTCTCTACTTTAGCTACTTTATCTTTTAATTCTAGCCCAGTTTAAGACATCTTTGCCAGCAATTACATACGTTTTCAATATAAAAATAATTTTATAGTTGTCTTTTACTCTTATATCAGGAAATTTCGACATTACAAATTTCCACTCATATTGAGACTGTCATACTGGCAGTTTCAGCCAAGTCCCAATCTTATCTTTTGAAACCAAAACATCAGCTTCTAGCTTCTTCATGGTCAACACCAAGCTGTTTGTTTAATCAGATCCCTTTCTACAAAATTGTTTTTACATTTAGCAACCCAGTGCTACTGCTTCTGCTTATTTGATCTTAAATACAAGTAGTTATTCTATTTCTCAATAACGTTTCATTATAACATCTCAATTTTAGTTGTCAGATTCTCAATTACAATCTGCAAAAAAAAATGTTTAAGCGTTTCATTAAAAGACAATCATCTTTTTAGTTACCTTTACAAATATTTTCCCTATCTGTAATTTTACATTTACTTAAATCTTTCAACTTTCTTTTCTCTTTCAATCTACTTACGACTTCCATCTATCAACTTTCTTTTCTCTTTCATTTACTTAGCACTGCATTCACATTCTTAGTTCTTTCTCAGACGAAAACTTTAATATCGTCTTCAAATCCTGTTCTACTTTCAAACCCACATTAATCCACGTCACTTTCACATTCCATCAACTTTCTTTTACACCTTTCTGAGTGGTCATTTACAGTTACTACTAAATGCAGCTGACCACAATTAAAACACTCTCTGTCCCCTTGCCTATAGTTCGATCTCTCTGTGAGCTTTCAAACAGCTCCAACTTACTGACACCCTTGAAGCAGTGTGTTCCAATCAGTTTGTAAACACAGCTGATAAGCAGTTCTCTCTATTCTTTGACAGTCCACCAGTGGCGGATTCAGTCACACTAGCCAAATCATAATTTTCATCATTATTGGCAGAACATTAATTTTCTGCACGGAAATGCATAAATTGTTTTAACAAAGTTTTCACAAAGTTTCTGTTTAACTTTAACACTTGTCCAGGGAAATTATCCCCGACCCATAATTTCCTTTATAAAACAGACAATGTCTTTTGCCTTCAATGACTTAATATCAACCAAATATCTGACATTTTACATTATTGAATTTCAAAATCTGTCTTTACATCTCTCTAATTCGGTATTATCATCAACAACAGTGATTACAATAGCAAGTACACATTTAACATCCGGAAGCCGGGCTGAATAAGCACACGCTGTTGCTGTACTCCCAGCATAGCTGGAGTCTTTAGGTTCAAAAGATAATGGTTGTCAAACCAAAAATAAACATAATTTCACTCTTTATTTTACCACTAAAATATAGAATTGTTCCCCATTTTGCTTAATGAAACATTCATTATCTTTATATCATGTTAATCCCTGTTAATCATACTCAATACCTTATCATTATTATTTTTAATCTGAACCTCACTTTTCATACCATTTCTTAATCTGACTTAACAGCCGTTCATATATAGTTCCATAAATTTTATCAGAAATGTTATTTTCATAACATACATTTTCTACAGTTGTTTTCTTCTCAAAATGGTTAGTCTGCAGATTCAACAAGTATTTATCATTACTGTCTCTGTCCCACTTATCCTACTTACTGTTTTTTACAGAAACCAAAATATCATATTACTCAAATCTCAATCCTTCACAAAGACAGCCTTATTGCTGCTTGCTACTTCAACTTTTGTTACAAATAAAATCTTCTGACATCTAATGTCATGCATCCATCTAATGGATGAAAAATAAAAACCCTTTTATCAGTTATATTCAATCTTACTATATGGAAATACATTCTACATCGACTCTTTTATCTGCTTCAAGCCAACACCTCATTGTTTTTTTTTTTTTCACACTTTTACACACGTTGAACGCAGACACAACAACCTTTGTTTCTCACTGCCCTGTTCAACTGATTCCCGCACCATCTTTAATCTTGTGGTTCTCAATATCATACATTTCTGCCCTTAATTTTATCTCATTTGACAAAACACCGGTGTACCAAATTTCGCAAGCTTGCTTTTGAGACTTCGCCATATTGACCGCTTATCTGCTTTCTGTGGATTTCTCTTTTACGCGCGTTCTCTTTATTTGTCAAGCGTCCCCGACAAACCCGACCTTTCTTTTAACCCAGTCGGACGGGTTACACTATTAGTGTCCTCCTAATTACGGTTTACCAAAAAATCTGTTACGACTTTCTTGGCTCCCCCTAATTAGCCTCAGCACCCAAAAATACTTTGCTCCGTGGTGGAACAATTAATTTCCAGGTACCTATCTGTATGAAATGTCTTGGTCTGTCACAGTTCTCAATTAATTCCAGATTATTTATCTGCTTGAAATATCTTGATCTGTCCGTAGATCTCAATTAATTCCAGATTATTTATCTGCTTGAAATATCTTGTTCTGTCACAGACCTCAATTAATTTCAGATTATTTTCCCTCGTATCTGTTTGAAATATCTTGATCTGTACGTAGATCAATTAATTTCAGATTACGTACCACAGAAAACAGTTCTCAGCCAATATGGTTCAATTTCACTCTTCCCCCAATTAAACTTAATTTAATTATTTAATTACCTTTACTCAGAGATGTTGTTCCGAGCCACCTTGAGTTCTTTTGATTTCCAGTGGTCGACTCTCCCGGGCTCTGACATCGGCCGGCCTCTCTCTCTCAAGTTTACGAGGTAGAGCTGGAACTTACTCAGTCCAGGTGGCCAAACACCGTCCGATCTCAGGTCCAGGAGGCATCGTCCAAGGAATCCCACTATTCTGACACCAAATTGTTGTGGCAAAAATTCATCAAACAAACATCACTGCGTAAGGGAGACTCAGAGTCAAATTATAAAATTAAAAGTATTTATTCTTGCAAGAAGGAGCAGTCTAATACACAGCTGTTACCCTGTGCAGAAGAGTGACACACCCCCAGACAGACTGAACCAGCTTTTATCTATAAGTTCCAAGGCCTTCTCCGCAGAGCCTTCCTACCAGTAGTTTTCCATAGACTAAGCCCTCCTTCACCAAATGGCCTTCTGACATCTAGGTCAGAGGTCCTCGTTCGTCTGTTCTCTGGAGTGTCTCTCCCTTCTGCCTTCCCAGGTACATAAAAAGAATCTTCTCTCACTACAAGTGAGAGTCACACATGTGACATTCTTTGAATCATCTATATTTTACTTAATATCAATGAATATCATAAAATCGCCACTACACATTGCAATGCAACAACAGAATGAGTTAGTTATTGTATGCATTTCAATGGAACTGCTAATGTAATGATTTCCCTTAAATTCAAAATGAATTGTTGTTAGTTTTTAATGCAATGCGAAAGCACATTGTTTTTTGTATTCATTGCACAGAGGAACAAGTTAGATATTTTATGCAATGCAAAAGCACAAATGTTATCTCTCCAATGCACATCGAAATGAGTTAGTTCTGCAATGCATTGCAATGCAACAACAGAACGAGTTAGGTATTGTATGCATTTCAATGGAACTGCTAATGCAATGATTTACCTTACATTCAAAATGAATTTTTAAGTGTAGTATTTAATGCAATGCGGAAGCACATTGTTTTTTCTATTCATTGCACAGAGGAACCAGTTAGATATTTAATGCAATGCAAAAGCAAAAATTTTATTTCTCCAATGCACATCGAAATGAGTTAGTTCTGCAATGCATTGCAATGCAACAACAGAAAGAGTTAGTTATTGAATGCATTTCAATGGAACTGCTAATGCAATGATTTCCCTTACATTCAAAATGAATAGTTAAGTGTAGTATTTAATGCAATGCGAAAGCACATTGTTTTTTCTATTCATTGCACAAAAGAACAAGTTAGATATTTTATGCAATGCAATGCAAAAGCACAAATGTTATCTCTCCAAAGCACATCAAAATGAGTTAGTTCTGCAATGCATTGCAATGCAACAACAGAATGAGTTAGTTATTGTATGCATTTCAATGGAACTGCTAATGCAATGATTTCCCTTACATTCAAAATGAATAGTTAAGTGTAGTATTTAATGCAATGCGAAAGCACATTGTTTTTTCTATTCATTGCACAAAAGAACAAGTTAGATATTTTATGCATGCAATGCAAAAGCACAAATGTTATCTCTCCAATGCACATCGAAATGAGTTAGTTCTGCAATGCATTGCAATGCAACAACAGAACGAGTTAGTTATTGTATGCATTAAAATGGAACTGCTAATACAATGATTTACCTTACATTCAAAATGAATTTTTAAGTGTAGTATTTAATGCAATGCGAAAGCACATTGTTTTTTCTATTCATTGCACAGAGGAACCAGTTAGATATTTAATACAATGCAAAAGCAAAAATGTTATTTCTCCAATGCACATCGAAATGAGTTAGTTCTGCAATCATTGCAATGCAACAACAGAACGAGTTAGTTATTGAATGCATTTCAAGGGAACAGCTAATGCAATGATTTCCCTTACATTCAAAATGAATAGTTAAGTGTAGTATTTAATGCAATTTGAAAGCACATTGTTTTTTCTATTCATTGCACAGAGGAACAAGTAAGATATTTTATGCATTGCAAAAGAACAAATGTTATTTCTCCAATGCACATCGAAATGAGTTAGATCTGCAATGCATTGCAATGCAACAACAGAACGAGTTAGTTATTGAATGCATTTCAAGGGAACAGCTAATGCAATGATTTCCCTTACATTCAAAATGAATAGTTAAGTGTAGTATTTAATGCAATTTGAAAGCACATTGTTTTTTCTATTCATTGCACAGAGGAACAAGTAAGATATTTTATGCATTGCAAAAGAACAAATGTTATTTCTCCAATGCACATCGAAATGAGTTAGATCTGCAATGCATTGCAATGCAACAACAGAACGAGTTTGTTATTGTATGCATTTCAATGGAACTGCTAATGCAATGATTTACCTTACATTCAAAATGAATTTTAAGTGTAGTATTTAATGCAATGCGAAAGCACATTGTTTTTTCTATTCATTGCACAAAAGAACAAGTAAGATATTTTATGCAATGCAAAAGCACAAATGTTATCTCTCCAATGCACATCGAAATGAGTTAGTTCTGCAATGCATTGCAATGCAACAGAACAAGTTAGTTATTGAATGCATTTCAATGGAACTGCTAATGCAATGTTTTCCCTTACATTCAAAATGAATAGTTAAGTGTAGTATTTAATGCAATGCGAAAGCACATTGTTTTTTCTATTCATTGCACAAAAGAACAAGTTAGATATTTTATGCATGCAATGCAAAAGCACAAATGTTATCTCTCCAAAGCACATCAAAATGAGTTAGTTCTGCAATGCATTGCAATGCAACAACAGAATGAGTTAGTTATTGTATGCATTTCAATGGAACTGCTAATGTAATGATTTCCCTTACATTCAAAATGAATTGTTGTTAGTTTTTAATGCAATGCGAAAGCACATTGTTTTTTGTATTCATTGCACAGAGGAACAAGTTAGATATTTTATGCAATGCAAAAGCACAAATGTTATCTCTCCAATGCACATCGAAATGAGTTAGTTCTGCAATGCATTGCAATGCAACAACAGAACGAGTTAGGTATTGTATGCATTTCAATGGAACTGCTAATGCAATGATTTACCTTACATTCAAAATGAATTTTAAGTGTAGTATTTAATGCAATGCGAAAGCACATTGTTTTTTCTATTCATTGCACAAAAGAACAAGTAAGATATTTTATGCAATGCAAAAGCACAAATGTTATCTCTCCAATGCACATCGAAATGAGTTAGTTCTGCAATGCATTGCAATGCAACAGAACAAGTTAGTTATTGAATGCATTTCAATGGAACTGCTAATGCAATGTTTTCCCTTACATTCAAAATGAATAGTTAAGTGTAGTATTTGATGCAATGCGAAAGCACATTGTTTTTTCTATTCATTGCACAAAAGAACAAGTTAGATATTTTATGCATGCAATGCAAAAGCACAAATGTTATCTCTCCAAAGCACATCAAAATGAGTTAGTTCTGCAATGCATTGCAATGCAACAACAGAATGAGTTAGTTATTGTATGCATTTCAATGGAACTGCTAATGTAATGATTTCCCTTACATTCAAAATGAATTGTTGTTAGTTTTTAATGCAATGCGAAAGCACATTGTTTTTTGTATTCATTGCACAGAGGAACAAGTTAGATATTTTATGCAATGCAAAAGCACAAATGTTATCTCTCCAATGCACATCGAAATGAGTTAGTTCTGCAATGCATTGCAATGCAACAACAGAACGAGTTAGGTATTGTATGCATTTCAATGGAACTGCTAATGCAATGATTTACCTTACATTCAAAATTAATTTTTAAGTGTAGTATTTAATGCAATGCGAAAGCACATTGTTTTTTCTATTCATTGCACAGAGGAACCAGTTAGATATTTAATGCAATGCAAAAGCAAAAATGTTATTTCTCCAATGCACATCGAAATGAGTTAGTTCTGCAATCATTGCAATGCAACAACAGAACGAGTTAGTTATTGAATGCATTTCAAGGGAACAGCTAATGCAATGATTTCCCTTACATTCAAAATGAATAGTTAAGTGTAGTATTTAATGCAATTCGAAAGCACATTGTTTTTTCTATTCATTGCACAGAGGAACAAGTAAGATATTTTATGCATTGCAAAAGCACAAATGTTATTTCTCCAATTCATATCGAAATAAGTTAGTTCTGCAATGCATTGCAATGCAACAACAGAACGAGTTAGTTATTGAATGCATTTCAATGGAACTGCTAATGCAATGATTTCCCTTACATTCAAAATGAATAGTTAAGTGTAGTATTTAATGCAATGCGAAAGCACATTGTTTTTTCTATTCATTGCACAAAAGAACAAGTTAGATATTTTATGCAATGCAATGCAAAAGCACAAATGTTATCTCTCCAATGCACATCGAAATGAGTTAGTTCTGCAATGCATTGCAATGCAACAACAGAACGAGTTAGTTATTGAATGCATTTCAATGGAACTGCTAATGCAATGATTTCCCTTACATTCAAAATGAATAGTTAAGTGTAGTATTTAATGCAATGCGAAAGCACATTGTTTTTTCTATTCATTGCACAAAAGAACAAGTTAGATATTTTATGCATGCAATGCAAAAGCACAAATGTTATCTCTCCAATGCACATCGAAATGAGTTAGTTCTGCAATGCATTGCAATGCAACAACAGAACGAGTTAGGTATTGTATGCATTTCAATGGAACTGCTAATGCAATGATTTACCTTACATTCAAAATGAATTTTTAAGTGTAGTATTTAATGCAATGCGGAAGCACATTGTTTTTTCTATTCATTGCACAGAGGAACCCTTTAGATATTTAATGCAATGCAAAAGCAAAAATTTTATTTCTCCAATGCACATCGAAATGAGTTAGTTCTGCAATGCATTGCAATGCAACAACAGAACGAGTTAGTTATTGAATGCATTTCAATGGAACTGCTAATGCAATGATTTACCTTACATTCAAAATGAATTTTTAAGTGTAGTATTTAATGCAATGCGAAAGCACATTGTTTTTTCTATTCATTGCACAGAGGAACCAGTTAGATATTTAATACAATGCAAAAGCAAAAATGTTATTTCTCCAATGCACATCGAAATGAGTTAGTTCTGCAATCATTGCAATGCAACAACAGAACGAGTTAGTTATTGAATGCATTTCAAGGGAACAGCTAATGCAATGATTTCCCTTACATTCAAAATGAATAGTTAAGTGTAGTATTTAATGCAATTTGAAAGCACATTGTTTTTTCTATTCATTGCACAGAGGAACAAGTAAGATATTTTATGCATTGCAAAAGAACAAATGTTATTTCTCCAATGCACATCGAAATGAGTTAGATCTGCAATGCATTGCAATGCAACAACAGAACGAGTTTGTTATTGTATGCATTTCAATGGAACTGCTAATGCAATGATTTACCTTACATTCAAAATGAATTTTTAAGTGTAGTATTTAATGCAATGCGAAAGCACATTGTTTTTTCTATTCATTGCACAGAGGAACCAGTTAGATATTTAATGCAATGCAAAAGCAAAAATGTTATTTCTCCAATGCACATCGAAATGAGTTAGTTCTACAATGCATTGCAATGCAACAACAGAATTTGTTAGTTATTGTATGCATTTCAATGGAACTGCTAATGCAATGATTTCCCTTACATTCAAAATGAATAGTTAAGTGTAGTATTTAATGCAATGCGAAAGCACATTGTTTTTTCTATTCATTGCACAAAAGAACAAGTAAGATATTTTATGCAATGCAATGCAAAAGCACAAATGTTATCTCTCCAATGCACATCGAAATGAGTTAGTTCTGCAATGCATTGCAATGCAACAGAACAAGTTAGTTATTGAATGCATTTCAATGGAACTGCTAATGCAATGATTTCCCTTACATTCAAAATGAATAGTTAAGTGTAGTATTTAATGCAATGCGAAAGCACATTGTTTTTTCTATTCATTGCACAAAAGAACAAGTTAGATATTTTATGCAATGCAATGCAAAAGCACAAATGTTATCTCTCCAATGCACATCGAAATGAGTTAGTTCTGCAATGCATTGCAATGCAACAGAACAAGTTAGTTATTGAATGCATTTCAATGGAACTGCTAATGTAATGATTTCCCTTAAATTCAAAATGAATTGTTGTTAGTTTTTAATGCAATGCGAAAGCACATTGTTTTTTGTATTCATTGCACAGAGGAACAAGTTAGATATTTTATGCAATGCAAAAGCACAAATGTTATCTCTCCAATGCACATCGAAATGAGTTAGTTCTGCAATGCATTGCAATGCAACAACAGAACGAGTTAGGTATTGTATGCATTTCAATGGAACTGCTAATGCAATGATTTACCTTACATTCAAAATGAATTTTTAAGTGTAGTATTTAATGCAATGCGGAAGCACATTGTTTTTTCTATTCATTGCACAGAGGAACCAGTTAGATATTTAATGCAATGCAAAAGCAAAAATTTTATTTCTCCAATGCACATCGAAATGAGTTAGTTCTGCAATGCATTGCAATGCAACAACAGAAAGAGTTAGTTATTGAATGCATTTCAATGGAACTGCTAATGCAATGATTTCCCTTACATTCAAAATGAATAGTTAAGTGTAGTATTTAATGCAATGCGAAAGCACATTGTTTTTTCTATTCATTGCACAAAAGAACAAGTTAGATATTTTATGCAATGCAATGCAAAAGCACAAATGTTATCTCTCCAAAGCACATCAAAATGAGTTAGTTCTGCAATGCATTGCAATGCAACAACAGAATGAGTTAGTTATTGTATGCATTTCAATGGAACTGCTAATGCAATGATTTCCCTTACATTCAAAATGAATAGTTAAGTGTAGTATTTAATGCAATGCGAAAGCACATTGTTTTTTCTATTCATTGCACAAAAGAACAAGTTAGATATTTTATGCAATGCAATGCAAAAGCACAAATGTTATCTCTCCAAAGCACATCAAAATGAGTTAGTTCTGCAATGCATTGCAATGCAACAACAGAATGAGTTAGTTATTGTATGCATTTCAATGGAACTGCTAATGCAATGATTTCCCTTACATTCAAAATGAATAGTTAAGTGTAGTATTTAATGCAATGCGAAAGCACATTGTTTTTTCTATTCATTGCACAAAAGAACAAGTTAGATATTTTATGCAATGCAATGCAAAAGCACAAATGTTATCTCTCCAAAGCACATCAAAATGAGTTAGTTCTGCAATGCATTGCAATGCAACAACAGAATGAGTTAGTTATTGTATGCATTTCAATGGAACTGCTAATGCAATGATTTCCCTTACATTCAAAATGAATAGTTAAGTGTAGTATTTAATGCAATGCGAAAGCACATTGTTTTTTCTATTCATTGCACAAAAGAACAAGTTAGATATTTTATGCAATGCAATGCAAAAGCACAAATGTTATCTCTCCAATGCACATCGAAATGAGTTAGTTCTGCAATGCATTGCAATGCAACAACAGAACGAGTTAGTTATTGTATGCATTTCAATGGAACTGCTAATGCAATGATTTACCTTACATTCAAAATGAATTTTGAAGTGTAGTATTTAATGCAATGCGAAAGCACATTGTTTTTTCTATTCATTGCACAGAGGAACCAGTTAGATATTTAATGCAATGCAAAAGCAAAAATGTTATTTCTCCAATGCACATCGAAATGAGTTAGTTCTACAATGCATTGCAATGCAACAACAGAATGAGTTAGTTATTGTATGCATTTCAAAGGAACTGCTAATGCAATGATTTCCCTTACATTCAAAATGAATTGTTGTTAGTATTTAATGCAATGCGAAAGCACATTGTTTTTTCTATTCATTGCACAGAAGAACAAGTTAGATATTTAATGCAATGCAAAAGCACAAATGTTATTTCTCCAATGCACATCGAAATGAGTTAGTTCTGCAATGCATTGCAATGCAACAACAGAACGAGTTAGTTATTGTATGCATTAAAATGGAACTGCTAATACAATGATTTACCTTACATTCAAAATGAATTTTTAAGTGTAGTATTTAATGCAATGCGAAAGCACATTGTTTTTTCTATTCATTGCACAGAGGAACCAGTTAGATATTTAATACAATGCAAAAGCAAAAATGTTATTTCTCCAATGCACATCGAAATGAGTTAGTTCTGCAATCATTGCAATGCAACAACAGAACGAGTTAGTTATTGAATAAATTTCAAGGGAACAGCTAATGCAATGATTTCCCTTACATTCAAAATGAATAGTTAAGTGTAGTATTTAATGCAATTTGAAAGCACATTGTTTTTTCTATTCATTGCACAGAGGAACAAGTAAGATATTTTATGCATTGCAAAAGAACAAATGTTATTTCTCCAATGCACATCGAAATGAGTTAGATCTGCAATGCATTGCAATGCAACAACAGAACGAGTTTGTTATTGTATGCATTTCAATGGAACTGCTAATGCAATGATTTACCTTACATTCAAAATGAATTTTTAAGTGTAGTATTTAATGCAATGCGAAAGCACATTGTTTTTTCTATTCATTGCACAGAGGAACCAGTTAGATATTTAATACAATGCAAAAGCAAAAATGTTATTTCTCCAATGCACATCGAAATGAGTTAGTTCTGCAATCATTGCAATGCAACAACAGAACGAGTTAGTTATTGAATGCATTTCAAGGGAACAGCTAATGCAATGATTTCCCTTACATTCAAAATGAATAGTTAAGTGTAGTATTTAATGCAATTTGAAAGCACATTGTTTTTTCTATTCATTGCACAGAGGAACAAGTAAGATATTTTATGCATTGCAAAAGAACAAATGTTATTTCTCCAATGCACATCGAAATGAGTTAGATCTGCAATGCATTGCAATGCAACAACAGAACGAGTTTGTTATTGTATGCATTTCAATGGAACTGCTAATGCAATGATTTACCTTACATTCAAAATGAATTTTTAAGTGTAGTATTTAATGCAATGCGAAAGCACATTGTTTTTTCTATTCATTGCACAGAGGAACCAGTTAGATATTTAATGCAATGCAAAAGCAAAAATGTTATTTCTCCAATGCACATCGAAATGAGTTAGTTCTACAATGCATTGCAATGCAACAACAGAATGAGTTAGTTATTGTATGCATTTCAATGGAACTGCTAATGCAATGATTTCCCTTACATTCAAAATGAATAGTTAAGTGTAGTATTTAATGCAATGCGAAAGCACATTGTTTTTTCTATTCATTGCACAAAAGAACAAGTAAGATATTTTATGCAATGCAATGCAAAAGCACAAATGTTATCTCTCCAATGCACATCGAAATGAGTTAGTTCTGCAATGCATTGCAATGCAACAGAACAAGTTAGTTATTGAATGCATTTCAATGGAACTGCTAATGCAATGATTTCCCTCACATTCAAAATGAATAGTTAAGTTTAGTATTTAATGCAATGCGAAAGCACATTGTTTTTTCTATTCATTGCACAAAAGAACAAGTTAGATATTTTATGCATGCAATGCAAAAGCACAAATGTTATCTCTCCAAAGCACATCAAAATGAGTTAGTTCTGCAATGCATTGCAATGCAACAACAGAATGAGTTAGTTATTGTATGCATTTCAATGGAACTGCTAATGTAATGATTTCCCTTAAATTCAAAATGAATTGTTGTTAGTTTTTAATGCAATGCGAAAGCACATTGTTTTTTGTATTCATTGCACAGAGGAACAAGTTAGATATTTTATGCAATGCAAAAGCACAAATGTTATCTCTCCAATGCACATCGAAATGAGTTAGTTCTGCAATGCATTGCAATGCAACAACAGAACGAGTTAGGTATTGTATGCATTTCAATGGAACTGCTAATGCAATGATTTACCTTACATTCAAAATGAATTTTTAAGTGTAGTATTTAATGCAATGCGGAAGCACATTGTTTTTTCTATTCATTGCACAGAGGAACCAGTTAGATATTTAATGCAATGCAAAAGCAAAAATTTTATTTCTCCAATGCACATCGAAATGAGTTAGTTCTGCAATGCATTGCAATGCAACAACAGAAAGAGTTAGTTATTGAATGCATTTCAATGGAACTGCTAATGCAATGATTTCCCTTACATTCAAAATGAATAGTTAAGTGTAGTATTTAATGCAATGCGAAAGCACATTGTTTTTTCTATTCATTGCACAAAAGAACAAGTTAGATATTTTATGCAATGCAATGCAAAAGCACAAATGTTATCTCTCCAAAGCACATCAAAATGAGTTAGTTCTGCAATGCATTGCAATGCAACAACAGAATGAGTTAGTTATTGTATGCATTTCAATGGAACTGCTAATGCAATGATTTCCCTTACATTCAAAATGAATAGTTAAGTGTAGTATTTAATGCAATGCGAAAGCACATTGTTTTTTCTATTCATTGCACAAAAGAACAAGTTAGATATTTTATGCATGCAATGCAAAAGCACAAATGTTATCTCTCCAATGCACATCGAAATGAGTTAGTTCTGCAATGCATTGCAATGCAACAACAGAACGAGTTAGTTATTGTATGCATTAAAATGGAACTGCTAATACAATGATTTACCTTACATTCAAAATGAATTTTTAAGTGTAGTATTTAATGCAATGCGAAAGCACATTGTTTTTTCTATTCATTGCACAGAGGAACCAGTTAGATATTTAATACAATGCAAAAGCAAAAATGTTATTTCTCCAATGCACATCGAAATGAGTTAGTTCTGCAATCATTGCAATGCAACAACAGAACGAGTTAGTTATTGAATGCATTTCAAGGGAACAGCTAATGCAATGATTTCCCTTACATTCAAAATGAATAGTTAAGTGTAGTATTTAATGCAATGCGAAAGCACATTGTTTTTTCTATTCATTGCACAGAGGAACCAGTTAGATATTTAATACAATGCAAAAGCAAAAATGTTATTTCTCCAATGCACATCGAAATGAGTTAGTTCTGCAATTATTGCAATGCAACAACAGAACGAGTTAGTTATTGAATGCATTTCAAGGGAACAGCTAATGCAATGATTTCCCTTACATTCAAAATGAATAGTTAAGTGTAGTATTTAATGCAATTTGAAAGCACATTGTTTTTTCTATTCATTGCACAGAGGAACAAGTAAGATATTTTATGCATTGCAAAAGAACAAATGTTATTTCTCCAATGCACATCGAAATGAGTTAGATCTGCAATGCATTGCAATGCAACAACAGAACGAGTTTGTTATTGTATGCATTTCAATGGAACTGCTAATGCAATGATTTACCTTACATTCAAAATGAATTTTTAAGTGTAGTATTTAATGCAATGCGAAAGCACATTGTTTTTTCTATTCATTGCACAGAGGAACCAGTTAGATATTTAATGCAATGCAAAAGCAAAAATGTTATTTCTCCAATGCACATCGAAATGAGTTAGTTCTACAATGCATTGCAATGCAACAACAGAATGAGTTAGTTATTGTATGCATTTCAATGGAACTGCTAATGCAATGATTTCCCTTACATTCAAAATGAATAGTTAAGTGTAGTATTTAATGCAATGCGAAAGCACATTGTTTTTTCTATTCATTGCACAAAAGAACAAGTAAGATATTTTATGCAATGCAATGCAAAAGCACAAATGTTATCTCTCCAATGCACATCGAAATGAGTTAGTTCTGCAATGCATTGCAATGCAACAGAACAAGTTAGTTATTGAATGCATTTCAATGGAACTGCTAATGCAATGATTTCCCTTACATTCAAAATGAATAGTTAAGTTTAGTATTTAATGCAATGCGAAAGCACATTGTTTTTTCTATTCATTGCACAAAAGAACAAGTTAGATATTTTATGCATGCAATGCAAAAGCACAAATGTTATCTCTCCAAAGCACATCAAAATGAGTTAGTTCTGCAATGCATTGCAATGCAACAACAGAATGAGTTAGTTATTGTATGCATTTCAATGGAACTGCTAATGTAATGATTTCCCTTACATTCAAAATGAATTGTTGTTAGTTTTTAATGCAATGCGAAAGCACATTGTTTTTTGTATTCATTGCACAGAGGAACAAGTAAGATATTTTATGCATTGCAAAAGAACAAATGTTATTTCTCCAATGCACATCGAAATGAGTTAGATCTGCAATGCATTGCAATGCAACAACAGAACGAGTTAGTTATTGAATGCATTTCAAGGGAACAGCTAATGCAATGATTTCCCTTACATTCAAAATGAATAGTTAAGTGTAGTATTTAATGCAATTTGAAAGCACATTGTTTTTTCTATTCATTGCACAGAGGAACAAGTAAGATATTTTATGCATTGCAAAAGAACAAATGTTATTTCTCCAATGCACATCGAAATGAGTTAGATCTGCAATGCATTGCAATGCAACAACAGAACGAGTTTGTTATTGTATGCATTTCAATGGAACTGCTAATGCAATGATTTACCTTACATTCAAAATGAATTTTTAAGTGTAGTATTTAATGCAATGCGAAAGCACATTGTTTTTTCTATTCATTGCACAAAAGAACAAGTAAGATATTTTATGCAATGCAAAAGCACAAATGTTATCTCTCCAATGCACATCGAAATGAGTTAGTTCTGCAATGCATTGCAATGCAACAGAACAAGTTAGTTATTGAATGCATTTCAATGGAACTGCTAATGCAATGTTTTCCCTTACATTCAAAATGAATAGTTAAGTGTAGTATTTAATGCAATGCGAAAGCACATTGTTTTTTCTATTCATTGCACAAAAGAACAAGTTAGATATTTTATGCATGCAATGCAAAAGCACAAATGTTATCTCTCCAAAGCACATCAAAATGAGTTAGTTCTGCAATGCATTGCAATGCAACAACAGAATGAGTTAGTTATTGTATGCATTTCAATGGAACTGCTAATGTAATGATTTCCCTTACATTCAAAATGAATTGTTGTTAGTTTTTAATGCAATGCGAAAGCACATTGTTTTTTGTATTCATTGCACAGAGGAACAAGTTAGATATTTTATGCAATGCAAAAGCACAAATGTTATCTCTCCAATGCACATCGAAATGAGTTAGTTCTGCAATCATTGCAATGCAACAACAGAACGAGTTAGTTATTGAATGCATTTCAAGGGAACAGCTAATGCAATGATTTCCCTTACATTCAAAATGAATAGTTAAGTGTAGTATTTAATGCAATTCGAAAGCACATTGTTTTTTCTATTCATTGCACAGAGGAACAAGTAAGATATTTTATGCATTGCAAAAGCACAAATGTTATTTCTCCAATTCATATCGAAATAAGTTAGTTCTGCAATGCATTGCAATGCAACAACAGAACGAGTTAGTTATTGAATGCATTTTAATGGAACTGCTAATGCAATGATTTCCCTTACATTCAAAATGAATAGTTAAGTGTAGTATTTAATGCAATGCGAAAGCACATTGTTTTTTCTATTCATTGCACAAAAGAACAAGTTAGATATTTTATGCAATGCAATGCAAAAGCACAAATGTTATCTCTCCAAAGCACATCAAAATGAGTTAGTTCTGCAATGCATTGCAATGCAACAACAGAATGAGTTAGTTATTGTATGCATTTCAATGGAACTGCTAATGCAATGATTTCCCTTACATTCAAAATGAATAGTTAAGTGTAGTATTTAATGCAATGCGAAAGCACATTGTTTTTTCTATTCATTGCACAAAAGAACAAGTTAGATATTTTATGCAATGCAATGCAAAAGCACAAATGTTATCTCTCCAATGCACATCGAAATGAGTTAGTTCTGCAATGCATTGCAACGCAACAACAGAACGAGTTAGTTATTGAATGCATTTCAATGGAACTGCTAATGCAATGATTTCCCTTACATTCAAAATGAATAGTTAAGTGTAGTATTTAATGCAATGCGAAAGCACATTGTTTTTTCTATTCATTGCACAAAAGAACAAGTTCGATATTTTATGCAATGCAATGCAAAAGCACAAATGTTATCTCTCCAATGCACATCGAAATGAGTTAGTTCTGCAATGCATTGCAATGCAACAACAGAACGAGTTAGTTATTGAATGCATTTCAATGGAACTGCTAATGCAATGATTTCCCTTACATTCAAAATGAATAGTTAAGTGTAGTATTTAATGCAATGCGAAAGCACATTGTTTTTTCTATTCATTGCACAAAAGAACAAGTTAGATATTTTATGCATGCAATGCAAAAGCACAAATGTTATCTCTCCAATGCACATCGAAATGAGTTAGTTCTGCAATGCATTGCAATGCAACAACAGAACGAGTTAGTTATTGTATGCATTTCAATGGAACTGCTAATGCAATGATTTACCTTACATTCAAAATTAATTTTTAAGTGTAGTATTTAATGCAATGCGAAAGCACATTGTTTTTTCTATTCATTGCACAGAGGAACCAGTTAGATATTTAATGCAATGCAAAAGCACAAATGTTATTTCTCCAATGCACATCGAAATGAGTTAGTTCTGCAATGCATGGCAATGCAACAACAGAACGAGTTAGTTATTGAATGCATTTCAATGGAACTGCTAATGCAATGATTTCCCTTACATTCAAAATGAATAGTTAAGTGTAGTATTTAATGCAATGCGAAAGCACATTGTTTTTTCTATTCATTGCACAAAAGAACAAGTTAGATATTTTATGCATGCAATGCAAAAGCACAAATGTTATCTCTCCAAAGCACATCAAAATAAGTTAGTTCTGCAATGCATTGCAATGCAACAACAGAATGAGTTAGTTATTGTATGCATTTCAATGGAACTGCTAATGTAATGATTTCCCTTACATTCAAAATGAATTGTTGTTAGTATTTAATGCAATGCGAAAGCACATTGTTTTTGTATTCATTGCACAGAGGAACAAGTTAGATATTTAATGCAATGCAAAAGCACAAATGTTATTTCTCCAATGCACATCGAAATGAGTTAGTTCTGCAATGCGAAAGCACATTGTTTTTTCTATGCATTGCACAGAAGAACAAGTTAGATATTTTATGCAATGTAATGCAAAAGCACAAATGTTATCTCTCCAATGCACATCGAAATTAGTTAGTTCTGTAATGCAACAACAGAACGAGTTAGTTATTGAATGCATTTCAACGGAACTTCTAATCCAATGATTTCTCTTACATACAAAATGAATAGTCAGGTGTAGTATTTAATGCAATGCGAAAGCCCATTGTTTTTTCTTTTCATTGTACAGAGGAACAAGTTAGATATTTCTTGCAATGCAAAAGCACAAATGATATACCTCCAACGCACATCGAAATTGGTTAGTTCTAATATGTATTGCAATGCAACACGTGTATAGTTTATATGTTATTCCTAACTGCACAACGTTAGATAGTGTGCTATGCTAAATCAAAAATGATACATGTTCATTGATCAATGGAATGAATTTGTTCAGGTATGCATTGCAATACAACAAGTGCACGGCTTTTTATACCGCAATGCACAACGCTAATGCGCTTGTAATTTAACTTAAATCTACAAATTAATAGTTATTTGTAGTATGCAATGAATTGAATGCACATATGTTATTTGTTTTCGTTTCATTGCACACAAGAACAATTTAGATCTTTTATGCAAAAGCAATGCAACAAACATCCATGCAGTAATCCAAATCTGACCTATTGAGCATATTTCTGGCCGATTGTCCGGAAAATATTTTTTATTCTCTTAGACTCCTTCTGATGTTAAATCAGTCAAACATTATACAATGTAATCAGCCAAACTTGACCTACTGAATATATTTCGGGCCAAAGTGTCCTTGAACATTAGCTTTCTGTACATAGCTTTCTGTCTATGTTCAACGTCATTGATTAGTGATGAAGTAACATCAGCCATACTGAAGTCCATATTTAACCTATTGAACATATTTCTGGCCAATTATCCAATAAAATTGACTTTCTATACATATTCTTTGACTAATATTGATGTTACATCAGCCATACAGACATCCATATTTGACCTAATGAAAACATTCACGGCCAAAGGGTCCTCAAAAAAAATAAAAAAATGTATAGTTAAAAGTTATAGAACTTACATAGCAGTCTATAATTAACCAACTAAACATATATCTGGTCAATGATTCCTCGATCTTGACCTTTCTATACATACTCATCGACTCTTTTTGAATTTCATCAGCCATGAGGTAGTCCATATTTGACCTACTGAACATATTTCTGGCTGAAGAGTACTTGACCTGTGAACTTTTTGTACATTCTATTTGACTCCTTCTGATCTTACATCAGCCAAGCAGTAGTCCATTTTGAACATATTTTGAACATAAAGACTCCTTTTGATGTTACATTTGGCATGCGTAGTCCATATGTGACCTACTGAACATTTTATTTGGGCCAAAGAGTTCTGGATCTGGAACTTTCTATACATACTTGTAGACTCCTTCGGATATTAAATCAGCCATAGAGAAATCCATATTATACACATTGAACATATTTTTAGCCGAGTGTCTTTGAACATTAACTTTCCATACATGCTCATTTGACTTTTTTGATGTTAAATCAGCCATGCAGAAGTCCATATGTGACCTACTAAACATATTTCGGGCCAAAGTTTCCATGAACATTGAATTTTCTATACATACTCTTTGACTAATTTTGATGTTACATCAGCCATACAGACATCCATATTTGACCTATTGAAAACATTCCCGGCCAAAGGGTCTTCAAAATGTTTTTGCTTTTTTAATTGTTTTTTTAAAATGTATTATCAAAGACTCCTTTTGATTTTACATCAGGCATGCGTAGTCCATATGTGACCTACTGAACATTTTATTCGGGCTTAAAGAGTTCTGATTCTGGAACTTCCACACTTGTAGACTCATTTGAATATTAAATTAGCCATGCAGTAGTCCATATCTGGCCTATTGATCATATTTCTGGCCAACGGGTCAACAAAAGTTTTATTTTTAATTCATTCTTAGACTCCCGATGTTAAATCAGCCATAGATAAATCCATATTTGATCCACTGAACATATTTCTGGCCGAGTGTCCTTGAACATTAACTTTCCATACATACTCATTGACTCTTTTTGATTTTAAATCAGCCATACAGAAGTCCATATTTGACCTACTGAACATAATTTTGGCTGAAGAGTACTTGACCGTGAACTTTTCATACATTCTATTTTGACAAATCTGATCTTACATCAGCCAAGCAGTAGTCAATATTGAACATATTTCTGGCCAATGTGCCGATTAATATTGACTTTCTATACATACTCATTGACTCTTTTTGATGTTACATCAGCCATACAGAAGTCCATATCTGACATTTTGAACATATTTCGGGCCAAAGTGTCCTTGAACATTAGCTTTCTGTACATACTTATTAATTCTTTTTGATGTTACATCAGCCATATAGAAGTCCAAATTGACCTACTGAACATATTTCTGGCCAAAAAGTCCATGAACATTGAATTCCTATACATACTCTTTGACTAATTTTGATGTTACATCAGCCATTCAGACATCCATATTTGACATATTGAAAACATTCCCGGCCAAAGGTCCTCAAATTTTTATTTTTTATTTTTTACTGTTTATTCTCAAAGACTCCTTTTGATGTTACATCAGGCATGCGTAGTCCATATGTGACCTACTGAACATTTTATTCGGGCTTAAAGAGTTCTGATTTTGGAACTTCCACACTTGTAGACTCCTTTGGATATTAAATTAGCCAAGCAGTAGTCCATATCTGACCTATTGATCATATTTCTGGCCAACGGGTCAACAAAAGTTTTTTAAAAATATATATTTATTCTTAGACTCCTTCTGATGTTATAAATCAGCCATATATAAATCCATATTTGATCCACTGAACATATTTCTGGTGTGTCCTTGAACATTAACTTTCCATACATACTCATTGACTCTTTTTGATGTTACGTCAGCCATACAGACATCCATATTTGACCTATTGAAAACATTCCCGGCTAAAGGGTCTTCAAAATGTTTTTTTTTTTTTTTATTCTGTTACATCAGGCATGTGTAGTCCATATGTGACCTACTGAACATTTTATCCGGGCCAAAGAGTTCTGATTCTGGAACTTACACACTTGTAGACTCCTTTGGATATTAAATTAGCCATGCAGTAGTCCATATCTGACCTATTTTTATGGCCAACGGGTCAACTAAAGTTTTTTTTTAATATTCATTCTTAGACTCCTTCTGATGTTAAATCAGCCATAGAGAAATCCATATTTGACCCATTGAACATATTTCTGGCCAAATTGTCTATAAATATTGACTTTCTATACATACTAATTGACTCTTTTTTATGTTATATCAGCCATACAGAAGTCCATATTTGACCTGAACATATTTCTGGCTGAAGAGTACTTGACTGTGAACTTTTTATACATTCTATTTGACTCCTTCTGATCTTACATCAGCCAAGCAGTAGTCAATATTGAACATATTTCTGGCCAATGTGCCCATGAACATTGAAATCCTATACATACTTATTGGCTCTTTTTGATGTTACATCAGCCATATAGAAGTCCAAATTGACCTACTGAACATATTTCTGGCCAAAAAGTCTATGAACATTGAAATCCTATACATACTTTTTGACTAATTTTGATGTTACATCAGCCATACAGAAGTCCATATCTGACATTTTGAACATATTTCGGGACAAAGGTGTCCTTGAACTAGCTTTTTGTACATACTCATTGATTCCTTTTGATGTTACATCAGCCATATAGAAGTCCACATTGACCTACTGAACATATTTCTGGCCAAAAAGTCCATGAACATTGAATTCCTATAAATACTCTTTTACTAATTTTGATGTTACATCAGCCATACAGACATCCATATTTGACATATTGAAACCATTCCCGGCCAAAGGGCCTCAATCGTTTATTTTTTATTTTTATTTTTTTTCTTACTGTTTATTCTCAAAGACTCCTTTTAATGTTACATCAGGCATGCATAGTCCATATGTGACCACCTGAACATTTTTATTCTGGCCAAAGAGTTCTGATTCTGGATCTTCCACACTTGTAGACTCCTTTGGATACTAAATTAGCCATGCACTAGTCCATATCTGACCTATTGGTCATATTTCTGGCCAATGGGTCAACAAAAGTTTTTTTTAATGTTCATTCTTAGACTCCTTCTGATGTTAAATCAGCCATAGAGAAATCCATATTTGACCCATTGAACATATTTCTGGCCAAAGTGTCTATAAATATTGACTTTCTATACATACTAATTGACTCTTTTTGATGTTATATCAGCCATACAGAAGTCCATATTTGACCTACTGAACATATTTCTGGCTGAAGAGTACTTGACCGTGAACTTTTTATACATTCTATTTGACAATTCTGATCATACATCAGCCAAGCAGTAGTCAATATTGAACATATTTCTGGCCAATGTGCCGATTAATATTGAAGGTCCTCAAATTTTTCATTTTATTTTTTACTGTTTATTCTCAAAGACTCCTTTTGATGTTACATCAGGCATGCGTAGTCCATATGTGACCTACTGAACATTTTATTCGGGCCAAAGAGTTCTGATTCTGGAACTTCCACACTTGTAGACTCCTTTGGATATTAAATTAGCCATGCACTAGTCCATATCTGACCTATTGGTCATATTTCTGGCCAACGGGTCAACAAAAGTTTTTTTTAATATTCATTCTTAGACTCCTTCTGATGTTAAATCAGCCATAGAGAAATCCATATTTGACCCATTGAACATATTTCTGGCCGAGTTTCCTTGAACATTAACTTTCCATACATATTCATTGACTCTTTTTGATGTTAAATCTGCCATGCAGAAGTCCATATTTTTCACGTACTGAACATATTTCTGGCCGAAGAGTACTTGACCTTGAACTTTTTATACATTCTTTTTGACTCCTTCTGATCTTACATCAGCCAAGCAGTAGTCCATATATGACGTATTGAACATATTTCTGGCCAAAAAGTCCATGAACATTGAATTTCTATACATACTCTTTGATTAATTTTGATGTTACATCAGCCATACAGACATCCATATTTGACCTATTGAAAACATTCCCGGCCAAAGGGTCTTCAAAAGGTTTTTTTTTTTTTTTTTTTTTTTTTTTTTATTCTCAAAGACTCCATTTGATGTTACATCAGGCATGCGTAGTCCATATGTGACCTACTGAACATTTTATTCGGGCTTAAAGAGTTCTGATTCCGGAACTTCCACACTTGTAGACTCCTTTGGATATTAAATTAGCCAAGCAGTAGTCCATATCTGACCTATTGATCATATTTCTGGCCAACGGGTCAACAAAAGTTTTTTTTTTAATAATTATTTTTAGACTCCTTCTGATGTTATAAATCAGCCATAGATAAATCCATATTTGATCCACTGAACATATTTCTGGTGAGTGTCCTTGAACATTAACTTTCCATACATACTCATTGACTCTTTTTGATGTTACGTCAGCCATACAGACATCCATATTTGACCTATTGAAAACATTCCCGGCTAAAGGGTCTTCAAAATGTTTTATTTTTTATTTTTTTATTTTTATTTTTTATTCTGTTACATCAGGCATGCGTAGTCCATATGTGACCTACTGAACATTTTATTCGGGCCAAAGAGTTCTGATTCTGGAACTTACACACTTGTAGACTCCTTTGGATATTAAATTAGCCATACAGTAGTCCATATCTGACCTATTGATCTTATTTCTGGCCAACGGGTCAACAAATTATTTTTTTTAATTCATTCTTAGACTCTATCTGATGTTAAATCAGCCATAGAGAAATCCATATTTGACCCATTGAACATATTCCTGGCCGAGTGTCCTTGAATATTAACTTTCCATACATACTCATTGACTCTTTTTGATGTTAAATCAGCCATGCAGAATACCATATTTGACCTACTGAACATATTTCTGGCCGAAGAGTACTTGACCTTGAACTTTTTATACATTCTTTTTGACTCTTTCTGATCTTACATCAGCCAAGCAGTAGTCCATATATGACCTATTGAACATATTTCTGCCCAAAAAGTCCATGAACATTGAATTTCTATACATACTCTTTGACTAATTTTGATGTTACATCAGCCATACAGACATCCATATTTGACCTATTGAAAACATTTCCGGCCAAACTGTCTCCAAAATGTTTTATTTTTTATTTTTTTATTTTTTTACTGTTCATTCTCAAAGACTCCTTTTGATGTTACATCAGGCATGCATAGTCCATATCTGACCTATTTTTATGGCCAACGGGTCAACTAAAGTTTTTTTTTAATATTCATTCTTAGACTCCTTCTGATGTTAAATCAGCCATAGAGAAATCCATATTTGACCCATTGAACATATTTCTGGCCAAATTGTTTATAAATATTGACTTTCTATACATACTAATTGACTTTTTTTATGTTTTATCAGCCATACAGAAGTCCATATTTGACCTACTGAACATATTTCTGGCTGAAGAGTACTTGACCGTGAACTTTTTATACATTCTATTTGACTCCTTCTGATCTTACATCAGCCAAGCAGTAGTCAATATTGAACATATTTCTGGCCAATGTGCCCATGAACATTGAAATCCTATACATACTTATTGGCTCTTTTTGATGTTACATCAGCCATATAGAAGTCCAAATTGACCTACTGAACATATTTCTGGCCAAAAAGTCTATGAACATTGAAATCCTATACATACTTTTTGACTAATTTTGATGTTACATCAGCCATACAGAAGTCCATATCTGACATTTTGAACATATTTCGGGACAAAGGTGTCCTTGAACTAGCTTTTTGTACATACTCATTGATTCCTTTTGATGTTACATCAGCCATATAGAAGTCCACATTGACCTACTGAACATATTTCTGGCCAAAAAGTCCATGAACATTGAATTCCTATAAATACTCTTTTACTAATTTTGATGTTACATCAGCCATACAGACATCCATATTTGACATATTGAAACCATTCCCGGCCAAAGGTCCTCAATCGTTTATTTTTATTTTATTTTTTTTTCTTACTGTTTATTCTCAAAGACTCCTTTTAATGTTACATCAGGCATGCATAGTCCATATGTGACCACCTGAACATTTTTATTCTGGCCAAAGAGTTCTGATTCTGGATCTTCCACACTTGTAGACTCCTTTGGATACTAAATTAGCCATGCACTAGTCCATATCTGACCTATTGGTCATATTTCTGGCCAATGGGTCAACAAAAGTTTTTTTTAATGTTCATTCTTAGACTCCTTCTGATGTTAAATCAGCCATAGAGAAATCCATATTTGACCCATTGAACATATTTCTGGCCAAAGTGTCTATAAATATTGACTTTCTATACATACTAATTGACTCTTTTTGATGTTATATCAGCCATACAGAAGTCCATATTTGACCTACTGAACATATTTCTGGCTGAAGAGTACTTGACCGTGAACTTTTTATACATTCTATTTGACAATTCTGATCATACATCAGCCAAGCAGTAGTCAATATTGAACATATTTCTGGCCAATGTGCCGATTAATATTGAAGGTCCTCAAATTTTTCATTTTATTTTTTACTGTTTATTCTCAAAGACTCCTTTTGATGTTACATCAGGCATGCGTAGTCCATATGTGACCTACTGAACATTTTATTCGGGCCAAAGAGTTCTGATTCTGGAACTTCCACACTTGTAGACTCCTTTGGATATTAAATTAGCCATGCACTAGTCCATATCTGACCTATTGGTCATATTTCTGGCCAACGGGTCAACAAAAGTTTTTTTTAATATTCATTCTTAGACTCCTTCTGATGTTAAATCAGCCATAGAGAAATCCATATTTGACCCATTGAACATATTTCTGGCCGAGTTTCCTTGAACATTAACTTTCCATACATATTCATTGACTCTTTTTGATGTTAAATCTGCCATGCAGAAGTCCATATTTTTCACGTACTGAACATATTTCTGGCCGAAGAGTACTTGACCTTGAACTTTTTATACATTCTTTTTGACTCCTTCTGATCTTACATCAGCCAAGCAGTAGTCCATATATGACGTATTGAACATATTTCTGGCCAAAAAGTCCATGAACATTGAATTTCTATACATACTCTTTGACTAATTTTAATGTTACATCAGCCATACAGACATCCATATTTGACCTATTGAAAACATTCCCGGCTAAAGGGTCTTCAAAAGTTTTTTTTTTTTTTTTTTTTTTTTTATTCTCAAAGACTCAATTTGATGTTACGTCAGGCATGCGTAGTCCATATGTGACCTACTGAACATTTTATTCGGGCTTAAAGAGTTCTGATTTTGGAACTTCCACACTTGTAGACTCCTTTGGATATTAAATTAGCCAAGCAGTAGTCCATATCTGACCTATTGATCATATTTCTGGCCAACGGGTCAACAAAAGTTTTTTAAAAATATATATTTATTCTTAGACTCCTTCTGATGTTATAAATCAGCCATATATAAATCCATATTTGATCCACTGAACATATTTCTGGTGTGTCCTTGAACATTAACTTTCCATACATACTCATTGACTCTTTTTGATGTTACGTCAGCCATACAGACATCCATATTTGACCTATTGAAAACATTCCCGGCTAAAGGGTCTTCAAAATGTTTTTTTTTTTTTTTTATTCTGTTACATCAGGCATGTGTAGTCCATATGTGACCTACTGAACATTTTATCCGGGCCAAAGAGTTCTGATTCTGGAACTTACACACTTGTAGACTCCTTTGGATATTAAATTAGCCATGCAGTAGTCCATATCTGACCTATTTTTATGGCCAACGGGTCAACTAAAGTTTTTTTTTAATATTCATTCTTAGACTCCTTCTGATGTTAAATCAGCCATAGAGAAATCCATATTTGACCCATTGAACATATTTCTGGCCAAATTGTCTATAAATATTGACTTTCTATACATACTAATTGACTCTTTTTTATGTTATATCAGCCATACAGAAGTCCATATTTGACCTGAACATATTTCTGGCTGAAGAGTACTTGACCGTGAACTTTTTATACATTCTATTTGACTCCTTCTGATCTTACATCAGCCAAGCAGTAGTCAATATTGAACATATTTCTGGCCAATGTGCCCATGAACATTGAAATCCTATACATACTTATTGGCTCTTTTTGATGTTACATCAGCCATATAGAAGTCCAAATTGACCTACTGAACATATTTCTGGCCAAAAAGTCTATGAACATTGAAATCCTATACATACTTTTTGACTAATTTTGATGTTACATCAGCCATACAGAAGTCCATATCTGACATTTTGAACATATTTCGGGACAAAGGTGTCCTTGAACTAGCTTTTTGTACATACTCATTGATTCCTTTTGATGTTACATCAGCCATATAGAAGTCCACATTGACCTACTGAACATATTTCTGGCCAAAAAGTCCATGAACATTGAATTCCTATAAATACTCTTTTACTAATTTTGATGTTACATCAGCCATACAGACATCCATATTTGACATATTGAAACCATTCCCGGCCAAAGGTCCTCAATCGTTTATTTTTTTTTTTTTTTTTTTCTTACTGTTTATTCTCAAAGACTCCTTTTAATGTTACATCAGGCATGCATAGTCCATATGTGACCACCTGAACATTTTTATTCTGGCCAAAGAGTTCTGATTCTGGATCTTCCACACTTGTAGACTCCTTTGGATACTAAATTAGCCATGCACTAGTCCATATCTGACCTATTGGTCATATTTCTGGCCAATGGGTCAACAAAAGTTTTTTTTAATGTTCATTCTTAGACTCCTTCTGATGTTAAATCAGCCATAGAGAAATCCATATTTGACCCATTGAACATATTTCTGGCCAAAGTGTCTATAAATATTGACTTTCTATACATACTAATTGACTCTTTTTGATGTTATATCAGCCATACAGAAGTCCATATTTGACCTACTGAACATATTTCTGGCTGAAGAGTACTTGACCGTGAACTTTTTATACATTCTATTTGACAATTCTGATCATACATCAGCCAAGCAGTAGTCAATATTGAACATATTTCTGGCCAATGTGCCGATTAATATTGAAGGTCCTCAAATTTTTCATTTTATTTTTTACTGTTTATTCTCAAAGACTCCTTTTGATGTTACATCAGGCATGCGTAGTCCATATGTGACCTACTGAACATTTTATTCGGGCCAAAGAGTTCTGATTCTGGAACTTCCACACTTGTAGACTCCTTTGGATATTAAATTAGCCATGCACTAGTCCATATCTGACCTATTGGTCATATTTCTGGCCAACGGGTCAACAAAAGTTTTTTTTAATATTCATTCTTAGACTCCTTCTGATGTTAAATCAGCCATAGAGAAATCCATATTTGACCCATTGAACATATTTCTGGCCGAGTTTCCTTGAACATTAACTTTCCATACATATTCATTGACTCTTTTTGATGTTAAATCTGCCATGCAGAAGTCCATATTTTTCACGTACTGAACATATTTCTGGCCGAAGAGTACTTGACCTTGAACTTTTTATACATTCTTTTTGACTCCTTCTGATCTTACATCAGCCAAGCAGTAGTCCATATATGACGTATTGAACATATTTCTGGCCAAAAAGTCCATGAACATTGAATTTCTATACATACTCTTTGACTAATTTTAATGTTACATCAGCCATACAGACATCCATATTTGACCTATTGAAAACATTCCCGGCTAAAGGGTCTTCAAAAGTTTTTTTTTTTTTTTTTTTTTTTTTTTTTTTTTTTTTTTTTATTCTCAAAGACTCAATTTGATGTTACGTCAGCCATACAGACATCCATATTTGACCTATTGAAAACATTCCCGGCTAAAGGGTCTTCAAAATGTTTGTTTTTTTATTTTTTTATTTTTATTTTTTTATTCTGTTACATCAGGCATGCGTAGTCCATATGTGACCTACTGAACATTTTATTCGGGCCAAAGAGTTCTGATTCTGGAACTTACACACTTGTAGACTCCTTTGGATATTAAATTAGCCATGCAGTAGTCCATATCTGACCTATTGATCTTATTTCTGGCCAACGGGTCAACAAATTATTTTTTTTAATTCATTCTTAGACTCTATCTGATGTTAAATCAGCCATAGAGAAATCCATATTTGACCCATTGAACATATTCCTGGCCGAGTGTCCTTGAATATTAACTTTCCATACATACTCATTGACTCTTTTTGATGTTAAATCAGCCATGCAGAATACCATATTTGACCTACTGAACATATTTCTGGCCGAAGAGTACTTGACCTTGAACTTTTTATACATTCTTTTTGACTCCTCCTGATCTTACATCAGCCAAGCAGTAGTCCATATATGACCTATTGAACATATTTCTGGCCAAAAAGTCCATGAACATTGAATTTCTATACATACTCTTTGATTAATTTTGATGTTACATCAGCCATACAGACATCCATATTTGACCTATTGAAAACATTCCCGGCCAAAGGGTCTTCAAAAGGTTTTTTTTTTTTTTTTTTTTTTTTTTTTTATTCTCAAAGACTCCATTTGATGTTACATCAGGCATGCGTAGTCCATATGTGACCTACTGAACATTTTATTCGGGCTTAAAGAGTTCTGATTCCGGAACTTCCACACTTGTAGACTCCTTTGGATATTAAATTAGCCAAGCAGTAGTCCATATCTGACCTATTGATCATATTTCTGGCCAACGGGTCAACAAAAGTTTTTTTTTTAATAATTATTTTTAGACTCCTTCTGATGTTATAAATCAGCCATAGATAAATCCATATTTGATCCACTGAACATATTTCTGGTGAGTGTCCTTGAACATTAACTTTCCATACATACTCATTGACTCTTTTTGATGTTACGTCAGCCATACAGACATCCATATTTGACCTATTGAAAACATTCCCGGCTAAAGGGTCTTCAAAATGTTTTATTTTTTTATTTTTTTATTTTTATTTTTTATTCTGTTACATCAGGCATGCGTAGTCCATATGTGACCTACTGAACATTTTATTCGGGCCAAAGAGTTCTGATTCTGGAACTTACACACTTGTAGACTCCTTTGGATATTAAATTAGCCATACAGTAGTCCATATCTGACCTATTGATCTTATTTCTGGCCAACGGGTCAACAAATTATTTTTTTTAATTCATTCTTAGACTCTATCTGATGTTAAATCAGCCATAGAGAAATCCATATTTGACCCATTGAACATATTCCTGGCCGAGTGTCCTTGAATATTAACTTTCCATACATACTCATTGACTCTTTTTGATGTTAAATCAGCCATGCAGAATACCATATTGACTGTGAACTTTTTATACATTCTATTTGACTCCTTCTGATCTTACATCAGCCAAGCAGTAGTCAATATTGAACATATTTCTGGCCAATGTGCCCATGAACATTGAAATCCTATACATACTTATTGGCTCTTTTTGATGTTACATCAGCCATATAGAAGTCCAAATTGACCTACTGAACATATTTCTGGCCAAAAAGTCTATGAACATTGAAATCCTATACATACTTTTTGACTAATTTTGATGTTACATCAGCCATACAGAAGTCCATATCTGACATTTTGAACATATTTCGGGACAAAGGTGTCCTTGAACTAGCTTTTTGTACATACTCATTGATTCCTTTTGATGTTACATCAGCCATATAGAAGTCCACATTGACCTACTGAACATATTTCTGGCCAAAAAGTCCATGAACATTGAATTCCTATAAATACTCTTTTACTAATTTTGATGTTACATCAGCCATACAGACATCCATATTTGACATATTGAAACCATTCCCGGCCAAAGGTCCTCAATCGTTTATTTTTATTTTATTTTTTTTTCTTACTGTTTATTCTCAAAGACTCCTTTTAATGTTACATCAGGCATGCATAGTCCATATGTGACCACCTGAACATTTTTATTCTGGCCAAAGAGTTCTGATTCTGGATCTTCCACACTTGTAGACTCCTTTGGATACTAAATTAGCCATGCACTAGTCCATATCTGACCTATTGGTCATATTTCTGGCCAATGGGTCAACAAAAGTTTTTTTTAATGTTCATTCTTAGACTCCTTCTGATGTTAAATCAGCCATAGAGAAATCCATATTTGACCCATTGAACATATTTCTGGCCAAAGTGTCTATAAATATTGACTTTCTATACATACTAATTGACTCTTTTTGATGTTATATCAGCCATACAGAAGTCCATATTTGACCTACTGAACATATTTCTGGCTGAAGAGTACTTGACCGTGAACTTTTTATACATTCTATTTGACAATTCTGATCATACATCAGCCAAGCAGTAGTCAATATTGAACATATTTCTGGCCAATGTGCCGATTAATATTGAAGGTCCTCAAATTTTTCATTTTATTTTTTACTGTTTATTCTCAAAGACTCCTTTTGATGTTACATCAGGCATGCGTAGTCCATATGTGACCTACTGAACATTTTATTCGGGCCAAAGAGTTCTGATTCTGGAACTTCCACACTTGTAGACTCCTTTGGATATTAAATTAGCCATGCACTAGTCCATATCTGACCTATTGGTCATATTTCTGGCCAACGGGTCAACAAAAGTTTTTTTTAATATTCATTCTTAGACTCCTTCTGATGTTAAATCAGCCATAGAGAAATCCATATTTGACCCATTGAACATATTTCTGGCCGAGTTTCCTTGAACATTAACTTTCCATACATATTCATTGACTCTTTTTGATGTTAAATCTGCCATGCAGAAGTCCATATTTTTCACGTACTGAACATATTTCTGGCCGAAGAGTACTTGACCTTGAACTTTTTATACATTCTTTTTGACTCCTTCTGATCTTACATCAGCCAAGCAGTAGTCCATATATGACGTATTGAACATATTTCTGGCCAAAAAGTCCATGAACATTGAATTTCTATACATACTCTTTGACTAATTTTAATGTTACATCAGCCATACAGACATCCATATTTGACCTATTGAAAACATTCCCGGCTAAAGGGTCTTCAAAAGTTTTTTTTTTTTTTTTTTTTTTTTTTTTTTTTTTTTTTATTCTCAAAGACTCAATTTGATGTTACGTCAGGCATGCGTAGTCCATATGTGACCTACTGAACATTTTATTCGGGCTTAAAGAGTTCTGATTTTGGAACTTCCACACTTGTAGACTCCTTTGGATATTAAATTAGCCAAGCAGTAGTCCATATCTGACCTATTGATCATATTTCTGGCCAACGGGTCAACAAAAGTTTTTTAAAAATATATATTTATTCTTAGACTCCTTCTGATGTTATAAATCAGCCATATATAAATCCATATTTGATCCACTGAACATATTTCTGGTGTGTCCTTGAACATTAACTTTCCATACATACTCATTGACTCTTTTTGATGTTACGTCAGCCATACAGACATCCATATTTGACCTATTGAAAACATTCCCGGCTAAAGGGTCTTCAAAATGTTTTTTTTTTTTTTTTATTCTGTTACATCAGGCATGTGTAGTCCATATGTGACCTACTGAACATTTTATCCGGGCCAAAGAGTTCTGATTCTGGAACTTACACACTTGTAGACTCCTTTGGATATTAAATTAGCCATGCAGTAGTCCATATCTGACCTATTTTTATGGCCAACGGGTCAACTAAAGTTTTTTTTTAATATTCATTCTTAGACTCCTTCTGATGTTAAATCAGCCATAGAGAAATCCATATTTGACCCATTGAACATATTTCTGGCCAAATTGTCTATAAATATTGACTTTCTATACATACTAATTGACTCTTTTTTATGTTATATCAGCCATACAGAAGTCCATATTTGACCTGAACATATTTCTGGCTGAAGAGTACTTGACCGTGAACTTTTTATACATTCTATTTGACTCCTTCTGATCTTACATCAGCCAAGCAGTAGTCAATATTGAACATATTTCTGGCCAATGTGCCCATGAACATTGAAATCCTATACATACTTATTGGCTCTTTTTGATGTTACATCAGCCATATAGAAGTCCAAATTGACCTACTGAACATATTTCTGGCCAAAAAGTCTATGAACATTGAAATCCTATACATACTTTTTGACTAATTTTGATGTTACATCAGCCATACAGAAGTCCATATCTGACATTTTGAACATATTTCGGGACAAAGGTGTCCTTGAACTAGCTTTTTGTACATACTCATTGATTCCTTTTGATGTTACATCAGCCATATAGAAGTCCACATTGACCTACTGAACATATTTCTGGCCAAAAAGTCCATGAACATTGAATTCCTATAAATACTCTTTTACTAATTTTGATGTTACATCAGCCATACAGACATCCATATTTGACATATTGAAACCATTCCCGGCCAAAGGTCCTCAATCGTTTATTTTTTTTTTTTTTTTTTTCTTACTGTTTATTCTCAAAGACTCCTTTTAATGTTACATCAGGCATGCATAGTCCATATGTGACCACCTGAACATTTTTATTCTGGCCAAAGAGTTCTGATTCTGGATCTTCCACACTTGTAGACTCCTTTGGATACTAAATTAGCCATGCACTAGTCCATATCTGACCTATTGGTCATATTTCTGGCCAATGGGTCAACAAAAGTTTTTTTTAATGTTCATTCTTAGACTCCTTCTGATGTTAAATCAGCCATAGAGAAATCCATATTTGACCCATTGAACATATTTCTGGCCAAAGTGTCTATAAATATTGACTTTCTATACATACTAATTGACTCTTTTTGATGTTATATCAGCCATACAGAAGTCCATATTTGACCTACTGAACATATTTCTGGCTGAAGAGTACTTGACCGTGAACTTTTTATACATTCTATTTGACAATTCTGATCATACATCAGCCAAGCAGTAGTCAATATTGAACATATTTCTGGCCAATGTGCCGATTAATATTGAAGGTCCTCAAATTTTTCATTTTATTTTTTACTGTTTATTCTCAAAGACTCCTTTTGATGTTACATCAGGCATGCGTAGTCCATATGTGACCTACTGAACATTTTATTCGGGCCAAAGAGTTCTGATTCTGGAACTTCCACACTTGTAGACTCCTTTGGATATTAAATTAGCCATGCACTAGTCCATATCTGACCTATTGGTCATATTTCTGGCCAACGGGTCAACAAAAGTTTTTTTTAATATTCATTCTTAGACTCCTTCTGATGTTAAATCAGCCATAGAGAAATCCATATTTGACCCATTGAACATATTTCTGGCCGAGTTTCCTTGAACATTAACTTTCCATACATATTCATTGACTCTTTTTGATGTTAAATCTGCCATGCAGAAGTCCATATTTTTCACGTACTGAACATATTTCTGGCCGAAGAGTACTTGACCTTGAACTTTTTATACATTCTTTTTGACTCCTTCTGATCTTACATCAGCCAAGCAGTAGTCCATATATGACGTATTGAACATATTTCTGGCCAAAAAGTCCATGAACATTGAATTTCTATACATACTCTTTGACTAATTTTAATGTTACATCAGCCATACAGACATCCATATTTGACCTATTGAAAACATTCCCGGCTAAAGGGTCTTCAAAAGTTTTTTTTTTTTTTTTTTTTTTTTTATTCTCAAAGACTCAATTTGATGTTACGTCAGCCATACAGACATCCATATTTGACCTATTGAAAACATTCCCGGCTAAAGGGTCTTCAAAATGTTTGTTTTTTTATTTTTTTATTTTTATTTTTTTATTCTGTTACATCAGGCATGCGTAGTCCATATGTGACCTACTGAACATTTTATTCGGGCCAAAGAGTTCTGATTCTGGAACTTACACACTTGTAGACTCCTTTGGATATTAAATTAGCCATGCAGTAGTCCATATCTGACCTATTGATCTTATTTCTGGCCAACGGGTCAACAAATTATTTTTTTTAATTCATTCTTAGACTCTATCTGATGTTAAATCAGCCATAGAGAAATCCATATTTGACCCATTGAACATATTCCTGGCCGAGTGTCCTTGAATATTAACTTTCCATACATACTCATTGACTCTTTTTGATGTTAAATCAGCCATGCAGAATACCATATTTGACCTACTGAACATATTTCTGGCCGAAGAGTACTTGACCTTGAACTTTTTATACATTCTTTTTGACTCCTCCTGATCTTACATCAGCCAAGCAGTAGTCCATATATGACCTATTGAACATATTTCTGGCCAAAAAGTCCATGAACATTGAATTTCTATACATACTCTTTGATTAATTTTGATGTTACATCAGCCATACAGACATCCATATTTGACCTATTGAAAACATTCCCGGCCAAAGGGTCTTCAAAAGGTTTTTTTTTTTTTTTTTTTTTTTTTTTTTATTCTCAAAGACTCCATTTGATGTTACATCAGGCATGCGTAGTCCATATGTGACCTACTGAACATTTTATTCGGGCTTAAAGAGTTCTGATTCCGGAACTTCCACACTTGTAGACTCCTTTGGATATTAAATTAGCCAAGCAGTAGTCCATATCTGACCTATTGATCATATTTCTGGCCAACGGGTCAACAAAAGTTTTTTTTTTAATAATTATTTTTAGACTCCTTCTGATGTTATAAATCAGCCATAGATAAATCCATATTTGATCCACTGAACATATTTCTGGTGAGTGTCCTTGAACATTAACTTTCCATACATACTCATTGACTCTTTTTGATGTTACGTCAGCCATACAGACATCCATATTTGACCTATTGAAAACATTCCCGGCTAAAGGGTCTTCAAAATGTTTTATTTTTTTATTTTTTTATTTTTATTTTTTATTCTGTTACATCAGGCATGCGTAGTCCATATGTGACCTACTGAACATTTTATTCGGGCCAAAGAGTTCTGATTCTGGAACTTACACACTTGTAGACTCCTTTGGATATTAAATTAGCCATACAGTAGTCCATATCTGACCTATTGATCTTATTTCTGGCCAACGGGTCAACAAATTATTTTTTTTAATTCATTCTTAGACTCTATCTGATGTTAAATCAGCCATAGAGAAATCCATATTTGACCCATTGAACATATTCCTGGCCGAGTGTCCTTGAATATTAACTTTCCATACATACTCATTGACTCTTTTTGATGTTAAATCAGCCATGCAGAATACCATATTTGACCTACTGAACATATTTCTGGCCGAAGAGTACTTGACCTTGAACTTTTTATACATTCTTTTTGACTCTTTCTGATCTTACATCAGCCAAGCAGTAGTCCATATATGACCTATTGAACATATTTCTGCCCAAAAAGTCCATGAACATTGAATTTCTATACATACTCTTTGACTAATTTTGATGTTACATCAGCCATACAGACATCCATATTTGACCTATTGAAAACATTTCCGGCCAAACTGTCTCCAAAATGTTTTATTTTTTATTTTTTTATTTTTTTACTGTTCATTCTCAAAGACTCCTTTTGATGTTACATCAGGCATGCATAGTCCATATCTGACCTATTTTTATGGCCAACGGGTCAACTAAAGTTTTTTTTTAATATTCATTCTTAGACTCCTTCTGATGTTAAATCAGCCATAGAGAAATCCATATTTGACCCATTGAACATATTTCTGGCCAAATTGTTTATAAATATTGACTTTCTATACATACTAATTGACTTTTTTTATGTTTTATCAGCCATACAGAAGTCCATATTTGACCTACTGAACATATTTCTGGCTGAAGAGTACTTGACCGTGAACTTTTTATACATTCTATTTGACTCCTTCTGATCTTACATCAGCCAAGCAGTAGTCAATATTGAACATATTTCTGGCCAATGTGCCCATGAACATTGAAATCCTATACATACTTATTGGCTCTTTTTGATGTTACATCAGCCATATAGAAGTCCAAATTGACCTACTGAACATATTTCTGGCCAAAAAGTCTATGAACATTGAAATCCTATACATACTTTTTGACTAATTTTGATGTTACATCAGCCATACAGAAGTCCATATCTGACATTTTGAACATATTTCGGGACAAAGGTGTCCTTGAACTAGCTTTTTGTACATACTCATTGATTCCTTTTGATGTTACATCAGCCATATAGAAGTCCACATTGACCTACTGAACATATTTCTGGCCAAAAAGTCCATGAACATTGAATTCCTATAAATACTCTTTTACTAATTTTGATGTTACATCAGCCATACAGACATCCATATTTGACATATTGAAACCATTCCCGGCCAAAGGTCCTCAATCGTTTATTTTTATTTATTTTTTTTTTCTTACTGTTTATTCTCAAAGACTCCTTTTAATGTTACATCAGGCATGCATAGTCCATATGTGACCACCTGAACATTTTTATTCTGGCCAAAGAGTTCTGATTCTGGATCTTCCACACTTGTAGACTCCTTTGGATACTAAATTAGCCATGCACTAGTCCATATCTGACCTATTGGTCATATTTCTGGCCAATGGGTCAACAAAAGTTTTTTTTAATGTTCATTCTTAGACTCCTTCTGATGTTAAATCAGCCATAGAGAAATCCATATTTGACCCATTGAACATATTTCTGGCCAAAGTGTCTATAAATATTGACTTTCTATACATACTAATTGACTCTTTTTGATGTTATATCAGCCATACAGAAGTCCATATTTGACCTACTGAACATATTTCTGGCTGAAGAGTACTTGACCGTGAACTTTTTATACATTCTATTTGACAATTCTGATCATACATCAGCCAAGCAGTAGTCAATATTGAACATATTTCTGGCCAATGTGCCGATTAATATTGAAGGTCCTCAAATTTTTCATTTTATTTTTTACTGTTTATTCTCAAAGACTCCTTTTGATGTTACATCAGGCATGCGTAGTCCATATGTGACCTACTGAACATTTTATTCGGGCCAAAGAGTTCTGATTCTGGAACTTCCACACTTGTAGACTCCTTTGGATATTAAATTAGCCATGCACTAGTCCATATCTGACCTATTGGTCATATTTCTGGCCAACGGGTCAACAAAAGTTTTTTTTAATATTCATTCTTAGACTCCTTCTGATGTTAAATCAGCCATAGAGAAATCCATATTTGACCCATTGAACATATTTCTGGCCGAGTTTCCTTGAACATTAACTTTCCATACATATTCATTGACTCTTTTTGATGTTAAATCTGCCATGCAGAAGTCCATATTTTTCACGTACTGAACATATTTCTGGCCGAAGAGTACTTGACCTTGAACTTTTTATACATTCTTTTTGACTCCTTCTGATCTTACATCAGCCAAGCAGTAGTCCATATATGACGTATTGAACATATTTCTGGCCAAAAAGTCCATGAACATTGAATTTCTATACATACTCTTTGACTAATTTTAATGTTACATCAGCCATACAGACATCCATATTTGACCTATTGAAAACATTCCCGGCTAAAGGGTCTTCAAAAGTTTTTTTTTTTTTTTTTTTTTTTTTTTTTTTATTCTCAAAGACTCAATTTGATGTTACGTCAGCCATACAGACATCCATATTTGACCTATTGAAAACATTCCCGGCTAAAGGGTCTTCAAAATGTTTGTTTTTTTATTTTTTTATTTTTATTTTTTTATTCTGTTACATCAGGCATGCGTAGTCCATATGTGACCTACTGAACATTTTATTCGGGCCAAAGAGTTCTGATTCTGGAACTTACACACTTGTAGACTCCTTTGGATATTAAATTAGCCATGCAGTAGTCCATATCTGACCTATTGATCTTATTTCTGGCCAACGGGTCAACAAATTATTTTTTTTAATTCATTCTTAGACTCTATCTGATGTTAAATCAGCCATAGAGAAATCCATATTTGACCCATTGAACATATTCCTGGCCGAGTGTCCTTGAATATTAACTTTCCATACATACTCATTGACTCTTTTTGATGTTAAATCAGCCATGCAGAATACCATATTTGACCTACTGAACATATTTCTGGCCGAAGAGTACTTGACCTTGAACTTTTTATACATTCTTTTTGACTCCTCCTGATCTTACATCAGCCAAGCAGTAGTCCATATATGACCTATTGAACATATTTCTGGCCAAAAAGTCCATGAACATTGAATTTCTATACATACTCTTTGATTAATTTTGATGTTACATCAGCCATACAGACATCCATATTTGACCTATTGAAAACATTCCCGGCCAAAGGGTCTTCAAAAGGTTTTTTTATTTTTTTATTTTTTTTTTTTTATTCTCAAAGACTCCATTTGATGTTACATCAGGCATGCGTAGTCCATATGTGACCTACTGAACATTTTATTCGGGCTTAAAGAGTTCTGATTCCGGAACTTCCACACTTGTAGACTCCTTTGGATATTAAATTAGCCAAGCAGTAGTCCATATCTGACCTATTGATCATATTTCTGGCCAACGGGTCAACAAAAGTTTTTTTTTTAATAATTATTTTTAGACTCCTTCTGATGTTATAAATCAGCCATAGATAAATCCATATTTGATCCACTGAACATATTTCTGGTGAGTGTCCTTGAACATTAACTTTCCATACATACTCATTGACTCTTTTTGATGTTACGTCAGCCATACAGACATCCATATTTGACCTATTGAAAACATTCCCGGCTAAAGGGTCTTCAAAATGTTTTATTTTTTTATTTTTTTATTTTTATTTTTTATTCTGTTACATCAGGCATGCGTAGTCCATATGTGACCTACTGAACATTTTATTCGGGCCAAAGAGTTCTGATTCTGGAACTTACACACTTGTAGACTCCTTTGGATATTAAATTAGCCATACAGTAGTCCATATCTGACCTATTGATCTTATTTCTGGCCAACGGGTCAACAAATTATTTTTTTTAATTCATTCTTAGACTCTATCTGATGTTAAATCAGCCATAGAGAAATCCATATTTGACCCATTGAACATATTCCTGGCCGAGTGTCCTTGAATATTAACTTTCCATACATACTCATTGACTCTTTTTGATGTTAAATCAGCCATGCAGAATACCATATTTGACCTACTGAACATATTTCTGGCCGAAGAGTACTTGACCTTGAACTTTTTATACATTCTTTTTGACTCTTTCTGATCTTACATCAGCCAAGCAGTAGTCCATATATGACCTATTGAACATATTTCTGCCCAAAAAGTCCATGAACATTGAATTTCTATACATACTCTTTGACTAATTTTGATGTTACATCAGCCATACAGACATCCATATTTGACCTATTGAAAACATTTCCGGCCAAACTGTCTCCAAAATGTTTTATTTTTTATTTTTTTATTTTTTTACTGTTCATTCTCAAAGACTCCTTTTGATGTTACATCAGGCATGCATAGTCCATATCTGACCTATTTTTATGGCCAACGGGTCAACTAAAGTTTTTTTTTAATATTCATTCTTAGACTCCTTCTGATGTTAAATCAGCCATAGAGAAATCCATATTTGACCCATTGAACATATTTCTGGCCAAATTGTTTATAAATATTGACTTTCTATACATACTAATTGACTTTTTTTATGTTTTATCAGCCATACAGAAGTCCATATTTGACCTACTGAACATATTTCTGGCTGAAGAGTACTTGACCGTGAACTTTTTATACATTCTATTTGACTCCTTCTGATCTTACATCAGCCAAGCAGTAGTCAATATTGAACATATTTCTGGCCAATGTGCCCATGAACATTGAAATCCTATACATACTTATTGGCTCTTTTTGATGTTACATCAGCCATATAGAAGTCCAAATTGACCTACTGAACATATTTCTGGCCAAAAAGTCTATGAACATTGAAATCCTATACATACTTTTTGACTAATTTTGATGTTACATCAGCCATACAGAAGTCCATATCTGACATTTTGAACATATTTCGGGACAAAGTGTCCTTGAACTAGCTTTTTGTACATACTCATTGATTCCTTTTGATGTTACATCAGCCATATAGAAGTCCACATTGACCTACTGAACATATTTCTGGCCAAAAAGTCCATGAACATTGAATTCCTATAAATACTCTTTTACTAATTTTGATGTTACATCAGCCATACAGACATCCATATTTGACATATTGAAACCATTCCCGGCCAAAGGTCCTCAATCGGTTTTTTTTTTCTTTTCTTTTTTCTTACTGTTTATTCTCAAAGACTCCTTTTAATGTTACATCAGGCATGCATAGTCCATATGTGACCACCTGAACATTTTTATTCCGGCCAAAGAGTTCTGATTCTGGATCTTCCACACTTGTAGACTCCTTTGGATACTAAATTAGCCATGCACTAGTCCATATCTGACCTATTGGTCATATTTCTGGCCAATGGGTCAACAAAAGTTTTTTTTAATGTTCATTCTTAGACTCCTTCTGATGTTAAATCAGCCATAGAGAAATCCATATTTGACCCATTGAACATATTTCTGGCCGAGTTTCCTTGAACATTAACTTTCCATACATACTCATTGACTCTTTTTGATGTTAAATCAGCCATGCAGAAGTCCATATTTTTCACGTACTGAACATATTTATGGCCGAAGAGTACTTGACCTTGAACTTTTTATACATTCTTTTTGACAATTCTGATCTTACATCATCCAAGCAGTAGTCCATATATGACCTATTGAACATATTTCTGGCCAAAAAGTCCATGAACATTGAATTTCTATACATACTCTTTGACTCATTTTGATGTTACATCAGCCATACAGACATCCACATTTGACCTATTGAAAACATTCCCGGCCAAAGGGTCTTCAAAATGTGTTTTTTTTTTTTTTTTTTTTATTCTCAAAGACTCCATTTGATGTTACATCAGGCATGCGTAGTCCATATGTGACCTACTGAACATTTTATTCGGGCTTAAAGAGTTCTGATTCTGGTACTTCCACACTTGTAGACTCCTTTGGATATCAAATTAGCCAAGCAGTAGTCCATATCTGACCTATTGATCATATTTCTGGCCAACGGGTCAACAAAAGTTTTTTTTTAAATATATTTATTCTTAGACTCCTTCTGATGTTATAAATCAGCCATAGATAAATCCATATTTGATCCACTGAACATATTTCTGGTGAGTGTCCTTGAACATTAACTTTCCATACATACTCATAGACTCTTTTTGATGTTACATCAGCCATGCAGACATCCATATTTGACCTATTGAAAACATTCCCGGCCAAAGGGTCTTCAAAATGTTTTTTTTATTTTTTTATTTTTTTATTCTCAAAGACTCCATTTGATGTTACATCAGGCATGCGTAGTCCATATGTGACCTACTGAACATTTTATTCGGGCTTAAAGAGTTCTGATTCTGGAACTTCCACACTTGTAGACTCCTTTGGATATTAAATTAGCCATGCCCTAGTCCATATCTGACCTATTGATCATATTTCTGGCCAACTGGTCAACTAAAGTTTTTTTTTAATTCATTCTTAGACTCCTGTTGTTAAATCAGCCATAGAGAAATCCATATTTGACCCATTGAACATATTTCTGGCCAAAGTGTCTATAAATATTGACTTTCTATACATACTAATTGACTCTTTTTGATGTTAAATCAGCCATAAGAAGTCTATATTTGACCTACTGAACATATTTCTGGCTGAAGAGTACTTGACCGTGAACTTTTTATACATTCTATTTGACTCCTTCTGATCTTACATCAGCTAAGCAGTAGTCAATATTGAACATATTTCTGGCCAATGTGCCCATTAATATTGACTTTCTATACATAATCATTGGCTCTTTTTGATGTTACATCAGCCATACAGAAGTCCATATCTGACATTTTGAACATATTTCGGGCCAGTGTCCTTGAACATTAGCTTTCTGTTTATACTCATTGATTCTTTTTGATGTTACATCAGCCATATAGATGTCCAAATTGACCCACTGAACATATTTCTGGCCAAAAAGTCCATGAACATTGAATTCCTATAAACACTATTTGACTAATTTTGATGTTACATCAGCCTTAAGAAGTCCATATTTGACCTACTGAACATATTTCTGGCTGAAGAGTACTTGACCGTGAACTTTTTATACATTCTATTTGACTCCTTCTGATCTTACATCAGCTAAGCATTAGTCAGTATTGAACATATGATTGGCCAATGTGCCCATTAATATTGACTTTCTATACATAATCATTGGCTCTTTTTGATGTGACATCAGCCATACAGAAGTCCATATCTGACATTTTGAACATATTTCGGGCCAGTGTCCTTGAACATTAGCTTTCTGTACATACTCATTGATTCTTTTTGATGTTACATCAGCCATATAGAAGTCCAAATTGACCTACTGAACATATTTCTGGCCAAAAAGTCCATGAACATTGAATTCCTATAAATACTCTTTGACTAATTTTGATGTTACATCAGCCATACAGACATCCATTTTTGACATATTGAAAACATTCCCGCCCAAAGGTCCTCAATTGTTTTTGTTTTTTTTTGTTTTTTTTTACTTTTTACTCTCAAAAAATCCATGAACATTGAATTTCTATACATACTCTTTGACTAATTTTTATGTTACATCAGCTGTACAGACATCCAAATTTTTTTATTTTTTTTTTACTGTTTATTCTCAAAGACTCCTTTTAATGTTACATCAGGCATGCGTAGTCCATATGTCACCTACTGAACATTTTATTCGGGCCAAAGACTTCTGGATCTGGAACTTCCTATACAAACTTGTAGACTCCTTTTGATATTGAATTAGCCATGCAGTAGTCCATATTTGTCCTATTGATCATATTTCTGGCCAACGGGGGGTTTTTTTGGGTCAAAGAGTTCTCGATCGAAAACTTTCTACACATTCTGATTTAATTCTTCTGATGATATATGAGCCATACAGAAGTCCAAATTTGACCTACTGAAACAAATTTCTGAATTTCTGGCCAAATAGTACTTGTTCTTGAACATTCTCATAGACTCCTTCTGATATTAGATCACTCAAGCAGTATTCCATATTGAGCACGCCTATTGAGCATATTTCCGGCCAAATAGTACTTTTAAAATTAGAAAAAGTATATATAGAAAGTTCAAGAACAACTCTTTGTCTCAAAAAGATTTCATTAGGTCACATGTGAATTATGTATGCCTGATGTAACATTAAAAGGAGTAAATGCAATAATCAGTATGTGATAAAGTGAGGTATATAACTTTCCATTCAAAGAACCAAACAATGGGTGTTGTTTCAAGATAATTTTATTCTCTGTTTTGTCTCACACATGTGTCATATGGAAGGTGCACATTCCATTGCGACTCATGTTTGTCGGCTTAGCCTTTTGCGCCTGTAAATATATACAAAATATACACCAGAAAAGGTGAATGTAAATTATACAAATAATGATTTGTTTGTTAATGGTGAATCTCTTTGTTTTACTTTCTTCCTGCAACTTCCTAATAGCTTGCGAACAGGAAGCCTGACTTATTAAGGACAAAGGACTCTTTGAGAAAACCTTTGGACCCTTTTGCCAGAATTATGTTAAACAGGTCAAATACGGACTACTGCTTGGCTGATTTATTCTTAGAGAACTGATGTAACATTATACGGAGTCAATCAATATAAAAAGAATAAAACAACTTTTTTGTACTCTTTGGCCAGAAATATGTTCAACAGGTCAAACTACCTTATGGCTAAATTCCTTTGTGTTAATTCCAATTATGTTACAATGCATTGCATAGAAAATGATCTAACACTTGCATGTAAGAATACATTGGCCGTTGTACACTTGAGAATTATGTTATGTGATGATATCTTTCATTCCACACCAGAAGGAAATTGTTCTTTCTTGCATATCAGCACAATACATTGTAAAGCAACCAATGTAATGTTTTTTGCTCTTCAGCACACTAAATCAAGTTAGTTGTTGTATGCTATGCAATGCAACGCGAAAGCACTCCTGTTATCTCTTCAATGCAATGCAACTCATTTCGAGTTAGTTCTGGTATGCTTTGCAATTCAACAAGTGTCATTATCCTCAGAAGGTTTCTTATATGTTGTTATCCAAGAACGACTTATACAGTATGTCGTTTCTCAATGCACCACGTAAGAATTTGTGTGTAATGCAACAGAACATTTTGTCTTCAATGCACAGAGGAAAAAGTTAGGTCTTTTATGCAATGCAATGCAAATCGGAATGTTAGATCTTTTATGCATTGTTCTAGAACAGAAAAATATTTATATCTGCAAAACAGTGGAACAGCACATATTATCTCTTTATTGCACATAGGAATGAGTTGTTGTATACATATTGTTGTATGCAGATGCAATGACACAACGTAAGATTGTGTGGCTGATGTACTCATTGCATACTCAATGCAAAAGAAAAAATGTTACCTCTTCCAATGCATGACGGAATGAGTTAGTTTTGGTATTGTTTTTTAAATTCAACAAATGCCATGCGCATTATATATTATTCTTTAATGCACAACGCTTTAAAAACAGCAGACATATTATCGTTGTACAATTGTAATGCAAAAGCTCATGCAATGATTTCTCCCTTCAATACAGAAATGAATGTTAGTTGTAGTATTTTCCATGCAATGCGAAAGCACACGTTATCTTTTCAATGCAAAAAAAGGAAAGTTACATCCTTTATGAAATGCAAATGCAAATACACAAAGGGATAAGTTAGACCTTGAATGCATTTCAATAAAACGTTTGTGTTATTCTTCAATTTTACGTTAGATCGTGTGTGCAATGCAATGTAACAACACATGTTATCTTTTCGATACACAACAGAATGAGTTAGTTATTGTATGCTTTATAATGCTTTGTAATGCCCTTCCATACAAAATGAATAGTTAGTTGTAGTATTAATGCAATGCGAAAGCACATATGTTGTTTTTTTCTTTTCATTGCACAAAGGAAGCTACAAGTTTCTACAAGTTAGATATTTTTGCAATGCAAAAGCACACGTTATCTCTCCAATGCACATCGAAATGAGTTAGTTCTGCAATGCATTGCAATGCAACAACAGAATGAGTTAGTTATTGTATGCATTTCAATGGAACTGCTAATGCAATGATTTACCTTACATTCAAAATGAATAGTTAAGTGTAGTATTTAATGCAATGCGAAAGCACATTGTTTTTTCTATTCATTGCACAAAAGAACAAGTAAGATATTTTATGCAATGCAATGCAAAAGCACAAATGTTATCTCTCCAATGCACATCGAAATGAGTTAGTTCTGCAATGCATTGCAATGCAACAGAACAAGTTAGTTATTGAATGCATTTCAATGGAACTGCTAATGCAATGATTTCCCTTACATTCAAAATGAATAGTTAAGTTTAGTATTTAATGCAATGCGAAAGCACATTGTTTTTTCTATTCATTGCACAAAAGAACAAGTTAGATATTTTATGCATGCAATGCAAAAGCACAAATGTTATCTCTCCAAAGCACATCAAAATGAGTTAGTTCTGCAATGCATTGCAATGCAACAACAGAATGAGTTAGTTATTGTATGCATTTCAATGGAACTGCTAATGTAATGATTTCCCTTACATTCAAAATGAATTGTTGTTAGTTCCCTTTCGAAAGCTACAATCGATGCTGCGCTGCTCAGCGCATTGGGAACATATTTTATCGTGACCAGCTGTGAATATTGTGTATAACACGTCAATGAAATTGACCCGGAGGTAATATAGCCTCGGTCGGTGACGTCATCGGCGCGCCCCCGCGACACGAGGCTATAAATAGATGAGCCGCAGGTGCACCGTCAGGTCTTTTGTCTTCAGACCATTCTGTGCATGTGTGCGTCTAGAAACCCTCTCTATCTTATCTGTTCTCAGATCTTTGTTAGGAGTTAGTTTTCATCAGGCAGTGTGCAGAAAATTCTCATTTCTCAAATCTTTTTCTCTCACGTTACAAACAGAGTTTAAAAGTAAAAAAAGAGGAGAAAATGAGCCAACAAATCAGTAAGCGTTGTGTTCCTCCATGCTCCCGTCCTATGTCTGAGCTGGACACACACGATTACTGTTTTGTTTGTTTGGGGGAAGAGCATGCGGCTCTGGCTTTAGAGAAGGGCGACTGCGAGCATTGTGAACTGTTCACTGTTAAGATGCTGCGCTCTCGTCTGAACTATTTCCAGACCGCACCCACATTGCCATCGTGGGGCTCTCGCATGGATCTGTGTGACGAGCAAGAGACGGGTCCGTCCCTTTCGCTTGCTGTGTCACCTGATCCACGCATCCCTTCTCGTGATCTCGAAGCGCGCTCCGGTGCTTCTTCGGTTCACGAGGGGGATGATATATCTCTTGGGTCTTCGGACCACGAGCCCGCCTCTGAGCATTCCTCTCGTGGGAAAAAATCGGTCGAGGAATTGCTCGAGGTGGTTACTCGCGCGGTGGCCAGGTTACAGCTTGACTGGCCACGCGAACAAGAGACCCCCAAACAAAGTAAGCTAGAGGATAGGTTTCTGTCCGGTGGCAGGGGGGAGAGACCTCAACATCAGTCTCTTCCCTTTTTCGAGGACCTCCATGATGAGCTGGCTAAATCATGGAGTAAACCATATACTTCTCGCGTCTTTGTGCCCTCGACGTCGACTTTTTCGACTATCGTGGGTGCGAAGTCGCGGGGGTATTCGGAGATGCCTCGGGTTGAAGAGACGCTCGCGAGCTATCTCTCGCCCGAATCAGCATCTTCGATAAAGAAACCTACCCTCCCCACTAAACCCTGTAGGATAACATCATCATTAGTGGGTAAAGCTTATCAAGCTGCAGGTCAGGCTGGTGCTGCGCTGCACACTATGGCAGTGTTACAGGCATACCAGGCTGATCTGTTGAAGGACTTGAGTGTGGGCGGTACCATCGATGAGGAAGCTTTCACTGAGCTTCGTAGAGCCACAGATTTGTCTCTCCGTGCGACCAAGCAAACGGCCCGTGCCATCGGCCGTTCAATGTCAGCTTTAGTCAGCACGGAGAGGCATCTGTGGCTTAATTTAACTGGTATCAAAGAGAAGGATCGTTTGTTTCTTTTGGATTCTCCTATCTCTCCATCTGGCCTGTTTGGTGACTCTGTGAATACGGTTGTCACCAGGTTTAAGGAGGTTAAAAAGCACGAAGAGGCATTCGTTCAATTCCTTCCTCGCCGCACTCAAGGGGAGGGGCCGTCGGCCACCCAGCCTCGCCCCGGTCCTTCAAAACCTAGGGAGATTAAAAAGCAGAGCGTGGCGGACCGTGCTCCCCCTCGCAGGGATTGGGGACAGGCTCGCCGCGCTCAACAACCTCCCAAGCCAGACCTCAGGACTATCATTAATAAGAAGAGAAAGTCCTGATGGTCTTGCGCCCAATCTAGTGGGGGTAGTCCCCCGCGGGATGGGGCGCGTTCAAGATCTGTTCGTCCCTTCCCGCTACCCTCACAAAACCACTCCATCCCCGCCACCTCTCGTGCCTCGGGGGGCAGCGGTTTCCAGCGAAATGTTAGATGTTCCGTCGTTCCCGGCCGTCATTCCGGACACGGAACATCTAACAACCCCCCAAAAGGGAGTATTAAAATTAATACCACTCTCAGAAAGTCTGGCAGCGTGGAAACTTCTGCCAGGCGTTTCTGCGTGGGTATTAAGCACAGTACAGTTAGGATACAGAATCCAATTTATTCGTCGTCCTCCGCGTTTCAACGGCGTGATTGTCACTACCGTGAAACCAGAGCAGATGCATGTACTGTTGCAAGAGCTGCAAACTCTTCTGAGCAAAGAGGCCATAGAATGTGTTCCTCTTCCAGAGAGGGAGTCAGGTTATTACAGCAGATACTTCCTAGTACCCAAAAAGGACGGGGGGTTGCGTCCAATCTTAGATCTTCGAGGCTTAAACCGCACAGTCAAAGCACTCAAGTTCAAGATGTTAACCGTCAAGACGGTCGTGTCGCAAATACAACATCACGATTGGTTCGTCACGATCGATCTGAAGGACGCATATTTTCACATAGAAATATTGCCACAACACAGGAAATTCCTGAGGTTCGCTTTCGGGGGCGGAGCTTACCAATTTCGGGTTCTTCCATTCGGTCTAGCACTGTCACCTCGCACATACACAAAATGCATGGATGCAGCACTGGCTCCATTACGACTCCAGGGCATTCGCATTTTGAATTACATCGACGATTGGTTAATACTGGCAAAATCGCGAGAGATGGCGCTCCAACACAGAGACATCGTGTTAGCTCATCTAGTTTCTCTAGGGCTGAAACTCAACACCAAGAAAAGTGTTCTTTCACCTGCTCAGAGAACGAATTATCTCGGGATCGTTTGGGATTCGGTTACGATGCGGGCACAAATGTCTCCCGCTCGAATCGAGACCATTCGGCAGACCATGACCAACGTCAAGCTAGGCCAAGTTCGTACTGTTCGTCAGTATCAAAGAATGTTGGGTCTCATGGCGTCAGCCTCCACGGTGATTCCTCTGGGGCTGTTGCATATGAGACCGTTTCAGTTGTGGCTAAAAGCCAGAGGATTTCATCCAAGAGCCAATCCTCAAAGGCAAATAAAAGTGACGCGCCGCGGGCTTCGTACACTTTCTCTGTGGTTCAGACCCCGGTTCCTCGCCTTGGGTCCCACTTTAGGGGCGCCGGTTCGTCGCAAACTGCTAACGACGGACGCCTCCCTGACGGGCTGGGGAGCGGTCTTGGATGGCCGTCCAGCTCAAGGGGAATGGGAGGGTCATCAGCTCGATTGGCACATCAATTGCCTCGAGCTGATGGCCATATTTCTGGCTCTGAAATATTTTCTCCAGCAATTGAGGGGCTGTCATGTCCTAGTGCGGGTGGACAACACAGCAGCAGTCTCGTATGTAAATCACCAGGGGGGTCTGCGTTCACGCAGTTTGAACAGAATAGCGAGGCAGATTTTTCTCTGGGCCCAGGGCAAGTTCCTGTCACTCAGGGCAGTATACATCCCAGGGCATCTGAATGTGGGAGCAGATCTATTGTCCAGACAGACACTACCGACGGGGGAATGGAAACTCCACCCGGAGGTAGTGAAACAGATATGGACCAGATTTTACGAAGCGGAGGTGGACCTCTTCGCCTCCCAGCAGACAGCGCAATGTCCCCTCTACTTCTCTCTGAGTCACCCAGCTCCGTTGGGTCTGGATGCGATGGCGCACTCATGGCCCAAGATGCGCCTGTATGCGTTTCCTCCAGTTTCTCTGCTCCCGGGAGTTCTAGCCAGAGTTCGCCAACAAGGGTCTTGCCTCTTACTGATAGCGCCGCGTTGGCCGAACAGAGTATGGTTCTCGGAGATAATGTCTCTCCTCGACGGCTCGCCGTGGGCGATTCCGGAGAGGAGGGACCTTCTGTCTCAGGCGGAGGGCACGATATTCCATCCCAGGCCAGGCCTGTGGAATCTTCACGTTTGGCCCCTGATGGGAACCAATTAAGAGACACTGGGCTTTCGCCGGATGTTATTGAGACCATTCTGAGTGCTAGGGCTTCATCCACTAGGAGAAGTTATGCCATTAAGTGGGGTGTTTTTGAGAGGTGGTGCGTTGAACACAATGTAGATCCAGTTAACTGCCAGATTGCTTCAGTGCTGGATTTCATGCAAGAGAAATTATCAACGGGCATATGTCCTGCCACTCTTAAGGTTTATGTGGCCGCTCTTTCGGCTTGCCACGCCTTAGTTGACGGGGCGCCACTTGGGAGACACCCTCTGCTATCACGCTTCCTTCGGGGAGCCAGGCGACTGAGGCCTGCAGTAAGAACCAAGATCCCTTCTTGGGACTTAGCTATAGTTCTCGAGGGTCTGGTTGATACCCCCTTTGAACCATTAGAATCAGCGTCTGATAAACTTCTGACTCTAAAAATGGTTTTTCTGATGGCAATAACTTCCTTGAAGAGAATTGGGGATATGCAGGCTCTGTCTATCTCTCCATCCTGCTTAGACTTTGCCCCAGGTATGGTGAAAGTGATTTTGCATCCACATCCTGATTACCTGCCTAAGGTTCCATTTTCGGCTGTACATCCTGTCACTCTTGAGGCTTTCTGCTCCCCGCCGTTCTCAACGCCGGAGCAGGAGAGATCTCACAGGCTGTGTCCAGTCCGTGCTCTTCAGGCTTACGTCCACCGCACTAGCCAGTGGCGTAAGTCGGAGCAACTGTTCGTCTGTTATGGGGGCAGCAACAGAGGAGGAGCTGCTACCAAGCAGACTATGTCTCATTGGGTCAGGGATGCTATCGCTCTTGCTTATGAGGCGCGCGGCCAAGCTTCGCCTACAGGCCTTAGGGCTCACTCCACCAGGGGGGTCGCCTCTTCTAGTGCTTTGGCAAGGGGGGCCCCTTTACAACATGTTTGTGATGCGGCAGGTTGGTCCTCTCCGCACACATTCATAAGATTTTATAGTTTGGATGTTCATGCCACTCCGGGCTCTCATGTCCTTGAGTCGACATCGCAAGCTAATGTCTAGGCCTTCTTACGTTCTTGTGAAACACACCTGCACAACCGTGGGAGTCCAGACATCTTCAAGCACGGCGGCGTGGGTATTCTCGTTCCCAATGCGCTGAGCAGCGCAGCATCGATTGTAGCTTTCGAAAGGGAACTTCTCCGGTTACATGACTGTAACCTTGTTCCCTGAGAAAGCGGAACGAGATGCTGCGCTGCTTTGCCGTGCTGATGATGTCCCAGGACTGCTCTTCAGACAAAATATCCTGACGGTGCACCTGCGGCTCATCTATTTATAGCCTCGTGTCGCGGGGGCGCGCCGATGACGTCACCGACCGAGGCTATATTACCTCCGGGTCAATTTCATTGACGTGTTATACACAATATTCACAGCTGGTCACGATAAAATATGTTCCCAATGCGCTGAGCAGCGCAGCATCTCGTTCCGCTTTCTCAGGGAACAAGGTTACAGTCATGTAACCGGAGAAGTTTTTAATGCAATGCGAAAGCACATTGTTTTTTGTATTCATTGCACAGAGGAACAAGTTAGATATTTTATGCAATGCAAACGCACAAATGTTATCTCTCCAATGCACATCGAAATGAGTTAGTTCTGCAATGCATTGCAATGCAACAACAGAACGAGTTAGGTATTGTATGCATTTCAATGGAACTGCTAATGCAATGATTTACCTTACATTCAAAATTAATTTTTAAGTGTAGTATTTAATGCAATGCGGAAGCACATTGTTTTTTCTATTCATTGCACAGAGGAACCAGTTAGATATTTAATGCAATGCAAAAGCAAAAATTTTATTTCTCCAATGCACATCGAAATGAGTTAGTTCTGCAATGCATTGCAATGCAACAACAGAACGAGTTAGTTATTGAATGCATTTCAATGGAACTGCTAATGCAATGATTTCCCTTACATTCAAAATGAATAGTTAAGTGTAGTATTTAATGCAATGCGAAAGCACATTGTTTTTTCTATTCATTGCACAAAAGAACAAGTTAGATATTTTATGCAATGCAATGCAAAAGCACAAATGTTATCTCTCCAAAGCACATCAAAATGAGTTAGTTCTGCAATGCATTGCAATGCAACAACAGAATGAGTTAGTTATTGTATGCATTTCAATGGAACTGCTAATGCAATGATTTCCCTTACATTCAAAATGAATAGTTAAGTGTAGTATTTAATGCAATGCGAAAGCACATTGTTTTTTCTATTCATTGCACAAAAGAACAAGTTAGATATTTTATGCAATGCAATGCAAAAGCACAAATGTTATCTCTCCAAAGCACATCAAAATGAGTTAGTTCTGCAATGCATTGCAATGCAACAACAGAATGAGTTAGTTATTGTATGCATTTCAATGGAACTGCTAATGCAATGATTTCCCTTACATTCAAAATGAATAGTTAAGTGTAGTATTTAATGCAATGCGAAAGCACATTGTTTTTTCTATTCATTGCACAAAAGAACAAGTTAGATATTTTATGCAATGCAATGCAAAAGCACAAATGTTATCTCTCCAATGCACATCGAAATGAGTTAGTTCTGCAATGCATTGCAATGCAACAACAGAACGAGTTAGTTATTGAATGCATTTCAATGGAACTGCTAATGCAATGATTTCCCTTACATTCAAAATGAATAGTTAAGTGTAGTATTTAATGCAATGCGAAAGCACATTGTTTTTTCTATTCATTGCACAAAAGAACAAGTTAGATATTTTATGCATGCAATGCAAAAGCACAAATGTTATCTCTCCAATGCACATGGAAATGAGTTAGTTCTGCAATGCATTGCAATGCAACAACAGAACGAGTTAGTTATTGTATGCATTTCAATGGAACTGCTAATGCAATGATTTACCTTACATTCAAAATGAATTTTGAAGTGTAGTATTTAATGCAATGCGAAAGCACATTGTTTTTTCTATTCATTGCACAGAGGAACCAGTTAGATATTTAATGCAATGCAAAAGCAAAAATGTTATTTCTCCAATGCACATCGAAATGAGTTAGTTCTACAATGCATTGCAATGCAACAACAGAATGAGTTAGTTATTGTATGCATTTCAAAGGAACTGCTAATGCAATGATTTCCCTTACATTCAAAATGAATTGTTGTTAGTATTTAATGCAATGCGAAAGCACATTGTTTTTTCTATTCATTGCACAGAAGAACAAGTTAGATATTTAATGCAATGCAAAAGCACAAATGTTATTTCTCCAATGCACATCGAAATGAGTTAGTTCTGCAATGCATTGCAATGCAACAACAGAACGAGTTAGTTATTGTATGCATTAAAATGGAACTGCTAATACAATGATTTACCTTACATTCAAAATGAATTTTTAAGTGTAGTATTTAATGCAATGCGAAAGCACATTGTTTTTTCTATTCATTGCACAGAGGAACCAGTTAGATATTTAATACAATGCAAAAGCAAAAATGTTATTTCTCCAATGCACATCGAAATGAGTTAGTTCTGCAATCATTGCAATGCAACAACAGAACGAGTTAGTTATTGAATGCATTTCAAGGGAACAGCTAATGCAATGATTTCCCTTACATTCAAAATGAATAGTTAAGTGTAGTATTTAATGCAATTTGAAAGCACATTGTTTTTTCTATTCATTGCACAGAGGAACAAGTAAGATATTTTATGCATTGCAAAAGAACAAATGTTATTTCTCCAATGCACATCGAAATGAGTTAGATCTGCAATGCATTGCAATGCAACAACAGAACGAGTTTGTTATTGTATGCATTTCAATGGAACTGCTAATGCAATGATTTACCTTACATTCAAAATGAATTTTTAAGTGTAGTATTTAATGCAATGCGAAAGCACATTGTTTTTTCTATTCATTGCACAGAGGAACCAGTTAGATATTTAATACAATGCAAAAGCAAAAATGTTATTTCTCCAATGCACATCGAAATGAGTTAGTTCTGCAATCATTGCAATGCAACAACAGAACGAGTTAGTTATTGAATGCATTTCAAGGGAACAGCTAATGCAATGATTTCCCTTACATTCAAAATGAATAGTTAAGTGTAGTATTTAATGCAATTTGAAAGCACATTGTTTTTTCTATTCATTGCACAGAGGAACAAGTAAGATATTTTATGCATTGCAAAAGAACAAATGTTATTTCTCCAATGCACATCGAAATGAGTTAGATCTGCAATGCATTGCAATGCAACAACAGAACGAGTTTGTTATTGTATGCATTTCAATGGAACTGCTAATACAATGATTTACCTTACATTCAAAATGAATTTTTAAGTGTAGTATTTAATGCAATGCGAAAGCACATTGTTTTTTCTATTCATTGCACAGAGGAACCAGTTAGATATTTAATGCAATGCAAAAGCAAAAATGTTATTTCTCCAATGCACATCGAAATGAGTTAGTTCTACAATGCATTGCAATGCAACAACAGAATGAGTTAGTTATTGTATGCATTTCAATGGAACTGCTAATGCAATGATTTCCCTTACATTCAAAATGAATAGTTAAGTGTAGTATTTAATGCAATGCGAAAGCACATTGTTTTTTCTATTCATTGCACAAAAGAACAAGTAAGATATTTTATGCAATGCAATGCAAAAGCACAAATGTTATCTCTCCAATGCACATCGAAATGAGTTAGTTCTGCAATGCATTGCAATGCAACAGAACAAGTTAGTTATTGAATGCATTTCAATGGAACTGCTAATGCAATGATTTCCCTTACATTCAAAATGAATAGTTAAGTTTAGTATTTAATGCAATGCGAAAGCACATTGTTTTTTCTATTCATTGCACAAAAGAACAAGTTAGATATTTTATGCATGCAATGCAAAAGCACAAATGTTATCTCTCCAAAGCACATCAAAATGAGTTAGTTCTGCAATGCATTGCAATGCAACAACAGAATGAGTTAGTTATTGTATGCATTTCAATGGAACTGCTAATGTAATGATTTCCCTTAAATTCAAAATGAATTGTTGTTAGTTTTTAATGCAATGCGAAAGCACATTGTTTTTTGTATTCATTGCACAGAGGAACAAGTTAGATATTTTATGCAATGCAAAAGCACAAATGTTATCTCTCCAATGCACATCGAAATGAGTTAGTTCTGCAATGCATTGCAATGCAACAACAGAACGAGTTAGGTATTGTATGCATTTCAATGGAACTGCTAATGCAATGATTTACCTTACATTCAAAATGAATAGTTAAGTGTAGTATTTAATGCAATGCAATCATGCAATGATTTCCCTTACATTCAAAATGAATTGTTGTTAGTATTTAATGCAATGCGAAAGCACATTGTTTTTTCTATTCATTGCACAGAAGAACAAGTTAGATATTTAATGCAATGCAAAAGCACAAATGTTATTTCTCCAATGCACATCGAAATGAGTTAGTTCTGCAATGCATTGCAATGCAACAACAGAACGAGTTAGTTATTGTATGCATTAAAATGGAACTGCTAATACAATGATTTACCTTACATTCAAAATGAATTTTTAAGTGTAGTATTTAATGCAATGCGAAAGCACATTGTTTTTTCTATTCATTGCACAGAGGAACCAGTTAGATATTTAATACAATGCAAAAGCAAAAATGTTATTTCTCCAATGCACATCGAAATGAGTTAGTTCTGCAATTATTGCAATGCAACAACAGAACGAGTTAGTTATTGAATGCATTTCAAGGGAACAGCTAATGCAATGATTTCCCTTACATTCAAAATGAATAGTTAAGTGTAGTATTTAATGCAATTTGAAAGCACATTGTTTTTTCTATTCATTGCACAGAGGAACAAGTAAGATATTTTATGCATTGCAAAAGAACAAATGTTATTTCTCCAATGCACATCGAAATGAGTTAGATCTGCAATGCATTGCAATGCAACAACAGAACGAGTTTGTTATTGTATGCATTTCAATGGAACTGCTAATGCAATGATTTACCTTACATTCAAAATGAATTTTTAAGTGTAGTATTTAATGCAATGCGAAAGCACATTGTTTTTTCTATTCATTGCACAGAGGAACCAGTTAGATATTTAATGCAATGCAAAAGCAAAAATGTTATTTCTCCAATGCACATCGAAATGAGTTAGTTCTACAATGCATTGCAATGCAACAACAGAATGAGTTAGTTATTGTATGCATTTCAATGGAACTGCTAATGCAATGATTTCCCTTACATTCAAAATGAATAGTTAAGTGTAGTATTTAATGCAATGCGAAAGCACATTGTTTTTTCTATTCATTGCACAAAAGAACAAGTAAGATATTTTATGCAATGCAATGCAAAAGCACAAATGTTATCTCTCCAATGCACATCAAAATGAGTTAGTTCTGCAATGCATTGCAATGCAACAACAGAATGAGTTAGTTATTGTATGCATTTCAATGGAACTGCTAATGTAATGATTTCCCTTACATTCAAAATGAATTGTTGTTAGTTTTTAATGCAATGCGAAAGCACATTGTTTTTTGTATTCATTGCACAGAGGAACAAGTAAGATATTTTATGCATTGCAAAAGAACAAATGTTATTTCTCCAATGCACATCGAAATGAGTTAGATCTGCAATGCATTGCAATGCAACAACAGAACGAGTTAGTTATTGAATGCATTTCAAGGGAACAGCTAATGCAATGATTTCCCTTACATTCAAAATGAATAGTTAAGTGTAGTATTTAATGCAATTTGAAAGCACATTGTTTTTTCTATTCATTGCACAGAGGAACAAGTAAGATATTTTATGCATTGCAAAAGAACAAATGTTATTTCTCCAATGCACATCGAAATGAGTTAGATCTGCAATGCATTGCAATGCAACAACAGAACGAGTTTGTTATTGTATGCATTTCAATGGAACTGCTAATGCAATGATTTACCTTACATTCAAAATGAATTTTTAAGTGTAGTATTTAATGCAATGCGAAAGCACATTGTTTTTTCTATTCATTGCACAAAAGAACAAGTAAGATATTTTATGCAATGCAAAAGCACAAATGTTATCTCTCCAATGCACATCGAAATGAGTTAGTTCTGCAATGCATTGCAATGCAACAGAACAAGTTAGTTATTGAATGCATTTCAATGGAACTGCTAATGCAATGTTTTCCCTTACATTCAAAATGAATAGTTAAGTGTAGTATTTAATGCAATGCGAAAGCACATTGTTTTTTCTATTCATTGCACAAAAGAACAAGTTAGATATTTTATGCATGCAATGCAAAAGCACAAATGTTATCTCTCCAAAGCACATCAAAATGAGTTAGTTCTGCAATGCATTGCAATGCAACAACAGAATGAGTTAGTTATTGTATGCATTTCAATGGAACTGCTAATGTAATGATTTCCCTTACATTCAAAATGAATTGTTGTTAGTTTTTAATGCAATGCGAAAGCACATTGTTTTTTGTATTCATTGCACAGAGGAACAAGTTAGATATTTCATGCAATGCAAAAGCACAAATGTTATCTCTCCAATGCACATCGAAATGAGTTAGTTCTGCAATGCATTGCAATGCAACAACAGAACGAGTTAGGTATTGTATGCATTTCAATGGAACTGCTAATGCAATGATTTACCTTACATTCAAAATGAATTTTTAAGTGTAGTATTTAATGCAATGCGAAAGCACATTGTTTTTTCTATTCATTGCACAGAGGAACCAGTTAGATATTTAATGCAATGCAAAAGCAAAAATTTTATTTCTCCAATGCACATCGAAATGAGTTAGTTCTGCAATCATTGCAATGCAACAACAGAACGAGTTAGTTATTGAATGCATTTCAAGGGAACAGCTAATGCAATGATTTCCCTTACATTCAAAATGAATAGTTAAGTGTAGTATTTAATGCAATTCGAAAGCACATTGTTTTTTCTATTCATTGCACAGAGGAACAAGTAAGATATTTTATGCATTGCAAAAGCACAAATGTTATTTCTCCAATTCATATCGAAATAAGTTAGTTCTGCAATGCATTGCAATGCAACAACAGAACGAGTTAGTTATTGAATGCATTTTAATGGAACTGCTAATGCAATGATTTCCCTTACATTCAAAATGAATAGTTAAGTGTAGTATTTAATGCAATGCGAAAGCACATTGTTTTTTCTATTCATTGCACAAAAGAACAAGTTAGATATTTTATGCAATGCAATGCAAAAGCACAAATGTTATCTCTCCAAAGCACATCAAAATGAGTTAGTTCTGCAATGCATTGCAATGCAACAACAGAATGAGTTAGTTATTGTATGCATTTCAATGGAACTGCTAATGCAATGATTTCCCTTACATTCAAAATGAATAGTTAAGTGTAGTATTTAATGCAATGCGAAAGCACATTGTTTTTTCTATTCATTGCACAAAAGAACAAGTTAGATATTTTATGCAATGCAATGCAAAAGCACAAATGTTATCTCTCCAATGCACATCGAAATGAGTTAGTTCTGCAATGCATTGCAACGCAACAACAGAACGAGTTAGTTATTGAATGCATTTCAATGGAACTGCTAATGCAATGATTTCCCTTACATTAAAAATGAATAGTTAAGTGTAGTATTTAATGCAATGCGAAAGCACATTGTTTTTTCTATTCATTGCACAAAAGAACAAGTTAGATATTTTATGCAATGCAATGCAAAAGCACAAATGTTATCTCTCCAAAGCACATCAAAATGAGTTAGTTCTGCAATGCATTGCAATGCAACAACAGAATGAGTTAGTTATTGTATGCATTTCAATGGAACTGCTAATGCAATGATTTCCCTTACATTCAAAATGAATAGTTAAGTGTAGTATTTAATGCAATGCGAAAGCACATTGTTTTTTCTATTCATTGCACAAAAGAACAAGTTAGATATTTTATGCAATGCAATGCAAAAGCACAAATGTTATCTCTCCAATGCACATCGAAATGAGTTAGTTCTGCAATGCATTGCAATGCAACAACAGAACGAGTTAGTTATTGAATGCATTTCAATGGAACTGCTAATGCAATGATTTCCCTTACATTCAAAATGAATAGTTAAGTGTAGTATTTAATGCAATGCGAAAGCACATTGTTTTTTCTATTCATTGCACAAAAGAACAAGTTCGATATTTTATGCAATGCAATGCAAAAGCACAAATGTTATCTCTCCAATGCACATCGAAATGAGTTAGTTCTGCAATGCATTGCAATGCAACAACAGAACGAGTTAGTTATTGAATGCATTTCAATGGAACTGCTAATGCAATGATTTCCCTTACATTCAAAATGAATAGTTAAGTGTAGTATTTAATGCAATGCGAAAGCACATTGTTTTTTCTATTCATTGCACAAAAGAACAAGTTAGATATTTTATGCATGCAATGCAAAAGCACAAATGTTATCTCTCCAATGCACATCGAAATGAGTTAGTTCTGCAATGCATTGCAATGCAACAACAGAACGAGTTAGTTATTGTATGCATTTCAATGGAACTGCTAATGCAATGATTTACCTTACATTCAAAATTAATTTTTAAGTGTAGTATTTAATGCAATGCGAAAGCACATTGTTTTTTCTATTCATTGCACCGAGGAACCAGTTAGATATTTAATGCAATGCAAAAGCACAAATGTTATTTCTCCAATGCACATCGAAATGAGTTAGTTCTGCAATGCATGGCAATGCAACAACAGAACGAGTTAGTTATTGAATGCATTTCAATGGAACTGCTAATGCAATGATTTCCCTTACATTCAAAATGAATAGTTAAGTGTAGTATTTAATGCAATGCGAAAGCACATTGTTTTTTCTATTCATTGCACAAAAGAACAAGTTAGATATTTTATGCATGCAATGCAAAAGCACAAATGTTATCTCTCCAAAGCACATCAAAATAAGTTAGTTCTGCAATGCATTGCAATGCAACAACAGAATGAGTTAGTTATTGTATGCATTTCAATGGAACTGCTAATGTAATGATTTCCCTTACATTCAAAATGAATTGTTGTTAGTATTTAATGCAATGCGAAAGCACATTGTTTTTGTATTCATTGCACAGAGGAACAAGTTAGATATTTAATGCAATGCAAAAGCACAAATGTTATTTCTCCAATGCACATCGAAATGAATTAGTTCTGCAATGCGAAAGCACATTGTTTTTTCTATGCATTGCACAGAAGAACAAGTTAGATATTTTATGCAATGTAATGCAAAAGCACAAATGTTATCTCTCCAATGCACATCGAAATTAGTTAGTTCTGTAATGCAACAACAGAACGAGTTAGTTATTGAATGCATTTCAACGGAACTTCTAATCCAATGATTTCTCTTACATACAAAATGAATAGTCAGGTGTAGTATTTAATGCAATGCGAAAGCCCATTGTTTTTTCTTTTCATTGTACAGAGGAACAAGTTAGATATTTCTTGCAATGCAAAAGCACAAATGATATACCTCCAACGCACATCGAAATTGGTTAGTTCTAATATGTATTGCAATGCAACACGTGTATAGTTTATATGTTATTCCTAACTGCACAACGTTAGATAGTGTGCTATGCTAAATCAAAAATGTTACATGTTCATTGATCAATGGAATGAATTTGTTCAGGTATGCATTGCAATACAACAAGTGCACGGCTTTTTATACCGCAATGCACAACGCTAATGCGCTTGTAATTTAACTTAAATCTACAAATTAATAGTTATTTGTAGTATGCAATGAATTGAATGCACATATGTTATTTGTTTTCGTTTCATTGCACACAAGAACAATTTAGATCTTTTATGCAAAAGCAATGCAACAAACATCCATGCAGTAATCCAAATCTGACCTATTGAGCATATTTCTGGCCGATTGTCCGGAAAATATTTTTTATTCTCTTAGACTCCTTCTGATGTTAAATCAGTCAAACATTATACAATGTAATCAGCCAAACTTGACCTACTGAATATATTTCGGGCCAAAGTGTCCTTGAACATTAGCTTTCTGTACATAGCTTTCTGTCTATGTTCAACGTCATTGATTAGTGATGAAGTAACATCAGCCATACTGAAGTCCATATTTAACCTATTGAACATATTTCTGGCCAATTATCCAATAAAATTGACTTTCTATACATATTCTTTGACTAATATTGATGTTACATCAGCCATACAGACATCCATATTTGACCTAATGAAAACATTCACGGCCAAAGGGTCCTCAAAAAAAATAAAAAAATGTATAGTTAAAAGTTATAGAACTTACATAGCAGTCTATAATTAACCAACTAAACATATATCTGGTCAATGATTCCTCGATCTTGACCTTTCTATACATACTCATCGACTCTTTTTGAATTTCATCAGCCATGAGGTAGTCCATATTTGACCTACTGAACATATTTCTGGCTGAAGAGTACTTGACCTGTGAACTTTTTGTACATTCTATTTGACTCCTTCTGATCTTACATCAGCCAAGCAGTAGTCCATTTTGAACATATTTTGAACATAAAGACTCCTTTTGATGTTACATTTGGCATGCGTAGTCCATATGTGACCTACTGAACATTTTATTTGGGCCAAAGAGTTCTGGATCTGGAACTTTCTATACATACTTGTAGACTCCTTCGGATATTAAATCAGCCATAGAGAAATCCATATTTGACACATTGAACATATTTTTAGCCGAGTGTCTTTGAACATTAACTTTCCATACATGCTCATTTGACTTTTTTGATGTTAAATCAGCCATGCAGAAGTCCATATGTGACCTACTAAACATATTTCGGGCCAAAGTTTCCATGAACATTGAATTTTCTATACATACTCTTTGACTAATTTTGATGTTACATCAGCCATACAGACATCCATATTTGACCTATTGAAAACATTCCCGGCCAAAGGGTCTTCAAAATGTTTTTGCTTTTTTAATTGTTTTTTTAAAATGTATTATCAAAGACTCCTTTTGATTTTACATCAGGCATGCGTAGTCCATATGTGACCTACTGAACATTTTATTCGGGCTTAAAGAGTTCTGATTCTGGAACTTCCACACTTGTAGACTCATTTGAATATTAAATTAGCCATGCAGTAGTCCATATCTGGCCTATTGATCATATTTCTGGCCAACGGGTCAACAAAAGTTTTATTTTTAATTCATTCTTAGACTCCCGATGTTAAATCAGCCATAGATAAATCCATATTTGATCCACTGAACATATTTCTGGCCGAGTGTCCTTGAACATTAACTTTCCATACATACTCATTGACTCTTTTTGATTTTAAATCAGCCATACAGAAGTCCATATTTGACCTACTGAACATATTTTTGGCTGAAGAGTACTTGACCGTGAACTTTTCATACATTCTATTTTGACAAATCTGATCTTACATCAGCCAAGCAGTAGTCAATATTGAACATATTTCTGGCCAATGTGCCGATTAATATTGACTTTCTATACATACTCATTGACTCTTTTTGATGTTACATCAGCCATACAGAAGTCCATATCTGACATTTTGAACATATTTCGGGCCAAAGTGTCCTTGAACATTAGCTTTCTGTACATACTTATTAATTCTTTTTGATGTTACATCAGCCATATAGAAGTCCAAATTGACCTACTGAACATATTTCTGGCCAAAAAGTCCATGAACATTGAATTCCTATACATACTCTTTGACTAATTTTGATGTTACATCAGCCATTCAGACATCCATATTTGACATATTGAAAACATTCCCGGCCAAAGGTCCTCAAATTTTTATTTTTTATTTTTTACTGTTTATTCTCAAAGACTCCTTTTGACGTTACATCAGGCATGCGTAGTCCATATGTGACCTACTGAACATTTTATTCGGGCTTAAAGAGTTCTGATTTTGGAACTTCCACACTTGTAGACTCCTTTGGATATTAAATTAGCCAAGCAGTAGTCCATATCTGACCTATTGATCATATTTCTGGCCAACGGGTCAACAAAAGTTTTTTAAAAATATATATTTATTCTTAGACTCCTTCTGATGTTATAAATCAGCCATATATAAATCCATATTTGATCCACTGAACATATTTCTGGTGTGTCCTTGAACATTAACTTTAAATACATACTCATTGACTCTTTTTGATGTTACGTCAGCCATACAGACATCCATATTTGACCTATTGAAAACATTCCCGGCTAAAGGGTCTTCAAAATGTTTTTTTTTTTTTTTTATTCTGTTACATCAGGCATGTGTAGTCCATATGTGACCTACTGAACATTTTATCCGGGCCAAAGAGTTCTGATTCTGGAACTTACACACTTGTAGACTCCTTTGGATATTAAATTAGCCATGCAGTAGTCCATATCTGACCTATTTTTATGGCCAACGGGTCAACTAAAGTTTTTTTTTAATATTCATTCTTAGACTCCTTCTGATGTTAAATCAGCCATAGAGAAATCCATATTTGACCCATTGAACATATTTCTGGCCAAATTGTCTATAAATATTGACTTTCTATACATACTAATTGACTCTTTTTTATGTTATATCAGCCATACAGAAGTCCATATTTGACCTGAACATATTTCTGGCTGAAGAGTACTTGACTGTGAACTTTTTATACATTCTATTTGACTCCTTCTGATCTTACATCAGCCAAGCAGTAGTCAATATTGAACATATTTCTGGCCAATGTGCCCATGAACATTGAAATCCTATACATACTTATTGGCTCTTTTTGATGTTACATCAGCCATATAGAAGTCCAAATTGACCTACTGAACATATTTCTGGCCAAAAAGTCTATGAACATTGAAATCCTATACATACTTTTTGACTAATTTTGATGTTACATCAGCCATACAGAAGTCCATATCTGACATTTTGAACATATTTCGGGACAAAGGTGTCCTTGAACTAGCTTTTTGTACATACTCATTGATTCCTTTTGATGTTACATCAGCCATATAGAAGTCCACATTGACCTACTGAACATATTTCTGGCCAAAAAGTCCATGAACATTGAATTCCTATAAATACTCTTTTACTAATTTTGATGTTACATCAGCCATACAGACATCCATATTTGACATATTGAAACCATTCCCGGCCAAAGGGCCTCAATCGTTTATTTTTTTTCTTTTTTTTTTTCTTACTGTTTATTCTCAAAGACTCCTTTTAATGTTACATCAGGCATGCATAGTCCATATGTGACCACCTGAACATTTTTATTCTGGCCAAAGAGTTCTGATTCTGGATCTTCCACACTTGTAGACTCCTTTGGATACTAAATTAGCCATGCACTAGTCCATATCTGACCTATTGGTCATATTTCTGGCCAATGGGTCAACAAAAGTTTTTTTTAATGTTCATTCTTAGACTCCTTCTGATGTTAAATCAGCCATAGAGAAATCCATATTTGACCCATTGAACATATTTCTGGCCAAAGTGTCTATAAATATTGACTTTCTATACATACTAATTGACTCTTTTTGATGTTATATCAGCCATACAGAAGTCCATATTTGACCTACTGAACATATTTCTGGCTGAAGAGTACTTGACCGTGAACTTTTTATACATTCTATTTGACAATTCTGATCATACATCAGCCAAGCAGTAGTCAATATTGAACATATTTCTGGCCAATGTGCCGATTAATATTGAAGGTCCTCAAATTTTTCATTTTATTTTTTACTGTTTATTCTCAAAGACTCCTTTTGATGTTACATCAGGCATGCGTAGTCCATATGTGACCTACTGAACATTTTATTCGGGCCAAAGAGTTCTGATTCTGGAACTTCCACACTTGTAGACTCCTTTGGATATTAAATTAGCCATGCACTAGTCCATATCTGACCTATTGGTCATATTTCTGGCCAACGGGTCAACAAAAGTTTTTTTTAATATTCATTCTTAGACTCCTTCTGATGTTAAATCAGCCATAGAGAAATCCATATTTGACCCATTGAACATATTTCTGGCCGAGTTTCCTTGAACATTAACTTTCCATACATATTCATTGACTCTTTTTGATGTTAAATCTGCCATGCAGAAGTCCATATTTTTCACGTACTGAACATATTTCTGGCCGAAGAGTACTTGACCTTGAACTTTTTATACATTCTTTTTGACTCCTTCTGATCTTACATCAGCCAAGCAGTAGTCCATATATGACGTATTGAACATATTTCTGGCCCAAAAGTCCATGAACATTGAATTTCTATACATACTCTTTGACTAATTTTAATGTTACATCAGCCATACAGACATCCATATTTGACCTATTGAAAACATTCCCGGCTAAAGGGTCTTCAAAAGTTTTTTTTTTTTTTTTTTTTTTTTTTTTATTCTCAAAGACTCAATTTGATGTTACGTCAGCCATACAGACATCCATATTTGACCTATTGAAAACATTCCCGGCTAAAGGGTCTTCAAAATGTTTGTTTTTTTATTTTTTTATTTTTATTTTTTTATTCTGTTACATCAGGCATGCGTAGTCCATATGTGACCTACTGAACATTTTATTCGGGCCAAAGAGTTCTGATTCTGGAACTTACACACTTGTAGACTCCTTTGGATATTAAATTAGCCATGCAGTAGTCCATATCTGACCTATTGATCTTATTTCTGGCCAACGGGTCAACAAATTATTTTTTTTAATTCATTCTTAGACTCTATCTGATGTTAAATCAGCCATAGAGAAATCCATATTTGACCCATTGAACATATTCCTGGCCGAGTGTCCTTGAATAATAACTTTCCATACATACTCATTGACTCTTTTTGATGTTAAATCAGCCATGCAGAATACCATATTTGACCTACTGAACATATTTCTGGCCGAAGAGTACTTGACCTTGAACTTTTTATACATTCTTTTTGACTCCTCCTGATCTTACATCAGCCAAGCAGTAGTCCATATATGACCTATTGAACATATTTCTGGCCAAAAAGTCCATGAACATTGAATTTCTATACATACTCTTTGATTAATTTTGATGTTACATCAGCCATACAGACATCCATATTTGACCTATTGAAAACATTCCCGGCCAAAGGGTCTTCAAAAGGTTTTTTTTTTTTTTTTTTTGTTTTTTTTTATTCTCAAAGACTCCATTTGATGTTACATCAGGCATGCGTAGTCCATATGTGACCTACTGAACATTTTATTCGGGCTTAAAGAGTTCTGATTCCGGAACTTCCACACTTGTAGACTCCTTTGGATATTAAATTAGCCAAGCAGTAGTCCATATCTGACCTATTGATCATATTTCTGGCCAACGGGTCAACAAAAGTTTTTTTTTTAATAATTATTTTTAGACTCCTTCTGATGTTATAAATCAGCCATAGATAAATCCATATTTGATCCACTGAACATATTTCTGGTGAGTGTCCTTGAACATTAACTTTCCATACATACTCATTGACTCTTTTTGATGTTACGTCAGCCATACAGACATCCATATTTGACCTATTGAAAACATTCCCGGCTAAAGGGTCTTCAAAATGTTTTATTTTTTTATTTTTTTATTTTTATTTTTTATTCTGTTACATCAGGCATGCGTAGTCCATATGTGACCTACTGAACATTTTATTCGGGCCAAAGAGTTCTGATTCTGGAACTTACACACTTGTAGACTCCTTTGGATATTAAATTAGCCATACAGTAGTCCATATCTGACCTATTGATCTTATTTCTGGCCAACGGGTCAACAAATTATTTTTTTTAATTCATTCTTAGACTCTATCTGATGTTAAATCAGCCATAGAGAAATCCATATTTGACCCATTGAACATATTCCTGGCCGAGTGTCCTTGAATATTAACTTTCCATACATACTCATTGACTCTTTTTGATGTTAAATCAGCCATGCAGAATACCATATTTGACCTACTGAACATATTTCTGGCCGAAGAGTACTTGACCTTGAACTTTTTATACATTCTTTTTGACTCTTTCTGATCTTACATCAGCCAAGCAGTAGTCCATATATGACCTATTGAACATATTTCTGCCCAAAAAGTCCATGAACATTGAATTTCTATACATACTCTTTGACTAATTTTGATGTTACATCAGCCATACAGACATCCATATTTGACCTATTGAAAACATTTCCGGCCAAACTGTCTCCAAAATGTTTTATTTTTTATTTTTTTATTTTTTTACTGTTCATTCTCAAAGACTCCTTTTGATGTTACATCAGGCATGCATAGTCCATATCTGACCTATTTTTATGGCCAACGGGTCAACTAAAGTTTTTTTTTAATATTCATTCTTAGACTCCTTCTGATGTTAAATCAGCCATAGAGAAATCCATATTTGACCCATTGAACATATTTCTGGCCAAATTGTTTATAAATATTGACTTTCTATACATACTAATTGACTTTTTTTATGTTTTATCAGCCATACAGAAGTCCATATTTGACCTACTGAACATATTTCTGGCTGAAGAGTACTTGACCGTGAACTTTTTATACATTCTATTTGACTCCTTCTGATCTTACATCAGCCAAGCAGTAGTCAATATTGAACATATTTCTGGCCAATGTGCCCATGAACATTGAAATCCTATACATACTTATTGGCTCTTTTTGATGTTACATCAGCCATATAGAAGTCCAAATTGACCTACTGAACATATTTCTGGCCAAAAAGTCTATGAACATTGAAATCCTATACATACTTTTTGACTAATTTTGATGTTACATCAGCCATACAGAAGTCCATATCTGACATTTTGAACATATTTCGGGACAAAGGTGTCCTTGAACTAGCTTTTTGTACATACTCATTGATTCCTTTTGATGTTACATCAGCCATATAGAAGTCCACATTGACCTACTGAACATATTTCTGGCCAAAAAGTCCATGAACATTGAATTCCTATAAATACTCTTTTACTAATTTTGATGTTACATCAGCCATACAGACATCCATATTTGACATATTGAAACCATTCCCGGCCAAAGGTCCTCAATCGTTTATTTTTATTTATTTATTTTTTCTTACTGTTTATTCTCAAAGACTCCTTTTAATGTTACATCAGGCATGCATAGTCCATATGTGACCACCTGAACATTTTTATTCTGGCCAAAGAGTTCTGATTCTGGATCTTCCACACTTGTAGACTCCTTTGGATACTAAATTAGCCATGCACTAGTCCATATCTGACCTATTGGTCATATTTCTGGCCAATGGGTCAACAAAAGTTTTTTTTAATGTTCATTCTTAGACTCCTTCTGATGTTAAATCAGCCATAGAGAAATCCATATTTGACCCATTGAACATATTTCTGGCCAAAGTGTCTATAAATATTGACTTTCTATACATACTAATTGACTCTTTTTGATGTTATATCAGCCATACAGAAGTCCATATTTGACCTACTGAACATATTTCTGGCTGAAGAGTACTTGACCGTGAACTTTTTATACATTCTATTTGACAATTCTGATCATACATCAGCCAAGCAGTAGTCAATATTGAACATATTTCTGGCCAATGTGCCGATTAATATTGAAGGTCCTCAAATTTTTCATTTTATTTTTTACTGTTTATTCTCAAAGACTCCTTTTGATGTTACATCAGGCATGCGTAGTCCATATGTGACCTACTGAACATTTTATTCGGGCCAAAGAGTTCTGATTCTGGAACTTCCACACTTGTAGACTCCTTTGGATATTAAATTAGCCATGCACTAGTCCATATCTGACCTATTGGTCATATTTCTGGCCAACGGGTCAACAAAAGTTTTTTTTAATATTCATTCTTAGACTCCTTCTGATGTTAAATCAGCCATAGAGAAATCCATATTTGACCCATTGAACATATTTCTGGCCGAGTTTCCTTGAACATTAACTTTCCATACATATTCATTGACTCTTTTTGATGTTAAATCTGCCATGCAGAAGTCCATATTTTTCACGTACTGAACATATTTCTGGCCGAAGAGTACTTGACCTTGAACTTTTTATACATTCTTTTTGACTCCTTCTGATCTTACATCAGCCAAGCAGTAGTCCATATATGACGTATTGAACATATTTCTGGCCAAAAAGTCCATGAACATTGAATTTCTATACATACTCTTTGACTAATTTTAATGTTACATCAGCCATACAGACATCCATATTTGACCTATTGAAAACATTCCCGGCTAAAGGGTCTTCAAAAGTTTTTTTTTTTTTTTTTTTTTTTTTTTTTATTCTCAAAGACTCAATTTGATGTTACGTCAGCCATACAGACATCCATATTTGACCTATTGAAAACATTCCCGGCTAAAGGGTCTTCAAAATGTTTGTTTTTTTATTTTTTTATTTTTATTTTTTTATTCTGTTACATCAGGCATGCGTAGTCCATATGTGACCTACTGAACATTTTATTCGGGCCAAAGAGTTCTGATTCTGGAACTTACACACTTGTAGACTCCTTTGGATATTAAATTAGCCATGCAGTAGTCCATATCTGACCTATTGATCTTATTTCTGGCCAACGGGTCAACAAATTATTTTTTTTAATTCATTCTTAGACTCTATCTGATGTTAAATCAGCCATAGAGAAATCCATATTTGACCCATTGAACATATTCCTGGCCGAGTGTCCTTGAATATTAACTTTCCATACATACTCATTGACTCTTTTTGATGTTAAATCAGCCATGCAGAATACCATATTTGACCTACTGAACATATTTCTGGCCGAAGAGTACTTGACCTTGAACTTTTTATACATTCTTTTTGACTCTTTCTGATCTTACATCAGCCAAGCAGTAGTCCATATATGACCTATTGAACATATTTCTGCCCAAAAAGTCCATGAACATTGAATTTCTATACATACTCTTTGACTAATTTTGATGTTACATCAGCCATACAGACATCCATATTTGACCTATTGAAAACATTTCCGGCCAAACTGTCTCCAAAATGTTTTATTTTTTATTTTTTTATTTTTTTACTGTTCATTCTCAAAGACTCCTTTTGATGTTACATCAGGCATGCATAGTCCATATCTGACCTATTTTTATGGCCAACGGGTCAACTAAAGTTTTTTTTTAATATTCATTCTTAGACTCCTTCTGATGTTAAATCAGCCATAGAGAAATCCATATTTGACCCATTGAACATATTTCTGGCCAAATTGTTTATAAATATTGACTTTCTATACATACTAATTGACTTTTTTTATGTTTTATCAGCCATACAGAAGTCCATATTTGACCTACTGAACATATTTCTGGCTGAAGAGTACTTGACCGTGAACTTTTTATACATTCTATTTGACTCCTTCTGATCTTACATCAGCCAAGCAGTAGTCAATATTGAACATATTTCTGGCCAATGTGCCCATGAACATTGAAATCCTATACATACTTATTGGCTCTTTTTGATGTTACATCAGCCATATAGAAGTCCAAATTGACCTACTGAACATATTTCTGGCCAAAAAGTCTATGAACATTGAAATCCTATACATACTTTTTGACTAATTTTGATGTTACATCAGCCATACAGAAGTCCATATCTGACATTTTGAACATATTTCGGGACAAAGGTGTCCTTGAACTAGCTTTTTGTACATACTCATTGATTCCTTTTGATGTTACATCAGCCATATAGAAGTCCACATTGACCTACTGAACATATTTCTGGCCAAAAAGTCCATGAACATTGAATTCCTATAAATACTCTTTTACTAATTTTGATGTTACATCAGCCATACAGACATCCATATTTGACATATTGAAACCATTCCCGGCCAAAGGTTTCCCGGCCAAAGGTCCTCAATCGTTTTTTTTTTTTCTTTTTTTTTTCTTACTGTTTATTCTCAAAGACTCCTTTTAATGTTACATCAGGCATGCATAGTCCATATGTGACCACCTGAACATTTTTATTCCGGCCAAAGAGTTCTGATTCTGGATCTTCCACACTTGTAGACTCCTTTGGATACTAAATTAGCCATGCACTAGTCCATATCTGACCTATTGGTCATATTTCTGGCCAATGGGTCAACAAAAGTTTTTTTTAATGTTCATTCTTAGACTCCTTCTGATGTTAAATCAGCCATAGAGAAATCCATATTTGACCCATTGAACATATTTCTGGCCGAGTTTCCTTGAACATTAACTTTCCATACATACTCATTGACTCTTTTTGATGTTAAATCAGCCATACAGAAGTCCATATTTGACCTACTGAACATATTTTTGGCCGAAGAGTACTTGACCTTAAACTTTTTATACATTCTTTTTGACTCCTGATCTTACATCAGCCAAGCAGTAGTCCACATATGACCTATTGAACATATTTCTGGCCAAAAAGTCCATGAACATTGAATTTCTATACATACTCTTTGACTAATTTTGATGTTACATCAGCCATACAGACATCCATATTTGACCTATTGAAAACATTCCCGGCCAAAGGGTCTTCAAAATGTTTTTGCTTTTTTAATTGTTTTTTTAAAATGTATTATCAAAGACTCCTTTTGATTTTACATCAGGCATGCGTAGTCCATATGTGACCTACTGAACATTTTATTCAGGCTTAAAGAGTTCTGATTCTGGAACTTCCACACTTGTAGACTCATTTGAATATTAAATTAGCCATGCAGTAGTCCATATCTGACCTATTGATCATATTTCTGGCCAACGGGTCAACAAAAGTTTTATTTTTAATTCATTCTTAGACTCCTGATGTTAAATCAGCCATAGATAAATCCATATTTGATCCACTGAACATATTTCTGGCCGAGTGTCCTTGAACATTAACGTTCCATACATACTCATTGACTCTTTTTGATTTTAAATCAGCCATACAGAAGTCCATATTTGACCTACTGAACATATTTCTGGCTGAAGAGTACTTGACCGTGAACTTTTCATACATTCTATTTTGACAATTCTGATCTTACATCAGCCAAGCAGTAGTCAATATTGAACATATTTCTGGCCAATGTGCCGATTAATATTGAAGGTCCTCAAATTTTTCATTTTATTTTTTACTGTTTATTCTCAAAGACTCCTTTTGATGTTACATCAGGCATGCGTAGTCCATATGTGACCTACTGAACATTTTATTCGGGCCAAAGAGTTCTGATTCTGGAACTTACACACTTGTAGACTCCTTTGGATATTAAATTAGCCATGCACTAGTCCATATCTGACCTATTGGTCATATTTCTGGCCAACGGGTCAACAAAAGTTTTTTTTAATATTCATTCTTAGACTCCTTCTGATGTTAAATCAGCCATAGAGAAATCCATATTTGACCCATTGAACATATTTCTGGCCGAGTTTCCTTGAACATTAACTTTCCATACATACTCATTGACTCTTTTTGATGTTAAATCAGCCATACAGAAGTCCATATTTGACCTACTGAACATATTTCTGTCCGAAGAGTACTTGACCTTAAACTTTTTATACATTCTTTTTGACTCCTGATCTTACATCAGCCAAGCAGTAGTCCACATATGACCTATTGAACATATTTCTGGCCAAAAAGTCCATGAACATTGAATTTCTATACATACTCTTTGACTAATTTTGATGTTACATCAGCCATACAGACATCCATATTTGACCTATTGAAAACATTCCCGGCCAAAGGGTCTTCAAAATGTTTTTGCTTTTTTAATTGTTTTTTAAAAATGTATTATCAAAGACTCCTTTTGATTTTACATCAGGCATGCGTAGTCCATATGTGACCTACTGAACATTTTATTCGGGCTTAAAGAGTTCTGATTCTGGAACTTCCACACTTGTAGACTCATTTGAATATTAAATTAGCCATGCAGTAGTCCATATCTGACCTATTGATCATAATTCTGGCCAACGGGTCAACAAAAGTTTTATTTTTAGTTCATTCTTAGACTCCTGATGTCAAATCAGCCATAGATAAATCCATATTTGATCCACTGAACATATTTCTGGCCGAGTGTCCTTGAACATTAACTTTCCATACATACTCATTGACTCTTTTTGATTTTAAATTAGCCTTACAGAAGTCCATATTTGACCTACTGAACATATTTCTGGCTGAAGAGTACTTGACCGTGAACTTTTCATACATTCTATTTGACAATTCTGATCTTACATCAGCCAAGCAGTAGTCAATATTGAACATATTTCTGGCCAATGTGCCGATTAATATTGACTTTCTATACATACTCATTGACTCTTTTTGATGTTGCATCAGCCATACAGAAGTCCATATCTGACATTTTGAACATATTTCGGGCCAAAGTGTCCTTGAACATTAGCTTTCTGTACATACTCATTGATTCTTTTTGATGTTACATCAGCCATATAGAAGTCCAAATTGACCTACTGAACATATTAATCTGGCCAAAAAGTCCATGAACATTGAATTCCTATACATACTCTTTGACTCTTTTTGATTTTAAATCAGCCATACAGAAGTCCATATTTGACCTACTGAACATATTTCTGGCCGAAGAGTACTTGACCTTGAACTCTTTATACATTCTTTTTGACTCCTTCTGATCTTACATCAGCCAAGCAGTAGTCCATATATGACCTATTGAACATATTTCTGGCCAAAAAGTCCATGAACATTGAATTTCTATACATACTCTTTGACTAATTTTGATGTTACATCAGCCATACAGACATCCATATTTGACCTATTGAAAACATTCCCGGCCAAAGGGATCTAAAAACTTTTCTTCTTTTTTTACTTTTTTTTTTTTTTACTGTTTATTCTCAAAGACTTCTTTTGATGTTACATCAGGCAGGCGTAGTCCTTATGTGACCTACTGAACATTTTTTCGGTCCAAAGAGTTCTGGATCTGGAACTTCCTATACACACTTGTAGACTCCTTTGGATATTAAATTAGCCATGCACTAGTCCATATCTGACCTATATCATATTTATGGCCAAGGGATCAACAAAAGTTTTTTTTAATATTCATTCTTAGACTCCTTCTGATGTTAAATCAGCCATAGAGAAATCCATATTTGACCCATTGAACATATTTCTGGCCAAAGTGTCTATAAATATTGACTTTCTGTACATACTCATTGATTCTTTTTGATGTTACATCAGCCATATAGAAGTCCAAATTGACCTACTGAACATATTTCTGGCCAAAAAGTCCATGAACATTGAATTCCTATACATACTCTTTGACTAATTTTGATGTTACATCAGCCATTCAGACATCCATATTTGACATATTGAAAACATTCCCGGCCAAAGGTCCTCAAATTTTTATTTTTTATTTTTTACTGTTTATTCTCAAAGACTCCTTTTGATGTTACATCAGGCATGCGTAGTCCATATGTGACCTACTGAACATTTTATTCGGGCCAAAGAGTTCTGATTCTGGAACTTACACACTTGTAGACTCCTTTGGATATTAAATTAGCCATGCACTAGTCCATATCTGACCTATTGGTCATATTTCTGGCCAACGGGTCAACAAAAGTTTTTTTTAATAGTCATTCTTAGACTCCTTCTGATGTTAAATCAGCCATAGAGAAATCCATATTTGACCCTTTGAACATATTTCTGGCCAAAGTGTCTATAAATATTGACTTTCTATACATACTAATTGACTCTTTTTGATGTTATATCAGCCATACAGAAGTCCATATTTGACCTACTGAACATATTTCTGGCTGAAGAGTACTTGACCCCGAACTTTTCATACATTCTATTTGACAATTCTGATCTTACATCAGCCAAGCAGTAGTCAATATTGAACATATTTCTGGCCAATGTGCCGATTAATATTGAAGGTCCTCAAATTTTTTTATTTTATTTTTTACTGTTTATTCTCAAAGACTCCTTTTGATGTTACATCAGGCATGCGTAGTCCATATGTGACCTACTGAACATTTTATTCGGGCCAAAGAGTTCTGATTCTGGAACTTCCACACTTGTAGACTCCTTTGGATATTAAATTAGCCATGCACTAGTCCACATCTGACCTATTGGTCATATTTCTGGCCACCGGGTCAACAAAAGTTTTTTTTAATATTCATTCTTAGACTCCTTCTGATGTTAAATCAGCCATAGAGAAATCCATATTTGACCCATTGAACATATTTCTGGCCGAGTTTCCTTGAACATTAACTTTCCATACATACTCATTGACTCTTTTTGATGTTAAATCAGCCATGCAGAAGTCCATATTTTTCACGTACTGAACATATTTATGGCCGAAGAGTACTTGACCTTGAACTTTTTATACATTCTTTTTGACAATTCTGATCTTACATCAGCCAAGCAGTAGTCAATATTGAACATATTTCTGGCCAATGTGCCGATTAATATTGAAGGTCCTCAAATTTTTTTATTTTATTTTTTACTGTTCATTCTCAAAGACTCCTTTTGATGTTACATCAGTCATGCGTAGTCCATATGTGACCTACTGAACATTTTATTCGGGCCAAAGAGTTCTGATTCTGGAACTTCCACACTTGTAGACTCCTTTGGATATTAAATTAGCCATGCACTAGTCCATATCTGACCTATTGGTCATATTTCTGGCCACCGGGTCAACAAAAGTTTTTTTTAATATTCATTCTTAGACTCCTTCTGATGTTAAATCAGCCATAGAGAAATCCATATTTGACCCATTGAACATATTTCTGGCCGAGTTTCCTTGAACATTAACTTTCCATACATACTCATTGACTCTTTTTGATGTTAAATCAGCCATGCAGAAGTCCATATTTTTCACGTACTGAACATATTTATGGCCGAAGAGTACTTGACCTTGAACTTTTTATACATTCTTTTTGACAATTCTGATCTTACATCAGCCAAGCAGTAGTCAATATTGAACATATTTCTGGCCAATGTGCCGATTAATATTGAAGGTCCTCAAATTTTTTTATTTTATTTTTTACTGTTTATTCTCAAAGACTCCTTTTGATGTTACATCAGGCATGCGTAGTCCATATGTGACCTACTGAACATTTTATTCGGGCCAAAGAGTTCTGATTCTGGAACTTCCACACTTGTAGACTCCTTTGGATATTAAATTAGCCATGCACTAGTCCATATCTGACCTATTGGTCATATTTCTTGCCAACGGGTCAACAAAAGTTTTTTTTAATATTCATTCTTAGACTCCTTCTGATGTTAAATCAGCCATAGAGAAATCCATATTTGACCCATTGAACATATTTCTGGCCGAGTTTCCTTGAACATTAACTTTCCATACATACTCATTGACTCTTTTTGATGTTAAATCAGCCATGCAGAAGTCCATATTTTTCACGTACTGAACATATTTATGGCCGAAGAGTACTTGACCTTGAACTTTTTATACATTATTTTTGACTCCTTCTGATCTTACATCAGCTAAGCAGTAGTCAATATTGAACATATTTCTGGCCAATGTGCCCATTAATATTGACTTTCTATACATAATCATTGGCTCTTTTTGATGTTACATCAGCCATACAGAAGTCCATATCTGACATTTTGAACATATTTCGGGCCAGTGTCCTTGAACATTAGCTTTCTGTTCATACTCATTGATTCTTTTTGATGTTACATCAGCCATATAGATGTCCAAATTGACCCACTGAACATATTTCTGGCCAAAAAGTCCATGAACATTGAATTCCTATAAATACTATTTGACTAATTTTGATGTTACATCAGCCTTAAGAAGTCCATATTTGACCTACTGAACATATTTCTGGCTGAAGAGTACTTGACCGTGAACTTTTTATACATTCTATTTGACTCCTTCTGATCTTACATCAGCTAAGCATTAGTCAGTATTGAACATATGATTGGCCAATGTGCCCATTAATATTGACTTTCTATACATAATCATTGGCTCTTTTTGATGTGACATCAGCCATACAGAAGTCCATATCTGACATTTTGAACATATTTCGGGCCAGTGTCCTTGAACATTAGCTTTCTGTACATACTCATTGATTCTTTTTGATGTTACATCAGCCATATAGAAGTCCAAATTGACCTACTGAACATATTTCTGGCCAAAAAGTCCATGAACATTGAATTCCTATAAATACTCTTTGACTAATTTAGATGTTACATCAGCCATACAGACATCCATTTTTGACATATTGAAAACATTCCCGCCCAAAGGTCCTCAATTGTTTTTGTTTTTTTTGTTTTTTTTTACTTTTTACTCTCAAAAAATCCATGAACATTGAATTTCTATTCATACTCTTTGACTATTTTTTATGTTACATCAGCTGTACAGACATCCATATTTTTTAAATTTTTTTTTTACTGTTTATTCTCAAAGACTCCTTTTAATGTTACATCAGGCATGCGTAGTCCATATGTCACCTACTGAACATTTTATTCGGGCCAAAGACTTCTGGATCTGGAACTTCCTATACAAACTTGTAGACTCCTTTTGATATTGAATTAGCCATGCAGTAGTCCATATTTGTCCTATTGATCATATTTCTGGCCAACGGGGGTTTTTTTTGGGTCAAAGAGTTCTCGATCGAAAACTTTCTACACATTCTGATTTAATTCTTCTGATGATATATGAGCCATACAGAAGTCCAAATTTGACCTACTGAAACAAATTTCTGAATTTCTGGCCAAATAGTACTTGTTCTTGAACATTCTCATAGACTCCTTCTGATATTAGATCACTCAAGCAGTATTCCATATTGAGCACGCCTATTGAGCATATTTCCGGCCAAATAGTACTTTTAAAATTAGAAAAAGTATATATAGAAAGTTCAAGAACAACTCTTTGTCTCAAAAAGATTTCATTAGGTCACATGTGAATTATGTATGCCTGATGTAACATTAAAAGGAGTAAATGCAATAATCAGTATGTGATAAAGTGAGGTATATAACTTTCCATTCAAAGAACCAAACAATGGGTGTTGTTTCAAGATAATTTTATTCTCTGTTTTGTCTCACACATGTGTCAAATGGAAGGTGCACATTCCATTGCGACTCATGTTTGTCGGCTTAGCCTTTTGCGCCTGTAAATATATACAAAATATACACCAGAAAAGGTGAATGTAAATTATACAAATAATGATTTGTTTGTTAATGGTGAATCTCTTTGTTTTACTTTCTTCCTGCAACTTCCTAATAGCTCGCGAACAGGAAGCCTGACTTATTAAGGACAAAGGACTCTTTGAGAAAACCTTTGGACCCTTTTGCCAGAATTATGTTAAACAGGTCAAATACGGACTACTGCTTGGCTGATTTATTCTTAGAGAACTGATGTAACATTATACGGAGTCAATCAATATAAAAAGAATAAAACAACTTTTTTGTACTCTTTGGCCAGAAATATGTTCAACAGGTCAAACTACCTTATGGCTAAATTCCTTTGTGTTAATTCCAATTATGTTACAATGCATTGCATAGAAAATGATCTAACACTTGCATGTAAGAATACATTGGCCGTTGTACACTTGAGAATTATGTTATGTGATGATATCTTTCATTCCACACCAGAAGGAAATTGTTCTTTCTTGCATATCAGCACAATACATTGTAAAGCAACCAATGTAATGTTTTTTGCTCTTCAGCACACTAAATCAAGTTAGTTGTTGTATGCTATGCAATGCAACGCGAAAGCACTCCTGTTATCTCTTCAATGCAATGCAACTCATTTCGAGTTAGTTCTGGTATGCTTTGCAATTCAACAAGTGTCATTATCCTCAGAAGGTTTCTTATATGTTGTTATCCAAGAACGACTTATACAGTATGTCGTTTCTCAATGCACCACGTAAGAATTTGTGTGTAATGCAACAGAACATTTTGTCTTCAATGCACAGAGGAAAAAGTTAGGTCTTTTATGCAATGCAATGCAAATCGGAATGTTAGATCTTTTATGCATTGTTCTAGAACAGAAAAATATTTATATCTGCAAAACAGTGGAACAGCACATATTATCTCTTTATTGCTCATAGGAATGAGTTGTTGTATGCAGATGCAATGACACAACGTAAGATTGTGTGGCTGATGTACTCATTGCATACTCAATGCAAAAGAAAAAATGTTACCTCTTCCAATGCATGACGGAATGAGTTAGTTTTGGTATTGTTTTTTAAATTTAACAAATGCCATGCGCATTATATATTATTCTTTAATGCACAACGCTTTAAAAACAGCAGACATATTATCGTTGTACAATTGTAATGCAAAAGCTCATGCAATGATTTCTCCCTTCAATACAGAAATGAATGTTAGTTGTAGTATTTTCCATGCAATGCGAAAGCACACGTTATCTTTTCAATGCAAAAAAAGGAAAGTTACATCCTTTATGAAATGCAAATGCAAATACACAAAGGGATAAGTTAGACCTTGAATGCATTTCAATAAAACGTTTGTGTTATTCTTCAATTTTACGTTAGATCGTGTGTGCAATGCAATGTAACAACACATGTTATCTTTTCGATACACAACAGAATGAGTTAGTTATTGTATGCTTTATAATGCTTTGTAATGCCCTTCCATACAAAATGAATAGTTAGTTGTAGTATTAATGCAATGCGAAAGCACATATGTTGTTTTTTTCTTTTCATTGCACAAAGGAAGCTACAAGTTTCTACAAGTTAGATATTTTTGCAATGCAAAAGCACACGTTATCTCTCCAATGCACATCGAAATGAGTTAGTTCTGCAATGCATTGCAATGCAACAACAGAATGAGTTAGTTATTGTATGCATTTCAATGGAACTGCTAATGCAATGATTTACCTTACATTCAAAATTAATTTTTAAGTGTAGTATTTAATGCAATGCGAAAGCACATTGTTTTTTCTATTCATTGCACAGAGGAACCAGTTAGATATTTAATGCAATGCAAAAGCAAAAATTTTATTTCTCCAATGCACATCGAAATGAGTTAGTTCTACAATGCATTGCAATGCAACAACAGAATGAGTTAGTTATTGTATGCATTTCAATGGAACTGCTAATGCAATGATTTCCCTTACTTTCAAAATGAATTGTTGTTAGTTTTTAATGCAATGCGAAAGCACATTGTTTTTTGTATTCATTGCACAGAGGAACAAGTTAGATATTTAATGCAATGCAACAGCACAAATGTTATTTCTCCAATGCACATCGAAATGAGTTAGTTCTGCAATGCATTGCAATGCAACAACAGAACGAGTTAATTATTGTATGCATTAAAATGGAACTGCTAATGCAATGATTTACCTTACATTCAAAATGAATTTTTAAGTGTAGTATTTAATGCAATGCGAAAGCACATTGTTTTTTCTATTAATTGCACAAAGGAACCAGTTAGATATTTAATACAATGCAAAAGCAAAAATGTTATTTCTCCAATGCACATCGAAATGAGTTAGTTCTGCAATCATTGCAATGCAACAACAGAACGAGTTAGTTATTGAATGCATTTCAAGGGAACAGCTAATGCAATGATTTCCCTTACATTCAAAATGAATAGTTAAGTGTAGTATTTAATGCAATTCGAAAGCACATTGTTTTTTCTATTCATTGCACAGAGGAACAAGTAAGATATTTTATGCATTGCAAAAGGACAAATGTTATTTCTCCAATGCACATCGAAATGAGTTAGTTCTGCAATGCATTGCAATGCAACAACAGAACGAGTTAGTTATTGAATGCATTTCAATGGAACTGCTAATGCAATGATTTCCCTTACATTCAAAATGAATAGTTAAGTGTAGTATTTAATGCAATGCGAAAGCACATTGTTTTTTCTATTCATTGCACAAAAGAACAAGTTAGATATTTTATGCAATGCAATGCAAAAGCACAAATGTTATCTCTCCAATGCACATCGAAATGAGTTAGTTCTGCAATGCATTGCAATGCAACAACAGAACGAGTTAGTTATTGAATGCATTTCAAGGGAACAGCTAATGCAATGATTTCCCTACATTCAAAATGAATAGTTAAGTGTAGTATTTAATGCAATGCGAAAGCACATTGTTTTTTCTATTCTTTGCACAAAAGAACAAGTTAGATATTTTACGCAATGCAATGCAAAAGCACAAATGTTATCTCTCCAATGCACATCGAAATGAGTTAGTTCTGCAATGCATTGCAATGCAACAACAGAACGAGTTAGTTATTGAATGCATTTCAATGGAACTGCTAATGCAATGATTTCCCTTACATTCAAAATGAATAGTTAAGTGTAGTATTTAATGCAATGCGAAAGCACATTGTTTTTTCTATTCATTGCACAAAAGAACAAGTTAGATATTTTATGCAATGCAATGCAAAAGCACAAATGTTATCTCTCCAAAGCACATCAAAATGAGTTAGTTCTGCAATGCATTGCAATGCAACAACAGAATGAGTTAGTTATTGTATGCATTTCAATGGAACTGCTAATGCAATGATTTCCCTTACATTCAAAATGAATTGTTGTTAGTATTTAATGCAATGCGAAAGCACATTGTTTTTTCTATTCATTGCACAAAAGAACAAGTTAGATATTTTATGCAATGCAATGCAAAAGCACAAATGTTATCTCTCCAATGCACATCGAAATGAGTTAGTTCTGCAATGCAACAACAGAACGAGTTAGTTATTGAATGCATTTCAAGGGAACAGCTAATGCAATGATTTCCCTTACATTCAAAATGAATAGTTAAGTGTAGTATTTAATGCAATTCGAAAGCACATTGTTTTTTCTATTCATTGCACAGAGGAACAAATATGATATTTTATGCATTGCAAAAGCACAAATGTTATTTCTCCAATGCACATCGAAATGAGTTAGTTCTGCAATGCATTGCAATGCAACAACAGAACGAGTTAGTTATTGAATGCATTTCAATGGAACTGCTAATGCAATGATTTCCCTTACATTCAAAATGAATAGTTACGTGTAGTATTTAATGCAATGCGAAAGCACATTGTTTTTTCTATTCATTGCACAGAGGAACCAGTTAGATATTTAATGCAATGCAAAAGCACAAATGTTATTTCTCCAATGCATATCGAAATGAGTTAGTTCTGCAATGCATTGCAATGCAACAACAGAATGAGTTAGTTATTGTATGCATTTCAATGGAACTGTTAATGCAATGATTTCCCTTACATTCAAAATGAATTGTTGTTAGTATTTAATGCAATGCGAAAGCACATTGTTTTTTGTATTCATTGCACAGAGGAACAAGTTAGATATTTAATGCAATGCAAAAGCACAAATGTTATTTCTCCAATGCACATCGAAATGAGTTAGTTCTGCAATGCGAAAGCACATTGTTTTTTCTATGCATTGCACAGAAGAACAAGTTAGATATTTTATGCAATGTAATGCAAAAGCACAAATGTTATCTCTCCAATGCACATCGAAATTAGTTAGTTCTGTAATGCAACAACAGAACGAGTTAGTTATTGAATGCATTTCAATGGAACTGCTAATGCAATGATTTCCCTTACATTCAAAATGAATAGTTAAGTGTAGTATTTAATGTAATGCAAAAGCACATTGTTTTTTCTATTCATTGCACAAAAGAACAAGTTAGATATTTTATGCAATGCAATGCAAAAGCACAAATGTTATCTCTCCAAAGCACATCAAAATGAGTTAGTTCTGCAATGCATTTGCAATGCAACAACAGAATGAGTTAGTTATTGTATGCATTTCAATGGAACTGCTAATGTAATGATTTCCCTTACATTCAAAATGAATTGTTGTTAGTATTTAATGCAATGCGAAAGCACATTGTTTTTTGCATTCATTGCACAGAGGAACAAGTTAGACATTTTATGCAATGCAAAAGCACAAATGTTATCTCTCCAAAGCACATCAAAATGAGTTAGTTCTGCAATGCATTGCAATGCAACAACAGAATGAGTTAGTTATTGTATGCATTTCAATGGAACTGTTAATGCAATGATTTCCCTTACATTCAAAATGAATTGTTGTTAGTATTTAATGCAATGCGAAAGCACATTGTTTTTTGTATTCATTGCACAGAGGAACAAGTTAGATATTTAATGCAATGCAAAAGCACAAATGTTATTTCTCCAATGCACATCGAAATGAGTTAGTTCTGCAATGCGAAAGCACATTGTTTTTTCTATGCATTGCACAGAAGAACAAGTTAGATATTTTATGCAATGTAATGCAAAAGCACAAATGTTATCTCTCCAATGCACATCGAAATTAGTTAGTTCTGTAATGCAACAACAGAACGAGTTAGTTATTGAATCCATTTCAACGGAACTTCTAATCCAATGATTTCTCTTACATACAAAATGAATAGTCAGGTGTAGTATTTAATGCAATGCGAAAGCCCATTGTTTTTTCTTTTCATTGTACAGAGGAACAAGTTAGATATTTCTTGCAATGCAAAAGCACAAATGATATACCTCCAACGTACATCGAAATTGGTTAGTTCTAATATGTATTGCAATGCAACACGTGTATAGTTTATATTTTATTCCTAACTGCACAACGTTAGATAGTTAAATCAAAAATGTTACATGTTCATTGATCAATGGAATGAATTTGTTCAGGTATGCATTGCAACACAACAAGTGCACGGCTTTTTATACCGCAATGCACAACGCTAATGCGCTTGTAATTTAACTTAAATCTACAAATTAATAGTTATTTGTAGTATGCAATGAATTGAATGCACATATGTTATTTGTTTTCGTTTCATTGCACACAAGAACAATTTAGATCTTTTATGCAAAAGCAATGCAACAAACATCCATGCAGTAATCCAAATCTGACCTATTGATCATATTTCTGGCCGATTGTCCGGAAAATATTTTTTATTCTCTTAGACTCCTTCTGATGTTAAATCAGTCAAACATTATACAATGTAATCAGCCAAACTTGACCTACTGAATATATTTCGGGCCAAAGTGTCCTTGAACATTAGCTTTCTGTACATAGCTTTCTGTCTATGTTCAACGTCATTGATTAGTGATGAAGTTGTATACATTCTATACATATTCTTTGACTAATATTGATGTTACATCAGCCATACAGACATCCATATTTGACCTAATGAAAACATTCACGGCCAAAGGGTCCTCAAAAAAAATAAAAAAATGTATAGTTAAAAGTTATAGAACTTACATAGCAGTCTATAATTAACCAACTAAACATATATCTGGTCAATGATTCCTCGATCTTGACCTTTCTATACATACTCATCGACTCTTTTTGAATTTCATCAGCCACCATGAGGTAGTCCATATTTGACCTACTGAACATATTTCTGGCTGAAGAGTACTTGACCTGTGAACTTTTTGTACATTCTATTTGACTCCTTCTGATCTTACATCAGCCAAGCAGTAGTCCATTTTGAACATATTTTGAACATACAGACTCCTTTTGATGTTACATTTGGCATGCGTAGTCCATATGTGACCTACTGAACATTTTATTTGGGCCAAAGAGTTCTGGATCTGGAACTTTCTATACACACTTGTAGACTCCTTCGGATATTAAATCAGCCATAGAGAAATCCATATTTGACACATTGAACATATTTTTAGCCGAGTGTCTTTGAACATTAACTTTCCATACATACTCATTTGACTTTTTTGATGTTAAATCAGCCATGCAGAAGTCCATATGTGACCTACTAAACATATTTCGGGCCAAAGTTTCCTTTCTGTAAATACTCTTTGACTAATTTTGATGTTTTATCAGCCATACAGACATCCATATTTGACCTATTGAAAAAATTTCCGTCCAAACTGTCTCCAAATTTTTTTATTTTTTTATTTTTTTACTGTTTATTCTCAAAGACTCCTTTTGATGTTACATCAGGCATGCGTAGTCCATATGTGACCTACTGAACATTTTACTCGGGCCAAAGAGTTCTGGATCTGGAACTTCCTATACACACTTTTAGACTCCTTTGGATATTAAATTAGCCATGCAGTAGTCCATATCTGACCTATTGATCTTATTTCTGGCCAAAGGGTTAACAATTTTTTTTTTTTAATTCATTCTTATACTCTATCTGATGTTAAATCAGCCATAGAGAAATCCATATTTGACCCATTGAACATATTCCTGGCCGAGTGTCCTTGAACATTAACTTTCCATAAATACTCATTGACTCTTTTTGATGTTAAATCAGCCATGCAGAAGTCCATATTTGACCTACTGAACATATTTCTGGCCGAAGAGTACTTGACCTTGAACTTTTTATACATTCTTTTTGACTCCTTCTGATCTTACATCAGCCAAGCAGTAGTCCATATTTCTGGCCAAAAAGTCCATGAACATTGAATTTCTCTACATACTCTTTGAGAAATTTTTGTTACATCAGCCATACAGACATCCATATTTTACATATTGAAAACATTCCCGGCCAAAGGTCCTCAAATTTTTTTTTTTTTTTTTTTTTTTTTTACTGTTTATTCTCAAAGACTCCTTTTGATGTTACATCAGGCATGCGTAGTCCATATGTGACCTACTGAACATTTTATTCGGGCCAAAGAGTTCTGGATCTGGAACTTCCTATACACACTTGTAGACTCCTTTGGATATTAAATTAGCCATGCACTAGTCCATATCTGACCTATTGGTCATATTTCTGGCCAACGGGTCAACAAAAGTTTTTTTTAATATTCATTCTTAGACTCCTTCTGATGTTAAATCAGCCATAGAGAAATCCATATTTGACCCATTGAACATATTTCTGGCCGAGTTTCCTTGAACATTAACTTTCCATACATACTCATTGACTCTTTTTGATGTTAAATCAGCCATACAGAAAGTCCATATTTGACCTACTGAACATATTTCTGGCCGAAGAGTACTTGACCTTGAACTTTTTATACATTCTTTTTGACTCCTGATCTTACATCAGCCAAGCAGTAGTCCACATATGACCTATTGAACATATTTCTGACCGAAAAGTCCATGAACATTGAATTTCTATACATACTCTTTGACTAATTTTGATGTTACATCAGCCATACAGACATCCATATTTGACCTATTGAAAACATTCCCGGCCAGAGGGTCTTCAAAATGTTTTCGCTTTTTTAATTGTTTTTTAAAAATGTATTATCAAAGACTCCTTTTGATTTTACATCAGGCATGCGTAGTCCATATGTGACCTACTGAACATTTTATTCGGGCTTAAAGAGTTCTGATTCTGGAACTTCCACACTTGTAGACTCATTTGAATATTAAATTAGCCATGCAGTAGTCCATATCTGACCTATTGATCATATTTCTGGCCAACAGATCAACAAAAGTATTTTTTAATATTCATTCTTAGACTCCTGATGTTAAATCAGCCATAGAGAAATCCATATTTGACCCATTGAACATATTTCTGGCCAAAGTGTCTATAAATATTGACTTTCTATACATACTAATTGACTCTTTTTGATGTTACATCAGCCATATAGAAGTCCAAATTGACCTACTGAACATATTTCTGGCCAAAAAGTCCATGAACATTGAATTTCTATACATACTCTTTGACTAATTTTGATGTTACATCAGCCATACAGACATCCATATTTGACCTATTGAAAACATTCCCGGCCAAAAGGTCTTCAAAATGTTTTTGTTTTTTTAATTGTTTTTTTAAAATGTATTATTAAAGACTCCTTTTGATTTTACATCAGGCATGCGTAGTCCATATGTGACCTACTGAACATTTTATTCGGGCTTAAAGAGTTCTGATTCTGGAACTTCCACACTTGTAGACTCATTTGAATATTAAATTAGCCATGCAGTAGTCCATATCTGGCCTATTGATCATATTTCTGGCCAACGGGTCAACAAAAGTTTTATTTTTAATTCATTCTTAGACTCCCGATGTTAAATCAGCCATAGATAAATCCATATTTGATCCACTGAACATATTTCTGGCCGAGTGTCCTTGAACATTAACTTTCCATACATACTCATTGACTCTTTTTGATTTTAAATCAGCCATACAGAAGTCCATATTTGACCTACTGAACATATTTTTGGCTGAAGAGTACTTGACCGTGAACTTTTCATACATTCTATTTTGACAAATCTGATCTTACATCAGCCAAGCAGTAGTCAATATTGAACATATTTCTGGCCAATGTGCCGATTAATATTGACTTTCTATACATACTCATTGACTCTTTTTGATGTTACATCAGCCATACAGAAGTCCATATCTGACATTTTGAACATATTTCGGGCCAAAGTGTCCTTGAACATTAGCTTTCTGTACATACTCATTAATTCTTTTTGATGTTACATCAGCCATATAGAAGTCCAAATTGACCTACTGAACATATTTCTGGCCAAAAAGTCCATGAACATTGAATTCCTATACATACTCTTTGACTAATTTTGATGTTACATCAGCCATTCAGACATCCATATTTGACATATTGAAATACATTCCCGGACAAAGGGATCTAAAAACTTTTCTTCTTTTTTTTTTTTTTTTTTTTTTTTTTACTGTTTATTCTCAATGACTCCTTTTGATGTTACATCAGGCATGCGTAGTCCATATGTGACCTACTGAACATTTTATTCGGGCTTAAAGAGTTCTGATTCTGGAACTTCCACACTTGTAGACTCCTTTGAATATTAAATTAGCCATGCAGTAGTCCATATCTGACCTATTGATCATATTTCTGGCCAACGGGTCAACAAAAGTTTTTTTTTAATTCATTCTTAGACTCCTGATGTTAAATCAGCCATAGAGAAATCCATATTTGACCCATTGAACATATTTCTGGCCGAGTGTCCTTGAATATTAACTTTCCATACATACTCATTGACTCTTTTTGATGTTAAATCAGCCATGCAGAATACCATATTTGACCTACTGAACATATTTCTGGCTGAAGAGTACTTGACCTTGAACTTTTTATACATTCTTTTTGACTCTTTCTGATCTTACATCAGCCAAGCAGTAGTCCATATATGACCTATTGAACATATTTCTGGCCAAAAAGTCCATGAACATTGAATTTCTATACATACTCTTTGACTAATTTTGATGTTACATCAGCCATACAGACATCCATATTTGACCTATTGAAAACATTTCCGGCCAAACTGTCTCCAAAATGTTTTATTTTTTATTTTTTTACTGTTTATTCTCAAAGACTCCTTTTGATGTTACATCAGGCATGCATTGTCCATATGTGACCTACTGAACATTTTATTCGGGCTTAAAGAGTTCTGATTTTGGAACTTCCACACTTGTAGACTCCTTTGGATATTAAATTAGCCAAAGCAGTAGTCCATATCTGACCTATTGATCATATTTCTGGCCAACGGGTCAACAAAAGTTTTTTTTTTAATAATTATTTTTAGACTCCTTCTGATGTTATAAATCAGCCATAGATAAATCCATATTTGATCCACTGAACATATTTCTGGTGAGTGTCCTTGAACATTAACTTTCCATACATACTCATTGACTCTTTTTGATGTTACGTCAGCCATACAGACATCCATATTTGACCTATTGAAAACATTCCCGGCTAAAGGGTCTTCAAAATGTTTTATTTTTTTATTTTTTTATTTTTATTTTTTATTCTGTTACATCAGGCATGCGTAGTCCATATGTGACCTACTGAACATTTTATTCGGGCCAAAGAGTTCTGATTCTGGAACTTACACACTTGTAGACTCCTTTGGATATTAAATTAGCCATACAGTAGTCCATATCTGACCTATTGATCTTATTTCTGGCCAACGGGTCAACAAATTTTTTTTTTTAATTCATTCTTAGACTCTATCTGATGTTAAATCAGCCATAGAGAAATCCATATTTGACCCATTGAACATATTCCTGGCCGAGTGTCCTTGAATATTAACTTTCCATACATACTCATTGACTCTTTTTGATGTTAAATCAGCCATGCAGAATACCATATTTGACCTACTGAACATATTTCTGGCCGAAGAGTACTTGACCTTGAACTTTTTATACATTCTTTTTGACTCTTTCTGATCTTACATCAGCCAAGCAGTAGTCCATATATGACCTATTGAACATATTTCTGCCCAAAAAGTCCATGAACATTGAATTTCTATACATACTCTTTGACTAATTTTGATGTTACATCAGCCATACAGACATCCATATTTGACCTATTGAAAACATTTCCGGCCAAACTGTCTCCAAAATGTTTTATTTTTTTATTTTTTTACTGTTCATTCTCAAAGACTCCTTTTGATGTTACATCAGGCATGCATAGTCCATATCTGACCTATTTTTATGGCCAACGGGTCAACTAAAGTTTTTTTTTAATATTCATTCTTAGACTCCTTCTGATGTTAAATCAGCCATAGAGAAATCCATATTTGACCCATTGAACATATTTCTGGCCAAATTGTTTATAAATATTGACTTTCTATACATACTAATTGACTTTTTTTATGTTTTATCAGCCATACAGAAGTCCATATTTGACCTACTGAACATATTTCTGGCTGAAGAGTACTTGACCGTGAACTTTTTATACATTCTATTTGACTCCTTCTGATCTTACATCAGCCAAGCAGTAGTCAATATTGAACATATTTCTGGCCAATGTGCCCATGAACATTGAAATCCTATACATACTTATTGGCTCTTTTTGATGTTACATCAGCCATATAGAAGTCCAAATTGACCTACTGAACATATTTCTGGCCAAAAAGTCTATGAACATTGAAATCCTATACATACTTTTTGACTAATTTTGATGTTACATCAGCCATACAGAAGTCCATATCTGACATTTTGAACATATTTCGGGACAAAGTGTCCTTGAACTAGCTTTTTGTACATACTCATTGATTCCTTTTGATGTTACATCAGCCATATAGAAGTCCACATTGACCTACTGAACATATTTCTGGCCAAAAAGTCCATGAACATTGAATTCCTATAAATACTCTTTTACTAATTTTGATGTTACATCGTTTTTTTTTCTTACTGTTTATTCTCAAAAACTCCTTTTAATGTTACATCAGGCATGCATAGTCCATATGTGACCACCTGAACATTTTTATTCCGGCCAAAGAGTTCTGATTCTGGATCTTCCACACTTGTAGACTCCTTTGGATACTAAATTAGCCATGCACTAGTCCATATCTGACCTATTGGTCATATTTCTGGCCAACGGGTCAACAAAAGTTTTTTTTAATGTTCATTCTTAGACTCCTTCTGATGTTAAATCAGCCATAGAGAAATCCATATTTGGCCCATTGAACATATTTCTGGCCAAAGTGTCTATAAATATTGACTTTCTATACATACTAATTGACTCTTTTTGATGTTATATCAGCCATACAGAAGTCCATATTTGACCTACTGAACATATTTCTGGCTGAAGAGTACTTGACCGTGAACTTTTTATACATTCTATTTGACAATTCTGATCTTACATCAGCCAAGCAGTAGTCAATATTGAACATATTTCTGGCCAATGTGCCGATTAATATTGAAGTTCCTCAAATTTTTCATTTTATTTTTTACTGTTTATTCTCAAAGACTCCTTTTGATGTTACATCAGGCATGCGTAGTCCATATGTGACCTACTGAACATTTTATTCGGGCCAAAGAGTTCTGATTCTGGAACTTCCACACTTGTAGACTCCTTTGGATATTAAATTAGCCATGCACTAGTCCATATCTGACCTATTGGTCATATTTCTGGCCAACGGGTCAACAAAAGTTTTTTTTAATATTCATTCTTAGACTCCTTCTGATGTTAAATCAGCCATAGAGAAATCCATATTTGACCCATTGAACATATTTCTGGCCGAGTTTCCTTGAACATTAACTTTCCATACATACTCATTGACTCTTTTTGATGTTAAATCAGCCATACAGAAGTCCATATTTGACCTACTGAACATATTTCTGGCCGAAGAGTACTTGACCTTAAACTTTTTATACATTCTTTTTGACTCCTGATCTTACATCAGCCAAGCAGTAGTCCACATATGACCTATTGAACATATTTCTGGCCAAAAAGTCCATGAACATTGAATTTCTATACATACTCTTTGACTAATTTTGATGTTACATCAGCCATACAGACATCCATATTTGACCTATTGAAAACATTCCCGGCCAAAGGGTCTTCAAAATGTTTTTGCTTTTTTAATTGTTTCTTTAAAATGTATTATCAAAGACTCCTTTTGATTTTACATCAGGCATGCGTAGTCCATATGTGACCTACTGAACATTTTATTCAGGCTTAAAGAGTTCTGATTCTGGAACTTCCACACTTGTAGACTCATTTGAATATTAAATTAGCCATGCAGTAGTCCATATCTGACCTATTGATCATATTTCTGGCCAACGGGTCAACAAAAGTTTTATTTTTAATTCATTCTTAGACTCCTGATGTTAAATCAGCCATAGATAAATCCATATTTGATCCACTGAACATATTTCTGGCCGAGTGTCCTTGAACATTAACTTTCCATACATACTCATTGACTCTTTTTGATTTTAAATCAGCCATACAGAAGTCCATATTTGACCTACTGAACATATTTCTGGCTGAAGAGTACTTGACCGTGAACTTTTCATACATTCTATTTTGACAATTCTGATCTTACATCAGCCAAGCAGTAGTCAATATTGAACATATTTCTGGCCAATGTGCCGATTAATATTGACTTTCTATACATACTCATTGACTCTTTTTGATGTTACATCAGCCATACAGAAGTCCATATCTGACATTTTGAACATATTTCGGGCCAAAGTGTCCTTGAACATTAGCTTTCTGTACATACTCATTGATTCTTTTTGATGTTACATCAGCCATATAGAAGTCCAAATTGACCTACTGAACATATTTCTGGCCAAAAAGTCCATGAACATTGAATTCCTATACATACTCTTTGACTCTTTTTGATTTTAAATCAGCCATACAGAAGTCCATATTTGACCTACTGAACATATTTCTGGCCGAAGAGTACTTGACCTTGAACTCTTTATACATTCTTTTTGACTCCTTCTGATCTTACATCAGCCAAGCAGTAGTCCATATATGACCTATTGAACATATTTCTGGCCAAAAAGTCCATGAACATTGAATTTCTATACATACTCTTTGACTAATTTTGATGTTACATCAGCCATACAGACATCCATATTTGACCTATTGAAAACATTCCCGGCCAAAGGGATCTAAAAACTTTTCTTCTTTTTTTACTTTTTTTTTTTTTTACTGTTTATTCTCAAAGACTTCTTTTGATGTTACATCAGGCATGCGTAGTCCTTATGTGACCTACTGAACATTTTTTCGGTCCAAAGAGTTCTGGATCTGGAACTTCCTATACACACTTGTAGACTCCTTTGGATATTAAATTAGCCATGCACTAGTCCATATCTGACCTATATCATATTTATGGCCAAGGGATCAACAAAAGTTTTTTTTAATATTCATTCTTAGACTCCTTCTGATGTTAAATCAGCCATAGAGAAATCCATATTTGACCCATTGAACATATTTCTGGCCAAAGTGTCTATAAATATTGACTTTCTGTACATACTCATTGATTCTTTTTGATGTTACATCAGCCATATAGAAGTCCAAATTGACCTACTGAACATATTTCTGGCCAAAAAGTCCATGAACATTGAATTCCTATACATACTCTTTGACTAATTTTGATGTTACATCAGCCATTCAGACATCCATATTTGACATATTGAAAACATTCCCGGCCAAAGGTCCTCAAATTTTTATTTTTTATTTTTTACTGTTTATTCTCAAAGACTCCTTTTGATGTTACATCAGGCATGCGTAGTCCATATGTGACCTACTGAACATTTTATTCGGGCCAAAGAGTTCTGATTCTGGAACTTCCACACTTGTAGACTCCTTTGGATATTAAATTAGCAATGCACTAGTCCATATCTGACCTATTGGTCATATTTCTGGCCAACGGGTCAACAAAAGTTTTTTTTAATATTCATTCTTAGACTCCTTCTGATGTTAAATCAGCCATAGAGAAATCTATATTTGACCCATTGAACATATTTCTGGCCAAGTTTCCTTGAACATTAACTTTCCATACATACTCATTGACTCTTTTTGATGTTAAATCAGCCATGCAGAAGTCCATATTTTTCACGTACTGAACATATTTCTGGCCGAAGAGTACTTGACCTTGAACTCTTTATACATTCTTTTTGACTCCTTCTGATCTTACATCAGCCAAGCAGTAGTCCATATATGACCTATTGAACATATTTCTGGCCAAAAAGTCCATGAACATTGAATTTCTATACATACTCTTTGACTAATTTTGATGTTACATCAGCCATACAGACATCCATATTTGACCTATTGAAAACATTCCCGGCCAAAGGGTCTTCAAAAGGTTTTTTATTTATTTTATTTTTATTTTTTTTATTCTCAAAGACTCCTTTTGATGTTACATCAGGCATGCGTAGTCCATATGTGACCTACTGAACATTTTATTCGGGCCAAAGAGTTCTGATTCTGGAACTTTCACACTTGTAGACTCCTTTGGATATTAAATTAGCCATGCACTAGTCCATATCTGACCTATATCATATTTATGGCCAACGGGTCAACAAAAGTTTTTTTTAATAGTCATTCTTAGACTCCTTCTGATGTTAAATCAGCCATAGAGAAATCCATATTTGACCCATTGAACATATTTCTGGCCAAAGTGTCTATAAATATTGACTTTCTATACATACTAATTGACTCTATCTGATGTTAAATCAGCCATAGAGAAATCCATATTTGACCCATTGAACATATTCCTGGCCGAGTGTCCTTGAATATTAACTTTCCATACATACTCATTGACTCTTTTTGATGTTAAATCAGCCATGCAGAATACCATATTTGACCTACTGAACATATTTCTGGCCGAAGAGTACTTGACCTTGAACTTTTTATACATTCTTTTTGACTCTTTCTGATCTTACATCAGCCAAGCAGTAGTCCATATATGACCTATTGAACATATTTCTGCCCAAAAAGTCCATGAACATTGAATTTCTATACATACTCTTTGACTAATTTTGATGTTACATCAGCCATACAGACATCCATATTTGACCTATTGAAAACATTTCCGGCCAAACTGTCTCCAAAATGTTTTATTTTTTATTTTTTTATTTTTTTACTGTTCATTCTCAAAGACTCCTTTTGATGTTACATCAGGCATGCATAGTCCATATCTGACCTATTTTTATGGCCAACGGGTCAACTAAAGTTTTTTTTTAATATTCACTCTTAGACTCCTTCTGATGTTAAATCAGCCATAGAGAAATCCATATTTGACCCATTGAACATATTTCTGGCCAAATTGTTTATAAATATTGACTTTCTATACATACTAATTGACTCTTTTTTTATGTTTTATCAGCCATACAGAAGTCCATATTTGACCTACTGAACATATTTCTGGCTGAAGAGTACTTGACCGTGAACTTTTTATACATTCTATTTGACTCCTTCTGATCTTACATCAGCCAAGCAGTAGTCAATATTGAACATATTTCTGGCCAATGTGCCCATGAACATTGAAATCCTATACATACTTATTGGCTCTTTTTGATGTTACATCAGCCATATAGAAGTCCAAATTGACCTACTGAACATATTTCTGGCCAAAAAGTCTATGAACATTGAAATCCTATACATACTTTTTGACTAATTTTGATGTTACATCAGCCATACAGAAGTCCATATCTGACATTTTGAACATATTTCGGGACAAAGTGTCCTTGAACTAGCTTTTTGTACATACTCATTGATTCCTTTTGATGTTACATCAGCCATATAGAAGTCCACATTGACCTACTGAACATATTTCTGGCCAAAAAGTCCATGAACATTGAATTCCTATAAATACTCTTTTACTAATTTTGATGTTACATCAGCCATACAGACATCCATATTTGACATATTGAAACCATTCCCGGCCAAAGGTCCTCAATCGTTTTTTTTTTTTTCTTTTTTTTTTCTTACTGTTTATTCTCAAAGACTCCTTTTAATGTTACATCAGGCATGCATAGTCCATATGTGACCACCTGAACATTTTTATTCCGGCCAAAGAGTTCTGATTCTGGATCTTCCACACTTGTAGACTCCTTTGGATACTAAATTAGCCATGCACTAGTCCATATCTGACCTATTGGTCATATTTCTGGCCAACGGGTCAACAAAAGTTTTTTTTAATGTTCATTCTTAGACTCCTTCTGATGTTAAATCAGCCATAGAGAAATCCATATTTGACCCATTGAACATATTTCTGGCCAAAGTGTCTATAAATATTGACTTTCTATACATACTAATTGACTCTTTTTGATGTTATATCAGCCATACAGAAGTCCATATTTGACCTACTGAACATATTTCTGGCTGAAGAGTACTTGACCGTCAACTTTTTATACATTCTATTTGACAATTCTGATCTTACATCAGCCAAGCAGTAGTCAATATTGAACATATTTCTGGCCAATGTGCCGATTAATATTGAAGTTCCTCAAATTTTTCATTTTATTTTTTACTGTTTATTCTCAAAGACTCCTTTTGATGTTACATCAGGCATGCGTAGTCCATATGTGACCTACTGAACATTTTTATTCCGGCCAAAGAGTTCTGATTCTGGATCTTCCACACTTGTAGACTCCTTTGGATACTAAATTAGCCATGCACTAGTCCATATCTGACCTATTGGTCATATTTCTGGCCAACGGGTCAACAAAAGTTTTTTTTAATGTTCATTCTTAGACTCCTTCTGATGTTAAATCAGCCATAGAGAAATCCATATTTGACCCATTGAACATATTTCTGGCCGAGTTTCCTTGAACATTAACTTTCCATACATACTCATTGACTCTTTTTGATGTTAAATCAGCCATACAGAAGTCCATATTTGACCTACTGAACATATTTCTGGCCGAAGAGTACTTGACCTTAAACTTTTTATACATTCTTTTTGACTCCTGATCTTACATCAGCCAAGCAGTAGTCCACATATGACCTATTGAACATATTTCTGGCCAAAAAGTCCATGAACATTGAATTTCTATACATACTCTTTGACTAATTTTGATGTTACATCAGCCATACAGACATCTATATTTGACCTATTGAAAACATTCCCGGCCAAAGGGTCTTCAAAATGTTTTTGCTTTTTTAATTGTTTTTTAAAAATGTATTATCAAAGACTCCTTTTGATTTTACATCAGGCATGCGTAGTCCATATGTGACCTACTGAACATTTTATTCGGGCTTAAAGAGTTCTGATTCTGGAACTTCCACACTTGTAGACTCATTTGAATATTAAATTAGCCATGCAGTAGTCCATATCTGACCTATTGATCATAATTCTGGCCAACGGGTCAACAAAAGTTTTATTTTTAGTTCATTCTTAGACTCCTGATGTCAAATCAGCCATAGATAAATCCATATTTGATCCACTGAACATATTTCTGGCCGAGTGTCCTTGAACATTAACTTTCCATACATACTCATTGACTCTTTTTGATTTTAAATTAGCCTTACAGAAGTCCATATTTGACCTACTGAACATATTTCTGGCTGAAGAGTACTTGACCGTGAACTTTTCATACATTCTATTTGACAATTCTGATCTTACATCAGCCAAGCAGTAGTCAATATTGAACATATTTCTGGCCAATGTGCCGATTAATATTGACTTTCTATACATACTCATTGACTCTTTTTGATGTTACATCAGCCATACAGAAGTCCATATCTGACATTTTGAACATATTTCGGGCCAAAGTGTCCTTGAACATTAGCTTTCTGTACATACTCATTGATTCTTTTTGATGTTACATCAGCCATATAGAAGTCCAAATTGACCTACTGAACATATTTCTGGCCAAAAAGTCCATGAACATTGAATTCCTATACATACTCTTTGACTCTTTTTGATTTTAAATCAGCCATACAGAAGTCCATATTTGACCTACTGAACATATTTCTGGCCGAAGAGTACTTGACCTTGAACTCTTTATACATTCTTTTTGACTCCTTCTGATCTTACATCAGCCAAGCAGTAGTCCATATATGACCTATTGAACATATTTCTGGCCAAAAAGTCCATGAACATTGAATTTCTATACATACTCTTTGACTAATTTTGATGTTACATCAGCCATACAGACATCCATATTTGACCTATTGAAAACATTCCCGGCCAAAGGGTCTTCAAAAGGTTTTTTATTTATTTTATTTTTATTTTTTTTATTCTCAAAGACTCCTTTTGATGTTACATCAGGCATGCGTAGTCCATATGTGACCTACTGAACATTTTATTCGGGCCAAAGAGTTCTGATTCTGGAACTTTCACACTTGTAGACTCCTTTGGATATTAAATTAGCCATGCACTAGTCCATATCTGACCTATATCATATTTATGGCCAACGGGTCAACAAAAGTTTTTTTTAATAGTCATTCTTAGACTCCTTCTGATGTTAAATCAGCCATAGAGAAATCCATATTTGACCCATTGAACATATTTCTGGCCAAAGTGTCTATAAATATTGACTTTCTATACATACTAATTGACTCTATCTGATGTTAAATCAGCCATAGAGAAATCCATATTTGACCCATTGAACATATTCCTGGCCGAGTGTCCTTGAATATTAACTTTCCATACATACTCATTGACTCTTTTTGATGTTAAATCAGCCATGCAGAATACCATATTTGACCTACTGAACATATTTCTGGCCGAAGAGTACTTGACCTTGAACTTTTTATACATTCTTTTTGACTCTTTCTGATCTTACATCAGCCAAGCAGTAGTCCATATATGACCTATTGAACATATTTCTGCCCAAAAAGTCCATGAACATTGAATTTCTATACATACTCTTTGACTAATTTTGATGTTACATCTGCCATACAGACATCCATATTTGACCTATTGAAAACATTTCCGGCCAAACTGTCTCCAAAATGTTTTATTTTTTATTTTTTTATTTTTTTACTGTTTATTCTCAAAGACTCCTTTTGATGTTACATCAGGCATGCGTAGTCCATATGTGACCTACTGAACATTTTATTCGGGCTTAAAGAGTTCTGATTTTGGAACTTCCACACTTGTAGACTCCTTTGGATATTAAATTAGCCAAGCAGTAGTCCATATCTGACCTATTGATCATATTTCTGGCCAACGGGTCAACAAAAGTTTTTAAAAAATATATATTTATTCTTAGACTCCTTCTGATGTTATAAATCAGCCATAGATAAATCCATATTTGATCCACTGAACATATTTCTGGTGAGTGTCCTTGAACATTAACTTTCCATTCATACTCATTGACTCTTTTTGATGTTACGTCAGCCATACAGACATCCATATTTGACCTATTGAAAATATTCCCGGCTAAAGGGTCTTCAAAATGTTTTTTTTATTTTTATTTTTTTTATTTTTTTTATTCTGTTACATCAGGCATGCGTAGTCCATATGTGACCTACTGAACATTTTATTCGGGCCAAAGAGTTCTGATTCTGGAACTTACACACTTGTAGACTCCTTTGGATATTAAATTAGCCATGCACTAGTCCATATCTGACCTATTGGTCATATTTCTGGCCAACGGGTCAACAAAAGTTTTTTTTAATAGTCATTCTTAGACTCCTTCTGATGTTAAATCAGCCATAGAGAAATCCATATTTGACCCTTTGAACATATTTCTGGCCAAAGTGTCTATAAATATTGACTTTCTATACATACTAATTGACTCTTTTTGATGTTATATCAGCCATACAGAAGTCCATATTTGACCTACTGAACATATTTCTGGCTGAAGAGTACTTGACCCCGAACTTTTCATACATTCTATTTGACAATTCTGATCTTACATCAGCCAAGCAGTAGTCAATATTGAACATATTTCTGGCCAATGTGCCGATTAATATTGAAGGTCCTCAAATTTTTTTATTTTATTTTTTACTGTTTATTCTCAAAGACTCCTTTTGATGTTACATCAGGCATGCGTAGTCCATATGTGACCTACTGAACATTTTATTCGGGCCAAAGAGTTCTGATTCTGGAACTTCCACACTTGTAGACTCCTTTGGATATTAAATTAGCCATGCACTAGTCCATATCTGACCTATTGGTCATATTTCTGGCCACCGGGTCAACAAAAGTTTTTTTTAATATTCATTCTTAGACTCCTTCTGATGTTAAATCAGCCATAGAGAAATCCATATTTGACCCATTGAACATATTTCTGGCCGAGTTTCCTTGAACATTAACTTTCCATACATACTCATTGACTCTTTTTGATGTTAAATCAGCCATGCAGAAGTCCATATTTTTCACGTACTGAACATATTTATGGCCGAAGAGTACTTGACCTTGAACTTTTTATACATTCTTTGTGACAATTCTGATCTTACATCAGCCAAGCAGTAGTCAATATTGAACATATTTCTGGCCAATGTGCCGATTAATATTGAAGGTCCTCAAATTTTTATTTTTTATTTTTTACTGTTTATTCTCAAAGACTCCTTTTGATGTTACATCAGGCATGCGTAGTCCATATGTGACCTACTGAACATTTTATTCGGGCTAAAGAGTTCTGATTCTGGAACTTCCACACTTGTAGACTCCTTTGGATATTAAATTAGCCATGCACTAGTCCATATCTGACCTATTGGTCATATTTCTTGCCAACGGGTCAACAAAAGTTTTTTTTAATATTCATTCTTAGACTCCTTCTGATGTTAAATCAGCCATAGAGAAATCCATATTTGACCCATTGAACATATTTCTGGCCGAGTTTCCTTGAACATTAACTTTCCATACATACTCATTGACTCTTTTTGATGTTAAATCAGCCATGCAGAAGTCCATATTTTTCACGTACTGAACATATTTATGGCCGAAGAGTACTTGACCTTGAACTTTTTATACATTATTTTTGACTCCTTCTGATCTTACATCATCCAAGCAGTAGTCCATATATGACCTATTGAACATATTTCTGGCCAAAAAGTCCATGAACATTGAATTTCTATACATACTCTTTGACTCATTTTGATGTTACATCAGCCATACAGACATCCACATTTGACCTATTGAAAACATTCCCGGCCAAAGGGTCTTCAAAATGTGTTTTTTTTTTTTTTTTTATTCTCAAAGACTCCATTTGATGTTACATCAGGCATGCGTAGTCCATATGTGACCTACTGAACATTTTATTCGGGCTTAAAGAGTTCTGATTCTGGTACTTCCACACTTGTAGACTCCTTTGGATATCAAATTAGCCAAGCAGTAGTCCATATCTGACCTATTGATCATATTTCTGGCCAACGGGTCAACAAAAGTTTTTTTTTAAATATATTTATTCTTAGACTCCTTCTGATGTTATAAATCAGCCATAGATAAATCCATATTTGATCCACTGAACATATTTCTGGTGAGTGTCCTTGAACATTAACTTTCCATACATACTCATAGACTCTTTTTGATGTTACATCAGCCATGCAGACATCCATATTTGACCTATTGAAAACATTCCCGGCCAAAGGGTCTTCAAAATGTTTTTTTTATTTTTTTGTTTTTTTATTCTCAAAGACTCCATTTGATGTTACATCAGGCATGCGTAGTCCATATGTGACCTACTGAACATTTTATTCGGGCTTTAAGAGTTCTGATTCTGGAACTTCCACACTTGTAGACTCCTTTGGATATTAAATTAGCCATGCCCTAGTCCATATCTGACCTATTGATCATATTTCTGGCCAACTGGTCAACTAAAGTTTTTTTTAAATTCATTCTTAGACTCCTGTTGTTAAATCAGCCATAGAGAAATCCATATTTGACCCATTGAACATATTTCTGGCCAAAGTGTCTATAAATATTGACTTTCTATACATACTAATTGACTCTTTTTGATGTTATATCAGCCATAAGAAGTCTATATTTGACCTACTGAACATATTTCTGGCTGAAGAGTACTTGACCGTGAACTTTTTATACATTCTATTTGACTCCTTCTGATCTTACATCAGCTAAGCAGTAGTCAATATTGAACATATTTCTGGCCAATGTGCCCATTAATATTGACTTTCTAAACATAATCATTGGCTCTTTTTGATGTTACATCAGCCATACAGAAGTCCATATCTGACATTTTGAACATATTTCGGGCCAGTGTCCTTGAACATTAGCTTTCTGTTCATACTCATTGATTCTTTTTGATGTTACATCAGCCATATAGATGTCCAAATTGACCCACTGAACATATTTCTGGCCAAAAAGTCCATGAACATTGAATTCCTATAAATACTATTTGACTAATTTTGATGTTACATCAGCCTTAAGAAGTCCATATTTGACCTACTGAACATATTTCTGGCTGAAGAGTACTTGACCGTGAACTTTTTATACATTCTATTTGACTCCTTCTGATCTTATATCAGCTAAGCATTAGTCAGTATTGAACATATGATTGGCCAATGTGCCCATTAATATTGACTTTCTATACATAATCATTGGCTCTTTTTGATGTGACATCAGCCATACAGAAGTCCATATCTGACATTTTGAACATATTTCGGGCCAGTGTCCTTGAACATTAGCTTTCTGTACATACTCATTGATTCTTTTTGATGTTACATCAGCCATATAGAAGTCCAAATTGACCTACTGAACATATTTCTGGCCAAAAAGTCCATGAACATTGAATTCCTATAAATACTCTTTGACTAATTTTGATGTTACATCAGCCATACAGACATCCATTTTTGACATATTGAAAACATTCCCGCCCAAAGGTCCTCAATTTTTTTTTTTTTTTTTTTACTTTTTACTCTCAAAAAATCCATGAACATTGAATTTCTATACATACTCTTTGACTAATTTTTATGTTACATCAGCTGTACAGACATCCATATTTTTTTAATTTTTTTTTTACTGTTTATTCTCAAAGACTCCTTTTAATGTTACATCAGGCATGCGTAGTCCATATGTCACCTACTGAACATTTTATTCGGGCCAAAGACTTCTGGATCTGGAACTTCCTATACAAACTTGTAGACTCCTTTTGATATTGAATTAGCCATGCAGTAGTCCATATTTGTCCTATTGATCATATTTCTGGCCAACGGGGGTTTTTTTGGGTCAAAGAGTTCTCGATCGAAAACTTTCTACACATTCTGATTTAATTCTTCTGATGATATATGAGCCATACAGAAGTCCAAATTTGACCTACTGAAACAAATTTCTGAATTTCTGGCCAAATAGTACTTGTTCTTGAACATTCTCATAGACTCCTTCTGATATTAGATCACTCAAGCAGTATTCCATATTGAGCACGCCTATTGAGCATATTTCCGGCCAAATAGTACTTTTAAAATTAGAAAAAGTATATATAGAAAGTTCAAGAACAACTCTTTGTCTCAAAAAGATTTCATTAGGTCACATGTGAATTATGTATGCCTGATGTAACATTAAAAGGAGTAAATGCAATAATCAGTATGTGATAAAGTGAGGTATATAACTTTCCATTCAAAGAACCAAACAATGGGTGTTGTTTCAAGATAATTTTATTCTCTGTTTTGTCTCACACATGTGTCAAATGGAAGGTGCACATTCCATTGCGACTCATGTTTGTCGGCTTAGCCTTTTGCGCCTGTAAATATATACAAAATATACACCAGAAAAGGTGAATGTAAATTATACAAATAATGATTTGTTTGTTAATGGTGAATCTCTTTGTTTTACTTTCTTCCTGCAACTTCCTAATAGCTTGCGAACAGGAAGCCTGACTTATTAAGGACAAAGGACTCTTTGAGAAAACCTTTGGACCCTTTTGCCAGAATTATGTTAAACAGGTCAAACACGGACTACTGCTTGGCTGATTTATTCTTAGAGAACTGATGTAACATTATACGGAGTCAATCAATATAAAAAGAATAAAACAACTTTTTTGTACTCTTTGGCCAGAAATATGTTCAACAGGTCAAACTACCTTATGGCTAAATTCCTTTGTGTTAATTCCAATTATGTTACAATGCATTGCATAGAAAATGATCTAACGCTTGCATGTAAGAATACATTGGCCGTTGTACACTTGAGAATTATGTTATGTGATGATATCTTTCATTCCACACCAGAAGGAAATTGTTCTTTCTTGCATATCAGCACAATACATTGTAAAGCAACCAATGTAATGTTTTTTGCTCTTCAGCACACTAAATCAAGTTAGTTGTTGTATGCTATGCAATGCAACGCGAAAGCACTCCTGTTATCTCTTCAATGCAATGCAACTCATTTCGAGTTAGTTCTGGTATGCTTTGCAATTCAACAAGTGTCATTATCCTCAGAAGGTTTCTTATATGTTGTTATCCAAGAACGACTTATACAGTATGTCGTTTCTCAATGCACCACGTAAGAATTTGTGTGTAATGCAACAGAACATTTTGTCTTCAATGCACAGAGGAAAAAGTTAGGTCTTTTATGCAATGCAATGCAAATCGGAATGTTAGATCTTTTATGCATTGTTCTAGAACAGAAAAATATTTATATCTGCAAAACAGTGGAACAGCACATATTATCTCTTTATTGCACATAGGAATGAGTTGTTGTATGCAGATGCAATGACACAACGTAAGATTGTGTGGCTGATGTACTCATTGCATACTCAATGCAAAAGAAAAAATGTTACCTCTTCCAATGCATGACGGAATGAGTTAGTTTTGGTATTGTTTTTTAAATTCAACAAATGCCATGCGCATTATATATTATTCTTTAATGCACAACGCTTTAAAAACAGCAGACATATTATCGTTGTACAATTGTGATGCAAAAGCTCATGCAATGATTTCTCCCTTCAATACAGAAATGAATGTTAGTTGTAGTATTTTCCATGCAATGCGAAAGCACACGTTATCTTTTCAATGCAAAAAAAGGAAAGTTACATCCTTTATGAAATGCAAATGCAAATACACAAAGGGATAAGTTAGACCTTGAATGCATTTCAATAAAACGTTTGTGTTATTCTTCAATTTTACGTTAGATCGTGTGTGCAATGCAATGTAACAACACATGTTATCTTTTCGATACACAACAGAATGAGTTAGTTATTGTATGCTTTATAATGCTTTGTAATGCCCTTCCATACAAAATGAATAGTTAGTTGTAGTATTAATGCAATGCGAAAGCACATATGTTGTTTTTTTCTTTTCATTGCACAAAGGAAGCTACAAGTTTCTACAAGTTAGATATTTTTGCAATGCAAAAGCACACGTTATCTCTCCAATGCACATCGAAATGAGTTAGTTCTGCAATGCATTGCAATGCAACAACAGAATGAGTTAGTTATTGTATGCATTTCAATGGAACTGCTAATGCAATGATTTACCTTACATTCAAAATTAATTTTTAAGTGTAGTATTTAATGCAATGCGAAAGCACATTGTTTTTTCTATTCATTGCACAGAGGAACCAGTTAGATATTTAATGCAATGCAAAAGCAAAAATTTTATTTCTCCAATGCACATCGAAATGAGTTAGTTCTACAATGCATTGCAATGCAACAACAGAATGAGTTAGTTATTGTATGCATTTCAATGGAACTGCTAATGCAATGATTTCCCTTACTTTCAAAATGAATTGTTGTTAGTTTTTAATGCAATGCGAAAGCACATTGTTTTTTGTATTCATTGCACAGAGGAACAAGTTAGATATTTAATGCAATGCAACAGCACAAATGTTATTTCTCCAATGCACATCGAAATGAGTTAGTTCTGCAATGCATTGCAATGCAACAACAGAACGAGTTAGTTATTGTATGCATTAAAATGGAACTGCTAATGCAATGATTTACCTTACATTCAAAATGAATTTTTAAGTGTAGTATTTAATGCAATGCGAAAGCACATTGTTTTTTCTATTAATTGCACAAAGGAACCAGTTAGATATTTAATACAATGCAAAAGCAAAAATGTTATTTCTCCAATGCACATCGAAATGAGTTAGTTCTGCAATCATTGCAATGCAACAACAGAACGAGTTAGTTATTGAATGCATTTCAAGGGAACAGCTAATGCAATGATTTCCCTTACATTCAAAATGAATAGTTAAGTGTAGTATTTAATGCAATTCGAAAGCACATTGTTTTTTCTATTCATTGCACAGAGGAACAAGTAAGATATTTTATGCATTGCAAAAGGACAAATGTTATTTCTCCAATGCACATCGAAATGAGTTAGTTCTGCAATGCATTGCAATGCAACAACAGAACGAGTTAGTTATTGAATGCATTTCAATGGAACTGCTAATGCAATGATTTCCCTTACATTCAAAATGAATAGTTAAGTGTAGTATTTAATGCAATGCGAAAGCACATTGTTTTTTCTATTCATTGCACAAAAGAACAAGTTAGATATTTTATGCAATGCAATGCAAAAGCACAAATGTTATCTCTCCAAAGCACATCAAAATGAGTTAGTTCTGCAATTTATTGCAATGCAACAACAGAATGAGTTAGTTATTGTATGCATTTCAATGGAACTGCTAATGCAATGATTTCCCTTACATTCAAAATGAATTGTTGTTAGTATTTAATGCAATGCGAAAGCACATTGTTTTTTCTATTCATTGCACAAAAGAACAAGTTAGATATTTTATGCAATGCAATGCAAAAGCACAAATGTTATCTCTCCAATGCACATCGAAATGAGTTAGTTCTGCAATGCATTGCAATGCAACAACAGAACGAGTTAGTTATTGAATGCATTTCAAGGGAACAGCTAATGCAATGATTTCCCTTACATTCAAAATGAATAGTTAAGTGTAGTGTTTAATGCAATTCGAAAGCACATTGTTTTTTCTATTCATTGCATAGAGGAACAAGTATGATATTTTATGCATTGCAAAAGCACAAATGTTATTTCTCCAATGCACATCGAAATGAGTTAGTTCTGCAATGCATTGCAATGCAACAACAGAACGAGTTAGTTATTGAATGCATTTCAATGGAACTGCTAATGCAATGATTTCCCTTACATTCAAAATGAATAGTTAAGTGTAGTATTTAATGCAATGCGAAAGCACATTGTTTTTTCTATTCATTGCACAAAAGAACAAGTTAGATATTTTATGCAATGCAATGCAAAAGCACAAATGTTATCTCTCCAAAGCACATCAAAATGAGTTAGTTCTGCAATTTATTGCAATGCAACAACAGAATGAGTTAGTTATTGTATGCATTTCAATGGAACTGCTAATGCAATGATTTCCCTTACATTCAAAATGAAGAGTTAAGTGTAGTATTTAATGCAATGCGAAAGCACATTGTTTTTTCTATTCATTGCACAAAAGAACAAGTTAGATATTTTATGCAATGCAATGCAAAAGCACAAATGTTATCTCTCCAAAGCACATCAAAATGAGTTAGTTCTGCAATGCATTGCAATGCAACAACAGAATTAGTTAGTTATTGCATGCATTTCAATGGAACTGCTAATGCAATGATTTCCCTTACATTCAAAATGAAGAGTTAAGTGTAGTATTTAATGCAATGCGAAAGCACATTGTTTTTTCTATTCATTGCACAAAAGAACAAGTTAGATATTTTATGCAATGCAATGCAAAAGCACAAATGTTATCTCTCCAAAGCACATCAAAATGAGTTAGTTCTGCAATGCATTGCAATGCAACAACAGAATTAGTTAGTTATTGCATGCATTTCAATGGAACTGCTAATGCAATGATTTACCTTACATTCAAAATGAATAGTTAAGTGTAGTGTTTAATGCAATTCGAAAGCACATTGTTTTTTCTATTCATTGCACAGAGGAACAAGTATGATATTTTATGCATTGCAAAAGCACAAATTTTATTTCTCCAATGCACATCGAAATGAGTTAGTTCTGCAATGCATTGCAATGCAACAACAGAACGAGTTAGTTATTGAATGCATTTCAATGGAACTGCTAATGCAATGATTTCCCTTACATTCAAAATGAATTGTTGTTAGTATTTAATGCAATGCGAAAGCACATTGTTTTTTCTATTCATTGCACAAAAGAACAAGTTAGATATTTTATGCAATGCAATGCAAAAGCACAAATGTTATCTCTCCAATGCACATCGAAATGAGTTAGTTCTGCAATGCATTGCAATGCAACAACAGAACGAGTTAGTTATTGAATGCATTTCAAGGGAACAGCTAATGCAATGATTTCCCTTACATTCAAAATGAATAGTTAAGTGTAGTATTTAATGCAATTCGAAAGCACATTGTTTTTTCTATTCATTGCACAGAGGAACAAGTATGATATTTTATGCATTGCAATGCAAAAGCACAAATGTTATCTCTCCAAAGCACATCAAAATGAGTTAGTTCTGCAATTTATTGCAATGCAACAACAGAATTAGTTAGTTATTGTATGCATTTCAATGGAACTGCTAATGCAATGATTTCCCTTACATTCAAAATGAATTGTTGTTAGTATTTAATGCAATGCGAAAGCACATTGTTTTTTCTATTCATTGCACAAAAGAACAAGTTAGATATTTTATGCAATGCAATGCTAAAGCACAAATGTTATCTCTCCAATGCACATCGAAATGAGTTAGTTCTGCAATGCATTGCAATGCAACAACAGAACGAGTTAGTTATTGAATGCATTTCAAGGGAACAGCTAATGCAATGATTTCCTTTACATTCAAAATGAATAGTTAAGTGTAGTGTTTAATGCAATTCGAAAGCACATTGTTTTTTCTATTCATTGCACAGAGGAACAAGTATGATATTTTATGCATTGCAAAAGCACAAATGTTATTTCTCCAATGCACATCGAAATGAGTTAGTTCTGCAATGCATTGCAATGCAACAACAGAACGAGTTAGTTATTGAATGCATTTCAATGGAACTGCTAATGCAATGATTTCCCTTACATTCAAAATGAATAGTTAAGTGTAGTATTTAATGCAATGCGAAAGCACATTGTTTTTTCTATTCATTGCACAAAAGAACAAGTTAGATATTTTATCCAATGCAATGCAAAAGCACAAATGTGATCTCTCCAATGCACATCGAAATGAGTTAGTTCTGCAATGCAACAACAGAACGAGTTAGTTATTGAATGCATTTCAATGGAACTGCTAATGCAATGATTTCCCTTACATTCAAAATGAATAGTTGTGTAGTATTTAATTCAATGCGAAAGCACATTGTTTTTTCTATTCATTGCACAAAAGAACAAGTTAGATATTTTATGCAATGTAATGCAAAAGCACAAATGTTATCTCTCCAAAGCACATCAAAATGAGTTAGTTCTGCAATGCATTGCAATGCAACAACAGAATGAGTTAGTTATTGTATGCATTTCAATGGAACTGCTAATGCAATGATTTACCTTAAATTCAAAATGAATTGTTGTTAGTATTTAATGCAATGCGAAAGCACATTGTTTTTTCTATTCATTGCACAAAAGAACAAGTTAGATATTTTATGCAATGCAATGCAAAAGCACAAATGTTATCTCTCCAATGCACATCGAAATGAGTTAGTTCTGCAATGCATTGCAATGCAACAACAGAACGAGTTAGTTATTGAATGCATTTCAAGGGAACAGCTAATGCAATGATTTCCCTTACATTCAAAATGAATAGTTAAGTGTAGTGTTTAATGCAATTCGAAAGCACATTGTTTTTTCTATTCATTGCACAGAGGAACAAGTATGATATTTTATGCATTGCAAAAGCACAAATGTTATTTCTCCAATGCACATCGAAATGAGTTAGTTCTGCAATGCATTGCAATGCAACAACAGAACGAGTTAGTTATTGAATGCATTTCAATGGAACTGCTAATGCAATGATTTCCCTTACATTCAAAATGAATAGTTAAGTGTAGTATTTAATGCAATGCGAAAGCACATTGTTTTTTCTATTCATTGCACAAAAGAACAAGTTAGATATTTTATGCAATGCAATGCAAAAGCACAAATGTGATCTCTCCAATGCACATCGAAATGAGTTAGTTCTGCAATGCATTGCAATGCAACAACAGAACGAGTTAGTTATTGAATGCATTTCAATGGAACTGCTAATGCAATGATTTCCCTTACATTCAAAATGAATAGTTAAGTGTAGTATTTAATGCAATGCGAAAGCACATTGTTTTTTCTATTCATTGCACAAAAGAACAAGTTAGATATTTTATGCAATGTAATGCAAAAGCACAAATGTTATCTCTCCAAAGCACATCAAAATGAGTTAGTTCTGCAATGCATTGCAATGCAACAACAGAATGAGTTAGTTATTGTATGCATTTCAATGGAACTGCTAATGCAATGATTTACCTTACATTCAAAATGAATTGTTGTTAGTATTTAATGCAATGCGAAAGCACATTGTTTTTTCTATTCATTGCACAAAAGAACAAGTTAGATATTTTGTGCAATGCAATGCAAAAGCACAAATGTTATCTCTCCAATGCACATCGAAATGAGTTAGTTCTGCAATGCATTGCAATGCAACAACAGAACGAGTTAGTTATTGAATGCATTTCAAGGGAACAGCTAATGCAATGATTTCCCTTACATTCAAAATGAATAGTTAAGTGTAGTATTTAATGCAATTCGAAAGCACATTGTTTTTTCTATTCATTGCACAGAGGAACAAGTATGATATTTTATGCATTGCAAAAGCACAAATGTTATTTCTCCAATGCACATCGAAATGAGTTAGTTCTGCAATGCATTGCAATGCAACAACAGAACGAGTTAGTTATTGAATGCATTTCAATGGAACTGCTAATGCAATGATTTCCCTTACATTCAAAATGAATAGTTACGTGTAGTATTTAATGTAATGCAAAAGCACATTGTTTTTTCTATTCATTGCACAAAAGAACAAGTTAGATATTTTATGCAATGCAATGCAAAAGCACAAATGTTATCTCTCCAATGCACATCGAAATGAGTTAGTTCTGCAATGCATTGCAATGCAACAACAGAACGAGTTAGTTATTGAATGCATTTCAATGGAACTGCTAATGCAATGATTTCCCTTACATTCAAAATGAATAGTTAAGTGTAGTATTTAATGCAATGCGAAAGCACATTGTTTTTTCTATTCATTGCACAAAAGAACAAGTTAGATATTTTATGCATGCAATGCAAAAGCACAAATGTTATCTCTCCAATGCACATCGAAATGAGTTAGTTCTGCAATGCATTGCAATGCAACAACAGAACGAGTTAGTTATTGTATGCATTTCAATGGAACTGCTAATGCAATGATTTACCTTACATTCAAAATTAATTTTTAAGTGTAGTATTTAATGCAATGCGAAAGCACATTGTTTTTTCTATTCATTGCACAGAGGAACCAGTTAGATATTTAATGCAATGCAAAAGCACAAATGTTATTTCTCCAATGCACATCGAAATGAGTTAGTTCTGCAATGCATGGCAATGCAACAACAGAACGAGTTAGTTATTGAATGCATTTCAATGGAACTGCTAATGCAATGATTTCCCTTACATTCAAAATGAATAGTTAAGTGTAGTATTTAATGCAATGCGAAAGCACATTGTTTTTTCTATTCATTGCACAAAAGAACAAGTTAGATATTTTATGCATGCAATGCAAAAGCACAAATGTTATCTCTCCAAAGCACATCAAAATGAGTTAGTTCTGCAATGCATTGCAATGCAACAACAGAATGAGTTAGTTATTGTATGCATTTCAATGGAACTGCTAATGTAATGATTTCCCTTACATTCAAAATGAATTGTTGTTAGTATTTAATGCAATGCGAAAGCACATTGTTTTTTGTATTCATTGCACAGAGGAACAAGTTAGATATTTAATGCAATGCAAAAGCACAAATGTTATTTCTCCAATGCACATCGAAATGAGTTAGTTCTGCAATGCGAAAGCACATTGTTTTATCTATGCATTGCACAGAAGAACAAGTTAGATATTTTATGCAATGTAATGCAAAAGCACAAATGTTATCTCTCCAATGCACATCGAAATAAGTTAGTTCTGTAATGCAACAACAGAACGAGTTAGTTATTGAATGCATTTCAACGGAACTTCTAATCCAATGATTTCTCTTACATACAAAATGAATAGTCAGGTGTAGTATTTAATGCAATGCGAAAGCCCATTGTTTTTTCTTTTCATTGTACAGAGGAACAAGTTAGATATTTCTTGCAATGCAAAAGCACAAATGATATACCTCCAACGTACATCGAAATTGGTTAGTTCTAATATGTATTGCAATGCAACACGTGTATAGTTTATATTTTATTCCTAACTGCACAACGTTAGATAGTTAAATCAAAAATGTTACATGTTCATTGATCAATGGAATGAATTTGTTCAGGTATGCATTGCAACACAACAAGTGCACGGCTTTTTATACCGCAATGCACAACGCTAATGCGCTTGTAATTTAACTTAAATCTACAAATTAATAGTTATTTGTAGTATGCAATGAATTGAATGCACATATGTTATTTGTTTTCGTTTCTTTGCACACAAGAACAATTTAGATCTTTTATGCAAAAGCAATGCAACAAACATCCATGCAGTAATCCAAATCTGACCTATTGATCATATTTCTGGCCGATTGTCCGGAAAATATTTTTTATTCTCTTAGACTCCTTCTGATGTTAAATCAGTCAAACATTATACAATGTAATCAGCCAAACTTGACCTACTGAATATATTTCGGGCCAAAGTGTCCTTGAACATTAGCTTTCTGTACATAGCTTTCTGTCTATGTTCAACGTCATTGATTAGTGATGAAGTTGTATACATTCTATACATATTCTTTGACTAATATTGATGTTACATCAGCCATACAGACATCCATATTTGACCTAATGAAAACATTCACGGCCAAAGGGTCCTCAAAAAAAATAAAAAAATGTATAGTTAAAAGTTATAGAACTTACATAGCAGTCTATAATTAACCAACTAAACATATATCTGGTCAATGATTCCTCGATCTTGACCTTTCTATACATACTCATCGACTCTTTTTGAATTTCATCAGCCATGAGGTAGTCCATATTTGACCTACTGAACATATTTCTGGCTGAAGAGTACTTGACCTGTGAACTTTTTGTACATTCTATTTGACTCCTTCTGATCTTACATCAGCCAAGCAGTAGTCCATTTTGAACATATTTTGAACATACAGACTCCTTTTGATGTTACATTTGGCATGCGTAGTCCATATGTGACCTACTGAACATTTTATTTGGGCCAAAGAGTTCTGGATCTGGAACTTTCTATACACACTTGTAGACTCCTTCGGATATTAAATCAGCCATAGAGAAATCCATATTTGACACATTGAACATATTTTTAGCCGAGTGTCTTTGAACATTAACTTTCCATACATACTCATTTGACTTTTTTGATGTTAAATCAGCCATGCAGAAGTCCATATGTGACCTACTAAACATATTTCGGGCCAAAGTTTCCTTTCTGTAAATACTCTTTGACTAATTTTGATGTTTTATCAGCCATACAGACATCCATATTTGACCTATTGAAAAAATTTCCGTCCAAACTGTCTCCAAATTTTTTTATTTTTTTATTTTTTTACTGTTTATTCTCAAAGACTCCTTTTGATGTTACATCAGGCATGCGTAGTCCATATGTGACCTACTGAACATTTTACTCGGGCCAAAGAGTTCTGGATCTGGAACTTCCTATACACACTTTTAGACTCCTTTGGATATTAAATTAGCCATGCAGTAGTCCATATCTGACCTATTGATCTTATTTCTGGCCAAAGGGTTAACAATTTTTTTTTTTTAATTCATTCTTATACTCTATCTGATGTTAAATCAGCCATAGAGAAATCCATATTTGACCCATTGAACATATTCCTGGCCGAGTGTCCTTGAACATTAACTTTCCATAAATACTCATTGACTCTTTTTGATGTTAAATCAGCCATGCAGAAGTCCATATTTGACCTACTGAACATATTTCTGGCCGAAGAGTACTTGACCTTGAACTTTTTATACATTCTTTTTGACTCCTTCTGATCTTACATCAGCCAAGCAGTAGTCCATATTTCTGGCCAAAAAGTCCATGAACATTGAATTTCTCTACATACTCTTTGAGAAATTTTTGTTACATCAGCCATACAGACATCCATATTTTACATATTGAAAACATTCCCGGCCAAAGGTCCTCAAATTTTTTTTTTTTTTTTTTTTTTTTTTACTGTTTATTCTCAAAGACTCCTTTTGATGTTACATCAGGCATGCGTAGTCCATATGTGACCTACTGAACATTTTATTCGGGCCAAAGAGTTCTGGATCTGGAACTTCCTATACACACTTGTAGACTCCTTTGGATATTAAATTAGCCATGCACTAGTCCATATCTGACCTATTGGTCATATTTCTGGCCAACGGGTCAACAAAAGTTTTTTTTAATATTCATTCTTAGACTCCTTCTGATGTTAAATCAGCCATAGAGAAATCCATATTTGACCCATTGAACATATTTCTGGCCGAGTTTCCTTGAACATTAACTTTCCATACATACTCATTGACTCTTTTTGATGTTAAATCAGCCATACAGAAAGTCCATATTTGACCTACTGAACATATTTCTGGCCGAAGAGTACTTGACCTTGAACTTTTTATACATTCTTTTTGACTCCTGATCTTACATCAGCCAAGCAGTAGTCCACATATGACCTATTGAACATATTTCTGACCAAAAAGTCCATGAACATTGAATTTCTATACATACTCTTTGACTAATTTTGATGTTACATCAGCCATACAGACATCCATATTTGACCTATTGAAAACATTCCCGGCCAGAGGGTCTTCAAAATGTTTTCGCTTTTTTAATTGTTTTTTAAAAATGTATTATCAAAGACTCCTTTTGATTTTACATCAGGCATGCGTAGTCCATATGTGACCTACTGAACATTTTATTCGGGCTTAAAGAGTTCTGATTCTGGAACTTCCACACTTGTAGACTCATTTGAATATTAAATTAGCCATGCAGTAGTCCATATCTGACCTATTGATCATATTTCTGGCCAACAGATCAACAAAAGTATTTTTTAATATTCATTCTTAGACTCCTGATGTTAAATCAGCCATAGAGAAATCCATATTTGACCCATTGAACATATTTCTGGCCAAAGTGTCTATAAATATTGACTTTCTATACATACTAATTGACTCTTTTTGATGTTACATCAGCCATATAGAAGTCCATATTTGACCTACTGAACATATTTCTGGCTGAAGAGTGCTTGACCGTGAACTTTTCATACATTCTATTTGACAATTCTGATCTTACATCAGCCAAGCAGTAGTCATTATTGAACATATTTCTGGCCAATGTGCCGATTAATATTGACTTTCTATACATACTCATTGACTCTTTTTGATGTTACATCAGCCATACAGAAGTCCATATCTGACATTTTGAACATATTTCGGGCCAAAGTGTCCTTGAACATCAGCTTTCTGTACATACTCATTGATTCTTTTTGATGTTACATCAGCCATATAGAAGTCCAAATTGACCTACTGAACATATTTCTGGCCAAAAAGTCCATGAACATTGAATTTCTATACATACTCTTTGACTAATTTTGATGTTACATCAGCCATACAGACATCCATATTTGACCTATTGAAAACATTCCCGGCCAAAGGGTCTTCAAAAGTTTTATTTTTTATTTTTTTTTATTTTTTTTATTCTCAAAGACTCCTTTTGATGTTACATCAGGCATGCGTAGTCCATATGTGACCTACTGAACATTTTATTCGGGCCAAAGAGTTCTGATTCTGGAACTTTCACACTTGTAGACTTCTTTGGATATTAAATTAGACATGCAGTAGTCCATATATCTGACCTTTTGATCTTATTTCTGGCCAACGGGTCAACAAATTTTTTTTTTAAATTCATTCTTAGACTCTATCTGATGTTAAATCAGCCATAGAGAAATCCATATTTGACCCATTGAACATATTCCTTGCCGAGTGTCCTTGAATATTAACTTTCCATACATACTCATTGACTCTTTTTGATGTTAAATCAGCCATGCAGAATACCATATTTGACCTACTGAACATATTTCTGGCCGAAGAGTACTTGACCTTGAACTTTTTATACATTCTTTTTCTGACTCTTTCTGATCTTACATCAGCCAAGCAGTAGTCCATATATGACCTATTGAACATATTTCTGCCCAAAAAGTCCATAAACATTGAATTTCTATACATACTCTTTGACTAATTTTGATGTTACATCAGCCATACAGACATCCATATTTGACCTATTGAAAACATTTCCGGCCAAACTGTCTCCAAAATGTTTTATTTTTTTATTTTTTTACTGTTTATTCTCAAAGACTCCTTTTGATGTTACATCAGGCATGCGTAGTCCATATGTGACCTACTGAACATTTTATTCGGGCTTAAAGAGTTCTGATTTTGGAACTTCCACACTTGTAGACTCCTTTGGATATTAAATTAGCCAAGCAGTAGTCCATATCTGACCTATTGATCATATTTCTGGCCAACGGGTCAACAAAAGTTTTAAAAAAATATATATTTATTCTTAGACTCCTTCTGATGTTATAAATCAGCCATAGATAAATCCATATTTGATCCACTGAACATATTTCTGGTGAGTGTCCTTGAACATTAACTTTCCATACATACTCATAGACTCTTTTTGATGTTACAACAGCCATACAGACATCCATATTTGACCTATTGAAAACATTCCCGGCCAAAGGGTCTTCAAAATTTTTTTTTTTTTTTTTTTTTTTTTTATTCTCAAAGACTCCATTTGATGTTACATCAGGCATGCGTAGTCCATATGTGACCTACTGAACATTTTATTCGGGCTTAAAGAGTTCTGATTCTGGAACTTCCACACTTGTAGACACCTTTGGATATTAAATTAGACATGCCCTAGTCCATATCTGACCTATTGTTCATATTTCTGGCCAACTGGTCAAGTAAAGTTTTTTTTAAATTCATTCTTAGACTCCTGTTGTTAAATCAGCCATAGAGAAATCCATATTTGACCCATTGAACATATTTCTGGCCAAAGTGTCTATAAATATTGACTTTCTATACATACTAATTGACTCTTTTTGATGTTATATCAGCCATAAGAAGTCTATATTTGACCTACTGAACATATTTCTGGCTGAAGAGTACTTGACCGTGAACTTTTTATACATTCTATTTGACTCCTTCTGATCTTACATCAGCTAAGCAGTAGTCAATATTGAACATATTTCTGGCCAATGTGCCCATTAATATTGACTTTCTATACATAATCATTGGCTCTTTTTGATGTTACATCAGCCATACAGAAGTCAATATCTGACATTTTGAACATATTTCGGGCCAGTGTCCTTGAACATTAGCTTTCTGTACATACTCATTGATTCTTTTTGATGTTACATCAGCCATATAGATGTCCAAATTGACCTACTGAACATATTTCTGGCCAAAAAGTCCATGAACATTAAATTCCTATAAATACTCTTTGACTAATTTTGATGTTACATCAGCCATAAGAAGTCCATATTTGACCTACTGAACATATTTCTGGCTGAAGAGTACTTGACCGTGAACTTTTTATACATTCTATTTGACTCCTTCTGATCTTTCATCAGCCAAGCAGTAGTCAATATTGAACATATTTCTGGCCAATGTGCCCATGAACATTGAAATCCTATACATACTCATTGGCTCTTTTTGATGTTACATCAGCCATATAGACATCCATATTTGACATATTGAAACCATTACCGGCCAAAGGTCCTCAATCTTTTTTTTTTTCTTTTTTTTTTTTCTTAATGTTTATTCTCAAAGACTCCTTTTAATGTTACATAAGGCATGCGTAGTCCATATGTGACCACCTGAACATTTTTATTCTGGCCAAAGAGTTCTGATTCTGGATCTTCCACACTTGTAGACTCCTTTGGATACTAAATTAGCCATGCACTAGTCCATATCTGACCTATTGGTCATATTTCTGGCCAACGGGTCAACAAAAGTTTTTTTTAATGTTCATTCTTAGACTCCTTCTTATGTTAAATCAGCCATAGAGAAATCCATATTTGACCAATTGAACATATTTCTGGTAGAGTGTCCTTGAACATTAACTTTCCATACATACTCATTGACTCTTTTTGATGTTAAATCAGCCATGCAGAAGTCCATATTTGACCTACTGAAAATACTTCGGGCCAAAATGTCCTTGAACATTATAGCTTTCTGTGCATACTCATTGATTCTTTTTGATGTTACATCAGCCATATAGAAGACCAAATTTGACCTACTGAACAAATTTCTGGCCAAAAAAAATCCATGAACATTGAATTTCTATACATACTCTTTGACTAAATTTGATGTTACATCAGCCATACAGACATCCATATTTGACCTATTGAAAAACATTCCCGGCCAAAGGGATCTAAAAACTTTTCTTCTTTTTTTTTCTTTTTTTTTTTTTTTACTGTTTATTCTCAATGACTCCTTTTGATGTTACATCAGGCATGCGTAGTCCATATGTGACCTAGTGAACATTTTATTCGGGCCAAAGAGTTCTGGATCTGGAACTTCCTATACAAACTTGTAGACTCCTTTGGATATTAAATTAGCCATGCACTAGTCCATATCTGACCTATATCATATTTATGGCCAACGGGTCAACAAAAGTTTTTTTTAATAGTCATTCTTAGACTCCTTCTGATGTTAAATCAGCCATAGAGAAATCCATATTTGACCCATTGAACATATTTCTGGCCAAAGTGTCTATAAATATTGACTTTCTATACATACTAATTGACTCTTTTTGATGTTATATCAGCCATACAGAAGTCCATATTTGACCTACTGAACATATTTCTGGCTGAAGAGTACTTGACCGTGAACTTTTCATACATTCTATTTGACAATTCTGATCTTACATCAGCCAAGCATTAGTCAATATTAAACATATTTCTGGCCAAAGTGCCGATTAATATCGAAGGTCCTCAAATTTTTTTATTTTATTTTTTACTGTTTATTCTCAAAGACTCCTTTTGATGTTACATCAGGCATGCGTAGTCCATATGTGACCTACTGAACATTTTATTCGGGCCAAAGAGTTCTGATTCTGGAACTTCCACACTTGTAGACTCCTTTGGATATTAAATTAGCCATGCACTAGTCCATATCTGACCTATTGGTCATATTTCTGGCCAACGGGTCAACAAAAGTTTTTTTTTAATATTCATTCTTAGACTCCTTCTGATGTTAAATCAGCCATAGAGAAATCCATATTTGACCCATTGAACATATTTCTGGCCAAAGTGTATATAAATATTGACTTTCTATACATACTAATTGGCTCTTTTTGATGTTACATCAGCCATACAGAAGTCCATATTTGACCTACTGAACATATTTCTGGCTGAAGAGTACTTGACCGTGAACTTTTCATACATTCTATTTGACAATTCTGATCTTACATCAGCCAAGCAGTAGTCAATATTGAACATATTTCTGGCCAATGTGCCGATTAATATTGACTTTCTATACATACTCATTGATTCTTTTTGATGTTACATCAGCCATATAGAAGACCAAATTTGACCTACTGAACAAATTTCTGGCCAAAAAAAATCCATGAACATTGAATTTCTATACATACTCTTTGACTAAATTTGATGTTACATCAGCCATACAGACATCCATATTTGACCTATTGAAAAACATTCCCGGCCAAAGGGATCTAAAAACTTTTCTTCTTTTTTTTTCTTTTTTTTTTTTTTTACTGTTTATTCTCAATGACTCCTTTTGATGTTACATCAGGCATGCGTAGTCCATATGTGACCTACTGAACATTTTATTCGGGCCAAAGAGTTCTGGATCTGGAACTTCCTATACAAACTTGTAGACTCCTTTGGATATTAAATTAGCCATGCACTAGTCCATATCTGACCTATATCATATTTATGGCCAACGGGTCAACAAAAGTTTTTTTTAATAGTCATTCTTAGACTCCTTCTGATGTTAAATCAGCCATAGAGAAATCCATATTTGACCCATTGAACATATTTCTGGCCAAAGTGTCTATAAATATTGACTTTCTATACATACTAATTGACTCTTTTTGATGTTATATCAGCCATACAGAAGTCCATATTTGACCTACTGAACATATTTCTGGCTGAAGAGTACTTGACCGTGAACTTTTCATACATTCTATTTGACAATTCTGATCTTACATCAGCCAAGCAGTAGTCAATATTAAACATATTTCTGGCCAAAGTGCCGATTAATATCGAAGGTCCTCAAATTTTTTTATTTTATTTTTTACTGTTTATTCTCAAAGACTCCTTTTGATGTTACATCAGGCATGCGTAGTCCATATGTGACCTACTGAACATTTTATTCGGGCCAAAGAGTTCTGATTCTGGAACTTCCACACTTGTAGACTCCTTTGGATATTAAATTAGCCATGCACTAGTCCATATCTGACCTATTGGTCATATTTCTGGCCAACGGGTCAACAAAAGTTTTTTTTAATATTCATTCTTAGACTCCTTCTGATGTTAAATCAGCCATAGAAAAATCCATATTTGACCCATTGAACATATTTCTGGCCGAGTTTCCTTGAACATTAACTTTCCATACATACTCATTGACTCTTTTTGATGTTAAATCAGCCATACAGAAGTCCATATTTGACCTACTGAACATATTTCTGGCCGAAGAGTACTTGACCTTAAACTCTTTATACATTCTTTTTGACTCCTGATCTTACATCAGCCAAGCAGTAGTCCACATATGACCTATTGAACATATTTCTGGCCAAAAAGTCCATGAACATTGAATTTCTATACATACTCTTTGACTAATTTTGATGTTACATCAGCCATACAGACATCCATATTTGACCTATTGAAAACATTCCCGGCCAAAGGGTCTTCAAAAGGTTTTTTTTTTTTTTTTTTTAATTTTTTTTATTCTCAAAGACTCCTTTTGATGTTACATCAGGCATGCGTAGTCCATATGTGACCTACTGAACATTTTATTCGGGCCAAAGAGTTCTGATTCTGGAACTTTCACACTTGTAGACTCCTTTGGATATTAAATTAGCCATGCAGTAGTCCATATCTGACCTTTTGATCTTATTTCTGGCCAACGGGTCAACAAATTTTTTTTTTTAATTCATTCTTAGACTCTATCTGATGTTAAATCAGCCATAGAGAAATCCATATTTGACCCATTGAACATATTCCTTGCCGAGTGTCCTTGAATATTAACTTTCCATACATACTCATTGACTCTTTTTGATGTTAAATCAGCCATGCAGAATACCATATTTGACCTACTGAACATATTTCTGGCCGAAGAGTACTTGACCTTGAACTTTTTATACATTCTTTTTGACTCTTTCTGATCTTACATCAGCCAAGCAGTAGTCCATATATGACCTATTGAACATATTTCTGCCCAAAAAGTCCATAAACATTGAATTTCTATACATACTCTTTGACTAATTTTGATGTTACATCAGCCATACAGACATCCATATTTGACCTATTGAAAACATTTCCGGCCAAACTGTCTCCAAAATGTTTTATTTTTTATTTTTTTATTTTTTTACTGTTTATTCTCAAAGACTCCTTTTGATGTTACATCAGGCATGCGTAGTCCATATGTGACCTACTGAACATTTTATTCGGGCTTAAAGAGTTCTGATTTTGGAACTTCCACACTTGTAGACTCCTTTGGATATTAAATTAGCCATGCACTAGTCCATATCTGACCTATATCATATTTATGGCCAACGGGTCAACAAAAGTTTTTTTTAATAGTCATTCTTAGACTCCTTCTGATGTTAAATCAGCCATAGAGAAATCCATATTTGACCCATTGAACATATTTCTGGCCAAAGTGTCTATAAATATTGACTTTCTATACATACTAATTGACTCTTTTTGATGTTATATCAGCCATACAGAAGTCCATATTTGACCTACTGAACATATTTCTGGCTGAAGAGTACTTGACCGTGAACTTTTCATACATTCTATTTGACAATTCTGATCTTACATCAGCCAAGCAGTAGTCAATATTAAACATATTTCTGGCCAAAGTGCCGATTAATATTGAAGGTCCTCAAATTTTTTTATTTTATTTTTTACTGTTTATTCTCAAAGACTCCTTTTGATGTTACATCAGGCATGCGTAGTCCATATGTGACCTACTGAACATTTTATTCGGGCCAAAGAGTTCTGATTCTGGAACTTCCACACTTGTAGACTCCTTTGGATATTAAATTAGCCATGCACTAGTCCATATCTGACCTATTGGTCATATTTCTGGCCAACGGGTCAACAAAAGTTTTTTTTAATAGTCATTCTTAGACTCCTTCTGATGTTAAATCAGCCATAGAGAAATCCATATTTGACCCATTGAACATATTTCTGGCCAAAGTGTCTATAAATATTGACTTTCTATACATACTAATTGACTCTTTTTGATGTTATATCAGCCATACAGAAGTCCATATTTGACCTACTGAACATATTTCTGGCTGAAGAGTACTTGACCGTGAACTTTTCATACATTCTATTTGACAATTCTGATCTTACATCAGCCAAGCAGTAGTCAATATTAAACATATTTCTGGCCAAAGTGCCGATTAATATCGAAGGTCCTCAAATTTTTTTATTTTATTTTTTACTGTTTATTCTCAAAGACTCCTTTTGATGTTACATCAGGCATGCGTAGTCCATATGTGACCTACTGAACATTTTATTCGGGCCAAAGAGTTCTGATTCTGGAACTTCCACACTTGTAGACTCCTTTGGATATTAAATTAGCCATGCACTAGTCCATATCTGACCTATTGGTCATATTTCTGGCCAACGGGTCAACAAAAGTTTTTTTTAATATTCATTCTTAGACTCCTTCTGATGTTAAATCAGCCATAGAAAAATCCATATTTGACCCATTGAACATATTTCTGGCCGAGTTTCCTTGAACATTAACTTTCCATACATACTCATTGACTCTTTTTGATGTTAAATCAGCCATACAGAAGTCCATATTTGACCTACTGAACATATTTCTGGCCGAAGAGTACTTGACCTTAAACTCTTTATACATTCTTTTTGACTCCTGATCTTACATCAGCCAAGCAGTAGTCCACATATGACCTATTGAACATATTTCTGGCCAAAAAGTCCATGAACATTGAATTTCTATACATACTCTTTGACTAATTTTGATGTTACATCAGCCATACAGACATCCATATTTGACCTATTGAAAACATTCCCGGCCAAAGGGTCTTCAAAAGGTTTTTTTTTTTATTTTTAAAAAAAAAAATTATTCTCAAAGACTCCTTTTGATGTTACATCAGGCATGCGTAGTCCATGTGTGACCTACTGAACATTTTATTCGGGCCAAAGAGTTCTGATTCTGGAACTTTCACACTTGTAGACTCCTTTGGATATTAAATTAGCCATGCAGTAGTCCATATCTGACCTTCTGATCTTATTTCTGGCCAACGGGTCAACACATTTTTTTTTTTAATTCATTCTTAGACTCTATCTGATGTTAAATCAGCCATAGAGAAATCCATATTTGACCCATTGAACATATTCCTTGCCGAGTGTCCTTGAATATTAACTTTCCATACATACTCATTGACTCTTTTTGATGTTAAATCAGCCATGCAGAATACCATATTTGACCTACTGAACATATTTCTGGCCGAAGAGTACTTGACCTTGAACTTTTTATACATTCTTTTTGACTCTTTCTGATCTTACATCAGCCAAGCAGTAGTCCATATATGACCTATTGAACATATTTCTGCCCAAAAAGTCCATAAACATTGAATTTCTATACATACTCTTTGACTAATTTTGATGTTACATCAGCCATACAGACATCCATATTTGACCTATTGAAAACATTTCCGGCCAAACTGTCTCCAAAATGTTTTATTTTTTATTTTTTTATTTTTTTACTGTTTATTCTCAAAGACTCCTTTTGATGTTACATCAGGCATGCGTAGTCCATATGTGACCTACTGAACATTTTATTCGGGCTTAAAGAGTTCTGATTTTGGAACTTCCACACTTGTAGACTCCTTTGGATATTAAATTAGCCAAGCACTAGTCCATATCTGACCTATATCATATTTATGGCCAACGGGTCAACAAAAGTTTTTTTTAATAGTCATTCTTAGACTCCTTCTGATGTTAAATCAGCCATAGAGAAATCCATATTTGACCCATTGAACATATTTCTGGCCAAAGTGTCTATAAATATTGACTTTCTATACATACTAATTGACTCTTTTTGATGTTATATCAGCCATACAGAAGTCCATATTTGACCTACTGAACATATTTCTGGCTGAAGAGTACTTGACCGTGAACTTTTCATACATTCTATTTGACAATTCTGATCTTACATCAGCCAAGCAGTAGTCAATATTAAACATATTTCTGGCCAAAGTGCCGATTAATATTGAAGGTCCTCAAATTTTTTTATTTTATTTTTTACTGTTTATTCTCAAAGACTCCTTTTGATGTTACATCAGGCATGCGTAGTCCATATGTGACCTACTGAACATTTTATTCGGGCCAAAGAGTTCTGATTCTGGAACTTCCACACTTGTAGACTCCTTTGGATATTAAATTAGCCATGCACTAGTCCATATCTGACCTATTGGTCATATTTCTGGCCAACGGGTCAACAAAAGTTTTTTTTTAATATTCATTCTTAGACTCCTTCTGATGTAAAATCAGCCATAGAGAAATCCATATTTGACCCATTGAACATATTTCTGGCCAAAGTGTATATAAATATTGACTTTCTATACATACTAATTGACTCTTTTTGATGTTACATCAGCCATACAGAAGTCCATATTTGACCTACTGAACATATTTCTGGCTGAAGAGTACTTGACCGTGAACTTTTCATACATTCTATTTGACAATTCTGATCTTACATCAGCCAAGCAGTAGTCAATATTGAACATATTTCTGGCCAATGTGCCGATTAATATTGACTTTCTATACATACTCATTGACTCTTTTTGATGTTACATCAGCCATACAGAAGTCCATATCTGACATTTTGAACATATTTCGGGCCAAAGTGTCCTTGAACATTAGCTTTCTGTACATACTCATTGATTCTTTTTGATGTTACATCAGCCATATAGAAGTCCAAATTGACCTACTGAACATATTTCTGGCCAAAAAGTCCATAAACATTGAATTCCTATACATACTCTTTGACTAATTACATCAGCCATTCAGACATCCATATTTGACATATTGAAAACATTCCCGGCCAAAGGGTTTTCAAAAGGTTTTTTTTTTTAAATTTTTAAAAAAAAATTTATTCTCAAAGACTCCTTTTGATGTTACATCAGGCATGCGTAGTCCATATGTGACCTACTGAACATTTTATTCGGGCCAAAGAGTTCTGATTCTGGAACTTTCACACTTGTAGACTCCTTTGGATATTAAATTAGCCATGCAGTAGTCCATATCTGACCTTTTGATCTTATTTCTGGCCAACGGGTCAACAATTTTTTTTTTTTAATTCATTCTTAGACTCTATCTGATGTTAAATCAGCCATAGAGAAATCCATATTTGACCCATTGAACATATTCCTTGCCGAGTGTCCTTGAATATTAACTTTCCATACATACTCATTGACTCTTTTTGATGTTAAATCAGCCATGCAGAATACCATATTTGACCTACTGAACATATTTCTGGCCGAAGAGTACTTGACCTTGAACTTTTTATACATTCTTTTTGACTCTTTCTGATCTTACATCAGCCAAGCAGTAGTCCATATATGACCTATTGAACATATTTCTGCCCAAAAAGTCCATAAACATTGAATTTCTATACATACTCTTTGACTAATTTTGATGTTACATCAGCCATACAGACATCCATATTTGACCTATTGAAAACATTTCCGGCCAAACTGTCTCCAAAATGTTTTATTTTTTATTTTTTTATTTTTTTACTGTTTATTCTCAAAGACTCCTTTTGATGTTACATCAGGCATGCGTAGTCCATATGTGACCTACTGAACATTTTATTCGGGCTTAAAGAGTTCTGATTTTGGAACTTCCACACTTGTAGACTCCTTTGGATATTAAATTAGCCAAGCAGTAGTCCATATCTGACCTATTGATCATATTTCTGGCCAACGGGTCAACAAAAGTTTTTAAAAAATATATATTTATTCTTAGACTCCTTCTGATGTTATAAATCAGCCATAGATAAATCCATATTTGATCCACTGAACATATTTCAGGTGAGTGTCCTTGAACATTAACTTTCCATACATACTCATAGACTCTTTTTGATGTTACTTCAGCCATACAGACATCCATATTTGACCTATTGAAAACATTCCCGGCCAAAGGGTCTTCAAAATTTTTTTTATTTTTATTTTTTATTTTTTTATTTTATTCTCAAAGACTCCATTTGATGTTACATCAGGCATGCGTAGTCCATATGTGACCTACTGAACATTTTATTCGGGCTTAAAGAGTTCTGATTCTGGAACTTCCACACTTGTAGACACCTTTGGATATTAAATTAGCCATGCCCTAGTCCATATCTGACCTATTGTTCATATTTCTGGCCAACTGGTCAACTAAAGTTTTTTTTAAATTCATTCTTAGACTCCTGTTGTTAAATCAGCCATAGAGAAATCCATATTTGACCCATTGAACATATTTCTGGCCAAAGTGTCTATAAATATTGACTTTCTATACATACTAATTGACTCTTTTTGATGTTATATCAGCCATAAGAAGTCTATATTTGACCTACTGAACATATTTCTGGCTGAAGAGTACTTGACCGTGAACTTTTTATACATTCTATTTGACTCCTTCTGATCTTACATCAGCTATGCAGTAGTCAATATTGAACATATTTCTGGCCAATGTGCCCATTAATATTGACTTTCTATACATAATCATTGGCTCTTTTTGATGTTACATCAGCCATACAGAAGTCCATATCTGACATTTTGAACATATTTCGGGCCAGTGTCCTTGAACATTAGCTTTCTGTACATACTCATTGATTCTTTTTGATGTTACATCAGCCATATAGATGTCCAAATTGACCTACTGAACATATTTCTGGCCAAAAAGTCCATGAACATTAAATTCCTATAAATACTCTTTGACTAATTTTGATGTTACATCAGCCATAAGAAGTCCATATTTGACCTACTGAACATATTTCTGGCTGAAGAGTACTTGACCGTGAACTTTTTATACATTCTATTTGACTCCTTCTGATCTTTCATCAGCCAAGCAGTAGTCAATATTGAACATATTTCTGGCCAATGTGCCCATGAACATTGAAATCCTATACATACTCATTGGCTCTTTTTGATGTTACATCAGCCATATAGAAGTCCAAATTGAACTACTGAACATATTTCTGGCCAAAAAGTCTATGAACATTGAAATCCTATACATACTTTTTGACTAATTTTGATGTTACATCAGCCATAAAGACATCCATATTTGACATATTGAAACCATTACCGGCCAAAGGTCCTCAATCTTTTTTTTTTTTCTTTTTTTTTTTTCTTAATGTTTATTCTCAAAGACTCCTTTTAATGTTACATAAGGCATGCGTAGTCCATATGTGACCACCTGAACATTTTTATTCTGGCCAAAGAGTTCTGATTCTGGATCTTCCACACTTGTAGACTCCTTTGGATACTAAATTAGCCATGCACTAGTCCATATCTGACCTATTGGTCATATTTCTGGCCAACGGGTCAACAAAAGTTTTTTTTTTAATATTCATTCTTAGACTCCTTCTGATGTTAAATCAGCCATAGAGAAATCCATATTTGACCCATTGAACATATTTCTGGCCAAAGTGTATATAAATATGGACTTTCTATACATACTAATTGACTCTTTTTGATGTTACATCAGCCATACAAAAGTCCATATTTGACCTACTGAACATATTTCTGGCTGAAGAGTACTTGACCGTGAACTTTTCATACATTCTATTTGACAATTCTGATCTTACATCAGCCAAGCAGTAGTCAATATTGAACATATTTCTGGCCAATGTGCCGATTAATATTGACTTTCTATACATACTCATTGACTCTTTTTGATGTTACATCAGCCATACAGAAGACCAAATTTGACCTACTGAACAAATTTCTGGCCAAAAAAAATCCATGAACATTGAATTTCTATACATACTCTTTGACTAAATTTGATGTTACATCAGCCATACAGACATCCATATTTGACCTATTGAAAAACATTCCCGGCCAAAGGGATCTAAAAACTTTTCTTCTTTTTTTTTCTTTTTTTTTTTTTTACTGTTTATTCTCAATGACTCCTTTTGATGTTACATCAGGCATGCGTAGTCCATATGTGACCTACTGAACATTTTATTCGGGCCAAAGAGTTCTGGATCTGGAACTTCCTATACAAACTTGTAGACTCCTTTGGATATTAAATTAGCCATGCACTAGTCCATATCTGACCTATATCATATTTATGGCCAACGGGTCAACAAAAGTTTTTTTTAATAGTCATTCTTAGACTCCTTCTGATGTTAAATCAGCCATAGAGAAATCCATATTTGACCCATTGAACATATTTCTGGCCAAAGTGTCTATAAATATTGACTTTCTATACATACTAATTGACTCTTTTTGATGTTATATCAGCCATACAGAAGTCCATATTTGACCTACTGAACATATTTCTGGCTGAAGAGTACTTGACCGTGAACTTTTCATACATTCTATTTGACAATTCTGATCTTACATCAGCCAAGCAGTAGTCAATATTAAACATATTTCTGGCCAATGTGCCGATTAATATTGACTTTCTATACATACTCATTGACTCTTTTTGATGTTACATCAGCCATACAGAAGTCCATATCTGACATTTTGAACATATTTCGGGCCAAAGTGTCCTTGAACATTAGCTTTCTGTATATACTCATTGATTCTTTTTGATGTTACATCAGCCATATAGAAGTCCAAATTGACCTACTGAACATATTTCTGGCCAAAAAGTCCATAAACATTGAATTCCTATACATACTCTTTGACTAATTACATCAGCCATTCAGACATCCATATTTGACATATTGAAAACATTCCCGGCCAAAGGTCCTCAAATTTTTTTTTTTTTTTTTTTTAATGTTTATTCTCAAAGACTCCTTTTGATGTTACATCAGGCATGCGTAGTCCATATGTGACCTACTGAACATTTTATTCGGGCCAAAGAGTTCTGATTCTGGAACTTCCACACTTGTAGACTCCTTTGGATATTAAATTAGCCATGCACTAGTCCATATCTGACCTATTGGTCATATTTCTGGCCAACGGGTCAACAAAAGTTTTTTTTAATATTCATTCTTAGACTCCTTCTGATGTTAAATCAGCCATAGAAAAATCCATATTTGACCCATTGAACATATTTCTGGCCGAGTTTCCTTGAACATTAACTTTCCATACATACTCATTGACTCTTTTTGATGTTAAATCAGCCATACAGAAGTCCATATTTGACCTACTGAACATATTTCTGGCCGAAGAGTACTTGACCTTAAACTTTTTATACATTCTTTTTGACTCCTGATCTTACATCAGCCAAGCAGTAGTCCACATATGACCTATTGAACATATTTCTGGCCAAAAAGTCCATGAACATTGAATTTCTATACATACTCTTTGACTAATTTTGATGTTACATCAGCCATACAGACATCCATATTTGACCTATTGAAAACATTCCCGGCCAAAGGGTCTTCAAAAGGTTTTTTTTAAAAAAATTTTTTTAATTTTTTTATTCTCAAAGACTCCTTTTGATGTTACATCAGGCATGCGTAGTCCATATGTGACCTACTGAACATTTTATTCGGGCCAAAGAGTTCTGATTCTGGAACTTTCACACTTGTAGACTCCTTTGGATATTAAATTAGCCATGCAGTAGTCCATATCTGACCTTTTGATCTTATTTCTGGCCAAAAGGTCAACAAATTTTTTTTTTAATTCATTCTTAGACTCTATCTGATGTTAAATCAGCCATAGAGAAATCCATATTTGACCCATTGAACATATTCCTTGCCGAGTGTCCTTGAATATTAACTTTCCATACATATTCATTGACTCTTTTTGATGTTAAATCAGCCATGCAGAATACCATATTTGACCTACTGAACATATTTCTGGCCGAATAGTACTTGACCTTGAACTTTTTATACATTCTTTTTGACTCTTTCTGATCTTACATCAGCCAAGCAGTAGTCCATATATGACCTATTGAACATATTTCTGCCCAAAAAGTCCATAAACATTGAATTTCTATACATACTCTTTGACTAATTTTGATGTTACATCAGCCATACAGACATCCATATTTGACCTATTGAAAACATTTCCGGCCAAACTGTCTCCAAAATGTTTTATTTTTTATTTTTTTATTTTTTTACTGTTTATTCTCAAAGACTCCTTTTGATGTTACATCAGGCATGCGTAGTCCATATGTGACCTACTGAACATTTTATTCGGGCTTAAAGAGTTCTGATTTTGGAACTTCCACACTTGTAGACTCCTTTGGATATTAAATTAGCCAAGCAGTAGTCCATATCTGACCTATTGATCATATTTCTGGCCAACGGGTCAACAAAAGTTTTTAAAAAATATATATTTATTCTTAGACTCCTTCTGATGTTATAAATCAGCCATAGATAAATCCATATTTGATCCACTGAACATATTTCTGGTGAGTGTCCTTGAACATTAACTTTCCATACATACTCATAGACTCTTTTTGATGTTACATCAGCCATACAGACATCCATATTTGACCTATTGAAAACATTCCCGGCCAAAGGGTCTTCAAAATTTTTTTTTTTTTTTATTTTTATTTTTATTTTTTATTCTCAAAGACTCCATTTGATGTTACATCAGGCATGCGTAGTCCATATGTGACCTACTGAACATTTTATTCGGGCTTAAAGAGTTCTGATTCTGGAACTTCCACACTTGTAGACACCTTTGGATATTAAATTAGCCATGCCCTAGTCCATATCTGACCTATTGTTCATATTTCTGGCCAACTGGTCAACTAAAGTTTTTTTTAAATTCATTCTTAGACTCCTGTTGTTAAATCAGCCATAGAGAAATCCATATTTGACCCATTGAACATATTTCTGGCCAAAGTGTCTATAAATATTGACTTTCTATACATACTAATTGACTCTTTTTGATGTTATATCAGCCATACGAAGTCTATATTTGACCTACTGAACATATTTCTGGCTGAAGAGTACTTGACCGTGAACTTTTTATACATTCTATTTGACTCCTTCTGATCTTACATCAGCTATGCAGTAGTCAATATTGAACATATTTCTGGCCAATGTGCCCATTAATATTGACTTTCTATACATAATCATTGGCTCTTTTTGATGTTACATCAGCCATACAGAAGTCCATATCTGACATTTTGAACATATTCCGGGCCAGTGTCCTTGAACATTAGCTTTCTGTACATACTCATTGATTCTTTTTGATGTTACATCAGCCATATAGATGTCCAAATTGACCTACTGAACATATTTCTGGCCAAAAAGTCCATGAACATTAAATTCCTATAAATACTCTTTGACTAATTTTGATGTTACATCAGCCATAAGAAGTCCATATTTGACCTACTGAACATATTTCTGGCTGAAGAGTACTTGACCGTGAACTTTTTATACATTCTATTTGACTCCTTCTGATCTTTCATCAGCCAAGCAGTAGTCAATATTGAACATATTTCTGGCCAATGTGCCCATGAACATTGAAATCCTATACATACTCATTGGCTCTTTTTGATGTTACATCAGCCATATAGAAGTCCAAATTGACCTACTGAACATATTTCTGGCCAAAAAGTCTATGAACATTGAAATCCTATACATACTTTTTGACTAATTTTGATGTTACATCAGCCATACAGACATCCATATTTGACATATTGAAACCATTACCGGCCAAAGGTCCTCAATCTTTTTTTTTTTTCTTTTTTTTTTTTCTTAATGTTTATTCTCAAAGACTCCTTTTAATGTTACATAAGGCATGCGTAGTCCATATGTGACCACCTGAACATTTTTATTCTGGCCAAAGAGTTCTGATTCTGGATCTTCCACACTTGTAGACTCCTTTGGATACTAAATTAGCCATGCACTAGTCCATATCTGACCTATTGGTCATATTTCTGGCCAATGGGTCAACAAAAGTTTTTTTTAATGTTCATTCTTAGACTCCTTCTGATGTTAAATCAGCCATAGAGAAATCCATATTTGACCAATTGAACATATTTCTGGTAGAGTGTCCTTGAACATTAACTTTCCATACATACTCATTGACTCTTTTTGATGTTAAATCAGCCATGCAGAAGTCCATATTTGACCTACTGAACATACTTCAGGCCAAAATGTCCTTGAACATTATAGCTTTCTGTGCATACTCATTGATTCTTTTTGATGTTACATCAGCCATATAGAAGACCAAATTTGACCTACTGAACAAATTTCTGGCCAAAAAAAAATCCATGAACATTGAATTTCTATACATACTCTTTGACTAAATTTGATGTTACATCAGCCATACAGACATCCATATTTGACCTATTGAAAAACATTCCCGGCCAAAGGGATCTAAAAACTTTTCTTCTTTTTTTTTCTTTTTTTTTTTTTTTTACTGTTTATTCTCAATGACTCCTTTTGATGTTACATCAGGCATGCGTAGTCCATATGTGACCTACTGAACATTTTATTCGGGCCAAAGAGTTCTGGATCTGGAACTTCCTATACAAACTTGTAGACTCCTTTGGATATTAAATTAGCCATGCACTAGTCCATATCTGACCTATATCATATTTATGGCCAACGGGTCAACAAAAGTTTTTTTTAATAGTCATTCTTAGACTCCTTCTGATGTTAAATCAGCCATAGAGAAATCCATATTTGACCCATTGAACATATTTCTGGCCAAAGTGTCTATGAATATTGACTTTCTATACATACTAATTGACTCTTTTTGATGTTATATCAGCCATACAGAAGTCCATATTTGACCTACTGAACATATTTCTGGCTGAAGAGTACTTGACCGTGAACTTTTCATACATTCTATTTGACAATTCTGATCTTACATCAGCCAAGCAGTAGTCAATATTAAACATATTTCTGGCCAAAGTGCCGATTAATATCGAAGGTCCTCAAATTTTTTTATTTTATTTTTTACTGTTTATTCTCAAAGACTCCTTTTGATGTTACATCAGGCATGCGTAGTCCATATGTGACCTACTGAACATTTTATTCGGGCCAAAGAGTTCTGATTCTGGAACTTCCACACTTGTAGACTCCTTTGGATATTAAATTAGCCATGCACTACTCCATATCTGACCTATTGGTCATATTTCTGGCCAACGGGTCAACAAAAGTTTTTTTTTAATATTCATTCTTAGACTCCTTCTGATGTTAAATCAGCCATAGAGAAATCCATATTTGACCCATTGAACATATTTCTGGCCAAAGTGTATATAAATATTGACTTTCTATACATACTAATTGACTCTTTTTGATGTTACATCAGCCATACAGAAGTCCATATTTGACCTACTGAACATATTTCTGGCTGAAGAGTACTTGACCGTGAACTTTTCATACATTCTATTTGACAATTCTGATCTTACATCAGCCAAGCAGTAGTCAATATTGAACATATTTCTGGCCAATGTGCCGATTAATATTGACTTTCTATACATACTCATTGACTCTTTTTGATGTTACATCAGCCATACAGAAGACCAAATTTGACCTACTGAACAAATTTCTGGCCAAAAAAAATCCATGAACATTGAATTTCTATACATACTCTTTGACTAAATTTGATGTTACATCAGCCATACAGACATCCATATTTGACCTATTGAAAAACATTCCCGGACAAAGGGATCTAAAAACTTTTCTTCTTTTTTTTTCTTTTTTTTTTTTTTACTGTTTATTCTCAATGACTCCTTTTGATGTTACATCAGGCATGCGTAGTCCATATGTGATCTACTGAACATTTTATTCGGGCCAAAGAGTTCTGGATCTGGAACTTCCTATACAAACTTGTAGACTCCTTTGGATATTAAATTAGCCATGCACTAGTCCATATCTGACCTATATCATATTTATGGCCAACGGGTCAACAAAAGTTTTTTTTAATAGTCATTCTTAGACTCCTTCTGATGTTAAATCAGCCATAGAGAAATCCATATTTGACCCATTGAACATATTTCTGGCCAAAGTGTCTATAAATATTGACTTTCTATACATACTAATTGACTCTTTTTGATGTTATATCAGCCATACAGAAGTCCATATTTGACCTACTGAACATATTTCTGGCTGAAGAGTACTTGACCGTGAACTTTTCATACATTCTATTTGACAATTCTGATCTTACATCAGCCAAGCAGTAGTCAATATTAAACATATTTCTGGCCAAAGTGCCGATTAATATTGAAGGTCCTCAAATTTTTATTTTTTATTTTTTACTGTTTATTCTCAAAGACTCCTTTTGATGTTACATCAGGCATGCGTAGTCCATATGTGACCTACTGAACATTTTATTCGGGCCAAAGAGTTCTGATTCTGGAACTTCCACACTTGTAGACTCCTTTGGATATTAAATTAGCCATGCACTAGTCCATATCTGACCTATTGGTCATATTTCTGGCCAACGGGTCAACAAAAGTTTTTTTTTAATATTCATTCTTAGACTCCTTCTGATGTTAAATCAGCCATAGAGAAATCCATATTTGACCCATTGAACATATTTCTGGCCAAAGTGTATATAAATATTGACTTTCTATACATACTAATTGACTCTTTTTGATGTTACATCAGCCATACAGAAGTCCATATTTGACCTACTGAACATATTTCTGGCTGAAGAGTACTTGACCGTGAACTTTTCATACATTCTATTTGACAATTCTGATCTTACATCAGCCAAGCAGTAGTCAATATTGAACATATTTCTGGCCAATGTGCCGATTAATATTGACTTTCTATACATACTCATTGACTCTTTTTGATGTTACATCAGCCATACAGAAGTCCATATCTGACATTTTGAACATATTTCGGGCCAAAGTGTCCTTGAACATTAGCTTTCTGTACATACTCATTGATTCTTTTTGATGTTACATCAGCCATATAGAAGTCCAAATTGACCTACTGAACATATTTCTGGCCAAAAAGTCCATAAACATTGAATTCCTATACATACTCTTTGACTAATTACATCAGCCATTCAGACATCCATATTTGACATATTGAAAACATTCCCGGCCAAAGGTCCTCAAATTTTTTTTTTTTTTTTTTTTTTAATGTTTATTCTCAAAGACTCCTTTTGATGTTACATCAGGCATGCGTAGTCCATATGTGACCTACTGAACATTTTATTCGGGCCAAAGAGTTCTGATTCTGGAACTTCCACACTTGTAGACTCCTTTGGATATTAAATTAGCCATGCACTAGTCCATATCTGACCTATTGGTCATATTTCTGGCCAACGGGTCAACAAAAGTTTTTTTTAATATTCATTCTTAGACTCCTTCTGATGTTAAATCAGCCATAGAAAAATCCATATTTGACCCATTGAACATATTTCTGGCCGAGTTTCCTTGAACATTAACTTTCCATACATACTCATTGACTCTTTTTGATGTTAAATCAGCCATGCAGAAGTCCATATTTTTCACGTACTGAACATATTTCTGGCCGAAGAGTACTTGACCTTGAACTTTTTATACATTCTTTTTGACTCCTTTTGATCTTACATCAGCCAAGCAGTAGTCCATATATGACCTATTGAACATATTTCTGGCCAAAAAGTCCATGAACATTGAATTTCTCTACATACTCTTTGAGAAATTTTGAGGTTACATCAGCCATACAGACATCCATATTTTACATATTGAAAACATTCCCGGCCAAAGGTCCTCAATTTTTTTTTTTTTTTTTTTTTTTACTGTTTATTCTCAAAGACTCCTTTTGATGTTACATCAGGCATGCGTAGTCCATATGTGACCTACTGAACATTTTATTCGGGCCAAAGAGTTCTGGATCTGGAACTTCCTATACACACTTGTAGACTCCTTTGGATATTAAATTAGCCATGCAGTAGTCCATATCTGACCTATTGATCTAATTTCTGGCCAACGGGTCAACAAATTATTTTTTTTAAAGGGGTGGTTTACTGCTTTTTTTCTTTGCATGATTGTATTTATGGGGTGCAATATAACATGTCTTCGTTTTTTTTAGGTTTTTTTTTTGCCTTATTTTTCATAAATTTGACCTTTATTGTAAGCCGCTTTCTCCTCTGTCATTTGAACGACCGGTTGACTTCCTGATTCTATGAAACCACTCCCTCAGAAACAGGCAATGGGCTTAGATTGGTTAGTTGGGCCGGTGTGTTGTAATTGGATAAACTGCGCAGTGCACGTTGTCCGGAAACTTCACGCCCATCACCTTTACAGGCGAAAGTTGCATGTGTTCTGGTCAAATGTAAATAATGGTGTCAATACTGTCGTCAGTTTGAGCCAGAATCAGACCCAGAAAGCGGCAATGAAGAGTCAAGCAGAACCTCCCCAAACACGGCTCTTACAAAACGTTTCTGAATGGTACATTTTTTTTATTATTATTATTCTATTCTACTATTATTATATAATAATTTCGATACGCTGTTACTTGAAAATGCCACTGCTGACACTTGTTAGCTTTTGAGATACGGGTTTCTCCTGATTAAACATTTAATATAACTGAATAAATGACTAAGTAATACCGCGGCTGAAGTTTGCTGTTGCGATTAATTTTTTTTTTTTTTTTTACTTTATACACGTTTGTCTTACACACAAAATAGCATCGAACTAACTGGCTACTATAAACAAACAGCTTTGGCATTGGTTTACGTTCATGATCAAATCGAAAAATTACTTCATAAAGTAGGCTATACATGGAAAATACATTTACAAAATTAGTACATAATTACAAATGGCAGGTTCAAAATGTTTGAACGCGAGCGCTGGCATTTGTTTACGTCCCTGATAAAACTAAAACATTACGTCTAAAATTATACATGAAAACATTTAAAATTATATAGTCTTACTTACAGGTTGTGGCCCAACAACGGCTGCCTCTGCGTTTAAAGTTGGAACTGCTTCATGTTTTAGAAACAGTTTCTTGTTTAATCCGGCATTGAATTCGTGGAGATTCTGGAAGCTGTCTTCCGTAAAATGCTCAGCACAGAGAGCTACGATTGTAATATTCAGGAACATAATAAAACAGAAATTGTAACCATTGTTGACGAACTACAGCGTCCATAGGAAGCCCGAACACAGAAGACCTGACAGCTGGGTGAAAATAACACACTTTCGACGGCATGGCTACAGCTCTCCACTATAATTCTTCCTCTTCCACAACGCCGCAGAAATATGGCCACGTCCCCTTTTTTGCATATTCCGGAGGGAGGGTTGATGTAAATGTATGGGTTAGCTACGTATAAAACCCGGGAAGTATCTCGTTGTAGTTCCATTCGAGTCGTTTTTGTAGGCATTAAACTTCCTGATTTTTAAAAGACAATATATCTGCTTACGTTGAACTTTTAGCGCAGCAACTTTGCAGATACTGTTCATGCACCAACAGCAACATTACACACTATTTAAAATGAAAAAAGTGAAATCGCAATCAACCACCCCTTTAATTCATTCTTAGACTCTATCTGATGTTAAATCAGCCATAGAGAAATCCATATTTGACCCATTGAACATATTCCTGGCCGAGTGTCCTTGAATATTAACTTTCCATGCATACTCATTGACTCTTTTTGATGTTAAATCAGCCATGCAGAATACCATATTTGACCTACTGAACATATTTCTGGCCGAAGAGTACTTGACCTTGAACTTTTTATACATTCTTTTTGACTCTTTCTGATCTTACATCAGCCAGGCAGTAGTCCATATATGACCTATTGAACATATTTCTGCCCAAAAAGTTACTTTTTTCCCAAAAAGTCCATGAACATTGAATTTCTATACATACTCTTTGACTAATTTCGATGTTACATCAGCCATACAGACATCCATATTTGACCTATTGAAAACATTCCCGGCCAAAGGGATCTAAAAACGTTTCTTCTTTTTTTTCTTTTTTTTCTTTTTTTACTGTTTATTCTCAAAGACTTCTTTTGATGTTACATCAGGCATGCGTAGTCCATATGTGACCTACTGAACATTTTTTTCGGGCCAAAGAGTTCTGGATCTGGAACTTCCTATACACACTTGTAGACTCCTTTGGATATTAAATTAGCCATGCACTAGTCCATATCTGACCTATATCATATTTATGGCCAACGGGTCAACTAAAGTTTTATTTAATATTCATTCTTAGACTCCTTCTGATGTTAAATCAGCCAAAGAGAAATCCATATTTGACCCATTTAACATATTTCTGGCCAAATTGTCTATAAATATTGACTTTCTATACATACTAATTGACTCTTTTTGATGTTATATCAGCCATACAGTAGTCCATATTTGACCTACTGAACATATTTCTGGCTGAAGAGTACTTGACCGTGAACTTTTCATACATTCTATTTGACAATTCTGATCTTACATCAGCCAAGCAGTAGTCAATATTGAACATATTTCTGGCCAATGTGCCGATTAATATTGAAGGTCCTCAAATTTTTTTATTTTATTTTTTACTGTTTATTCTCAAAGACTCCTTTTGATGTTACATCAGGCATGCGTAGTCCATATGTGACCTACTGAACATTTTATTCGGGCCAAAGAGTTCTGATTCTGAAACTTCCACACTTGTAGACTCCTTTGGATATTAAATTAGCCATGCACTAGTCCATATCTGACCTATTGGTCATATTTCTGGCCAACGGGTCAACAAAAGTTTTTTTTAATATTCATTCTTAGACTCCTTCTGATGTTAAATCAGCCATAGAGAAATCCATATTTGACCCATTGAACATATTTCTGGCTGAGTTTCCTTGAACATTAACTTTCCATACATACTCATTGACTCTTTTTGATGTTAAATCAGCCATACAGAATTCCATATTTGACCTACTGAACATATTTCTGGCCGAAGAGTACTTGACATTGAACTTTTTATACATTCTTTTTGACAATTCTGATCTTACATCAGCCAAGCATTAGTCAATATTGAACATATTTCTGGCCAATGTGCCGATTAATATTGAAGGTCCTCAAATTTTTTTATTTTATTTTTTACTGTTTATTCTCAAAGACTCCTTTTGATGTTACATCAGGCATGCGTAGTCCATATGTGACCTACTGAACATTTTATTCGGGCCAAAGAGTTCTGATTCTGAAACTTCCACACTTGTAGACTCCTTTGGATATTAAATTAGCCATGCACTAGTCCATATCTGACCTATTGGTCATATTTCTGGCCAACGGGTCAACAAAAGTTTTTTTTAATATTCATTCTTAGACTCCTTCTGATGTTAAATCAGCCATAGAGAAATCCATATTTGACCCATTGAACATATTTCTGGCCGAGTTTCCTTGAACATTAACTTTCCATACATACTCATTGACTCTTTTTGATGTTAAATCAGCCATACAGAATTCCATATTTGACCTACTGAACATATTTCTGGCCGAAGAGTACTTGACATTGAACTTTTTATACATTCTTTTTGACAATTCTGATCTTACATCAGCCAAGCAGTAGTCAATATTGAACATATTTCTGGCCAATGTGCCGATTAATATTGAAGGTCCTCAAATTTTTTTATTTTATTTTTTACTGTTTATTCTCAAAGACTCCTTTTGATGTTACATCAGGCATGCGTAGTCCATATGTGACCTACTGAACATTTTATTCGGGCCAAAGAGTTCTGATTCTGGAACTTCCACACTTGTAGACTCCTTTGGATATTAAATTAGCCATGTACTAGTCCATATCTGACCTATTGGTCATATTTCTTGCCAACGGGTCAACAAAAGTTTTTTTTAATATTCATTCTTAGACTCCTTCTGATGTTAAATCAGCCATAGAGAAATCCATATTTGACCCATTGAACATATTTCTGGCCGAGTTTCCTTGAACATTAACTTTCCATACATACTCATTGACTCTTTTTGATGTTAAATCAGCCATGCAGAAGTCCATATTTTTCACGTACTGAACATATTTATGGCCGAAGAGTACTTGACCTTGAACTTTTTATACATTATTTTTGACTCCTTCTGATCTTACATCAGCCAAGCAGTAGTCCATATATGACCTATTGAACATATTTCTGGCCAAAAAGTCCATGAACATTGAATTTTTATACATACTCTTTGACTCATTTTGATGTTACATCAGCCATACAGACATCCACATTTGACCCATTGAACATATTTCTGGCCAAAGTGTCTATAAATATTGACTTTCTATACATACTAATTGACTCTTTTTGATGTTATATCAGCCATAAAGTAGTCCATATTTGACCTACTGAACATATTTCTGGCTGAAGAGTACTTGACCGTGAACTTTTCATACATTCTATTTGACAATTCTGATCTTACATCAGCCAAGCAGTAGTCAATATTGAACATATTTCTGGCCAATGTGCCGATTAATATTGAAGGTCCTCAAATTTTTTTATTTTATTTTTTACTGTTTATTCTCAAAGACTCCTTTTGATGTTACATCAGGCATGCGTAGTCCATATGTGACCTACTGAACATTTTATTCGGGCCAAAAAGTTCTGATTCTGGAACTTCCACACTTGTAGACTCCTTTGGATATTAAATTAGCCATGCACTAGTCCATATCTGACCTATTGGTCATATTTCTTGCCAACGGGTCAACAAAAGTTTTTTTTAATATTCATTCTTAGACTCCTTCTGATGTTAAATCAGCCATAGAGAAATCCATATTTGACCCATTGAACATATTTCTGGCCGAGTTTCCTTGAACATTAACTTTCCATACTTACTCATTGACTCTTTTTGATGTTAAATCAGCCATGCAGAAGTCCATATTTTTCACGTACTGAACATATTTATGGCCGAAGAGTACTTGACCTTGAACTTTTTATACATTATTTTTGACTCCTTCTGATCTTACATCATTTCTATACATACTCTTTGACTCATTTTGATGTTACATCAGCCATACAGACATCCACATTTGACCTATTGAAAACATTCCCGGCCAAAGGGTCTTCAAAATGTGTTTTTTTTTTTTTTTTATTCTCAAAGACTCCATTTGATGTTACATCAGGCATGCGTAGTCCATATGTGACCTACTGAACATTTTTTTCGGACTTAAAGAGTTCTGATTCCGGAACTTCCACACTTGTAGACTCCTTTGGATATTAAATTAGCCATGCACTAGTCCATATCTGACCTATTGGTCATATTTCTTGCCAACGGGTCAACAAAAGTTTTTTTTAATATTCATTCTTAGACTCCTTCTGATGTTAAATCAGCCATAGAGAAATCCATATTTGACCCATTGAACATATTTCTGGCCGAGTTTCCTTGAACATTAACTTTCCATACATACTCATTGACTCTTTTTGATGTTAAGTCAGCCATGCAGAAGTCCATATTTTTCACGTACTGAACATATTTATGGCCGAAGAGTACTTGACCTTGAACTTTTTATACATTATTTTTGACTCCTGATCTTACATCATTTCTATACATACTCTTTGACTCATTTTGATGTTACATCAGCCATACAGACATCCACATTTGACCTATTGAAAACATTCAAGGCCAAAGGGTCTTCAAAATGTGTTTTTTTTTTTTTTATTCTCAAAGACTCCATTTGATGTTACATCAGGCATGCATTTTATTCGGGCTTAAAGAGTTCTGATTCTGGTACTTCCACACTTGTAGACTCCTTTGGATATCAAATTAGCCAAGCAGTAGTCCATATCTGACCTATTGATCATATTTCTGGCCAACGGGTCAACAAAAGTTTTTTTTTAAATATATTTATTCTTAGACTCCTTCTGATGTTATGAATCAGCCATAGATAAATCCATATTTGATCCACTGAACATATTTCTGGTGAGTGTCCTTGAACATTAACTTTCTATACATACTCATAGACTCTTTTTGATGTTACATCAGCCATACAGACATCCATATTTGACCTATTGAAAACATTCCCGGCCAAAGGGTCTTCAAAATGTTTTTTTTATTTTTTTATTTTTTTATTCTCAAAGACTCCATTTGATGTTACATCAGGCATGCGTAGTCCATATGTGACCTACTGAACATTTTATTTGGGCTTAAAGAGTTCTGATTCTGGAACTTCCACACTTGTAGACACCTTTGGATATTAAATTAGCCATGCCCTAGTCCATATCTGACCTATTGATCATATTTCTGGCCAACTGGTCAACTAAAGTTTTTTTTAAATTCATTCTTAGACCACTGTTGTTAAATCAGCCATAGAGAAATCCATATTTGACCTACTGAACATATTTCTGTCCAAAAAGTCCATGAACATTGAATTCCTATAAATACTATTTGACTAATTTTGATGTTACATCAGCCTTCAGAAGTCCATATTTGACCCACTGAACATATTTCTGGCTGAAGAGTACTTGACTGTGAACTTTTTATACATTCTATTTGACTCCTGATCTTACATCAGCTAAGCATTAGTCAGTATTGAACATATGATTGGCCAATGTGCCCATTAATATTGACTTTCTATACATAATTATTGGCTCTTTTTGATGTGACATCAGCCATACAGAAGTCCATATCTGACATTTTGAACATATTTCGGGCCAGTGTCCTTGAACATTAGCTTTCTGTACATACTCATTGATTCTTTTTGATATTACATCAGCAATATAGAAGTCCAAATTGACCTACTGAACATATTTCTGGCCAAAAAGTCCATGAACATTGAATTCCTATAAATACTCTTTGATTAATTTTGATGTTACATAAGCCATACAGACATCCATTTCTGACATATTGAAAACATTCCCGCCCAAAGGTCCTCAATTTTTTTTTTTTTTTTTTTTTTTTTACTTTTTACTCTCAAAAAATTCATGAACATTGAATTTCTATACATACTCTTTGACTATTTTTTATGTTACATCAGCCGTACAGACATCCATATTTTTTTAATTTTTTTTTACTGTTTATTCTCAAAGACTCCTTTTAATGTTACATCAGGCATGCGTAGTCCATATGTCACCTACTGAACATTTTATTCGGGCCAAAGAGTTCTGGATCTGGAACTTCCTATACAAACTTGTAGACTCCTTTTGATATTGAATTAGCCATGCAGTAGTCCATATTTGTCCTATTGATCATATTTCTGGCCAACGGGGGTTTTTTTTGGGTCAAAGAGTTCTCGATCGAAAACTTTCTACACATTCTGATTTAATTCTTCTGATGATATATGAGCCATACAGAAGTCCAAATTTGACCTACTGAAACAAATTTCTGAATTTCTGGCCAAATAGTACTTGTTCTTGAACATTCTCATAGACTCCTTCTGATATTAGATCACTCAAGCAGTATTCCATATTGAGCACGCCTATTGAGCATATTTCCGGCCAAATAGTACTTTTAAAATTAGAAAAAGTACATATAGAAAGTTCAAGAACAACTCTTTGTCTCAAAAAGATTTCATTAGGTCACATGTGAATTATGAATGCCTGATGTAACATTAAAAGGAGTAAATGCAATAATCAGTATGTGATAAAGTGAGGTATATAACTTTCCATTCAAAGAACCAAACAATGGGTGTTGTTTCAAGATAATTTTATTCTCTGTTTTGTCTCACACATGTGTCAAATGGAAGGTGCACATTCCATTGCGACTCATGTTTGTCGGCTTAGCCTTTTGCGCCTGTAAATATATACAAAATATACACCAGAAAAGGTGAATGTAAATTATACAAATAATGATTTGTTTGTTAATGGTGAATCTCTTTGTTTTACTTTCTTCCTGCAACTTCCTAATAGCTCGCGAACAGGAAGCCTGACTTATTAAGGACAAAGGACTCTTTGAGAAAACCTTTGGACCCTTTTGCCAGAATTATGTTAAACAGGTCAAATACGGACTACTGCTTGGCTGATTTATTCTTAGAGAACTGATGTAACATTATACGGAGTCAATCAATATAAAAAAAATAAAACAACTTTTTTGTACTCTTTGGCCAGAAATATGTTCAACAGGTCAAACTACCTTATGGCTAAATTCATTTGTGTTAATTCCAATTATGTTACAAGGCATTGCATAGAAAATGATCTAACGCTTGCATGTAAGAATACATTGGCCGTTGTACACTTGAGAATTATGTTATGTGATGATATCTTTCATTCCACACCAGAAGGAAATTGTTCTTTCTTGCATATCAGCACAATACATTGTAAAGCAACCAATGTAATGTTTTTTGCTCTTCAGCACACTAAATCAAGTTAGTTGTTGTATGCTATGCAATGCAACGCGAAAGCACTCCTGTTATCTCTTCAATGCAATGCAACTCATTTCGAGTTAGTTCTGGTATGCTTTGCAATTCAACAAGTGTCATTATCCTCAGAAGGTTTCTTATATGTTGTTATCCAAGAACGACTTATACAGTATGTCGTTTCTCAATGCACCACGTAAGAATTTGTGTGTAATGCAACAGAACATTTTGTCTTCAATGCACAGAGGAAAAAGTTAGGTCTTTTATGCAATGCAATGCAAATCGGAATGTTAGATCTTTTATGCATTGTTCTAGAACAGAAAAATATTTATATCTGCAAAACAGTGGAACAGCACATATTATCTCTTTATTGCACATAGGAATGAGTTGTTGTATACATATTGTTGTATGCAGATGCAATGACACAACGTAAGATTGTGTGGCTGATGTACTCATTGCATACTCAATGCAAAAGAAAAAATGTTACCTCTTCCAATGCATGACGGAATGAGTTAGTTTTGGTATTGTTTTTTAAATTCAACAAATGCCATGCGCATTATATATTATTCTTTAATGCACAACGCTTTAAAAACAGCAGACATATTATCGTTGTACAATTGTAATGCAAAAGCTCATGCAATGATTTCTCCCTTCAATACAGAAATGAATGTTAGTTGTAGTATTTTCAATGCAATGCGAAAGCACACGTTATCTTTTCAATGCAAAAAAAGGAAAGTTACATCCTTTATGAAATGCAAATGCAAATACACAAAGGGATAAGTTAGACCTTGAATGCATTTCAATAAAACGTATGTGTTATTCTTCAATTTTACGTTAGATCGTGTGTGCAATGCAATGTAACAACACATGTTATCTTTTCGATACACAACAGAATGAGTTAGTTATTGTATGCTTTATAATGCTTTGTAATGCCCTTCGATACAAAATGAATAGTTAGTTGTAGTATTAATGCACATCGAAATGAGTTAGTTCTGCAATCATTGCAATGCAACAACAGAACGAATTAGTTATTGAATGCATTTCAAGGGAACAGCTAATGCAATGATTTCACTTACATTCAAAATGAATAGTTAAGTGTAGTATTTAATGCAATTCGAAAGCACATTGTTTTTTCTATTCATTGCACAGAGGAACAAGTAAGATATTTTATGCATTGCAAAAGCACAAATGTTATTTCTCCAATGCACATCGAAATGAGTTAGTTCTGCAATGCATTGCAATGCAACAACAGAACGAGTTAGTTATTGAATGCATTTCAATGGAACTGCTAATGCAATGATTTCCCTTACATTCAAAATGAATAGTTAAGTGTAGTATTTACTGCAATGCGAAAGCATATTGTTTTTTCTATTCATTGCACAAAAGAACAAGTTAGATATTTTATGCAATGCAATGCAAAAGCACAAATGTTATCTCTTCAAAGCACATCAAAATGAGTTAGTTCTGCAATGCATTGCAATGCAACAACAGAATGAGTTAGTTATTGTATGCATTTCAATGGAACTGCTAATGCAATGATTTACCTTACATTCAAAATGAATTGTTGTTAGTATTTAATGCAATGCGAAAGCACATTGTTTTTTCTATTCATTGCACAAAAGAACAAGTTAGATATTTTATGCAATGCAATGCAAAAGCACAAATGTTATCTCTCCAATGCACATCGAAATGAGTTAGTTCTGCAATGCATTGCAATGCAACAACAGAACGAGTTAGTTATTGAATGCATTTCAAGGGAACAGCTAATGCAATGATTTCCCTTACATTCAAAATGAATAGTTAAGTGTAGTATTTAATGCAATTCGAAAGCACATTGTTTTTTCTATTCATTGCACAGAGGAACAAGTATGATATTTTATGCATTGCAAAAGCACAAATGTTATTTCTCCAATGCACATCGAAATGAGTTAGTTCTGCAATGCATTGCAATGCAACAACAGAACGAGTTAGTTATTGAATGCATTTCAATGGAACTGCTAATGCAATGATTTCCCTTACATTCAAAATGAATAGTTAAGTGTAGTATTTAATGCAATGCGAAAGCACATTGTTTTTTCTATTCATTGCACAAAAGAACAAGTTAGATATTTTATGCAATGCAATGCAAAAGCACAAATGTTATCTCTCCAATGCACATCGAAATGAGTTAGTTCTGCAATGCATTGCAATGCAACAACAGAACGAGTTAGTTATTGAATGCATTTCAATGGAACTGCTAATGCAATGATTTCCCTTACATTCAAAATGAATAGTTAAGTGTAGTATTTAATGCAATGCGAAAGCACATTGTTTTTTCTATTCATTGCACAAAAGAACAAGTTAGATATTTTATGCAATGCAATGCAAAAGCACAAATGTTATCTCTCCAATGCACATCGAAATGAGTTAGTTCTGCAATGCAACAACAGAACGAGTTAGTTATTGAATGCATTTCAAGGGAACAGCTAATGCAATGACTTCCCTTACATTCAAAATGAATAGTTAAGTGTAGTATTTAATGCAATTCAAAAGCACATTGTTTTTTCTATTCATTGCACAGAGGAACAAGTATGATATTTTATGCATTGCAAAAGCACAAATGTTATTTCTCCAATGCACATCGAAATGAGTTAGTTCTGCAATGCATTGCAATGCAACAACAGAACGAGTTAGTTATTGAATGCATTTCAAGGGAACAGCTAATGCAATGATTTCCCTTACATTCAAAATGAATAGTTAAGTGTAGTATTTAATGCAATTCGAAAGCACATTGTTTTTTCTATTCATTGCACAGAGGAACAAGTATGATATTTTATGCATTGCAAAAGCACAAATGTTATTTCTCCAATGCACATCGAAATGAGTTAGTTCTGCAATGCATTGCAATGCAACAACAGAACGAGTTAGTTATTGAATGCATTTCAATGGAACTGCTAATGCAATGATTTCCCTTACATTCAAAATGAATAGTTAAGTGTAGTATTTAATGCAATGCGAAAGCACATTGTTTTTTCTATTCATTGCACAAAAGAACAAGTTAGATATTTTATGCAATGCAATGCAAAAGCACAAATGTTATCTCTCCAATGCACATCGAAATGAGTTAGTTCTGCAATGCAACAACAGAACGAGTTAGTTATTGAATGCATTTCAAGGGAACAGCTAATGCAATGATTTCCCTTACATTCAAAATGAATAGTTAAGTGTAGTATTTAATGCAATTCGAAAGCACATTGTTTTTTCTATTCATTGCACAGAGGAACAAGTATGATATTTTATGCATTGCAAAAGCACAAATGTTATTTCTCCAATGCACATCGAAATGAGTTAGTTCTGCAATGCATTGCAATGCAACAACAGAACGAGTTAGTTATTGAATGCATTTCAATGGAACTGCTAATGCAATGATTTCCCTTACATTCAAAATGAATAGTTAAGTGTAGTATTTAATGCAATGCGAAAGCACATTGTTTTTTCTATTCATTGCACAAAAGAACAAGTTAGATATTTTATGCAATGCAATGCAAAAGCACAAATGTTATCTCTCCAATGCACAACGAAATGAGTTAGTTCTGCAATGCATTGCAATGCAACAACAGAACGAGTTAGTTATTGAATGCATTTCAATGGAACTGCTAATGCAATGATTTCCCTTACATTCAAAATGAATAGTTAAGTGTAGTATTTAATGCAATGCGAAAGCACATTGTTTTTTCTATTCATTGCACAAAAGAACAAGTTAGATATTTTATGCAATGCAATGCAAAAGCACAAATGTTATCTCTCCAAAGCACATCAAAATGAGTTAGTTCTGCAATGCATTGCAATGCAACAACAGAATTAGTTAGTTATTGTATGCATTTCAATGGAACTGCTAATGCAATGATTTACCTTACATTCAAAATGAATTGTTGTTAGTATTTAATGCAATGCGAAAGCACATTGTTTTTTCTATTCATTGCACAAAAGAACAAGTTAGATATTTTATGCAATGCAATGCAAAAGCACAAATGTTATCTCTCCAATGCACATCGAAATGAGTTAGTTCTGCAATGCATTGCAATGCAACAACAGAACGAGTTAGTTATTGAATGCATTTCAAGGGAACAGCTAATGCAATGATTTCCCTTACATTCAAAATGAATAGTTAAGTGTAGTATTTAATGCAATGCGAAAGCACATTGTTTTTTCTATTCATTGCACAAAAGAACAAGTTAGATATTTTATGCAATGCAATGCAAAAGCACAGATGTTATTTCTCCAATGCACATCGAAATGAGTTAGTTCTGCAATGCATTGCAATGCAACAACAGAACGAGTTAGTTATTGAATGCATTTCAATGGAACTGCTAATGCAATGATTTCCCTTACATTCAAAATGAATAGTTAAGTGTAGTATTTACTGCAATGCGAAAGCATATTGTTTTTTCTATTCATTGCACAAAAGAACAAGTTAGATATTTTATGCAATGCAATGCAAAAGCACAAATGTTATCTCTTCAAAGCACATCAAAATGAGTTAGTTCTGCAATGCATTGCAATGCAACAACAGAATGAGTTAGTTATTGTATGCATTTCAATGGAACTGCTAATGCAATGATTTACCTTACATTCAAAATGAATTGTTGTTAGTATTTAATGCAATGCGAAAGCACATTGTTTTTTCTATTCATTGCACAAAAGAACAAGTTAGATATTTTATGCAATGCAATGCAAAAGCACAAATGTTATCTCTCCAATGCACATCGAAATGAGTTAGTTCTGCAATGCATTGCAATGCAACAACAGAACGAGTTAGTTATTGAATGCATTTCAAGGGAACAGCTAATGCAATGATTTCCCTTACATTCAAAATGAATAGTTAAGTGTAGTATTTAATGCAATTCGAAAGCACATTGTTTTTTCTATTCATTGCACAGAGGAACAAGTATGATATTTTATGCATTGCAAAAGCACAAATGTTATTTCTCCAATGCACATCGAAATGAGTTAGTTCTGCAATGCATTGCAATGCAACAACAGAACGAGTTAGTTATTGAATGCATTTCAATGGAACTGCTAATGCAATGATTTCCCTTACATTCAAAATGAATAGTTAAGTGTAGTATTTAATGCAATGCGAAAGCACATTGTTTTTTCTATTCATTGCACAAAAGAACAAGTTAGATATTTTATGCAATGCAATGCAAAAGCACAAATGTTATCTCTCCAATGCACATCGAAATGAGTTAGTTCTGCAATGCATTGCAATGCAACAACAGAACGAGTTAGTTATTGAATGCATTTCAAGGGAACAGCTAATGCAATGATTTCCCTTACATTCAAAATGAATAGTTAAGTGTAGTATTTAATGCAATTCGAAAGCACATTGTTTTTTCTATTCATTGCACAGAGGAACAAGTATGATATTTTATGCATTGCAAAAGCACAAATGTTATTTCTCCAATGCACATCGAAATGAGTTAGTTCTGCAATGCATTGCAATGCAACAACAGAACGAGTTAGTTATTGAATGCATTTCAATGGAACTGCTAATGCAATGATTTCCCTTACATTCAAAATGAATAGTTAAGTGTAGTATTTAATGCAATGCGAAAGCACATTGTTTTTTCTATTCTTTGCACAAAAGAACAAGTTAGATATTTTATGCAATGCAATGCAAAAGCACAAATGTTATCTCTCCAATGCACATCGAAATGAGTTAGTTCTGCAATGCATTGCAATGCAACAACAGAACGAGTTAGTTATTGAATGCATTTCAATGGAACTGCTAATGCAATGATTTCCCTTACATTCAAAATGAATAGTTAAGTGTAGTATTTAATGCAATGCGAAAGCACATTGTTTTTTCTATTCATTGCACAAAAGAACAAGTATGATATTTTATGCATTGCAAAAGCACAAATGTTATCTCTCCAATGCACAACGAAATGAGTTAGTTCTGCAATGCATTGCAATGCAACAACAGAACGAGTTAGTTATTGAATGCATTTCAATGGAACTGCTAATGCAATGATTTACCTTACATTCAAAATGAATAGTTAAGTGTAGTATTTAATGCAATTCGAAAGCACATTGTTTTTTCTATTCATTGCACAGAGGAACAAGTATGATATTTTATGCATTGCAAAAGCACAAATGTTATTTCTCCAATGCACATCGAAATGAGTTAGTTCTGCAATGCATTGCAATGCAACAACAGAACGAGTTAGTTATTGAATGCATTTCAATGGAACTGCTAATGCAATGATTTCCCTTACATTCAAAATGAATAGTTAAGTGTAGTATTTAATGCAATGCGAAAGCACATTGTTTTTTCTATTCATTGCACAAAAGAACAAGTTAGATATTTTATGCAATGCAATGCAAAAGCACAAATGTTATCTCTCCAATGCACATCGAAATGAGTTAGTTCTGCAATGCAACAACAGAACGAGTTAGTTATTGAATGCATTTCAAGGGAACAGCTAATGCAATGATTTCCCTTACATTCAAAATGAATAGTTAAGTGTAGTATTTAATGCAATTCGAAAGCACATTGTTTTTTCTATTCATTGCACAGAGGAACAAGTATGATATTTTATGCATTGCAAAAGCACAAATGTTATTTCTCCAATGCACATCGAAATGAGTTAGTTCTGCAATGCATTGCAATGCAACAACAGAACGAGTTAGTTATTGAATGCATTTCAATGGAACTGCTAATGCAATGATTTCCCTTACATTCAAAATGAATAGTTAAGTGTAGTATTTAATGCAATGCGAAAGCACATTGTTTTTTCTATTCATTGCACAAAAGAACAAGTTAGATATTTTATGCAATGCAATGCAAAAGCACAAATGTTATCTCTCCAATGCACAACGAAATGAGTTAGTTCTGCAATGCATTGCAATGCAACAACAGAACGAGTTAGTTATTGAATGCATTTCAATGGAACTGCTAATGCAATGATTTCCCTTACATTCAAAATGAATAGTTAAGTGTAGTATTTAATGCAATGCGAAAGCACATTGTTTTTTCTATTCATTGCACAAAAGAACAAGTTAGATATTTTATGCAATGCAATGCAAAAGCACAAATGTTATCTCTCCAAAGCACATCAAAATGAGTTAGTTCTGCAATGCATTGCAATGCAACAACAGAATTAGTTAGTTATTGTATGCATTTCAATGGAACTGCTAATGCAATGATTTACCTTACATTCAAAATGAATTGTTGTTAGTATTTAATGCAATGCGAAAGCACATTGTTTTTTCTATTCATTGCACAAAAGAACAAGTTAGATATTTTATGCAATGCAATGCAAAAGCACAAATGTTATCTCTCCAATGCACATCGAAATGAGTTAGTTCTGCAATGCATTGCAATGCAACAACAGAACGAGTTAGTTATTGAATGCATTTCAAGGGAACAGCTAATGCAATGATTTCCCTTACATTCAAAATGAATAGTTAAGTGTAGTATTTAATGCAATGCGAAAGCACATTGTTTTTTCTATTCATTGCACAAAAGAACAAGTTAGATATTTTATGCAATGCAATGCAAAAGCACAGATGTTATTTCTCCAATGCACATCGAAATGAGTTAGTTCTGCAATGCATTGCAATGCAACAACAGAACGAGTTAGTTATTGAATGCATTTCAATGGAACTGCTAATGCAATGATTTCCCTTACATTCAAAATGAATAGTTAAGTGTAGTATTTACTGCAATGCGAAAGCATATTGTTTTTTCTATTCATTGCACAAAAGAACAAGTTAGATATTTTATGCAATGCAATGCAAAAGCACAAATGTTATCTCTTCAAAGCACATCAAAATGAGTTAGTTCTGCAATGCATTGCAATGCAACAACAGAATGAGTTAGTTATTGTATGCATTTCAATGGAACTGCTAATGCAATGATTTACCTTACATTCAAAATGAATTGTTGTTAGTATTTAATGCAATGCGAAAGCACATTGTTTTTTCTATTCATTGCACAAAAGAACAAGTTAGATATTTTATGCAATGCAATGCAAAAGCACAAATGTTATCTCTCCAATGCACATCGAAATGAGTTAGTTCTGCAATGCATTGCAATGCAACAACAGAACGAGTTAGTTATTGAATGCATTTCAAGGGAACAGCTAATGCAATGATTTCCCTTACATTCAAAATGAATAGTTAAGTGTAGTATTTAATGCAATTCGAAAGCACATTGTTTTTTCTATTCATTGCACAGAGGAACAAGTATGATATTTTATGCATTGCAAAAGCACAAATGTTATTTCTCCAATGCACATCGAAATGAGTTAGTTCTGCAATGCATTGCAATGCAACAACAGAACGAGTTAGTTATTGAATGCATTTCAATGGAACTGCTAATGCAATGATTTCCCTTACATTCAAAATGAATAGTTAAGTGTAGTATTTAATGCAATGCGAAAGCACATTGTTTTTTCTATTCATTGCACAAAAGAACAAGTTAGATATTTTATGCAATGCAATGCAAAAGCACAAATGTTATCTCTCCAATGCACATCGAAATGAGTTAGTTCTGCAATGCATTGCAATGCAACAACAGAACGAGTTAGTTATTGAATGCATTTCAAGGGAACAGCTAATGCAATGATTTCCCTTACATTCAAAATGAATAGTTAAGTGTAGTATTTAATGCAATTCGAAAGCACATTGTTTTTTCTATTCATTGCACAGAGGAACAAGTATGATATTTTATGCATTGCAAAAGCACAAATGTTATTTCTCCAATGCACATCGAAATGAGTTAGTTCTGCAATGCATTGCAATGCAACAACAGAACGAGTTAGTTATTGAATGCATTTCAATGGAACTGCTAATGCAATGATTTCCCTTACATTCAAAATGAATAGTTAAGTGTAGTATTTAATGCAATGCGAAAGCACATTGTTTTTTCTATTCATTGCACAAAAGAACAAGTTAGATATTTTATGCAATGCAATGCAAAAGCACAAATGTTATCTCTCCAATGCACATCGAAATGAGTTAGTTCTGCAATGCATTGCAATGCAACAACAGAACGAGTTAGTTATTGAATGCATTTCAATGGAACTGCTAATGCAATGATTTCCCTTACATTCAAAATGAATAGTTAAGTGTAGTATTTAATGCAATGCGAAAGCACATTGTTTTTTCTATTCATTGCACAAAAGAACAAGTATGATATTTTATGCATTGCAAAAGCACAAATGTTATCTCTCCAATGCACAACGAAATGAGTTAGTTCTGCAATGCATTGCAATGCAACAACAGAACGAGTTAGTTATTGAATGCATTTCAATGGAACTGCTAATGCAATGATTTCCCTTACATTCAAAATGATTAGTTAAGTGTAGTATTTAATGCAATGCGAAAGCACATTGTTTTTTCTATTCATTGCACAAAAGAACAAGTTAGATATTTTATGCAATGCAATGCAAAAGCACAAATGTTATCTCTCCAAAGCACATCAAAATGAGTTAGTTCTGCAATGCATTGCAATGCACAACAGAATTAGTTAGTTATTGTATGCATTTCAATGGAACTGCTAATGCAATGATTTACCTTACATTCAAAATGAATTGTTGTTAGTATTTAATGCAATGCGAAAGCACATTGTTTTTTCTATTCATTGCACAAAAGAACAAGTTAGATATTTTATGCAATGCAATGCAAAAGCACAAATGTTATCTCTCCAATGCACATCGAAATGAGTTAGTTCTGCAATGCATTGCAATGCAACAACAGAACGAGTTAGTTATTGAATGCATTTCAAGGGAACAGCTAATGCAATGATTTCCCTTACATTCAAAATGAATAGTTAAGTGTAGTATTTAATGCAATGCGAAAGCACATTGTTTTTTCTATTCATTGCACAAAAGAACAAGTTAGATATTTTATGCAATGCAATGCAAAAGCACAAATGTTATCTCTCCAAAGCACATCAAAATGAGTTAGTTCTGCAATGCATTGCAATGCAACAACAGAACGAGTTAGTTATTGAATGCATTTCAAGGGAACAGCTAATGCAATGATTTCCCTTACATTCAAAATGAATAGTTAAGTGTAGTATTTAATGCAATTCGAAAGCACATTGTTTTTTCTATTCATTGCACAGAGGAACAAGTATGATATTTTATGCATTGCAAAAGCACAAATGTTATTTCTCCAATGCACATCGAAATGAGTTAGTTCTGCAATGCATTGCAATGCAACAACAGAACGAGTTAGTTATTGAATGCATTTCAATGGAACTGCTAATGCAATGATTTCCCTTACATTCAAAATGAATAGTTAAGTGTAGTATTTAATTGCAATGCGAAAGCACATTGTTTTTTCTATTCATTGCACAAAAGAACAAGTTAGATATTTTATGCAATGCAATGCAAAAGCACAAATGTTATCTCTCCAATGCACATCGAAATGAGTTAGTTCTGCAATGCATTGCAATGCAACAACAGAACGAGTTAGTTATTGAATGCATTTCAATGGAACTGCTAATGCAATGATTTCCCTTACATTCAAAATGAATAGTTAAGTGTAGTATTTAATGCAATGCGAAAGCACATTGTTTTTTCTATTCATTGCACAAAAGAACAAGTTAGATATTTTATGCAATGCAATGCAAAAGCACAAATGTTATCTCTCCAATGCACATCGAAATGATTTAGTTCTGCAATGCAACAACAGAACGAGTTAGTTATTGAATGCATTTCAAGGGAACAGCTAATGCAATGATTTCCCTTACATTCAAAATGAATAGTTAAGTGTAGTATTTAATGCAATTCGAAAGCACATTGTTTTTTCTATTCATTGCACAGAGGAACAAGTGTGATATTTTATGCATTGCAAAAGCACAAATGTTATTTCTCCAATGCACATCGAAATGAGTTAGTTCTGCAATGCATTGCAATGCAACAACAGAACGAGTTAGTTATTGAATGCATTTCAAGGGAACAGCTAATGCAATGATTTTCCTTACATTCAAAATGAATAGTTAAGTGTAGTATTTAATGCAATTCGAAAGCACATTGTTTTTTCTATTCATTGCACAGAGGAACAAGTATGATATTTTATGCATTGCAAAAGCACAAATGTTATTTCTCCAATGCACATCGAAATGAGTTAGTTCTGCAATGCATTGCAATGCAACAACAGAACGAGTTAGTTATTGAATGCATTTCAATGGAACTGCTAATGCAATGATTTCCCTTACATTCAAAATGAATAGTTAAGTGTAGTATTTAATGCAATGCGAAAGCACATTGTTTTTTCTATTCATTGCACAAAAGAACAAGTTAGATATTTTATGCAATGCAATGCAAAAGCACAAATGTTATCTCTCCAATGCACATCGAAATGAGTTAGTTCTGCAATGCATTGCAATGCAACAACAGAACGAGTTAGTTATTGAATGCATTTCAATGGAACTGCTAATGCAATGATTTCCCTTACATTCAAAATGAATAGTTAAGTGTAGTATTTAATGCAATGCGAAAGCACATTGTTTTTTCTATTCATTGCACAAAAGAACAAGTTAGATATTTTATGCAATGCAATGCAAAAGCACAAATGTTATCTCTCCAATGCACATCGAAATGAGTTAGTTCTGCAATGCAACAACAGAACGAGTTAGTTATTGAATGCATTTCAAGGGAACAGCTAATGCAATGATTTCCCTTACATTCAAAATGAATAGTTAAGTGTAGTATTTAATGCAATTCGAAAGCACATTGTTTTTTCTATTCATTGCACAGAGGAACAAGTATGATATTTTATGCATTGCAAAAGCACAAATGTTATTTCTCCAATGCACATCGAAATGAGTTAGTTCTGCAATGCATTGCAATGCAACAACAGAACGAGTTAGTTATTGAATGCATTTCAATGGAACTGCTAATGCAATGATTTCCCTTACATTCAAAATGAATAGTTAAGTGTAGTATTTAATGCAATGCGAAAGCACATTGTTTTTTCTATTCATTGCACAAAAGAACAAGTTAGATATTTTATGCAATGCAATGCAAAAGCACAAATGTTATCTCTCCAATGCACAAGAAATGAGTTAGTTCTGCAATGCATTGCAATCCAACAACAGAACGAGTTAGTTATTGAATGCATTTCAATGGAACTGCTAATGCAATGATTTCCCTTACATTCAAAATGAATAGTTAAGTGTAGTATTTAATGCAATGCGAAAGCACATTGTTTTTTCTATTCATTGCACAAAAGAACAAGTTAGATATTTTATGCAATGCAATGCAAAAGCACAAATGTTATCTCTCCAAAGCACATCAAAATGAGTTAGTTCTGCAATGCATTGCAATGCAACAACAGAATTAGTTAGTTATTGTATGCATTTCAATGGAACTGCTAATGCAATGATTTACCTTACATTCAAAATGAATTGTTGTCAGTATTTAATGCAATGCGAAAGCACATTGTTTTTTCTATTCATTGCACAAAAGAACAAGTTAGATATTTTATGCAATGCAATGCAAAAGCACAAATGTTATCTCTCCAATGCACATCGAAATGAGTTAGTTCTGCAATGCATTGCAATGCAACAAAAGAACGAGTTAGTTATTGAATGCATTTCAAGGGAACAGCTAATGCAATGATTTCCCTTACATTCAAAATGAATAGTTAAGTGTAGTATTTAATGCAATGCGAAAGCATATTGTTTTTTCTATTCATTGCACAAAAGAACAAGTTAGATATTTTATGCAATGCAATGCAAAAGCACAAATGTTATCTCTCCAATGCACATCGAAATGAGTTAGTTCTGCAATGCATTGCAATGCAACAACAGAACGAGTTAGTTATTGAATGCATTTCAAGGGAACAGCTAATGCAATGATTTCCCTTACATTCAAAATGAATAGTTAAGTGTAGTATTTAATGCAATTCGAAAGCACATTGTTTTTTCTATTCATTGCACAGAGGAACAAGTATGATATTTTATGCATTGCAAAAGCACAAATGTTATTTCTCCAATGCACATCGAAATGAGTTAGTTCTGCAATGCATTGCAATGCAACAACAGAACGAGTTAGTTATTGAATGCATTTCAATGGAACTGCTAATGCAATGATTTCCCTTACATTCAAAATGAATAGTTAAGTGTAGTATTTAATGCAATGCGAAAGCACATTGTTTTTTCTATTCATTGCACAAAAGAACAAGTTAGATATTTTATGCAATGCAATGCAAAAGCACAAATGTTATCTCTCCAATGCACATCGAAATGAGTTAGTTCTGCAATGCATTGCAATGCAACAACAGAACGAGTTAGTTATTGAATGCATTTCAATGGAACTGCTAATGCAATGATTTCCCTTACATTCAAAATGAATAGTTAAGTGTAGTATTTAATGCAATTCGAAAGCACATTGTTTTTCTATTCATTGCACAGAGGAACAAGTATGATATTTTATGCATTGCAAAAGCACAAATGTTATTTCTCCAATGCACATCGAAATGAGTTAGTTCTGCAATGCATTGCAATGCAACAACAGAACGAGTTAGTTATTGAATGCATTTCAATGGAACTGCTAATGCAATGATTTCCCTTACATTCAAAATGAATAGTTAAGTGTAGTATTTAATGCAATGCGAAAGCACATTGTTTTTTCTATTCATTGCACAAAAGAACAAGTTAGATATTTTATGCAATGCAATGCAAAAGCACAAATGTTATCTCTCCAATGCACAACGAAATGAGTTAGTTCTGCAATGCATTGCAATGCAACAACAGAACGAGTTAGTTATTGAATGCATTTCAATGGAACTGCTAATGCAATGATTTCCCTTACATTCAAAATGAATAGTTAAGTGTAGTATTTAATGCAATGCGAAAGCACATTGTTTTTTCTATTCATTGCACAAAAGAACAAGTTAGATATTTTATGCAATGCAATGCAAAAGCACAAATGTTATCTCTCCAAAGCACATCAAAATGAGTTCGTTCTGCAATGCATTGCAATGCACAACAGAATTAGTTAGTTATTGTATGCATTTCAATGGAACTGCTAATGCAATGATTTACCTTACATTCAAAATGAATTGTTAGTATTTAATGCAATGCGAAAGCACATTGTTTTTTCTATTCATTGCACAAAAGAACAAGTTAGATATTTTATGCAATGCAATGCAAAAGCACAAATGTTATCTCTCCAATGCACATCGAAATGAGTTAGTTCTGCAATGCATTGCAATGCAACAACAGAACGAGTTAGTTATTGAATGCATTTCAAGGGAACAGCTAATGCAATGATTTCCCTTACATTCAAAATGAATAGTTAAGTGTAGTATTTAATGCAATGCGAAAGCACATTGTTTTTTCTATTCATTGCACAAAAGAACAAGTTAGATATTTTATGCAATGCAATGCAAAAGCACAAATGTTATCTCTCCAAAGCACATCAAAATGAGTTAGTTCTGCAATGCATTGCAATGCAACAACAGAACGAGTTAGTTATTGAATGCATTTCAAGGGAACAGCTAATGCAATGATTTCCCTTACATTCAAAATGAATAGTTAAGTGTAGTATTTAATGCAATTCGAAAGCACATTGTTTTTTCTATTCATTGCACAGAGGAACAAGTATGATATTTTATGCATTGCAAAAGCACAAATGTTATTTCTCCAATGCACATCGAAATGAGTTAGTTCTGCAATGCATTGCAATGCAACAACAGAACGAGTTAGTTATTGAATGCATTTCAATGGAATGCTAATGCAATGATTTCCCTTACATTCAAAATGAATAGTTAAGTGTAGTATTTAATTGCAATGCGAAAGCACATTGTTTTTTCTATTCATTGCACAAAAGAACAAGTTAGATATTTTATGCAATGCAATGCAAAAGCACAAATGTTATCTCTCCAATGCACATCGAAATGAGTTAGTTCTGCAATGCATTGCAATGCAACAACAGAACGAGTTAGTTATTGAATGCATTTCAATGGAACTGCTAATGCAATGATTTCCCTTACATTCAAAATGAATAGTTAAGTGTAGTATTTAATGCAATGCGAAAGCACATTGTTTTTTCTATTCATTGCACAAAAGAACAAGTTAGATATTTTATGCAATGCAATGCAAAAGCACAAATGTTATCTCTCCAATGCACATCGAAATGAGTTAGTTCTGCAATGCAACAACAGAACGAGTTAGTTATTGAATGCATTTCAAGGGAACAGCTAATGCAATGATTTCCCTTACATTCAAAATGAATAGTTAAGTGTAGTATTTAATGCAATTCGAAAGCACATTGTTTTTTCTATTCATTGCACAGAGGAACAAGTATGATATTTTATGCATTGCAAAAGCACAAATGTTATTTCTCCAATGCACATCGAAATGAGTTAGTTCTGCAATGCATTGCAATGCAACAACAGAAAGATTTAGTTATTGAATGCATTTCAAGGGAACAGCTAATGCAATGATTTCCCTTACATTCAAAATTAATAGTTAAGTGTAGTATTTAATGCAATTCGAAAGCACATTTTTTTTTCTATTCATTGCACAGAGGAACAAGTATGATATTTTATGCATTGCAAAAGCACAAATGTTATTTCTCCAATGCACATCGAAATGAGTTAGTTCTGCAATGCATTGCAATGCAACAACAGAACGAGTTAGTTATTGAATGCATTTCAATGGAACTGCTAATGCAATGATTTCCCTTACATTCAAAATGAATAGTTAAGTGTAGTATTTAATGCAATTCGAAAGCACATTGTTTTTTCTATTCATTGCACAGAGGAACAAGTATGATATTTTATGCATTGCAAAAGCACAAATGTTATTTCTCCAATGCACATCGAAATGAGTTAGTTCTGCAATGCATTGCAATGCAACAACAGAACGAGTTAGTTATTGAATGCATTTCAATGGAACTGCTAATGCAATGATTTCCCTTACATTCAAAATGAATAGTTAAGTGTAGTATTTAATGCAATGCGAAAGCACATTGTTTTTTCTATTCATTGCACAAAAGAACAAGTTAGATATTTTATGCAATGCAATGCAAAACACAAATGTTATCTCTCCAATGCACATCGAAATGAGTTAGTTCTGCAATGCAACAACAGAACGAGTTAGTTATTGAATGCATTTCAAGGGAACAGCTAATGCAATGATTTCCCTTACATTCAAAATGAATAGTTAAGTGTAGTATTTAATGCAATTCGAAAGCACATTGTTTTTTCTATTCATTGCACAGATGCAAAAGCACAAATGTTATTTCTCCAATGCACATCGAAATGAGTTAGTTCTGCAATGCATTGCAATGCAACAACAGAACGAGTTAGTTATTGAATGCATTTCAAGGGAACAGCTAATGCAATGATTTCCCTTACATTCAAAATGAATAGTTAAGTGTAGTATTTAATGCAATTCGAAAGCACATTGTTTTTTCTATTCATTGCACAGAGGAACAAGTATGATATTTTATGCATTGCAAAAGCACAAATGTTATTTCTCCAATGCACATCGAAATGAGTTAGTTCTGCAATGCATTGCAATGCAACAACAGAACGAGTTAGTTATTGAATGCATTTCAATGGAACTGCTAATGCAATGATTTCCCTTACATTCAAAATGAATAGTTAAGTGTAGTATTTAATGCAATGCGAAAGCACATTGTTTTTTCTATTCATTGCACAAAAGAACAAGTTAGATATTTTATGCAATGCAATGCAAAAGCACAAATGTTATCTCTCCAATGCACATCGAAATGAGTTAGTTCTGCAATGCATTGCAATGCAACAACAGAACGAGTTAGTTATTGAATGCATTTCAATGGAACTGCTAATGCAATGATTTCCCTTACATTCAAAATGAATAGTTAAGTGTAGTATTTAATGCAATGCGAAAGCACATTGTTTTTTCTATTCATTGCACAAAAGAACAAGTTAGATATTTTATGCAATGCAATGCAAAAGCACAAATGTTATCTCTCCAATGCACATCGAAATGAGTTAGTTCTGCAATGCAACAACAGAACGAGTTAGTTATTGAATGCATTTCAAGGGAACAGCTAATGCAATGATTTCCCTTACATTCAAAATGAATAGTTAAGTGTAGTATTTAATGCAATTCGAAAGCACATTGTTTTTTCTATTCATTGCACAGAGGAACAAGTATGATATTTTATGCATTGCAAAAGCACAAATGTTATTTCTCCAATGCACATCGAAATGAGTTAGTTCTGCAATGCATTGCAATGCAACAACAGAACGAGTTAGTTATTGAATGCATTTCAATGGAACTGCTAATGCAATGATTTCCCTTACATTCAAAATGAATAGTTAAGTGTAGTATTTAATGCAATGCGAAAGCACATTGTTTTTTCTATTCATTGCACAAAAGAACAAGTTAGATATTTTATGCAATGCAATGCAAAAGCACAAATGTTATCTCTCCAATGCACAACGAAATGAGTTAGTTCTGCAATGCATTGCAATGCAACAACAGAACGAGTTAGTTATTGAATGCATTTCAATGGAACTGCTAATGCAATGATTTCCCTTACATTCAAAATGAATAGTTAAGTGTAGTATGTAATGCAATGCGAAAGCACATTGTTTTTTCTATTCATTGCACAAAAGAACAAGTTAGATATTTTATGCAATGCAATGCAAAAGCACAAATGTTATCTCTCCAAAGCACATCAAAATGAGTTAGTTCTGCAATGCATTGCAATGCAACAACAGAATTAGTTAGTTATTGTATGCATTTCAATGGAACTGCTAATGCAATGATTTACCTTACATTCAAAATGAATTGTTGTTAGTATTTAATGCAATGCGAAAGCACATTGTTTTTTCTATTCATTGCACAAAAGAACAAGTTAGATATTTTATGCAATGCAATGCAAAAGCACAAATGTTATCTCTCCAATGCACATCGAAATGAGTTAGTTCTGCAATGCATTGCAATGCAACAACAGAACGAGTTAGTTATTGAATGCATTTCAAGGGAACAGCTAATGCAATGATTTCCCTTACATTCAAAATGAATAGTTAAGTGTAGTATTTAATGCAATGCGAAAGCACATTGTTTTTTCTATTCATTGCACAAAAGAACAAGTTAGATATTTTATGCAATGCAATGCAAAAGCACAAATGTTATCTCTCCAAATCACATCAAAATGAGTTAGTTCTGCAATGCATTGCAATGCAACAACAGAATGAGTTAGTTATTGTATGCATTTCAATGGAACTGCTAATGCAATGATTTCCCTTACATTCAAAATGAATTGAGGTTAGTATTTAATGCAATGCGAAAGCACATTGTTTTTTCTATTCATTGCACAAAAGAACAAGTTAGATATTTTATGCAATGCAATGCAAAAGCACAAATGTTATCTCTCCAATGGACATCGAAATGAGTTAGTTCTGCAATGCATTGCAATGCAACAACAGAACGAGTTAGTTATTGAATGCATTTCAAGGGAACAGCTAATGCAATGATTTCCCTTACATTCAAAATGAATAGTTAAGTGTAGTATTTAATGCAATTCGAAAGCACATTGTTTTTTCTATTCATTGCACAGAGGAACAAGTATGATATTTTATGCATTGCAAAAGCACAAATGTTATTTCTCCAATGCACATCGAAATGAGTTAGTTCTGCAATGCATTGCAATGCAACAACAGAATGAGTTAGTTATTGTATGCATTTCAATGGAACTGCTAATGCAATGATTTACCTTACATTCAAAATGAATTGTTTTAAGTATTTAATGCAATGCGAAAGCACATTGTTTTTTCTATTCATTGCACAAAAGAACAAGTTAGATATTTTATGCAATGCAATGCAAAAGCACAAATGTTATCTCTCCAATGCACATCGAAATGAGTTAGTTCTGCAATGCATTGCAATGCATCAACAGAACGAGTTAATTATTGAATGCATTTCAATGGAACTGCTAATGCAATGATTTCCCTTACATTCAAAATGAATAGTTAAGTGTAGTATTTAATGCAATGCGAAAGCACATTGTTTTTTCTATTCATTGCATAAAAGAACAAGTTAGATATTTTATGCAATGCAATGCAAAAGCACAAATGTTATCTCTCCAAAGCACATCAAAATGAGTTAGTTCTGCAATGCATTGCAATGCAACAACAGAATGAGTTAGTTATTGTATGCATTTCAATGGAACTGCTAATGCAATGATTTACCTTACATTCAAAATGAATTGAGGTTAGTATTTAATGCAATGCGAAAGCACATTGTTTTTTCTATTCATTGCACAAAAGAACAAGTTAGATATTTTATGCAATGCAATGCAAAAGCACAAATGTTATCTCTCCAATGCACATCGAAATGAGTTAGTTCTGCAATGCATTGCAATGCAACAACAGAACGAGTTAGTTATTGAATGCATTTCAAGGGAACAGTTAATGCAATGATTTCCCTTACATTCAAAATGAATAGTTAAGTGTAGTATTTAATGCAATGCGAAAGCACATTGTTTTTTCTATTCATTGCACAAAAGAACAAGTTAGATATTTTATGCAATGCAATGCAAAAGCACAAATGTTATCTTTCCAAAGCACATCAAAATGAGTTAGTTCTGCAATGCATTGCAATGCAACAACAGAATGAGTTAGTTATTGTATGCATTTCAATGGAACTGCTAATGCAATGATTTACCTTACATTCAAAATTAATTGTTGTTAGTATTTAATGCAATGCGAAAGCACATTGTTTTTTCTATTCATTGCACAAAAGAACAAGTTAGATATTTTATGCAATGCAATGCAAAAGCACAAATGTTATCTCTCCAATGCACATCGAAATGAGTTAGTTCTGCAATGCATTGCAATGCAACAACAGAACGAGTTAGTTATTGAATGCATTTCAATGGAACTGCTAATGCAATGATTTCCCTTACATTCAAAATTAATAGTTAAGTGTAGTATTTAATGCAATGCGAAAGCACATTGTTTTTTCTATTCATTGCACAAAAGAACAAGTTAGATATTTTATGCAATGCAATGCAAAAGCACAAATGTTATCTCTCCAAAGCACATCAAAATGAGTTAGTTCTGCAATGCATTGCAATGCAACAACAGAATGAGTTAGTTATTGTATGCATTTCAATGGAACTGCTAATGCAATGATTTACCTTACATTCAAAATGAATTGAGGTTAGTATTTAATGCAATGCGAAAGCACATTGTTTTTTCTATTCATTGCACAAAAGAACAAGTTAGATATTTTATGCAATGCAATGCAAAAGCACAAATGTTATCTCTCCAATGCACATCGAAATGAGTTAGTTCTGCAATGCATTGCAATGCAACAACAGAACGAGTTAGTTATTGAATGCATTTCAATGGAACTGCTAATGCAATGATTTCCCTTACATTCAAAATGAATAGTTAAGTGTAGTATTTAATGCAATGCGAAAGCACATTGTTTTTTCTATTCATTGCACAAAAGAACAAGTTAGATATTTTATGCAATGCAATGCAAAAGCACAAATGTTATCTCTCCAAAGCACATCAAAATGAGTTAGTTCTGCAATGCATTGCAATGCAACAACAGAATGAGTTAGTTATTGTATGCATTTCAATGGAACTGCTAATGCAATGATTTCCCTTACATTCAAAATGAATTGTTGTTAGTATTTAATGCAATGCGAAAGCACATTGTTTTTTGTATTCATTGCACAGAGGAACAAGTTAGATATTTAATGCAATGCAAAAGCACAAATGTTATTTCTCCAATGCACATCGAAATGAGTTAGTTCTGCAATGCGAAAGCACATTGTTTTTTCTATGCATTGCACAGAAGAACAAGTTAGATATTTTATGCAATGTAATGCAAAAGCACAAATGTTATCTCTCCAATGCACATCGAAATTAGTTAGTTCTGTAATGCAACAACAGAACGAGTTAGTTATTGAATGCATTTCAACGGAACTTCTAATCCAATGATTTCTCTTACATACAAAATGAATAGTCAGGTGTTGTATTTAATGCAATGCGAAAGCCCATTGTTTTTTCTTTTCATTGTACAGAGGAACAAGTTAGATATTTCTTGCAATGCAAAAGCACAAATGATATACCTCCAACGCACATCGAAATTGGTTAGTTCTAATATGTATTGCAATGCAACACGTGTATAGTTTATATGTTATTCCTAACTGCACAACGTTAGATAGTGTGCTATGCTAAATCAAAAATGTTACATGTTCATTGATCAATGGAATGAATTTGTTCAGGTATGCATTGCAACACAACAAGTGCACGGCTTTTTATACGGCAATGCACAACGCTAATGCGCTTGTAATTTAACTTAAATCTACAAATTAATAGTTATTTGTAGTATGCAATGAATTGAATGCACATATGTTATTTGTTTTCGTTTCATTGCACACAAGAACAATTTAGATCTTTTATGCAAAAGCAATGCAACAAACATCCATGCAGTAATCCAAATCTGACCTATTGATCATATTTCTGGCCGATTGTCCGGAAAATATTTTTTATTCTCTTAGACTCCTTCTGATGTTAAATCAGTCAAACATTATACAATGTAATCAGCCAAACTTGACCTACTGAATATATTTCGGGCCAAAGTGTCCTTGAACATTAGCTTTCTGTACATAGCTTTCTGTCTATGTTCAACGTCATTGATTAGTGATGAAGTTGTATACATTCTATACATATTCTTTGACTAATATTGATGTTACATCAGCCATACAGACATCCATATTTGACCTAATGAAAACATTCACGGCCAAAGGGTCCTCAAAAAAAATAAAAAAATGTATAGTTAAAAGTTATAGAACTTACATAGCAGTCTATAATTAACCAACTAAACATATATCTGGTCAATGATTTCTCGATCTTGACCTTTCTATACATACTCATCGACTCTTTTTGAATTTCATCAGCCATGAGGTAGTCCATATTTGACCTACTGAACATATTTCTGGCTGAAGAGTACTTGACCTGTGAACTTTTTGTACATTCTATTTGACTCCTTCTGATCTTACATCAGCCAAGCAGTAGTCCATTTTGAACATATTTTGAACATACAGACTCCTTTTGATGTTACATTTGGCATGCGTAGTCCATATGTGACCTACTGAACATTTTATTTGGGCCAAAGAGTTCTGGATCTGGAACTTTCTATACACACTTGTAGACTCCTTCGGATATTAAATCAGCCATAGAGAAATCCATATTTGACACATTGAACATATTTTTAGCCGAGTGTCTTTGAACATTAACTTTCCATACATACTCATTTGACTTTTTTGATGTTAAATCAGCCATGCAGAAGTCCATATGTGACCTACTAAACATATTTCGGGCCAAAGTTTCCTTTCTGTAAATACTCTTTGACTAATTTTGATGTTTTATCAGCCATACAGACATCCATATTTGACCTATTGAAAAAATTTCCGTCCAAACTGTCTCCAAATTTTTTTATTTTTTTATTTTTTTACTGTTTATTCTCAAAGACTCCTTTTGATGTTACATCAGGCATGCGTAGTCCATATGTGACCTACTGAACATTTTACTCGGGCCAAAGAGTTCTGGATCTGGAACTTCCTATACACACTTTTAGACTCCTTTGGATATTAAATTAGCCATGCAGTAGTCCATATCTGACCTATTGATCTTATTTCTGGCCAAAGGGTTAACAATTTTTTTTTTTTAATTCATTCTTATACTCTATCTGATGTTAAATCAGCCATAGAGAAATCCATATTTGACCCATTGAACATATTCCTGGCCGAGTGTCCTTGAACATTAACTTTCCATAAATACTCATTGACTCTTTTTGATGTTAAATCAGCCATGCAGAAGTCCATATTTGACCTACTGAACATATTTCTGGCCGAAGAGTACTTGACCTTGAACTTTTTATACATTCTTTTTGACTCCTTCTGATCTTACATCAGCCAAGCAGTAGTCCATATTTCTGGCCAAAAAGTCCATGAACATTGAATTTCTCTACATACTCTTTGAGAAATTTTTGTTACATCAGCCATACAGACATCCATATTTTACATATTGAAAACATTCCCGGCCAAAGGTCCTCAAATTTTTTTTTTTTTTTTTTTTTTTTTTACTGTTTATTCTCAAAGACTCCTTTTGATGTTACATCAGGCATGCGTAGTCCATATGTGACCTACTGAACATTTTATTCGGGCCAAAGAGTTCTGGATCTGGAACTTCCTATACACACTTGTAGACTCCTTTGGATATTAAATTAGCCATGCACTAGTCCATATCTGACCTATTGGTCATATTTCTGGCCAACGGGTCAACAAAAGTTTTTTTTAATATTCATTCTTAGACTCCTTCTGATGTTAAATCAGCCATAGAGAAATCCATATTTGACCCATTGAACATATTTCTGGCCGAGTTTCCTTGAACATTAACTTTCCATACATACTCATTGACTCTTTTTGATGTTAAATCAGCCATACAGAAAGTCCATATTTGACCTACTGAACATATTTCTGGCCGAAGAGTACTTGACCTTGAACTTTTTATACATTCTTTTTGACTCCTGATCTTACATCAGCCAAGCAGTAGTCCACATATGACCTATTGAACATATTTCTGACCAAAAAGTCCATGAACATTGAATTTCTATACATACTCTTTGACTAATTTTGATGTTACATCAGCCATACAGACATCCATATTTGACCTATTGAAAACATTCCCGGCCAGAGGGTCTTCAAAATGTTTTCGCTTTTTTAATTGTTTTTTAAAAATGTATTATCAAAGACTCCTTTTGATTTTACATCAGGCATGCGTAGTCCATATGTGACCTACTGAACATATTATTCGGGCTTAAAGAGTTCTGATTCTGGAACTTCCACACTTGTAGACTCATTTGAATATTAAATTAGCCATGCAGTAGTCCATATCTGACCTATTGATCATATTTCTGGCCAACAGATCAACAAAAGTATTTTTTAATATTCATTCTTAGACTCCTGATGTTAAATCAGCCATAGAGAAATCCATATTTGACCCATTGAACATATTTCTGGCCAAAGTGTCTATAAATATTGACTTTCTATACATACTAATTGACTCTTTTTGATGTTACATCAGCCATATAGAAGTCCAAATTGACCTACTGAACATATTTCTGGCCAAAAAGTCCATGAACATTGAATTTCTATACATACTCTTTGACTAATTTTGATGTTACATCAGCCATACAGACATCCATATTTGACCTATTGAAAACATTCCCGGCCAAAAGGTCTTCAAAATGTTTTTGTTTTTTTAATTGTTTTTTTAAAATGTATTATCAAAGACTCCTTTTGATTTTACATCAGGCATGCGTAGTCCATATGTGACCTACTGAACATTTTATTCGGGCTTAAAGAGTTCTGATTCTGGAACTTCCACACTTGTAGACTCATTTGAATATTAAATTAGCCATGCAGTAGTCCATATCTGGCCTATTGATCATATTTCTGGCCAACGGGTCAACAAAAGTTTTATTTTTAATTCATTCTTAGACTCCCGATGTTAAATCAGCCATAGATAAATCCATATTTGATCCACTGAACATATTTCTGGCCGAGTGTCCTTGAACATTAACTTTCCATACATACTCATTGACTCTTTTTGATTTTAAATCAGCCATACAGAAGTCCATATTTGACCTACTGAACATATTTTTGGCTGAAGAGTACTTGACCGTGAACTTTTCATACATTCTATTTTGACAAATCTGATCTTACATCAGCCAAGCAGTAGTCAATATTGAACATATTTCTGGCCAATGTGCCGATTAATATTGACTTTCTATACATACTCATTGACTCTTTTTGATGTTACATCAGCCATACAGAAGTCCATATCTGACATTTTGAACATATTTCGGGCCAAAGTGTCCTTGAACATTAGCTTTCTGTACATACTCATTAATTCTTTTTGATGTTACATCAGCCATATAGAAGTCCAAATTGACCTACTGAACATATTTCTGGCCAAAAAGTCCATGAACATTGAATTCCTATACATACTCTTTGACTAATTTTGATGTTACATCAGCCATTCAGACATCCATATTTGACATATTGAAATACATTCCCGGACAAAGGGATCTAAAAACTTTTCTTCTTTTTTTATTTTTTTTTATTTTTTTTACTGTTTATTCTCAATGACTCCTTTTGATGTTACATCAGGCATGCGTAGTCCATATGTGACCTACTGAACATTTTATTCGGGCTTAAAGAGTTCTGATTCTGGAACTTCCACACTTGTAGACTCCTTTGAATATTAAATTAGCCATGCAGTAGTCCATATCTGACCTATTGATCATATTTCTGGCCAACGGGTCAACAAAAGTTTTTTTTTAATTCATTCTTAGACTCCTGATGTTAAATCAGCCATAGAGAAATCCATATTTGACCCATTGAACATATTTCTGGCCGAGTGTCCTTGAATATTAACTTTCCATACATACTCATTGACTCTTTTTGATGTTAAATCAGCCATGCAGAATACCATATTTGACCTACTGAACATATTTCTGGCTGAAGAGTACTTGACCTTGAACTTTTTATACATTCTTTTTGACTCTTTCTGATCTTACATCAGCCAAGCAGTAGTCCATATATGACCTATTGAACATATTTCTGCCCAAAAAGTCCATGAACATTGAATTTCTATACATACTCTTTGACTAATTTTGATGTTACATCAGCCATACAGACATCCATATTTGACCTATTGAAAACATTTCCGGCCAAACTGTCTCCAAAATGTTTTATTTTTTATTTTTTTATTTTTTTACTGTTTATTCTCAAAGACTCCTTTTGATGTTACATCAGGCATGCATTGTCCATATGTGACCTACTGAACATTTTATTCGGGCTTAAAGAGTTCTGATTTTGGAACTTCCACACTTGTAGACTCCTTTGGATATTAAATTAGCCAAGCAGTAGTCCATATCTGACCTATTGATCATATTTCTGGCCAACGGGTCAACAAAAGTTTTTTTTTTAATAATTATTTTTAGACTCCTTCTGATGTTATAAATCAGCCATAGATAAATCCATATTTGATCCACTGAACATATTTCTGGTGAGTGTCCTTGACCATTAACTTTCCATACATACTCATTGACTCTTTTTGATGTTACGTCAGCCATACAGACATCCATATTTGACCTATTGAAAACATTCCCGGCTAAAGGGTCTTCAAAATGTTTTATTTTTTTATTTTTTTATTTTTATTTTTTATTCTGTTACATCAGGCATGCGTAGTCCATATGTGACCTACTGAACATTTTATTCGGGCCAAAGAGTTCTGATTCTGGAACTTACACACTTGTAGACTCCTTTGGATATTAAATTAGCCATACAGTAGTCCATATCTGACCTATTGATCTTATTTCTGGCCAACGGGTCAACAAATTATTTTTTTTAATTCATTCTTAGACTCTATCTGATGTTAAATCAGCCATAGAGAAATCCATATTTGACCCATTGAACATATTCCTGGCCGAGTGTCCTTGAATATTAACTTTCCATACATACTCATTGACTCTTTTTGATGTTAAATCAGCCATGCAGAATACCATATTTGACCTACTGAACATATTTCTGGCCGAAGAGTACTTGACCTTGAACTTTTTATACATTCTTTTTGACTCTTTCTGATCTTACATCAGCCAAGCAGTAGTCCATATATGACCTATTGAACATATTTCTGCCCAAAAAGTCCATGAACATTGAATTTCTATACATACTCTTTGACTAATTTTGATGTTACATCAGCCATACAGACATCCATATTTGACCTATTGAAAACATTTCCGGCCAAACTGTCTCCAAAATGTTTTATTTTTTTATTTTTTTACTGTTCATTCTCAAAGACTCCTTTTGATGTTACATCAGGCATGCATAGTCCATATCTGACCTATTTTTATGGCCAACGGGTCAACTAAAGTTTTTTTTTAATATTCATTCTTAGACTCCTTCTGATGTTAAATCAGCCATAGAGAAATCCATATTTGACCCATTGAACATATTTCTGGCCAAATTGTTTATAAATATTGACTTTCTATACATACTAATTGACTTTTTTTATGTTTTATCAGCCATACAGAAGTCCATATTTGACCTACTGAACATATTTCTGGTAGAGTGTCCTTGAACATTAACTTTCCATACATACTCATTGACTCTTTTTGATGTTAAATCAGCCATGCAGAAGTCCATATTTGACCTACTGAACATACTTCGGGCCAAAATGTCCTTGAACATTATAGCTTTCTGTGCATACTCATTGATTCTTTTTGATGTTACATCAGCCATATAGAAGACCAAATTTGACCTACTGAACAAATTTCTGGCCAAAAAAAATCCATGAATATTGAATTTCTATACATACTCTTTGACTAAATTTGATGTTACATCAGCCATACAGACATCCATATTTGACCTATTGAAAAACATTCCCGGCCAAAGGGATCTAAAAACTTTTCTTCTTTTTTTTTTTTTTTTTTTTTTTTACTGTTTATTCTCAATGACTCCTTTTGATGTTACATCAGGCATGCGTAGTCCATATGTGACCTACTGAACATTTTATTCGGGCCAAAGAGTTCTGGATCTGGAACTTCCTATACACACTTGTAGACTCCTTTGGATATTAAATTAGCCATGCACTAGTCCATATCTGACCTATATCATATTTATGGCCAACGGGTCAACAAAAGTTTTTTTTAATAGTCATTCTTAGACTCCTTCTGATGTTAAATCAGCCATAGAGAAATCCATATTTGACCCATTGAACATATTTCTGGCCAAAGTGTCTATAAATATTGACTTTCTATACATACTAATTGACTCTTTTTGATGTTATATCAGCCATACAGAAGTCCATATTTGACCTACTGAACATATTTCTGGCTGAAGAGTACTTGACCGTGAACTTTTCATACATTCTATTTGACAATTCTGATCTTACATCAGCCAAGCAGTAGTCAATATTAAACATATTTCTGGCCAATGTGCCGATTAATATTGAAGGTCCTCAAATTTTTTTATTTTATTTTTTACTGTTTATTCTCAAAGACTCCTTCTGATGTTAAATCAGCCATAGAGAAATCCATATTTGACCCATTAAACATATTTCTGGCCGAGTTTCCTTGAACATTAACTTTCCATACATACTCATTGACTCTTTTTGATGTTAAATCAGCCATACAGAAGTCCATATTTGACCTACTGAACATATTTCTAGCCGAAGAGTACTTGACCTTGACCTTTTTATACATTATTTTTGACTCCTGATCTTACATCAGCCAAGCAGTAGTCCACATATGACCTATTGAACATATTTCTGGCCAAAAAGTCCATGAACATTGAATTTCTATACATACTCTTTGACTAATTTTGATGTTACATCAGCCATACAGACATCCATATTTGACCTATGGAAAACATTCCCGGCCAAAGGGTCTTCAAAATGTTTTTGTTTTTTTAATTGTTTTTAAAAAAAATGTATTATCAAAGACTCCTTTTGATTTTACATCAGGCATGCGTAGTCCATATGTGACCTACTGAACATTTTATTCGGGCTTAAAGAGTTCTGATTCTGGAACTTCCACACTTGTAGACTCCTTTGAATATTAAATTAGCCATGCAGTAGTCCATATCTGACCTATTGATCTTATTTCTGGCCAACGGGTCAACAATTTTTTTTTTTAATTCATTCTTAGACTCTATCTGATGTTAAATCAGCCATAGAGAAATCCATATTTGACCCATTGAACATATTCCTGGCCGAGTGTCCTTGAATATTAACTTTCCATACATACTCATTGACTCTTTTTGATGTTAAATCAGCCATGCAGAATACCATATTTGACCTACTGAACATATTTCTGGCCGAAGAGTACTTGACCTTGAACTTTTTATACATTCTTTTTGACTCTTTCTGATCTTACATCAGCCAAGCAGTAGTCCATATATGACCTATTGAACATATTTCTGCCCAAAAAGTCCATGAACATTGAATTTCTATACATACTCTTTGACTAATTTTGATGTTACATCAGCCATACAGACATCCATATTTGACCTATTGAAAACATTTCCGGCCAAACTGTCTCCAAAATGTTTTATTTTTTATTTTTTTACTGTTTATTCTCAAAGACTCCTTTTGATGTTACATCAGGCATGCGTAGTGACCTACTGAACATTTTATTCGGGCTTAAAGAGTTCTGATTTTGGAACTTCCACACTTGTAGACTCCTTTGGATATTAAATTAGCCAAGCAGTAGTCCATATCTGACCTATTGATCATATTTCTGGCCAACGGGTCAACAAAAGTTAAAAAAAAAAATATATTTATTCTTAGATTCCTTCTGATGTTATAAATCAGCCATAGATAAATCCATATTTGATCCACTGAACATATTTCTGGTGAGTGTCCTTGAACATTAACTTTCCATACATACTCATTGACTCTTTTTGACGTTACGTCAGCCATATACAGACATCCATATTTGACCTATTGAAAACATTCCCGGCTAAAGGGTCTTCAAAATGTTTTTTTTTTTTAAATTTAAAATTTTTTTTATTTTATTCTGTCACATCAGGCATGCGTAGTCCATATGTGACCTACTGAACATTTTATTCGGGCCAAAGAGTTCTGATTCTGGAACTTACACACTTGTAGACTCCTTTGGATATTAAATTAGCCATATAGTAGTCCATATCTGACCTATTTTTATGGCCAACGGGTCAACTAAAGTTTTTTTTAATATTCATTCTTAGACTCCTTCTGATGTTAAATCAGCCATAGAGAAATCCATATTTGACAGATTGAACATATTTCTGGCCAAATTGTCTATAAATATTGACTTTCTATACATACTAATTGACTCTTTTTGATGTTATATCAGCCATACAGAAGTCCATATTTGACCTACTGAACATATTTCTGGCTGAAGAGTACTTGACCGTGAACTTTTTATACATTCTATTAGACTCCTTCTGATCTTACATCAGCCAAGCAGTAGTCAATATTGAACATATTTCTGACCAATGTGCCCATGAACATTGAAATCCTATACCTACTTATTGGCTCTTTTTGATGTTATATCAGCCATATAGAAGTCCAAATTGACCTACTGAACATATTTCTGGCCAAAAAGTCTATGAACATTGAAATCCTATACATACTTTTTGACTAATTTTGATGTTACATTGACTCTTTTTGATGTTATATCAGCCATACAGAAGTCCATATTTGACCTACTGAACATATTTCTGGCTGAAGAGTACTTGACCGTGAACTTTTTATACATTCTATTTGACTCCTTCTGATCTTTCATCAGCCAAGCAGTAGTCAATATTGAACATATTTCTGGCCAATGTGCCCATGAACATTGAAATCCTATACATACTCATTGGCTCTTTTTGATGTTACATCAGCCATATAGAAGTCCAAATTGACCTACTGAACATATTTCTGGCCAAAAAGTCTCTGAACATTGAAATCCTATACATACTTTTTGACTAATTTTGATGTTACATCAGCCATACAGAAGTCCATATCTGACATTTTGAACATATTTCGGGACAAAGTGTCCTTGAACTAGCTTTTTGTACATACTCATTGATTCTTTTTGATGTTACATCAGCCATATAGAAGTCCACATTGACCTACTGAACATATTTCTGGCCAAAAAGTCCATGAACATTGAATTCCTATAAATACTCTTTTACTAATTTTGATGTTACATCAGCCATACAGACATCCATATTTGACATATTGAAACCATTACCGGCCAAAGGTCCTCAATCTTTTTTTTTTTCTTTTTTCTTCTTCTTACTCTTTATTCTCAAAGACTCCTTTTAATGTTACATCAGGCATGCGTAGTCCATATGTGACCTACTGAACATTTTATTCGGGCCAAAGAGTTCTGATTCTGGAACTTACACACTTGTAGACTCCTTTGGATATTAAATTAGCCATGCAGTAGTCCATATCTGACCTATTTTTATGGCCAACGGGTCAACTAAAGTTTTTTTTAATATTCATTCTTAGACTCCTTCTGATGTTAAATCAGCCATAGAGAAATCCATATTTGACAGATTGAACATATTTCTGGCCAAATTGTCTATAAATATTGACTTTCTATACATACTAATTGACTCTTTTTGATGTTATATCAGCCATACAGAAGTCCATATTTGACCTACTGAACATATTTCTGGCTGAAGAGTACTTGACCGTGAACTTTTTATACATTCTATTAGACTCCTTCTGATCTTACATCAGCCAAGCAGTAGTCAATATTGAACATATTTCTGGCCAATGTGCCCATGAACATTGAAATCCTATACCTACTTATTGGCTCTTTTTGATGTTATATCAGCCATATAGAAGTCCAAATTGACCTACTGAACATATTTCTGGCCAAAAAGTCTATGAACATTGAAATCCTATACATACTTTTTGACTAATTTTGATGTTACATTGACTCTTTTTGATGTTATATCAGCCATACAGAAGTCCATATTTGACCTACTGAACATATTTCTGGCTGAAGAGTACTTGACCGTGAACTTTTTATACATTCTATTTGACTCCTTCTGATCTTTCATCAGCCAAGCAGTAGTCAATATTGAACATATTTCTGGCCAATGTGCCCATGAACATTGAAATCCTATACATACTCATTGGCTCTTTTTGATGTTACATCAGCCATATAGAAGTCCAAATTGACCTACTGAACATATTTCTGGCCAAAAAGTCTCTGAACATTGAAATCCTATACATACTTTTTGACTAATTTTGATGTTACATCAGCCATACAGAAGTCCATATCTGACATTTTGAACATATTTCGGGACAAAGTGTCCTTGAACTAGCTTTTTGTACATACTCATTGATTCTTTTTGATGTTACATCAGCCATATAGAAGTCCACATTGACCTACTGAACATATTTCTGGCCAAAAAGTCCATGAACATTGAATTCCTATAAATACTCTTTTACTAATTTTGATGTTACATCAGCCATACAGACATCCATATTTGACATATTGAAACCATTACCGGCCAAAGGTCCTCAATCTTTTTTTTTTTCTTTTTTTTTCTTCTTACTGCACCCACACACCGGACGCGAATAGCGCGTCAGGCGCGAGTGATTTCAATGTTAAGTCAATGCAAAGACGCGTTACACGCGTTTTACGCGCGTAACGCGTCTTTGCATTGACTTAACATTGAAATGACTCGCGCCTGACGCGCTATTCGCGTCCGGTGTGAACGCACCATTACTCTTTATTCTCAAAGACTCCTTTTAATGTTACATCAGGCATGCGTAGTCCATATGTGACCACCTGAACATTTTTATTCTGGCCAAAGAGTTCTGATTCTGGATCTTCCACACTTGTAGACTCCTTTGGATACTAAATTAGCCATGCACTAGTCCATATCTGACCTATTGGTTATATTTCTGGCCAATGGGTCAACAAAAGTTTTTTTTAATGTTCATTCTTAGACTCCTTCTTATGTTAAATCAGCCATAGAGAAATCCATATTTGACCAATTGAACATATTTCTGGTAGAGTGTCCTTGAACATTAACTTTCCATACATACTCATTGACTCTTTTTGATGTTAAATCAGCCATGCAGAAGTCCATATTTGACCTACTGAACATACTTCGGGCCAAAATGTCCTTGAACATTATAGCTTTCTGTGCATACTCATTGATTCTTTTTGATGTTACATCAGCCATATAGAAGACCAAATTTGACCTACTGAACAAATTTCTGGCCAAAAAAAATCCATGAACATTGAATTTCTATACATACTCTTTGACTAAATTTGATGTTACATCAGCCATACAGACATCCGTATTTGACCTATTGAAAAACATTCCCGGCCAAAGGGATCTAAAAACTTTTCTTCTTTTTTTTCTTTCTTTTTTTTTTTACTGTTTATTCTCAATGACTCCTTTTGATGTTACATCAGGCATGCGTGGTCCATATGTGACCTACTGAACATTTTATTCGGGCCAAAGAGTTCTGGATCTGGAACTTCCTATACACACTTGTAGACTCCTTTGGATATTAAATTAGCCATGCACTAGTCCATATCTGACCTATATCATATTTATGGCCAACGGGTCAACAAAAGTTTTTTTTAATAGTCATTCTTAGACTCCTTCTGATGTTAAATCAGCCATAGAGAAATCCATATTTGACCCATTGAACATATTTCTGGCCAAAGTGTCTATAAATATTGACTTTCTATACATACTAATTGACTCTTTTTGATGTTATATCAGCCATACAGAAGTCCATATTTGACCTACTGAACATATTTCTGGCTGAAGAGTACTTGACCGTGAACTTTTCATACATTCTATTTGACAATTCTGATCTTACATCAGCCAAGCAGTAGTCAATATTAAACATATTTCTGGCCACTGTGCCGATTAATATTGAAGGTCCTCAAATTTTTTTATTTTATTTTTTACTGTTTATTCTCAAAGACTCCTTTTGATGTTACATCAGGCATGCGTAGTCCATATGTGACCTACTGAACATTTTATTCGGGCCAAAGAGTTCTGATTCTGGAACTTCCACACTTGTAGACTCCTTTGGATATTAAATTAGCCATGCACTAGTCCATATCTGACCTATTGGTCATATTTCTGGCCAACGGGTCAACAAAAGTTTTTTTTAATATTCATTCTTAGACTCCTTCTGATGTTAAATCAGCCATAGAGAAATCCATATTTGACCCATTGAACATATTCCTGGCCGAGTGTCCTTGAATATTAACTTTCCATACATACTCATTGACTCTTTTTGATGTTAAATCAGCCATGCAGAATACCATATTTGACCTACTGAACATATTTCTGGCCGAAGAGTACTTGACCTTGAACTTTTTATACATTCTTTTTGACTCTTTCTGATCTTACATCAGCCAAGCAGTAGTCCATATATGACCTATTGAACATATTTCTGCCCAAAAAGTCCATGAACATTGAATTTCTATACATACTCTTTGACTAATTTTGATGTTACATCAGCCATACAGACATCCATATTTGACCTATTGAAAACATTTCCGGCCAAACTGTCTCCAAAATGTTTTATTTTTTTATTTTTTTACTGTTTATTCTCAAAGACTCCTTTTGATGTTACATCAGGCATGCGTAGTGACCTACTGAACATTTTATTCGGGCTTAAAGAGTTCTGATTTTGGAACTTCCACACTTGTAGACTCCTTTGGATATTAAATTAGCCAAGCAGTAGTCCATATCTGACCTATTGATCATATTTCTGGCCAACGGGTCAACAAAAGTTTTTAAAAAATATATATTTATTCTTAGACTCCTTCTGATGTTATAAATCAGCCATAGATAAATCCATATTTGATCCACTGAACATATTTCTGGTGAGTGTCCTTGAACATTAACTTTCCATACATACTCATTGACTCTTTTTGATGTTACGTCAGCCATACAGACATCCATATTTGACCTATTGAAAACATTCCCGGCTAAAGGGTCTTCAAAATGTTTTATTTTTTATTTTTTTATTTTTTATTTTTTTTATTCTGTCACATCAGGCATGCGTAGTCCATATGTGACCTACTGAACATTTTATTCGGGCCAAAGAGTTCTGATTCTGGAACTTACACACTTGTAGACTCCTTTGGATATTAAATTAGCCATGCAGTAGTCCATATCTGACCTATTTTTATGGCCAACGGGTCAACTAAAGTTTTTTTTAATATTCATTCTTAGACTCCTTCTGATGTTAAATCAGCCATAGAGAAATCCATATTTGACAGATTGAACATATTTCTGGCCAAATTGTCTATAAATATTGACTTTCTATACATACTAATTGACTCTTTTTGATGTTATATCAGCCATACAGAAGTCCATATTTGACCTACTGAATATATTTCTGGCTGAAGAGTACTTGACCGTGAACTTTTTATACATTCTATTTGACTCCTTCTGATCTTACATCAGCCAAGCAGTAGTCAATATTGAACATATTTCTGGCCAATATGCCCATGAACATTGAAATCCTATACATACTTATTGGCTCTTTTTGATGTTACATCAGCCATATAGAAGTCCAAATTGACCTACTGAACATATTTCTGGCCAAAAAGTCTATGAACATTGAAATCCTATACATACTTTTTGACTAATTTTTATGTTACATTGACTCTTTTTGATGTTATATCAGCCATACAGAAGTCCATATTTGACCTACTGAACATATTTCTGGCTGAAGAGTACTTGACCGTGAACTTTTTATACATTCTATTTGACTCCTTCTGATCTTTCATCAGCCAAGCAGTAGTCAATATTGAACATATTTCTGGCCAATGTGCCCATGAACATTGAAATCCTATACATACTCATTGGCTCTTTTTGATGTTACATCAGCCATATAGAAGTCCAAATTGACCTACTGAACATATTTCTGGCCAAAAAGTCTATGAACATTGAAATCCTATACATACTTTTTGACTAATTTTGATATTACATCAGCCATACAGAAGTCCATATCTGACATTTTGAACATATTTCGGGACAAAGTGTCCTTGAACTAGCTTTTTGTACATACTCATTGATTCTTTTTGATGTTACATCAGCCATATAGAAGTCCACATTGACCTACTGAACATATTTCTGGCCAAAAAGTCCATGAACATTGAATTCCTATAAATACTCTTTTACTAATTTTGATGTTACATCAGCCATACAGACATCCATATTTGACATATTGAAACCATTACCGGCCAAAGGTCCTCAATCTTTTTTTTTTTTTCTTTTTTTTTCTTTCTTACTGTTTATTCTCAAAGACTCGTTTTAATGTTACATCAGGCATGCGTAGTCCATATGTGACCACCTGAACATTTTTATTCTGGCCAAAGAGTTCTGATTCTGGATCTTCCACACTTGTAGACTCCTTTGGATACTAAATTAGCCATGCACTAGTCCATATCTGACCTATTGGTCATATTTCTGGCCAATGGGTCAACAAAAGTTTTTTTTAATGTTCATTCTTAGACTCCTTCTTATGTTAAATCAGCCATTGAGAAATCCATATTTGACCAATTGAACATATTTCTGGTAGAGTGTCCTTGAACATTAACTTTCCATCATTGACTCTTTTTGATGTTAAATCAGCCATGCAGAAGTCCATATTTGACCTACTGAACATACTTCGGGCCAAAATGTCCTTGAACATTATAGCTTTCTGTGCATACTCATTGATTCTTTTTGATGTTACATCAGCCATATAGAAGACCAAATTTGACCTACTGAACAAATTTCTGGCCAAAAAAAATCCATGAATATTGAATTTCTATACATACTCTTTGACTAAATTTGATGTTACATCAGCCATACAGACATCCATATTTGACCTATTGAAAAACATTCCCGGCCAAAGGGATCTAAAAACTTTTCTTCTTTTTTTTTTTTTTTTTTTTTTTTACTGTTTATTCTCAATGACTCCTTTTGATGTTACATCAGGCATGCGTAGTCCATATGTGACCTACTGAACATTTTATTCGGGCCAAAGAGTTCTGGATCTGGAACTTCCTATACACACTTGTAGACTCCTTTGGATATTAAATTAGCCATGCACTAGTCCATATCTGACCTATATCATATTTATGGCCAACGGGTCAACAAAAGTTTTTTTTAATAGTCATTCTTAGACTCCTTCTGATGTTAAATCAGCCATAGAGAAATCCATATTTGACCCATTGAACATATTTCTGGCCAAAGTGTCTATAAATATTGACTTTCTATACATACTAATTGACTCTTTTTGATGTTATATCAGCCATACAGAAGTCCATATTTGACCTACTGAACATATTTCTGGCTGAAGAGTACTTGACCGTGAACTTTTCATACATTCTATTTGACAATTCTGATCTTACATCAGCCAAGCAGTAGTCAATATTAAACATATTTCTGGCCAATGTGCCGATTAATATTGAAGGTCCTCAAATTTTTTTATTTTATTTTTTACTGTTTATTCTCAAAGACTCCTTTTGATGTTACATCAGGCATGCGTAGTCCATATGTGACCTACTGAACATTTTATTCGGGCCAAAGAGTTCTGATTCTGGAACTTCCACACTTGTAGACTCCTTTGGATATTAAATTAGCCATGCACTAGTCCATATCTGACCTATTGGTCATATTTCTGGCCAACGGGTCAACACAAGTTTTTTTTAATATTCATTCTTAGACTCCTTCTGATGTTAAATCAGCCATAGAGAAATCCATATTTGACCCATTGAACATATTTCTGGCCGAGTTTCCTTGAACATTAACTTTCCATACATACTCATTGACTCTTTTTGATGTTAAATCAGCCATACAGAAGTCCATATTTGACCTACTGAACATATTTCTAGCCGAAGAGTACTTGACCTTGACCTTTTTATACATTATTTTTGACTCCTGATCTTACATCAGCCAAGCAGTAGTCCACATATGACCTATTGAACATATTTCTGGCCAAAAAGTCCATGAACATTGAATTTCTATACATACTCTTTGACTAATTTTGATGTTACATCAGCCATACAGACATCCATATTTGACCTATGGAAAACATTCCCGGCCAAAGGGTCTTCAAAATGTTTTTGTTTTTTTAATTGTTTTTTTTTAAAAATGTATTATCAAAGACTCCTTTTGATTTTACATCAGGCATGCGTAGTCCATATGTGACCTACTGAACATTTTATTCGGGCTTAAAGAGTTCTGATTCTGGAACTTCCACACTTGTAGACTCCTTTGAATATTAAATTAGCCATGCAGTAGTCCATATCTGACCTATTGATCTTATTTCTGGCCAACAGGTCAACAAAAGTTTTTTTTAATATTCATTCTTAGACTCCTTCTGATGTTAAATCAGCCATAGAGAAATCCATATTTGACCCATTGAACATATTTCTGGCCGAGTTTCCTTGAACATTAACTTTCCATACATACTCATTGACTCTTTTTGATGTTAAATCAGCCATGCAGAAGTCCATATTTGACCTACTGAACATACTTCGGGCCAAAATGTCCTTGAACATTATAGCTTTCTGTGCATACTCATTGATTCTTTTTGATGTTACATCAGCCATATAGAAGACCAAATTTGACCTACTGAACAAATTTCTGGCCAAAAAAAATCCATGAACATTGAATTTCTATACATACTCTTTGACTAAATTTGATGTTACATCAGCCATACAGACATCCGTATTTGACCTATTGAAAAACATTCCCGGCCAAAGGGATCTAAAAACTTTTCTTCTTTTTTTTCTTTCTTTTTTTTTTTACTGTTTATTCTCAATGACTCCTTTTGATGTTACATCAGGCATGCGTGGTCCATATGTGACCTACTGAACATTTTATTCGGGCCAAAGAGTTCTGGATCTGGAACTTCCTATACACACTTGTAGACTCCTTTGGATATTAAATTAGCCATGCACTAGTCCATATCTGACCTATATCATATTTATGGCCAACGGGTCAACAAAAGTTTTTTTTAATAGTCATTCTTAGACTCCTTCTGATGTTAAATCAGCCATAGAGAAATCCATATTTGACCCATTGAACATATTTCTGGCCAAAGTGTCTATAAATATTGACTTTCTATACATACTAATTGACTCTTTTTGATGTTATATCAGCCATACAGAAGTCCATATTTGACCTACTGAACATATTTCTGGCTGAAGAGTACTTGACCGTGAACTTTTCATACATTCTATTTGACAATTCTGATCTTACATCAGCCAAGCAGTAGTCAATATTAAACATATTTCTGGCCACTGTGCCGATTAATATTGAAGGTCCTCAAATTTTTTTATTTTATTTTTTACTGTTTATTCTCAAAGACTCCTTTTGATGTTACATCAGGCATGCGTAGTCCATATGTGACCTACTGAACATTTTATTCGGGCCAAAGAGTTCTGATTCTGGAACTTCCACACTTGTAGACTCCTTTGGATATTAAATTAGCCATGCACTAGTCCATATCTGACCTATTGGTCATATTTCTGGCCAACGGGTCAACAAAAGTTTTTTTTAATATTCATTCTTAGACTCCTTCTGATGTTAAATCAGCCATAGAGAAATCCATATTTGACCCATTGAACATATTCCTGGCCGAGTGTCCTTGAATATTAACTTTCCATACATACTCATTGACTCTTTTTGATGTTAAATCAGCCATGCAGAATACCATATTTGACCTACTGAACATATTTCTGGCCGAAGAGTACTTGACCTTGAACTTTTTATACATTCTTTTTGACTCTTTCTGATCTTACATCAGCCAAGCAGTAGTCCATATATGACCTATTGAACATATTTCTGCCCAAAAAGTCCATGAACATTGAATTTCTATACATACTCTTTGACTAATTTTGATGTTACATCAGCCATACAGACATCCATATTTGACCTATTGAAAACATTTCCGGCCAAACTGTCTCCAAAATGTTTTATTTTTTTATTTTTTTACTGTTTATTCTCAAAGACTCCTTTTGATGTTACATCAGGCATGCGTAGTGACCTACTGAACATTTTATTCGGGCTTAAAGAGTTCTGATTTTGGAACTTCCACACTTGTAGACTCCTTTGGATATTAAATTAGCCAAGCAGTAGTCCATATCTGACCTATTGATCATATTTCTGGCCAACGGGTCAACAAAAGTTTTTAAAAAATATATATTTATTCTTAGACTCCTTCTGATGTTATAAATCAGCCATAGATAAATCCATATTTGATCCACTGAACATATTTCTGGTGAGTGTCCTTGAACATTAACTTTCCATACATACTCATTGACTCTTTTTGATGTTACGTCAGCCATACAGACATCCATATTTGACCTATTGAAAACATTCCCGGCTAAAGGGTCTTCAAAATGTTTTATTTTTTATTTTTTTATTTTTTATTTTTTTTATTCTGTCACATCAGGCATGCGTAGTCCATATGTGACCTACTGAACATTTTATTCGGGCCAAAGAGTTCTGATTCTGGAACTTACACACTTGTAGACTCCTTTGGATATTAAATTAGCCATGCAGTAGTCCATATCTGACCTATTTTTATGGCCAACGGGTCAACTAAAGTTTTTTTTAATATTCATTCTTAGACTCCTTCTGATGTTAAATCAGCCATAGAGAAATCCATATTTGACAGATTGAACATATTTCTGGCCAAATTGTCTATAAATATTGACTTTCTATACATACTAATTGACTCTTTTTGATGTTATATCAGCCATACAGAAGTCCATATTTGACCTACTGAATATATTTCTGGCTGAAGAGTACTTGACCGTGAACTTTTTATACATTCTATTTGACTCCTTCTGATCTTACATCAGCCAAGCAGTAGTCAATATTGAACATATTTCTGGCCAATATGCCCATGAACATTGAAATCCTATACATACTTATTGGCTCTTTTTGATGTTACATCAGCCATATAGAAGTCCAAATTGACCTACTGAACATATTTCTGGCCAAAAAGTCTATGAACATTGAAATCCTATACATACTTTTTGACTAATTTTTATGTTACATTGACTCTTTTTGATGTTATATCAGCCATACAGAAGTCCATATTTGACCTACTGAACATATTTCTGGCTGAAGAGTACTTGACCGTGAACTTTTTATACATTCTATTTGACTCCTTCTGATCTTTCATCAGCCAAGCAGTAGTCAATATTGAACATATTTCTGGCCAATGTGCCCATGAACATTGAAATCCTATACATACTCATTGGCTCTTTTTGATGTTACATCAGCCATATAGAAGTCCAAATTGACCTACTGAACATATTTCTGGCCAAAAAGTCTATGAACATTGAAATCCTATACATACTTTTTGACTAATTTTGATATTACATCAGCCATACAGAAGTCCATATCTGACATTTTGAACATATTTCGGGACAAAGTGTCCTTGAACTAGCTTTTTGTACATACTCATTGATTCTTTTTGATGTTACATCAGCCATATAGAAGTCCACATTGACCTACTGAACATATTTCTGGCCAAAAAGTCCATGAACATTGAATTCCTATAAATACTCTTTTACTAATTTTGATGTTACATCAGCCATACAGACATCCATATTTGACATATTGAAACCATTACCGGCCAAAGGTCCTCAATCTTTTTTTTTTTTTCTTTTTTTTTCTTTCTTACTGTTTATTCTCAAAGACTCGTTTTAATGTTACATCAGGCATGCGTAGTCCATATGTGACCACCTGAACATTTTTATTCTGGCCAAAGAGTTCTGATTCTGGATCTTCCACACTTGTAGACTCCTTTGGATACTAAATTAGCCATGCACTAGTCCATATCTGACCTATTGGTCATATTTCTGGCCAATGGGTCAACAAAAGTTTTTTTTAATGTTCATTCTTAGACTCCTTCTTATGTTAAATCAGCCATTGAGAAATCCATATTTGACCAATTGAACATATTTCTGGTAGAGTGTCCTTGAACATTAACTTTCCATCATTGACTCTTTTTGATGTTAAATCAGCCATGCAGAAGTCCATATTTGACCTACTGAACATACTTCGGGCCAAAATGTCCTTGAACATTATAGCTTTCTGTGCATACTCATTGATTCTTTTTGATGTTACATCAGCCATATAGAAGACCAAATTTGACCTACTGAACAAATTTCTGGCCAAAAAAAATCCATGAATATTGAATTTCTATACATACTCTTTGACTAAATTTGATGTTACATCAGCCATACAGACATCCATATTTGACCTATTGAAAAACATTCCCGGCCAAAGGGATCTAAAAACTTTTCTTCTTTTTTTTTTTTTTTTTTTTTTTTACTGTTTATTCTCAATGACTCCTTTTGATGTTACATCAGGCATGCGTAGTCCATATGTGACCTACTGAACATTTTATTCGGGCCAAAGAGTTCTGGATCTGAAACTTCCTATACACACTTGTAGACTCCTTTGGATATTAAATTAGCCATGCACTAGTCCATATCTGACCTATATCATATTTATGGCCAACGGGTCAACAAAAGTTTTTTTTAATAGTCATTCTTAGACTCCTTCTGATGTTAAATCAGCCATAGAGAAATCCATATTTGACCCATTGAACATATTTCTGGCCAAAGTGTCTATAAATATTGACTTTCTATACATACTAATTGACTCTTTTTGATGTTATATCAGCCATACAGAAGTCCATATTTGACCTACTGAACATATTTCTGGCTGAAGAGTACTTGACCGTGAACTTTTCATACATTCTATTTGACAATTCTGATCTTACATCAGCCAAGCAGTAGTCAATATTAAACATATTTCTGGCCAATGTGCCGATTAATATTGAAGGTCCTCAAATTTTTTTATTTTATTTTTTACTGTTTATTCTCAAAGACTCCTTTTGATGTTACATCAGGCATGCGTAGTCCATATGTGACCTACTGAACATTTTATTCGGGCCAAAGAGTTCTGATTCTGGAACTTCCACACTTGTAGACTCCTTTGGATATTAAATTAGCCATGCACTAGTCCATATCTGACCTATTGGTCATATTTCTGGCCAACGGGTCAACAAAAGTTTTTTTTAATATTCATTCTTAGACTCCTTCTGATGTTAAATCAGCCATAGAGAAATCCATATTTGACCCATTGAACATATTTCTGGCCGAGTTTCCTTGAACATTAACTTTCCATACATACTCATTGACTCTTTTTGATGTTAAATCAGCCATACAGAAGTCCATATTTGACCTACTGAACATATTTCTAGCCGAAGAGTACTTGACCTTGACCTTTTTATACATTATTTTTGACTCCTGATCTTACATCAGCCAAGGAGTAGTCCACATATGACCTATTGAACATATTTCTGGCCAAAAAGTCCATGAACATTGAATTTCTATACATACTCTTTGACTAATTTTGATGTTACATCAGCCATACAGACATCCATATGTGACCTACTGAACATTTTATTCGGGCTTAAAGAGTTCTGATTCTGGAACTTCCACACTTGTAGACTCCTTTGAATATTAAATTAGCCATGCAGTAGTCCATATCTGACCTATTGATCTTATTTCTGGCCAACGGGTCAACAATTTTTTTTTTAAAATTCATTCTTAGACTCTATCTGATGTTAAATCAGCCATAGAGAAATCCATATTTGACCCATTGAACATATTCCTGGCCGAGTGTCCTTGAATATTAACTTTCCATACATACTCATTGACTCTTTTTGATGTTAAATCAGCCATGCAGAATACCATATTTGACCTACTGAACATATTTCTGGCCGAAGAGTACTTGACCTTGAACTTTTTATACATTCTTTTTGACTCTTTCTGATCTTACATCAGCCAAGCAGTAGTCCATATATGACCTATTGAACATATTTCTGGCCAAAAAGTCCATGAACATTGAATTTCTATACATACTCTTTGACTAATTTTGATGTTACATCAGCCATACAGACATCCATATTTGACCTATGGAAAACATTCCCGGCCAAAGGGTCTTCAAAATGTTTTTGTTTTTTTAATTGTTTTTTAAAAAAATGTATTATCAAAGACTCCTTTTGATTTTACATCAGGCATGCGTAGTCCATATGTGACCTACTGAACATTTTATTCGGGCTTAAAGAGTTCTGATTCTGGAACTTCCACACTTGTAGACTCCTTTGAATATTAAATTAGCCATGCAGTAGTCCATATCTGACCTATTGATCTTATTTCTGGCCAACAGGTCAACAAAAGTTTTTTTTAATATTCATTCTTAGACTCCTTCTGATGTTAAATCAGCCATAGAGAAATCCATATTTGACCCATTGAACATATTTCTGGCCGAGTTTCCTTGAACATTAACTTTCCATACATACTCATTGACTCTTTTTGATGTTAAATCAGCCATGCAGAAGTCCATATTTGACCTACTGAACATACTTCGGGCCAAAATGTCCTTGAACATTATAGCTTTCTGTGCATACTCATTGATTCTTTTTGATGTTACATCAGCCATATAGAAGACCAAATTTGACCTACTGAACAAATTTCTGGCCAAAAAAAATCCATGAACATTGAATTTCTATACATACTCTTTGACTAAATTTGATGTTACATCAGCCATACAGACATCCGTATTTGACCTATTGAAAAACATTCCCGGCCAAAGGGATCTAAAAACTTTTCTTCTTTTTTTTCTTTCTTTTTTTTTTTACTGTTTATTCTCAATGACTCCTTTTGATGTTACATCAGGCATGCGTGGTCCATATGTGACCTACTGAACATTTTATTCGGGCCAAAGAGTTCTGGATCTGGAACTTCCTATACACACTTGTAGACTCCTTTGGATATTAAATTAGCCATGCACTAGTCCATATCTGACCTATATCATATTTATGGCCAACGGGTCAACAAAAGTTTTTTTTAATAGTCATTCTTAGACTCCTTCTGATGTTAAATCAGCCATAGAGAAATCCATATTTGACCCATTGAACATATTTCTGGCCAAAGTGTCTATAAATATTGACTTTCTATACATACTAATTGACTCTTTTTGATGTTATATCAGCCATACAGAAGTCCATATTTGACCTACTGAACATATTTCTGGCTGAAGAGTACTTGACCGTGAACTTTTCATACATTCTATTTGACAATTCTGATCTTACATCAGCCAAGCAGTAGTCAATATTAAACATATTTCTGGCCACTGTGCCGATTAATATTGAAGGTCCTCAAATTTTTTTATTTTATTTTTTACTGTTTATTCTCAAAGACTCCTTTTGATGTTACATCAGGCATGCGTAGTCCATATGTGACCTACTGAACATTTTATTCGGGCCAAAGAGTTCTGATTCTGGAACTTCCACACTTGTAGACTCCTTTGGATATTAAATTAGCCATGCACTAGTCCATATCTGACCTATTGGTCATATTTCTGGCCAACGGGTCAACAAAAGTTTTTTTTAATATTCATTCTTAGACTCCTTCTGATGTTAAATCAGCCATAGAGAAATCCATATTTGACCCATTGAACATATTCCTGGCCGAGTGTCCTTGAATATTAACTTTCCATACATACTCATTGACTCTTTTTGATGTTAAATCAGCCATGCAGAATACGATATTTGACCTACTGAACATATTTCTGGCCGAAGAGTACTTGACCTTGAACTTTTTATACATTCTTTTTGACTCTTTCTGATCTTACATCAGCCAAGCAGTAGTCCATATATGACCTATTGAACATATTTCTGCCCAAAAAGTCCATGAACATTGAATTTCTATACATACTCTTTGACTAATTTTGATGTTACATCAGCCATACAGACATCCATATTTGACCTATTGAAAACATTTCCGGCCAAACTGTCTCCAAAATGTTTTATTTTTTTATTTTTTTACTGTTTATTCTCAAAGACTCCTTTTGATGTTACATCAGGCATGCGTAGTGACCTACTGAACATTTTATTCGGGCTTAAAGAGTTCTGATTTTGGAACTTCCACACTTGTAGACTCCTTTGGATATTAAATTAGCCAAGCAGTAGTCCATATCTGACCTATTGATCATATTTCTGGCCAACGGGTCAACAAAAGTTTTTAAAAAATATATATTTATTCTTAGACTCCTTCTGATGTTATAAATCAGCCATAGATAAATCCATATTTGATCCACTGAACATATTTCTGGTGAGTGTCCTTGAACATTAACTTTCCATACATACTCATTGACTCTTTTTGATGTTACGTCAGCCATACAGACATCCATATTTGACCTATTGAAAACATTCCCGGCTAAAGGGTCTTCAAAATGTTTTATTTTTTATTTTTTTATTTTTTATTTTTTTTATTCTGTCACATCAGGCATGCGTAGTCCATATGTGACCTACTGAACATTTTATTCGGGCCAAAGAGTTCTGATTCTGGAACTTACACACTTGTAGACTCCTTTGGATATTAAATTAGCCATGCAGTAGTCCATATCTGACCTATTTTTATGGCCAACGGGTCAACTAAAGTTTTTTTTAATATTCATTCTTAGACTCCTTCTGATGTTAAATCAGCCATAGAGAAATCCATATTTGACAGATTGAACATATTTCTGGCCAAATTGTCTATAAATATTGACTTTCTATACATACTAATTGACTCTTTTTGATGTTATATCAGCCATACAGAAGTCCATATTTGACCTACTGAATATATTTCTGGCTGAAGAGTACTTGACCGTGAACTTTTTATACATTCTATTTGACTCCTTCTGATCTTACATCAGCCAAGCAGTAGTCAATATTGAACATATTTCTGGCCAATATGCCCATGAACATTGAAATCCTATACATACTTATTGGCTCTTTTTGATGTTACATCAGCCATATAGAAGTCCAAATTGACCTACTGAACATATTTCTGGCCAAAAAGTCTATGAACATTGAAATCCTATACATACTTTTTGACTAATTTTTATGTTACATTGACTCTTTTTGATGTTATATCAGCCATACAGAAGTCCATATTTGACCTACTGAACATATTTCTGGCTGAAGAGTACTTGACCGTGAACTTTTTATACATTCTATTTGACTCCTTCTGATCTTTCATCAGCCAAGCAGTAGTCAATATTGAACATATTTCTGGCCAATGTGCCCATGAACATTGAAATCCTATACATACTCATTGGCTCTTTTTGATGTTACATCAGCCATATAGAAGTCCAAATTGACCTACTGAACATATTTCTGGCCAAAAAGTCTATGAACATTGAAATCCTATACATACTTTTTGACTAATTTTGATATTACATCAGCCATACAGAAGTCCATATCTGACATTTTGAACATATTTCGGGACAAAGTGTCCTTGAACTAGCTTTTTGTACATACTCATTGATTCTTTTTGATGTTACATCAGCCATATAGAAGTCCACATTGACCTACTGAACATATTTCTGGCCAAAAAGGCCATGAACATTGAATTCCTATAAATACTCTTTTACTAATTTTGATGTTACATCAGCCATACAGACATCCATATTTGACATATTGAAACCATTACCGGCCAAAGGTCCTCAATCTTTTTTTTTTTTTCTTTTTTTTTCTTTCTTACTGTTTATTCTCAAAGACTCGTTTTAATGTTACATCAGGCATGCGTAGTCCATATGTGACCACCTGAACATTTTTATTCTGGCCAAAGAGTTCTGATTCTGGATCTTCCACACTTGTAGACTCCTTTGGATACTAAATTAGCCATGCACTAGTCCATATCTGACCTATTGGTCATATTTCTGGCCAATGGGTCAACAAAAGTTTTTTTTAATGTTCATTCTTAGACTCCTTCTTATGTTAAATCAGCCATTGAGAAATCCATATTTGACCAATTGAACATATTTCTGGTAGAGTGTCCTTGAACATTAACTTTCCATCATTGACTCTTTTTGATGTTAAATCAGCCATGCAGAAGTCCATATTTGACCTACTGAACATACTTCGGGCCAAAATGTCCTTGAACATTATAGCTTTCTGTGCATACTCATTGATTCTTTTTGATGTTACATCAGCCATATAGAAGACCAAATTTGACCTACTGAACAAATTTCTGGCCAAAAAAAATCCATGAATATTGAATTTCTATACATACTCTTTGACTAAATTTGATGTTACATCAGCCATACAGACATCCATATTTGACCTATTGAAAAACATTCCCGGCCAAAGGGATCTAAAAACTTTTCTTCTTTTTTTTTTTTTTTTTTTTTTTTACTGTTTATTCTCAATGACTCCTTTTGATGTTACATCAGGCATGCGTAGTCCATATGTGACCTACTGAACATTTTATTCGGGCCAAAGAGTTCTGGATCTGGAACTTCCTATACACACTTGTAGACTCCTTTGGATATTAAATTAGCCATGCACTAGTCCATATCTGACCTATATCATATTTATGGCCAAGGGGTCAACAAAAGTTTTTTTTAATAGTCATTCTTAGACTCCTTCTGATGTTAAATCAGCCATAGAGAAATCCATATTTGACCCATTGAACATATTTCTGGCCAAAGTGTCTATAAATATTGACTTTCTATACATACTAATTGACTCTTTTTGATGTTATATCAGCCATACAGAAGTCCATATTTGACCTACTGAACATATTTCTGGCTGAAGAGTACTTGACCGTGAACTTTTCATACATTCTATTTGACAATTCTGATCTTACATCAGCCAAGCAGTAGTCAATATTAAACATATTTCTGGCCAATGTGCCGATTAATATTGAAGGTCCTCAAATTTTTTTATTTTATTTTTTACTGTTTATTCTCAAAGACTCCTTTTGATGTTACATCAGGCATGCGTAGTCCATATGTGACCTACTGAACATTTTATTCGGGCCAAAGAGTTCTGATTCTGGAACTTCCACACTTGTAGACTCCTTTGGATATTAAATTAGCCATGCACTAGTCCATATCTGACCTATTGGTCATATTTCTGGCCAACGGGTCAACACAAGTTTTTTTTAATATTCATTCTTAGACTCCTTCTGATGTTAAATCAGCCATAGAGAAATCCATATTTGACCCATTGAACATATTTCTGGCCGAGTTTCCTTGAACATTAACTTTCCATACATACTCATTGACTCTTTTTGATGTTAAATCAGCCATACAGAAGTCCATATTTGACCTACTGAACATATTTCTAGCCGAAGAGTACTTGACCTTGACCTTTTTATACATTATTTTTGACTCCTGATCTTACATCAGCCAAGCAGTAGTCCACATATGACCTATTGAACATATTTCTGGCCAAAAAGTCCATGAACATTGAATTTCTATACATACTCTTTGACTAATTTTGATGTTACATCAGCCATACAGACATCCATATTTGACCTATGGAAAACATTCCCGGCCAAAGGGTCTTCAAAATGTTTTTGTTTTTTTAATTGTTTTTTTTTAAAAATGTATTATCAAAGACTCCTTTTGATTTTACATCAGGCATGCGTAGTCCATATGTGACCTACTGAACATTTTATTCGGGCTTAAAGAGTTCTGATTCTGGAACTTCCACACTTGTAGACTCCTTTGAATATTAAATTAGCCATGCAGTAGTCCATATCTGACCTATTGATCTTATTTCTGGCCAACAGGTCAACAAAAGTTTTTTTTAATATTCATTCTTAGACTCCTTCTGATGTTAAATCAGCCATAGAGAAATCCATATTTGACCCATTGAACATATTTCTGGCCGAGTTTCCTTGAACATTAACTTTCCATACATACTCATTGACTCTTTTTGATGTTAAATCAGCCATGCAGAAGTCCATATTTGACCTACTGAACATACTTCGGGCCAAAATGTCCTTGAACATTATAGCTTTCTGTGCATACTCATTGATTCTTTTTGATGTTACATCAGCCATATAGAAGACCAAATTTGACCTACTGAACAAATTTCTGGCCAAAAAAAATCCATGAACATTGAATTTCTATACATACTCTTTGACTAAATTTGATGTTACATCAGCCATACAGACATCCGTATTTGACCTATTGAAAAACATTCCCGGCCAAAGGGATCTAAAAACTTTTCTTCTTTTTTTTCTTTCTTTTTTTTTTTACTGTTTATTCTCAATGACTCCTTTTGATGTTACATCAGGCATGCGTGGTCCATATGTGACCTACTGAACAATTTATTCGGGCCAAAGAGTTCTGGATCTGGAACTTCCTATACACACTTGTAGACTCCTTTGGATATTAAATTAGCCATGCACTAGTCCATATCTGACCTATATCATATTTATGGCCAACGGGTCAACAAAAGTTTTTTTTAATAGTCATTCTTAGACTCCTTCTGATGTTAAATCAGCCATAGAGAAATCCATATTTGACCCATTGAACATATTTCTGGCCAAAGTGTCTATAAATATTGACTTTCTATACATACTAATTGACTCTTTTTGATGTTATATCAGCCATACAGAAGTCCATATTTGACCTACTGAACATATTTCTGGCTGAAGAGTACTTGACCGTGAACTTTTCATACATTCTATTTGACAATTCTGATCTTACATCAGCCAAGCAGTAGTCAATATTAAACATATTTCTGGCCACTGTGCCGATTAATATTGAAGGTCCTCAAATTTTTTTATTTTATTTTTTACTGTTTATTCTCAAAGACTCCTTTTGATGTTACATCAGGCATGCGTAGTCCATATGTGACCTACTGAACATTTTATTCGGGCCAAAGAGTTCTGATTCTGGAACTTCCACACTTGTAGACTCCTTTGGATATTAAATTAGCCATGCACTAGTCCATATCTGACCTATTGGTCATATTTCTGGCCAACGGGTCAACAAAAGTTTTTTTTAATATTCATTCTTAGACTCCTTCTGATGTTAAATCAGCCATAGAGAAATCCATATTTGACCCATTGAACATATTCCTGGCCGAGTGTCCTTGAATATTAACTTTCCATACATACTCATTGACTCTTTTTGATGTTAAATCAGCCATGCAGAATACCATATTTGACCTACTGAACATATTTCTGGCCGAAGAGTACTTGACCTTGAACTTTTTATACATTCTTTTTGACTCTTTCTGATCTTACATCAGCCAAGCAGTAGTCCATATATGACCTATTGAACATATTTCTGCCCAAAAAGTCCATGAACATTGAATTTCTATACATACTCTTTGACTAATTTTGATGTTACATCAGCCATACAGACATCCATATTTGACCTATTGAAAACATTTCCGGCCAAACTGTCTCCAAAATGTTTTATTTTTTTATTTTTTTACTGTTTATTCTCAAAGACTCCTTTTGATGTTACATCAGGCATGCGTAGTGACCTACTGAACATTTTATTCGGGCTTAAAGAGTTCTGATTTTGGAACTTCCACACTTGTAGACTCCTTTGGATATTAAATTAGCCAAGCAGTAGTCCATATCTGACCTATTGATCATATTTCTGGCCAACGGGTCAACAAAAGTTTTTAAAAAATATATATTTATTCTTAGACTCCTTCTGATGTTATAAATCAGCCATAGATAAATCCATATTTGATCCACTGAACATATTTCTGGTGAGTGTCCTTGAACATTAACTTTCCATACATACTCATTGACTCTTTTTGATGTTACGTCAGCCATACAGACATCCATATTTGACCTATTGAAAACATTCCCGGCTAAAGGGTCTTCAAAATGTTTTATTTTTTATTTTTTTATTTTTTATTTTTTTTATTCTGTCACATCAGGCATGCGTAGTCCATATGTGACCTACTGAACATTTTATTCGGGCCAAAGAGTTCTGATTCTGGAACTTACACACTTGTAGACTCCTTTGGATATTAAATTAGCCATGCAGTAGTCCATATCTGACCTATTTTTATGGCCAACGGGTCAACTAAAGTTTTTTTTAATATTCATTCTTAGACTCCTTCTGATGTTAAATCAGCCATAGAGAAATCCATATTTGACAGATTGAACATATTTCTGGCCAAATTGTCTATAAATATTGACTTTCTATACATACTAATTGACTCTTTTTGATGTTATATCAGCCATACAGAAGTCCATATTTGACCTACTGAATATATTTCTGGCTGAAGAGTACTTGACCGTGAACTTTTTATACATTCTATTTGACTCCTTCTGATCTTACATCAGCCAAGCAGTAGTCAATATTGAACATATTTCTGGCCAATATGCCCATGAACATTGAAATCCTATACATACTTATTGGCTCTTTTTGATGTTACATCAGCCATATAGAAGTCCAAATTGACCTACTGAACATATTTCTGGCCAAAAAGTCTATGAACATTGAAATCCTATACATACTTTTTGACTAATTTTTATGTTACATTGACTCTTTTTGATGTTATATCAGCCATACAGAAGTCCATATTTGACCTACTGAACATATTTCTGGCTGAAGAGTACTTGACCGTGAACTTTTTATACATTCTATTTGACTCCTTCTGATCTTTCATCAGCCAAGCAGTAGTCAATATTGAACATATTTCTGGCCAATGTGCCCATGAACATTGAAATCCTATACATACTCATTGGCTCTTTTTGATGTTACATCAGCCATATAGAAGTCCAAATTGACCTACTGAACATATTTCTGGCCAAAAAGTCTATGAACATTGAAATCCTATACATACTTTTTGACTAATTTTGATATTACATCAGCCATACAGAAGTCCATATCTGACATTTTGAACATATTTCGGGACAAAGTGTCCTTGAACTAGCTTTTTGTACATACTCATTGATTCTTTTTGATGTTACATCAGCCATATAGAAGTCCACATTGACCTACTGAACATATTTCTGGCCAAAAAGTCCATGAACATTGAATTCCTATAAATACTCTTTTACTAATTTTGATGTTACATCAGCCATACAGACATCCATATTTGACATATTGAAACCATTACCGGCCAAAGGTCCTCAATCTTTTTTTTTTTTTCTTTTTTTTTCTTTCTTACTGTTTATTCTCAAAGACTCGTTTTAATGTTACATCAGGCATGCGTAGTCCATATGTGACCACCTGAACATTTTTATTCTGGCCAAAGAGTTCTGATTCTGGATCTTCCACACTTGTAGACTCCTTTGGATACTAAATTAGCCATGCACTAGTCCATATCTGACCTATTGGTCATATTTCTGGCCAATGGGTCAACAAAAGTTTTTTTTAATGTTCATTCTTAGACTCCTTCTTATGTTAAATCAGCCATTGAGAAATCCATATTTGACCAATTGAACATATTTCTGGTAGAGTGTCCTTGAACATTAACTTTCCATCATTGACTCTTTTTGATGTTAAATCAGCCATGCAGAAGTCCATATTTGACCTACTGAACATACTTCGGGCCAAAATGTCCTTGAACATTATAGCTTTCTGTGCATACTCATTGATTCTTTTTGATGTTACATCAGCCATATAGAAGACCAAATTTGACCTACTGAACAAATTTCTGGCCAAAAAAAATCCATGAATATTGAATTTCTATACATACTCTTTGACTAAATTTGATGTTACATCAGCCATACAGACATCCATATTTGACCTATTGAAAAACATTCCCGGCCAAAGGGATCTAAAAACTTTTCTTCTTTTTTTTTTTTTTTTTTTTTTTTACTGTTTATTCTCAATGACTCCTTTTGATGTTACATCAGGCATGCGTAGTCCATATGTGACCTACTGAACATTTTATTCGGGCCAAAGAGTTCTGGATCTGGAACTTCCTATACACACTTGTAGACTCCTTTGGATATTAAATTAGCCATGCACTAGTCCATATCTGACCTATATCATATTTATGGCCAACGGGTCAACAAAAGTTTTTTTTAATAGTCATTCTTAGACTCCTTCTGATGTTAAATCAGCCATAGAGAAATCCATATTTGACCCATTGAACATATTTCTGGCCAAAGTGTCTATAAATATTGACTTTCTATACATACTAATTGACTCTTTTTGATGTTATATCAGCCATACAGAAGTCCATATTTGACCTACTGAACATATTTCTGGCTGAAGAGTACTTGACCGTGAACTTTTCATACATTCTATTTGACAATTCTGATCTTACATCAGCCAAGCAGTAGTCAATATTAAACATATTTCTGGCCAATGTGCCGATTAATATTGAAGGTCCTCAAATTTTTTTATTTTATTTTTTACTGTTTATTCTCAAAGACTCCTTTTGATGTTACATCAGGCATGCGTAGTCCATATGTGACCTACTGAACATTTTATTCGGGCCAAAGAGTTCTGATTCTGGAACTTCCACACTTGTAGACTCCTTTGGATATTAAATTAGCCATGCACTAGTCCATATCTGACCTATTGGTCATATTTCTGGCCAACGGGTCAACAAAAGTTTTTTTTAATATTCATTCTTAGACTCCTTCTGATGTTAAATCAGCCATAGAGAAATCCATATTTGACCCATTGAACATATTTCTGGCCGAGTTTCCTTGAACATTAACTTTCCATACATACTCATTGACTCTTTTTGATGTTAAATCAGCCATACAGAAGTCCATATTTGACCTACTGAACATATTTCTAGCCGAAGAGTACTTGACCTTGACCTTTTTATACATTATTTTTGACTCCTGATCTTACATCAGCCAAGCAGTAGTCCACATATGACCTATTGAACATATTTCTGGCCAAAAAGTCCATGAACATTGAATTTCTATACATACTCTTTGACTAATTTTGATGTTACATCAGCCATACAGACATCCATATTTGACCTATGGAAAACATTCCCGGCCAAAGGGTCTTCAAAATGTTTTTGTTTTTTTTATTGTTTTTTTTTAAAAATGTATTATCAAAGACTCCTTTTGATTTTACATCAGGCATGCGTAGTCCATATGTGACCTACTGAACATTTTATTCGGGCTTAAAGAGTTCTGATTCTGGAACTTCCACACTTGTAGACTCCTTTGAATATTAAATTAGCCATGCAGTAGTCCATATCTGACCTATTGATCTTATTTCTGGCCAACGGGTCAACAATTTTTTTTTTTTAATTCATTCTTAGACTCTATCTGATGTTAAATCAGCCATAGAGAAATCCATATTTGACCCATTGAACATATTCCTGGCCGAGTGTCCTTGAATATTAACTTTCCATACATACTCATTGACTCTTTTTGATGTTAAATAAGCCATGCAGAATACCATATTTGACCTACTGAACATATTTCTGGCCGAAGAGTACTTGACCTTGAACTTTTTATACATTCTTTTTGACTCTTTCTGATCTTACATCAGCCAAGCAGTAGTCCATATATGACCTATTGAACATATTTCTGCCCAAAAAGTCCATGAACATTGAATTTCTATACATACTCTTTGACTAATTTTGATGTTACATCAGCCATACAGACATCCATATTTGACCTATTGAAAACATTTCCGGCCAAACTGTCTCCAAAATGTTTTATTTTTTATTTTTTTATTTTTTTACTGTTTATTCTCAAAGACTCCTTTTGATGTTACATCAGGCATGCGTAGTGACCTACTGAACATTTTATTCGGGCTTAAAGAGTTCTGATTTTGGAACTTCCACACTTGTAGACTCCTTTGGATATTAAATTAGCCAAGCAGTAGTCCATATCTGACCTATTGATCATATTTCTGGCCAACGGGTCAACAAAAGTTTTTAAAAAATATATATTTATTCTTAGACTCCTTCTGATGTTATAAATCAGCCATAGATAAATCCATATTTGATCCACTGAACATATTTCTGGTGAGTGTCCTTGAACATTATTTTTCCATACATACTCATTGACTCTTTTTGATGTTACGTCAGCCATACAGACATCCATATTTGACCTATTGAAAACATTCCCGGCTAAAGGGTCTTCAAAATGTTTTATTTTTTATTTTTATTTTTTTATTTTTTTTATTCTGTCACATCAGGCATGCGTAGTCCATATGTGACCTACTGAACATTTTATTCGGGCCAAAGAGTTCTGATTCTGGAACTTACACACTTGTAGACTCCTTTGGATATTAAATTAGCCATGCAGTAGTCCATATCTGACCTATTTTTATGGCCAACGGGTCAACTAAAGTTTTTTTTAATATTCATTCTTAGACTCCTTCTGATGTTAAATCAGCCATAGAGAAATCCATATTTGACAGATTGAACATATTTCTGGCCAAATTGTCTATAAATATTGACTTTCTATACATACTAATTGACTCTTTTTGATGTTATATCAGCCATACAGAAGTCCATATTTGACCTACTGAACATATTTCTGGCTGAAGAGTACTTGACCGTGAACTTTTTATACATTCTATTTGACTCCTTCTGATCTTACATCAGCCAAGCAGTAGTCAATATTGAACATATTTCTGGCCAATGTGCCCATGAACATTGAAATCCTATACATACTTATTGGCTCTTTTTGATGTTACATCAGCCATATAGAAGTCCAAATTGACCTACTGAACATATTTCTGGCCAAAAAGTCTATGAACATTGAAATCCTATACATACTTTTTGACTAATTTTTATGTTACATTGACTCTTTTTGATGTTATATCAGCCATACAGAAGTCCATATTTGACCTACTGAACATATTTCTGGCTGAAGAGTACTTGACCGTGAACTTTTTATACATTCTATTTGACTCCTTCTGATCTTTCATCAGCCAAGCAGTAGTCAATATTGAACATATTTCTGGCCAATGTGCCCATGAACATTGAAATCCTATACATACTCATTGGCTCTTTTTGATGTTACATCAGCCATATAGAAGTCCAAATTGACCTACTGAACATATTTCTGGCCAAAAAGTCTATGAACATTGAAATCCTATACATACTTTTTGACTAATTTTGATATTACATCAGCCATACAGAAGTCCATATCTGACATTTTGAACATATTTCGGGACAAAGTGTCCTTGAACTAGCTTTTTGTACATACTCATTGATTCTTTTTGATGTTACATCAGCCATATAGAAGTCCACATTGACCTACTGAACATATTTCTGGCCAAAAAGTCCATGAACATTGAATTCCTATAAATACTCTTTTACTAATTTTGATGTTACATCAGCCATACAGACATCCATATTTGACATATTGAAACCATTACCGGCCAAAGGTCCTCAATCTTTTTTTCTTTTTCTTTTTTTTTCTTTCTTACTGTTTATTCTCAAAGACTCCTTTTAATGTTACATCAGGCATGCGTAGTCCATATGTGACCACCTGAACATTTTTATTCTGGCCAAAGAGTTCTGATTCTGGATCTTCCACACTTGTAGACTCCTTTGGATACTAAATTAGCCATGCACTAGTCCATATCTGACCTATTGGTCATATTTCTGGCCAATGGGTCAACAAAAGTTTTTTTTAATGTTCATTCTTAGACTCCTTCTTATGTTAAATCAGCCATTGAGAAATCCATATTTGACCAATTGAACATATTTCTGGTAGAGTGTCCTTGAACATTAACTTTCCATACATACTCATTGACTCTTTTTGATGTTAAATCAGCCATGCAGAAGTCCATATTTGACCTACTGAACATACTTCGGGCCAAAATGTCCTTGAACATTATAGCTTTCTGTGCATACTCATTGATTCTTTTTGATGTTACATCAGCCATATAGAAGACCAAATTTGACCTACTGAACAAATTTCTGGCCAAAAAAAATCCATGAATATTGAATTTCTATACATACTCTTTGACTAAATTTGATGTTACATCAGCCATACAGACATCCATATTTGACCTATTGAAAAACATTCCCGGCCAAAGGGATCTAAAAACTTTTCTTCTTTTTTTTTTTTTTTTTTTTTTTTTACTGTTTATTCTCAATGACTCCTTTTGATGTTACATCAGGCATGCGTAGTCCATATGTGACCTACTGAACATTTTATTCGGGCCAAAGAGTTCTGGATCTGGAACTTCCTATACACACTTGTAGACTCCTTTGGATATTAAATTAGCCATGCACTAGTCCATATCTGACCTATATCATATTTATGGCCAACGGGTCAACAAAAGTTTTTTTTAATAGTCATTCTTAGACTCCTTCTGATGTTAAATCAGCCATAGAGAAATCCATATTTGACCCATTGAACATATTTCTGGCCAAAGTGTCTATAAATATTGACTTTCTATACATACTAATTGACTCTTTTTGATGTTATATCAGCCATACAGAAGTCCATATTTGACCTACTGAACATATTTCTGGCTGAAGAGTACTTGACCGTGAACTTTTCATACATTCTATTTGACAATTCTGATCTTACATCAGCCAAGCAGTAGTCAATATTAAACATATTTCTGGCCAATGTGCCGATTAATATTGAAGGTCCTCAAATTTTTTTATTTTATTTTTTACTGTTTATTCTCAAAGACTCCTTTTGATGTTACATCAGGCATGCGTAGTCCATATGTGACCTACTGAACATTTTATTCGGGCCAAAGAGTTCTGATTCTGGAACTTCCAAACTTGTAGACTCCTTTGGATATTAAATTAGCCATGCACTAGTCCATATCTGACCTATTGGTCATATTTCTGGCCAACAGGTCAACAAAAGTTTTTTTTAATATTCATTCTTAGACTCCTTCTGATGTTAAATCAGCCATAGAGAAATCCATATTTGACCCATTGAACATATTTCTGGCCGAGTTTCCTTGAACATTAACTTTCCATACATACTCATTGACTCTTTTTGATGTTAAATCAGCCATACAGAAGTCCATATTTGACCTACTGAACATATTTCTAGCCGAAGAGTACTTGACCTTGACCTTTTTATACATTATTTTTGACTCCTGATCTTACATCAGCCAAGGAGTAGTCCACATATGACCTATTGAACATATTTCTGGCCAAAAAGTCCATGAACATTGAATTTCTATACATACTCTTTGACTAATTTTGATGTTACATCAGCCATACAGACATCCATATGTGACCTACTGAACATTTTATTCGGGCTTAAAGAGTTCTGATTCTGGAACTTCCACACTTGTAGACTCCTTTGAATATTAAATTAGCCATGCAGTAGTCCATATCTGACCTATTGATCTTATTTCTGGCCAACGGGTCAACAATTTTTTTTTTAAAATTCATTCTTAGACTCTATCTGATGTTAAATCAGCCATAGAGAAATCCATATTTGACCCATTGAACATATTCCTGGCCGAGTGTCCTTGAATATTAACTTTCCATACATACTCATTGACTCTTTTTGATGTTAAATCAGCCATGCAGAATACCATATTTGACCTACTGAACATATTTCTGGCCGAAGAGTACTTGACCTTGAACTTTTTATACATTCTTTTTGACTCTTTCTGATCTTACATCAGCCAAGCAGTAGTCCATATATGACCTATTGAACATATTTCTGCCCAAAAAGTCCATGAACATTGAATTTCTATACATACTCTTTGACTAATTTTGATGTTACATCAGCCATACAGACATCCATATTTGACCTATTGAAAACATTTCCGGCCAAACTGTCTCCAAAATGTTTTATTTTTTATTTTTTTATTTTTTTACTGTTTATTCTCAAAGACTCCTTTTGATGTTACATCAGGCATGCGTAGTGACCTACTGAACATTTTATTCGGACTTAAAGAGTTCTGATTTTGGAACTTCCACACTTGTAGACTCCTTTGGATATTAAATTAGCCAAGCAGTAGTCCATATCTGACCTATTGATCATATTTCTGGCCAACGGGTCAACAAAAGTTTTTAAAAAATATATATTTATTCTTAGACTCCTTCTGATGTTATAAATCAGCCATAGATAAATCCATATTTGATCCACTGAACATATTTCTGGTGAGTGTCCTTGAACATTAACTTTCCATACATACTCATTGACTCTTTTTGATGTTACGTCAGCCGTACAGACATCCATATTTGACCTATTGAAAACATTCCCGGCTAAAGGGTCTTCAAAATGTTTTTTTTTTTATTTTTTTATTTTTTATTCTGTCACATCAGGCATGCGTAGTCCATATGTGACCTACTGAACATTTTATTCGGGCCAAAGAGTTCTGATTCTGGAACTTACACACTTGTAGACTCCTTTGGATATTAAATTAGCCATGCAGTAGTCCATATCTGACCTATTTTTATGGCCAACGGGTCAACTAAAGTTTTTTTTAATATTCATTCTTACACTCCTTCTGATGTTAAATCAGCCATAGAGAAATCCATATTTGACCCATTGAACATATTTCTGGCCGAGTTTCCTTGAACATTAACTTTCCATACATACTCATTGACTCTTTTTGATGTTAAATCAGCCATACAGAAGTCCATATTTGACCTACTGAACATATTTCTAGCCGAAGAGTACTTGACCTTGACCTTTTTATACATTATTTTTGACTCCTGATCTTACATCAGCCAAGCAGTAGTCCACATATGACCTATTGAACATATTTCTGGCCAAAAAGTCCATGAACATTGAATTTCTATACATACTCTTTGACTAATTTTGATGTTACATCAGCCATACAGACATCCATATTTGACCTATTGAAAACATTCCCGGCCAAAGGGTCTTCAAAATGTTTTTGTTTTTTTAATTGTTTTTTTTAAAAATGTATTATCAAAGACTCCTTTTGATTTTACATCAGGCATGCGTAGTCCATATGTGACCTACTGAACATTTTATTGGGGCTTAAAGAGTTCTGATTTTGGAACTTCCACACTTGTAGACTCCTTTGGATATTAAATTAGCCAAGCAGTAGTCCATATCTGACCTATTGATCATATTTCTGGCCAACGGGTCAACAAAAGTTTTTAAAAAATATATATTTATTCTTAGACTCCTTCTGATGTTATAAATCAGCCATAGATAAATCCATATTTGATCCACTGAACATATTTCTGGTGAGTGTCCTTGAACATTAACTTTCCATACATACTCATTGACTCTTTTTGATGTTACGTCAGCCATACAGACATCCATATTTGACCTATTGAAAACATTCCCGGCTAAAGGGTCTTCAAAATGTTTTTTTTTTATTTTTTATTTTTTTATTCTGTCACATCAGGCATGCGTAGTCCATATGTGACCTACTGAACATTTTATTCGGGCCAAAGAGTTCTGATTCTGGAACTTACACACTTGTAGACTCCTTTGGATATTAAATTAGCCATGCAGTAGTCCATATCTGACCTATTTTTATGGCCAACGGGTCAACTAAAGTTTTTTTTTAATATTCATTCTTAGACTCCTTCTGATGTTAAATCAGCCATAGAGAAATCCATATTTGACAGATTGAACATATTTCTGGCCAAATTGTCTATAAATATTGACTTTCTATACATACTAATTGACTCTTTTTGATGTTATATCAGCCATACAGAAGTCCATATTTGACCTACTGAACATATTTCTGGCTGAAGAGTACTTGACCGTGAACTTTTTATACATTCTATTTGACTCCTTCTGATCTTACATCAGCCAAGCAGTAGTCAATATTGAACATATTTCTGGCCAATGTGCCCATGAACATTGAAATCCTATACATACTTATTGGCTCTTTTTGATGTTACATCAGCCATATAGAAGTCCAAATTGACCTACTGAACATATTTCTGGCCAAAAAGTCTATGAACATTGAAATCCTATACATACTTTTTGACTAATTTTTATGTTACATTGACTCTTTTTGATGTTATATCACCCATACAGAAGTCCATATTTGACCTACTGAACATTTTATTCGGGCCAAAGAGTTCTGGATCTGGAACTTCCTATACACACTTGTAGACTCCTTTGGATATTAAATTAGCCATGCACTAGTCCATATCTGACATATATCATATTTATGGCCAACGGGTCAACAAAAGTTTTTTTTAATAGTCATTCTTAGACTCCTTCTGATGTTAAATCAGCCATAGAGAAATCCATATTTGACCCATTGAACATATTTCTGGCCAAAGTGTCTATAAATATTGACTTTCTATACATACTAATTGACTCTTTTTGATGTTATATCAGCCATACAGAAGTCCATATTTGACCTACTGAACATATTTCTGGCTGAAGAGTACTTGACCGTGAACTTTTCATACATTCTATTTGACAATTCTGATCTTACATCAGCCAAGCAGTAGTCAATATTAAACATATTTCTGGCCAATGTGCCGATTAATATTGAAGGTCCTCAAATTTTTTTATTTTATTTTTTACTGTTTATTCTCAAAGACTCCTTTTGATGTTACATCAGGCATGCGTAGTCCATATGTGACCTACTGAACATTTTATTCGGGCCAAAGAGTTCTGATTCTGGAACTTCCACACTTGTAGACTCCTTTGGATATTAAATTAGCCATGCACTAGTCCATATCTGACCTATATCATATTTATGGCCAACGGGTCAACAAAAGTTTTTTTTAATAGTCATTCTTAGACTCCTTCTGATGTTAAATCAGCCATAGAGAAATCCATATTTGACCCATTGAACATATTTCTGGCCAAAGTGTCTATAAATATTGACTTTCTATACATACTAATTGACTCTTTTTGATGTTATATCAGCCATACAGAAGTCCATATTTGACCTACTGAACATATTTCTGGCCGAAGAGTACTTGACCGTGAACTTTTCATACATTCTATTTGACAATTCTGATCTTACATCAGCCAAGCAGTAGTCAATATTGAACATATTTCTGGCCAATGTGCCGATTAATATTGAAGGTCCTCAAATTTTTTAATTTTATTTTTTACTGTTTATTCTCAAAGACTCCTTTTGATGTTACATCAGGCATGCGTAGTCCATATGTGACCTACTGAACATTTTATTCGGGCCAAAGAGTTCTGATTCTGGAACTTCCACACTTGTAGACTCCTTTGGATATTAAATAAGCCATGCACTAGTCCATATCTGACCTATTGGTCATATTTCTGGCCAACGGGTCAACAAAAGTTTTTTTTAATATTCATTCTTAGACTCCTTCTGATGTTAAATCAGCCATAGAGAAATCCATATTTGACCCATTGAACATATTTCTGGCCGAGTTTCCTTGAACATTAACTTTCCATACAACTCATTGACTCTTTTTGATGTTAAATCAGCCATGCAGAAGTCCATATTTTTCACGTACTGAACATATTTCTGGCCGAAGAGTACTTGACCTTGAACTTTTTATACATTCTTTTTGACTCTTTCTGATCTTACATCAGCCAAGCAGTAGTCCATATATGACCTATTGAACATATTTCTGGCCAAAAAGTCCATGAACATTGAATTTCTATACATACTCTTTGACTAATTTTGATGTTACATCAGCCATACAGACATCCATATTTGACCTATTGAAAACATTCCCGGCCAAAGGGTCTTCAAAAGGTTTTTTTTAAAAATTTTTATTTATTTTTTATTCTCAAAGACTCCTTTTAATGTTACATCAGGCATGCCTATTCCATATGTGACTTACTGAACATTTTATTCGGGCCAAAGAGTTCTGATTCTGGAACTTTCACACTTGTAGACTCCTTTGGATATTGAATTAGCCATGCAGTAGTCCATATCTGACCTATTGATCTTATTTCTGGCCAACGGGTTAACAAAAGTTTTTTTTTAATTCATTCTTAGACTCTATATGATGTTAAATCAGCCATAGAGAAATCCATATTTGACCCATTAAACATATTCCTGGCCGAGTGTCCTTGAACATCAACTTTCCATACATACTAATTGACTCTTTTTGATGTTAAATCAGCCATGCAGAAGTCCATATTTTTCACGTACTGAACATATTTATGGCCGAAGAGTACTTGACCTTGAACTTTTTATACATTATTTTTGACTCCATCTGATCTTACATCAGCCAAGCAGTAGTCCATATATGACCTATTGAACATATTTCTGGCCAAAAAGTCCATGAACATTGAATTTCTATACATACTCTTTGACTCATTTTGATGTTACATCAGCCATACAGACATCCACATTTGACCTATTGAAAACATTCCCGGCCAAAAGGTCTTCAAAATGTTTTTTTTTTATTTATTTATTTTTTTTTTATTCTCAAAGACTCCATTTGATGTTACATCAGGCATACGTAGTCCATATGTGACCTACTGAACATTTTATTCGGGCTTAAAGAGTTCTGATTCTGGAACTTCCACACTTGTAGACTCCTTTGGATATCAAATTAGCCAAGCAGTAGTCCATATCTGACCTATTGATCATATTTCTGGCCAAAGTGTCTATATAAATATTGACTTTCTATACATACTAATTGACTCTTTTTGATGTTATATCAGCCATAAGAAGTCTATATTTGACCTACTGAACATATTTCTGGCTGAAGAGTACTTGACCGTGAACTTTTTATACATTCTATTTGACTCCTTCTGATCTTACATCAGCTAAGCAGTAGTCAATATTGAACATATTTCTGGCCAATGTGCCCATTAATATTGACTTTCTATACATAATCATTGGCTCTTTTTGATGTGACATCAGCCATACAGAAGTCCATATCTGACATTTTGAACATATTTCGGGCCAGTGTCCTTGAACATTAGCTTTCTGTACATACTCATTGATTCTTTTTGATGTTACATCAGCCATATAGAAGTCCAAATTGACCTACTGAAAATATTTCTGGCCAAAAAGTCCATGAACATTGAATTCCTATAAATACTCTTTGACTAATTTTGATGTTACATCAGCCATACAGACATCCATATTTGACATATTGAAAACATTCCCGCCCAAAGGTCCTCAATTTTTTTTTTTTTTTACTGTTTATTCTCAAAGACTCCTTTTAATGTTACATCAGGCATGTGTAGTCCATATATCACCTACTAAACATTTTATTCGGGCCAAAGACTTCTGGATCTGGAACATCCTATACAAACTTGTAGACTCCTTTGGATATTGAATTAGCCATGCAGTAGTCCATTTTTGTCCTATTGATCATATTTCTGGCCAACAGGGTTTTTTTTGGGTCAAAGAGTTCTCGATCGAAAACTTTCTACACATTCTGATTTAATTCTTCTGATGATATATGAGCCATACAGAAGTCCAAATTTGACCTACTGAAACAAATTTCTGAATTTCTGGCCAAATAGTACTTGTTCTTGAACATTCTCATAGACTCCTTCTGATATTAGATCACTCAAGCAGTATTCCATATTGAGCACGCCTATTGAGCATATTTCCGGCCAAATAGTACTTTTAAAATTAGAAAAAGTATATATAGAAAGTTCAAGAACAACTCTTTGTCTCAAAAAGATTTCATTAGGTCACATGTGAATTATGTATGCCTGATGTAACATTAAAAGGAGTAAATGCAATAATCAGTATGTGATAAAGTGAGGTATATAACTTTCCATTCAAAGAACCAAACAATGGGTGTTGTTTCAAGATAATTTTATTCTCTGTTTTGTCTCACACATGTGTCAAATGGAAGGTGCACATTCCATTGTGACTCATGTTTGTCGGCTTAGCCTTTTGCGCCTGTAAATATATACAAAATATACACCAGAAAAGGTGAATGTAAATTATACAAATAATGATTTGTTTGTTAATGGTGAATCTCTTTGTTTTACTTTCTTCCTGCAACTTCCTAATAGCTCGCGAACAGGAAGCCTGACTTATTAAGGACAAAGGACTCTTTGAGAAAACCTTTGGACCCTTTTGCCCTTTTATGTTAAACAGGTCAAATATCTTTCAATCTTTCATTCCACACCAGAAGGAAATTGTTCTTTCTTGCATATCAGCACAATACATTGTAAAGCAACCAATGTAATGTTTTTTTGCTCTTCAGCACACTAAATCAAGTTAGTTGTTGTATGCAATGCAACGCGAAAGCACTCCTGTTATCTCTTCAATGCAATGCAACTCATTTCGAGTTAGTTCTGGTATGCTTTGCAATTCAACAAGTGTCATTATCCTCAGAAGGTTTCTTATATGTTGTTATCCAAGAACGACTTATACAGTATGTCGTTTCTCAATGCACCACGTAAGAATTTGTGTGTAATGCAACAGAACATTTTGTCTTCAATGCACAGAGGAAAAAGTTAGGTCTTTTATGCAATGCAATGCAAATCGGAATGTTAGATCTTTTATGCATTGTTCTAGAACAGAAAAATATTTATATCTGCAAAACAGTGGAACAGCACATATTATCTCTTTATTGCACATAGGAATGAGTTGTTGTATACATATTGTTGTATGCAGATGCAATGACACAACGTAAGATTGTGTGGCTGATGTACTCATTGTATACTCAATGCAAAAGTTGTTACCTCTTCCAATGCATGACGGAATGAGTTAGTTTTGGTATTGTTTTTTAAATTCAACAAACGCATGGCATTATATATTATTCTTTAATGCACAACGCTTTAAAAACAGCAGACATATTATCGTTGTACAATTGTAATGCAAAAGCTCATGCAATGATTTCTCCCTTCAATACAGAAATGAATGTTAGTTGTAGTATTTTCAATGCAATGCGAAAGCACACGTTATCTTTTCAATGCAAAAAAAGGAAAGTTACATCCTTTATGAAATGCAAATGCAAATACACAAAGGGATAAGTTAGACCTTGAATGCATTTCAATAAAACGTGTGTTATTCTTCAATTTTACGTTAGATCGTGTGTGCAATGCAATGTAACAACACATGTTATCTTTTCGATACAAAACAGAATGAGTTAGTTATTGTATGCTTTATAATGCTTTGTAATGCCCTTCCATACAAAATGAATAGTTAGTTGTAGTATTAATGCAATGCGAAAGCACATATGTTGTTTTTTTCTTTTCATTGCACAGAGGAAGCTACAAGTTTCTACAAGTTAGATATTTTTGCAATGCAAAAGCACACGTTATCTCTCCAATGCACATCGAAATGAGTTAGTTCTGCAATGCATTGCAATGCAACAACAGAATGAGTTAGTTATTGTATGCATTTCAATGGAACTGCTAATGCAATGATTTCCCTTACATTCAAAATGAATTGTTGTTAGTATTTAATGCAATGCGAAAGCACATTGTTTTTTCTATTCATTGCACAAAAGAACAAGTTAGATATTTTATGCAATGCAAAAGCACAAATGTTATCTCTCCAATGCACATTGAAATGAGTTAGTTCTGCAATGCATTGCAATGCAACAACAGAACGAGTTAGTTATTGTATGCATTAAAATGGAACTGCTAATGCAATGATTTACCTTACATTCAAAATGAATTTTTAAGTGTAGTATTTAATGCAATGCGAAAGCACATTGTTTTTTCTATTCATTGCACAGAGGAACCAGTTAGATATTTTCTGCAATGCAAAAGCAAAAATGTTATTTCTCCAATGCACATCGAAATGAGTTAGTTTGCAATGCAACAACAGAACGAGTTAGTTATTGAATGCATTTCAATGGAACTGCTAATGCAATGATTTCCCTTACATTCAAAATGAATAGTTAAGTGTAGTATTTAATGCAATGCGAAAGCACATTGTTTTTTCTATTCATTGCACAAAAGAACAAGTTATATATTTTATGCAATGCAATGCAAAAGCACAAATGTTATTTCTCCAATACACATCTAAATGAGTTAGTTCTGCAATGCATTGCAATGCAACAACAGAATGAGTTAGTTATTGTATGCATTTCAATGGAACTGCTAATGCAATGATTTCCCTTACATTCAAAATGAATTGTTGTTAGTATTTAATGCAATGCGAAAGCACATTGTTTTTTGTATTCATTGCACAGAGGAACAAGTTAGATATTTAATGCAATGCAAAAGCACAAATGTTATTTCTCCAATGCACATCGAAATGAGTTAGTTCTGCAATGCATTGCAATGCAACAACAGAACGAGTTAGTTATTGAATGCATTTCAATGGAACTGCTAATGCAATGATTTCCCTTACATTCAAAATGAATAGTTAAGTGTAGTATTTAATGCAATGCGAAAGCACATTGTTTTTTCTATTCATTGCACAAAAGAACAAGTTAGATATTTTATGCAATGCAATGCAAAAGCACAAATGTTATCTCTCCAAAGCACATCAAAATGAGTTAGTTTTGCAATGCATTGCAATGCAACAACAGAATGAGTTAGTTATTGTATGCATTAAAATGGAACTGCTAATGCAATGATTTCCCTTACATTCAAAATGAATTGTTGTTAGTATTTAATGCAATGCGAAAGCACATTGTTTTTTGTATTCATTGCACAGAGGAACAAGTTAGATATTTAATGCAATGCAAAAGCACAAATGCTATTTCTCCAATGCACATCGAAATGAGTTAGTTCTGCAATGCATTGCAATGCAACAACAGAATGAGTTAGTTATTGTATGCATTTCAATGGAACTGCTAATGCAATGATTTCCCTTACATTCAAAATGAATTGTTGTTAGTATTTAATGCAATGCGAAAGCACATTGTTTTTTCTATTCATTGCACAAAAGAACAAGTTAGATATTTTATGCAATGCAAAAGCACAAATGTTATCTCTCCAATGCACATCGAAATGAGTTAGTTCTGCAATGCATTGCAATGCAACAACAGTACGAGTTAGTTATTGTATGCATTAAAATGGAACTGCTAATGCAATGATTTCCCTTACATTCAAAATGAATTGTTGTTAGTATTTAATGCAATGCGAAAGCACATTGTTTTTTGTATTCATTGCACAGAGGAACAAGTTAGATATTTAATGCAATGCAAAAGCACAAATGTTATTTCTCCAATGCACATCGAAATGAGTCAGGTCTGCAATGCATTGCATTGCAACAACAGAACGAGTTAGTTATTGTATGCATTTCAATGGAACTGCTAATGCAATGATTTCCCTTCCATACATAATAGTTAGGTGTAGTATTTAATGCAATGCGAAAGCACATTGTTTTTTCTATTCATTGCACAGAGGAACAAGTTAGATATTTTATGCAATGCAATGCAAAAGCACAAATGTTATTTCTCCAATGCACATCGAAATGAGTTAGTTCTGCAATGCATTGCAAATGCAACAACAGAACGAGTTAGTTATTGAATGCGGTTCAAGGGAACTGCTAATGCAATGATTTTCCTTACATTCAAATTTAATTGTTGTGTAGTATTTAATGCAATGCGAAAGCACATTGTTTTTTTCTATTCATTGCACAGAGGAACAAGTTCGATATTTTATGCATTGCAAAAGCACAAATGTTATCTCTCCAATGCACATCGAAATGAGTCAGTTCTGCAATGCATTGCAACGCAACAACCGAACGAGTTAGTTATTTTATGCATTTCAATGGAACTGCTAATGCAATTTATTCCCTTACATTCAAAATGAATAGTTAGGTGTAGTATTTAATGCAATGCGAAAGCACATTGTTTTTACTATTCATTGCACAGAGGAACAAGTTAGATATTTTATGCAATGCCAAGCAAAAGCACAAATGTTATTTCTCCAATGCACATCGAAATGAGTTTGTTCTGCAATATATTGCAATGCAACAGCAGAACAAGTTAGTTATTGAATGCATTTCAAGGGAACTGCTAATGCAATGATTTCCCTTACATTCAAAATGAATAGTTAAGTGTAGTATTTAATGCAATTCGAAAGCACATTGTTTTTTCTATTCATTGCAAAGAAGAACAAGTTAGATATTTTATGCAATGCCATGCAAAAGCACAAATGTTATTTCTCCAATGCACATCGAAATGAGTTAGTTCTGCAATATATTGCAATGCAACAACAGAACGAGTTAGTTATTGAATGCATTTCAAGGGAACTGCTAATGCAATGATTTCCCTTACATTCAAAATTAATAGTTAAGTGTAGTATTTGATGCAATACGAAAGCACATTGTTTTTTTCTATTAATTGTACAGAGGACAAAGTAAGATATTTTATGCATTGCAAAAGCACAAATGTTATTTCTCCAATGCACATCGAAATGAGTTAGTTCTGCAATCCATTGCAATGCAACAACAGAACGAGTTAGTTATTGAATGCATTTCAATGGAACTGCTAATGCAATGCTTTCCCTTACATTCAAAATGAATAGTTAAGTGTAGTATTTAATGCAATGCGAGAGCACATTGTTTTTTCTATTCATTGCACAGAAGAACAAGTTAGATATTTTATGCAATGCAATGCAAAAGCACAAATGTTATCTCTCCAATGCACATCAATGCATTGCAATGCAACAACAGAATGAGTTAGTTATTGTATGCATTTCATTGGAACTGCTAATGCAATGATTTCCCTTACATTCAAAATGAATTGTTGTTAGTATTTAATGCAATGCGAAAGCACATTGTTTTTTTCTATTCATTGCACAGAGGAACAAGTTAGATATTTATGCAATGCAAAAAAAAGCACAAATGTTATATCTCCAATACACATCGAAATGAGTTAGTTCTGCAATAAATTGCAATGCAACAACAGAACGAGTTAGTTATTGAATGCATTTCAATGGAACTGCTAATGCAATGATTTCCCTTACATTCAAAATGAATAGTTAAGTGTAGAATTTAATACAATGCGAAAGCACATTGTTTTTTGTATTCATTGCACAAAAGAACAAGTTAGATATTTCATGCAATGCAATGCAAAAGCACAAATGTTATTTCTCCAATGCACATCGAAATGAGTTAGTTCTGCAAATGCAACAACAGAACGAGTTAGTTATTGAATGCATTTCAATGTTATTTCTCCAATGCACATCGAAATGAGTTAGTTCTGCAATGCATTGCAATGCAACAACAGAACTAGTTAGTTATTGAATGCATTTCAATGGAACTGCTAATGCAATAATTTCCCTTACATTCAAAATGAATAGTTAAGTGTAGTATTTAATGCAATGCGAAAGTACATTGTTTTTTCTATTCATTGCACCAAAGAACAAGTTAGATATTTTATGAAATGCAATGCAAAAGCACAAATGTTATCTCTCCAATGCACATCGAAATGAGTTAGTTCTGCAATGCATTGCAATGCAACAACAGAACGAGTTAGTTATTGTATGCATTTCAATAGAACTGCTAATGCAATGATTTACCTTACATTCAAAATGAATTTTTAAGTGTAGTATTTAATGCAATGCGAAAGCACATTGTTTTTTCTTTTCATTGCACAGAGGAACCAGTTAGATATTTTATGCAATGCAAAAGCACAAATGTTATTTCTCCAATGCTGATCGAAATGAGTTAGTTCTGCAATGCAATGCAATGCAACAACAGAACGAGTTAGTTATTGAATGCATTTCAATGGAACTGCTAATGCAATGATTTCCCTTACATTCAAAATGAATAGTTAAGTGTAGTATTTAATGCAATGCGAAAGCACATTGTTTTTTCTATTCATTGCACAAAAGAACAAGTTAGATATTTTATGCAATGCAATGCAAAAGCACAAATATTATCTCTCCAATGCACATCGAAATGAGTTAGTTCTGCAATGCATTGCAATGCAACAACAGAACGAGTTAGTTATTGAATGCATTTCAATGGAACTGCTAATGCAATGATTTCCCTTACATTCAAAATGAATAGTTAAGTGTAGTATTTAATGCAATGCGACAGCACATTGTTTTATCTATTCATTGTACAGAAGAACATGTTAGATATTTTATGCAATGCAATGCAAAAGCACAAATGTTATCTCTCCAATGCACATCGAAATGAGTTAGTTCTGCAATGCATTGCAATGCAACAACAGAACGAGTTAGTTATTGTATGCATTTCAAGGGAGCTGCTATTGCAATGATTTCCCTTACATTCAAAATGAATAGTTAAGTGTAGTATTTAATGCAATTCGAAAGCACATTGTTTTTTCTATTCATTGCAAAGAAGAACAAGTTAGATATTTTATGCAATGCAATGCAAAAGCACAAATGTTATCTCTCCAATGCACATCTAAATGAGTTAGTTTTGCAATGCATTGCAATGCAACAACAGAATGAGTTAGTTATTGTATGAATTTTAATGGAACTGCTAATGCAATGATTTCCCTTACATTCAAAATGAATTGTTGTTAGTATTTAATGCAATGCGAAAGCACATTGTTTTTTCTATTCATTGCACAGAGGAACCAGTTAGATATTTTATGCAATGCAAAAGCACAAATGTTATTTCTCCAATGCACATCGAAATGAGTTAGTTCTGCAATGCATTGCAATGCAACAAAAGAACAGAACAAGTTATTTATTGAATGCATTTCAATGGAACTGCTAATGCAATGATTTCCCTTACATTCAAAATTAATAGTTAAGGTTTAGTATTTAATGCAATGCGAAATCACATTGTTTTTTCTATTCATTGCACAAAAGAACAAGTTAGATATTTCATGCAACGCAAAAGGACAAATTTTATCTATAAATATGACAAGAAACTGTAATAATTTGATCATAGCTACTCATAATTACAGTTAATGTGTTCTACATTTACTAAATTACAGGATCAAGAAATTAAAAAAGTTTTAAACAAGAATATAAATATATATTATTGCTGCATGTTGTTCTATTTAAACATGAATATGTAGGCCTACTGTGTTGCCCTTTTTATTTATTTTGTTTATCGTCACATTCAACCTTCATGTCATGCGAATTTATTAAATGTAAATGAACATCTGAATATGTAGTTGTAGCCTATGAGTTCATAAGTAAATCATATTATATAGTTTTATTTTTGAATATAAAGAAGTTAAACGGGGTGTAATTATAAGTTTGTTATAGTTATGTAGGCTAGTTATAATTAATTTTGACTATGTAAATCAAAATGTTTAACTTTTTGGTGCTACAGCCAGCCTTATTTATAGCAGAGGATACTCGTTTTAATGTAGTGGCATGTGCTAACAATAATTATTATATCAAATGTTAATTTCCTAAAAGGTCCTTTGTCTTCTGGGGGCTAGCCCTCTCCCGGTTCTTTTTTTTTTTTCAGTCTTAAAATATGCATTTATAATCAGTATTTATACATTTGTATTCTAATTTAAAATATTTGTGTATTATATCTTAGCAACAGATATAGCGTGATAGCTTTTCTTCTGTCAACAACTCGAACTAAAACAAAGAATCACAATGATTAAAATTAATTTCATACTGTTGTAATGTCTGTAACAATGTCAAAGTTAAAGTTTGGTTTTAAAATCAAAATTACTTAGCCTACCCATTTTTTTATTTTTGTGACACAGAAACTACGTATCAGTAGCGCTCTGCAAACGCAGCATATGTGAAAGCACTATAGCGTGTGCTGCTCCAGTACCGCACACGCACTGCAACACGCACCGCAAACGCACTGCATACGGAGTATGTGTGAAACGGGCGTTAGTCAAGAGTGAGAATGGCCGCGGTGAGTGAGTGCTCCATGTGTTAAATATATTTTAATACTGAGTTATACGTGTGTTTAGAAGTATGTTGTATGATTTGGGTTTGTGTCACTGTTATATGTATTGTAATATCAAGTTTAATGTTCACTTCCAATAGAATATGCACGAGGGTGATTGCTGAATCTGATCACTGCTGTTCTACATTGTCAACAGAATAAACATCTTAGTGCGATTTGGTGTCCATCTGATTTCAACACAATGCAGATACAACACTGTTAATGGTGCCGTGACCGTGACTCTGGAAGCAGCGTGGTGAATCGACTGATCGGAGATTTCCGGAGGAGTTCGTGCCGTGGGTGACGAGAATTTTTGCGCCGGAGCTGTTTGCTGCAATACCATTTTTGTCCACAAGGAGGAGTAAAGGAACACGTTTCACTGCGGAGAGGAACAAAGTTCTGGTATTGTGGTATCCATTTGAAAGCAACATTGGCTTATTTTACAATAATAGCTGTTGAAGATTGAACTTTGAAGGATTTTTTTTATTAAATTTTTTGTGAACTGAACTAGAAAAAAAAAGTGTTTATTTGAGTTAACAATAAACATTGTGTTTATTGAAAATAATTATTGGAGAGACTGAAAATAAGCAATTTTATTTTTTTACTGGACTTTGAACACTGAAATGAGTATACATTTTGAGAATTGATTAATTATTATTTTTTTCTTCTTTTCTGAAAGTGCTTTTCTGAAGTTTTGAATCAACAATTACATTTTTTTATTTCAAGGTTTATTATTATTATTTTTGTTGTTTATCATTTCTGCTGTCAATATAGGACATGGATCCAGACAATAGCTTTGGAAGAGGTAGAGGTCTATTCATGTTTTCTCCTATGCCATCAGTTGGTAGAGGCAGCTGTGACTATACTCCTGTCACTTCTACTCCAATGTCTGTCTTAGAGGTTGTACAAGAGATAAATGATAATTCCAGTCCTCCACCACCCCAGTTTGGTGAAAGTGGACTGAAACAACCCAGTTTGAGAGGGGATGAGTCGATGGAATTAATAGTGGGGATGGTAGAACGAATGGGACGCTCTATTGGGGAGAGCATTGCTTCCTGTTTAGAGTCTAAAGTGTGCAGTTCCAGTAGTGCAGAATCATCCGTTTTGAGTAGGGTTCTAAAATCTGAAATCAAGGAACCTGTTTGTTTCAGGGGTGATCAGGCTGAGCCGTACACTATACATGAGTGGGAAGCCATAGTGCTGTCATATCTGCGCAAAATAGGGACGCCAATCGAAGAACAAGCTGATGAAGTCATAAGCAGGCTTTTGGGGCGGGCTCGAGAAGTTGTGAGGGTGGGCTTGCGAAGTAACCCTTCCATTGATTTGTGCAAAGGCCCAACCCCTATTTTTGATTTGTTAAAACAACATTTCAGTGACAGCTTTTTCTAGCATGCCATTAGCAGATTTTTATGGCACACTTCCACACGCTGGTGAAGATCCCTTTGACTATTGGATGAGACTGAATATCTGTGTTTTCTTTGTTACAAATCAGGTCATGCACGTGCAGAGTGTCCTAAAGCCTTCACTGCTAATGTGATGCCTGAGACAGATGCTGTTCCACGTACGGGAAACGACTAGGCCTGCATGATGTGGAGGGGGTGAGTGCAAGGCCTAATGATGACCCCCGATCATTGTTGGATTACGATATGGAATCTGTATATAAAAGTGTATGCGAAGAGTATAGTTCTCAATGTACAGTTGTCTTTCAAAATACTCAGAAACTTCAGCCATATGATGATCTCGGTAACACTTTACAATAAGGGTGCACTAATAAGCATTAATTCATGCTTAACTAATGCACAGATAATACTGAATTAATGTATTACTAATGATTATCTAAGCTATTCATTAATGATTGCCTCATTAGCAACTAATGAAGAGTCGGTCTGGTTAATATATTAGTTCATATATTAATTGTTATTAATTAAATATGTAATTGTGGATTAATTCCATAATCACTTATTTTATTAACTAATAGTGTTCATTAATTTGTTAATTACCACAATGAGCCTAATATGCATTAATACATTATTAATTACAGCATTAGTAGTGTGTCAATTACTACAATTACTAGATGATGAGTTATGCGGTTGTCCAACCCCTGCTCAAAAAACATAATCTCGATGTTAAATGCCTAAATAACTACCGTCCCATTTCTAAGCTTCCTTTTATTTCTAAAGTTCTGGAAAAAGCTGTTCTGTCACAGCTGAACCCCTTTTTGACCACCCACAATATTCTAGAACCTTTTCAGTCAGGTTTTAGATCACTTCATAGTACTGGAACAGCTCTGCTCAAAGTAACCAATGATATTCTTCTTACACTAGATTCAGGTGATAATGCCATCCTGATATTACTGGATCTTAGTGCCGCCTTCGACACCGTTGATCATAACATCCTCCTTTCTCGTCTTGATCAGCAGGTGGGCATCAGGGAGACCGCATTACTTTGGTTCCGTTCCTATCTCAACGATAGGACTTTCTCAGTATCTGTTGGCAAGTCATCCTCATCTTCTGCCTCCGTTTCATATGGGGTCCCTCAGGGGTCCATTTTGGGTCCTATGCTTTTTAGCCTGTATATGCTCCCACTGGGTGACATCATAAGAAAGCATAACATTTCTTTTCATCTCTATGCGGATGACTCACAGTTGTACTTGCCTCTAAAATCTAGGGATTCCATACAATCTCTTCTGGTCTGTCTCGAAGACATCAAAACTTGGATGGTTAACAACTTTCTCCAGCTAAATAGTGACAAGACAGAAGTCATTATTTTTGGTTCACCCAAGGCAAGATCCACTGTGGTGCACAATTTAGGTCATTTCACCCCATTTATCAAACCTCATTCAAGAAATTTGGGTTTCATTCTTGACTCAGAACTCTGTCTTGACAAACAGATTAGTTCTGTTGTCAAAAATAGTTTCTACCAGCTCAGAATGATTTCCCGGCTGAAGTCATTTCTATCTCTTAACGATCTTGAGAAATTTATCCATGCCTTTATTACATCACGGCTGGATTATTGTAATTCCCTCTACTTTGGCCTCCCACAATCATCACTTAGACGTCTGCAGTTGGTACAAAACGCAGCAGCGCGTCTTTTAACTGGCACCAGGAGGCGCGAGCACATCACCCCCATTCTGGCCTCCTTGCATTGGCTCCCAGTTCCTTTTAGGATTCAGTTTAAAGTTTTATTGTTTGTTTTTAAGGCACTTAATGGGCTCGCCCCAACCTATATCACAGACCTTGTGCAGTTACACTCAGTTCAAAGGTCACTGAGATCCTCAAACAAAGGGCTCCTGCTTGTGCCGCGCTCACGGCTCAAGCAGAGGGGTGATAGGGCTTTTGCAGTTGCTGCCCCACGTCTGTGGAACCAGCTCCCCCAGGATATTAGATCTGCCCCCTCCATTGCTGTATTTAAATCCAGGTTAAAAACTCATTTATATTCTATGGCCTTCCTTACCTAACCTGGCACTCCTCTTTGTTTTCTGTATTTTTTGTGGCGTATGCCCTGATATTGACGGTTTTCTTTTTATTCATGTTTTAGATTATTATGATTATTGATTATATGTGTTTTTAATTTTATTTATAGTTATTCATTGTACAGCACTTTGGTCAGTTTTGCGCTGTGTGTAAATGTGCTTTATAAATTAAAATTACTTACTTACTTACTTACTAGTTAATAATGATGTGCCTCAATAAGTAAAGTCACAACATAATGATTGTTAGCTAATGATTAATTAATCATTAATGACCATCACTAGAGTTTATAAAAGCTGTTTATTAAACACTGGTTTCCAAAAACATTGTAGTTATTGACACACTACTAATGCTGTAATTAATAATGTATTAATGCATATTAGTTTACCTGTATTATCTGGAAGTTGAAATATAAGGCTTTGGCTCATTGTGGTAATTAACAAATTAATTAACACTATTAGTTAATAAAATAAGGTAGTATTGAATTAATACACACTTACATATTTAATTAATAACAATTAATATATGAACTAATATATTAACCAGACAGACTCTTCATTAGTTGCTAATGAGGCAATCATTAATGAATAGCTTAGATAATCATTAGTAATACATAAATTCAGTATTATCTGTGCATTAGTTAAGCATGAATTAATGCTGATTAGTGCACCCTTATTGTAAAGTGTTACCATGATCTCTTCTACACTTCAGTGATTATTGGTGGAAAAGTAGAGGCAAAAGCAATGCTTGACTCTGAATCAATGGCTTGCACCATGAGCTCCAAGATCTTACCTCAATTGCTGAGTACTGGTGTGTTATCAAACCTTTCACTTGCCCCGACAGATGTTGTTTTGGTTGGATGTGGAGGCACCAGAACGAACCCATTAGGAGTGTGCGAGCTGGATATGAATGTGTACGGCTGTCATGTCACTGTTCCAACTTTGGTAGTCGAAGGCCAGGGTGATGATCTTATTCTTGGCAGTAACCTCTTGAAACATTTGATTCTTCAGCTGAGAGGTTCTTCAGAGTTATTAATAAGTGCATCTGAACGTGAGTGTGATATCAATGAGCAAAGCAAGTTACTTGATCTACTAGCCAATGTGGAGAAGTGGAAAAATGGTTCTGTCCCTGACCTAGTGGGAACAGTGAAGATCAAAAAGGCAGTGTCACTCGAACCCATGACTGAAAACTTAGTTTGGGCCAAACTGCAAAGCACTCATGACATCTCAGCTGGCAGCACTGTCATTTTGGAGCCCAGTAGAGTTAAATCAAGGCCAAGGACAGTGCTGGTCGGGAAAACCGTAGTGTTGATGCGTGAAGATGGATGGGTTCCGCTTAAAGTGATAAACCCTTCAGAGAAAGTAGTGACTCTGAAAAGGAATTCTACACTTGCTGATGCTTTTCCTTGCATGGCTTTGCAGGATTTTGACTGCTCTGAGTTTTCTGATGGTTCCTCATTTGATTTAGAGCACAAAGTTCAGAGAACAGCTGATGTTTTAACTGACAGACAGAATGAGATGAGTGTAACAGATGCTCTGAGTTTACCAGTCAAAGTGGGACCTAACGACTCCTGTTCTGCTGATGACACGGCAGACTTACACGACTTAGGCTTAGCTGACTTGGATGTGGAGTCGTGTGAAGTGTCTGCAGACTGCAAAGCAAAACTGGTGCAGCTTGTCTCTCATTTTCACTCTATCTTTTCCAGACACAAGTTGGACTGTGGAAAAGCAACAGGCTTTGTTCATCGTATCCGCCTGAGTGACGACAAGCCATTTCGGTTGCCGTATCGACGCCTTGCGCCGAATCAATATGACAAACTTAGGCAGGCTTTGAATGAGATGGAAGAACGTAAGATCATACGAAAATCTAGTAGCGAATTTGCATCTCCTCTTGTTCTAGTCTGGAAAAAGTCAGGAGATTTGAGAATATGCACAGACTTTCGTTGGATTAATGCTCGCACAATAAAAGACGCGCATCCCCTTCCCCATAAAGCAGATGCTCTTGCCGCTTTGGGAGGAAATGCCTATTTTTCAACCATGGACCTCACATCTGGCTACTATAATGTAGAAGTTCATGAAGATGACCGAAAATACACAGCATTTACATCACCTTTTGGGTTATACGAATATAATCGTTTACCGCAGGGCCTGTGTAACAGTCCGGCCACTTTCATGCGGATGATGTTGACTATATTCGGGGATCAGAATTTCAACAGTCTATTATGTTATCTGGATGACATCCTTGTTTGCACCCACCGAAGAGCTGGCGCTGGAGCGCTTGGAAGTGGTGTTTAAGCGTCTCAAGACTCACAATCGCAAGCTTGCTCCGAAGAAATGTCACCTCTTGCGGAGTTCAGTAAAATTTTTGGGTCACATTATCAGTGCGGATGGTATTGCTACCGATCCAGAAAAAGTCACAGCCATTGCTTCTGTCACTGAGGATGATCTCATGGTTTAGGGTACCAATGTCCCCTGCCAGCAGAAAATAAGGTCTTTTCTGGGTATGGTGGTGTTTTACCAGCAGTTTATTGAAGACTGTTCAGCCATTGCCAAACCATTGTTCAGTATCACAGCTGGAAGAAAGGCTCCTCGTGGAAAATGGAAGCGTCGAATGTGTCAGAGAGAGTTGTCCGCTTCAGATTGGACTGAGGAATGCAGTCGAGCGTTTCAGAAATTAAGGCAGGCTTTGCTTGATCAAGTTTTGTTGGCTCATCCAAATTTCAATGAGCCCTTCCTACTCTCAGTGGATGCTTCTAGTAATGGGCTTGGAGCAGTATTGTCACAGGCTCCTAGCAATGGGACGATGGCCAGGCCAATTGCTTTTGCGAGCAAGTCGCTCACCTATGCTCAGTCGAGATATCCTGCACATAGGTTAGAATTTTATGCCATGAAATGGGCAATTTGTGACAAATTCCATCACTGGCTCAGGGGTCAGAAATTTACTGTTTGGACCGACAACAACCCATTAACGTATATTCTGTCCAAAGCAAAATTGGATGCTTGTGAACACAGATGGGTTGCTAAACTAGCACCATACATGTTTGATATTAAGTACATTCCTGGTCCAAAAAATGTAGTTGCTGACGCCCTGAGCCGAGAGCCCTTTGTGCACCCTAGTGTACCCCATCGTCTGACGAGAGTTCCCTATGATAAATTGCTGGCAGAAGCTGCGGCTGTGCGGACAGGCTGTATCCAGGATGTCTTTCGTTGGTCTACTCACCCCCTTGACAGTTCTTCCGATACTGGAGGAGTGGCCGTTGCCTGTTATACAGCTAAAGTTTCCTTACCTGGTATAATGTCAATGCAAGAAGTGGAAGCTGTTCTGCAATCATGTAGGCATAGTACTAACTCCAAGTCTCATGCCTTATTGCTGCCTCACCTCCCACAAACAATAATGCCATCAGAATCACCAGACGTGGATGTGCTGTCCCATGAATATCTAATGAAGAGACAACAGGAAGATAATGTTTTGAGCAGGATGATTTGTTTTGTCGAGAGAGGACGGAGACCAAATAGGAGGGAACGAACTAATGAGCCGACAGCTGTCTTGAAACTTATGAAACACTGGGGAAAAATGCTGATGAAAAATGGTGTGTTGTACAGGGTTTCAAAGAATGGTGTCACCAAGAGGAAAACCTACCTGTATGTTGTGCCTGACGCAGTGAAAACCATGGTGTTGAAAGGCATTCACGATCAAGCAGGACATCAAGGTCAGCAGCGGACTCTGTATCTTGCTCGGCAAAGATTATTTTGGCTTGGCCTGGAGAAGGATATGAGGGGGTATGTAAAGTGCTGTCGTCGATGTGTGATCAGCAAGACACCTGAACCGGAAGGTCGTGCACCGTTGGAGAACATCATTACGACAGAGCCCCTTGAACTCGTCTGCATAGACTTTTGGTCAGCGGAGGACTCTGGCAACCGGTCCCTGGATGTTCTTGTTGTAACCGATCACTTCACAAAAATGGCCAATGCCTTCTTGTGTCCAAATCAGTCTGCCAAAGCAGTGGCACATCAACTGTGGCATAACTTCTTCTGTGTTTATGGCTTTCCAGGCCGAATTCACTCGGAGCCAACTTTGAGAGTGCCCTGATCGCTGAGCTGTTGAATATCGCTGGAGTCCAAAAATCGAGGACAACTCCATATCATCCAATGGGGAATGGAGCTTTTGAGAGGATGAATAGGACGCTGGGCAATATGATATGTGCTCTGCCGGCAAAGACCAAGCACAAATGGCCGCAAGTACTCAAGTCTCTGACTTTTGCGTATAATTGCACCATCCACAAACCACGGGGTATGCTCCTTTCCTGTCGATGTTTGGGAGGATTCCACGGCTGCCCATTGACCTGGTGTTTGGAACTGTTCTGGACGATCCTGATGTTGTAAACTATGACAATTACGTCCAGGCTCTTCGGAGAGATATGAAGGAGGCTATGTGCATCGCACAGGCATCTGCCAAGAAACAGCTTAAGAGACATGCTGACTTGTACAATAAGAGAGTCAAGGGAGGACCAATTGATGTTGGTGATAGAGTTTTGCTTGCCAACAAGGGAGCACGTGGAAAACGGAAGCTTGCTGACCTTTGGGAGGATACTTTGTACACTGTTGTTGGACTTAACGCAGACAGTCATACCTACAGAATTCAGCACAGTGGTACTGGTGTTGTAAAGACTGTACATCGTAACCTTATAATGCCAGTTAACTTTCTTCCACTTCCTGATGATGACTTGGAAGATGAGCCGTCCGAAAACCACCTGAGTATCTCAGAGAGTGTTGATTCTGTGGTTGCTGATGTGTCTGTAGATGCTACCGATTACAGGACACGAGCGTGGGTATTACAGCTACCTTCTGATGATGCAGACTCCAATGATATGGAGGAAACTACAGATGTTCTTGAACCAAAACAGGCTGTGGAAGCGACGCAGGCTAATGAATTAGACCATAATGTGATTGACAGCTCTAACACTACCCAGCTGGGACCAGAGGGTTATGAGGATGTTGAGAGTATGGACAGAAGTGTACCTGAATCCGCTGCAGAGCAAGTTGATAAATCTGCTCCTGTTTCTTTGAGTGTCTCAACGCCTATTGATGGTCATTTTGAGGAAAACAATTCAGTGTCGAATATCAGTATTCGTATCTTTCCTGCTGGAAGTTCCCTAAGTCGTGTGAGATCCAGAGCTGGTAGATTGTTTAAACCAGTGACAAGATTCATTGAGATAATGAACCAGCAAAAAGTTCTGGGGTAAACATGTTGTTTGAGTTTTATATGCTAACTCATCTTTTTCTTTTCTCCTTTCTGGTATACATTTTGCTTTATTGGTTAATGCAAATGTTACTGTAATGTTTATATTGATGTTTAAAGAGATTGTGCTATATTAATTTGAGACTGGAGTGAAGTCTCGCTGCTGAGCAACTTGTGTGTCCAAATGTATGAATTGTCATTGTTTAGCTAACATGTGACGGGCATGTTTGTCTAAGAGTGTCTAGGGGATTGGCCACCCCTCTTTTCACTTTAATTCCTGTGGGGAATAGTGTCTACACTGAATTGAACTGACAATGTCATGAAATTTTGAACACTTTCTACGTTTTTTTCTTTTCTTTCTCTTGTTAATGTATATGGTTCTTGAGGTTATGTACCTGATGAAAATTTGGTCTTTATTTTGGTGCTATTTTGGTGCAGAAGCAAGTGGAATTCAGCAGGGGGGAGTGTAACGGGTCAAATATGTGCTTCCACTTGCTACATTTATTTTCATGTATGGCCCCTTTAATTGCACTCTCCGCCCAGATCTGGTAGAATGACGAACTGGTTCCGGTAGACTCATTTAGTCTCGCGCCAGTCAAGAGTGAGAATGGCCGCGGTGAGTGAGTGCTCCATGTGTTAAATATATTTTAGTAATTATATAACCATTTTATGGGCTAATACTGAGTTATACGTGTGTTTAGAAGTATGTTGTATGATTTGGGTTTGTGTCACTGTTATATGTATTGTAATATCAAGTTTAATGTTCACTTCCAATAGAATATGCACGAGGGTGATTGCTGAATCTGATCACCGCTGTTCTATATTGTCAACAGGTACAGACCATTTTCAAATATGTTATTAATTACTGTTTATTATGTAGTTTATGTACAAGACTCATTTAGTCTCGCGCCAGTCAAGAGTGAGAATGGCCGCGAATATGCACGAGGGTGATTGCTGAATCTGATCACCGCTGTTCTATATTGTCAACAGAATAAACATCTTGGAGTGCGATTTGGTGTCCATCTGATTTCAACACAACGCAAATACAACACTGTTACACAGAGCCGCAGTTTCACCCCAGCAGTTTTACCCCGCGCATGCGCAGTTTCACTACAGCAGTTTTAACAGCGCATGCGCAGTGTCACAACAACGGTTTTAACAGCGCATGCGCAGTGTCACCACAACCGTTTTACCCGCGCATGCGCATTTCAATACAACAAATTGTATGTTTGTATTGCAAATGTAATGCGATTTGCAACTGCAATCGCTCATTACTTGGACTGGGCAAATGTCCATTGTCCGTTTATGTGTAAACTGCTTGCCATTTACTGTTATTGTGAAGCGTCCTTGAGCTTGGGAAAGGCGCTATATAAATTAAACTTATACCCGCGCATGCGCTGCCACATTGTTCTGTCCTAAAACAATCTAATGGTTATTGTTACCAATTATTTTTGTTTATTAGTTATGTTTTGCTCCTACTGTTGCTCGCAGGCCTTCAGGATCCTTTACCGAAATAAAACAATGCTTGTGTCATGAACACTTTAATCTTTTACGTTTTTTCCTCCAAAAACGAACAGCCTGGTTGTACTACACACTTAATTGTTCAATGCCTGGTATAACATACAAACTTCCGAATAGACATTCAAAGGCAAACTATTAGTCTTAAGTCAATACAAGTCTAATAATTCTTAAAAGTTAATTAAATATGCCTGGGGTTAATGTGTAAACTTGAACACAGATGAAACAAACTAGTTACAATAATTTCAAATATTTTATTAATTTGGGAGACATTACCAAGAATACAATTTATTAATTGAATTAAATTACCAGACATACAGACAGACAGACATATAGATACAGACAGACATACACCAACCAAGTGGGGAAAAAAAAATACAATTTAATAATTCAATTAAATTACCAGACAGACAGACAGACATACAGATACAGACAGACAGACACAAAGTGAAAAAAAAATACAATTTATTAATGAAATTCAATTACCAGACAGACAGACAGACAGACACCAACCAAGTGGGAAAAAAAATACAATTTAATAATTCAATTCAATTACCAGATAGACAGACATACAGATACAGACAGACACAAAGTAAAAAAAAAAAATATATATATATATAATAATTCAATTCAATTACCAGACAGACAGACAGACAGACACCAAGTCTGTCACCAATAGGAGGGAAAAAAATAAATGTCAGGGTTGTAAAATGATGACACTCTAACATTTTTGTTGTCCCTAACCTCTGACATGAAAAAGATCATGTCCTCTCTGTTTTTAAATGTGAATTAGAATGGGGCCCTTATTTCATCATCCTCATCCAAAATTGTGTCACGATGTGTACGCAGCCGAGCAAGGGCATTCAGTGCATCTTCCTCCTCCATGCAGACAGTACGTGGTGGCAAGTACTTGCTCTTCATCAGCTGGTGATTTTCCTTCAACCATTCAACACCTTTCCTGATGCTGCTCATCATATTGGCATTCTTTATGAAAAATATTTGAAAATTAACAGCAAGCTACAATTTTACAGTTGTAAAAAGTGTAAATATATACACTGCAAGTCACCTTCATTTATATAAAGTTTTTAACAATGTAGATTGTTTCAAATCAGCTTTACAGAGATAAACGTTTAATTTAAGGTAACAGAGATTGTTTTGGTTTCATAGCGGTTCTTGATTAATGTTATTTTCCAGCTAAAGTTAGTTTTGATTGATTCACTTCCGTCGCAAGGATAATTTGTTATTAAATTAGAGGCCGCTAAGACGACACCGTTCTCTCTACGCAGACTTTAAACACGAACCTGTGATAAACACTGATGGCGCTCACTTGTGCATCAAGAATTAATTCTATAGTTATGTGTGTTTGAATATATGTGCGCATGTTTGTAATTCTCTGCAAACCAAGTCTTAAACTACTTGTCCTGCCTATAAATTTGATACAGAATTTTATTTTATTGTATCACTACGGGGGAGATACGCAAATTTTCCACAATGCTTTATCTGTAGAGTGGTAAAGGGTTCCTCCATAGGGAGAGGCTAGTTGGCACTTCAGCACTGCGTTGTCATCGGGTCCAGGCGAAGGTCTTTCGGCAGATCTGGATACGGCAGGCTGCGGGAAAACCTCGGGATAAACAAAGACACTAAAATTAGCGTAGATGCCATTCTTCTTATGATGTAACGAGTACATCAGGATTTAAGATAAGTGTTCCCAGTTCCGGCTGACCTAATCTATGCAGCATAACATTGAGTTATAGAAGTCTATAATGCATTATGTGAATGCTAGGTCAAAGAGATGTGTCTTTAATCTAGCTTTGAACTGACAGAGTGTGTCTGCTTCCCGGACAATGGTAGGAAGACTGTTCCTAAGTTTTGGTGCTAAATAGGAAAAGGATCTAACTGGCCGAAATTTTGAGATCGCAATAGACGTGAAGGACTATAATGCGTTAAGAGCTCGCTCAAGTACTGCGGAGCTAGACCATTTAGTGCTTTGTAAGTAATCAGCAATATTTTTAAAATGTATACGATGTTTAATAGGCAGCCAATGCAGTGTTGACAGAACGGGGCTAATATGGTCATACTTCCTGGTTTTGGTAAGAACTCGAGCTGTTGCGTTTTGAACTAGCTGTAGTTTGTTTGGTAAGCGTGCAGGGCAACCACCCAGTAGAGCATTACAATAATCTAGCCTTCAGGTCATGAACGCATGAACTAATTGTTCTGCATTTGTTAATGAGAGCATATGGCGTAATTTAGATATATTTTTTAAAATGGAAAAATGCGGTTTTACAGATACTAGACACGTGACTTTCAAATTAAAGATTGGTATCAAAGAGCACACCCAGGTTCCTAACCGACGACAAAGACTTAACAGAGCAGCCATCAAGTGTTAGACAGTACTCTAGGTTATTACGTGTGGAAGTTTTTTGTCCAATAATTAGAATCTCTGTTTTTTCTGAATTTAGTAGTAGGAAATTACTAGTCATCCAATTTTTTATATCAGCTATGCATTCCGTTAATTTTTTTAATTGGTAGGTTTCGTTAGGTTTTGAAGAAATATACAGCTGAGTATCGTCGGCATAACAATGAAAGCTAATTCCATATTTCCTAATGATATCTCCTAATAGCATGTACAGAGTGAACAGCAGCGGTCCTAGTACTGAGCCTTGTGGTACGCCATGCTAAACTTGTGATTGATATGACATCTCTTCATTTACTGCTACAAACTGATAACGGTCAGATAAGTATGATTAAAACCATGCTAGTGCAATTCCACTAATGCCAACATAATGTTCGAGTCTATTTAAAAGACGTTTTTTGGATTTCCAAATTCGGGGAACAGACACAGTCTCTATGTGATGATATCTAGGTAATTGGGAGTGGGATTTATCTGACCTTGGTGACGCAAGGCCGCTAGCAGATCGGTTTAGCCAGTATGCAGAACTCTACAGCATACCTCAAGATTCTGTGGTGGCATGACCCCCTCCAGTGCTCCTACGTCATGCTCAATTTCTCCTTGTCCATTCATTGGCTGTTGAAGAGCACAATGTGATGTAATGCATTTCAATTGTCCACAAGACTACATTCATGTTAACAAAATGTATAATTTAATAAAATGTATAATTTTATGCGTATGCCATGCAGAACCAAACTAAGAGTTGATATACTTCTAATTTACACATGAGAGAATTCAGGTATTTGTATCAATCCACTTCACAGAAACAAACAAAAAAAAAACAAAAGGTCAATGTCCCTACCCTAATACAGGGTGTCCACCAGTTAAATGTAAGACTTTTAAGCCCTTTTTAATAACGCATCATAAAACTACATTACATTTAGCAAAAACATACATTTAAAGTACCGTAGTACATGCCTGTAATGATCAGACTAGCTCTAGACCATTTGGCTTGAGGCACATGTGTGTTCACAGGGGTCTTTTAGGGTCTTTCAATGATCAACCCTGGAGCAATGGGACTTACTTGGTGTGTGTTTTTAGAACCCAACTGACCCAACCATCGTCTTGAATGAACCCGTTGATTTCACTGCTGTAAGTCTTATTTATTTGTAGGGCATACTGAAACATATTCATTTTGCAATATGCTATTTTTGATATAACAGACTGGATACAGACTGATAAAAGTCTGGTAACTTACCATAATCATGAAGACCCCACAGGATGTCATATCGAGTTGATGGGGGATATGCTAAAATGGCAAATTGCATTTTGAAAAGCAAAGAAATCAAACAGGACGTTAAAGTGTTACGAAAATACGACTACAAAATACCCTTACCTTGTTTTTCATTACGATCTAACGAACTGGTGCTATTGTCATAGCAAGTTTGCTGCAACATGAATATATGTTTTAAAAAAAGAATTAGTCCTACAGCACTGCTGAACTGATTGCAGTGAAGACAATTTAGTAACTTATTCTTGAGACCAACTGAACACATGCAACGAACACTGAACAACAAGCGAAAAGTGTGCAGTACTGTGCAAGTTTTGGGCACTTTAGTTGTTCCACAAACATTTGTTTTAGACAGTTTAATATATTTTTTAACAAGTGCCTAAAACGTTTGTGTACTTACCATACTGTAGAGAACACCAACCAATAAGCCAAACAAGCAAAACAAGAACTTTTGAACAGTGGAACGGGGAATGTTGAACGGCTGAACTCGAGCCAAATTTATAATGGGTATGTAAAACCTGAACAACGCCACATATGAGCCATCGCCATAGCCATGGAGGTTTTTGGAGCAAAGAAAGTGCATCACTCTCCCTTTTGGCTTCAAGGCCTGAGAAATACATAGTCTACAGATGTGTATTCCTTCTCATGACATTTCCTTAGCCTCAAAAATAAAATGTTTCCCTGATAATTAGTTTAATAATTCCACAGTAAGTTAGTTGTACAGTGCAGTCCACATAGTATTGAAATATTCATGTAATATTACAAATCAAAATAAACCTACACACAACACCCAGTGTCCTGTTTTCCACATGGGAAGGAGAATCATGTCCTTCGATGCTACATCCACCTATTGAGATAATATTGAAGAGAAAATGCATACAGGAAATAGATAACAGTTTTCATATTAATGGGCATAAAATGAACAGTAAGAAAGTGCTCACTTACTGGAAGAGACAGATTAGGATCTGATTTTAAAGGGGGCATCCAGCTTGCTATTACATATGCATCAATGGCATGTACTGTACATCCTTTCCCTGACAGTGAATCAATTCAATAATGGTTAGAACTGACACTGTAGTTAACATGCAAAAATGCCTTGAGAGAGAGTAATCATTCATATCAATATACCTGATGCATTCCAATATCGCTCATCATTTGGAAACAGCAATTGGCAATCTGTATAATTGTGTTAGAGGCAAATAAGGTTTTTGAAAATGTATGTGAAGCATTTCTTATGTGGCAGTAAACGTACTGTTTTACAATACAACTTACTGTTGCCTCAACTTCATGTTGATGTAGACCCAATGATATGAAGTCAGAGCGTTTTAGCGTGGTTGTGCCAACATCTACTATTGGCTCATCTGGAGTCCTCATTGTGTCCAGGACATAATCAAGCTTGAAACAATATTCATATTTTCTCAAATATAATTTATCAATGAATAAAATTACAATAATTTATTTTTGTTGTATATTTTTTAAACATTCATACCAGTGCCTTCTGACCAGCATGTAAAGTGAAGTTCCATGGTACTTTTGTAGTACAGATGTTGTCCAGTGCTGTCAGATATTTACATTCATCACCACATACCTGAAATGTTTCGGCTATCCAGAAAACAAGATTAAGCACCAATCCAGGACATTTCAGGCAAACATCCATCTAATGCCACACTCACCAATTGAAATCGACATCTGTGTGGATGTTTGTGAGATCTGTGTGGGGGGGTTTTCAGTAGGGATCTCAGTGGAAACTGCAGTTCCTGAAAAAACAATTACAGCAAATTAATTTACAAAGTTGGATGAGACAGAACACCACTATATTATTTAATTAAATTCTACCCAATATAATTAATCTTAACTAAAACAATTATCTGCTGCAAAGACATACATTTCTGGAAGATATTGCAATAACAGCCTGACATTTCACTGGTAAACATGGAATAGTTTGCTCACCCATCACAGCTTGGCCGTGGATGTTCATTGACACCTCAACTCCAAAGGCCTTCTGGATTCTCTCCAACCTTGTGTTGTTTTTCTGTGCATTCATGTGGTGAACAATGTTCCTCATCAAGAATACATGGGTAGATGGTTGGCTCATGTTCAAGAAGTAGTTTTTTTTTTTTAGTTTGGCAAATAGCTGCTCGGCCACTTGACTATTAACTTTCCCAGCCAGCTGTGGGACCAGGGAAATTTTCCCCAGAAGGACCCTGTCATCTTTTGTATTCGCCTCATGGAACTTGTCATACAAGCAATAATGCTCTGCTGAGCCAGTCACTGGATGACCTCCCCTGTCTGGGACTATTTTTGAGCTTTCCAGCCAATGTAATGATACCTTCACCTTTCCTTGTTTTGCCAGGGCTATTGTTTCTTCAGAAGGTGCCAGTAAGCGACCTTCAAAGGGGCTAAAGGGGACTTTTTCAGGTTCCCTCAAGTTAGTGTGGGTGGCCAGTCCACGCGCAAAGTCATATATAGCCACATTTGGCATGTGCCTCCATGACAGAAGGATATCGGCAAAGTCATGTGGACTCTCAGAACGAATGTTGTGCTTTATGATGTACACTATCCCACAGGGGCACAGGACGACTGCCCATCCTCCTGAGAAAATATGTGTTAATGCCACAAAAAGAATGTAAGGGTTAGAAAAAAAAAAGGCCATAACCCATCACATTTAAGACAATATGTTTGTAAAAAGGTTTTACATTGAAAATACCTTCCATTTCTACCAGGTTAGAACTCCGATATGTAAAGTTAGGCGTTTGTACAATTTTCAAATAGCATAATAAAGTATGCACCATTCACCAACACTTCATGTTTCAATGAAAATGTGATTACCTGAAGCGGCCCAAATTTTCTGAAACACCTTATCGTAAGCGTGTCTTGATTTCATCTCACGGGAAATTCTGAGGAGAAGATCATTACGAGATCCTGTGGCATCTAAGCCACACTCTCTACATAGCTTTCGTATAACTCCCACCTAGTCAACAAAGTAAGACAAAGAACAGCATGTCAATATAAAATAGGCTTGTTAGAAAAAGATTAAATTAGGTAAGATTGATTTAAATTTAGTCCATAATGCACCAAACTGTAAGTATGTTTTAAGTATGCTTTGTTGATTAAATACAGACATACCTTTTGTTTATAAAGCTCATCTGTCAGGCGGTCCTCAGTGACTGTGATCTCTTGCACTTCAGCTACAGATTTCGGAGCATGTACTTTAGCAAACTCTGTATTGAGTACAATATCTGACCTTGTGCATGGACCGATCCATGGAGCCCAAAAGTGGTAAGTTGGTGGGACCAAAAATGGATTGTGTTTTGAACCTTCACAGAATTCCAGAAAGAGTTATTTGTTAAAACCTGTTAGCCTTCGCCAGAGCGAGGACACACTGAACCGTTTTTTTTTTTAATAGTTCAAAGTTACTATCAGATTTAATGTTATTACCTTGACAAACTATACATCATTAAAAATATATAAGGTCTCATGTTTCAGTATTTGACCACTATTGTATTCTGAGAAACTTATAGTGACAGTTATGTCTTAATTTGTGTCAGGATTTATGTAATGAAAAAATTAGTCGATACCTTTAAAGCTAGGGTAGGTAATGTTGGAGAGCTAGCCAGATTTGAAAGTGGCACCTCTTCTAAATCCTGTGCTCCGTCCAAAGCTACGCCCCCCCACAAACATGAACGCGCATCCACATTTGGAGTCAGCTGCATACCTACCAGTGATGCGCGGGTTGATCCAAAATGAGCGGTTACGAGTCATCCAAAAAATATTTGTAATGATATTCGGGTCGCGGTCGGTCGGGTCGTTTGAAATAAAGATGCCAATTAAACCTTTGTAATTTATATAGTACTAGACACAATGTTCTATGAAATACACAGGTCTACACTTTATTGGCTGAATAACTGCGCGAGGATGACGCACGAGCTCAGTCTGCAGAGATGAACGTGGGAAATCCTTATTTACCTTTTAAATGTTGAGCGCGTTATTAACTTTTGAATAAAAGCTGACGCGGGACAAAATGCCCGATTTCCCAACACGTTGAACTGAGCAATGCCATTGTGCCATTTTAATAGGCTACTTTTAAACGCATATAGCTCAGTAATGTCAGTTTTATGTATTTGCTGAGAGGGGGCGGTGTTTTTGTTGGGAAAGTCGGGGGAGAGACGCACACTTCGATTAGACTGGATAAACACATGCAGCATCTTAATTGTTAAGAAAATGAAACGAAATAAATTAATAAATCAAGCACTAGGCAATATCATACAGCATTCCGAAAAATGCGCACCCCTAGTTCCTCCGTCTATGGCCAATGACGCTACGATGAGCATTTACTAGCTACTTTTCTCGTTCATACACTGGTCACATCCCGTATTGATTATTGCAATTCACTTCTTGTTGGTCTTCCTTTCAAAACTTTACATAAACTTTAAATGGTTCAGAACTCTGCTGCCCGAATTATCACCCGAACTCCTTTCATTAACCACATTACTCCTGTGCTTCAGCAGCTGCACTGGCTCCCGGTTAAATACCGTATTGATTTTAAGATTTTACTTCTGACCTTTAAGGCATAATCTTGCACCTTTGTACCTCACCGACCTACTTCATATTACCGCACGGACCCAGACTCTTAGGTCCTCTTCTTCTATATATCTTACTGTACCTTCTGCCCGTTTGACCACCATGGGGTTTAGAGCCTTCAGTCGCTCAGCCCCTCGTCTCTGGAACTCTCTCCCACCAGATATCCGTAATATTGACTCACTCTCTATTTTTAAATCCTGCCTGAAAACTCATCTCTTTAAGATGGCATATCACACATGATCAATCCGTTCTTAACTTTGTTTTTAGTTATGTACCTAAAATGTTTTATGTTCTCGAATTATTTTAATTATTACAATTTCTTGGATTTATAAATGTGTTGTACTAGTATGTGTTGTGAGGTGACCTTGAGTGTCTAGAAAGGCGCCATAAATAAAATGTATTATTATTATTATTATTATTACTTTTAAAAAACGCGGGTCAGGAAGCGGGTCGGGTACAATATTTTCTTTCTCTTTTTTTTGCGGTCCGAGTTGCGGGCGGGTTAGTTGAAAATGTCGGTCGGGTGCGGGTTGTTTATACATTGACCCGCGCATCACTGCTGTGCACGCAGTGGTGCTCGGGCACGAGACATGAAGGCATCTGATTGGTTCTTTACATTCGCACCGAATGGCAGTGATTGGTCAGAGTTTTTACTGTCCTACAGCTGCTACAGAGGTCAGATTTTTTTCATTCCTTTTTCTGAACACATAATGTATTGACTACTATCAGAATGGAAGGACCATTTCACCCAGTATAAAAAAAATGTTTCTGAACAGGATTACCTACCCTAGCTTTAATATGAATTATGAGCATCAGCCATGTCCATTCAGAAAAAAACTCCCCTGCTGTTGTCATGAGAACGCTTGACAAAACAACGTGCAGATTTGGAGAAATATTGATAGATTCTCATAGCTTTACATCAGATTTCTATAGACAGGAATAATATTTATTGAATTTATATCAAAATGCGTCGATGTAATCATAGAGAGCGCTGGATACTCTGATGTACTGTGTTTTCAATCCATACAGCAGCCGGAGGGCGCTAGATACACATTTTTTTCCCATAAATGGGTGCACTACACATGAAGAAGAAACATTCCCATGTGACAGAACGTCACTGACATAATGCACTCACTATGTGTGTGTGCGGGATGCGGGAGAATAAAACTATTAAATATAAATATTAGGGCTGCACAATATTGGAAAAAAATTACATTGTGATATTTTTCCCCCAACGATATTGCGATATTGAGAGCCATAAATCCAGGCTAAAGTCAATAATTATCATTCCATGATATTAATAATTTCACTAATAAGCAAGCTTCATTACAATTGACAAAAAGGTCACTTAATATTTTATTTCAAAATTAGAACATTTCTGTAAACACAAAAGCAGAACACATTTTTAAATAAAACAGCAGGTTTACACCCACCCCTCTGATTGGTTTACAACAAAATAACTTAAAATAAATATATTTTTTATCAAAAAAACTTATAAGCATTTTGGTTCACAATCTTTTAAGTCAACTTTTCTTAGCCAAAGTGCCAAAGTAAAACAGTGTTGGTGTTGGTCATCATAATCATACGGAGCCCCTAAAGGGACGTGGTGGTGGAATTTTTTTCCCAAATCTTTTGCGTTCCCTCGCAAAACTTTTGCGTTCCCTCGCAAAACTTTTGCGTTCCCTCGCAAAGATATTTGCGTTCCCACGCAAAATGTTTGCGTTCCCTCGCAAAGTTATTTGCGTTCCTACGCAAAACTTTTGCGTTCCCTCGCAAAGATATTTACGGAGCCCCTAAAGGGACGTGGTGGTGGAATTTTTTTTAGGATGGGACAAATTTTTTTCCCCAAATCTTTTGCGTTCCCTCGCAAAACTTTTGCGTTCCCCCGAGAAACTTTGCGTTCCCTCGCAAAACTTTTGCGTTCCCTCGCAAAGATATTTGCGTTCCCACGCAAAATGTTTGCGTTCCCTCGCAATGATATTTGCGTTCCCACACAAAATGTTTGCATTCCCTTGCAAAGAAATTTGCGTTCCCACGCAAAACCTGTTGTGAGCTCGGACAGACACTTCCTGTTTAATGTCCCGCTGGCAGTGTTTCAGAGCTCTGTACGTTAATGGAGCGTTTCATAGTGTTTGAGCTTGGACTCAAATATAAAGAAATGCAGTCAGTGCTTAACTCAAGGAGTTCAGTGAAGTTGGCAATATATTCACATAGGCTATTCGAACTTCCCGGATCAATATTCTTGAGCTAAACGTTGTTAAAACACAAACGACACCTATTTACAATCACAGTAACCTAGACCACGAGCTACAACCCAATTCTCCTCAAAACAAGCTTTATAATATAGGCTAAATGAGCAGTCGGCTGAGAGACAATTCCGAAGGGACCCTCTGCAAAGTGCAATAGAACCTAAGAAACGACTACAGCATCACCTCAGATTTGGAGAAATATTGATAGATTCTCATAGCTTTACATCAGATTTCTATAGACAGGAATAATATTTATTGAATTTATATCAAAATGCGTCGATGTAATCATAGAGAGCGCTGGATACTCTGATGTACTGTGTTTTCAATCCATACAGCAGCCAGAGGGCGCTAGATACACATTTTTTTCCCATAAATGGGTGCACTACACATGAAGAAGAAACATTCCCATGTGACAGAACGTCACTGACATAATGCACTCACTATGTGTGTGTGCGGGATGCGGGAGAATAAAACTATTAAATATAAATATTAGGGCTGCACAATATTGGAAAAAAATTACATTGTGATATTTTTCCCCCAACGATATTGCGATATTGAGAGCCATAAATCCAGGCTAAAGTCAATAATTATCATTCCATGATATTAATAATTTCACTAATAAGCAAGCTTCATTACAATTGACAAAAAGGTCACTTAATATTTTATTTCAAAATTAGAACATTTCTGTAAACACAAAAGCAGAACACATTTTTAAATAAAACAGCAGGTTTACACCAACCCCTCTGATTGGTTTACAACAAAATAACTTAAAATAAATATATTTTTTTATCAAAAAAACTTATAAGCATTTTGGTTCACAATCTTTTAAGTCAACTTTTCTTAGCCAAAGTGCCAAAGTAAAACAGTGTTGGTGTTGGTCATCATAATCATACGGAGCCCCTAAAGGGACGTGGTGGTGGAATTTTTTTTCCAAATCTTTTGCGTTCCCTCGCAAAACTTTTGCGTTCCCTCGCAAAACTTTTGCGTTCCCTCGCAAAGATATTTGCGTTCCCACGCAAAATGTTTGCGTTCCCACGCAAAATGTTTGCGTTCCCTCGCAAAGTTATTTGCGTTCCTACGCAAAACTTTTGCGTTCCCTCGCAAAGATATTTACGGAGCCCCTAAAGGGACGTGGTGGTGGAATTTTTTTTAGGATGGGACAAATTTTTTTCCCCAAATCTTTTGCGTTCCCTCGCAAAACTTTTGCGTTCCCCCGAGAAACTTTGCGTTCCCTCGCAAAACTTTTGCGTTCCCTCGCAAAGATATTTGCGTTCCCACGCAAAATGTTTGCGTTCCCTCGCAATGATATTTGCGTTCCCACACAAAATGTTTGCATTCCCTTGCAAAGAAATTTGCGTTCCCACGCAAAACCTGTTGTGAGCTCGGACAGACACTTCCTGTTTAATGTCCCGCTGGCAGTGTTTCAGAGCTCTGTACGTTAATGGAGCGTTTCATAGTGTTTGAGCTTGGACTCAAATATAAAGAAATGCAGTCAGTGCTTAACTCAAGGAGTTCAGTGAAGTTGGCAATATATTCACATAGGCTATTCGAACTTCCCGGATCAATATTCTTGAGCTAAACGTTGTTAAAACACAAACGACACCTATTTACAATCACAGTAACCTAGACCACGAGCTACAACCCAATTCTCCTCAAAACAAGCTTTATAATATAGGCTAAATGAGCAGTCGGCTGAGAGACAATTCCGAAGGGACCCTCTGCAAAGTGCAATATAACCCAAGAAACGACTACAGCATCACCTCAGTCAAAAATACAAAAATAATCATTAACTTCAATGTTACAAACTGTAGTGCCACCCAATTCAGTTTACACATCAATGGTCACCCACTGTACTACACTGCTTTTGCACATTTTATATTATGAAAAATATCCAATAACTTCACTGTAACACACCAAATTTAGTTCACACATCACTGCTCTAATGTTGGTTATGCAACACTTAGTTTGGTATGTAATTGCACATAAAAAAATAAGTAGGCCTATTCTTTAAACAAATTATATTGGTACCGTACTTACGCAGCTAACATAATAGTTACAACCATAGCTTTTGCATTATATTTGCTTACTGAATTTGATGGCATTGTATAACAGTGTGAGTTATTGAATATTTTTTCTAAAAAGGGTGATTTTCTAAAAAGTTATTGATTTCATTTCATAATAAATAATCATAAAAATTATGCATTTTTTTATCAAACTAAGTATTGTAGTATAACCAGCAGGAGAGCAGTGATGTGTGAACTGAATTTACACACGCGTGTGTCTCTTTTCCACTGCATGGTACGGTACGGTTCGGTACGGCACGGAACGCTTTGGCGCTTTTCCACTGCATGGCACGGTACGGCTCGGCTCGGTACGGCTCACTTATGGCGCATTTCCACTGCATGGTACGGTACGGTACGGCTCGCTTTAAATGGTACCACCTCTGTTGAGATTCCAAGCGTACCGTACCGTTACCAATGGCACTTTTCCACTGCATGGTACGGTACGGTTCGGTACGGCACGGCACGCTTTGGCGCTTTTCCACTGCATGGTACGGTACGGCTCGGTTCGGTACGGCTCACTCATGGCGCATTTCCACTGCATGGTACGGCACGGCTCGCTTTAAATGGTACCACCTCTGTTGAGGTTCCAAGCGTACCGTACCGATACTAAATGTGACGTGAAAACACTGCAGATCACTGATTGGTCAGACAGAATCGTCACTTCAGCGTCATTGTATTTGCGATACGAGACACTAAACCCGCTAGATTTAAATAGCCAGACAACAGCCAACGCAGTAGCACCTGTTTTTAGAGTATTTACTTGACAAAAGAAGTTAAAAAAAAATCAAACAAGAAATGGCTGAATCGTGGTCAGTGGACGAGGTGCAGACGTTCCTCTCGTTGGTTGCCGAGGAGCGGATCCAGCGAGAGCTGGATGGGGCAATACGGAATGAAAAAGTGTTCCAAGAAGTAGCACAGCTCTTAGCCGCACACGGCTACCACCGGACCTACAAACAGTGTAGGGAAGGAACAAATAAAAAAAACTAAAAAGTGACTACCGAGCCAGTAGAGGCGGCAACTATTAACGATCAGTCCCACCCACTTTGAAGCGGTACTAACTGCAGTGGAAAAGCAACCGAGCTAAAGCGAACCGAACCGTGCCGTACCGAGTTGAGTCGTACCACGCAGTGGAAAAGCGAAGCGAGCCGAACCGTTCTGCGCCGAGTCGAACCGTACCGAGCCGTACCATGCAGTGGAAAAGCGCCACAAATGTGACGTGAAAACACTGCAGATCACTGATTGGTCAGACAGAATCGTCACTTTAGCGTCATTGTATTTGCGACACGAGACACTAAACCCGCTAGATTTAAATAGCCAGACAACAGCAAACGCGGTAGCACCTGTTTTTAGAGTATTTACTTGACAAAAAAAGTTTAAAAAAATCAAACAAGAAATGGCTGAATCGTGGTCAGTGGACGAGGTGCAGACGTTCCTCTCGTTGGTTGCCGAGGAGCGGAAGTAGCACAGCTCTTAGCCGCACACGGCTACCACCGGACCTACAAACGATCAGTCCCACCCACTTTGAAGCGGTACTAACTGCAGTGGAAAAGCAACCGAGCTAAAGCGAACCGAACCGTGCCGTACCAAGTCGAGTCGTACCACGCAGTGGAAAAGCGAAGCGAGCCGAACCGCTCCGTGCCGAGTCGAACCGTACCGAGCCGAACCGAGCCGTACCATGCAGTGGAATAGTTCCACTGAACCCCATTCATTTTCAGTGTTTCCGAAGTACGTTCGGAATCCCTAGGTCTGTGGATGCGTCTGTTGCCATGACAACCCCAAATGACAGATTGGCAACAGGTGTGGGGAATTTACTCTGAGAGTTTGGAAGGAGCCCCGTCAGCATTTGAGAGGATAAAAAGCACGAAACAGAGTCAGTAAGGGTGGTCTTTCTCCCCCGTGAGGAGTCGTTTTATAGGGCGGTTGCAGTTATTGGAGTACTGGTGAATGAACAGGAGAGAACTGGCTTAATGAGGGACTTGAGGACAACGGAGGAAGAGTGAAATATCCCGTTTGCACTGGAGAGGAGCTAAGTAACTGAGAACTGAGTCTCGTAATTGCATGCATTTGACACTGAATTGGATGTGGCTTGGAGCGTTGGATCACGATCATAAATGTCACTGAGTGGATTGTATTGATTCATTACCGATCTCTTATCTCTCCCTCCATTGAGAAATGGTGATGTGAACTCTGCCCGTGTATGTGAAGAAAAACCTCCCAAAATATTATCTGCAGTATTGATGATCACGGTCCCCTCGCACAGAGACCCAAGGGTGAGTGTTGGCTTTAAATTGCACCTTGTGAAGTGAGTTTGCAGTGCCTAAGATTGACGTGTCCCCCACCTTATATGCTTGAAGTGGAATTGCTGTGTGTGTGGAAGATACATTCCCTTTTTGCCGTGCACTCTCCCTATGTTATGCTGGTCTACTGTCAAAAGTGAGAGTTCGGTGACATTAATCTATTCTAACTGTTGGATGTTGAAGAATTATCATCTTGGATTTGAATTAACCCCTCTGTTTGCGCTGATAGGAGAGGAGATGCCCTGTTGTAATGTTCACTGCCTGTCTCAGTAAAAGCTTGTGCAGCCTGTCAACTTGGAGTCTGCTGTATCCTCGTAGCCCAGCGTTACTGGGAGAAGTGACTGTCCCCCTGCCCTGAAAGTGAGGTTGGCCCGCCTTGTCTGAAATATTCACTTTGTGTCAGAAAAAGACCTGTTTAGCCTGTTTGACTTGAGTCTGCGGGGAAGTGTCCGTTCCTTCCAACGCATGTGAACTGTGTACTTTGTCTGAAGCGTCTATTCTGTCTGTCTCAGTAGACGGCCATACCTGTGAAGGAGGGAAGGTTGAAATTATCTACTTACCAGAATAGACTTACCGGACTGTTCGTTCGTCGACTACGCCCCCACCTGTGAAGGAAGGTTGGAATTATCTGCTTACCAGAGGAGACTTACCGGACTGTTCGTTCGTCGACTACGCCCCCACCTGTGAAGGAAGGTTAGAATTATCTACTTACCAGAGAAGACTTACCGGACTGCTTGTTCATTGACCGCACCCCCACCTATGAAAGAAGGAAGGTTGGAATTACCTACTTACCGGACTGTTCGTTTGCCCACCGCCCCCACCTCTGTGCTGGTCATCTGCTGCAGGGTCTGTACTGGGGAAGAGGGCGGGAGAGTCCCCAGTCACTGCACGTCCACCCCCGATCCCTGAGGGAAACAAGGGAGAAGATTTTAGATTAGGGTTTCCAATTTGCTTTTACTTCAAAATAAAACTTGTTAATTTTATTCTCTGTCTCTGACTCTTCCCTCTGACATGTTCCTCGAGGTGGTCCTGGTTCAGGGGTGGGTGCAGTCTAGCTTGGCCCACCCGACCTGTGACACTTACGTGACCAACACTTCACTAACGTTAGCTAGCAGTCAGAAATGTGTAAATTCAATACTGAGGTCATAGTTAAATGTGATGTTGCACTACATTGTATTCAGAGTTTTTTTGGCCAACCTTATTTAGATACATGAGGTGGTCAGAATATTAGACATACATCTGGATATAAAGCAAATAAGTACAGCAGCACCTCAATGCTAAAAAGTGTAAATTAATTTACACCTCTATGACAGTATAAAAAAATCCTGAACATTATAGAAAAGCTGAATTTATGGCTGATCTTTGTATACGGTATCATAATGAATGCAATACAAATATAAAATTATCTTTTCCCTAATTTTCATAATTTGTTGGATGAGCAAAATAATCATCCAGCTTCTTCCATAATGTTGTTGTGTAAGAACAACAATTTGAATAACAATAGTGGTTTGTGTATACATATATATATATGTTCTCATTTAATTTCAAATGATACGGGAGTACAGAGAGCCAAAATAACACATGTCCAAATAGATATGGACCTAACTGTAGGTGTGTTCTCTCTCACTTCTGTAATTTCAAACTCATGAAAATGTTTAGGAAACATAGGCTTTCCATGTGTATTTAATCTGTCCTTGAATGTATGAACTTAAACACCGTTTCCTCTTTACCACCCCTAGTTCTGTCCAACAGGCTCGACTCGACTCCAGACCCGGTCTCCTCTGATACGCTCTGCTTCTGGCAGGGGAATGCTCTCACCCTAACATCCAAGTGACTATAGTATTCTTATAGCGTGGAGTTTGTTATCACTGTATGGATAAGCATTTGACTGATTCTCGATTCACCACCAGGTCTCCAGATCGTCCTACAGCTTCGGTGGAAGAATGCAATGGCTTTATTGTGAACACTTGTATTCCTTTTCTGGCCTGCTTTCTGCCATCTTTCTCTCCCTGTAGGAAGTCGAACAAGTTTCTTTGAAGACAGAACATTCAAGGAAAACTTACCTACCCTCTCCCTAGATATATTATATAATTAAATGTTTTGTTGAATGCAATTGGTTGCCTTGCATATTTTTTTACTGTTGACCAAACTTCTTTCTTGATTTAAACTGAGCAGCTTTAATTGATATTCACTTGTTGTGCAAGTTTATGTGAATGTATTTTAACATAACACAGTAAATACTGCAAATGTATTATACCTTATGGGAGCAGTCCCCCTTCCCTCCAAAGTTAAACGCACAAAAAATTTATTAAATTCAAAGGGCTTTATTGACATGAAAGTTTCAAGAACAATGTGTGTGTGTGTGTGTGTGTATACACACTACAAGTCAAAAGTTTTGGATCGGTAAGAATTTTTTTAATGCTTTTAAAAGAAGTCTCTTCTGCTCACCTAGGCTACATTTATTTGATTAGGGGGAAAAAAAAGAAGCAATATTGTGAAATATTATTATAATATTATTCAAACACCTAATTCTATGTGAATATACAGTAAAGTGTAATTTATTCCTGTGATCAAAGCTGAATTTGAGCATCATTACTCCAGTCTTCAGTGTCACATGATCCATCAGAAATCAGTATAATATGATGATTTGATGCTCAAAAAACATTTATGATTATTATCAATGTTGAAAAGTTATTTACATTTTTATTTCAGGATCATTTGATGCATAGAAAGTAAAAAAGAACAGCATTTATCTGAAATAGAAGCTTTTGTAACATTAAACACTACCAACACTTCAAACGTTTGGGGTCAGTAGGAACATCTATTTGATTTTTTGGGGGGGAAGAAATAAAATAAATCAATACTTTTATTCATCAAGGATTAATTAAATTGATAAAAAGTAACAGTAAAGACATTCGTTACAAAAGCTTCTATTTCAGATTAATGCTGTTCTTTAGAACTTTCTATTCATCAAAGAATCCTGAAAAAAAATTGTACACAACTGTTTTCAACATTGATAATAATAAATGTTTCTTGAGCATCAGATCATCATATTATACTGATTAGTGAAGGATCATGTGACACTGAAGACTGGAGTAATGATGCTGACAATTCAGCTTTGATCACAGGAACAAATGACATTTGAAAATATTAAAATAGAAAATAGTTTTTTTTTTAATTATCATTGTTGCTTGGAAACTTCTGGGCTTGAAGCTTTCTTTTTCGTTAGTTTAGCCACTGTTTCAAATAAATACCTAGGATTATGTTTATTTTCTTCTAATAGGGTTGAAAAATAAGCAGATCTAGCAGCTCTCTGTAAGCAATCGAGCTCTCCTTCCATGAAATCCGAAATACCTCTAGTTTTGTTTTCTTCCAGTTGCGCTCCATTTTTCTGGCTGCTCTCTTAAGGGCCTGAGTGTGCTCGTTGTGCCACGGCGTTGGACTATGTTCTTTAATCTTCTTTAAGCGCAGCGGAGCAACTGTGTCTAAAGTGCTGGAAAAGAGAGAGTTAAAAGTTTCTGTTGCAATATCAAGTTCTTCTAATCTATCCGGGATGCTGAGATGATGAAACTGATTAGGAAGATTATTGATAAAGCAATCTTTAGTGGCAGAAGTGATCGGTCGAACATATTTATAACACGGAGTCGGCTTTGCAGCCTTGGCTAAATGTAATTTACACGAGACTAGATAATGATCTGAGATGTCATCGCTCTGCTGCAGTATTTCAACGGCATCAACATCTATTCCATGTGATAGTATTAGATCTAGAGTATGATTACGGTAATGAGTCGGTCCTGACACGTGTTGTCTAACTCCAACGGAGTTTACAATGTCTTTAAATGCCAATCCCAATGCATCTTTTTCATTATCTAAGTGTATATTAAAATCACCAACAATTAGTACTTTATCTGCAGCCAATACTAATTCTGATAAAAAGTCAGCAAATTCTTTGATAAAGTCTGTATGGTGCCCTGGTGGCCTATACAGTAGCCAGTAGAATTTTCAAACGTGATTTATCGTTTACACTATATATTTTTACATTAAGCACCAACACTTCAAAAGAATTATATTTACAACTAGATTTCTTAGTGGTTTTGAAAATATAACTATAAATTACAGCAACACCTCCTCCTTTGCGTTTCAGACGAGGTTCATGTTTATAACCGTAATCTTGTGGGGTTGACTCATTTAAAGCAATGTAATCGTTTGGTTTTAGCCAGGTTTCTGTCAAACACAGCACATCTAGGTTATAATCTGAAATCATATCATTAACTATTAGCGCTTTTGAAGTAAGAGATCGAATATTCAGCAACCCAAGCTTTATAATTTGCTCATTTGTATTATATCTGTTTTTTATTTGTTGAACATCAATTAAATTTTTAACCTTAGATGGGTTTGAAAGTTTTTGGGATTTCCAAGTTTGGGGAACAGACACAGTCTCTATATGATGATATCTAGGTGAAAGAGGCTCTATGTGATGGGATTTATCTGGCCTTGGTGACGTGAGGCCGCTAGCAGACGGTTGGTTAAGCCAGTCTGTCTGCTTCCTGACCTGAGGCCCAGATTGTCATGTTTTATCTCTAAGACTATGAGCCAAATTACTAGAGAGAAGAGCAGCACCATCCCAGGAGGGATGAATACCATCTCTTTTCAACAGGTCAGGTTTGCCCCAAAAACTTTTCCAATTGTCTATGAATTCTATATTATTTTGCGGACACCAATTAGACAGCCAGCCATTGAGTGAACACAATCTACTAACTATCTCATCACTCCTGCGAACAGGAAGGGGTCCAGAGCAAATTACAGTGCTTGACATCGTACTTGCAAGTTCACACACCTCTTTAATATTCATTTTGGTGATCTCCGACTGGCGGAGTCGAAAATTATTAGTGCCGACGTGAATAATAATCTTAGAGAATTTACGTTTAGCATTAGCCAGCACTTTCAAATTTGCTTTGATGTCAGGCGCTCTGGCTCCCGGCAAACATGTGACTATGGTGGCTGGTGTCTCTATTTTCACATTCCGTGTAATAGAATCGCCAATTACCAGGGCACAATCAGAATAATTCTCAGTGGGTGTTTCACTGAGCGGGGCAAATCGATTTGTTATCGGAACGGAAAAGTGTTTTTTTTTTATCCGCGACTAGAGCGATCTCTCACTGTCACCCATCTGCCCTGCTGCACGGGCTCTACTTCAGCCGGAACCGACTCATGTAAAGAATTTACTAGGCTAGGCACATCCAAAATAGTATCTAAAGCTCTAGCACTCTTCTTACTATTCTCGATTAAAGTTTGGATGCGTGTCTCTAGTTCTGAAATCTTCTCCGTCAGCCTGACTGTCTCCTTGCATTTATCACATATAAATCCTATATTGCCGACAGAGAAGGCTATGGTAAACATGTGACATGAGGTGACAATAACAGGAGAAGACATTACTCACCGTGTTTGTTGACTGATTCTTACTCACCTGGGCTTTTATGAACTCAAAGGCGCGGGCGAGCGAGAGAAAAATAACAGAACAGAATAACAGAAACAAACTGTAACAGAACAGATATGAACAGTTATATTACATATTGAAAACACTCAATCCTCAGACCTCAGCCATATGAAGACAAGGCATCATGCCTCAGACTAAAAGGCTTCAGTCATTGGACAAAACGGCATCGCGTCTCAGACTGAAAAGCTTCAGGTCTCAGGAAAAACAATGTCAGGTGTCAGGTCTCGTACAATAAGGGATCAGACGAAACAGCCTCAGACAAAAAGGCATCAGACATAAAGGCATCGGGCGAAACGGCATCAGAGATCAGACATAAAGGCATCGGGAGAAACGGACACAGACTAAAAGGCATCGGGGCGAAACGGACTCAGACTAAAAGGCATCAGCCTAAAAGGCATCGGGCGAAACGGACTCAGGTGGAGTTTGGAGGTTCGCATTGCCCCGCCCCATGTGACGTCACTCTTATGTTTACCAAAGAGCCGAGACACACAGAATCTGTATTACATGCTTTTTTACTGAACTTCCTTTTTCACACACCAACGCATGCGCACACCATAAACATCAAGCAGCTGATTCCATAACAACCAACACAACTAGTTTACTTCATAATAGTAGTCCACTTGATTTTCCCTAGCAGTTTGTAAATAAATGATTTTAGTTAATTATGTGAACACAACATTTCCCCCTCCCTCCCAAGAAACTAAACTTATGCATAACTAAGTCCTTGCCAAAACAATGGAACAGTCCAATACACAGTGCAAGGCCTACACTGTCACTCTGTGACAAAGTCTTTTAAGTAAGCAGTACGGACCCTGGCCCTTACGGGTCGGCCCTCCTCGACCTCAGGCTGCGGCCTTTCCAGAGCCGCTGGGCAGTTCCCCATAGCTGGACTTGTGGCACAGCCCGGCCCTGGATCTGACTGGAGGCCAGGGGAAAGCAGATGAGATTGCAGGTCAGGGGCAGGTTGCTGGGGCGCTGGTGACGGTGCGGCCTGAGGAGTATGGGAAGCCTGCTGTGGCCCTGTACATATCGGCACCGGTGAAGGAGGGGGCGATGGCAGTGGAGCCACCATTTCCTCACCTTGGTTCCGCACTTTCCTCAGTCTTTTAGCGTGCCATCGTGATCCGTCACTAAGCATGAATGTGGCTGGGCCCAGCTGGCAGTGCACCTGAAAAGGCTGGCTCCAGTATGAAGCCATTTTGTTGCCCCGATGTGGCCTACGTGCTCGGACCCAGTCACCTGCGGTAATAGCAGTGGCCTTGACCCTGTGTTTCCGGTCAAAATACTGCCGCATCCGTTGTTGGTGTCTGTTTGCAACGGCTTTGGTCTGAGCCTGAGAGCTGCCGGCTGTAGGCACTGCCATGCCTTGTGCCTTAAGTCTGTCCAGTGGCAGTTCCATCTCTCGGCCCAGCATGAGGAGTGCTGGAGAGGCCCCGGTTGTAGCGTGTTGGCTGGCCCTGTAGTGCATTAAGGTTTGGTTGAGTGCTGTCTGGAATGTACACCCCTGAGCCAGGTGGGCCCCGACTCCATTCTTCAGGCTCTGGTGGAACCGCTCCACACCGCCATTTGCTTGAGGATTGTAGTATGCTGTGCTGATGTGTTTGATTCCCCTATCACTGAGGAACTGAGAAAAGTCTGCAGAGATGAACTGGGGTCTATTATTTGTCGTGATGGCGCGAGGCATGCCCCAACGCGCGAACAAGACTTCCAGAATGTCTGTGATTACCTGGGTTGTGACAGTTCCAGCCGGAATCACTTCAGGCCATTTCGAATGGAGGTCGTACAGCACCACAAGGAAACGCTGATGATGGGGAATTCCACGGCCATGGATCTCTCCACAGATATCAAGCTGGAGATGTTCCCATGGGCGGGACGGTCTTGGAACCGGCTGCAGAGGGGTTGGCACTGGAGGTCCAGTTTTCCCACTAAGGAGGCATGGCACACAGTCTTTAACAAGGGCTTCAATATCGCGATCGATGCCTGGCCACCAGATGAGATCTCGGCATCACTGTTTGAGTTTAACAATGCCTAGGTGCCCCTCGTGTGCCATGGATAGCACGCGGGCCCGCAGGCTACAGGGCACCACGGTGCACAAGCCCCTGGAGACACAAACATCACCCCAACATGAAAGTTCATCACGCACCCTTGTGAATGGCATGAGCTCGTCACAAACCTTTGCTGGCCATCCAGAGCGAATGTACGTGCGTAGCGAGGACAGTGTGGGGTCACGCTCTGACTCGTGCAGCAACTCCTCCAATGACACGGCCGACTGCAAGGGCGCGTGAAGCATGTGAATTAGTTCAGTCTCTGTGTCCTTGTCAGGGGAGACCATGGGTGTGGGGGCATCGATGGAACGAGAGAGTAAGTCGGCGACTACATTGTCCCTTCCAGGGGTAAATTTCAGTACATAGTCATATTGCCTCAGCCTTTCCCCCCATCTGTGCAGGCGCAGGGGTTTATGACCGGATCCAGATGCCGTCAGCAATGCGGTCAGGGCCTGATGGTCAGTCCTGAGGGTGAAACGCTGTCCGTAGAGGTAAAGGTGCCACTTCTCTGAAGCCCAAACACAGGCAAGCGCCTCACGTTCACCCACAGAGTAGCGCTGTTCTGTTGGTGTTAATGCCCTGGAGGCGAAGGCTACAGGTCGCTCCACCCCGTCCTGCACCTGTGACAGGACTGCACCAATAGCCCGATCTGAAGCATCACAGGTGACTAGAGTCAGACATTCAGGGTTGAAGTGGGCTAGTACAGGAGGTGTCGTGAGCTGGGCTTTCAGTGTTTGTACGGCCTCAGAACATGCTGTAGTCCAGTGCCATTGCTCTTCTTTTTTAAGCAGCTGGCGGAGGGGTGCAGTGGTCTGTGAGTAGTGGGGCAGGAAATGGAGGTAGTAGGCTGTCATGCCTAAAAATGAGGCCACTTGAGAGGCTGAGGTCGGCTCTGGAATCCTGTGTATGTCATCGATATTGGACTGTAGAGGGGAAATCCCTTTGGCTGACAAGCGGAACCCAACAAAGTCGATGGCTGGGGCGGCAAAGCAGCATTTTTCTGGGTTCAGAGTCAGGTTGTTCTGAAGAAGGGCTTGAGCCACCCTCTGGAGGTGCTTGTTGTGTGTCTCGATGTCTTGTGCATGAATAACAATGTCATCCAGAAAAACCGCTACCCCAGGGATGCCGGCCAGTATAGTGCTCATCACCTTCTGAAAACAGCTAGGGGCGGAGCTTAATCCAAAGGCCATGCGAGTGTACCGGAACACCCCAGCATGCGTCATGAAGGCAGTGAGGTCCCTGCTGGCTGGGTGGAGGGGTACCTGCAGGTAGCCCTGACGTAAGTCAAGCTTTGTGAAGACTGTTGAGCCGTGAAAGTGTGCAGTGAGCTCTTCTGAGGTAGTCAAAGGATATCTGTCTGGAATAACTGCCTTATTCACCAAGCTTAGATCCACGCATATTCTTATCCCCCCAGATTTTTTCTTTGCAATGACTAGGTTTGAAATCCAGGGGGCAGCGTTGACTGGTTCAATAATTCCCATGTCCAGGAGTGTCCCAAGTTCACGGGTGACCTCGTCTCTCAAGGCAAAGGGGATCCTGCGCAGGGGCTGGATGACAGGTGACACGTCCGGGTTCACCAGAGGCCTGTGTGTGAAGGCTGAGAGACAGCCTAGGCCATCGAACAGAGCCGGCCACTTTTGCTGCCAAGTGGAGGTGATGTGGTGAATGTCGGAGCCAGCATCATCCCTGAGCGTGAACCCCAGGCCTGTGAACAGGTCCAGGCCTAGAAGGTTGGCTCCCCTCCTTGCAATGTGAAAGGGAAAAGATGGTAGGTGCTTGGAGCCATAGTGAACCGGCACGTGGAGCACACCTAGGATGTCAATCCTGGAGCTGTCATAGCCACATAGAGCGGTGGCAGAATGTTCTAATGGCAGGTGAGAGAAAAACTTAAAGTAAGTGCTTGAATTTAGGAGCGATGCAGAATCGCTCCTAAATGCGAACGGACCAGTGTCCATTAATAAGGGTAGGGTTACTTCGGCTAACTGGACGGTACATGTTTTGAACGCCACCTGACCAGCAGTCACATTTCTGATCTTTGTATAGTTGTGCTGAGCTGGTGGAGGTCCAGTGTGTTGTGGGAGCGTGGCCGGGGCTGAACGGCACATCTTGGCAAAATGGTTTTGCTTCAGACAGTTTCTACATTGTGGTCCTTTGGCAGGACAATGCTGTGCCTTAGAATTGTGTGATTTAGAACCACAGTTCCCACATACCTCTGCAGTTTGCCTATTGTTCTGTCTCTGTGTGAATTGTACTGGGAAACCTTGCTCTGAACCCTGACTTTCATTGGCGAAGTGCATGCTGGTGTGATAGGCAGGCTGTAACTGCTCTGTAGCTCTGTCCGCGAGTGGCCGCGCGCCTGCTAGCTGAGACGTGCATTCCATGGCTGTCTTGATTTGCAGCGCTATCTCCACAGCTCTGCTTAAAGTCAAATCGTCTGCTTCTAGTAACAGCTTTTCTCTTGTTTTCTCACACGATGTCCCCTCAATGAACTGGTCCCGAAGTATTTGATCTTGCAAAACCCCAGTCACACAAGCGCGCCATGTCTTTTAAGTTTGTCACGTAGCTTCGAACAGACTCACCGGGTCGTTACAGGCGCTTCCGAAGTTTATACCAACGGAGTAAAGTCCTTTGGTGGCCAGTGAAATGGGTCGTCATGAGGGTAACTGCAGCATCATAGTCGTTAAGCGTCCCAAGATTGCGAAAAATGCGTTGCCCCTCCACTCCAAAACAATGGCGGAGGAGCGCCATTTTCCTCTTGTCAGTAATGTCATCAAAGCCTAAAGCGTCCAGGTAGACTGTGAAACTCTCCAGCCAGTTTGCCCATGGAACTGGTGGATCTCCGGGGACGGCAAGAAAGTGTGCAGGTGGGGGTAAACCAAATTCATCCCATCCTCGTCGCCAATCTTATGTTTACCAAAGAGCCGAGACACACAGAATCTGTATTACATGCTTTTTTTACTGAACTTACTTTTTCACACACCAACGCATGCGCACACCATAAACATCACGCAGCTGATTCCATAACAACCAACACAACTAGTTTACTTCATAATAGTAGTCCCCTTGATTTTCCCTAGCAGTGTGTAAATAAATTATTTTAGTTAATTATGTGAACACAACAGTCACATAGCTTGAAATAATGCTTTAATTTCACAATAGTTTGCGAACATACAAGCTAGCTAGTTAAAATATGTCATCTATCTTTTTAAACGTGCAAATAAATGCTTTAACACTAGAACGGCCATGGCGGTCATTTTGACCGTTTTGATTTTTATATCTGCAATAACTTTGTTGAAAAAAAAAAAAATCCTGCTGGTTCCTTTTCCTAAAAGTGTCGGTATTTTCATTTAAAATGTTTTTCATATAAATTACACATGAGGCAAAAAAACAAATTAACATATTTACCTATTTCGGCCATAGACGGTCATATGGACTAGTTGCACGGGGCCGCCATTTTGGATTTCTGAACAGCGAGTGTGCGGTTAGACACTTCCGGTTTCGCATTATGCACGGTGCAGGGAGCCGGAGAAAGCCGAAAATTATACCTTTTATAGTGGTTTATAGAATAAATTATATAACTTAAAATACTACCAAGATCCATATTACTATCACACGAGCCAATGGCAATTAAATGCACGGATACATAGTCAGATTAATGAATGAAATACAACTGTTCACGAACAGAAGATTGTATTGGACTCATGCTGCATACGCAATGACAATTATGCCAACTGTAGCCTAAATATAGTTACAACTACGATTAGAGTTGTTAAATAAAATACCCCGTGAACATTCACACGTTTGCCCTGTGATAGGCTACAATTTATCTCCATAAATACGGTTTTCTCAATTCTGCGTATATATTTTCACTTACTCGATCAATATTATCATCACATATTTTACATTTTTAACTGTAGGTAACGTTACCACAAAAATTTAGTCTACTATAAGTTTGTGTATATTTTACACGTAGTACAATACTGTATGCGCTGCTTATAAACACCAGACAGATAATGATTTATGAAACAGATGCTCTTTACTCATCTCACTTGCACAGAATAAATGCAGTAATAGAAAGGATAGAAACTCACAGGTGAAATACACAGAAAAGTATATGCATTTAAAAATTTTGTCGGGTTGAAGTCCCCCCTGGATCTTCTGTATCCACTCAGCCCGTACCGCAGGCGTCAACGGGGAATGCATGAAAGCTGACTTTGTTGTAACGTGACGAAACGGTACATATATAACGGCACACAACAATGAAGTGCTGAGGCTGTCACCCTCCGAAAGGCAAGTCGCCTCTCTTGAATCCTAAAAACACTCATTGTGAAAAATTATCTCTCTAGTAATGGAACTCGGTCGCTGTTGTCTCTTGCTCTCGCTGTCTCCCGCTCTCGCTGTCAGATCACCGGAAGTACTGGCCCGCACACTCAGGGTTCTCTTACGTAGAGTTCTCTCCTACTGCGTCGAATCGACGCTTCGGGAAAGATATTTCTTTGTCGAGATTGAAGCCCAAAAATTAATCCTTAATTTTGTAATATGTAAAACGCTTTTCTGTAGCATACAACCCTAGGCGGAGCAATACAGCTCGCCCATTGGCTGCTCCGCCAGAAAAGCACAGCCTATGCGAGGCCAGTGACGCTGACCAATGAGGGCGCTTCGCGCCCTTCTGCGTCATCTCCCGCCGAAACAGGCGTGGCCTAGGTCTATAAATACCAAGCATAGCTGCTTCCACTCCGATTTTCTTTACTTCACGAAGCTACACGCATCGTTGGACCGGATTCGAGCCACCACAGCCGTCTGACACAGCACCTCAGCAGGACGAGCCCTTACCTGAAGCCGCTGGTCATCGCCGCCTTCAGCCGCCGTTCCCTGCTGCGCTTCTCCGGCGTGGAATATCCTTTACATTATGTGTGTGTGTTTTGTGTGTGTGTTCGCCGTCGCGTCACACAGTTTTTCCACACTAAAAGAGCCGAGCGTCTTTTTCAAGATGTCTCGCACCTCCTGTGGCTCGTGTAGAGCCCCGCTCAGCGACAGGGACCACGTGCTGTGTTTCCTGCCTGTGAGTATCACGCAGCTTCAGCTCTCGTCGATGGCGGCTGCCATCGCTGTAATTTGATGCCTACGGTGACTCTGCGGACTCGCCTGGCGTTCATTTACTGAAGCTGCACCCTTTTCCGCCCGCTGTAGTGCCGCGCCGTGAAAAGCGCCGTGCTCAGCGGAGCCCGGAACCTCCCTTCACCACGAGGTGCTCGCCGCTGCTGCCGCTAGCTCCTCCGCCCGCTTCGCTGGACTCTCTGACCGACGGACAAGGGCCGCTGTGTGCCGCCGCGTCCGTCATGGATGAGGAAGATGAAGCCGTGTCTGTGAAGGACGACTGCTGTTCTCTCCTCGCTTCGGGTAGCGAGGGATGGGCGAGCTCCGAGGATCTCCCCTCCCCCGCCGCTCGTGAGCGTCGACGGAGAAAGACCAGCATCGATGCGCTTACCGGCTGGATGGCTGCTTTTCTGCAGAGGAACGTACGTTACCGTCCTCACGACCCGCGCCTTTTTCTTCCTGAATTCACGAAGAAATCGCGGAGTCCCGGAAAGCCCCGTTTTCAGCCAGGATGCGCATTTCTGCTTCGAGGAAAGCTACAGTGTTAAAATCCCGCCGCGGCCGGATTTCACTAAAATGTCTCGCTCGCACAGTCCCAACATTCGCGACCGTGCCAGTGTATTTTGCAGTCACCAAATCGGCATCAATGCCCGTTTGCCTGCACACAAACGCCGTTTTCACGACGCCCCAGGTAAATCTGAAAATGTATTTACTGGTGTCCCGGCCACGGCCGATGGTGTAATGTGTGTATCCGTAATGCCCACGACCTAGTGCCCATTCGTACACACAAGCACAGCCCTACACAATACAGGGCTTGCACACATAAAATCGACTCGTGTCGGTTGTGCTTCACATGTAAGCTAGTGAACGTGCCCGCTTTTCAGTGCCCACAATCACTACACACTGCATGTCCCGTGGTTTCTGTAAAAACGAAACGAATGTACGGTCAGTCGGTTCTGATAGACAGTACTCTCTGTGCTACACGGTGTCCCGGCCATGGCCGATGATGTAATGTGTGTAACTGTATGCCCACGACCCAGTGCCCATCTGTACACACAAGCACAGCCCCGCACAATACAGGGCTTGCACACATAAATCGACTCATTTCGATTGTGCATTATATGTAGTGAGCGTGCCCGTTTTTCAAGCGCCCACAATCACTACAAGCTACATGTCACACGGTTTCTATGAAACGAAACCTATGCACGGTCAGTCAGTTCTAATAGACAGTACTTCCCAGTGCTATAAATGTACCCGCGTTCACGCACCCACATTTATTCTCAAACATGCCGAGCCGTACGGGGCTCGCACCGCGCGCTCCCTCTTTCAGCTGAGAGAGCTGAGAGCGCGCGCGGGCTGCCCGCTCGATTAAGCGCGCCCCCGCATCACGCTGCAATGGCGCCCATGTTACAGCACACGACTGCTCTCGTGTCGCCGCCATTTCGCGACCAGAGCCCGGTTTTTCAACCCGTGCAAGCACAGCCCTGAACAACACAGGGTCTGCACACATAAAATCGGCTCATGCCGATTGTGTTTTACATGTAGTGAGCGTGACCCACTGTCAAGTGCCCACAACCACTACACACTGCACGTTCCGCGGTTTTCTGTAAAAACGAAACTAACGAACGGTCAGTCAGTACACAAAAACAGTGTTCCCGGTGTTATAAATGTGCCCGCCACCAAGCGCCCACGTTTATTCACAAACATCACGAGCCCTACGGGACTCGTCCCGCGCGCTCTCTCTCGACACAGAGAGCTGAGCGCGCGCGGGATGCATACTGTGTTAAACATGCCCCCCGCCTCACACGCCACGGCGTCCATGTCACAGCACACGGTTGCTCTCGTGTCGCCGCCATTTCGCGACCAGGGCCCAGATTACATTCAACCCCTAGTCACACGTGCAGATGCATGGGAATGACTTCCCGGGGTCTCAGAATGGGTGCTAGAGACTATAAAAAGAGGCTATTCGCTACAGTTTCATCGACGCCCTCCCCGTTTCACGGAGAAAGTCGAAACTACGGTGAAAACAGAAGTAGCACATCTACTTCGAGCCGAAATAGCGAAGCTATTGAGCAAAGGGGCAATAGAGCCTTTATCTCAAGCTCAGAGCGAAGGGGGTCTGTACAGCAGATATTTTCTGGAACCGAAAAAAGACGGGGGTCTCAGACCCATTTTAGATCTCAGGCATCTGAACAAAGCGCTGACAAAGCGAAAGTTCAGAATGCTCACGACCAGAGCTATCCTCGCGCAGATTCGCCGAGGAGACTGGTTTATGGCAATAGATCTGAAAGACGCGTATTTTCATACAAATTGCGTCACGTCACAGGCGATTTTTGAGATTCGCCTTCGGGGGCCAGGCATATCAGTACACAGTCCTGCCATTCGGCCTGTCTCTAGCACCTCGTACATTTACAGTGTGCATGGACGCGGCGCTGGCACCCCTGAGACTCCGCGGCATTCGAATTCTGAATTATTTGGACGATTGGCTGATTCTAGCTCAATCACCTTCAGAACGCATCCGCCACAAGACCCTAATTCTCGATCACCTCGAGTGCTTAGGTCTGAGAGTCAATTGGGAGAAAAGTTCACTGTTTCCCAGTCAAAGGATCTCCTTTTTAGGACTGGATCTGAACTCACTGTCTATGACAGCACAGCTGTCATCACAGCGCAGGCAAAATACCCTGCAATGGCGAAATCCTTCCTCAGCGGCCACATAGTGCCACTCAGGAGATTTCAGAAAATGCTGGGCCTCATGGCCTCAGCCTCAACAGTGCTGCAGTTGGGCCTGCTGCGCATGCGCCCACTACAGTTCTGGTTGAGAGCGCGCGTACCGCGCCGAGCATGGTTACACGGTCGTTATCGCCTCAAGGTCACTCAGGAATGCATTTCAGCCCTGACACCATGGAGAGCGTCAGACTGGTACCGGTCAGGTGTAAGCCTGGGGACTTCCTCGAGCCTGAAGGTGGTGTCCACGGACGCGTCCACCTCAGGCTGGGGAGCACTGCTCGAAGGCAGACCGTTTTTTGGCCAATGGGCAAAACGAGTCGAACTACCGCACATAAACTGCCTAGAAATGATGGCAGTGGACTTAGCGCTGAGGCGCTTCTGTCCTCGGATAAAAGGACACCACGTCCTAGTCCGTTCGGACAACACGTCGGTAGTAGCCTATATAAACCGCCAGGGTGGCGTGAGATCCCGAAACCTTTACAGGCTGACGGAACGCATACTGGTATGGGCCCAGCACAACCTGCGCTCGCTGAGAGCGATCCATGTGCCTGGTCGCCTGAATGTAGGACCAGACAGACTCTCACGGAACAATGTTCCGACAGGAGAATGGTCCCTACACACACAGACAGTGCGTCTGCTGTGGAAAACGTTCGGCAGAGCGGAGATAGACCTGTTTGCAAACCAGGAAAACGCTCACTGCCCGGAATTCTTTTCAAAGAGCACGAACGCGCTCGCCAGAGTCTGGCCCCGCCGTCCGCTCTATGCTTTTCCCTCTGTCTCGCTCCTGCCCCAAGTGCTCGAGCGAATCAGGAAAAGCGGATGCTCAGTGCTTCTTGTAGCACCATACTGGACGAATCAACCCTGGTTCCCAGTCTTGATGCAGCTCAAGAGTACTGCTCCGTGGCCGATCCCGGTGAGGAGGGATCTCCTCTCGCAGGCCAGGGGCTCGATTTTGCATCCTCACCCAGAGCTATGGTCCCTTCATGTGTGGGCCATAAACGGGTACCCGCTAAACTCCCAAGAGGAGTGTTAGACACGATCGAGCAGGCTAGGGCCCCGTCTACTAGACGGCTCTACGCTTCCAAATGGTCGGTGTTCTCTGACTGGTGTTCAGACCAAGGTCTATCACCTCTTCAGTGCGGTGAAACGGAGGTTCTCTCCTTCCTGCAGGAGCTGTTGGATAAGGGTAGGACCCCATCCACGCTCAAAGTCTATGTGGCAGCCATATCAGCGTTCGTCAATCCGACGCTTGGCCATGCACTGGGCAGAAACGACCTGGTGGTACGTTTCCTTAAGAGGAGCCAGAAGGTTAAATCCTCCAAGGCCTCCCTCAGTCCCCGTTTGGGACCTTTCTACAGTGTTGAACGCTATGAAAGGGGCCCCTTTCGAGCCTATTCACTCAGTTGACATGAAACATCTGTCTCTCAAGACCATGTTTCTTTTGGCTCTCGCTTCAGTGAAGCGTGTGGGGGATCTGCAAGCGCTCTCAGTAAGAGCCTCTTGTATGGAGTTCGGGCCCAACGACTCTATAGTCGTGTTGAAACCGAAGCACGGGTATGTACCTAAGTCCCTCAACACACCGTTCAGGGCTCAGGTCATCTCCCTGTCGGCTCTGCCGGCCTCTGAGGACGGAAATAGCTTTCTTTGCCCGGTCAGGGCATTAAGAGCTTACGTGTCCCGCTCCGCTGTTTTTCGACAGACGGAGCAGCTCTTCGTTTCGTTCAGTGGGCGCTCTAAAGGGCGTGCTGCGACGAAACAGAGCCTATCTCGATGGGTAGTGGATGCCATTGCGCTAGCCTACGCATCTAGAGGTTTGGAATGCCCCCTGGGCATCAGAGCACATTCTACGAGAGGCATGGCCTCGTCGTGGGCTTGGTATAGCGGAATCTCTTTGCATGATATTTGTATGGCGGCAGGCTGGGCCTCCCCGTCTACATTTATAAGGTTCTATAACCTAGAGGTTCCCGCGTTGCAGGCTAAACTGCTCTCGGTCTAAGACCAGGTATAGTGTTCCTGCCCCGCACTGCGGCCCAGGTCACTAATGTTTAAGCATCACTCACCGACAATGTGTCCCATGAGCATGCTATTTACCCCCCCCCATATATATCTATTATTTACATATATATGTTATTATGCCCCTAGGGGCCCTATTATAAAGGGATGATGCTATCCTAGCCGCTCTCCCTGTATACTCTTGGTGTAGGCTCTGGCATGCCGGGGCGCGTGCGCGCGCCCTCGGGTGTCTGGGTCGGTCCAAGAGCACGCACGGCGTCTTACAGGGGTTCCCGCAGCGTCGATTCGACGCAGTAGGAGAGAACTCTACGTAAGAGAACGTACTCGGTTACTAACGTAACCTCGGTTCTCTCTAGGAGAGGGAACGAGTACTGCGTCTCATGCCGTGCATGCCCACGATGTGTCGCTTCTGTGACAAAAATCGGAGTGGAAGCAGCTATGCTTGGTATTTATAGACCTAGGCCACGCCTGTTTCGGCGGGAGATGACGCAGAAGGGCGCGAAGCGCCCTCATTGGTCAGCGTCACTGGCCTCGCATAGGCTGTGCTTTTCTGGCGGAGCAGCCAATGGGCGAGCTGTATTGCTCCGCCTAGGGTTGTATGCTACAGAAAAGCGTTTTACATATTACAAAATTAAGGATTAATTTTTGGGCTTCAATCTCGACAAAGAAATATCTTTCCCGAAGCGTCGATTCGACGCAGTACTCGTTCCCTCTCCTAGAGAGAACCGAGGTTACGTTAGTAACCGAGTACGTTCGAACGTCAACGGTCGCCATTTTGTGCACGGAGCGAATTGACCGCACTGAATTTTGTGTTATTCTTTTGTTACATTTTCGCGCGGTTGATCTTTGTCTCTCACTGTCAACAGATAGATCAGTACCGATCCTGAGTGTTTGCATATAATTTCTACAAATAAAAAGCATATTAGATTAAATTTGTTGATCACAAATAGGCTAATAATACCTGACTATGTTATCTATTTACGTAGATATTCTCTATTATAGGCCTAGGAGTTATTCGACTATTTTCTCTGTTATTATATTAAAACAAAATGTTTTATAATTAAATAAGATACTTTTAGTTGTTATTATCTTGTTCTTAGTTATGTTGAATGGATATTGAGCCTATCTGTCGAAATAGACTAATAATACCTGACTACGTTATCTATTTACGTAGATATTATCTATTATATACAAGTTATTAGACTATTTTCTCTGTTATTATATTAAAATAAAATGTTTCATAATTAAAAAATACTTTGTTATTATCTTGTTCTGAGTTATGTTGAATGGATAGTGAAATATAGCCTATCTGTTGTAAATATGCGATAATTACGGTAGGCTAATGATATATATAGGCTACTATTGATATATATAATTTGACTGCATTGCATATCATTTGATATATATGGACAAACCCAGCCGTTGGGTTAAAATTTTAAATTACAAATGTTAACCCGACGGCTGGGTTTGTCCATATTTGACATATTTAAACAACCCAGCATTTTTTAGTTGTAATCAAATGTTACACTAATTACGTTGTATACAGAAGAGAACATGCATTTCGCGAGTTTTATGGCGACATTACGAAAATTAACCATGGTTTTACTACAGTAAAACTGTAGTTAACTATGACTGTAGTATTTCGTGGTATTTTGGTGCGAACCATGGTTTTTAAAAACCATGGTTTTGATACCATGGTTTTACTACAGTAAAATCATAGTAACCAAACCATGACTGTAGTAACTGGTATTTTTTAAAAACCATGGTTTAACTACAGTAAAATCATAGTAACCATGACTGTAGTAACTGGTATTTTTAAAAACCATGGTTTTGATACCATAGTTTTACTACAATAAAATCATAGTAACCATGACTGTAGTAACTGGTATTTTTAAAAACCATGGTTTTGATACCATAGTTTTACTACAATAAAATCATAGTAACCATGACTGTAGTAACTGGTATTTAGTAGAACCATGGAATCAAAACCATGGTTTTTAAACAGTTATATTGTAGTAATACTATAGTAAAACTGCAGTTTTACTAAATTATCTTGAAATTACATTTAAGCCATTCTGTCACAACAAACATCTACAAAATAACAACAGAAAGAAGTTCTCATTCAATGATACAGACTTTATTACAAAAATGACATAATCTGAAAGAAAATATAAACTTGCATTTGTTCTCACATGTGACAAAACAATAAACTACAAAGTTATAAAAAATGATTGGTGATAAAGTGGTGCTGTGCAATGGTTAAAAATTCTGTTTCTAATTTACAAATAAATAAATAGCAATTTGTTCCACTGTAATAATGATTTAGATACAAAAATAACATATTGTACAAATAAACATGACTTAGAGCACCTTTAAATACACAGCATCTACCTCCTCTAAAATGTCTATAACCTGTGAACACGTGTCCAACACAAGCATGTTTGCAATTTATACTGTATATACATTAACACAATTACAAAAATATTACTTCACAAGAACAATAAATACTATAAATTCAGAAGAAATGAGCAGTTCTTTCAAGAATGTTTTAAATGATATCCACTCACAAGAGATGAAGACATTAAGTCTCCTTATGATGAATACTCCACACTTTAAATTCTAGGTGAAAGTTCTTGTTGAAAAGCATGTGATGCAGCATCCATGCCGGTAGTTGTCAGTATGAAGTCTGTCATATGGCCAGTAGATTACAGTCCAGCTTTGGTTTTGTTCTGTCTCGACCTTCAGCCCAAATGGACGCAGGAGCTAAAATGAGAAGAACACACACCACATTAACACACAAGCTGGAATACTCAACTGTTATTGGTCAGTTGCATCGAGTAGCCATGTAATAATGTCCAAGTGCAATAATGTCCATTCAGCCAGTGTTTTCATAAATAACCCATACATTATCAGGGCTCCAAAAGCCAAGCAGAAAGAATGTACATTATATGATCAGCTGAGTGTATTCTCCTAACTTATATTTAGGGATGTCCCGATACCACTTATTCCAGACCAATAATTTAATTTTTAGTACTCACCGATACAAGTATTCTTAAAGCTGCAGTCCGTCGTTTTTCCTCTTTGTCGCCATCTCTGTTCGAAATCTGCAATTGCAGTTATTCGCGGAATTATTAACTGTGCGTGGGTAGTAAATCGGCATGAAACAGCGCGGATGAACACAATGTATTGAGGAGAACATGTCGCTGCCGCGTCGCTGTGGATACTGTACTGTCATCAGCAATGTCAGAGTATACTTTTTGAAAAAGTATAACCAACATTAGAATTTTCATCGGTAAATGTCATCTGAATAAGTAAGTAACTTTTGTTCTGACCAAATTCGGGGGGTGGGGGGAAGCATTGCAGCTATATCATGCTTATCTAACGATTGCTTATAATATCACGTCAAAACGTGAAAAATATATTTTGTTCTCAAATTATTAATGTTAACTACATCATTATTGCGTGACTACATTTAATGTGTATTAGGGCTAGGCTACCTGTAGTTCAGTTTTCATTTCTGTGCAGTATAAATTCTAATTGTCATACCAACAAATCATCCTTATAACTGTTTCTCTTTTAAATAAAAAACACACACGTATGTGTAATCAAATGCTTATTTAAAACTGTAATATAATAAAAATTTATTCACATACATTCTGCACCCCTTCAAAACACGGAGTTCACGCCACGCCCTGCCGATGTTTATCCTTGTTTTAGCATGGGCTCGGTTGCAGTCTCTTCTTTTCTGTAGCCACTGTGAAGTCCGAAGTCTTTTGGGTTTTACAACTGGTGATTGTCGCTTTAAACTTTCGGGATCCGCCATACCAGGCAAGTGCTAAGCTAAATCTCCACCTCCATCATCCACACACGCTATATAGCCGACTAGCCGGGGACTCCTTCTCTATGTGTACAGAAGTGACGTAATGACGCAAAGACATGCTCGAAATTCCCGCGGAAATCCACCAGTACCACTGGAATTAAAATCATTATTACAAGCTTACCGTTTTGAATCGAAGTAAGGCAAGCAGATCGTTTTGAACACTGGCTGGTTAAGTTTTTTTTCAAAAATGTATTTTTTTATATTTTTAAACACAAAAAAGTGCCGGACTGCAGCTTTAAGTTTCAATTCATTTCTAATTCATGCATTTGTAATTTTTAAACGTATTGGTAGAGAAACCAAAAGAATATCAATCATATTAGTTGTTTATTCAATTTAATATATATTTAATGCACTGCATATTCATTACAGTATAAATTAAATATAGATAGATCTTTTTCAGGGCGCACGCTTTGGATGTTTGAAGTTCATGGAACTTCTTGACCTGCAAATGTCCTGTAATAATGCAGGCAACCACTCGTTAAACATAAATAAGGTAACAGTTCATGTTTTACTTACATATACAATTTAGTTTTAATCCAAATAACACGTGCTGAGTGAACGATCAGCAATCAAGAGCATTCAACAGAAGTGCTCTCTCTCTCTCTCTCTCTCTCTCTCTCTTAATGGTCAGTTATCGTTAATAATAAGCTACATGCCTCGTTTTGCTTTGCCATTGACATCCGACTGAACTACAAACTTTCCACTGACGTCTGATGCGCTCGCGCGTCTGTGCCGCGGGCTCGCTCAATCCACTGCACGTTTTTCTCTTAGCTCGTGCACCATAGCTATATTATAAGCGTTACTATATTCTGTTTAATATTTCACTAATAGGATACATTTACTTCATAGACAGCCTTCTTTTTTTATCCCCATTATAATTTATGTTGTCAGTGTTTCTTTCAGACACACGCTGCCTGGTATCTGTTGTCGGTATCATGAGCTAAGTATCGCGGTGCATCCCTACTTATATTCTTGAAAGGTTAAACAAAAAGTACTAGTGTCATATATACATAATTTCACGAAAGAGAAAATGGGTTGGAATAAAGGACAAAAGAGATGGAGAATGTATTTGTTGGTTACAGATGTCTCTACTCAAACCAAGGCATAGAGCTCTAGACACTCAATACAATCTTAAATACATAATAATAAAGAATTGAGAAATACCCACACAGATAATCAAGAAAGGGTTTTTCTCACCCAAAGCTATTGTATTGTTTCAACCTGGAAAACAGTGCATGAGTCATGTGGACCTATTTTAAGGTTATTTTTTTATTCCGTTTACAGTTTAAAAAAATATTGGCTCTGTTAAATTTCACTACATGGAAAGAACAGATCAGAACATTCTTCCAAAGTTCACGTTTTGTGTTCCACTAGGGCTGGACAATAATTCAATATCAATATATATCGCAATATATTTTTTCTCAATAACGGTTATATGATTTTTAAAGGCATGGGCTACATTTAAATTTTTTATGCGTGATAAATATAAGCAGCACGGCACAGCGGTTCATATGTTCATTGTCTCCAAATTGACCGTTCGCAAAGACCCGCCCCTTTAGTTACTGTTGCTATGTCCAACAAGCCACGCCGGCCGCTCTCTCACACTACACCATGTTCTCAGGCAGTGAAAAACACATAGCGGAGCAGAGACACTGACAACACACCGACAGACCAGCTTACTTTTGATATTAAACTAAGTCTTAACTTTAAAATTTGCCAATTTTGGCAAGAAATTTAAACAATAAATAGAGTTTTGTGGCTCTTTAATGTGTGTGACAGATCGCTGTGTCGCCTCAGTTAAAGCCGCTCGTGAACCGATCAGCTCTTCCTTCTAGTTAATTTATTGCATCAAATAAACATGAATGAACATCAGAAGGAATGTTGTTTTAACCGCGGAAAGACGTCAGTACACTCCGTTTCTCAAGTTCAAATCCTCCAATGTTAATCTACTAAGTTAACTCTCCTGACTGCTTTGTCGGACAAAAATGGTGGATTCGGGAATGGAGTTATTATGTGCAAACAGCTGTAAACTATATCTGTGCAGTGTGCACATGTCAAAAAAAATCTATTCTGATTTGAAGCTTGTGACATACACTGTTAGCCCTTACTGTAGAAAAAGCCCAAATTCTTACAATATCGTACCATTTTCCATTAAAACAGTAATATACAGGAATATACCTACAGGAATATACTGTGAATTAACAGCGCTCAAAGTCGACACTCAGAGGCTGTTTTCCCAATCACACCCTATACCCTCATTCACTATTCCCTACACTAGTTCACTAATATAGTCCACTTGATTGAAAAGAAGTGAGTGAATTGAGACACCGATGAACTCCTGATAAGCAGAATCACTGAAGGACAGAGAAACAAGAACAGAAAAAAAGAGAAACACAAGAAATACAACTGACTTCCAGCCACACTGAATGTGAAACCAGTTTAACATTATTTATTTCAAGTTATTGTTGAGAATGAACAGGGATTTAGTTAATAATAAAGTTGTTGTCACCATGATGGAGATCAGTATTTGCAGCGGCTACTTCACGCAATTAGGACAAATGTTTTTGTATTTATACATTTGGGCTTATATTTGGTATTCTACATTACATTTATTTATATCCTATTGCTATTTGTCACTGCGATTGTGCTTTAAAAGGCAAAATCGTATAATGTCATGCATGCATCGTGTCTACCCCGTGCGAGGCAATCTACACTGGGCAAAGCGAATGTGCAAAAACGTACTCGGTTACTAACGTAACCTCGGTTCTCTCTAGGAGAGGGAACGAGTACTGCGTCGAAAGAACGCTACGGGAAAGTATTTCTTTGTCGAGATTGAAGCCTAAAAATTAATCCTTAATTTTGTAAACATGTAAAACGCTTTTCTGTAGCATACAACCTTAGGCGGAGCAATATCGCTCACCCATTGGCTGCTCCGCCAGAAAAGCACAGCCTATGCGAGGCCAGAGACGCTGACCAATGAGGACGCTTCGCGCCCATTCTGCGTCATCTCCCGCCGAAACAGGCGTGGCCTAGGCCTATAAATACGAACATAGCTGTCTAACACACCGATTTTCGTCACGAAAGCGACGCAGCGTGGGCACGCACGGCATGAGACGCAGTACTCGTTCCCTCTCCTAGAGAGAACCGAGGTTACGTTAGTAACCGAGTACGTTCTCTTACGTAGAGTTCTCTCGTACTGCGTCGAAAGAACGCTACGGGAACCCCATGTAAAACGTCGTGCGTGCTCTTGGACCGACACAGACACCTAAGGGCGCGCGCGCCCTGGCATACAAGTGCCTACCCCAAGAAGTATAGGGAGAGCGGCTAAAATAGCATCATCCCTTTATAGTAGTGCCTCTAAGGGCATAATAACATATATATGATTAATATAAATATATATATGAGGGGTAATAGCATGCTCATGGGACACCATGTCAGTGAGTGATGCTTAAACATTGAAGTGACCTGGGCTGCAACGCGGGGCAGGAACACCAAAACATAGTCTTCTAGACCGAGAGCAGTTTAGCCTGCAGCGCAGGAACCTCTAGGTTATAGAACCGTATAAATGTAGACGGGGAGGCCCAGCCTGCCGCCATACAGATATCTTGAAGCGAGATTCCACTATACCAAGCCCACGAAGAGGCCATGCCTCTCGTAGAATGTGCTCTGATGCCCAGGGGGCATTCCAAACCTCTAGATGCGTAGGCTAGCGCAATGGCATCCACTACCCATCGAGATAGACTCTGTTTCGTCGCGGCTCGCCCTTTAGAGCGCCCACTGAACGAAACAAAGAGCTGCTCCGTCTGTCGAAAAACAGCAGAGCGGGACACATAAGCTCTTAATGCCCTGACCGGGCAAAGGGAGCTATTTCCGTCCTCCGAGGCCGGCAGGGCCGACAGGGAGATGACCTGAGCCCTGAACGGTGTGTTGAGGGACTTAGGTACGTACCCATGCTTCGGTTTCAACACGACTACAGAGTCGTTTGGCCCGAACTCCATACAAGAAGCTCTAACTGAGAGCGCTTGCAAATCCCCCACACGCTTCACTGAAGCGAGAGCCAGAAGAAACACGGTCTTGAAAGACAGGTGTTTTATGTCAACTGAGTGAATAGGCTCGAAAGGGGCCCCTTTCATAGCGTTCAACACTGTAGAAAGGTCCCAAACGGGGACTGAAGGAGGCCTTGGAGGGTTTAACCTCCTGGCTCCTCTAAGGAAACGGACCACCAGGTCGTTTCTGCCCAGTGAATGGCCAAGCGTTGGATTAACGCACGCTGATATGGCAGCCACATAGACTTTGAGCGTGGATGGGGTTCTTCCCTTATCCAACAGTTATTGGAGGAAGGAGAGAATCTCCGTTTCCCCGCACTGGAGCGGTGACAGACCTTGGTCTGAACACCAGCCAGAGAACACCGACCATTTGGAAGCGTAGAGCCGTCTAGTAGACGGAGCCCTAGCCTGTTCGATCGTGTCTAACACTCCCTTTGGGAGGTTAGCGGGTACCCGTTTATGGCCCATACGTGTAGGGACCAGAGCTCCGGGCGAGGATGCAAAATCGAGCCCTTGGCCTGCGAGAGGAGGTCTCTCCTCACTGGAACCGGCCACGGGGCAGTACTCTTCAGCCGCATCAAAACTGGGAACCAGGGTTGATTCGTCCAGTATGGAGCGACTAGTAGCACCGAGCATCCGCTTTCCTTGATCCGCTCCAGCACTTGAGGCAGGAGTGAGACAGGAGGAAAAGCATAGAGCGGACGGCGGGGCCAGACACTGGCCAGCGCGTTCGTGCTCTTCGAAAAAAATTCTGGGCAGTGAGCGTTTTCCTGGCTTGCAAACAGGTCTATTTCCGCTCTGCCGAACGTTTCCCACAGCAGACGCACTGTCTGCGTGTGTAGGGACCACTCTCCTGTAGGAACGTTGTTCCGTGAGAGTCTGTCTGGGCCTACATTCAAGTGGCCTGGCACATGCGATGCTCTCAGCGAGCGCAGGTTGTGCTGGGCCCATACCAGTATGCGTTCCGCTAACCTGAATAGGTTTCGGGATCTCACGCCACCCTGGCGGTTTATGTAGGCTACTACCGACGTGTTGTCCGAACGGACCAGGACGTGGTGTCCTTTTATCCGGGGACAAAAACGCCTCAGCGCAAGGTCCACCGCCATCATTTCCAGGCAGTTTATGTGCGGTAGTTTGGCCCGTTCTGCCCACTGGCCAAAGAACGGTCTGCCGTCGAGCAGTGCTCCCCAGCCTGAGGTGGACGCGTCCGTGGACACCACCTTCAGGCTCGAGGAAGTCCCCAGGCTTACACCTGACCGGTACCAGTCTGACGCTCTCCATGGTGTCAGGGCTGAAATGCATTCCTGAGTGACCTTGAGGCGATAGCGACCGTGCAACCATGCTCGGCGCGGAACGCGCGCTTTCAACCAGAACTGCAGTGGGCGCATGCGCAGCAGGCCCAACTGCAGTACCGATGAGGCTGAGGCCATGAGGCCCAGCATTTTCTGAAATCTCTTGAGCGGCACTATATGGCCGCTGCGGAAGGATTTTGCCATTTGCAGGGTATTTTGCCTGCGCTGTGATGACAGCTGTGCTGTCATAGATAGCGAGTTCAGATCCAGTCCTAAAAAGGAGATCCTTTGACTGGGAAACAGTGAACTTTTCTCCCAATTGACTCTCAGACCTAAGCACTCGAGGTGATCGAGTATTAGTGTCCTGTGGTGAGCGAGTTCTGAAGGCGATTGAGCCAGAATCAGCCAATCGTCCAAATAGTTCAGAATTCGAACGCCTCGGAGTCTCAGGGGTGCCAGCGCCGCGTCCATGCACACTGTAAATGTACGAGGTGCTAGGGATAGGCCGAATGGCAGGACTGTGTACTGATATGCCCGGCCCTCGAAGGCGAATCTCAAAAATCGCCTGTGACGTGACGCAATTTGTATGTGAAAATACGCGTCTTTCAGATCTATCGCCATAAACCAGTCTCCTCGGCGAATCTGCGCGAGGATTTTTCTGGTCGTGAGCATTCTGAACTTTCGCTTTGTTAGCGCTTTGTTCAGACGCCTCAGATCTAAAATGGGTCTGAGACCCCCGTCCTTTTTCGGTACCAGGAAATATCTGCTGTACAGACCCCCTTCGCTCTGAGCTTGAGATAAAGGCTCTATAAACTGCAGCGAATAGCCTCTTTTTATAGTCTCTAGCACCCATTCTGAGACCCCGGGAAGTCTTTCCCATGCATCTGCACGAGTGACTAGGGGTTGAATGTAATGTGGGCCCTGGTCGCGAAATGGCGGCGACACGAGAGCAACCGTGTGCTGTAACATGGACGCCGTGGCGTCTGAGGCGGGGGGCATGCTTAACACAGTATGCGTCCCGCGCGCGCTCTGTTCTCTGAGTTGCGAGAGAGCGCGCGGGGAGAGCCCCGTAGGGCTCGTTATGCTTGTGAATAAACGTGGGCGCTTGGTGGCGGGCACATTTATAACACCGGGGACACTGTGTTTGTGAACTGACTGACCGCTCGGTTTCATTTTTACAGAAACCGCGGAACGTGCAGTGTGTAGTGGTTGTGGGCACTGGACAGCGGGCACGCTCACTACATGTAAAGCACAATCGGCATGAGCCGATTTTATGTGTGCAAACCCTGTGTTGAACGGGGCTGTGCTTGTGTGAATGAATGGGCACTGGGTGGGCATTGCAGTTACACACATTACACCATCAGCCTTGGCCGGAACACCAGAAAATAAACTCTTTTTTCGATTTATCTGGGTCGCCGTGAAAACGGCGTTTGTGTGCAGGCAAACGGGCTTTACGGCCGGTTTGTTGGCTGCTGAATACACTGGTACAAACACGGAACTTAGGGCTGTACAAGCGGGAATCTTGGGTGGAAGTCCGGCCACGGCGGGACCCGAACACCGTCTTTTTCCTAGCATAGCTAGGATGGCGCCGAGGCCTCGGGCTTGAGTGTTACCTTGGGCCGAGGACCACGCGGTGGCGGGCGGCGTCCGGCGGAGCGAGACCGTGGTCTCTCTCGGGCCTGTTGCTGCTGGGCCTGTGCGGCGGGCGCGGGGCGCTGCTGAGTTCGGGCAGGCGGCTGTTTAGGGCGGCCTGTTGCGGAACTGGAGCGCTTTGGCAGGAAATGTTTCATGGCCTGCGAAGTCTTCTGTACCTCGGCGAATCGGTCCGCGAAGTCCTTCACGGAAGATCCGAAGAGGCCAGTCGTCGAAACGGGAGCGTCGAGGAACGCCGAGCGCTCCGACTCCGCCATTTCGGAGAGAGTTAGCCACAGATGTCTCTCGGAAACGGTAGCTGAGGCCATAATCCTGCCGATGGCGTGTGCGGCGGACTTTGTAGCACGAAGAGCTAGGTCTGTGGCGCTACGTAAGTCCGGAACACTGATCGCGCCCGGGCCTTCCTCGTCTAGCTTGCGGAGGAGGTTGGCCTGGTGGATTTGAAGCACCGCCATGGTGTGCAGCGCCGATGCAGCTTGTCCAGCGGCGGAGTACACGCGGCCGTTCAACGCTGACGATGTGCGGCAAGCTCTGGATGGTAGGACTCCCTTAGCCCGCCGTCCAGCAGAGGGTGGGCAGAGGTGAGTCGCTACAGCTTCCTCGACCGGAGGGAGAGCGTGGTAGCCTCTGTCTCGAGCACCGTCCACTACGGAGAATGCTGGCGAGGCAGAAGTACGCACTCTGGCTGAAAATGGCGCCTTCCACGATTTCGCTACCTCTTCGTGAAGCTCAGGAAGAAATGGGGCGTGTCTGGAGGGTGGCGCAGCGCGGTCTCCAGAAAGGAAGCAGCCATCCAGCCGGTTAAAAGCAGGTTGTTCGGGCGTCGACCACTCGAGGCCGAGGCTCGACACGGCCTGTGTGAGCAGACGCATCAGCTCTGCCTCAACGCTGATCTTCCCTCCTCTGCGTTCCGGAACAGCGGGGGAGGGGAGGTCCACGGAGCTCGCCCATCCCTCGCTCTCCGAAGCGAGAAGCGAGCAGCAGTCGTCATCCCCCTCAGATACAGCTTGCTGGTCATCCTCCATAACGGACATAGCGGCGGGCTGCGGCTGTTGTCCGTCGGTGAGCGACTCGAGCGAAGCGTTGAGAGGAGCTAGCGGCGGTGGCGGCGGCGAGCTCCTCGTGGAGGGAGGTTCCGGGACCCGCTGAGCGCGGCGCTTCTTACGGCGCGGCGCTACAGGGGGTGGGTGAGCAGCTTCGGCAAATGATGCAAGGCGAGTCCGCAGAGTCGCGATGGGCATCATGTCGCAGTGATGGCAGCCGCCATCACCGAGAGCGATAGCTGCATGTTCCTCGCCCAAGCAGGAAACACACAGCAGGTGGTGGTCCCCGTCGATGAGCGCGGCTCGGCAGGAGCCGCAGGAAACGCGAGACATCTTTAGCTTCGTGAATTTTAGAAAATCGGTGTGTTAGACAGCTATGCTCGTATTTATAGGCCTAGGCCACGCCTGTTTCGGCGGGAGATGACGCAGAATGGGCGCGAAGCGTCCTCATTGGTCAGCGTCTCTGGCCTCGCATAGGCTGTGCTTTTCTGGCGGAGCAGCCAATGGGTGAGCGATATTGCTCCGCCTAAGGTTGTATGCTACAGAAAAGCGTTTTACATGTTTACAAAATTAAGGATTAATTTTTAGGCTTCAATCTCGACAAAGAAATACTTTCCCGTAGCGTTCTTTCGACGCAGTACGAGAGAACTCTACGTAAGAGAACATATGTCCTAATTGCGTGAAGTAGCCGCTACATCAGAAGTGCGGGCATCCGTTTACTATTAATGAATGCCCCGCGTCCAGTAACGTTACACTATCACGAAATATGATAGTAACCAGCACTAGTCAATAAGCAGGCTACGATCAGAGCCGTTAAGAGCACGATTATGCATATAAAGCTAAGCAGACGTCACATAGGGAATATGTGTTAACATTTCAAACATGCTAGTTGTTTTACATTATTTGAAACTGCAGCGGCAGCAGTGAATAGACAGTGCCTATTTGCTTTTGACGCGCTGTGTCGCGCCTCTTGCCGGTGTAGAGACTGTTCATGATGCTCGGGATCTCTGATTATCATAATTCCCTGAGTGTATCCTGATGGAAATATAAAGAGGCCTTAAACTCCAACAATCTTTTGAAAACAGAGTGTTTTTACCACACACAGTTCAGCGCTACTACTGGGCTCCAGTGCTCCTTTCATGGATGCAAGAATCAGTTCCCACTTCCCGCCCCGAGCGTAAAGCCAAACGTGATTGGTTGAAGCGATAACGTGCTACGATTGGCCAGCTCGATGTGGCCGTTATCTGATTGGCTTGAGTAGGCGGTGGGTGGAGTCCACTTATTTGTGGATTTCTCTGCACGTCTGCGCTAGAAGTGTTTCAAAATCCACAAATGCGTGAGGGGATTCACAAATGCACAGGAACCGATTCACAAATGTGTGCAGCGATTTACAAATGCACAGGAACCGATTCACAAATAAATGCCAGGCAGAGTTGTGTTTGTAAAATAAGAAAACATTTGTAAATGTTTTATTTATTTGCAAATCTCATTTTATTTATTTGTGAATTTTATATTTTTTTGTGAAACTCTTTACATTTATTTGTGGATCTTAATCTATTCATTTGTGCATTCGATACATTTTTGTGAATCTCTTTACATTTATTTGTGAATATTAATCTATTTATTTGGAATATTGCAACAATAATAACCCCATAATTATGGCAGTCGGTTTCTGCAAGTGAAATTAGTTTTAACTCGAGTTTTAATTTAGTGCATTTTACAGTAACAAACGGTATATTACAGTAAAATACTGTAGATTACAGTAAAGAACTGTACAATTAACAGTAAATTACTGGCAACAGTGTTGCCAGTATTTTACTGTAAAAAAACCCGGTAAGGTCTAACAGTGTAAATCACAAGTTAATACCAATTTGTATTGGTTATAGATCTGCCAGGTTCTCACACCAGCCAATCACAGCGCACTCCCTCTCCCACTTCGGTTCACCTTCGGAACACAAATGAAGAGGGCTTTGAATTCTGAGGGCTTTCTGTCCCTCAACAATTCAACAATCCGATCACATGTTTAGCGTTCATGTAAACACTACATTCAGATTCATCAATCAAAATTAATTCAGTGTGTCATCAACACTCAATGTCCCTCAGCAACATGTTTGTTGTAGCTCACTTTTTTTTTGTCTGCAGCAACTCTGAGCACTTTTCATATTCTTTATCCTGGCTGAAGCACTTTTTTCAATCTATAAGAATAATATAATCAATGTTAGCCTATAGCTTATTAACTTATGAGTAATTAACTTATGTTTATTTGACAGTGATTTTACATTTCTTGTATGAAGGCTAAATACAAATAAAATATTAACAATAATTTATTTGGACCATTTTTTATTATAAAGTTTTATAGGAGGTTTCAGAGACTTTAATTTTTTAATTTTTCAGAAGTTTGTAGGTAGGCCTACAGACATTAATTGTGGGCGTTCTTGGCAGTTTTTTCTGAGGCTTTCATATTGTTCATATCGATATCGGAATTATATCGTATCGACCGAAATGAATAAATATATTGTGATATAAATTTTGCCCATATCATCCAACCCTATGTTCCACAGAGTCATAAAGGTCTGAAAAAACATGAGAGTAGATGACGACAGATATAAAATATTTTTTGGTAAGTTATTTATCCCTTTAATGTTTACCATATTTTATTTGGGGAGTTATACTGACATTTGTTAGACAAAGATTAATTGGTTTGTAAATGTACTTACCACTAATACACACACACACACACACACTTTTAAAAGAAAACAAATTGAGATATACAGTACATACCATTTAATCATTATAGGCTATGTTAATTAATGGTATTCACTACGACTTCACTATTTACCTGGCAAACAGCTGATGGTTTCACACTCTCTCTTGTCTGTATTAAAGAAGATTATAATTAGAAATTATATTTTTGTAATTTATCCACAATTCTGTGTGGATGTCAAAATATATTAACAATACAGAAGAAGATTTTAGATCAAATTCAATTTGTATTGGTTATAGATCTGCCAGGTTCTCACACCAGCCAATCACAGCGCACTCCCTCTCCCACTTCGTTTCACCTTCGGAACACAAATGAAGAGGGCTTTGAATTCTGAGGGCTTTCTGTCCCTCCATTGGGAGCAATGCAACTAACCCATTCATGGCCCAGAACGATAGGAAAGACATCATTGAAGTAATCCATGTGACTGCAGTGGTTTAACCAATTTTATGAAGCGATGCGGGTGCTTTGTTTTTGCAAAAACATTTTTTTTTACCATTTTATTTAGGAAAATACTGACCTGCAATCCAGTAGGAGGAGCACTGTGGATTGGGTCCCACTTTATATCAAATGGCTTTAACTACTATGTACTTACATTGAAATTAATAATTTGATACAATGGACTTAGTGTACATATATGTTTTTACATTGTACTTATACTTTAAAAATACCTGCTTGTAATTACAGCGGTAATTAATTTATGTAATTACATTTGTAATTACACTGTTGACCTGTCCTTTACACCTTTAACAACCCTTAAACCTACCCATACCAGCACACCTTTCTAGGGCTGGGTATCGTTCAAAATCTTTCGATTCGGTGCCAATTTCGATACCTCAGTTTCGATACCGGTTCCTAACGATACTTTTTTCGATACCAATTTTATGAAATCCATTTTTAACAAGATTACATAACATATTACCTCAGAAAAACTTTTATTTTTTATTTATTTAGTTTTATTTTTTCAGTTTGACTCATGCTCCTTAGCCAGTGCACAAAGAAACAAAAAATGTTTTATAAAGCGCTCATGCTCACCAGAGCTGAATTTTTAAATAAAAAAATACAGTAAAACTTTAGTAATATTGTGAAATAGTAGCCTATTACAATTTAAAATCATATTTGAATATATTTCAAAATGTAATTTATTCCTGTGATGTCAAAGCTGAATTTTCAAAATCATTACTTCAGTGTCACATGATCCTTCAGAAATATGAAAACAGTTTGCTGCTTAATATTTTGGAAACTATGATACATTTTTTCATGATTCTTTGATGAATAAAAAATTCAAAAGAAAAGCATTTATTTAAAAACGAAATATTTTGTAACATTACACATGTTTTGATGTCACCTTTGATAACTTTATTGCATCCTTACTGAAAAAAAATCTGACTAACCAACACATTTTTGAACGGCAGTGTACATTCAGTAGGTTATTATTTATTGCAATATAAACACTGGAGTGATCAACAAGGTATCTCTTACAAGAGCAGAAAGTTGCTCCGTCTTCGACTGGTAAATACTTTCTGCTCTTGTTTACTCCGTGCGCTGTCAAGGTCTTCATCATGTTTGTCGTGGTACCGGTCTTTGCAGCAATTATTTTACCGCAAATACTGCATCGCGCGCTGTTGGCATCGAGCCTGGAGAAATGTACCCACACTTTTGATCGACTTTTCCACATCTTTAAGGTATTATGTGTGTGTGTTCGCGTCTCATACAAGTATGCGCGTCGAGAGTTTGTGCGCGGAGAGTTCCGCACGTCTCGTGTGTGTAGAGTTTGTGTGTATGTGCGTGAGCGACTTTATGTGTGTCGCATTTATGTGTGTGCATTTCATATGTATTTGTTTGAGCACTGACGTTGATGAGTTAACTCCTTAGGAATCGAAATCTGGAACCGAACAACATGTCATTTTTCGATACTCGATAGAATCGAGGCAATTCGGTCGGTACCTAAAAAGTATCGAGACTCGGTACCCAGCCCTACACCTGTCCCTAACCTTACCCGTATCACATCTCAATAGCAGAAAAAGTATTTTACAATACAACATGAACACAATAAGTACATTGTACTTACATAGAAAAATAAGTACATAGTAGTTAAAGCCACTTAAAGGTGCCCTAGAATGTGTTGAAATAATATTTTAATTTTGTCCCTGATATCTACATAGAGGGTATGTGGCTTAAAAAGCCATTTCAAATGTCCAGAAAAGGTTTTACAGGTCAATTTCCAACCCTATAAATTGGCCCTAGAATGAAATGGTCTGTTTTTACCTTATTTGGAAGGGTCATGAATAGTAATGAGGAGTTCTGCTCTGATTGGCTCTTTCACTGCGGGCTCATTACAAGAGCTCAGAGAGTCACAGCAAACAGGTCCGACGTGCAAATGGAGAGACTCGGTGTACAACCGTATATGTTTGAGCCGGTTTCAGACGACGATGCAGAGTTTGAGGAACAAGCGGTTGTTTGTAGAATGCAAATGGACGTTTCGGAGTGGTAAGTTTATTCATTATTTTCAGTACGAACTTAACAGTCACGTGTGTGCGTGTGTGTGTGTATGTGCGTGCGTTCGTTCGTGCGTGCGTGTGTCTGTGTGCGTGTGCTTCACCTGCGCAGCGCAGTTCTGTGTAGCACCGTATCTCTGAAAGGGCTTGGCTTATGCAAATTTTGGAGGCGTACATATTAATGATCCCATCGGTTACATCACAGTAGGTGTTATGTGGAGATTCGCCCGTTTTTCAGGGGTGTTTTTCAAAAACGAGATTTAAACAAGAAGGAGAAAACAATGGTGTTTGAAACTCACTGTATGTCATGTCCATGTACTAAACTATTGTTATTTAACTATGGCAAGTTAAATTCAATTTCACATTCTAGGGCACCTTTAATATAAAGTGGGACCGTGGATTGTGTTGACTCAAGACCGGAAGTTGTTCCGTGAATGTGCTTTAGATAATATTAATTTGTACATAGAGGCAAATTATATTGTTGTTTTTTGCGCAAAACAAAGCACTTGCATCGCTTTATACAATTGAGGTTAAACTACTGGAGTCACATGGATTACTTTAATGGTGTCGTTACTACCTTTCTGTGGCTTGAATTTATTAGTTGCGTAGGCTCCCAATGGAGGAACAGAAAGCTCTTGGAGTTCATCAAAAATATCTTCATTTGTGTTCCGAAGATAAACGAAGGTCTTACGGGTTTGGGCATGAGGGTGCATAATTAATGACAGAGTTTTCATTTTTAGCTGAACTATACCTTTAAGGAATCCTGGAAACACCTTAAATCAACCACAGCATGCACACGTCCATTTTCTGGAAGAACTGAAATGCAGAAGAAAAAAGTTTCACAAAAAAAAAAAAACATTTTTAAATGATTCACTTAAAGCTTCATATAAAGTACCCAGAAAAGTAAAATGTTAGCTGCAGCCCTGTTTTACAGTGCAAATCCTCCATACTTTGCACTTCTTTAATAGTTCCCATGTTTGAGAAATTGTGTTTACACAAATATATTGCTTTCACTTTAGCATAATTTAAGCATGGCCATTGTGAACAGGATTTATCACATCATATCAGGATTTATCAATGTGCAAAGTAGAGCTAGGGCTACTCTATAGTGAAAGGCAAGATGTTCACTAAAAAATAAGATGAACAAGTCACATGGACAATATTTTTGATACTTTCAGAATTTAAATTAGGTTAATAAAGGGTTAGTACACCCACAAATGGAAATTCTGTTATTAATTACTCACCCTCATGTAGTTTCAAACCTGTAAGACTTTAGTTCATCGTTTGAACACAAATGAAGATCTTTTAATGATATGGGAGAGTTTTCTGTCCCTCCATTGACAGCTATGCAACTACCACTCTGACGCTTCAAAAAGTTAATAGAGATTGTAAAACTAATCCATTTGAATTAAGAGACTATACCCCTTTATATAATTGAATTAATGTAAGATTGAATTTAGGATTTTATTCACATGTAAACATTGCCCAAATAGAAGCTCAACCGCACTTGCTTTGACAAGCGAGAACAAACCTCATTGGTTCTTGCTGAACTCAAACGAGCTGTGAAACACACGAGAGTGAACCTCATCAGTTTACACACGTCAAGCAAACACGCTTGAGCTTCCGTTTACCACAACAACAGGGTATCTGCACATTCTGCACAAGTCAAATTTAAGGCTTTTTAAGACCTGAAGAAATCAAAATTAATACCGTACATTAGGGGTTTGCAATATTAACAAAAATATATCTCGATATTTTCAAAGTTTTGTTGATAATAATTAGATGATATTTTACTGATTTTGTACTGGTACCATGGCTGGTTTAGGCCTGTTGTTGACAGCAGACTCACAAAGATATTCATATTTAACATATTCTATCTATGCAGTGGTCAGTTTACAGTAGTGACTGAAATAAATTTTTTTATTAAGGGGCAATATTTGCCACCTTAAATTGATTTCCAGGGGCATTTTCACCTAAATATGGAAATTATTTATAAACGTATTAGAGGTAAGCATCACCTTTTATGTCAAATTCTAACATTCAAATTAAATTCTATTAGAATAAGACCGTACCACTGTCAAATTAAATAATTAAATTAAAAACCATCTTTGCAGTGCAGAGGTGACACAGAAGCGGCATCCGAACTGGCATTACTATATTTACACTTAATTTGCAATTGCATAAATAAAGCTATTCAATATTTAAATATGAAATTATTTATAATTTTAACATTTTAATTAAAGGGTACTTTAAATATGCAACTAAACCCGCCAGTAGGTGGCAGTAAGTCACTGTCTTAATAAGCGAGTTGTTGGAGTTTTATTCAACCGATTTGTTCAAACGGCCGATTCATTCATGAATCAAATGATTCGTTCAAAACGCGGATTTCAGTTTTTAAAAAAGAATCGCTGTCTGTTGGACTACAGTTTCATTATGAAATTCTCGTCGGCGAAATAAAGGGGGAAACAAACAATATTGACAATATAAAAAGTAACACACAATGTTAACTTTATTGTTAATTTAACTGTTGTATAAAATAAATAGCACATTTGCAATTGTGCACAGGAAAACGGCACTTCTGCTCGTGATATTCTAATATAACAACATAATATGATATAAATATAATAAGACAAAAACTAATTTGGGGACATATCTATAATTGCACTGACACATCAAGCAGTGAAAGCAAGCATGAGAGACAAACGCGATGTCAGCTCGAACTCGCGGTGCCTTGTACGTAGTTAAAACAATGATTACAATATCATCATAGTTCATAGACAATCCTAAGCACAAAGAATTAACTTACTGAACTGACATTTACTCGTTCTCTTATCCTCTCCTCTCCTCTCTCGCGTGCAGGAGACAGACGCAGGCTAATACGCTGCCGTAAATGACGCGAATTGTCACGTGAACAAGCAAATCCACAAAGATAGAATAATAAAAATAATACGTACGCTAATTAGATAGTTTTCATTTGGAAAGCATTTAGATACGTCGTCAAAGTGTCATCTAAAATTGAAGACCTTTCATAGGTAAAAATAAGACTTTTCATGAGTAAAAATAAGACTTTAAGACTTTTTAAGGCCTTAAATTTTAAATATCGAATTTAAGACCTTTTAATACTTTTTAAGGATCCGCGGGGACCCTGCTGATGTGCGAATTGATGAATATGTATATGTGAATAAAAGCCTAAATTAAATCTGTTCATCATATAAAACGATTGTATCTCTACAGAAAAATGTTGACTATACTGCTTGATTTAAATTATTTTACAATCTCTTTAGAATGGTAGCATACAGGTAGCAAAAGACTATTTGAAATGTAATATGTAAAATGGCAATGTATTATTTAAATTTAAATTTTCCATACTATGCAATGTTTAGGGCAAAGTGACAATTCAAATTCAATAATATAATTAAATTAGCCATTTCCTACACTTGTTTTAACATATAATTTAAACATACATTAAAAAAAAAGTTGTAAAATTAAAACAAAAATGTATTACAAAAATGATTAGAGATGTTTAAAGGCATAGTTCACCCAAAAATGAAAACTCTGTCATTAATTACTCACCCTCATGTCGTTCCAAACCTGTAAGACTTTCGTTCATCTTCAGAACACAAATGAAGATCTTTTTAATTAAATCAGAGCTTGACAAGTGAGAACAAACCTCTTCCTCAAACGTGCTGCGCAACACACGAGAGTGAACCTCATTTGCGCTCGCATGTCAAGCGAACATGCTTGAGCTTCCGTTTACCGTAACTGATGTGTGAATGTATTAATATTTATGTGAATAAAAGTCTAAATTCAACCTGTTCATCATAAAGGAAGCAATCATGTCTTCACAAAATTTAGACTAAACCATTCAATTCATATGGATTAGTTTTACAATCACTTTATGAACTTTTTAAAGTGATAAAGTAGTAGTAGCTTAGCTGTCTATGGGGGATCAGAAAGCTCTCATATTTCATTATTAAGATCTTCATTTGTGTTCCAAAGATGAACGAAAGTCTTACATGAACGACATGAGGGTGAATATTAATGAAATAATTTTTGGGTGAATTATGCCTTTAACATGTTCAAGCTAAAATTGTAGCAAAATGATAATTTAAATGCTTTTTTTTCTTAATTGCATTTACACTCACAGTTAAGACACTTACGATTACATTTTTATTAAATACCCGCGATGAACGTAGCAAAATTCAATGTGGATTTGAAAATGCAATCATTGCATCAAGCGCCTTAACTTTGAGTGTAAAAGCAACTAGGAAAAATAACTTAATTATAATTTTGTTACAATATTTGCTTGAACATGTTAAACATCTAATTTATGCAACACATTTTTAATGTAATTTTTAAAAACTTATAAAAATGTTCAGATGTATGTTTGAATTATATGTTAAAGCTAGTGTAGTAATGCAAATTATTATATTATTGATTTATTATTATTATTATTTTTGCTCCAGATGTTGCGCATATAGTATGGAAAATGTAAATGAAAATACAGAAATACATTGCCATTGTACATGTTACATTTATATACTTTATAAATGTCAGAGTTTTATGTGAATATAATTAGGTGACAGAAATCTTTCAGTTCTCTTACGTAGAGTTCTCTCCTACTGCGTCGATATAGCGACGCTACGGGAAAGATATTTCTTTTTCGAGATTGAAGCATAAAAATTAATCCTTAATTTTGTAAAATATGTAAAACGCTTTTCTGTAGCATACAACCTTAGGCAGAGCAATACCGCGCGCCCATTGGCTGCTCTGCCAGAAAAGCACAGCCTATGCGAGGCCAGAGACGCTGACCAATGAGGGCGCTTCGCGCCCTTCTGCGTCATCTCCCGCCAAAACAGGCGTGGCCTAGGTCTATAAATACCAAGCATAGCTGCCTCCACTCCAATTTTCTATCCTTCACGAAGCTACACGCATCGTAGGACCGGATTCGAGCCACCACAGCCGTCTGATACAGCACCTCAGCAGGACGAGCCCTTACCTGAAGCCGCTGGTCTTCGCCGCCTTCAGCCGCCGTTCCCTGCTGCGCTTCTCCGGCGTGGAATATCCTTTGATCACTTTGTGTGTGTTTTGTGTGTGTGTTCGCCTACTGCGTCACATACTTTTTCTCACAAAGAGCAACGAGTGTCTTTTTAAAGATGTCTCGTGTTTCCTGCGGCTCCTGTCGAGCTGCACTCATCGACGGGGACCACCACGAGCTGTGTGTTTCCTGCTTGGGCGAGGATCATGCAGCTATCGCTCTCGGTGATGGCGGCTGCCATCACTGTGACATGATGCCCATCGCGACTCTGCGGACTCGCCTTGCATCATTCTCCGAAGCTGCTCACCCACCCCCTGTAGCGCCGCGCCGTAAGAAGCGCCGCGCTCAGCGGGTCCCGGAACCCCCCTCCACGAGGAGCTCGCTGCCGCCACCGCCGCTAGCTCCTCTCAACACTTCGTGTGAGTCGCTCACCGATGGACAACAGCCGCAGCCCGCCGCTTTGTCCATTATGGAGGACGACCAACAAGCCGTATCTGAGGGGGATGACGACTGCTGTTCGCTTCTCGCTTCGGAGAGCGAGGGATGGGCGAGCTCTGTGGACCTCCCCTCCCCCGCTGTTCCGGAACGCAGAGGAGGGAAGATCAGCATCGAGGCAGAACTGATGCGTCTGCTCACACAGGCCGTGTCGAGCCTCGATTGGTCGACGCCCGAACAACCTGCTCTCAACCGGCTGGATGGCTGCTTCCTTTCTGGAGAACGCGCTGCGCCACCCTCCAGACACGCCCCATTTCTTCCTGAGCTTCATGAAGAGGTAGCGAAATCGTGGAAGGCGCCATTTTCAGCCACAGTGCGTACCTCTGCCTCGCCAGCATTCTCCGTTTTGGACGGTGCTCGAGACAGAGGCTACCATGCTCTCCCTCCGGTCGAGGAGGCTGTAGCGACTCACCTTTGCCCACCCTCTGCTGGACGGCGGGCTAAGGGAGTACTACCATCCAAAGCTTGCCGCACGTCATCAGCTTTGAACGGCCGCGTGTACGCCGCCGCCGGACAAGCTGCATCGGCGCTGCACACCAAGGCGGTGCTCCAAATCCACCAGGCCAACCTCCTCCGCAAGCTAGACGAGGAAGGCCCGGGCGTGATCAGTGTTCCGGACTTACGTAGCGCCACAGACCTAGCTCTTCGTGCTACAAAGTCCGCCGCACATGCCATTGGGAGAATCATGGCCTCAGCTACTGTTTCCGAGAGACATTTGTGGCTGACTCTCTCTGAAATGGCGGAGTCGGAGCGCTCTGCGTTCCTCGACGCTCCCATTTCACCGACTGGCCTCTTCGGATCTTCCGTGAAGGACTTCGCGGACCGATTCGCTGAGGTACAGAAGACTTCGCAGGCCATGAGACATTTCCTGCCAAAGCGCTCCAGTTCCGCAACAGGCCGCCCTAAACAGCCGCCTGCCCGAACTCAGCAGCGCCCCGCGCCCGCCGCGCCGGCCCAGCAACAGGCCCGAGAGAGACCACGGTCTCGCTCCGCCGGACGCCGCCCGCCACCGCGTGGTCCTCGGCCCAAGATCACTCTCAAACCCGAGGCCTCGGCGCCATCCTAGCCCTGCTAGGAAAAAGACGGTGTTCGGGTCCCGCTGCGGCCGGACTTCCACCCAAGATTCCCGCTTGTACAGCCCTAAGTTCAGTGTTTGTACCAGTGTATTCAGCAGCCAACAAACCGGCCGTAAAGCCCGTTTGCCTGCACACAAACGCCGTTTTCACGGCGACCCAGATAAATCTAAAAAAGAGTTTAATTTCTAGTGTCCCGGCCAAGGCCGACGGTGTAATGTGTGTAACTGCAATGCCCACCCAGTGCCCATTCATTCACACAAACACAGCCCCGTTCAACACAGGGTTTGCACACATAAAATCGACTCATGTCGATTGTGCTTCACATGTAGTGAGCGTGCCCACTGCCCAGTGCCCACAACCACTACACACTGCACGTTCCGCGGTTTCTGTAAAAACGAAACTAACGAACGGTCAGTCAGTACACAAACACAGTGTCCCCGGTGTTATAAATGTGCCCGCCACCAAGCGCCCACGTTTATTCACAAACATAACGAGCCCTACGGGGCTCGCCCAGCGCGCTCTCTCTCAACACAGAGAGCCGAGCGCGCGCGGGATGCATACTGTGTTAAACATGCCCCCCGCCTCACACGCCACGGCGTCCATGTTACAGCACACGGTTGCTCTCGTGTCGCCGCCATTTCGCGACCAGGGCCCAGATTACATTCAACCCCTAGTCACACGTGCAGATGCATGGGAAAGACTTCCCGGGGTCTCAGAATGGGTGCTAGAGACGATAAAAAGAGGCTATTCGCTACAGTTTCATCGACGCCCTCCCCGTTTCACGGAGGAAGTCGAAACCACGGTAAAAACAGAAGTAGCACACCTACTTCGAGCCGAAATAGCGAAGCTATTGAGCAAAGGGGCCATAGAGCTTTTATCTCAAGCTCAAAGCGAAGGGGGTCTGTACAGCAGATATTTCCTGGTACCGAAAAAAGACGGGGGTCTCAGACCCATTTTAGATCTCAGGCATTTGAACAAAGCGCTGACAAAGCGAAAGTTCAGAATGCTCACGACCAGAAAAATCCTTGCGCAGATTCGCCGAGGAGACTGGTTTATGGCAATAGATCTGAAAGACGTGTATTTTCACATACAAATTGCGTCACGTCACAGGCGATTTTTGAGATTCGCCTTCGAGGGCCAGGCATATCAGTACACAGTCCTGCCATTCGGCCTGTCTCTAGCACCTCGTACATTTACAGTGTGCATGGACGCGGCGCTGGCACCCCTGAGACTCCGCGGCATTCGAATTCTGAATTATTTGGACGATTGGCTGATTCTAGCTCAATCGCCTTCAGAACTCATTCGCCACAAAACCCTAATACTCGATCACCTCGAGTGCTTAGGTCTGAGAGTCAATTGGGAGAAAAGTTCACTGTTTCCCAGTCAAAGGATCTCCTTTTTGGGACTGGAACTGAACTCGCTGTCTATGACAGCTCGGCTGTCATCACAGCGCAGGCGAAACTCCCTGCAGATGGCGAAATCCTTCCGCAGCGGTCATATAGTGCCGCTCAGGAGGTTTCAAAAAATGCTAGGCCTCATGGCCGCAGCCTCGGCAGCTCTACAGTTGGGCCTGCTGCGCATGCGCCCACTGCAGTTCTGGCTAAAAGCGCGCGTACCGCGCCGAGCATGGGTTCACGGTCGTTGTCGCCTCAAGGTCAATCAGGAATGCATTTCAGCCCTGACACCATGGAGAGCGTCAGACTGGTACCGGTCAGGTGTAAGCCTGGGGACTTCCTCGAGCCTGAAGGTGGTGTCCACGGACGCCTCCACCTCGGGTTGGGGAGCACTGCTCGAAGGCAGACCGTTCTTTGGCCAGTGGGCGGAACGAGTCGAACTACCGCACATAAACTGCCTAGAAATGATGGCAGTGGACTTAGCGCTGAGGCGTTTCCGTCCTCGGATAAAGGGACACCACGTCCTGGTCCGTTCGGACAACACGTCGGTGTTGCAGGCCATGGGCTCGATTTTGCATCCTCACCCGGAGCTATGGTCCCTTCATGTGTGGGCCATAAACGGGTACCCGCTAAACTCCCAAGAGGAGTGTTAGACACGATCGAGCAGGCTAGGGCCCCGTCTACTAGACGGCTCTACGCTTCCAAATGGTCGGTGTTCTCTGGCTGGTGTTCAGACCGAGGTCTGTCACCCCTTCAGTGCGGGGAAACGGAGGTTGTCTCCTTCCTGCAGGAGCTGTTGGATAAGGGTAGGACCCCATCCACGCTCAAAGTCTATGTGGCAGCCATATCAGCGTTCGTTAATCCGACGCTTGGCCATGCACTGGGCAGAAACGACCTGGTGGTCCGTTTCCTTAGAGGAGCCAGAAGGTTAAATCCTCCAAGGCCTCCTTTCAGTCCCCATTTGGGACCTTTCTACAGTGTTAAACGCTATGAAAGGGGCCCCTTTCGAGCCTATTCACTCAGTTGACATGAAGCACCTGTCTTTCAAGACCGTGTTTCTTTTGGCTCTCGCTTCAGTGAAGCGTGTGGGGGATTTGCAAGCGCTCTCAGTGAGAGCCTCTTGTATGGAGTTCGGGCCCAACGACTCTATAGTCGTGTTGAAACCGAGGCATGGGTATGTACCTAAGTCCCTCAACACACCGTTCAGGGCTCAGGTCATCTCCCTGTCGGCTCTGCCGGCCTCTGAGAACGGAAATAGCTTCCTTTGCCCGGTCAGGGCATTAAGAGCTTACGTGTCCCGCTCCGCTGTTTTTCGACAGTCGGAGCAGCTCTTTGTTTCGTTCAGTGGGCACTCTAAAGGGCGTGCTGCGACGAAACAGAGTTTGTCTCGATGGGTGGTGGACGCCATTGCGCTAGCCTACGCATCGGGAGGTGTGGAATGCCCTCTGGGCATCAGGGCACATTCTACGAGAGGCATGGCCTCTTCGTGGGCTTGGTATAGCGGAATCTCGTTACAAGATATTTGTATGGCGGCAGGCTGGGCCTCCCCGTCTACATTTATAAGGTTCTATAACCTAGAGGTTCCTGCGTTGCAGGCTAAACTGCTCTCGGTCTAAGACCAGGTATGGTGTTCCTGCCCCGCACGGCGGCCCAGGTCACTAAAATGTTTTAAGCATCACTCACTGACAATGTGTCCTATGAGCATGCTATTACCCCCCATATATATCTAATATTTACATATATATGTTATTATGCCCTTAGGGGCGCTATTATAAAGGGATGATGCTAATTCTAGCCGCTCTCCCTATATACTCTTGGTGTAGGCGCTTGTATGCCGGGGCGCGCGCCCGCGCCCTTGGGTGTCTGTGTCGGTCCAAGAACACGCACGGCGTCTTACAGGGGTTCCCGTAGCGTCGCTATATCGACGCAGTAGGAGAGAACTCTACGTAAGAGAACGTACTCGGTTACTAACGTAACCTCGGTTCTCTCTAGGAGAGGGAACGAGTACTGCGTCTCATGCCGTGCGTGCCCACGCTGTGTCGCTTCTGTGACGAAAATCGGAGTGGAGGCAGCTATGCTTGGTATTTATAGACCTAGGCCACGCCTGTTTCGGCGGGAGATGACGCAGAAGGGCGCAAAGCGCCCTCATTGGTCAGCGTCTCTGGCCTCGCATAGGCTGTGCTTTTCTGGCAGAGCAGCCAATGGGCGCGCGGTATTGCTCTGCCTAAGGTTGTATGCTACAGAAAAGCGTTTTACATATTTTACAAAATTAAGGATTAATTTTTATGCTTCAATCTCGAAAAAGAAATATCTTTCCCGTAGCGTCGCTATATCGACGCAGTACTCGTTCCCTCTCCTAGAGAGAACCGAGGTTACGTTAGTAACCGAGTACGATTTCATTTGAAGTGCAGTTTTACTGTGCTTTATCAAGATTTACATCACTCTGTCTTTATGGCAAACAAACTCTTAGGACTAAAAATTCAACCTCATCAGAAAAAATAATATCATAAGATTAAGAAACTCAAATAACTGATCCCAGATAGCAAAATACACTCGGGCCAGATCCGGTTAGATTCTCACCTGCCGGAGATTTACCCGTCGGCCCGCTTCCGTCTGCCGCACTCGTGCCGGATGCCTGTTTACTCACTGGCCGATTCCGGTCCGAATCAATCGGCCCAGATGCGGCAGCCGTTAACTTGCCGACCCTGCCGCAATAAAACCGGAATCGGGCCTTCACTAATACGCACTGCACGCCGGAGCTGGCGCGAATCAATCGTGCCATGTTATTATGAACCTTTAGGCTGTTGATGTTTCTTGAATAACCCATGTAATTACTTTTGTGTTGAAATGAAAGAAAATGCTAAAGTCAATCCATATGTATAGCCTACTAACTTTTGAATAAAATGCAAACAAAATTAAAACATTTTAATATTTATCCCATAATTGTTGCAAATGATATAAACCAAGGCCAGAAAATATGAAGAAAATATTTATTTATAAAATTGCACATGTCTCAAGAAACAACTTAAAAACACACAAGTCATTTAGGGAATTACACTAGTATAAAGAAATATACTTGCATCAAAAAAAATAAAAAAAATATATATATTGCAAAATTAAAAAGAAAAAATTAAAAGACTTAAATAAATTTGAACATAAGTAACAACATTGCACAAGTTAAGAAATATCCTAAAACACCAAATTTTAAATAAACTTTAATATAAAAAAAAAGTGCCTGTGTAAAGCGCACAAGTTTGAGGAAACCTCTTAAAAGCCTTCTTGAAGCCTGCTCAATTTAGCTCTTTCCTTCCTCCATCCCTGTCAGGAGCAAGTAGTAGCCATCTTGTTATATATTTTTCCACCTTTATCAGTGGACATCTTGGTATGGACATTTGTCCTTACTGCATCTGTATATAGAAAACAAGTCAAAAATAGATAGTTATACTTTGTCGTGCAACAGTGTTGATAAAAATAAATAACATGATTGTTACCAAACAAGTGCAACCTACATAAGATGGACTTTTTCCCCTCTAACTACAGATCAGAAAATGTTACTTAAATCCTTATAAAAATAAAATACATATTCATGTGAAAGTTGTCTTACACGACAGACAGTATAGCAGCCTCAATGTGCTGGAGTATAACTTACTGACTACAACAGTCCTGAGGGCCAATCCACGAAATGCCAGTTTTTGGTTTGCACCACTCCAGTTAACTTTTTTAGCCAAGGAGTTCAACAAAAGCTTTCCCAGGATACGCCACACAGCTTCTTTAGTGGAAAACCCACCAATAATTCCAAAATAGGTTACCTATTTAAAACAAACACAAATAACTGAGTATACAAAAAATATATAATACACAAGACAAATTGAGTGAAAAATGCAAGTGCTTGAACTTACAAACTTCTTGATTTGTTCTGGCTGATCCTTTATTTGATTTTCAAGCCTTTCCAGATCAGATAAATCTGACAAAGGAAGGTTGAATGAACTGATGTCTGGACATTCATCACTCTGCGACTGAGCACTGTTCTGTTTTTGCTGATTTTTTAGAACCATGACAAGCTGATGCTTGATGACCTCTTGTGCTTTAAAAACTTCAGTCAGCAGGGCTGCAAAATACAAAAATAATAGAGCATAAATTAACTTGAAGCTTGCTTTTTTCATATAGTGTTTGGTAGGATAAAGAGTCAGTAAATATTTATATTTATATAATATTTACCCACTGGACAACCATCCAAAGAAAAACAATTAAAATAAAACAACTTGACAGTGGGTTTAAGTTTACCAGAAATCTTTTTAGTTTTGTTAAAATTGTTTAGTTAATATTTTTAAAGGCCTAATTCAACTAAAAAGTAAAGAGTAAGTTGTGTATACTTACAAACACATGAAGAACTGTAACATGTGCTGTCTCCATCTCCAACTGCACTGGTACATGGACTTAAATTATTCCTAGAGGTGTTGGGACTTGTAATGCCATATGCCTGTCTGGATGGAGTTCTCAGGGCATCTACCATAGTCAGTGGTGGTGACGGTATTTGTGGTGCTGCAACAACTTCTGAATGATCCTGAATTCTGCCTGTTTTTTCCAGTCTCTTGCTGGCAAAGAAATGATCTTCATCACTCTCACCTGAGTGGTTTCTTTTATTCCCCCTGAACAGATAAATGTGGAAAAAAATTAAAATAGTGCCATAACAAAACATGCAGATTATAATGGATGAATGCAATAGATGTATAATTTACATACACAAGACATAGTTCACCCAAAATGAAAGTTCTATAATCTATTCCCTCATGAAGTTGTTGCAGACTTTTCATTTTGGGGTTAACCACAGGGCAAATCCATGCAAAGGTCATCTTTACCATTGAAAAAAACCATACTCTTTTTAAGTTGTCCAGTTAGGTCTGTATAATTCACGGAGTGGCTGGTATTAAATGCATTTACTGAGAATTTATATTTAAAGGGATACCCCACTTTAAAATGAAAATTCTGTCGTCATATACTCACCCTCATGTCGTTTCAAAACCTGTATGAATTTCTTTCTTCTTGTGAACACAAAGGAAGATATTTAGAAGAATGTCAGTAACCAGACAGTTTCTGGTACCATTGACTCCCATAGTATATCTTTTTTCCTACTATGGAAGTCAATGGTACCAGAAACTGTCTGGTTACTGACATTCTTCTAAATATCTTCCTTTCTGTTCACAAGAAAGAAAGACATTTATACAGGTTTGAAACAACATGAGGGTGAGTATATGACGACAGAATTTTCATTTTAAAGTGGGGTATCCCTTTAAATTTTTGATCGCAAATGTCACGTCCATAACGTTGGAACTGCCCTACACCAGTAATATGAAAAACAACTGTGGTAAAAAATACAAACAAACCTGTTCTTTCTTTTTGTGTATGCTGGACGATCATCATCATCATCTGTCTGCAAGTCAGACATCAGAGTTGCCTGTGGAAGTTTGAGCCGAGCTTCCTGATAGGGGTCTATAAAATATTACATTGTTAACATCCCCAAAAATGAAATGAAATAGTGTTTTCATAATATATTATATTACCTGTTGTGTGAATAATTCGCACCCTGAAGGCAGACCAAGTATGATTTGGAGATTCTTGCTGTGTCAGATTTGTAAGATTTGACAGATTTGTAAGTCGGCCAAGCACAGGTACCATTCTGCACCCATGAAGATGGCACAACTTCTACTTCAGATGATTCGGTGAATTCCACAATATGGAACATTTTCAAAAATGAAATCTTAAAAAAAAAAGAAGAGCAATTTGTTGCATTTTTCACATTTACAATTTCAACCATTTTATTTTCATAAATACTGTTATGTTACACCCCACAAAACACTACCTGAATGTGGGATTTAGGTGTATTATGTTTAAATAAATCTACACTACAATAAAATCCTAAATACACACATTTGAATTGCTGTTGATGTCAATTTAAATGCAGTAAAGGTAGACAGGCAAACTTGTTTTGAAAAGGAAGCATGACATTTAAGTGTCTCTTCAATTTTGGACACTTTACGCTAATAAAGTAAATGGTCAATTTTGAATTCATATGTAATTAGTTCAGTTTCTTAAAATAACTGGATCTAAATTAAAGTTATAGCCTACTAATCACGGTTACAATTTGACATTGTGAATGTTTTAAAATAACAAGAGTCCGAGTCCAACAGCATATCAAGTATTAAAACCTTACCTTTGTGATCGAACTCCAACGTTGAAATGTTGTCAAACTTTTGACCAACTGAATCTCTTACCGGTGTACCAGTCTATGGCGTGTGTAACGTTACACCTTTATCGTCCATTCAATGACCGTCGTCCAATCAGTATAGGCTACGGAAATACATCATTCATTATGCAAGATTTGAAATTTGCCGTGCATTGTTCGAGCTTAGCTAAATGCTATTGGCTAGGCTATTACCCAGTTACTTTGAAACCGCGTTTAAAACCCAATGAATCACAACATTATCTGCAAATGGCCATTGGATTGGAACAATTTTCAAAGAACTGTACTGTTTGTATGGTATTAATGAGCACATATGCTATCACTTAGGCGATTTAGGTGGTAGGAGGATTTCTATGCCAGTAAGTGGAGCTAGCAGGCAGCTGTATGTGGGTTATGTAACGTTAGTCTCACGCGTGGTGTTAACTTCCCTTTCAGAGCGTCTGCTAACGTTACATAAAATAATAGAAAATAAAAGCCCAATTTACCCATTTTCTTAGATGATCCTAATTTCGTATGTCTTGCCAATTTCGTATCCATTGTTTTTTTGTTGTTGTCCAAACTGCAAAAACTTGTGATCATCACCACTAGGCTACAATGAGACCCCTCCCACTGCTGTGCGAGGGATGATGATGTCAGCTGATCGCGCATACGTTTAAAATAGTACATGTAAATAAAAATTAAATACAAAATTGGTACATGTAAATAACATGGGTAAATAATGATCTGCATGCTTCATTACAAAAAAAAATAGTTTTGCATGGTTATAAATATTAAAGAATGCTGTGCAAAACGACACTATTATTAGTAGCTATAGTTTAATATAAAGTTTTACCGCAGATATTTTGTTTTGGACAAGTTCACGACATTCGACGAGTAGATATCAGATGCGTTCAGGAATTTATGTCAATTTTAAAATAATTTTTATGTTAATTATTGCTTCATTAAATCCATTGATTGAACGTAAGCCGAGTCATTTCCAGAAGTGGCCCGGATCTCTACAGCCAGATGCGGCGAGCATGAATCGGCCCAGTGCTGTACAGCCGTAACAAAAATGCATGTGCCAGAGTGAGCTGCGGGCCACACTCGGCCCGGTTAACACACGCCGATGCCGAGTCTGAGCCGCAGGCGCCGCGGGGCAGCCGAGCTCGGGCCGATTATACATGCTATCTGGGATTGTACTGATAGCAAAAATAGTAACTTACTGATGCTACTTGACTCACAGCTGAGGATGCAGTAAGACTTTCAGATGTGTGATCAGTGAGACAGTTTACCCCATCATCTTCATGATCTAAAAATCAAAGACACATTTGCTGAGTTTCAACAAAGTTTTCTGATCAAATGAATGACATGTATATGACTTAGGGCAGACTCAGGTAACGTTAACGTTAATCGCATTCATTTAAACACAGAGAACAGTGCACTGTTCGGTGGCGTTCAATCACGTTCTTCAACAACTGCACAGTATTATGGACTAATGTAAAGTAACATGGCACCTCTGGTTAAGCATTCGTTTTCAATAATTACGTATTAAATGTGTACGTTACTTATGACACATAAATTCAATAGCTTTAAAATATATTTTATAGACGGCTAATACTGGATTCGTAAGTTACCTAACGTTAATTACGCTATTTACGTTACACTCGCTAATGTCATGTTGAGTGGCTGTATAAAACGCTTTTTACTTTTTTTTATTTGGTTAAACATAAAACCCACCTTTGAATCTTCTCTTTGTCTTGTAATTCGAGACCAAGCTCCAAAGTTCTTCTGGATAAAGAGGGCGACGCCATGGTGGTGCTCGTGCTCGGCTTCCCGCTCTCCGGTCTATTTGAAAATGCAGCAGCTGCAGCGACCCGGGCAATCAGCTTCATGAAGCTTGCTATACCTAATAGCAAAGCTAACAGTTAACAGTTATAGTGGACAATGGAGAACAAACGCCATATTATGTATACGCGATGACTAGTCAATAACTGCATTAAAAATATAAAAAAGTGTATACAAGTCAAATGGCTAAAAAGCGTTTGATGCGAAGCTAATTTAATTCGCTAAATTAACGTTAAGTGGCTGAAACATTTATATTTTCGACTTGTGAACTAAATATAAACATAAATTATCAGAACTCACCTTTAAATTTGGTCTTCTTCAAGTTTGATATTTAAAATAAACCCTGCTTGGACCGCTGCACTGACTCGTGTAGCCTGCTTCCTGCTGTCAGCTCGGAAAATTCTATAGCTGAAGTGATTTCGACCAATCAGCGTCTTGTTGCTATGCCAAATACTCAACACAGCAACCAATCATGAATGAAACAGTAATTGCCTATCACTGTACCCTTGATGTGAGAACGTACTCGGTAACGTACTCGGTTACTAACGTAACCTCGGTTCTCTCTAGGAGAGGGAACGAGTACTGCGTCGAAAGAACGCTACGGGAAAGATATTTCTTTGTCGAGATTGAAGCCTAAAATTAATCCTTAATTTTGTAATATTGTAAAACGCTTTTCTGAAGCATACAACCTAGGCGAAACAATACAGCTCACCCATTGGCTGCTCTGCCAGAAAAGCACAGCCTATGCGAGGCCAGAGACGCTGACCAATGAGGACACTTCGCGCCCTTCTGCGTCACCTCCCGCCCAAACAGGCGTGGCCTAGGCCTATAAATACGAGCATAGCTGTCTAACACACTGATTTTCGTCAATGAAGCGACGCAGCGTGGGCACGCACGGCCATGAGACGCAGTACTCGTTCCCTCTCCTAGAGAGAACCGAGGTTACGTTAGTAACCGAGTACGTTCTCTTACGTAGAGTTCTCTCGTACTGCGTCGAAAGAACGCTACGGGAACCCTATGTAAACCGCCGTGCGTGCTCTTGGACCGACACAGACACCTAAGGGCGCGCGCGCCCTGGTATACAAGTGCCTACCCCAAGAAGTATAGGGAGAGCGGCTAAAATAGCATCATCCCTTTATAGTAGTGCCTCTTAAGGCATAATAGCATATATATGTAAATATAGATATATATGAGGGGTAATAGCATGCTCATGGGACACATTGTCAGTGAGTGATGCTTAAACATTGAAGTGACCTGGGCCGCAGCGCGGGGCAGGAACACTTATACATATTAAACATTGAAGTGACCTGGGCCGCAGCGCGGGGCAGGGACACTTATACATATTAAACATTGAAGTGACCTGGGCCGCAGCGCGGGGCAGGAACACTTATACATAGTCTTCTAGACCGAGAGCAGTTTAGCCTGCAACGCAGGAACCTCTAGGTTATAGAACCTAATAAATGTAGACGGGGAGGCCCAGCCTGCCGCCATACAGATATCTTGTAACGAGATTCCGCTATACCAAGCCCATGAAGAGGCCATGCCTCTCGTGGAATGTGCTCTGATGCCCAAAGGGCATTCCAAACCTCTAGATGCGTAGGCTAGCGCAATGGCGTCCACTACCCATCGAGACAGACTCTGTTTCGTTGCGGCTCGCCCTTTGGAGCGCCCGCTGAACGAAACAAAGAGCTGCTCCGTCTGTCGAAAAACAGCGGAGCGGGACACGTAAGCTCTTAATGCCCTGACCGGGCAAAGGGAGCTATTTCCGTCCTCTGAGGCCGGCAGGGCCGACAGGGAGATGACATGAGCCCTGAACGCTGTGTTGAGGGACTTAGGCACGTACCCATGCTTCGGTTTCAATACGACTACAGAGTCGTTTGGCCCGAACTCCATACAAGAAGCTCTCACTGAGAGCGCTTGCAAGTCTCCCACACGCTTCACTGAAGCGAGAGCCAAAAGAAACACGGTCTTGAAAGACAGGTGTTTCATGTCAACTGAGTGAATAGGCTCGAAAGGGGCCCCTTTCATAGCGTTCAACACCGTAGAAAGGTCCCAAACGGGGACTGAAGGAGGCCTTGGAGGGTTTAACCTCCTGGCGCCTCTAAGGAAGCGGACCACCAGGTCGTTCCTGCCTAGTGAATGGCCAAGCGTTGGATTAACGAACGCTGATATGGCAGCCACATAGACTTTGAGCGTGGATGGGGTTCTTCCCTTATCCAATAGCTCTTGCAAGAAGGAGAGAATCTCCGGTTCTCCACACTGAAGTGGTGACAGACCTTGATCTGAACACCATCCAGAGAACACCGACCATTTGGAAGCGTAGAGTCGTCTAGTAGACGGAGCCCTGGCTTGTTCGATCGTGTCTAACACTCCTCTTGGGAGGTTAGCGGGTACCCGTTTATGGCCCATACGTGTAGGGACCAAAGCTCGGGGTGAGGATGCAGAATCGAGCCCTTGGCCTGTGAGAGGAGGTCTCTCCTCACTGGAATCGGCCACGGGGCAGTACTTTTCAGTCGCATCAAAGCTGGGAACCAGGTCTGATTCGTCCAGTATGGAGCAACCAGTAGTACTGAGCATCCGCTCTCCTTGATACGCTCCCGCACTTGAGGCAGGAGTGAGACAGGAGGAAAAGCATAGAGCGGACGGCGGGGCCAGGCTCTGGCCAGCGCGTTCGTGCTCTTCGAAAAGAATTCTGGGCAGTGAGCGTTTTCCTGGTTTGCAAACAGGTCTATTTCCGCTCTGCCGAACGTTTTCCACAGCAGACGCACTGTCTGTGTGTGTAGGGACCACTCTCCCGTAGGAACGTTGTTCCGTGAGAGTCTGTCCGGGCCTACGTTCAAGTGGCCTGGCACGTGCATTGCTCTTAACGAGCGCAGGTTGTGCTGGGCCCACACCAGTATGCGTTCCGCTAACCTGAATAGGTTCCGGGATCTCACGCCACCCTGGCGGTTTATGTAGGCTACTACCGACATGTTGTCCGAGCGAACCAGGACGTGGTGTCCTTTTATCCGGGGACAGAAGCGCCTCGGCGCAAAGTCCACCGCCATCATTTCCAGGCAGTTTATGTGCGGTAGTTTGGCCCGCTCTGCCCACTGGCCAAAGAGCGGTCTGCCGTCGAGCAGTGCTCCCCAGCCTGAGGTGGACGCGTCCGTGGACACCACCTTCAGGCTCGAGGAAGTCCCCAGGCTTACACCTGACCGGTACCAGTCTGACGCTCTCCATGGTGTCAGGGCTGAAATGCATTCCTGAGTGACCTTGAGGCGATAACGACCGTGTAACCATGCTCGGCGCGGTACGCGCGCTCTCAACCAGAACTGTAGTGGGCGCATGCGCAGCAGGCCCAACTGCAGCACTGTTGAGGCTGAGGCCATGAGGCCCAGCATTTTCTGAAATCTCCTGAGTGGCACTATGTGGCCGCTGCGGAAGGATTTCGCCATTTGCAGGGTATTTCGCCTGCGCTGTGATGACAGCTGTGCTGTCATAGACAGTGAGTTCAGATCCAGTCCTAAAAAGGAGATCCTTTGACTGGGAAACAGTGAACTTTTCTCCCAATTGACTCTCAGACCTAAGCACTCGAGGTGATCGAGTATTAGTGTCTTGTGGTGAGCGAGTTCTGACGGCGATTGAGCCAGAATTAGCCAATCGTCCAAATAGTTCAGAATTCGAACGCCTCGGAGTCTCAGGGGTGCCAGCGCCGCGTCCATGCACACTGTAAATGTACGAGGTGCTAGAGACAGGCCGAATGGCAGGACTGTGTACTGATATGCCCGGCCCTCGAAGGCGAATCTCAAAAATCGCCTGTGACGTGACGCAATTTGTATGTGAAATACGCGTCTTTCAGATCTATCGCCATAAACCAGTCTCCTCGGCGAATTTGCGCGAGGATTCTTCTGGTCGTGAGCATTCTGAACTTTCGCTTTGTCAGCGCTTTGTTCAGATGCCTGAGATCTAAAATGGGTCTGAGACCCCCGTCTTTTTTCGGTACCAGAAAATATCTGCTGTACAGACCCCCTTCGCTCTGAGATAAAGGCTCTATGGCCCCTTTGCTCAATAGCTTCGCTATTTCGGCTCGAAGTAGATGTGCTACTTCTGTTTTCACCGTGGTTTCGACTTTCTCCGTGAAACGGGGAGGGCGTCGATGAAACTGTAGCGAATAGCCTCTTTTTATAGTCTCTAGCACCCATTCTGAGACCCCGGGAAGTCTTTCCCATGCATCTGCACGTGTGACTAGGGGTTGAATGTAATCTGGGCCCTGGTCGCGAAATGGCGGCGACACGAGAGCAACCGTGTGCTGTGACATGGACGCCGTGGCGTGTGAGGCGGGGGGCATGTTTAACACAGTATGCATCCCGCGCGAGCTCGGCTCTCTGTGTCGAGAGAGAGCGCGCGGGACGAGTCCCGTAGGGCTCGTTATGCTTGTGAATAAACGTGGGCGCTTGGTGGCGGGCACATTTATAACACCGGGGACACTGTGTTTGTGTACTGACTGACCGTTCGTTAGTTTCGTTTTTACAGAAACCGCGGAACGTGCAGTGTGTAGTGGTTGTGGGCACTTGGCAGTGGGCACGCTTACTACATGTAAAAGCACAATCGATCTGAGTCGATTTTAAGTGTGCAAACCCTGTGTTGAACGGGGCTGCCCGTAGGGCTCGTATATTTGTGAATAAATGTGGGCGCGTGGTAGCGGGCACATTTATAACACCGGGAATACTGTGTTTGTGAACTGACTGATCGTCCGTTGGTTTCGTTTTTACAGAAAAACCGCGGAACGTGCAGTGTGTAGTGGTTGTGGGCACTGGACAGTGGGCACGCTCACTACATGTAAAGTACAATCGACCTGAGTCGATTTTATGTGTGCAGACCCTGTGTTGTACGGGGCTGTGCTTGCACGGGTTGAAAAACCGGGCTCTGGTCGCGAAATGGCGGCGACACGAGAGCAGTCGTGTGCTGTAACATGGCGTGATGCGGGGGCGCGCTTATCGAGCGGGCAGCCCGCGCGCGCGCTCAGCTCTCTCAGCTGAGAGAGAGAGAGCACGCGGTGCGAGCTCCGTAGAAACCATGTTGACATGTAGCTTGTAGTGATTGTGGGCACTTGAAAGCGGGCACGCTCACTACATATAATGCACAATCGACATTGAGTCGATTTTATGTGTGCAAGCCCTGTATTGTGTGGGGCTGTGCTTGTGTGTATGAATGGGCACTGGGTCGTGGGCATACAGTTACACACATTACATCATCGGCTGTGGCCGGGACACCGTGTAGCAGAGAGTACTGTCTATCAGAACCGACTGACCGTGCATTCGTTTCGTTTTTACAGAAACCACGGGACATGCAGTGTGTAGTGATTGTGGGCACTGAAAAGCGGGCACGTTCACTAACTTACATGTATTGCACAATCGACACGAGTCGATTTTATGTGTGCAAGCCCTGTATTGTGTAGGGCTGTGCTTGTGTGTACGAATGTGCACTGGGTCGTGGGCATTACGGATACACACATCACACCATCGGCCGTGGCCGGGACACCAGAAAATACATTTTCAGATTTACCTGGGGCGTCGTGAAAACGGCGTTTGTGTGCAGGCAAACGAGCATTGATGCTGATTTGGTGACTGCAAAATACACTGGCACGGTCGCGTATGTTGGGACTGTGCGAGCGAGACATTTTAGTGAAATCCGGCCGCGGCGGGATTTTAACACTGTAGCTTCCCTCGAAGCAGAAGTGCGCATCCTGGCTAAAGACGGGGCTTTCCGGGACTCCGCGCTTTCTTCGTGAATTCAGGAAGAAAAGGGCGCGGGTCGTGAGGACGGTAACGTACGTTTCTCTGCAGAAAAACAGCCATCCAGCCGGTAAGCGCATCGATGCTGGTCTTTCTCCGTCGACGCTCATGAGCGGCGGGGGAGGGGAGATCCTCGGAGCTCGCCCATCCGAAGCGGGAGAGAAAAGCAGTCGTCCTCCACAGACGCGGCTTCACCTTCCTCGTTCATGACGGACGCGGCGGCACACAGCGGCCCTTGTCCGTCGATCATAGAGTCCAGCGAAGCGGGCGGAGAAGCTGGCGGCAGCAGCGGCGAGCACCTCGTGGTGAAGGGAGGTTCCGGGCTCTGCTAAGCACGGCGCTTTTCACGGCGCGGCACTACAGCGGGCGGAAAAGATGCAGCTTCAGTAAATGAACGCCAGGCGAGTCCGCAGAGTCACCGTAGGCATCAAATTACAGTGATGGCAGCCGCCATCGACGAGAGCTGAAGCTGCGTGATACTCACAGGCAGGAAACACAAGCACGTGGTCCCCGTCGCTGAGCGGGGCTCTACACGAGCCACAGGAGGTGCGAGACATCTTGAAAAAGACGCTCGGCTCTTTTAGTGTGGAAAAACTGTGTGACGCGACGGCGAACACACACACAAAACACACACACATAATGTAAAGGATATTCCACGCCGGAGAAGCGCAGCAGGGAACGGCGGCTGAAGGCGGCGATGACCAGCGGCTTCAGGTAAGGGCTCGTCCTGCTGAGGTGCTTGTTCCAAACGGCTGTGGCGGCTCGAATCAATCCAGCGATGCGTGCAGCTTCGTTGAATTTAAGAAAATCAGTGTGTTAGACAGCTATGCTCGTATTTATAGGCCTAGGCCACGCCTGTTTGGGCGGGAGGTGACGCAGAAGGGCGCGAAGCGTCCTCATTGGTCAGCGTCTCTGGCCTCGCATAGGCTGTGCTTTTCTGGCAGAGCAGCCAATGGGTGAGCTGTATTGCTCCGCCTAGGTTGTATGCTTCAGAAAAGCGTTTTACAATATTACAAAATTAAGGATTAATTTTAGGCTTCAATCTCGACAAAGAAATATCTTTCCCGTAGCGTTCTTTCGACGCAGTACGAGAGAACTCTACGTAAGAGAACCTCGGTTCTCTCTAGGAGAGGGAGAAAGTACTGCGTCGAAAGACGCTACGGGAAAGATATTTCTTTTTCGAGATTGAAGCCTAAAAATTAATCCTTAATTTTGTAAAATATTGTAAAACGCTTTTCTGTAGCATACAACCTTATGCGGAGCAAAATCGCTCACCCATTGGCTGCTCCGCCAGAAAAGCACAGCCTATGCGAGGCCAGTGACGCTGACCAATGAGGGCGCTTCGCAACGGAAACGGGTGTGGTCTAGGCCTATAAATACAAGCATAGCTGTCTCCCACTCTGATTTTCGTCACTGAAGCGACGCAGCGTGGGCACGCACGGCCTGAGACGCAGTACTCGTTCCCTCTCCTAGAGAGAACCGAGGTTACGTTAGTAACCGAGTACGTTCTCTTACGTAGAGTTCTCTCGTACTGCGTCGAAAGACGCTACGGGAACCCCTGTAACACGCCGTGCGTGCTCTTGGACCGACACAGACACCCGAGGGCGCGCGCGCCCTGGCATACAAGCGCCTACACCAAGAATGTATAGGGAGAGCGGCTAAAAATTAGCATCATCCCTTTATAGTAGTGCCTCTAAGGCATAATAACATATATATGAAATATTAGATATATATGAGGGGTAATAGCATGCTCATGGGACACATTGTCAGTGAGTGATGCTTAAAACATTAAAGTGACCTGGGCCGCAGCGCGGGGCAGGAACACTATACCTAGTCTTCTAGACCGAGAGCAGTTTAGCCTGCAACGCAGGAACCTCTAGGTTATAGAACCTTATAAATGTAGACGGGGAGGCCCAGCCTGCCGCCATACAGATATCTTGTAATGAGATTCCGCTATACCAAGCCCACGAAGAGGCCATGCCTCTCGTAAAATGTGCTCTAATGCCCAGAGGGCATTCCAAACCTCTAGATGCGTAGGCTAGCGCAATGGCGTCCACAACCCATCGAGATAAACTCTGTTTCGTCACAGCTCGCCCTTTAGAGCGCCCACTGAACGAAACAAAGAGCTGCTCCGACTGTCTAAAAACAGCGGAACGGGACACATAGGCTCTTAATGCCCTAACCGGGCAAAGGGAGCTATTTCCGTCCTCGGAGGCCGGCAGAGCCGACAGGGAGATGACCTGAGCCCTGAACGGTGTGTTGAGGGACTTAGGTACGTACCCATGCTTCGGTTTCAACATGACTACTAGTCGTTGGGCCCGAACTCCATACAAGAGGCTCTAACTGAGAGCGCTTGCAAATCCCCCACACGCTTCACTGAAGCGAGAGCCAAAAGAAACACGGTCTTGAAAGACAGGTGTTTCATGTCAACTGAGTGAATAGGCTCGAAAGGGGCCCCTTTCATAGCGTTCAACACCGTAGAAAGGTCCCAAACGGGGACTGAAGGAGGCCTTGGAGGATTTAACCTCCTGGCTCCCCTAAGGAAACGGACCACCAGGTCGTTTCTGCCCAGTGAATGGCCAAGCGTTGGATTAACGAACGCTGATATGGCTGCCACATAGACTTTGAGCGTGGATGGGGTTCTTCCCTTATCCAATAGCTCTTGCAGGAAGGAGCGAATCTCCGTCTCCCCGCACTGAAGTGGTGACAGACCTTGGTCTGAACACCAACCAGAGAACACCGACCATTTGGAAGCGTAGAGCCGTCTAGTAGACGGGGCCCTAGCCTGCTCGATCGTGTCTAACACTCCCCTTGGGAGGTTAGCGGGTACCCGTTTATGGCCCACACGTGTAGGGACCAGAGATCCGGGCGAGGATGCAAAATCGAGCCCTTGGCCTGCGAGAGGAGGTCTCTCCTCACTGGAATCGGCCACGGGGCAGTACTCTTCAGTCGCATCAAAATTGGGAACCAGGGTTGATTCGTCCAGTATGGAGCGACAAGTAGCACTGAGCATCCGCTTTTCCTGATACGCTCCAGTACTTGTGGGTAGGAGTGAGACAGGAGGAAAAGCAAAGAGCGGACGGCGGGGCCAGACACTGGCCAGCGCGTTCGCGCTCTTCGAAAAGTATTCCGGGCAGTGAGCGTTTTCCTGGTTTGCAAACAGGTCTATTTCCGCTCTGCCGAACGTTTTCCACAGCAGACGCACTGTCTGTGTGTGTAGGGACCATTCTCCTGTAGGAACGTTGTTCCGTGAGAGTCTGTCTGGGCCTACGTTCAGGTGGTCTGGCACATGCATTGCTCTCAGCGAGCGCAGGTTGTGCTGAGTCCATACCAGTATGCGTTCCGTCAACCTGAAGAGGTTCCGGGATCTCACGCCACCCTGGCGATTTATGTAGGCTACTACATCCGGGGACAAAAACGCCTCAGCGCAAAGTCCACCGCCATCATTTCCAGGCAGTTTATGTGCGGTAGTTTGACTCGTTCTGCCCACTGACCAAAGAACGGTCTGCCGTCGAGCAGCGCTCCCAAGCCGGAGGTGGACGCGTCCGTGGACACCACTTTCAGGCTCGAGGAAGTCCCCAGGCTTACACCTGATCGGTACCAGTCTGACGCTCTCCAAGGTGTCAGGGCTGAAATGCATTCCTGATTGACCTTGAGGCGATAGCGACCGTGAACCCATGCACGGTGTGGTACGCGCGCGCTCAACCAGAACTGTAGTGGGCGCATGCGGAGCAGGCCCAACTGTAGTACTGTCGAGGCTGAGGCCATGAGGCCTAGCATTTTTTGAAATCTCTTGAGCGGCACTATATGGCCGCTGCGGAAGGATTTTGCCATTTGCAGGGTGTTTCGCCTGCGCTGTGATGACAGTCGTGCTGTCATAGACAGCGAGTTCAGATCCAGTCCTAAAAAGGAGATCCTTTGACTGGGAAACAGTGAACTTTTCTCCCAATTGACTCTCAGACCTAAGCACTCGAGGTGATCGAGTATTAGCGTCTTGTGGCGAGCGAGTTCTGAAGGCGATTGGGCCAGAATCAGCCAATCGTCCAAATAGTTCAGAATTCGAACGCCCTGGAGTCTCAGGGGTGCCAGCGCCGCGTCCATGCACACTGTAAATGTACGAGGTGCTAGGGACAGGCCGAATGGCAGGACTGTGTACTGATATGCCCGGCCCTCGAAGGCGAATCTCAAAAATCGCCTGTGACGTGACGCAATTTGTATGTGAAAATACGCGTCTTTCAGATCTATTGCCATAAACCAGTCTCCTCGGCGAATCTGCGCGAGAATTTTTCTGGTCGTGAGCATTCTGAACTTTCGCTTTGTTAGCGCTTTGTTCAGATGCCTCAGATCTAAAATGGGTCTGAGACCCCCGTCTTTTTTCGGTACCAGGAAATATCTGCTGTACAGACCCCCTTCGCTCTGAGCTTGAGATAAAGGCTCTATGGCCCCTTTGCTCAATAGCTTCGCTATTTCGGCTCGAAGTAGATGTGCTACTTCTGCTTTCACCGTGGTTTCGACTCTCTCCGCGTAACGGGGAGGGCGTCGATGAAACTGTAGCGAATAGCCTCTTTTTATAGTCTCTAGCACCCATTCTGAGACCCCGGGAAGTCTTTCCCATGCATCTGCACGCGTGACTAGGGGTTGAATGTAATCTGGGCCCTGGTTGCGAAATGGCGGCGACACGAGAGCAACCGTGTGCTGTGACATGGACGCCGTGGCGTCTGAGGCGGGGGGCATGTTTAACACAGTATGCATCCCGCGCGCGCTCGGCTCTCTGAGCTGAGAGAGAGCGCGCGGGGCGAGCCCCGTAGGGCTCGTTATATTTGTGAATAAATGTGGGCGCGTGGCGGCGGGCACATTTATAACGCCGGGAATACTGTGTTTGTGAACTGACTGATCGTTCGTTAGTTTCGTTTTTACAGAAACCGCGGAACGTGCAGTGTGTAGTGGTTGTGGGCACTGGGCAGTGGGCACGCTCACTACATGTAAAGCACAATCGACATGAGTCGATTTTATGTGTGCAAACCCTGTGTTGAACGGGGCTGTGCTTGTGTGAATGAATGGGCACTGGGTGGGCATTGCAGTTACACACATTACACCATCGGCCGTGGCCGGAACACCAGAAATTAAACTCTTTTTTAGATTTATCTGGGTCGCCGTGAAAACGGCGTTTGTGTGCAGGCAAACGGGATTTACGGCCGGTTTGTTGACTGCTGAGTACACTGGTACAAACACGGAACTTAGGGCTGTACGAGCGGGAATCTTGGGTGGAAGTCCGGCCGCAGCGGGACCCGAACACCGTCTTTTTCCTAGCAGGGCTAGGATGGCGCCGAGGCCTCGGGCTTGAGTGTGATCTTGGGCCGAGGACCACGCGGTGGCGGGCGGCGTCCGGTGGAGCGAGACCGTGGTCTCTCTCGGGCCTGTTGCTGCTGGGCTGGCGCGGCGGGCGCGGGGCGCTGCTGAGTTCGGGCAGGCGGCTGTTTAGGGCGGCCTTTTGCGGAACTGGAGCGCTTTGGCAGGAAATGTCTCATGGCCTGCGAAGTCTTCTGTACCTCGGCGAATCGGTCCGCGAAGTCCTTCACGGATGATCCGAAGAGGCCAGTCGCTGAAACGGGAGCGTCGAGGAACGCAGAGCGCTCTGACTCCGCCATTTCAGAGAGTGTCAGCCACAAATGTCTCTCGGAAACAGTAGCTGAGGCCATAATCCTGCCGATGGCGTGTGCGGCGGACTTTGTAGCACGAAGAGCTAAGTCCGTGGCGCTACGTAAGTCCGGAACATTGATCGCGCCCGGGCCTTCCTCGTCTAGCTTGCGGAGGAGGTTGGCCTGGTGGATTTGAAGCACCGCCATGGTGTGCAGCGCCGATGCAGCTTGTCCGGCGGCGGAATACACGCGGCCGTTCAAAGCTGATGACGTGCGGCAAGCTTTGGATGGTAGGACTCCCTTAGCCCGCCGTCCAGCAGAGGGTGGGCAAAGGTGAGTCGCTACCGCCTCCTCGACCGGAGGGAGAGCATGGTAGCCTCTGTCTCGAGCACCGTCCACAACGGAGAATGCTGGCGAGGCAGAGGTACGTACCCTGGCTGAAAAAGGCGCCTTCCACGATTTCGCCACCTCTTCATGAAGCTCAGGAAGAAACGGGGCGTGTCTGGAGGGAGGCGCAGCGCGGTCTCCAGAGAGGAAGCAGCCATCCAGCCGGTTGAAAGCAGGCTCTTCGGGCGTCAACCAATCGAGGCCGAGGCTCGACACGGCCTGTGTGAGCAGACGCATCAGTTCTGCCTCGATGCTGATCTTCCCTCCTCGGCGTTCCGGAACAGCGGGGGAGGGGAGGTCCACGGAGCTCGCCCATCCCTCGCTCCCCGAAGCGAGAAGCGAACAACAGTCGTCATCCCCCTCAGAAACGGCTTGCTGGTCGTCTTCCATGACGGACAAGGCGGCGGGCTGCGGCCGTTGTCCGTCGGTGAGTGACTCCAATGAAGTGGTGAGAGGAGCTAGCGGCGGCGGCGAGCTCCTCGTGGTGGGTGGTTCCGGGACCCGCTGAGCGCGGCGCTTTTTACGGCGCGGCGCTACAGGGGGTGGGTGAGCAGCTTCCGCGAATGATGCAAGGCGAGTCCGCAGAGTCGCGATGGGCATCATGTCACAGTGATGGCAGCCGCCATCTCCGAGAGCGATAGCTGCATGTTCCTCGCCCAAGCAGGAAACACACAGCACGTGGTGGCCCCCGTCGATGAGCACGGCTCGGCAGGAGCCGCAGAAATCACAAAGCATCTTTAGAAAGACACTCGTTGCTCTTTCTGTGAGAAAAAGTGTGTGACGCAGTAGGCGAACACACACACAAAACACACACAAAGCGAAAAGGATATTCCACGCCGGAGAAGCGCAGCAGGGAACGGCGGCTGAAGGCGGCGAAGACGGCGGCTTCAGATAAAGGGCTCGTCCTGCTGAGGTGCTTGTTCCAAACGGCTGTGGCGGCTCGAATCCAATCCAACGATGCGTGTAGCTTCGTGAATTTTAGAAAATCAGAGTGGGAGACAGCTATGCTTGCATTTATAGGCCTAGACCACGCCCGTTTCGGCGGGAGGTGACGCAGAAGGGCGCGAAGCGCCCTCATTGGTCAGGGTCACTGGCCTCGCATAGGCTGTGCTTTTCTGGCGGAGCAGCCAATGGGTGAGCGATTTTGCTCCGCCTAAGGTTGTATGCTACAGAAAAGCGTTTTACAATATTTTACAAAATTAAGGATTAATTTTTAGGCTTCAATCTCGAAAAAGAAATATCTTTCCCGTAGCGTCTTTCGACGCAGTACGAGAGAACTCTACGTAAGAGAACAATATTATGTCCCTATGAATTATGTACCTTCACTTCAGTGTAACGTTACCTTTTTTTTCTGAGAGTGAATTTTAACTAAATTAACCATGTTTTTTTTTTAAAAGGTACAAAACTGTTATTTGAGGAACATTATTTGCACCATTTGGTACCTTTTTTTTATGAGAGTGAATTTTAATAAAAATTAATCATGTTTTTTTTGAAAAGGTACAAAACTGTTCTTTAAGGAACATTATTTGTACCATTGTGTACCTTTTTTTCTGAGAGTGAATTTTAACAAAATGAACCATGGTTTTTACTATGGTAAAACCATGGTTAATTTTGTGGTTACTATGGCTTTACTACAAAAACCATGGCTCATTTTATCGTTACTATGGTTTTACCACAAAAACCATGTCTAAACCAAGGTTATTGTAGTAAAACCATGGTTCATTTTGTAGTTACTACAAAAACCATAGTTAAACCATGGTTACTACAAAACAAACCATGGTTACTACAAAAAAACCATGGTTACTACAAAACAAACGTACTCGGTTACCTAACGTAACCTCGGTTCTCTCTAGAAGAGGGAACGAGTACTGCGTACTGAAAGTACGCACCGGGTAAAGTCTCTTTGCTCGAGATATTGAAGCCAAAATTTATCCTTAAATTTCTATATATTGTAAACGCAGTGCAGCAGCAGTCAGACCTAGAGCGGGCAATCTAGCGCGCTCATTGGCTGCTCCGCGGCAACTGCTGCAGCCTACCACTGAGCCCCTAGCGTGACGTCACGCCCAATGGCCCGCCGAAATGGGAGTGGCTTAGCGTATATAAGGGGCAGTCAGGCTGCTAACACTCGATTTTTCATCGCTGAAGCGAAATGAGCTCGAAGCGCGACACGGCAGGGAACGCAGTACTCGTTCCCTCTTCTAGAGAGAACCGAGGTTACGTTAGGTAACCGAGTACGTTCTCTTATGAGAGGTTCTCTCGTACTGCGTACTGAAAGTACGCACCGGGAACCCCTTGTAAACGCCGTGTGCGCTTAAGCAGTCACTATATGAATCCCAGGGGGGGACGCCCCGGGGGACATGGATAAGTGAAATTTAGGTGGCCAACAGAGTGGGCTCGCACCTGTACATAAGCACTTTATGAGGGGATATACATACAGAGCGGCACTGCCGGTCTTATATTGAACACATCTACCCTTGTAGCGCAGTTCACGAGTGAGTCGCTAGGACTTCTTTTTTTTTTTTTTTTTTTCAGACTGAAAGGAGTCTAGCCTGCAAGGCGGGGACTTCTAGGTTGTAGAACCTAACAAATGTAGACGGGGAGGCCCAGCCTGCCGCTGTACAAATGTCATGAATAGAAATCCCGCTGGACCAAGCCCACGAAGAGGCCATGCCTCTGGTGGAATGAGCCCTAACGCCCAAGGGGCATTGCAGGTCTTTTGACGCGTAAGCCGCAGCAATAGCGTCCACTATCCATCTGGATAGGCTGTGTTTCGAGGCGGCGAGACCTTTGGTGCGCCCACCGAACGAAACAAAAAGCTGCTCCGAGCGCCTGAAGGCGGCGGAGCGCGTGACGTAAATTCTCAGTGCTCTGACAGGACAAAGGAGGTTTGCATCGACCTCGTTGCCTGATGCCGGCAAAGCTGAGAGTGAAATGATCTGTGCTCTGAACGGGGTACCGATCGCTTTGGGGACATAACCATGTCTCGGTTTAAGGATGACTTTAGAGTCATTAGGTCCAAACTCGAGGCACGTAGCACTCACAGAGAGCGCGTGTAAGTCACCCACACGTTTAACTGATGCAAGAGCGATCAGAAACACGGTTTTGAGCGCGAGGTACTTCAACTCCACAGAGTGTAGCGGTTCGAAGGGATGTGCTTTCAGGGCCTCTAAGACCAGGGAAAGATCCCAGATAGGAACCGAGGGGGGCCGTGGGGGATTCATCCTCCTGGCTCCTCTAAGGAAGTGGATGATGAGCTCATTCCTTCCTATCGCCTGGCCGAGCGTCGACTCGGCGAACGCTGCGATGGCCGCGACATATACTTTGAGCGTGGAGGGGGACCTGCCCCTGTCCAACATCTCTTGAAGGAAGCAAAGCACCCACGAAACTCCGCACGTTTGTGGCTGTAGGCCCTTGTCCGTGCACCATTTAGTAAACACCGACCATTTAGACGCATAAAGCCGCCTGGTAGAGGGGGCTCTAGATTGCGTGATCGTGTTCACGACCCCTTCTGGCAAAGCAACGGGTACCCGTTGATTATCCATGCATGCAGAGACCATAGCTCTGGATGAGGATGCCAAATCGATCCGCCGGCTTGGGAAAGGAGGTCTTTCCTCACCGGGATCGGCCATGGGGCTGAGTCTGACAGCCGCACCAACTCCGAGAACCATGTCTGGTTCTCCCATCGGGGGGCTATGAGGAGCACCGAGTGACGCATTTCCCTGATTCTCTTGATTACTTGTGGTAACAATGAGACCGGAGGGAACGCGTATAACGGGCATCTGGGCCATGTCTGGGCCAGAGCGTCCTCGTTCTTCGAAAAGAATCTTAGGCAATGGGCGTTGTCTGTCGACGCAAATAGGTCGACTTCCGCCTTGCCGAAGCGGTGCCACAATAACTGGACTGACTGAGGGTGCAGGGACCATTCCCCGAGGGGAATGTTGTTCCTGGACAGTCTGTCCGGTCCGTCGTTCAGGCGTCCTGGCACATGCGTGGCTCTGAGCGAGCGCACGTGGTGCTGAGCCCAGACGAGGAGGTGTTCCGCCAGATCGCAGAGTGACCTGGATCTGACACCGCCCTGGCGGTTCACGTACGACACCACAGACATGTTGTCCGTTCGAACCAGTACGTGGTGGCCCCGCAGAAAAGGGAGGAAGTGTTTCACAGTGTACTCGACCGCTATCATCTCCAGACAGTTTATATGGAGGAGCTTCTCCGTGTCTGACCATAGGCCAAAGACCGGTCTGCCCTCGAATATCCCGCCCCAACCTAGGTTGGAAGCGTCCGTCGAGATAACTTTTCGGTACGAGACAGTTCCCATCATAACTCCCCGCTGATACCAGTCGGTCACTAGCCAGGGCTGCAGAGCTGAAACACAGCTCTGAGTCACTCTGATTCGGTAACCGCCGGAAGCCCAGGCTCGGTGGTGTACACGAGCGTTGAGCCATCGTTGCAGGGGGCGCATACGCAATAGACCTAGCCGGAGCACTGCTGCGGCTGAGGCCATAAAGCCCAGCAATCTCTGAAACGTTTTCAGGGGAAACACTTTGTCTTTCTGGAAAGATGCGGCCAAACGCTGAACACGGCGCGCGCGCTGTGTTGACAAGCGAGCCGTCATTGCCACAGAGTCGAGCTGTATTCCTAGAAAGGAAGCTGACTGACGGGGCAGCAGTGAGCTCTTGGTCCAATTGACCGTGAGACCCAGGTTTTCCAGATGACTGAGTAGCACAGCTCTGTGAGACACGAGTTCCGCCTCTGATTGTGCTAAAATCAGCCAGTCGTCCAGATAGTTCAGTATTCGCATCCCCTGACGCCTCATGGAGTCCATGCACTTCGTAAATGTACGGGGTGCTAAAGACAGGCTGAACGGCAGGACGGTGTACTGATATACCTGACCGTCGAAGGCGAATCTCAAGAATGGCCTGTGACGGGGTATGATCTGAATCTGAAAGTACGCGTCTTTCAGATCGAGAGAAATGAACCAGTCCCTCGGGCTAATTTGCGCAAGGATTTGTCTGGTCGTGATCATTTTGAACGGTCTTTTCATAAGAGCTTTGTTCAAATGTCTCAGATCTAATATAGGTCTGAGCGCTCCGTCCTTCTTGGGCACGAGAAAATAACGGCTGTAAAAGCCTGACTCGCTCATAGAAGGACGTACCGGCTCTATCGCCCCCTTGCATAACAGTTTTGCTATTTCTGCGCGAAGTAGGTGTGCTACTTCTGGGTTCACGCTCGTCACTGTACGGGCTCGGAAGCGCGGGGGACGGCGAGCGAACTGCAGTGTATAGCCCTGTCTTACAACATTCAGCACCCATTCTGACACGCCCGGGATCGCTTCCCATGCTTTCGCACGCATAGCTAGGGGCAGAATGGTCTCCGCGTTCTGAGCGCCGCACTGCGCGGGCTCGAGAAACTGAAACGGAGGTATCAGCGCGGCGCGCGCGCCCTCGTTTGCTGAGTAATGCTGCTCGCTGGTTACAGCAGCCTGCCGTTTCACATTCAGTAACTCGGTCGCTAGGGACGGAGAATAGTCTGTGGCGCGAACAGCGGTGCTTGTGAGCGATATGGGGGGAACAGTGTTCGTCAGTGAGCGCGCGTGCTCGTGAGCACGTGCAGCGTTTATATCTGAAACACGGCCTATTGGCTTTATTAGTTTCGCCCCCCGTGATAACTGTACAACAGAGCGGACATTTTGTAGGTGTGGGCACTGGGACGTGGGCACAAATCCTACATTTAACACTCGAGCGGTACGTGCCCGCTTTATGTGAGTGGGCTCTGTGACAAATATGGGGGACGTGCTTGTGTGTAGGGGTGAACACATTGGAGTGGGCACATTTTCTACACATAGAACACAATCGGCGTGAGCCGCATGAACAGACATTACACTCTTTTTGTGACTTATCTGGGTCGCCGTGAAAACGGCGTTTGTGTGCAGGCGAGCGTGTACTGTGAGTGGCTCGTTGGCTGCTGAATACACAACTGCAGTAGCCTTGTTTAAGGGGACTGACAGAGCGGTTAACTTTGATGGCGGTCCGGCGGCGGCGGCTGGACTCGCGCATCTTTTCTTCTTCGCGGTTGCTAGGAGGATTTCGCGGCCTCAGGCTTCAGCACGATCTTCTGTCGCGGTCCCCGGGGGGGAGGCGGTCTGTGACGGCTGTTTGAGCGCGATCGAGGGCGGCCGCCCTGTCGCTGCTGCGAAGCTGATGGAGGCTGCGATGGGCGCTGTTGCGATGAGCTTCGTGCAGGAGGCTGGTTCTGGGAGCGGCCTGCAGCGGAGCTAACGCGTCGTGGGAGGAACAGCTTCATGGCTTGAGATGTTTTCTGTACCTCAGAAAATCTGTCCACAATCCCGGTCACCGCAGGGCCGAAGAGGCCGGCGGGGGAGAGCGGGGCGTTGAGGAACACGGCGCGTTCAGCCTCACTCATCTCGGCGAGCGTCAGCCAAAGGTGCCTCTCCGTTACCGTGAGTGAAGCCATGCATCGTCCCATTGCCTGTGCTGCGGATTTCGTGGCGCGGAGGGAAAGATCCGTCGCGCTGCGCAGATCCGTCACGATGTCCTGAACCGGGCGTTTCTCGTCCAAACGGCGGAGGAGTTCAGCCTGGAGGATCTGGAGGACAGCCATAGAATGCAGGGCGGAAGCGGCTTGTCCGGCGGCGGCGAAAGCGCGGCCGACAAGGGCTGAGGTGGTCCTGCAGGCTTTCGACGGGAGGGCAGACTTTGAGCGCCATTTTGGTGATGGCGGGCAAAGGTGCACTGCGACCGCCTCTTCCACTGGGGGAATCCGGCTGTAGCCTTTTTCGACGGCTCCGTCCACTTGGGAGAGAGTCGAGGAAGCAGGGGAGCGGAGTCTCGCGGAGAATGGAGCATTCCACGATTTAGAGAGCTCGCTGTGGAGCTCCGGCAGGAAGGGTGCTGACCTAGAGGCAGGCGCTAGGCGGCGGCTAGGTAGAAAGCACCCATCGAGCCTGTTGGGCGCGGGCGCCTCCGGTGGAGACCAGTCCAGGCCCAGTTGGTCGACGGCCATGGTGAGGAGGCGGATAAGTTCGGCGTCCACATTAGACCGGGCCTTGCCAGGTTCCTGCGTCGAAGAGGAGGTGGAGTGTGCTGATCCAGACCACTCTTCACTGTCCGACACCAGGAGAGAACAGCTGTTGATGGCGTCGTCCCCCGCCTCGTCCCCTGTGTCGACGGCAGTGAGGGCCGAAGCCGTCATCTGCGCGTCGGGAAGGGGGGGCGGTGAAGGGGAACGCGAAGCTCTAGGGGAAGGTTCCGGCGAGCGTTCGCGAGCGACGGGCTCCGGGAGTCTCTGGGCACGGCGCTTCTTCTTTCGCGGGCCACTGGAGAGAGGCGGAGCGACAGCCTCGACGTCGAAGAGGGCGAGTCGAGCCCGCAGGGTCGAAATCGCCATCTCATCACACTCGATGCAGCCACCCGTCGAGAGAGCGATGGCTGCGTGGTCTCGGCCCAGGCAGAGAGCGCATATCACGTGGCGGTCTCCGTCGCTGAGCGCGGTTCGGCACGAACCGCAGGAAAGACGAGGCATTTTTGTACAAACGCCTGCTCTTTTAGGACGTGAGTCGCGGCGGCGAGCTCACGGAGAGGTAATATAGAAAGGATACTTTTGTCGCCGGATAGCGTAGCTGGCACGGACGGCTGAAGGTGGCGAAGACGGCCGGCTTCCTCAGGCGCTGTCCTAAGCTGGCTGGTCGCTGGATTCGACGGCGGCGGCTTCTCTCAGAGGTCAGCGTAGCGTAGAGCGTCGCTGAAGAGATGAAAATCGAGTGTTAGCAGCCTGACTGCCCCTTATATACGCTAAGCCACTCCCATTTCGGCGGGCTTTGCCGCGTGAGGGCGCGAAGCGCCCTCATTGGGCGTGACGTCACGCTTAGGGGCTCAGTGGTAGGCTGCAGCAGTTGCCGCGGAGCAGCCAATGAGCGCGCTAGATTGCCCGCTCTAGGTCTGACTGCTGCTGCACTGCGTTTACAATATATAGAAATTTAAGGATAAATTTTGGCTTCAATATCTCGAGCAAAGAGACTTTACCCGGTGCGTACTTTCAGTACGCAGTACGAGAGAACCTCTCGTAAGAGAACCATGGTTACTACAAAAAAACCATGGTTAAACCACGGTTATTGTAGTAAAACCGTGGTTCATTTACTAGTTACTATGGTTTTACTACAAAAACCATAGTTAAATCATGGTTACTACAAAAAAACCATAGTAACTACAAAAAAACCATGGTTAATTTTGAGAAACTTGAAAACCCCGCTTTGAGGAGAGGAGCATAGCCACCCATGCATCTCCTTCACCTGACGGCAACAACAGCTAACTGCACACTGTGCAGGAGCATGAGGTGAGGCGGGTGCTCAGTAGAGTAAACCCGCGGAAAGCTGCAGGTCCAGATGGGGTTACAGGCAGGGTACTAAAGGACTGCGCGCCACAGCTCTCAGCGGTCTTCACTAGACTATTCAATCTGTCCCTGTCCAAATCCATTGTTCCACCATGTCTAAAATCTGCTACAATAATTCCTCTGCCCAAGAAATCTATCATAAGTAGCTTAAATGACTACCACCCTGTGGCACTTACACCAGTGATCACTAAGTGCTTTGAGCGGTTAGTCCAGCAGCATATTATAGCTAACCTACCAACCACCTTGGATCCATATCAGTTTGCTTACAGAGCGAACAGGTCTACAGAAGATGCTAACACCGCTCTCCATAATGCACTATCCCATCTTGAACACCGGGGGGGCTATGTGAGGATGCTCTTTTTAGACTTCAGCTCTGCTTTTAATACAATAATTCCTGGGAGACTTCACACCAAACTTATTGATTTAGGAATCCCCCGATCCATCTGCCAATGGATTATGGACTTCCTGACTAACCAACCTCAAACTGTAAGAATAGGCCCACACATTTCCACCCAACTCACACTCAGCACCGGCTCCCCCCAGGGCTGTGTGTTGAGTCCCTTGCTCTACTCTCTTTACACATACGACTGTACCACAATCCATTCTACCAACACCATAATTAAGTATGCAGACGACACAACCGTGGTTGGTCTCATCTCAGGGGGAGATGAGTCAGCCTATCGGGAAGAGGTCCAAAGATTGGTTGAGTGGTGCAAGGACAATAACCTTATCTTGAACACATCCAAGACAAAGGAATTAATCATTGACTTTCGTAGGAAAAAGGCAGACATGAAACCACTCCACATTACTGGAGAATGTGTAGAAAGGGTTCCTGTCTTCAAGTTCCTAGGCACACACATCACAGAGGACTTTTCATGGAGCACCAATACCCACCACATGGTCAAGAAGGCCCAGCAGCGACTCCAATTCCTAAGAATCCTCCGAAAAAAACATCTGGAGGAGAAGCTGCTGGTGTCCTTCTATCGCTGCTCCATTGAAAGCGTGCTGGCCTACTGTATATCTACGTGGTATGCCAGCTGCTCAGCAGCGGATAGGAGGGCCCTCCAGAAGGTTATTAACACAGCGCAAAATATTATCGGCTGCACTCTGTGCTCCCTGCAGGACATCTTCAGTTCTCGCTGCCTCACCAGATCTGCCAACATTCTAAGAGACCCCTCACATCCCGGACACCATTTGTTTGCACGGTTGCCTTCTGGCAAACGCTTCATGTCAATCAAATCCCGAACTAGAAATAGATTCAAAAACAGTTTTTACCCCATTGCCATACGGACAATGAACACTGCTAGTCACCTTCACATACCATCTGCAACAACTGGCACCACCACTCCAGGACTTAGGGACCGAGCCCTTCTGAGTGTCGAACTGTATGCACTGTAAGCACTCGCTTACCATCTATAGTATTTTACTGTTTTTAAGTATGCACTGGAGAGTGTGGGTATGTAGGGTATGTAGGGTATGTGGGAGGGTGGCGGCGGTGGGGCTTTAATAGAATGGTTGAACACCATATTGATATACATTCATTGTTTTTATTTCTATTTTATTTTTTATATTATATTATATCATATTTATTGTAAAGCACTGAGAGGAATGTCATCTAATTTTGTTGTACCTTGTACAGTGACAATAAAGAATTCAATTCAATTCAATTCAATTTTATTTGCAGGTTTAAAAAGTTAGATGACATATTTCAACTAGCTAGCTTGTATGTTGACAAACTATCGTGAAATTAAAGCATTCTTTCGAGCTATGAACCGCGTACATGTGACGTCACATGGGGCGGGGCAATGCGAACCTCCAAACTCCACCTGAGTCCATTTCGCCCGATGCCTTTTAGGCTGATGCCTTTTAGTCTGAGTGCGTTTCTGTCATGATAGAACAGAAGCGGAAGCAATAGCAAGTACTTAGGGTGGTTTATTTAAACAGTTAATAAAAGATGACAGACGGGAACAGTGCAAGCAGATGATGAAGGTGACGCAGGGACTTCGATGGTCAGTGGTCCGTGATGACGTGAAGTGCAGGTGACGGTGAAGACAACGAACTCCAAAGTTGAACACGAAGACAGGAACCGGACAGGACGACTCGAACACCAGGAACACCAAACACGAACGACATCAAACAACGATCTGACAAGGATGATACAACAGCGGTGAGTATATATAGTGTGGTGGGAGCTTGCAGCTGGTGATGAGAGAATGATGATCAGCTGGAGCGGATCAAGTGATGTCATACATTCACGCCCACCACCCACATGCGCTCGCACCACAACATAAACACAAGACTAGAAGGAACAGAGAATGCGTCTACCGTGACAGTACCCCTCCTCCTAAGAACGCCTCCTGGCGTTCTCAGACTCCTTTACCTGCCGATTGAAGTCATCGATAAGGGAATGATCCATTATGTCTCGAGCAGGAACCCAACTTCTCTCCTCCGGACCGTAACCTTCCCAGTCCACCAAATACTGAAATCCGCGTCCCCTCCGCCTAGAGTCCAGAATACGATTAACCGAATAAGTGGTCTCCCCATCTACGAGTCGCGGTGGGGGAGGAACCGGGACAGGCGGATTAATGTGAGAATGAAACACGGGTTTAATTTTAGACACATGAAAGGCGGAGTGAACCCTCCTGTACGCGGGAGGTAATTTGAGGCGGACTGCCACTGGACTAATGATCTTAGTGACAGGAAACGGGCCAATGAATTTGGGTGCAAGTTTATTCGAGACGGAGCGCAAAGGAATGTTCTTAGTAGAAAGCCACACTTTTTGACCCACGACGTATATCGGAGGCTTAGACCGGTGGCGATCGGCCCTAGCCTTGGTGCGCGCCCCCACCTGGAGTAGAGTCTCACGGGCTCTAGTCCATGTGCGGTGACACCTCTGGACGAAGGCGTGAGCAGAGGGGACCGCAACCTCGGATTCCAGACTGGGAAAAATAGGTGGCTGGTAACCTACGCTACACTCAAACGGAGACAGGCCCGTGGCCGACACTGGTAACGTGTTGTGTGCGTACTCCACCATAGAGAGTTGTTGGCTCCAAGAGGAAGGATTCTTAGATACCAAACATCGCAACACCCTTTCCAAATCTTGGTTGGCTCTCTCGGTCTGACCATTGCTCTGGGGGTGAAACCCAGACGAAAGACTAACCGTCGCCCCCAGAAGTTTACAAAACTCTTGCCAAAATTTGGACACAAACTGGGGTCCCCTGTCAGAAACCACGTCCGTCGGGAGGCCATGAAGCCGAAAGACGTGATCTATGACCGCAACCGCCGTCTCCTTAGCTGAGGGTAATTTGGGTAAGGGAATGAAATGGGCTGCCTTCGAGAACCGGTCCACCACAGTCAAAACGACCATGTTCCCTTGGGAGGGTGGGAGGGCGGTAACAAAATCTAGAGCGATGTGGGACCAGGGTCTCGAAGGAACCGGCAGCGGCTGGAGTAACCCATCTGGAGGTCGATTGGAAGTCTTACCAGTGGCACAAACCGAGCAAGCCAAAACAAAATCATGGATGTCGCGAGCCATGCGGGGCCACCAGAATCGTTGCTTGACTAAAAAACTAGTACGATTAACCCCAGGATGGCAAGCCACGTTGGAACTATGACCCCACTGGATGACGTCAGACCGTAATCCCTCTGGCACAAATAATCGATTCGGTGGACAGCCGGGCGGAGGCGTTACCCCTTCTAGAGCCTTAACGACCCTCGATTCGACCTCCCATGTGAGTGTTGAAACGAATAGCGTCTCGGGCAAAATACACTCGGGAGTAACCGGGCGCTCGGAAAAATCAAAGATGCGAGATAGGGCGTCGGGCTTAATGTTCTTAGAACCCGGACGGTAGGACAAGGAAAAATCGAAACGACCGAAAAAAAGAGCCCACCGAGCCTCCCTGGAGTTCAACCTTTTCGCAGTTCTGATGTATTCTAAATTCTTGTGGTCAGTCCAGACGATAAAAGGTACCCCCGACCCTTCTAACCAGTGGCGCCATTCCTCCAACGCTAACTTAACTGCCAACAACTCTCTGTTACCAATGTCGTAGTTACGCTCAGCCGGAGATAACCGATGAGAAAAAAACGCGCAAGGGTGCATCTTGTCGTCTGAAGAGGAACGTTGGGACAGCACTGCTCCTACTCCCACCTTTGACGCGTCGACCTCCACCACGAACTGACGTGAGGAATCAGGGGCTACGAGGATGGGGGCTGAAACGAAGCGGCCTTTGAGTTTGTTAAACACAGCCTCGGCTGTGTCCGACCACCTGAACGCCGTTCTGGGGGAGGTCAAGGCAGTCAGAGGTGCGACTAGTTGGCTGAAATTGCGAATAAAACGCCGGTAGAAATTGGCAAACCCCAGGAACCTCTGCAGGGCCTTGCGGGAATCCGGGGTTGGCCAATCTACCACAGCCTTGATCTTCTCAGGGTCCATCCGCATCCCTTCAGACGAGACGATGTATCCTAAAAAAGGGACAGACTGTGCATGAAAATCGCATTTCTCCGCCTTGACAAAAAGCCCATTCTCTAGCAACCTCAGAAGCACTCGTCGAACGTGCTGCACATGTTCCTGGAGAGAAGATGAAAATATCAATATGTCGTCCAGGTAGACATATATGAACTGGTCGATCATATCTCGCAGCACGTCATTGACCAGTGCCTGGAAAACTGCGGGGGAGTTGGACAGCCCGAAAGGCATAACCAAATATTCAAAGTGCCCCCTGGGGGTGTTAAAGGCAGTTTTCCACTCATCCCCCTCCCTAATGCGAACCAAATGATAAGCGTTACGCAAATCCAATTTTGTGAAGACGGATGCTCCCTGCAACCTCTCAAAGGCGGAAGACATCAGCGGCAAAGGATAAGTATTCTTTACCGTGATGTTGTTCAGCCCTCGGTAATCAATGCAAGGTCGCAGAGAACCATCCTTCTTCCCCACAAAAAAGAACCCCGCCCCCGCTGGAGAAGAGGAAGGGCGAATGAACTTGGTTGCTAGAGAATCAGAAATATATTTCTCCATAGCCTCTCTTTCAGGAACCGAAAGCGAATATAACTTGCCCTTAGGCGGAGACTTACCTGGCAGTAAATCTATAGCACAGTCATAGGGACGATGCGGAGGGAGAGAAGCAGCTCGAGACTTACTGAACACTTCCTTCAGGTCCAGGTACTCCGCGGGCACGTTAGACAGATCCCCTGTTTCCTCCTGAAACACAGAAACAGGTACAGACGAACAAGCAGACATCAGACAGGACTTATGACACTCCTTGCTCCACTCCAGCACGGCCTTATGCTGCCAGTCCACGCGGGGGTTATGTCTGAGGAGCCAGGGATGTCCAAGGACGACGGGTGCAAGGGGGGAATCCATGATATAAAATGAAATGGTCTCTGAGTGATTGCCGGCAGTGATCAGGGTGATGTCTTCGGTGGAGTGGGAAATGGTGGGAAGGTCTTGTCCATTTAGGGCGTGAACGGCAATCTTGTGTGTGAGGGGTCTGAGGGGAATTAGAAGTTTCAGTGCAAAGCCGTGGTCCATAAAATTACCTTCCGCTCCCGAATCCAAAAGTGCGTGACAGTCGTGCTGGTGAACTGACCATCTAAGTCTTACCGGAAGGAGCGTGGAGGTAGATGTCGTCGTGGATGAGGTCTTAGCGGAGATCCCACCCGATAGTAGCCTCGAGTTTACTATCGGGCTGAGCCTTTTACTGGACAATTGTACGCAAAATGACCAGTCCCTCCACAATACAAGCAAAGGCCCTGGGACCTCCGCCTCTCCTTCTCCTCCCGGGAAAGCCGAGCTCGACCCACCTGCATGGGTTCGGGATCGTAGGTGGGGCTGACCACGTCCCTGCCACTGGATCTGGGCTCGTTGGATACTCCGAAGGGACGGGTGGGCAGAACTCGACGCTCTACCCGAGACAGCCGAGCGTCCACCCGCAGCGCCAGGTCGATGAGGCCAGTGAGGGTCTTGGGCAGATCCAGGGCGTAGATCTCCCTCTGGACGCGGTCAGCCAACCCATGCAGGAACAAGTCCCACTGCGCCTCCTCGTTCCATCCGCACTCCGCCGCCAAGGTCCGGAATTCGATGGAGTAATCCGATACCGTCTTCTCCCCCTGGCGAAGCTCGGCCAAAGCCCTGGCCGCCTCTCTTCCTGACACGGCCCGGTCGAAGACGGTTCTCATCTCGGCGGCGAGGGTCTGGAACGAGGTACAGCATGGGTCCTGGTTCTCCCACACTGCCGTTCCCCAGAGCACCGCCTTCCCGGTCAAAAGCGTCAACACAAACGCCACCTTGGATTGCTCGGCACTGAACGTGTGTGGTTGTAATGCAAAGTGCATCGGGCAGCGGTTCAAAAATGCACGGCAGAAAGACGGCTCACCAGAATAAGTCAAGTCAAGTCATCTTTATTTATATAGCGCTTTTTACAATACAGATTGTATCAAAGCAGCTTCACAGTGATAACATGAAAATAATAAAAAAAACAATTTCATCATCATCCACCTTTAAGGCAGATCTATAATATTGTTGAATATTAAATGTCCCCAACTAAGCAAGCCAGAAGGTAAGGCAACAGCGGCAAGGAACCAAAACTCCACCAGGTGACAGAATGGAGAAAAAAACCTTGGGAGAACCCAGGCTCAGTCGGGGGCCAGTTCTCCTCAGGCCAATGAGTGAACAGTGTATGAAGTTCAGAATGAATCAGAGTATTTGTCCAGTTCCGGTTGGTTGAAGTCGGAGTGGAGAGGAGGAGAGACTGGTTGACACTTCAGGTCAGCGGCGTCGTCGTCGTGTCCTGGCGCTGGTCCTTCATCAGATCTGGATACGGCCTGGTTCCGGTGGACAGCAGTAAACCTCGGGATAGACAGAGAGACTAATATTAGCGTAGACGCCATCCTTCTTATGATGTACCAAGTACATCAGGATTTACGGGAAGTGTTCCCGGTCCCGGCTGTTCTAAACTATGCAGCCTAATTATATAAGTCTATAATGTGTTATGTGTATGCTAGGCTGAAGAGATGTGTTTTTAGTCTAGATTTGAACTGACAGAGTGTGTCTGCTTCCCGGACAATGGTAGGAAGACTGTTCCAAAGTTTTTGTGCTAAGTAGGAAAAGGATCTACCGCCAGCAGTCGATTTTGATATTCTAGGTATTATTAACTGGCCGGAATTTTGAGATCGCAGTAGACGTGAAGGACTATAATGCGTTAAGAGCTCGCTCAAGTACTGCGGAGCTAAACCATTTAGTGCTTTGTAAGTGATCAGCAATATTTTAAAATTTATACGATGTTTAATAGGCAGCCAATGCAGTGTTGACAGAACGGGGCTAATATGGTCATACTTCCTGGTTCTAGTAAGAACTCGAGCTGCTGCGTTTTGAACTAGCTGTAGTTTGTTTATTAAGCGTGCAGGGCAGCCACCCAGTAGAGCATTACAATAATCTAGCCTTGAGGTCATAAACGCATGAACTAATTGTTCTGCATTATTCATTGAGAGCATATGACGTAATTTAGATATATTTTTAAGATGGAAGAAAGCGGTTTTACAGATACTAGACACATGACTTTCAAATGAAAGATTGGTATCAAAGAGCACACCCAGGTTCCTAACCGACGACGAAGACTTAACAGAGCAGCCATCAAGTGTTAGACAGTACTCTAGGTTATTACGTGTGGAAGTTTTTTGTCCAATAATTAGAATCTCTGTTTTTTCTGAATTTAGTAGTAGGAAATTACTAGTCATCCAATTTTTTATATCAGCTATGCATTCCGTTAATTTTGTGAATTGGTAGGTTTCGTTAGGTTTTGAAGAAATATACAGCTGAGTATCGTCGGCATAACAGTGAAAGCTAATTCCATTTTTCCTAATGATATCTCCTAAAGGTAGCATATACAGAGTGAACAGCAGCGGTCCTAGTACTGAGCCTTGTGGTACGCCATACTGAACTTGTGATTGATAAGACATCTCTTCATTTACTGCTACAAACTGATAACGGTCAGATAAGTATGATTTAAACCATGCTAGTGCAATTCCACTAATGCCAATATAATGTTCGAGTCTATTTAAAAGGATGTTGTGGTCAATGGTGTCAAATGCAGCACTAAGATCCAGTAATACTAATAGAGAGATACAACCACGATCGGATGATAAGAGCAAATCATTTGTGACTCTAACGAGAGCTGTCTCGGTACTATGGTACGGTCTAAATCCGGACTGAAAATCCTCGCAGATATCATTTCTTTCAAGAAAGGAACACAGTTGTGAGGACACTGCTTTTTCTAATATCTTTGACAGAAATGGCAGATTAGAGATCGGCCTGTAATTGACTAGTATTGTAGGATCAAGTTGCTGTTTTTTAACAAGCGGTTTAATCATAGCTAGCTTAAAGGTTTTTGGTACGTATCCTAGAGACAAAGATGAATTAATGATATTAAGAAGAGGATCTATGACATCTGGAAGCATCTCTTTCAGCAGCTTAGTCGGTATAGGGTCTAACATGCACGTTGTCGATTTAGATGATTTGACGAGTTTGCAAAATTCTTTCTCTCCTATAGCATTGAATGAATCAAATTTTCCTTCAGGGAGACTACAATGCACTTCCTGATGCGATACTGTATTAGACGGTTGCATAGTTATAATTTTGTCCCTGATATTATCGATCTTATAAGTGAAGAAGTTCATAAAGTCATTACTGCTGTGTTTCTTGGAAGCTTCTGGGCTTGAAGCTTTCTTTTTCGTTAGTTTAGCCACTGTTTCAAATAAATACCTAGGATTATGTTTATTTTCTTCTAATAGGGTTGAAAAATAAGCAGATCTAGCAGCTTTTAAAGCCTCTCTGTAAGCAATCGAGCTCTCCTTCCATGAAATCCGAAACACCTCTAGTTTTGTTTTCTTCCAGTTGCGCTCCATTTTTCTGGCTGCTCTCTTAAGGGCCTGAGTGTGCTCGTTGTGCCACGGCGTTGGACTATGTTCTTTAATCTTCTTGAAGCGCAGCGGAGCAACTGTGTCTAAAGTGCTGGAAAAGAGAGAGTTAAAAGTTTCTGTTGCAATATCAAGTTCTTCTAAGCTATCCGGGATGCTGAGATGATGAAACTGATTAGGAAGATTATTGATAAAGCAATCTTTAGTAGCAGAAGTAATCGGTCTAACATATTTATAACACGGAGTCGGCTTTGCAGCCTTGGCTAAATGTAATTTACACGAGACTAGATAGTGATCTGAGATGTCATCGCTCTGTTGCAGTATTTCAACGGCATCAACATCTATTCCATGTGATAGTATTAGATCTAGAGTATGATTACGACAATGAGTCGGTCCTGACACGTGTTGTCTAACTCCAATTGAGTTTATAATGTCTTTAAATGCCAATCCCAATGCATCTTTTTCATTATCTATGTGTATATTAAAGTCACCAACAATTAGTACTTTATCTGCAGCCAATACTAATTCTGATAGAAAGTCCGCAAATTCTTTGATAAAGTCTGTATGGTGCCCTGGTGGCCTGTATACAGTAGCCAGCAGAATTTTCAAACGTGATTTATCGTTTACACTATATATTTTTACATTAAGCACCAACACTTCAAAAGAATTATATTTACAACTAGATTTCTTAGTGGTTTTGAAAATATTACTATAAATTACAGCAACACCTCCTCCTTTGCGTTTCAGACGAGGTTCATGTTTATAACCGTAATCTTGTGGGGTTGACTCATTTAAAGCAATGTAATCGTTTGGTTTTAGCCAGGTTTCTGTTAAACACAGCACATCTAGGTTATAATCTGTAATCATATCATTAACTATTAGCGCTTTTGAAGTAAGAGATCGAATATTCAGCAACCCAAGCTTTATCATTTGCTCATTTGTATTATATCTGTTTTTTATTTGTTGAAGATCAATTAAATTTTTAACCTTAGATGGGTTTGAACGTATTTTTGATTTCCAAGTTCGGGGAACAGACACAGTCTGTTAAGACTGTGCTAAGCCTCCGGGACCGGGAGGCGGGGCTCCGCTCGATGAGAGTCCGCTGGAGGTGGTGGGGGAACGGCTGGTGTGGGCGGCGCAGCTTGTAAGCGTTGGATCTGCTGGGTGAGCTCGGACACCTGCGTCACCAAGGCTTGCACTGCGCGACCCGTGTCGCCGATCTCCCTTTGTTGATTATCCATCCGGTGAACAGTGTGATGGATGAATTCCTCCAGGGTCCCCGATGAAACACTCGCTGCTTCCATTTGATGGTCAGATCGTTCTGTCATGATAGAACAGAAGCGGAAGCAATAGCAAGTACTCAGGGTGGTTTATTTAAACAGTTAATAAAAGATGACAGACGGGAACAGTGCAAGCAGATGATGAAGGTGACGCAGGGACTTCGATGGTCAGTGGTCCGTGATGACGTGAAGTGCAGGTGACGGTGAAGACAACGAACTCCAAAGTTGAACACGAAGACAGGAACCGGACAGGACGACTCGAACACCAGGAACACCAAACACGAACGACATCAAACAACGATCTGACAAGGATGATACAACAGCGGTGAGTATATATAGTGTGGTGGGAGCTTGCAGCTGGTGATGAGAGAATGATGATCAGCTGGAGCGGATCAAGTGATGTCATACATTCACGCCCACCACCCACATGCGCTCGCACCACAACATAAACACAAGACTAGAAGGAACAGAGAATGCGTCTACCGTGACAGTTTCGCCCGATGCCTTTATGTCTGATGCCTTTTTGTCTGAGGCTGTTTCGTCTGATCCCTAATTGTACGAGACCTGACACCTGACATTGTTTTTCCTGAGACCTGAAGCTTTTCAGTCTGAGGCGCGATGCCGTTTTGTCCAATGACTGAAGCCTTTTAGTCTGAGGCATGATGCCTTGTCTTCATATGGCTGAGGTCTGAGGATGTCCTAAAATGTACACCGTACTACGGTTAAGTTAATAGACCAAAGATGCCTTGGCTCGAATACTTGTGGTTTTCGTCCTGGTTTCCAGAACTTTCTATTCATCATCATCATCATTTTTTTTTTTTCAACATTAATAATATTCAGAAATGTTTCTCGAGCAGCAAATCACATCAGCATATTATTCCCTCAGGTAGATTCCATGTTTTTTTGTTTTTTTTTGCGTGGCTGGATGGATGTTGGACTCATGAACAATAATCACATTGTTTGAATTCGCCAAAACTGATTTGCCAAAATAAAACTGGACAGTGATTGTAAAGGGATTTGCCGTTATAGCGTGAGTCCGGATCGAACCGGGAGCGACCAGACAGCAGAGGATTCTGTTTTGTCAAAAAAGAATGATTTTGATTTGTCACAAAAGAATGATTAATTCTCAGTTTAGAGTTTGTTATTCGTATGGTCTGATGCGCGTGAGTAGGCTGTGATTGTATGATGGCGGTGTCATGATAATTCTCATGTGTCGTGTTGCTGCTGTATCAGTCTGTGGTTAGATCATTGCAGTCAATAAACGGGACGAATATATTAATCCTAATATACGGGACGTCCCGCTAATACGTGACAGCTAGCAACACATCTTTTGCTAGCAGAACTAGCCGCTAAAGTTACCTCAGCACCTGCTTCGTCTTTGAAGCACTCGGCTTCAATTAATCGATGTGCTTCTGGGGAGTCACTGGGTGGGAGAGGATTGTTGCAAGTAGCTGAATAAAGACGCTACACATACAGCGGGTTAAGATACGTGTATTTATATCTTGCAGAACTCACATGCCCGCACAGCACAACAACTGCTGACTTCCTGTTACATGTTAACATACCCAAGTTCTCCACAAGGTGGAGCTGCTGCCTAAACAGTACAACAGGATACCCTGTAACATCTCCCTTCCTGTAGTAAGACATCCAAACATTAAATAGCATTGCCCACAAACCCGAACTCCATTAAACTCCACCATTAACTCTGCAAAGAACACCCCAACGTATTAACAGGCTACTACCATGAACAGAACAAAACCCAATCTACCCAACCCAGCTGCTGGAACACAACTACCGATATGACAGCTTTAGCAGTGTTCCTGTTTTCCAGTGTTCACCCTCCCTGCCCAGCCTGCTCCACTTACAGGTTCAATCTATCCCGAGGCTTAATTAGCCTGCCACTCCTGGAGTATGCCTGGCCCTGCTCCGCTCGGAGTGACGTGCAACTGGTTTGTGATGAATTGGTTACCCGTGGATCCGTCTCAGCATTTCCGGTCACAAAGTTTTAAGAATGATAACACGCTGGCTTCTGAAGAGTATGCCGTCTTGCACACTGATTTCGTCTCTGATGGCCCAGTATCCTCTAATCACTATGGGCGTCTCCTCTCTACAGTCTGGCCATCCTTCAAGTACGACAGTCTTGAGCATCTGAAGGCACTCATCCTTCTCTGTGTGTTGTCGGATTTGTGTGAGTCGTTGGCAGGTGACGTTCAGATAGTCTGTCTGCTGAATTGCTGCTGTGTCGTACTGTTCCTGCTGCAGGCTGCAGACCATTTCCCGCCTGTACTGTGTGTCTGTGCTCTGTGGTGGGGTAGCAGCTCTGCTGAGCGTGTCACTGATGTACATTTCCGGGCCTGGCTTGTACACCACTTTGAGGCAGTAGTTCTGAAGCGTAAGGAGCATGCTCTGGAGACGCTTTGGTGCACTGAGGAGGGGCTTAATGAAGATGGACACCAATGGGCGGTGATCTGTCTCTGCTGTAACATCACCTCTCCCATACAGGTAGTAGTGGAATCGCTGACAGGCAAACACAATGCTCAGGCATTCTTTTTCTATTTGAGCATAATTTTGCTCTGTTTGGGACAATGCACAGGATGCAAATGCAACTGGCTGCCCTTCCTGCAGCAAGCAGCAGCCCAAGCCTGTCTAGCTGGAGTCACTCTGTATGGTGACCGGCCTGTTAATGTCATAATATCTCAAAACAGGTACAGCTGTAATCAGCGTCTTGATCTCCTTCATGGCCGTGTCGTGTTTTGGCAGCCAGTGCCACTGTACATCTTTATCCAACAGCCTCCTCAGTGGTTCACAGACCTCTGTTAACCGTGGCATGAACTTGGACAGATAGTTCACAAACCGCACAAAACGCTGCACGCCTTTAGTGTCTGTGGGGTTAGGCATGTCCAGAACTGCTCTGACCTTGTCAGGGTCAGCTTTGAGGCCCTCGGCCCGAGACTTCCTTAACTCGAAATTGCAGTTTCTTCAGACTCAGCCTCAATTTTACTTCTCTGCATCTGTCCATCAGTGCGGTGAGGTTTGCATCATGGTCTCGAATGGCTTCCTCCTCTGTGTCGCCACAGCCCACAATTAAGATGTCGTCAGCTATAGGCTCAATTCCTTTCAAGCCCACCAGGAGCTCGTGCTGCTTCCTCTGATACAGCTCTGGCACAACCGAAACGCCGAAAGGCGAGTTTCAGCCAGCGTTTCCTGCCCCACGGCGTCCAAAATGTAGTCATCAGGCTGCTCTCCTCATCCAGGCGGCACTGTAGAAACGCGTCCCGTGCATCCACCAGCGTGAAGATACGTGCTTTTGGCAGTTTGTACAGCACATCATCTAAGGTGGGAATAAGGTAATGGGACCGCTTGAGAGGTCTGGGGTCAATGCAGAGCCTAAGTCTCTCTGGCTTCTTCACTATGACCAGATTACTTATCCAGTCAGTGGGTTGTGTGACTGTGACTAAGTGCCCATCCCTTTCATACTGGTCCAATTGCGCTTTAACAGCTGCTTTGAGGGCCACTTGTACGTTTTCTGGGAGCGCACTGCACAGGGGCCACAGTGCTGTCCATCTCAAAGTGGAGGTCGCCAGGCAGGGAGTCAATGCCCATACCATGAGCTGCCATATCCTTCACCTCAAGGCCCAAGAGACCGTGTTTGAAGTCGAGCGGGTCGCTCCAATTGTGCCTCATGTGCTTCGCGCACGCTGGAAGGATGGGGAAGAGTTGTTTCCTCGGACCGGGAGGAGGTCCCAACACTTTCCCGTCGTAATGGTCGGGATATATCCCTCTCCTGGTCGGTGGCGCTCTGTGGAGCCGGCCACTCCATGTTCCAGGAGGATGGACTGAGGTAAAGCCGCGTGGGCGCTAGCCTGGGGAAAGCCAGAGGGCGGGATGGCCTCCTCGTCCTCTGAGACCACAAGAAGGGCCGCGTCATCCTCATCGCCGGAACCGGCCGGTTCGTCGACGAGCATGAGGTTGTCCGCGAAGATGTCCTCTTCGGGGAATGCGTGATTGGGCTGGTGAGCCCAAATAAGTTAGGAGGCGCCCCGGGAGTCCCCCGGTAGCTCGTCGTCGTCACCGTGTCCTCCATCCAAGTCCGAAAGGCCGAGCTCGGAGCACTGGGTCGCTGCAACTTTCAGACGGCGTCGTAAAAGCTTATTGGGCAGCATAAGGCAATGACTGCAATTTTTCGGTTTCTCCAAAGCTTCTTGAGCATGTTTAAGGTAGTGCTGTCGCGGTGAAGGAATTTCTCGTGCGGTAATTTTGAGTGGCTCAATAGCGCAGTATGTGGTATTATCGCCATTTATTTATTTGGATTTATTTAAAATAATTTGTTGCTATTTAAATAAGTGTTACGATGTGGTCAGCATGCACAAAAACGAGGACATTTTTCAGTAACCATGTAACAGAAACTAAACAGCGTTGAAAGGCTGTCACTCAGCACACAACGGACTGTCTTTGAGTGAGTCATTAAACTGCTCATTCAACGAACACATTCAAAAACGCTGATTTTTTAAAAGATAGATGTAATTAAACAAGGTGTTTATTATTTTTAACTTTGAGCTCCACTTTTCAAGGCTCAGCTGACCAGCAATGCGTCGCATGGGTAACGCTGAAGCTGATGGCATTGATTCAATGCGTGTGTGAGGGACCAAGCAGTCAAGGGCAAAGGACACAGGATTTCCAACCAAAAATTATTTAATTAATGCAAAAAAACAAAGTTACAAATTAAATAACTTGAAAAACTGACTAAAAATAAAGTCAGGTCTGGGCCCACAAAAATGGTAAACTAAAGCAAATCAAACTAACAACAGTATTCAAACAATCAAACAAACAAACAAACTAAACAAAGAAAACATGGCCTCCCAAATGCCACAAATGGGGAAACTTATATACACCAAGGACTAGTCCATTACACACACATAGGGAACAACAAACATCAATTAAACACAGTTAGAATGAATAAAGTAATTCATCCACAAAAAATAAAGAAATAAGTCATAAACAAATTAGTTATATATACATAACCAATTATAATAAACAAAAAATAAACAAATAAACAAACAACCCTACACCCCCCCCCAGCTAATCTGCAACATGGATTCAACCACTGGAACAAAATGGCGGCCGCTGACGCCAGCCCTTTATTAGAACAGACCTCCACTGAAGTGCAGCGCTTTGCCCAGACAGCGTCAACCTCCGATTTCCACATGTAGGTAACTTAAACTCAAAAGAAATAAATGTTAACACAATATACCACTAATAACTAGAAAGTGTGCACCCAACCTAGTCATGTATGGTAAAAGTGTAAATTAGAAATAAAGTGGGTAAAACAAACCAAATCTGTGTCTGTCTTTATTTTGAAATATATATGTATAGTGATCTGCAACAAAATATTTAATTATGAAATGTACTAAAGGACAACCAAAATAAACAAACGAGAAGGATGCATATCTGTGTGTGTTGTTTAGTTACCGCCTTGCTGTGTGGCCACGTTGTCGGCCATCACAGCGTGACTCGCTGATATTTTTTTCCCGTGGCTTCCTCGCGCTGTGGAATCCTGACCAGCGCTGACGCTGATGCCGTTTATGGTAAATACCTTAAACGTTAAAAGGGCGATACAGCAAATATTTCGCTTTCCTTGGACACAGCAACCTTTTCACGAATATATATGACTTGACCACAACGACAGACGCAGGTAATCGCAGGCTCTTAGTCGATCTCTCTCATTCACTGTCTGTTTAGGCTTAAAGGGATCATATAATGGTACATGCACTTTTACAAGTTGATTGCACTGAAATGTGTGTTGGAAGTGCCTGTACACAATCATCATAAAATTATAAAAATCCATCCAGTGTTTTTTTCTCCCACGATTGTTGATTGACAGCAGGGTTTCAACACAGACCCACCCTCTCGCGAGCTGTCAATCATAGTCCGTGCGTCATTGTCCCGCCCACAGCCTGTGCCGGAAGTAAGAATTCAATACAATTTCTCCATTGACAGTTGGGGTATAAGCCATAAAAACGTAACCATACATGGTAGACTTAAAACCAGCAACGGCTGTACTAAGCGATTGTATATGCTCATATAAACGCCAAAAGTTCATGGGGCACTATCCTTGTTTTGAGATAAATGTCTTTTATTCGCGATGTCTTCGATAAGTACTTCATTACCCACAATCCTGAACAATCCCACAATCCCACAGTGATGCATCTGATTGGTGGAAGTCGTGTACACCCCGCGAAGGTCCGTGAAAAAACAGAGCGTTGCCATGGAAGCAGGATTCTAACCATAGAGACGGAACGGACTGTTTTCTTTAGCGGAAGCCATATAAATAGTTTTTAAATCAATAAATTCCTTTTTAAATTAATATTTTGTGTCAAATTATTGATTTATTTGGTAAGGCTCTTTCGCAGTTATGGCTTCAGTCGACTTCAGTGAGGCGCGGTGGTTTATGGGATGAGTAGTTCCTTCGCTCGGAAATGAAAATATGTACACAGTCTTGTACCTTTGCCTTTTTTTGGATTTTCTCTTCGTTTCTCACATCTGAAGACGTGCTTGCCTATACTGAAGGGGCGGGGTGAGGAAAGCTCATTATCATTTAAAGACACATGCACTTAAACGGAGTGCTTGAAAACAGAGGTGTTTTTGACCAGGTAAAATTAGTGTTTTCTTACAATACTAATGAGAATTTTTAATTAAAGTATATTACAAACTTTCAATTTAGACCCTAAAGAATCATATTAACTTGTACAAAAATGGCATTATATTACCCCTTTAAGTGCAAATCCACAAAGCCTCTGTACAAATCACCATGATAAACAGTCTTGTTATCATTATTAACTTATTTAACATTCAATACACATGCACAGAGTTCAAAACAAGAAGGGTAAAGCAGCAACCGCGATATTCACATTTTCTTTTTTCATAAAAAAAGAAAATGTGAATATCGCGGTTGCTGCGGTTACTTGCCGCCTTTCTATGCCCCTAGGTAAGGCCCCTAGGTCTTACCTGGCATTGGCTGCGCGCTTCTGTCTGTCTAGGTGCAATTGGATGCTTCTGAGGTCAGGTACGGATGCCCTTCCCATAGGTGGATCTCGAACATGAGATGATGAAAGAGAACCGAGACGTTATCGTTCATGAACGATCCGTTCATTTCGTCTGTCACGTGACAAATGAACGAAAGACTTGGAAGGTAAAGTAATTATTTATGTTCCTTGTAGATATTTTATGGACTGCATTATAATGATTTTTTTTAAATTCAGAATATGATAAAGATTGTATAGGTGGATGAGTTCATTGAAAATAATAATGATTTTAATTCTAGTGGTACTAGTGGATTTCCGCGGGAATTTCGAGCATGTCTTTGCGTCATTACGTCACTGCTGTACACATAGAGAAGGAGTCTCGGCTAGTCGGCTATTATAGCGTGTGTGGATGATGGTGGAGATTTAGCTTAGCACTTAGTATGGCGGATCCCGAAAATTTAAAGCGACAATCACCAGTGACAACTGGAGATTCACCAGTTGTAAAACCCAAAGACTTCGGACTTCAGAAAAAATATATTTTTCACGTTTTGACGTGATATAAGCAATCGTTAGATTTAATCAGCATGCTATAGCCTACTGCAATGCTTCCCCCCACCCCCCGAATTTGGTCAGAACAAAAGTGAATGTTACTTACTTGTTCAGATGACATTTTTCGATGAAAATTCTAATGTTGACACTTTCAAAAAGTATACTCTGAGATTGCTGATGACAGTACAGTATCCACAGCGACGCGGCAGCGACAGGTTCTCCTCAATACATTGTGTTCATCCGCGCTGTTTCATGCCGATTTACTACCCACTAGAGTTGGGGTACTCGAACTCGGACTCGGACTCGAGTCCGGTCTCGAGTCCAATTTTGAATGGACTCGGACTTGTCACGCACTCGAATGAATTTGTACTCGGACTTGACACGGACTCGGGACATTTTAGACTCGGAAAAATGTCCGAGTCCAGTCGAGTCCGGGCACTGGATGACACAAAACTAAATTTTGTGAATTTTTTTTATTCAAAAACGAAACGAAACAACGTTGTTTCAGCGTTGAGCATTGTAGCCAATCACAGTTAAGTGCATAAACACAGTGGCAAATCAGAGGCGTTTTAGAGTCCGCATGCGAATAATTCGCTCAAAATGTATGTTTAGAATCAGCACGAGCTTTATCCTTTCGCAAATCCCCTCATAAACAACAAAGTCTCTCTAGACGCAATATAAATAAGATATTCACTGTGCAGTGCGGACAGCTTCAGTCAGTGTTTATGACGAGAGTTTTAGGGAGAGTGCAGAACGCGGTAAGTGATGGCTTAAAGCACAGGTGTCAAAGTCAGTTCCTGGAGGGCCACAGCCCTACAGAGGCCGTTTCTCAATATGCGTTCTTGTCTGTACTTGTGTTCTTGTGGACTTGTGAAACGTCATCAGTCGCTGCCCAAGTACTGTCCCAATTCAAAAGTTCACATCTAGCCAAGTCCAGTTCAAATCCCCGGATGTGTTCTTGATCCGCCCCTTTTACCGAGGATGCATGTAGAGGTGACTTGTGCAGACTTGAGACAGACAGGTATCCCAGAATGCATCTCGTCCCACCAGCAAGCGTCAATGGCAGAGGAGAAAACCCGCGTAATATCAAAATACTACTGTTATCGTGTCACGAAATGTAATTCTAAGAGTGTTTCAGTCGAGAATGTAGTTGTTTAAAGCTCAAATCTGTGGTTTATTTATAAAGATAGCGCCTATTTAAAAAATGTATCTGACGTTTTCGGAGTTGTGAGATCCAGGCGATCACCGGGCGTTCAGCGCTCAATAACCCCGACTGGACCAGCTTTTCCTCGGCTAGTGCTTCTGATGTTTGCCGCTGGCTCTGGTGTCTCTAGTCTAGTGGTTAAACATGAGATATAACTCGTCTTGTGTATATCTAACGGGCGATCTTTGGTCTCATTAATCTATAATTTGTTCCATGGCAAATCGTTTTGGCTGAGGGCAAAGTGAAGTTTCATAATTTTATATATTTAGGCTATTTAACTTGAGCTATAGGCTATATTAAGCTGACTTATGTTTGACTGAATTGTTTGCTTTATTTATTTTTATTTACTTATACTTTTATACTGGATCAGATCATTAAAACGGACATTTAACAAAAAGAGTCAGGGTTGTGTAATTTTATTTTAGGCTATATATTTTAAAATATATATAATATTTTTTATATTTATTTTATTATACAATCTCTTCACTGTAGGCTACATGTATAATAAAATAAAATGACACAACCCCGTCTGTTTTTTAAATGTCAGTTTTAATGTTCAATAATGTTTAATATTTTTAAAATGAAAGCAAAAAGAAGCAGGGTTGCGTTTTATTTCGTGTTGTTATGCAGTGAAGATAATCAATGTACACGTTGCCTGAACCACATTTGTGTGGCCATTTAATGTGTTTAAGATTTTTTTTTTTTAAATGAAAAGAGGCAGAGTGTTGTTTTATACCATATTTCGTTTTATTGTTGCCTAAAATATACATAAAGAGATAACCGGAGTAGCCAGAGCGTGCTGAGTGACGCGATCAAGAACGCGCTGTCTCATTTGCAGAATAACCGGACTTGCGTCCTCTCGTCCTCGGGAGTTCGTTCTCGTAAGTCGAACTTGGCAAGTCTGAACTACCAAGGACGCAAGTCCGAAGTTTGCGTACTTGGTATTGAGAAACGGCCAGAGTTTAGTCCCAACCCTGCTTCAACACACACACACACCTGCAATTTTCAAATTAGCATGAAGGACTTGATTAGCTGATCAGGTGTTCTAAAAAAAAATTAGGGTTGAAGCTAAACTCTGCAGGGCTCTGGCCCTCCAGGAACGGAGTTCGACACCCCTGGCTTAAAGGGAGCGCTGTTGACAATCTAAATAGTTTTGTTTTTCATACTTCTAGAGGACCAGTGGTTACGTTCACACTGTAAATTATAAATAGTGATAACTGCATTTAAATCTGGGATTGAATCCACTTAATTTTTGTCCTTTGAGTCATGAAATTGCGATGATTTGACACATAGCAACATAAGAACGTGATAACCATAGCAACATTTTGGCGTCTAATAATGTTATCATTTTTTTTGCATTTATACTTTAGTCATAAGTTTACATACTCCTTGCAGAATCTCCAAAATGTTATTTTTATGTTTTTTAATAAGACGGATCATACACATTGTTTCTATTTAGTACTGCCCTGAAAAAGCTTTTTCACATAACAGATGTTTAATAGCCTAAATAAAATACAAACACAAAATAAAGACACATTACATAGGCTCGATTTTAATATTGTGTCATTACCTGAATGATCCACAACTTTTTTTTTTTTTTTATGGTTGAGGAAAAATCATCCAGCTCCTGCACATTCTTTGCTTTTCCAGCATCTTCTGCATATTTGACTCCTTACTAGCAGTGACTATGATTGTAAGATCCATACTTTCACACTGGTGACAACTGAGGGACTCATACACAACTATTACAAACCCTGCAAACATTTAGTGATGCACAAGAAGGAAGCATCCGTTAAGAACCAAGGGGTGTAAACTTTTGAACTGGATCATTGGTGTAAATTGGTCTTATTTGCTTAAAAATGCATTCATTAATTTAGTCCAACCCTTCAGAGGCTAAATAAGATATTAGCATGTACAACACAATAAGAAAAATTTAAACATCATCATCTTGCTCAAAAGTTTACCCCTGGCTCTTAATGCATCGTGTTGCATTATTAAGCATTACCTTGCAGATTCTAAAAGATGTACAATAGGTAAACGTATGACTGTAACTATACATTGCAATCATTTTGTAAGGTTTAAAATATTAATTTAAGAGCTCAGTGTTGAGACCTTTCGCCGGGATTTGATTGACAGGTGATCTGACCAATTATATTGCAGATACACGCCATTTTTGTTCGACAAACAAACCAAATCAGTTAGTAGATTAAAGGCAGTGGACTTGAACTTGAAAAATAGTGTGTATTGATTTCTTTTTTAGAAATTTGTGCTATAACTAGAAGAGATTATCAGTTCACGTGCTGCTTGAACTGAGGCCTACACATTAAAGCACCACAAAACAGTATTTATCGTTTGAATTTCATAAAAATAAAAAAAATTGAAAGCTGAGACTTTATTTCAAACCAAAAGTACCCTGCTCTGTCTTGTCTGTTGGCACATTGTCAGTGTCCTCTTTGCTCCGACCGAGAACATGTGGAGTGAGAGAGGAATGGCTTGTCGGACGTAGCAACAGTAACCAAGAGGGGCGGGTCTTTGTGAAAGGTCAATTTCAAATCATTTAAATCTTTGTGGACTCGGCCGGACTCGACTCGGACTCGGATGTTAAGGACTCGGACTCAAGTCCGACTCGACCCTCTTTGGACTCGGACTTGGACTTGTACTCGGTTGTTAAGGACTTGGACTCGACTCGGACTCGACAAAGGTGGACTCGGACCCAACACTACTACCCACGCACAGTTAATAATTCCGCAAATAACTGCAATTGCAGATTTTGAACAGAGATGGCGACAAAGAGGAAAAACGACGGACTGCAGCTTTAAATGAACGAAATGGCTCGAAAAAAGATTAGTTCACTTTGATGAGATCGAACAAGAGAGTCAGTAAAATGATCCGAACTTCCCATCCTCGTATGGCACGCGCATACCCCCTACACACACACACACACACACACACACACACACACACACACACACACACACATCTATGAATGAATTGATTAAATATAAACTATTTTGATATAATTATTATTAATAAGTATACATTTATTAAATTAAACATGAGACTACATTCCATAGTAATAATGTCAATCCGTTGGTTGGGTCAGATACAGTATTTATCTAACCGGCTTACTGGTGTGTCAGTGTTTATTTTTTTATATAACCACATAGCTTGTCATTTAATTAGTTAAAGGTTCTCTAAGCGATCCTGGGTGACGTCACTTCTTGTTGACGTTCGAACTATTGCCAAACAAAACGGAGGCTAGCTAGACCCTCCCTCCTCCTCATCCGCGCACTAACAACCCAAACCCCACCCCCAAATCCTTCTTGTCGGTTATTGGCTGGAACACTGTTTGTTATGTTGTGGTGCGGGTTAGCCCAGTTTGTTTTTGTTGCTGTTTGCGGAGCCTGGGGTGTCTACAGAGACCGCGTTTTTTTAGAGTGTGTTCAGGAGACAGACAGCTAGCGGATAGTGAGGAGATATTTGCTGTATGTGACAAAAAAATGTTTGGCCTAAAAAATGCTTGACATCGCTTAGAGCACCTTTAAGATATACTGTGATTTTTGACATTTGAACATGACATTTTTTTTCATGTATGCACAGATGTTTCATTGAACGTTAGGTCATGAAAATTTGCCTAAAAGTAATGGAAAAGTAATCTAAATTTATTTAAATTAGAAATGTGTACAAACCCTGTGCATTTCACATACCTTTCCTGTACTTTTCATTACAGGTCTAATGAAGAAAGACGGGCAAGAAAAAGGCAAATGAGGCATACTAAAAATAATTTATGAGACATTTAATAAGACATTTTTACTTCTCTTACCATGTACTATATTTTGACTTGTATTCTCTGCTATCGGTTTAGGCACAAAAGCCAAACAAGTGTGCTAAAGTTTAAATGTGTGTGGCAGTGGGTATAAGGTTGGCTTTTTTAAGTAATCTTGCTTCTTGCATTTTCTAAAGCAGTGGCTAACATGATCTTAGATGTGCATATGAAAGGGTTCTGTTTTGTGTGTTTTTGGCTACAGGTGATGTGAACTGGGGAAAGAAGATTGAGGAAAGTGTGTAAAGGATGTTAATGTCTAACCACAGATATATATGTACAAAAATCTGAGTAATTTGTACAAACAGATATGTATATGTTAGAAATGTATAGTAAAGTTTCACCTATCTTTATCAGAACTAATTAAACCGTTTGATACCTAAATATATAACAATAAAATATTTGACTTGGCATGTTATTCATACAAACAATGCTGGTATTTTAACCATAACCCTTTTCATTATCAAGTAAATCCATTTTTTTTAAATCCAACATTGAGACTTGCTGAAAATATTCACTTTTATTTAAATGTTAAAAATTAATACTTGTAACTGTAAAGCATACTGAAATAACATTAAAATTAATACAAATAACTTGACTATGTTCGTTGACATTGCAATGTGACAAGTCAAAAGAAGTAACTGGATTATTGCTTGGAAATGTAGGCTATAATGAAACGTTTTCCAAAAAATAACAACGTTTATAATATATTACTAGTAATTAACGGATTCAAAGTTTTGTTTTATACTAGTACCATGTTGTAAGTCATAAGCATTGTCATGCCTTCACTCGCTATAACTTCCGTCCGTCTCGTTCACTCAGATGTACGTCATTGCTATGCTTACGTTGAACGAGTGCCCACTTCTGGCGGAACCTGCAATGGGCTGAACTGGAACCCTATGACTGGAACGTCCTAAGCCCTTGATCTATGGAGTTGATGTATTATTCTCCTTTTTAAAAAAAAAAATCCATTTACGAATTTGTTTAATGCAGCATCCAAATGTATGTTTGGGTTGTTTTAAATAAATTAAAAATTATATATATATATATATATATATATATATATATATATATATATATATATATATATATATATATAAAATAATAATATATAATTAATATATCACCTAGTTGTTTGTTGTGGAGGTGATTAGATATCTGTGGTTGGTTACGTCACAATCGTACTGCATGGTGGGACTGCATATAGGTGCCTGAAGTGTATATGAAGTAGACTCGCTCCCTTGGTCAAAATCGAGGGAACCAGGGTCTTACCATTTAAACTTCCCTCGTCCACTTCAAACTGGCGACAGGGATTCCCCCGAGGGGAAGTGCTTAGGGAAGTTTGCAAGTGCGTGTCTAAAAGTGGACTGGAACGCAGGACGCGAGTGCTTAGGGTGGGCCCTGCCATTTGGGACAGGGCCTTGGGATTCGATTTACACAGGCAGACAGGAAACCGCTGTACAGTGCAACAGTGAAAACGGGCATTCCGGAAACACACATAAACAGATTTATCTGAACCCCTATGATCTGAACAAGCAGGCAATGACTGACAAGGAAAAACATATAGTACAAAGGAATTTTTGTCACAAGTGGAACCTAACACCCCTGTACATTTTTTACCCCACAATCAGTCAAGGGCCAGGCTTCATTCCTCTTTTTATTCAATAGTCATTTAAAATGTCCTCAATAATTTAAATTTCTGTCCATTATTGTGGAAGGGTGACCGCATAAAAGTACATTTTAAAAGGTTTTCAGGGGTGGATATTGTTGTGGTGTCAGTCGCATGGTGGCGATGAAAACAACACATGTTCGGAAAAATACTGAGATAAGAAGGAGACGCAGACAGTGTTGTACGCTACTGTCCTCTGCAGTTTGTGATGGAGCAGATTCGGCAGCAGTGGAGCTGTGAGTCTGGACTGTGTTTGACCGGACTCAATGTTCGGCATTGATTCAGAGAGATCATATCATGGAGATCCAGAACAAACCAATTCCAGAATTTAGAACCTGAAGAACAACCTTTAACGTTACATTCTTAACTGTAAGTTACTGCTTTATCTGCTGCTACGAAGCTGTTTTTTCAGTTCTGCATAGTTTGTTTTAGTTAGTACATTTACAAAACACACATACTAAAATGCGTCACAGAATGTGTCTGAAATTAGATAATGATCAAACAATGTTAATAACGTAATTTTGTCATTAGCGCTAAACTCGCTAATACTGTTTGCGTCGGCCGTCTCCTATAATAACCGTTTAACGTTACATGTAACTTACATTCCTTGTTTTGGTAATAATATATTAAATTATAGAGTCATTTGGATTATAGGAGTATTGTGTTTTAGTTTAATGTGAGGATATTGGCGTGTTTGAGTTTAACGTGAGTCGTTATTAGGTGTGCTAACATGCTAATTACGTTAGCTGCAGAGATCAGACACGTCATTCGTAATACAAAACATTTAAATGCGAAGAAATAAGTAAACGTTTAATTTATTCAGAGACACTGTTTTAATACCCAATACGTTATAATAACAAGTGTTTTGGATATAGTTTGTTTATATGTTTCTCGTTAATTGTCATTTTGTATTGTGTTTTACACACAACACCTATTAACATGCTGGTAAATGCAGTTTAATCTAAGTTAGTTTAATGTCAGTGCATATTACAAGAATGGGTTTTATTTATTACAGAATGATACGTGTTGGTAATGTATTCGTTAGGTAGGATTGGTGTTAGGCTATAACATTTACCTTGGAAAACTGTTTTAAAACAGTTTAAAACTTGAACAGCATTCACTCGTAATTTAGTAAAGAACACGTTAGTTAGAGGATACGTTGCATTTTCTGTGTCTAAATACTAAGTACTAAATAATTTACAACAACCCCCTAAAGATGTTTTTAACATTTTCTTATTCTGAATGTTTGTGTACATTCAGGCTGCGGAATCAATATAAAATTGACTGCATGAACTTGACATTTCTGGAATTCCTACTCACATGCCTCTATACAATTCTTTACATATTGAAGCTTAAGACTTTTGTAATGTGCACTCAGATTTGTTTATAGAAAGTGATTTGTGACTGTCCAATTAGTGCTGAATTGCATGTGTGATGTAATATTATTACTAATGAAAAATCTGCCAAAATCTGTTGGGTTCATTACATAAGATGGAATGTTTGACTACTTTCCTGGCTTTGTCTTTTGTTTTTAGATTGTCAGCACTGCTGTAGTCTTCGCCATGGTGCAGAAGTATCAGTCCCCTGTGAGGGTGTACAAACATCCTTTTGAACTGGTCATGGCAGTAAGTGTAAAACACAGTCTTAACACTCAACAGTTCATTTTATTGTTGACAAACTTTTTTATCTAGTTTTATTGTGACCACAACAATGTGTCCCTTATTTTGCCACACTGAAGGTGGCAACCCTATTTAGCATCCATCTTTTCACATGCAATAGAAAGTCACTCTCACAACATGTCAATCTCACAACAGTTCCTATACGAGAGATTTATAGATTACCATGACAGAATATCTTAATTGAAGATAGTTAACTCCACATCAGCTACATAAATTCATCAACTAACCATTCAGAGACGTCCTGTTGCAAACCAAATTTTTAAGACTCAATCACATTCGCAGAATATTTGTGCTGTTTGAACGGAACCGGACTGGAGAACTAGATGTCTGTCATGTCATACAGTGCGAGAGAGCCGCTCTGCTAAGGGTTATATTTGTGGTTTTACTTTTGTTTACTTACAGCGAGGGAGATATGAGCTCTGCGGCATCTGAAGGTTTTAGATCCAGTCACTGTTCTCCAACAGAGCGGCTCCCTTCAGTTTTGTGTTCTCTGCGCAACTCAAATGCCATGTCATGCGCGAAATGCTGAAAAGGACATGAGGCGCATTAAATGTGTCCGGCTAGCGCATGTTTACATGAGCTGTTGTCAGTTAATGAAGCGGTTGTCAGTTAATGAAGATTTGATGGATGAACTTGTCTCATTTGGAGACTGTTAAAAAATTATAAGACTTTTCAGTTTTATGGACATCGCCATTATTTTTTTTTTTCATATATTTTATTGGAAACAGCATTCAAACAATATTTGCCACGTAATACAGTACAAGTCTCAATTTTATATTTTCAGAATAAACAATTCTTCAAAACCAAAGTCCTTTTATTCTTTTATCCCATATCCCTCCCCAACACCCACCCTCACGACAGCCAGTCAGACATACAAACAAAACCAAATAAGTAGGATAGGAAGACTAAGTAAACTTAAAATAAATAAATGATAAAAATAAATTATTTAATATTAATAAGAACAAATAAAAATAAAAATAATAATACAAAAAAATAAATAATTTTTTTTACAAATTAAAATGAGCTTTAAACGACGGTGGTAAAGGTGACTTCCATAGTCAGAATTTTCCGACGAGCAATTAGAGAGGTAAAAGCTATTACATTTATTTGAATTGTTGTCAAATTAAGTTCGTCCGGAGGTCTGTCAAAAATCGCTATATGGGGGGAAGGACAGATCTTCACAGCCAGAATCTTTGAGATTGCATCAAAATATAACTGCCAAAAATTTAATAATTTGGGGCATGACCAGAACATATGGGTCAAGTCACAAGGGGTCTGAGAGCATCTATTACATCCCTCATCCGAGCCACCCGGATAAATCTGGGCAAGCCTGGCCTTGCTAAAGTGAATCCTATGCACCACTTTGAATTGAATGAGACTGAACCTAGCACAACTGGAGGAAGAATTAACTGCTCGAAGGGCTTTTCCCCAAAAGTCATCAGACAGGGAAATCTGAAGTTCGTTCTCCCAGCTGGTCCTAATTTTGTTAACAGCAGAATCAAAAGATGGGGAAAGTAGGTTATAGAAGTAAGATATATGGCCTCTTGACAAGGTCTCAGCCTTAATAATTAGATCTATGCCACTTGGCGGTGGGATTTGAGGGAATTGAGGGGAGTGGGTCCTAGCGAAATCCCGTAACTGAAAGTATCTAAAAAAGTCAGAACCGATGAAATTAAAAGTTATGCGCAATTGCTCAAAGCTAGCAAAGCAGTTGTTAACATGCATATCGCTGACATATTGGAGGCCACTCCTAGCAAAAAACTTGAATCTAGGGTCAATTTTAGCAGGAAGGAATAGATGGTTATTGCAAATAGGTGTTGTCTGAGGAAGGGTGAGCCAGCCAGAGTTACGTCTAATTTGTGCCCAGATTTTCAGAGTGCCAGTTACTACAGGATTAGATGTATAAAGTGACGGGGAAAAAGGAAGGCTACTGCAAGCTAGAGCCTGGAGCGAAGAAGAGGAGCATGACTTGGCCTCGATTTGACACCAATTGCTCTGAGCCGAGGTAAACCAAAGCATAATCTTATGAGCATTTGCAGCCCAGTAATAACCAATAAGACTAGGCAGGCCCAGACCACCAAGGGTTCTACTCCTCTGCAATAGTGATCTACTGGCTCTGGCGTGTTTGCCAGCCCAAATAAATGAGGAGACAATACTTCCTATGGCAGTAAAAAATGACCTAGGTAAGAAGATAGGCAGACATTGGAAAAAATATAGGTATCTGGGAAGTATATTCATCTTAACAGCCTGTACTCTTCCAGCTAGGGATAGCGGTAGACGGTTCCACCTCTGAAGATCGGACTTGACTGTTGCCGTTAAGGCAGTTAAGTTCTGTTCTCGCAATGCTCGGACGGATCTTGTGATTGCAATGCCTAAGTATTTGAAACCTGAATTAGATATTCTAATCTAAAGGGGATGGAAGACGGGGGTAGTTCCAGAGCTAATTGGTTAATAGCATAGCACTCGCTTTTTGAGATGTTCAATTTATAACCGGAGAACTCGCTAAAGGATTTTAAAACTGAGAGAGCAGTTGGGATGCTGGACTGAGGGTCACGGATGTACAATAGAAGGTCGTCGGCGTATAACGATACCTTGTGGTCTGTACCCCATCTCAGAATCGCCTTAATTCCCTCCTCTGCCTTCAAGGCAATTGAAAGTGGCTCAATAGCAGCCGCAAATAGGAGTGGAGAAAGCGGACATCCCTGTCGAGTCCCACGGAAGAGAGGAAAGTACCCCGAGCGCTGAGTGTTAGTACAAACTGATGCGCAGGGGGTGGAGTAGAGCAACCTAATCCAAGAAGTAAGACCTTCCCAAAAACCAAACTGTTGAAGGGTAGAAAACAGGTAGGGCCAATCCACCCTATCAAAAGCCTTCTCAGCGTCAAGAGATACAACAACCTCCGGTTCTGAAGGAGAATGCGGTGTATGAATGATACTGAGAAGTCTTCTGACATTAGAGAACGAGTGCCTCCCCCTTATAAATCCTGTCTGGTCTTCTGCTATAACCGAGGGCATAACCGACTCCATTCTACGGGCCAGAGCCTTTGCGAGTATTTTAACGTCTACGGATAAGAGCGAGATTGGGCGGTACGATGCACAATTCAGGGGGTCTTTGCCTTTTTTATGAATCAAAGAAATAGCAGCCTGTGTAAGGGTGGGTGGCAGGGATCCCAGGCTGTATGAATGATTGAACATTTCTAATAATAACGGAGCAAGTTGGTCTGAAAATTTCTTATAAAATTTGTCCGAGTACCCATCGGGTCCGGGGGATTTACCATTATTCATTAACTGTATCGCCTCTTTGATTTCTGAAAGCTGCAAAGGAGCGTTTAACATCTCACGATAGCAATCAGATATTTTGGGCATGGTAAATTTTTCAAAAAACTGAGATAACTTAGCTTCGTCATAGGAACATTCTGACTTGTATAACTGGGAGTAGAACTTCCTAAAAATACCATTGATCGTTTCTGGGTCAGATGTAAGGGAGCCCGTTTCGTCTTTTATCTGTGAAATTTGATTAGAGGCCATTTTGGCCTTTAGTTGATGGGCCAAGAGGCGACTGGCTTTATCCCCATTCTCATACATGTATCCCCACGCACAAAGGAGATTTTGTTCAGCTTCCTTTGTCAAGAGAAGGTCGAGCTCAGTATGAAGTACCATCCTCTCTTTATACAAGTCAGGTGATTGGTTGGTAGAGAGTGAGATGTCCAAGTCTGCAATAGCTTTCTCCAGTTCTACTCGTCGAGCCTTACGAGCTCTATTTGTATAAGAAGTAAATTATATAATTTTGCCTTTAACAAAAGCCTTCAGGGTTTCCCAGAGAAGGGAAGGTGAAGTCTCGTCGTTTTGATTGGTGTCTAGGAAAAGTTTAATAGTCTCTAACATATACTTGCAAAAGTCCGCCTCAGCTAACAAGAGGATCCAGGCGCCAAAATTTGAATCCCTTTGGCTTTTAGTCAAAATGGAGGTCCAAAATAACAGTAGAGTGGTCCGAAACCGTTATCGGTGAATATTGGGTGGAGGAAATTGATGGGATAAATGTCTTGTCTACTATTAGGTAGTCTATACGTGAATATGTGCGGTGCACATGGGAGAAAAAAGAGTATTGTCTGGTAGAGGGGTATGAGAGCCTCCAGGGGTCAACATAACCATACCGGTCCATGAAGGCGGAGAGAGTTGCTGCCATTTTTGAGAGCGGGACAGGTTTCGGATTAGATCTGTCTAGTACCGGATCCATGACGCAGTTCATATCCCCTCCTAGCACCAGTAAGTGAGAGTTCAAGTTTGGAATAAAAGACAAAAATTATTTCATGAAAGAATCATCGTCCCAATTAGGGGCATAAACAGATGCTAAGATAATTGGTTTTTGGTAGAGTGTTCCCGAGACGATAACATAACGGCCATTCGAATCTGTAATTGTGGTATCGGGTACAAAGTCAATCCTAGATCTTAACAATATTGCTGTAACCCTTGTTTTCAGATTAAATTTGGAGTGAAAGATCTGTCCAATCCAGGGCCTTTTTAATTTTCGGTGGTCAGAATCACACAAGTGTGTTTCCTGCAGAAGCATTATATCGGCGTTCAAATCTTTAACGTGCGTCATGATCTTAGTACGTTTCGTCGGAGCGTTCAACCCACCAGTGTTTAGTGAAATAATCCTCACTGCCTGCCCACCATTTGACCCCTTTTTAGTCACTCCAGCCATGGCGTAGAGAACCATTGCAACGTATCAGAGACGCTAGTGTTGGGCGATATGCTCCATTTTCATATCGTCCTATCGTCAGCCTGTGAGATCGGCGATACACGATATTATCGTGAGGGGGCGGGGCTTACTTATTTGCTTTTTTATTTATTAATTTGCTTGTTTTATTACTTCGTTTTATATATGAGAATCTTTTTCTATTTTGCTGGTAAAGGTGGAGTATTTATTAATAGGCTAAATCAGGTTATTTTCCGGTATAGTGAGATAAAAAAAAGATCAAATCATTTTTGTAGTATCTGACTCAGAGTATTTCAAAATGTCAGCGGGGAATTTACGGACACACATCCTCTCATGCCGTTACAGATGCAGCACTCTGACTGTAGGCTATTTCTGCATGAGATTAGAACACGTTTTAATAATTTCTTGGATCAGGAAAGATCGGAGTTTGGGATTATGTCCTCCTACCAGTGCTCTCTCTGTCTGGATGCACTTCACATATGCGCTCTTCAATAAGCGCAACGAACGCGGGTTAATGTGTTTTAAATGCCGGGAGAAATCAGACTTAAGGGCAAACAGAGTCGATCGGTTTATACTAAAACTTCTGACTTGACTCCGATAAAGGAAAACAGTTAATGCGTTTATATGACCACATGGATTGTCAGTTTATTCAGCATAATCAGGTTAAGTATGTGCTTGTAAACGCGCTCATTCGCTGGCATCTGTCAACGCCACATTCTCCTCTCAGAGACGACGATGTATATAACGGTATAGCAACTATCTTAATTTACTGCCTTAATATTTCTCTTGTGGACCTACATTAATGACAGTGAAAAAATTAGAAGAATATTTATTGTTAAACAAGTGTTTAAAGAGTTGTGCTGTGTTCGTGATCTAAAGACATGTTATTAGGCCGCCGGCTAATTTAGTGATATTATTATTATTAAAGGGCACCTATTATGGAATTTTGAAATTTACCTTTCATGTAGTGTGTAACATAGATCTAAGTGAACAAAAACATCCTGCAAAGTTTGAAATATGAAAGTGCACCGTTTATAAAGTTATTGTCTTTCAAAAGTGAGAGTCGACTCTGAGTCATTTTTATGAATCGTTAGAAGACCGAAGCTTTTTCTCTGACTAGATGACGTCAACTTGTCAAGTTATTTGAATACGATACGCCCACTTATTGCTCTCCAAGGCCAGGGGAAAATATCATGGCGACGAGACGCTGTGTTCTGAAGTGCGGCTCAAAAGCAAACTTTTTTCATCTGCCCAAGGAGGAGCATTTGAAGACTAAGTGCCTACAATTCACTATACCACAGAAGTATAGTCCGAGCCTTGTGCTTTGTTCGCGTCATTTTGAAGACGATTGCTTTTTAAATGCAATCAAACTTGGATTCGCGAGTCGGCTGATATTGAAGGAAGGTTCAGTTCCAAGTGTATTTGCATCAGCTTCCTCCTCCGTATCACAACCTGTAAGTGTTATTAATAATTTTTGCTTTTATATTTTATGTAGCATGCTTAATAATTATTTTGTTTGTTGTGTAAGCACCGTTTAGCTTCTAGGTCTTCAATGACAATTGTATTGAGATATGTGAAGTGTTTGTCGTTGTTTTCGGAGTTGTCTAAAGAATAGAGTAATAACTGTAACGTAACTGCATTTTTTTTTTTGTAAAAACGTTATGTTTATGCATCGGGCTAACGCAAACAAAGACTGATTGTGCTTTTACAATATGAACTCTGGGCTATGCTCGCTAACATAACATTAAATTATTTATCTTATTTTTCGTTTTTTACTACAAACTATAAAGCAGTGGACTATAATCATTATTATAATACAATTTAATTGATAAAAGCATCATTGTACTCCGTGTTAAAAATAAGTATTATCTCTGTAAACACTGCTGGGTCATCTGACCAATCAACGCAGATTAGCGTCGCGCAAAGGAGGGGTTTGAAAAACGAGTCGTTAAACGAATCATTTGGGAGTCGGTGAGCAAATCAGGTAAAAATAAATGCATATTAAACGAAAACAAAAGTGTTTTTTGTCATTGCATGCATGTAAAACTGTTGTTGGGGACTCCCTAAACAACATTAGGAACATTTTAAATGTCATAATAGGTGCCCTTTAATAATATTTTGTAATTGTATTGTTTTTAGTGTTATTAATGTCATTAAATGTTTTGTTAACTTTAATGTGTAACCATAATGTGCTATGGAAACAATAGGCCTACTGACGAACAACAATGCCGTTTTCATCTTGGATGTATAAGAATGATGCGTCCGTTAAAACAAGCACTTGTGACAATTTGTGAATGGATCACCTTGCAATTCAATTTTAATGTGGATGTAGTTTTTTGTGTGTCTGTTTTAAAAAAAAATATCTTGGAGTCATCATACGCGCGTGATGGTGATGTCGCAAGTGTTAGGCTATGAGGTGATGTCGTTAAATTTAGGCAAGGCAAATTAATTGTAGTTCCTAATATTAATTTAATAACAATACTATTTTTATTATAATAATAAAAATAATTTAATATATTAATAAGAAAACGAGCCCATTATCGTATTGATATCGTCAAAGGCATCTGCCATCGGCAATATCACTGACTATCGTCGATACACGATACTATCGTCTATCGGCACAACCCTAAGAGACGCCCTAGGATATGAGCAACATATAGAGAAAAAACAGAGAATTATCTGTGCAAAAACAACCAACTTCAGAGTAAAACAAATAATTAAAACAGTCCTCACAAACAATAAACATATAAATAAAAGTTCCCCAAAATGAAAAACCCTGGCTCTCCCCCATTGTTTCATTCCTCCCACCCAGATCGATGTGCAAGAAAAATCTAGGTCCCCCCCTTGACCCACCCCAACACTTCTCCCCACCCACCTCATCCCTTCCTTACTTACTCTACCCGTAGGCACTTCCCTTTCCATATCAGATCTTCTTTTCTTTTCCTCTCAAACCCACATCTTTAATTACAAATTAAAACCCCAATAACCAAAATCAAAAATACAAATAAAATGTCAGCCATTGTGTATTTTATACTATATCAGCGAGCAGCAGAGTTTGCTCCAGGAATATCCAATAACTGTGTAAACGAATATATACAATACAAGACTATAAGACTAAGAAGTCATAAAAATTAAGAGGAGCCTGAATTGGATTTATGAACTTATCCAAAAGTGTATATAAATATATACACACATATAAAAAAATATACATATATAAAAAAAATAATATATATATATAAAAAATAAAATAAATGTGGTGCAGGTGACTAAGCTATGGTACTTGTAATATGAAATGATAACCTAAGATATCGACACCTTTTAGATTGTTAACATTAACCCACAGCTAAAAAAATATATATATATATATATATTATATAAAAAATGGATAAATAAATAAAAATCAAATCAAACCGAAAGTAAATAAATATATAAGCCTGAATTAACAACATAAAGTGTTGGAGTGCACTACCGACTCAGTTAACGCTGCCTCCGGTCCAGCATCTGAAAGGAGCCTATAACATGATATATAAATCACCACAACAACGAATGTAAACATTAGCCCGTAGCTAGAAGAATAAAAAAAAAACCCAAAAAAACCCCGAGAGTAAATAAATAAGCCTGAATTAACAACGCAAAGTATCCGAGCCCACTACTGACTCAGTTAACTCTGTCTCTTTAGTGATTGTATTAGTGATTGTATTAGTGATTGTAACCATTAGCCCGCACACCATCAACTCAACAACATTAATAATTTAAAGGAAAAGAAAAGGCAGACTTGACCCTATAAAGTGTCTGAATGAGATATAAACTCAGTTTACTATGCCTCTGGTCCAGCATCTTCAAAGTTTACGTTACCCTTCCAAAGCTATGGAATGTCATCCACTGGGCCACATACCTTTAGCCTGCAAAAACTAAGTTAACTGGGGGCTCACCTGCTCAACATTGTCAGTCCAGGCTCGGAGTCTATAACCCGCATTAAGTCAAAGTAGATCTGTCACAGAAAAAGGCTAGTCAACACAGTTAACGTTAGTGCAGCCGGCCGATAGCCCCGCTGGAGTCAGTTAGTTGGCCTCCGTGACTGGACTCTGCTGGTAGTTTGACACAAAAGTCGCGGCTTCCTCAGGTGAAGCCAGCTTCTTCTTAGCTCCGTTAACCAAACAATTAACTGGTCCCATTGACTGCCATAGTATTTTTTTTTTCTACTATGGAAGTCAATGGGACCAGTTAACTGTTTGGTTACTGACATTCTTCAAAATATCTTCCTTTGTGTTCAACAGAAGAAAAAAAATTAATACAGGTTTAAAACAACTTGAGGGTGAGTATATGATGACAGAATTTTCATTTTAAAGTGAACTATCCCTTTAACTTGAGTCAAAGAGAACGCACACACACACACACACACACACACACACACACACGCTCACTCACACACACGCTCACTCACACACACGCTCACTCACACACGCGCGCGCACATACACTCACTCACTAGCGCTCACAAACTATCTCGCGCTCACGCACATACTCTCGCTCACTCTCTAGCGCACACACACACTCTCTCGCGCTAACACACGTACTCTCTCGCGCTCACTCACACACAAACGCACACATGCTCACTCACACACACACTCACTTTGAGAAGTAGCTCATCTATACTTTTAGATTTGTTCTGAGGTTGCTACACATCATTTGTGTATATGTGCTCTGTGCTGTGTCTTCTGATCAGATATTAAAGCGAGTTAATACAAACAAACAAATTTGTACTTATTCCCTCACCCAATGAGAATCGATAAGAGAATCGATAAGGAATCGGATCGATAAGCAATATCGATAATGGAATCGGAATCGTTAAATCCTTATCAATTCCCATCTCTAGCAACAAGTGATTTATTAAAATGTTTATAAAATCCTTCATTTAGATTCGTTTAAAAATATTGAATCATCCAATAATGAAACAAATGAAATCTTTATGAGAGTCATTAAATTGTTAATTCGAACTGATATTTTAAAAATTAATTCAGATTAGGGCTTTGACTTTTGCCCAAAAATCATATTCGAAGTTTGTTTGTTTATTAATTTTAATATTCTAATATTTATTAATAATATTTTGACCATTAAATGCCTTCAGTAAGACCTATATTGGTATCACAATTAAGTTGTATATGTTCTGTCCACCAGAGGGCAGTGTATCAGTCGATGTCAATAGGCAGGCAATGATGTTTTCAGAAGAAAAAGTCACAACTTTTTTTTATATATTAAAAATCAGACCCTGCATTAAACACAAACATTATGCTTTCGACAGGTTTTATCCACTGTTCTTATCAAAAATAAATCACGTCTATTGTTTTGGTATACAAAATAGGCGCTAACCAGGACGCTAATGTCACCTACAGGAGCCCAGATGACTAATAATAGCCTTGCTTAATGAGCTCGCAATTCACAACTTCACCAGGCGTGAAAAAGCCTCGGAATCTCAATTGAAAACAACGTTTACAAGCAAACACATTTACAAAATATAGCTGCAAGCAGCAATACCGGGGCCAAGCGCAAAAAAAGACGAAAAACCGTCAAGACATGGCTGAAAGTGTCAGACCAACTGCAACAATTAGTAAATAAAGACATTTAAAGATGAATTTAGTCAAAATGGCTGAAAAATCACATACAATAACTAAAAATATGATTTAATGGATTATCACTTTCGACAAATAGGTGGCGTGGTTACAAAATCGATGTGATGTTGTCAGAGTCTGGTGGCAATGACAAACCTTAAGACCAGTGGCATTAAAATAGGCAGATTTATTCAAAAGTTATTAGCATTTTTTACAATTTTAACCAACAGGTGGCGCTGTCTGGAAATCTTTTGAGTACCTTCAGGGCATGGTGCTGATGGCACAATCTGAGTTTCGTAATGTTACAGCAATGCATTCATTAAGTATAGCATTTTACATCACAAAACTGTATTAAAGTCAATGGGAATTTCATGTTTTGTTCTATTATAGTGCCATCAAGAGGCTCAATCCCACCATTTTTTTATTTGTCCTCAGAGTGAGCCCATACATCTGTGTCAAGTTTGGTAAAAATATCTCAATCCGCTTCGGAGTTATAGACATTTATGTGAAAAAACACGTCAAAAATGACTGACACGTGACTTTGATTGAATTTTACTACCCCTTACTATCAATATTTTTGCATCTGGCCATTGGCATTTTGCTATTGACCTATGTTTCCAAATTTCTGATGGTGGTTTCGTCTCGATCGGACTAGCGGTTTCGAAGATATCGGCAAATGTTTTTTAAGCGCTAAATTACATCGCTGCACAAACCATATGCTGAAACCTGGCAAGTCTGGTATCGTTGGACTCGGCAAGGATTCAGGAGTCTAATGAGATGACTCTCGTGAAAATAAGTCAACCACAGCCAGAGTTATAAGCATTTGAAAATTAAATTTTACCACTAGGTGGCGCTGTTCCGAAACTTCTCAGGCTCCTTTAGGGAATCGTACTGATGACCCATACCGAGTTTCGTAAAAATTCATTCATGTTCATAAAATACAGCATTTTAGCACATAATTCAAAACCGATCTGGGAAAATTGGATATAAGTAGACTCGCCTTGACGCCCTGAATCTAACGATACCACTTTTATGATTTTTGGACAAACCGTTCAGAAGTTATAAGCAAAAATAGTAGTGATGCACCGATGTAAAAATTGTGGCCGATAAACGATATTAATATTGCTATTATGGCCGATACCGATATTTACCGTTGTCGATATCTCTGTAAGGAAAACACATTTTTATGAAAATAAAAAGAGCTATTTTCCAAAACACTTTTTAAAAAAAACTTTTGTAATTTATTTTCAGAAATTACTGATATTGGGCACCTTTACCTGTGTGCAAAATATGTCATCAGATTTTCAGAAGAAAAATAAATATTTATAAAGGATACAAGTGTGTCATGAATTCACACTATGAGAAAGAATATAGGCTATGTCAATAGCCGCGTGTTTTGTAATGAATATTAAAATAAGAATAAATAGGCAATGTCAATAGCCGCGTTTCCATTACAGATATGCGCAAATGTTTTGCGCTATTATCTAAACATTGATAAAAAAAACTATTGCGAAATGACGGCGTTTCCATTGTTGTACGACTAAAACGTCCTTTTTTCTCTTGCGATAAGTCATTCCATAAATCACAGCAACGGACGTTGGTTATATAATATCACAGCCACCGCATTAGACATTATTATTAATGGAAGTCAAGTCAAGTCACCTTTATTTATATAGCGCTTTTTACAATACAGATTGTATCAAAGCAGCTTCACAGTGATAACATGAAAATAATACAAAAAACAATTTCATCATCGTCCACCTTTAAGGCAGATCTATAATATTGTTGAATATTAAATGTCCCCAACTAAGCAAGCCAGAAGGCAAGGCAACAGCGGCAAGGAACCAAAACTCCATCAGGTGACAGAATGGAGAAAAAAACCTTGGGAGAACCCAGGCTCAGTCGGGGGCCAGTTCTCCTCTGGCCAATGAGTGAATGCGAATGGCCAATGCGAACGAAGGAGACGTGGCGTGTTATCCAAGCATTAATGGCAGGGAAAGACCCTTATACTGCGAACGACACATAGGCCTAAGGAGTTTCTGGGTGTTTCGCCCTCATTTCTGTTAAACTGGAGCACTTAGTTTGCTAGCAAGTTATTTAACTCATATGCACATGCGAATGCACAAGTGAACTTGAACTAAGTTACGTGCCATTCATTCAGAATGACTCATGTTGTGGACGCGCTCTTCCTGGAGCAATGCGACGCGGCAACTAAACTCAAATAATGCACAATGTTTTATTACAATATTGTTCTCTTTATAATGTTATGTAATATGACAGTCCTCCCAATAGTCATTGTTAGTCGTTCAGTGCCGTTTGAGCTGCGCGCGCTGAAGCTGATCACGCTTTACTGCAGAGTTAATTCAAGGGGTACAAATGCATCCAATATAAGATAAACTCAGATATAGATAGGCATACACAAAATAAACACAATATTACAACTTACATTTGCACAAAACAAAAGGCTGTGAATGAACATGCGAACTTAGTCCTAATGAAAGTGTAAAACGTGCTCTCTTTGTTTCGCGGTTGAGCAGCACGCACGTGCATGAGCTTGCTTAATCGATGATCGATGAGTTGTATCGATTAAATGTATTATCAACAATTAATCGATTGTCGATTAATCGTTAACATCCCTAGTCGCCACGATCATTAGTTTTTAGCTTGGGGCCGCTAACACGACACCGTTCTAACAGAAAACCCTTAATGCGATCTGGCCACTTTTTTGCACAAAACAGTGCCTGGTGGCTCGAACGCAAACCATGAAATAGGTTCCAAGGTACAAGCCTTGAAAAATGTATGATACAGAACTGATGACAGTGTGTGTCTGCTTCCCGGACAATGTTAGGGAGACTGTTCCAAAGTTTTGGTGCTAAATAGGAAAAGGATCTACCGCCAGCAGTCGATTTTGATATTCTAGGTATTATTAACTCTCCGTAATTTTGAGATCGCAATAGACGTGACGGACTATAATGCGTTAAGAGCTTGCTCAAGTACTGGGGAGCTAAACCATTTCAGTGACTTTTTTTTGTCATTTTCACAAACCACGCATAAATGTTATCTCAAAACTACAAACTTTTACATACATGCTGCTGACATATTATTGTAGCAGAGCTTGTGCTGAATGCAGTGTAATAAGACTTTAGCCATGAAAATGTCACAAGTAACAGAAATAAGCACAAATGTTAGAGCATGTCAGAACACCTCCGGGACCCAGAAAACACCTCAGACCCCAGAGGGTTAAAGGGATAGTTCACTTTGAAATTAATTATTGATATGTTTTAGCTTACCTCAAGGGCATCCAAGATGTAGGTGTCTTTGTTTCCACAGTATTTTCAATTTTGATATTTTTAGGTCAAACCGTTCTTGTCTGACAGTCATATCATGCAGGTCTATGGGGTCCACCTCAAAGAGCATGCACAGAGAAGTCCAAATTAAACATGATTTAATGACTCGTAAATGTAAATGGCCTAAGACACGAAACGAGCGGTTTGTGTGAGAAAACGAACAGTATTTATACCGTTTTTACCTCTTGTAACACAGCCATGTCCAAGTGATCTGAGGGCGCGTGCGCTTCCTGGTGTGTGACGTGTGCGCAGACTGGTGCATAGATTTATACACTAGAGCTGTGTCCCAATGTGAAGGCTGCATCATTCGAAGGCCGCGGACTTAAAATTATGCAGCCTATGCGTCCTTTAAGTATAGCCTTCGTGGAATTTCCTAATTGCGCAACCAGGTGTTCCCGATTACAGCTCCAGGCGCCAGGCAACGGTGCGAGAGTAGTACAGCCATCCTGATAATTCATTTGATATAATTGAGTAAACAGCTATGGACACTGAATTGGCTATTGTCATTTTTATGTTTTATATTTTACTGGAGGACATGGTGAGGATGTTTCAGGTCATGTACTTTCGGCTTAGTCGAAGGTTCAAATGTTCATTTATATCTTACTTTGATCCGATTTTATAGGCTAGTGTATTATTTTTATTATGCACATAAATGGACCATGGTACATACATTTACACAGGTTTTCAACCCTATTTGAATATAAAACCCAGTTGAATATAAAAAAAAGTCCAGTGCGAATGTTACTCCCGCTCGTCATCGGCAGCTGTCACTGTTGCTAGGTGACACAAACAATCGTCCGTAAGCTACACCGGTCCGAGCGCTTCAGATGCGCCCTTTGAAATGGGACGGAGCTGTAGTTAGCAACAATTTGTTAATATTGTGACAATAGGCCTACATGTTGTTACTTTCATTTTCAAAATAACCAGTGGTGGAATATAAGGAACTACAAACTTCATTAATGACAAGGAGGTTTTTTCCCTGCAGAATACATACTTTTACTTTTACTCTTGATACCTTAAGTAACGTTAGGCCTACATTAGATTATGCAAGATAATTTTGCTTTACTAAGGTTTGAAATATATGACTAGTAGTTTTTCCCCAATGCGGTATTAGTGGTTATTAGCCTAATAATAAAGCGTAATAAGGAATCTCAATATTTATTTCATGAGTCAGCCCTGCAAACCGGTTGGTAGACAACTTAGTGGATAGTGGAAATATCCATTCAAACACTCAGATTATCCATCAGATTAACCATCAGATTAAGTCCCACCAGCAGGAGGCCTTACCAGGGTCTCTAGTGTGGAGCCCATCCCGGTCCAGCAGCACACCAGGGTCTCCCACTCAGCGGAAGAAAAGTCTACATAATTTTTTCTTATTTTATGTACTGTAAATTTAAATGTGTATGTTAATAGTAAATAGTTGTTTAGAACAGGAGAGAGGCCGCACTATGCATAAATAGTCTTTTTATTTGCACAAACGCGTTTCGGCGCGTGCCTTCTTCAGTGTGCAACAAGATCACAGTGTAACCAATCTTATATGCCCACACCCATTGACACACCCATATTGACATCAACCAATACATTTAAAATAATACACAGTCCAATGGTGTCACCAATGTTTCAATTAGTCCATTAATGAAAAACAACGGCTGTTATACATATACAGAATGAACATAAGATATACATGCATAGTGTTACATTTACAAGAAACAACTTAGTGACATATCTTCATTCATCCCATTGGGAATACATGTGTTTAAGCTAAAAATGTACCACACCTCTCGCTGAAGGAGGCGGTTCTCACGGTCTCCCCCTCTTGGGGACCGATTAACAAACTCCAAGCCCATAAATTTGAGCATATTAACATCATGTCCCGCAGAGTTAAAATGCCTCGCGACTGATGATTTGTCATTTTTTCTGATAGCACATTTGTGCTCAAAAATTCGAGTTTTTAGTTGTCGCTTCGTTTTACCCACATAGAACGACCCACAAGGACACGTCAGTAAATACACAATAAAAGTAGATAAACATGTGATTCTGCCCTTTACATTGTATGTTCTGCCTGTTTTTGGATGTGTAAACATATTATCTGTGAGCATAAAATGACATGCCGCACAGTTCCAACACTTAAAATTACCGTGTGGAATTTTAAAGGGAAAAGGCGACTGGGTAGATGCAGGAAGGTGCGAAAGCACTAATCGATCTCTAAGATTGGGTGCTCGTTTAAAACAATTACGCGCCAGATCTTGGAAAGTGTGCCCTATGTACGGGTCGCTACTGAGAATGTGCCAATGGCGTTGCACAATGTTCTTTAAACTATTTGAAATCTGACCATAAGTCGATACAAAAGTAACTGAAGTGTTGTTAGAACTTTTCTGATCAATACGTTTGGTCATCAAATCATCAAATCTTTGACATAATTCCCCCGCTTGTCGCTCAAAGTCCTCATCATCACTACAGATACGGCGCACTCTCAACAGTTGACTGTAAGGCAAGACTACGTTTGAGAGAGGGTGGATGGAAACTCTGGTAGTGCAACAAGGAGTTACGATCCGTTTCTTTACGATAAATTTCAGTGTGTTCGAAGCACTGTAAATTTCAGTGCTTCGAATACGGCCTTCATATGCGACCTCCAGGTGTGCAGCCTTTAAATTGGGGATCCTTCGTCGCTCCGCTGTGACGCAATCGGCCTTCAAATACGGCCAATCGGCCTTCAAATACGGACTTCGGAGGCTGTAGCCTTCACATTGGGACACAGCTTAATGTCGCCTTGGTTACGGCAGTTCATTGGAACTTTAATGTGACATCTAGTGTATATATATCTATGCACCAGTCTGCGTACACGTCCCATAGAAGGAAGCGCTCGCGCCCTCAAATCACTTGGACATGGCTGCGTTACAAGAGGTAAAAACGATATAAATACTGTTCGTTTTCTCAAACAAACCGCTCGTTTCGTGTCTCAGGCCATCAATGTGTACTTACATTTACGAGTCATTAAATCATGTTTAATTTGCACTTCTCTGTGCATGCTCTTTGAGGTGGACCCCATAGACCTGCATGATATGACTGTCAGACAAGAACGGTTTGACCTAAAAATATCAAAATTTAAAATACTGTGGAAACAAAGACACCTACATCTTGGATGCCCTTGAGGTAAGCTAAAACATATCAAAAATGAATTTCAAATTGAACTATCCCTTTAAGATGGGGAGGTGAACAACAATTGTATTGATGTAAGTGATAAACAACAAAAACATCCAAGAAAACAGCTCTGATCTTGTCGTTTCAGTCATACTTAGATGTTTACAAGACCGCAAACATTTAAATAATAATAATAATAATAAAAAAATAAATAAAAAAACTACACTCGGGTTTGTTTTGGGTAGTGCTATAGGCTATGTACCTGTCTGTGTATTACATAAACTAAAAGAAAGCTTATATAGCCTATATATAATTTTCTGGCTAGTTTACTAGTTAATTTTTTTTTAAATTAAAAAACGGCCTGTCTGGGCCGTGACCATGTGGAAGCTGCACTCGCTGAGGGCGGCTGCCCTGAGTGCGACGAGATGGATCTCCCCACCCTGCGGGCTCGACTGGCTGGTTTCGCCGATTACAACCCCGCACTTCCTGCTCTTCCTCCCCTTTGCTTGAGCCGCGCATAATGAAGCGTCGTGCACAAAAGTTGCCAGAGCGCGCAGCTAGCTCCTTGTCCGTTTAAGAGAGCTACCCCGCCCTCACGTCCCCATTCCGCGCGTCATGAAAAGCCCTCTCGAGCTCTCTTCATGACCCAGACTGACACTGAGGGATTTTTCAAAACTGCGTCACTCACATCGGCGAAAGGAAGAGAGTGAGTGTTTGAGTCCCGCCGAGGCCGGACCGACCTCCATTTCTCTCACATTTCCCAGTCCCCCCTTTAGTTCGGCTGGAAATGTCAATATTGCAGCAAACAAGCCTGTTATAAAACATGCACACCCGCAAACAAATGCCGTTTTTACAGGCGACACAAAACATCTCTTCTCTGCTCGTGCTAATTGTCTTATGTCATTCCCCCCTGTGGCTTAGTGGTGGAATCTTAAAGGTTGTATCAGCGATTTTTGGGTGACGTCACTTCTGTTTGTGTTTGAAGCGAGATCCCAAACAAACCAAGCTAGCTCGCCCCTCCCTCCCGTTTCGTGCATCATGAAAAAAAAAAACGATTATGCACGCGCATTTCTTAGCTAGAGCTACCCAAGTTTAGTCGAGCTTCGCTCATATTATTTCAAGAAGGATATTTTCACACACAGTTCACATCCAAACAAGTCAGCACTAGCAGCTACTCACCTGTCCAGAAGAAACAGTGCAACCTCGGCGTTTTTTTAAATGTATTTTATTTTTTTACTTTAATTTCTTTCCACCGTTCAAAAGCCTTCCCGATAACTATACGTGTCTTGGAATAAACACAATGATATTCCCTCGCCCTAATCCTCCTCCTCCGCTTGGGGATTGACTCAGCCATGTTCAATTTCTCTTGTTGATAGACGCTGGCTTCTTCTTCAGCTCCGACTTCGCGTGCAGCCGTGCACGAGCGCAAAACCTCACAACACCCAGCCCCTGTCGGTGATTGGTTGAACACTGTTTTTTTTTGGTTTTGAGTGGTTAGTGAAACCAATTGTTTTTGTCAACTGCTGGAAACAGCTCCATGGCCGATACCGCTGAGGACAGATCTCCTCACGCAGGCAAACAGAATGATTTGGCATCTCCGTCCCGACTTGTGGGCCCTCCATGAATGGCCCCTCAACGGGTACCTGGGTGTCTCCCAGATAGGGTGCTGAAAAACATCACTTAAGCAAGAGCGCCTTAAACTAGATGCCTCCACGCTTAGAAATGGGTAGCATTTTCTGGCTGGTGCGCAGCACGGAGCCTGGACCCCTACTCGTGCGAAGTACCAAGCATACTCATTTTTTTTGCAAGAGCTCTTGGACACGGGTCGCACCCCCTCCACGCTTAGAGTGTATGTAGCGGCCATAACAGCATCTCACACTCTTGTGGCCGGAAAACCACTAGGAAGGAGCGACCTTGTCGTGCGCTTCCTCGAAGGGTCAAGGAGACCAAACCCTCCACGAACCCCCTCTGTGCCTATCTGGGACCTCTCCACGGTCCTGGAGGCCATGAAGTGCCCCATTTGAGTCGCTTCGGTCTGCGGACCTGAAAGCACCTCTCGCTCAAAACCGCTCTCTTGTTGGTGCTCGCGTCAGTCAGACGAGTGGGCAATTTGCAAGCGCTATCAGTGAGCGCTTCCTGCCTTGAAATTGGGCCAATCGACTCCACAGAGTAGTCCTTAACCCTCTGGGGACCGCAAACGTGCCGGCGCGTTTTGCTCGTTTTTTTTTACATAGCAGCAAAATAGATTTAAAATACTCCGTTATTTTTGGTCATACAGACTTAAGAAATATGACAAATAAGCTGTTAAAGGTTGTGTAGGTAATAATTGTCTAAAGAACTTTTTTCAAATTGGCTTAAACTGTCTTTATATACCAATACATAATTAAAATGTAAGTACTTTGAAAAAGAGAGTATAAAAATTGAGTGACTCTAGTGTATTTAATCTTCAAAAAACACAGCTCATTAATTCCATTCGGGACAAAACAAGTGATTGGCTTGCGCGACTGTCACTCTCCGTCGCCATGACTACCGCCGCTATTATTGGCTCTGCCCACGTGCGCGCAGTCGCGCACCCGTTTTTAGGTGGGAGTGAATGGAATTAATGAGCTGTTTATTGAAGATTAAATACACTAGAGTCACTCAGTTTTTTATACTCTCTATTTCAGAGTACTTGCATTTTAATTATGTATTGGTATATAAAGACAGTTTAAACAAATTTGAATAAAAGTTTTTTTAGACAATTCTGACCTACCCTACCTTTTAAATGTCTACTTTTTTATGTGTCCACTTACAATCAAAATAAAACATTGTGCTTTTGTAAAATAAAGAAAATAAACAGGGTGTGTTTTCTGCCTCTCCGTCTCCGTGAACTTTTTTTTTCTAGTGCATGTCTGTAAACATAAACAAAACTCAGCGAATACTATTCACCCAGGCATGAGCAATATATCTTTATAATCATTTAAGTGTGTACTTTTATTTCAAAACTAAAACAAATATTCTCTCTTTATGTAATCTATATAAAAAGAGCGAGTTCTCATTTCAGCTCATTATAGCTCTTTGTCTTTTAATGTGACCCACGGAGAGCGCGCACTATTCAAACACACATGATCTGAGGCAATACATGTAAACATGCAAACCGGCCACATCAGCTCGATTAAAAAACATCAAATTTAATCAGATGAATGTACTGTGTGTCATCTTGCGAGGCTGTGAGGAATAATTCCTGGGAAACTTACCTCAGAAGTGCTGGTTTCACTTCGAGGAGCAATGGATCCAGAAGTTGAGGATTAGTAGTAAGTTTTTCATTCTTATGCTTTGTTGTAATCGCCAGTGTTTGGAATAACGCCGTTCTTAGGTAACGATGTTATTTTTTCAGTAACGGGGTAATCTAACAAATTACTTTTCCCGTCGTTACAACGCCGTTAACGTTACTGGACGTTAAATGCGGTGCGTTATTATGCATTGATTGAATAAACTGTGTATTCCGATTCCGAACGCACCCCTGGCTCACAGCTAGTGAGGAGGTTGGTTAATAACGAGGTAAGCGATTATGATTGGCTAAGGCAGAGTCATGTTTCATGGTAGCCAATCAGAGCCAGTGTTTTTACACACATGCCAGCACGCCCCCCACACACGCATACAGAACCGCTTTATTGGCCAGAGGAGAACTGGCCCCCGACTGAGCCTGGGTTCTCCCAAGTTTTTTTTTCTCCATTCTGTCACCTGATGGAGTTTTGGTTCCTTGCCGCTGTTGCCTTACCTTTTGGCTTGCTTAGTTGGGGACATTTAATATTCAACAATATTATAGATCTGCCTTAAAGGTGGACGATGATGAAATAGTTTTTTTGTATTATTTTCATGTTATCACTGTGAAGCTGCTTTGATACAATCTGTATTGTAAAAAGCGCTATATAAATAAAGGTGACTTGACTTGACTTGACTAAACAGATTCGACGGAGCAGCAGAGATGGCGAGTCAGGAGCAATCCGATGAAAAATCCGGCGGTTAAAGTCAAGAACCTGCATGTACATTATGTCCAAGAGCGAAGACTTTGTCGACATCCGTTGTAAGCAACTCTAATTTAATGAAGCATCTCACATTGACACACGCATCTACAAAGCTATTGGCAAAAAAACACAGATACCTCCACCGCAGATGCTAGTTCGCCAGGTTGTTTTCTTGACCAGTTGTCTCAGGTTGAGAGAGTTTGATTTAATTTGCTAGAGTTAAATGCACTTTATATGGTGTAACTGTTTAGTTTTCTTACAAAGATAATACTTGAAGTGCAGGATAAACCTCTTGCTGTCTGTCGACGTGCAATAAATATCGAAAGTTATGTACAAACACCCGTCTGTTCTACTCATTTCAACTGACTCACAAAAATCCAAATTCTTTGGATTATAGCAACTTTTTTTTAACAGTAACGCAAATAGTTACTTTCCCTGGTAACAAGTTACTTTTATTATAGAGTAATTCAGTTACTAACTGTGTCTGTACAGTTACTAAGTGTCTGTAAACCGCAAAAATACTGTTTAAATATGAATCGCGTTTCTGTGTGTTATGAATGAACGGCATATATGCGCGTATAGGCATATATCAATTGTTGTTGATATACATGTGAACACTTTTTAATAAAATAGCAAAAAATATATTTACAAGGTAGATGTAAAATAATCTTTATAGGTCAATATAAGCCTTCTCATTAAATGATTTATTATTGTTTTGTATTAGTGACACATTTGGGCAGAGGATGTATTCCAAATCTTTCTGAAAATACAGTATGAGAATTAACTGCACAATTACTAGAAATGTTTACCTTGGATATTATACAATTTGCATGTATAAAAAAAAAATTGTGCAAAAAAAAAGAAAAGTTTCCAAATCTAACTTTGAACCAATTCCGTAGAATGGCTCATATAGCCTATATGAACAGGATTTGTTTCCAGGTATGACTATGTACTAAAAATGTGCTTTTGACTTAATTTATATTTGGATTATATATATATATATATATATATATATATTTAGTTTGTCCTCACATTCTTTCTTGTGTGACACACCTGAATGAAAGGCTCATTATGCGGGGTCATTATGCGGGCCATTGTCTTCTCAGGTGTGAACCACTTACTATACATGATGTATTGGATCAGTCACGCCCCTGCGCATATTGCCTTCCCAAACAAAAAGTGTTTTACAAAATGTAAATCAATGTATTGTTTTATGTGAATGATTAGTCAGGATGATTTTCAGATCATTTTGAAGGAAAAACTCTAGGCGATAACATCCATTACTCAAAGGTATTGTGAACACATATTTACTATGTGTTTTGTGGCGTTATTTCAGACACTTTAATTTTTTGTTTTTTGAATAACCATGCATAAACATTATTCTCTCAAAAATACAAACATGTACATGCATGTTGCTCACATATTATCGTAGCTCTGTTTGTGATAAAGTGTAATTACACCTTTGCCATTTAATATGTTTATAAGCAACTGAAATGTCAGGGCATGTCAGAACATCTCAAGGACCCCAAAAACACCTTGGTCCCCAGAGGGTTAAGCCAAGGCACGGTTATGTTCCTAAAGTGCTCTCTACTCCGTTCAGAGCACAGGTTATTTCGCTGGTAGCTCATGATATATTATGTATTGTAAATATCATCATGGCATTGTGCACACTAGTGCACACATATGACTAATATGTCTTTCTTCACAACATGTGGCCCTCAGTGACTCACTCATACACACATACTATACCTATTTTCTTCAATGCAGATAATCTAGTGGGTTCTCTTACAAGAGATACTCTCGTACTGCGTTGTCTTAGCAACGCTTTGGGGAAAATCCTTTTCCACGAGAATACTGAAGCCAAAAAAATTATCCTTAATTTTGTATAAATGTAAAATGCATTGCCACAGCATACAGACCTAGGCGAGACAGCTCGCGCGCCTATTGACTGCTGTGCGGCAATTGCTTAAGCCTATCGAGTGAGACCTTGAGTGACGTCACACCCAATGAGGGCGCTTTGCCGAGCCTTGGCCTTGAGTGGGTTTCGCCCGAGCAGCCCGCCCACAACCGACTGGACGGCTACTTTCTGCCTGGGGAGCGGTCATCACCCGCTTCTAAGCCCGCACCCTTCCTTCCTGAGCTTCACGAGGAGGTCGCGAGAGCTTGTAATTCCCCGTTTTCCATGAGGACGAGGTCTTCTGTTTCGATGGCATTCTCCGAGGTCGACGATGCTAAGAACAGAGGCTACCTTTCCCTCCCGCCGGTCGAAGAGCCTATTGCAGCGCACTTATGCCCGCCCTCCGCTGGACGGCGTGCTAAGATGGCGCTGCCCTCAAAGGCTTGCCGCATGACGTCATCCCTGCTCCACCGCGCGTTTGCCGCCAATGGACAGGCTGCGTCAGCGCTGCACACTATGGCGACACTGCAGATCTTCCAGGCCAATCTCCTCTGGAAAATGGACGAGAACGGACCCGAAGCAATCTGTGTGGCGGACCTGAGAAGCGCTACGGACCTAGCTCTTCGCGCTTCGAAGTCTGCGGCGCAGGCCATTGGACGGAGCATGGCGGCGCTCACTGTGTCTGAGAGGCACCTCTGGCTCACGCTCTCAGACATGCCGGATGCGGAGTGAACCGCGTTCCTCGACGCACCGCTTTTCCCTGCTGGCCTCTTCGGGACATCGGTGAAGGACTTCACTGACAGGTATGCTGAGGTACAGAAGGCGACTCAGGCGATGAAGCACTTCCTACCGAAGCGCTCCAACTCTGCAGCAGGCCGTGCGAAACCGTCTGCTCAGAGTGCTCAGCTTAAGCCTCCGCCCTGCGCCTCATCTCAACGCCGCCAGACGCAGCGCTCGAGGCCGCGCTCTCGCTCTTCCAGTCGCCGCCCCGCGCCGCGTGGCCCGCGAATGAAGATTGCGTTGAAACCTGAGCCCCCGAAGTCATCCTAGCACTCCTAGGAAAACGACGGTGTTCAAGTCCCGCTGCGGCCGGACCTTCACCGAAGTTTGCCGCTCGTCCAGTCCCAAGAAAAGTGACTGGTCCAGTGTACATAGCAGCCAACAAGCCTGTATCATTGCCCGCTTGCCTGCACACAACAGCCGTTTTCACGGCTATCCAGATAAATCCTTTAAAGAGCATATTTTCTGGTGTCCCGGCCACGGCCGATGGTGTTTCATGTGTAGTAAGACTGCCCACTGTAATGTGCCCATCCCTACACACAAACACGGCCCCACACACAGGGCCCGCGCACATAAAATCTAATCAGTTTGATTGCACGTTGAAAGTAGCACATGTGCCCTCTACCCAGTGCCCACTAATGCTACCGCCTGCTTATCGCATGGTTTCTGTAAAAACGAAACCTGCGTGCGGGCGCTCTGCTCCGGCGAGCGATGCTATAAAGGTGGTAAACGTGCCCGCTCCCCCGCGCGCCCCCGTTCCCACACAAGCACCACGGTTCCTACGGAGCCCGTCCAGCCCTCCCTCTTCCGCTTAAACGCTGTCGAGGGGTCGAGCGCGGACATTCTGCCCGCTGTCATCAGCGCGGCCCCGGCCTCGGATGTTGCGAGCGAGACATTTCTGTCACAGCTCACAGGAGCCGCTGTATCGCGAGTCGATCAGAGCGCGCTCTTCACTCAGCCCCTAGCTGTCCGTGCAGATGCATGGGAAAAGCTTCCCGGGTCTCAAAATGGGTGATAAACATCATAAAAGGAGGCTATTCGCTGCAGTTTCGCCGACGCCCTCGCCGCCACGCGGTGCGCGTCGAGACTTCGGGTGAATTCGAATGTAGCACACCTACTTCGAGCCGAAATTCAGAAACTTCTGAGGAAAGGGGCTATCGAAACTTTATCTCAGAGCGAAGGGGGGCTGTACAGCAGATACTTCCTGGTACCCAAAAAAGATGGGGGTCTGAGACCCATACTAGATCTGAGGCAACTGAACAAAGCGCTTATGAAACGCCAGTTCAAGATGCTAACGACCAGAAAAATCCTTGCGCATGTTCGCCAAGGAGACTGGTTTGTGTCAATAGATCTAAAAGACGCGTATTTTCAAATACAGATTGCGTCACGTCACAGGCGATTTTTGAGATTCGCCATCAAGGGCCAGGCATACCAGTACACAGTCCTGCCGTTCGGCTTGTCTCTAGCACCCCGTACATTTACGAAGTGCATGGACGCAGCACTCGTTCCCCTTAAACTTCAGGGTGTTCGAGTGCTGAACTATTTGGACGACTGGCTCATTCTAGCCCAATCTCACTCAGAGATCATGGCGCACAGAGCCCTACTGCCGAGTCACCTCGAGAATCTCGGTCTCACAGTAAACTGGGAAAAAAGTTCGCTATTCCCCAGACAGATTATTTCTTTTCTGGGAATAGAACTGAACTCGCTGTCAATGACAGCGCAGCTGTCACAACAGCGCACACTACATATTCAGCGCACAGTCAGCTTATTCCGCTGCGGCGCTATACTCCCTCTAAGGAGCTTTCAAAGGATGCTGGGTCTGATGGCCTCAGCATCATCAGTCCTCCAGCTGGGCCTGCTGCGCATGCGCCCACTGCAGTTCTGGCTCAAAGGGAGGGTGCCCCGCAATGCGAGGGCCACCGGTCGGCTTCGCCTCAAGGTCAATCAAGCTTGCGTCGCAGCTCTGAAACCTTGGAAGTCGAAAGACTGGTACCTTTCAGGTGTAAGCCTGGGGACTTCTTTGAGACTGAGGGTGGTGTTTACGGACGCATCCAACGCAGGATGGGGAGCGCTGCTCGAGGGCAGACCGCTGTTTGGCCTATGGTCAGAGCGGGAGAAGCTCTTCCATATAAACTGTCTCGATGTTAGCAGTGAGAAAAGCGCTCACGCGCTTTCGTCCCCTGATTGTGGGTTGCCATGTTCTGATACGTTCAGACAACATATCAGTGGTATCCTACATAAATCGCCAGGGAGGCCTCAGGTCCCTGTTGTTATACAGGCTGACCAAACGCCTCCTGACATAGGCACGCAGCAATCTCCTTTCATTAAAAGCAGCGCACGTGCCAGGGCACCTGAACGTCGGACCGGACGTACTGTCCAGGAACCATGTTCCGACAGGAGAATGGTGGCTGCACCCACACACAGTAAAACTGTTGTGGAAGAAATTCGGCAGAGCGGAAGTAGACCTGTTTGCGTCTCCAGAGAACGCTCACTGTCCAGAATTTTTCACAAAAAGCAAGGACGCCCTGGCCCATCAGTGGCCTCGCCGTCCTCTATGCTTTTCCCTCTGTCTCCCTCCTGACCCAAGTGGTGGAGAGGATCAGGGAGGAAGGATGCTCAGTGCTGCTAGTAGCGCCGCTCTGGTTGAATCAACCCTGGATCCCAGCTGTGATGCAGTTAGTCAGCACCGCCCCGTGGCCAGTGCCTCTGAGGAGGGATCTCCTTTCTCAAGCAAATGGTTCGATTTGGCATCCCCACCCGGAACTATGGTCCCTTCACGTGTGGGCCATCAACGGGTATCCGCTGACCTCCCACAGGGAGTGTTAAACACGATCACACAGGCTAGAGCTCCGTCTACGCGACGTCTCTATGCGTCTAAGTGGTCAGTATTTTCTGGTTGGTGCACGTCTCGTGGCGTGTGAACGAGAGTTTTCTCTGCCCGGTTAGGGCGTTGAGAGCTTATGTGTCGCGCTCGTCTGTTTTTAGACAGACGGAGCAGCTTTTCGTTTCGTTCAGTGGGCGTTCCAAGGGACTGGCCACTTCGAAGCAGAGCCTATCCAGATGGATAGTGGACGCTATAGCTCTGGTGTACGCATCCAAAGGCATCCAGTGTCCTTTGGGTGTTAGAGCGCACTCCACGAGAAGCATGGCTTCCTCGTGGGCTTGGTCGAGTGGGATTGCCTTACAGGATATTTGTATGGCGGCAGGCTGGGCCTCCCCGTCTACATTTATCAGGTTTTACAACCTTGAGGTTCCCGCAAATATTTGGAAGATGGTGGTTAGAACCCACTTCAGGGCTCGCAAAATCGAGGCAAAATTTTACTTGTCTAATTTCGCCATTTTTAACTGAAAATAGGCCTTTGTAACGTGACTCGTGGAATGTAATTCGTTTACTGTCATTGTGAGGGGACGAGAAACAAAGCCGTTTTCATCTTGTAAGGCACAATATTAATAACGAATGTGTACATGTTGAGAATTAATATAGTACAATTTGTAGCCTTCAGTAAATTAAAAAAGTTCAGGTTTAGGAGGGGAAGAGACAGGGCAAGATGAGGAGACTGAGAGAAAAAGAAAAGAGTGATGGATAAGATGTGAGAGCAGGTATTGACAAATACTGCCCGCTGACATGGTTTTAAAGCTATTTCTTATCCTTTTTTTGGCCTTCAAACGTCTTGAAATGCACATATCAGAGAAATAAAAATGTTGAACCCCCTAACAACCTTACATTTAGGACCTATTTGATTATATCTATATAATCACTGGGCGGCAGTGGCTCAGTGGTTCATGTAGGTTGTCCACAAACCGGAAGGTTGGTGGTTCAATCCCAGGTTTTACTAGACCAAGTGTCGAGGTGTCCATGAGCAAGACACCTAACCCCAGCTGCTCCCGACGAGCTGGATGGCGCCTTGCATGGCTGACACCGCCGTCGGTGTATGAATGGGTGAATGTGAGGCACAAATGTAAAGCGCTTTGGTGACCATTGGGTCTGTGAAAGCGCTATATAAATGAAGTCCATTTACCATTTACCATAAAGCTCTGTCTACGGCCCTGTATTAAGATCAATAATGAATGTGTACATATTGTGAATAAATTTAATAAACTTAGTTAGGCTACCTAGTAGCTTTCAGTAAATGAACGTGTCTGAGAAAATGATTCATAAATCAACCTAATTCTAACCTATCAGCTGACCCCAAGTTTACTTTCGTCATTGACAGACAAAAATGAAAAGCCTATCAGTCAAAGCTCAGCTTTAGGACGGGAAGTGCCAGAGCAAGAGAAAAACAAAGAGAAAAAGAGTGATGCTGATGAGGAGAGAAAAATAATCAGCTGTGTGACATGGTTTTAAAGCTATTGTTGTCCAATTTTTTTGGCATTCAAAACATATTAAAATGCACATATGTCTCGGGCCCCCGAGAAAATTATTGCAGATTGGCCCCCGAACACCCCTAACTAGTCTACCTCACATTTGGGACCTCAGTGATGATAAAACCCTGCCATCTGCATGATAATGAAACTAGTTAATTGTGAGCGTTAGACCCTAACCCAAAGTGTTACCTTTATTTTTTATTTTATTTTTTATCATACCCTCATTGGGGGCTGAGCCACAGACAGATTCATGTTCTATACTGGTCACACACATTTCACTTCAGAGAACCAGATGTATATTTGTATTGATGATTCTAATTTGATTATTTTATATCCAATTGTTGAGATTTGTGTTTTGAAAAAGTTTTTGATTCATGTTTTGACTCGTAACCAATTTTCTACATTAAAAATAGTCTTTTTATGTGGGCTAGTAAAATTCATTTCTGGCTACCAAAATCTGAAGAGTGCCTGCCCGAAGGGCTACCAGCGATTTAGAAATTTTGCGAGCCCTGCACTTCTTTCTGGATTCTCTGTGAGTCCTGTAGGTGATTATGTACCGTATGAACCCCAGCTCAGGGCTCTGGGTCTATGGTGTCGGATCCCTGCATACACGGCGTTTTACATGGTGTTCCCCAATGCGTCGCTAAGACAACGCAGTACGAGAGTATCTCTCGTAAGAGAACGTACTCTGTTACTAACGTAACCTTAGTTCTCTCTAGAGAGAGGAACGAGTACTGCGTATCTTGCCGTGTATGCGCTCTGGTTGTTTCGCTTTTAAAAATCAGATATTATAAGCCTGTGAGCGCATTATATAGACCTAAGCCACGCCCGTTTCGGCGGGAAGTGATGCGGGAGGGCCCTCATTGGGTGTGACGTCACGTCACTCAAGGTCTCGCTCGATAGGCTTAAGCAATTGCCGCACAGCAGCCAATAGGCGCGCGAGCTGTCTCGCCTAGGTCTGTATGCTGTGGCAATGCGTTTATACAAAATTAAGGATAATTTTTGGCTTCAGTATTCTCGTGTAAAAGGATTTTCCCCAATGCGTTGCTGAGACAACGCAGTACTCGTTCCTCTCTCTAGAGAGAACCGAGGTTACGTCAGTAACCGAGTACGTTTTCATCAACTCTTCTTCTTGTCTCTTCCTCAGGCATATGAGAGGAGGTTTCCCACCTGTCATCTGATTCCCATGTTTGTGGACAGTGATGTGATCAATGAGGAAAACTGTGAGGATGGATCCATTCATAAGATTGAAAGAAGGTGTAAACTGGACGTGGATGCACCACGACTCCTAAAACGGGTAAAATTAAAACCCTGAAAAAAAATCCCTTCCCTTGCTCTCATTCCCCCCTCATGGTTTTTTATTTTTTATTTTATATTTTTAAATAACTTTTGTGTACATTGCCTAAAATTTCTGGACTTTGCTTTGCTTTGACTGTCTGTAAAGGTTAGAGTATGTGATAATGTAAGATACAAGTAAACATAATTAAATCTTTCTCTCTTTTTCTTTCTCTGTGCTTGTGGTGTGTGTAGATCGCAGGTGTGGACTATGTCTACTTCATTCAGAAGAACTCCCTGAACCACAGAGAAAGAACTCTTCATATTGAATCCCACAATGAAACCTTCTCCAGCAGAGTCATAATCCATGAACTTTGTTGTTACTCGGTGAGAAAAATCACCCTCACATCTCAGATGTGCTGTAAGCATGTCATTAGCAACTTTAATTTGGTTGTATAATATAATTGGACACCCAAACTTGGTACCTTGGTATTGCTAAATTTATTTATATATTCCTTAGGCTACAGATTAAAGGGTAAATAATAAAAATATTTTTGCGACCTTTCAAACTGTGACATAGCTTCAGCCCCACAATTAAATTTTTATTTATTTATTATTTTTATAATTAATATTTATTTCATATTGGATGAGCTGAGTCTGCGTTATGTTGTAAACGGCCTAAATCTGTATATAAAATAGGAATAAGCACTCAGAGGAGGTGTGATGGCAGTATTTGGCTGCATGGCCACATATTCAAAAGATAACCCAAGATTGAATCACTTTCATTTACACGGAGTAGAGCTTTGTTTTATTATTGAGGATCAAAATAAGTGTTGCCATTGAAGTCAAAGTGAAAGGCAGAATGCGAGCTCTATTTACTGAATGCACTCACAGCACGTGTTAATTTTCCGTCATGCACACAAGAACAGTGTTGGGAGTAACGCGTTACAAAAGTAATGCATTACAGTAACATTACTTTTTGCTGTAACGCAGTAGTGTAAGGCATTACTAATCAATTTTCAGTAATATTTTACTCGGGACATGTTCAGTAACGCTTGCGTTACAACACACTTTTAGTTTTAATTGTTCAAAAAACAAACAAAAAAACAGCAAGACCGCAAGACATTAAAAATGCAAGTAAAGCCGCGTTTCCACCAAAATTACCCGGAACAATTTGTCCCAGGAACTTTTTTCCCAGGAACTTTTTTTTGCCCCTGACCGGTTGCTTTCTGCGTTTACACCACGGTCTAAAGTACCGGGAAGATTATAAACTGCGCGCAACTGCTCCTCCCAGTCTGCGACGGACAGTAATCAGTTTTGAGCGCCACATTTATAATAAGTATGGAGGAGATACAAACTGTGCTGCAGTTGTTTGTGATGTATTGGTTTACTAACGAGGTAATTAACAAAACAGCAGAAAAGAGACGAGCACTGATACTAAAGCGTGTTCAGAAAGCTCGTAATGCTATTAAATTAGACGATGCAGATATTGACCGTGAGATGGCTGGGACGAACGCGCAGAAAATTTCCTGTTACACAAATACGCTTAATAAAGCCTGAACCTCATTGTCGGTCCAGCTGTGTTTTTTAATTTTTTTAATTAAATTCCATATTCCATATTAAATTTCCAGGTCTCGGCGCGCGTGTGGCGATCGGGCCGCTTACGCATCAAAGTGAACCACGGCTGCATCAGAGCCCTGGCTCCGTGGAAAATAGCCGTCTGGTTTCAGTCAGGCGTGAGTATGGGCACAGTCTCAAAATGGAAAGTGATCTCGACAGACGGATCCAACCTAGGTTGGGGCGTCCTGCACGATAGCAGACCCACCTTCGGCCTCTGGATAGACCCAGAGAAACGGCTGCACATAAACTGTCTAGAGATGAAAGCATTCGAACTGTCGCTAAAGGCTTTCCACGTCCTGGTCCGAACGGACAACATGTCTGTGGTGTCCTACATAAATCGCCAGGGTGGGCTCAGGTCACGCAACCTGCACACCATGGCCGAACGCCTCCTCCTTTGGACTCAGCACAATCTGCGCTCGCTAAGGGCTGCACATGTGCCAGGCATTCTGAACAGGACCTGGATATGCTATCCAGAGACAAAGTTTCACCAGGGGACTGGTCTCTTCACCCACAAACGGTTCAGTCGCTATAGAGCCTCTTCGCCTCAGAAGACAATGGTCATTGCCCAATATTTTTCTCCAAGAGCAAGAGCTGGCCCAAGACTGGCCTAGTCGCCCGCTATATGCCTTCCCACCAGTCACGATGTTACCTCAGGTCATCAAGCGGATCTGGGAAAGCAGGTGTACAGTGCTTTTAATAGCACCTCTATGGAGGAACCAATTATGGTTCCCTGATTTAAGTCAGCTGCTGGACATAGCCCCATGGCCGAGACCGCTGAGGAGAGACCTCCTCACGCAGGTGAAGGGGACAATCTGGCATCCCCATCCAGACCTATGGGCCCTTCAGACCTAACTCCGTTCAGAGCACAGGTCATTTCGCTATCTGCTCTTCCTTCGTCTGAGGACGAAAGAGACGCAAATCTTCTGTCCTGTCAGGGCTCTTAGAGTTTACTTAGATCGTTCCGCTGCATTCAGGCAATCGGAACAGCTCCTTGTTTGCTTCGGTGGTCGCACCAGGGGGTGCACAATCACGAAGCAGAGATTTCCGCGATGGATAGTAGATGCTATCTCGCTGGCATATGAGTCAAAAAGTCTCTGCTGCCCCATGGGCGTCAGAGCTCATTCCACTAAAGGCATGGTCTCATCTTGGGCTTGGTCCAGTGGAATACCACTTGAAGATATCTTTGCGGCGGCAGGCTAGGCCTCTCCGCCCACGTTTGTCAAGTTCTATAACTTGAAAGTTACCTCTTTGTAAGCTAAGGTTCTTTCCATGTAGAAAAAACGTTTAAGCACTATATAACACTTATAAGGCCCAACGCTGTCTGGTCTAGTTATACATATCCCCTTATAAGGCCCACTGACGTTGGTCTCTTTTTGGGGTCATAACTTACTCTTCTATGGGCCCCGGGCTACCCTCACGAGCCATAGTATGTGTGGGTTTTAAGCATGCACTGCGTTTTAAATGGGGTTCCTTCCTATAGCGTAAGCTAGCCTTACGCAATGCGAGTGCTACCGTTCCAGCACAACTTCCTGTGTTGCCACAAGCAACCACTGTTTAGAGCAGCGAAGAAGAATTGAAAACCCGCACGCTAGCAGTATGTCAAGGCAGGTCAAGTCATCTTCATTTATATAGCACTTTTAACACTGTAGATTGTTTCAAAGCAGCTTTACAGAGATAAACGTAGAATTTAAGGTAACAGATTGTTTTGGCTTTATAGCGGTTCTTGAATAAAGATATTTTCCAGCTAAAGTTAGTTTTGATTGATTCCCTTCCATCAAAGTGAAATTAGGGGCCGTTAAGACGACACTGTTTTTCTCTAAACAGACTTTAATGCGAACCTGTGATAAACGCTGATGGCGGTCACGTGTGCATCAAGAATTCATTCTATAGTTATATGCGTTTGAATATATATTCATAGGTTTGTAATTCCCTGCAAACCATGCCTAAACAAACTACTTGTCTTAAATTTTTATACAGAATTTAATTGTATCACTTCGGGGTAGGTACGCGAGCCGAATTTCCCCACAGCGCTTTATCTGTAGAGTGGTAAAGGGATACTCCATAGGGCGAGACTAGTTGGTACTTCAGCACTGCGTTGTCATCGGGTCCAGCTGAAGGTCCTTCGTCAGATCTGGATACGGCCTGGATCCGGCAGGTTGCGGGAAAACCTCGGGATAAATAAAGACACTAAAATTAGCGTAGATGCCGTTCTTCTTATGATGTAACGAGTACATCAGGATATAAGGGAAGTGTTCCCAGTTACCTAATCTATGCAGCCTAACATTGAATTATAGAAGTCTATAATGTATTATGTGAATGCTAGGTCAAAGCGATGTGTCTTTAATCTAGCTTTGAACTGACATAGTGTGTCTGCTTCCCGGACAATGGTAGGAAGACTGTTCCAAAGTTTTGGACTTTTTAACTAGCTTTTTTAACTAGCTGTAGTTTGTTTATAAAGCGTGCTGGGCAACCACCTAGTAGAGCATTACAATAATCTAGCCTTGAGGTCATGAACGCATGAACTAATTGTTCCGCATTTGTCAATGAGAGCATATGGCGTAATTTAGATATATTTTTAGGATGGAAAAATGCGGTTTTACAGATACTAGACACGTGACTTTCAAATGAAAGATTAGTATCAAAGAGCACACCCAGGTTCTTAACCGACGACGAAGACCGCTGTATGTCCGCTGTTTGGCAGTATTTCAGACTGGACCAATCAGCCAGTAAAACGGTGACATGTCTCATATGCCATACTGCAATTTTGAGGGGTGTTACAAGTATTAGCAACTTCAACACGGTTCGTTGGACCATTTTTCCTGCCGACCAAAATGTAGTTATTTCATAAGTAGGTGCGCAGCATGCGCGGTCATAATGTAAGAGACACTGGCACCCAACATCAAATGGCAAACGTAATGAAAGCGGAACACAACTATGTTACACGTTATTTTGTGCTTCACGGACCATTTATAAATTTGGACCAATGCAGCACGAGCCGATCTTGATCAAGCGACACTGTGGCCGTTTCTCAATATGCTTTCTTGTCTGTACTTTTGTTCTAGTGGACTTGTGAAACGTCATCAATCACTGCTCAAGTACTGTTCCAATTCAAAGTTCACATCTAGCCAAGTTCAGTTCAAATCCCCGGATGTGTTCTTGATCCGCCCTTTTACCGAGGATGCATCGAGAGGTGACTTGTGCCCTACAGCGGGCTAGCTAGCGCTCATAGGCTGCTCTGCGGCAACTGCAGCAGCCTACCACTGAGCCCCGCGTGACATCACGCCAGAATGGGGGTGGCTTAGCGTATATAAGGATGGGCTCGGGGGCTGCTTACCTGGTTTTCATCGACTGAAGCGAGATCAGCTCAGGGTGTGAGCATGGCAGGTTATGCAAATTCTCAATCCCTCTTCTAGAGAGAACCGAGGTTACATTAGTAACGAGTACGTTCTCTTACGAGAGGTTCTCTCAAATTTGCGCAAGTTACTTGCGCTACAGGAACCCTTTGTCAACGCTGTGCGCGCCCAGCATCCACCACATAAGTCCCAAGGGCACACCCGGGGAACATACATTTAGTGAGAGTGAGTCTGCCAAATGAATGGGCCAGTACATATACATAAGCACACAGTGTCATATGGAAAGACATACGGAGCGGCGCTGCCGGTCCATACTGAGAAGAGAATAACAATCCTCATAGTACAGCTCAATCAGGGGAGCTGGGATAAACGTGACAGTAGCCTGCGCATGAACGAAGTCATGACAGCACATACTCATAAGTTAGACTGATAAAAGTCTAGCCTGCATGGCAGGGACTTCTAGGTTATAGAACCTGACAAACATAGAGGGGGAGGCCCAGCCTGCCACCATACAAATGTCGTGAATAGAAATCCCATAGGACCAATCCCACGAAGAGGCCATGCCTCTAGTGGAATGAGCCCTAACGCCCAAAGGGCACTGCAGGCCTTTTAACGCATACGCTGCCGTGATAGCGTCCACTATCCATCTGGATTGACTCTGTTTCGAGGTCGCAAGACCTTTTGACGCGTCCACCAAACGAAACGAAGAGCTCCTCCGAGCGTCTGAAGGCAGCGGAGCGCGTGATGGAGTGCTCTGAATGGAGTGCCAAGCACTTTGGGGACATAGCCATGTCTCGGTTTGAGGATGACTTTAGAGTCATTAGGTCCAAACTCGAAACATGCTGCGTTAACAGATAACGCAAGCAAGTCACCCACACGCTTGACTGATAAGGCTATCAGAAGCGCGGTTTTGAGCGAAAGGAATTTTAGGTCCACCGTCTGCAAGGGTTCAAAGGGATGCGCTGAAGGAGATCCCTTCTCGTCGGAATCGGCCATGGGGATATGCTTGTCAGCCGCATCAGTTCCGGGAATCAGTTCTGGTTCTCCCATCGCGGGGATATGAGGAGCACCGAGCTGCCGTTTTCCCTGATTCTCCTGATTACCTGTGGTAACAGCGAGATCGGTGGAAAGGCGTACAGAGGGCAGCTGGGCCATGCCTGGGCCAGCGCATCCTCGGCCTTTGAGTAGAACACTGGGCAGTGAGCATTGTCTTTTTTGACGCAAATAGGTCGACATGCGCTTTGCCGAAGCGGCGCCACAGCACCTGGACTGTTTGAGATTGCAGGGACCATTCCTCTGGGGGAATGTTGTCCCTGGACAGTCTGTTTGGACCGTCGTTCAGGCGTCCAGGCACATGCGCGGCTCTCAGCGAGAGCAGGGAGTGCTGAGCCCAAACGACAAGGCGTTCTGCCAGAGCATTGAGATTCCTGGATCTGACACCGCCCTGGCGGTTCACGTAGGCCACCACTGACATATTGTCCGTGCGAACCAGTACGTGATAGCCCCGCAGGTGTGGGAGGAAATGTTTCCGAGCATTCTCGACCACTATCATCTCTAGACAGTTTATGTGAAGGCATTTTTCCCTTGTCTGACCATTGGCCAAAGACCGGTCTGCCCTCACAGAGGGCGCCCCAGCCTAGGTTGGAGACATCTGTCGAGATTACCTTCCAATGGGCACATTTCCTACACTCAGAACACCATTGGCCTGAGCCGGGTAACCAGAAATTACACTCTTTAAGGGATATCTCTTGGTCGCCATGAAAACGGCGTTTGTGTGCAGGCGAGTGGGTTGTGTAACGTGCTCGTTGGCTGCGAAGGGAACTGACAGAGCGGGAAACTTTGATGGCGGTCCGGCTGCAGCGGGACTCAACCATCTTCTCCTCCTTGCGGCCGCTAGGAGGACTTTGCAGGCTCAGGTGTGGTCGCGAAGGCGGGGGCTGGGGAGGTTGCTGGGCAGAGTTTCGTGCAGGAGGCTGCTTGTGAGAGAAGCCTGCAGCGGAGCTAGAGCGTCGAGGCAGGAAACGTTTCATGGCCGGCGTGGTTTTCTGAACCTCAGAAAAACGGTCGACGATCCCGTTCACAGCAGGGCCGAAGAGGCCGGAAGGAGAGAGGGGGGCGTTCAGAAACACGGCCCGCTCCGACTCCCTCATATCTGCGAGCGTTAGCCACTCTATCCGTCACGGTGAGCGAAGCCATACATCTCCTGATAGCCTGGGCCGTGGATTTAGTGGTGCGAAGGGAAAGGTCCGTCGCGCTCCTCAAATCCATGATGGCAGCCTGGTCCGAAATGTGAGATCCTAACCAGTCTTAACTTCCCGAAGCCAGGAGGGAACAGCTGTCATCCGCGGAGACTACTTCGCTTCATCCCTGGAGGCGGCAACAGTGAGGGTGGCGGCCGGCGTCTGTGCGTCCGTGAGGGAGAGCTGAGAAGGTGATAACGAGGCTCGAGGGGATTTAACCGGCGAGCACTTGTAAGCCGCGGTGGGCTCCGCTGGCCTCTGGGAACGACGCTTCTTCCTGCGCGGTCCAGCAGAGGCAGGTGGCGGTGCAGCTTCAGCGTCAAACATGTCGAGTCGAGCCCGCAGGGTCGACATGGTCATGTCCTCGCAGTGGATGCAGCCGCCCGAAGACAGGGCGAGGGCTGAGGGGTCTCGGCCCAGGCAGAGCGTGGAGGGGTCTCGGCCCAGGCAGAGCGTACTCCACGCTCTGCCTGGGCCGAGACCCCTCAGCCCTCGCCCTGTCTTCGGGCGGCTGCATCCACTGAAGGCAGTAAAAAGGATACGACGCCGGATAGCATGGCAGGCACGGATGGCTGAAGGCAGCGAAAAAAATCGTCAGGCTTCCTCAGACGCTGTCCTCTGCTTGCCTTGTCGCTTGTTTCAACGGCGGCGGCTTCTCTCAAGGATCCAGCTATGCGAAGAGCTTCGCTGAAGAGATGCAAATCAGGTAAGCAGCCCCCGAGCCCGTCTTTTTATACGCTAAGCCACCCCCATTCATTGGGCATGACGTCACGCGGGGCTCAGTGGTAGGCTGCTGCAGTTGCCGCAGAGCAGCCTATGAGCACGCTAGCTAGCCCGCTCTAGGTCTCAATATGTACAAAATTAAAGATCCTTTTTTGGCTTCATGTCTCGAGTAAAGATGACTTTACCCGTAGGTAACTTACGCAAATACGAGAGAACCTCTCGTAAGAGAACCGGAGTAGCCAGAGTGAGCTGAATGACGCGATCAAGAACGCCGCTGTTCCATTTTCAGAATAACCGGACATGCGTCCTCTTGTCCTCGGGAGTTCATTCTCCTGGGTCGAACTTGGGAAGTCCGAACTACCAAGGACCCAAGTCCGAAGTTTGCGTACTTGGTATTGAGAAACGGCCTGTTACTACACAGCGCTAAGAGATCCAGTAAAGAAAGCATTTGAATTCGCCTCTGAAGTAATAACATCGGTCCAAGATCTAGTGAGAAGCATTCACATTTCTCCGTTATTAACGGATTAAACAGCGCTGACGTGGCAACCAGGAAGAAACATTGTGCTTTCAAGTAACGTTACGTCTGTTTTATTTTGACATTATGAATAAATTTGCTGCCCTCAAATGTTAATCTGAAATAAAATAAACCTTAGTTTATAACAACTACAATATTACATAAATTTTTTTTATAAGGAGCTGATTTTTGCATCATTGCTCAAAGTAAAAAATTATCATAATTCATGATGTTAGTTTTATTTTTTTAAAAAAAAGAAGTAAATCAAGGAAATTTCTCTGGCATTTCTTTCTTTTTGCTGTATCGAAAACATACCGAACTGTGACACCAGTGTATCGTATCGAACCGAACCGTGAATTTTGTGAACCGTTACACCCCTATTATTCATATAATTTTTTAGCTTCCTAGATTTATTTGTTGCACTTTTTTATACAGTTATATTGTAAAACTAAAATACCTTTTTCAGTATTAGATGTGTGACTGCATTTGAAGTTCTTTTTCACTTTCAAAATAAATATTTTGCTATGAAATGTATGTCAAATAATAAAAATACTCTAGTTCACTGCATGTATTTGTTCATGTTTTATAAAGGGATAAATCTGAAGCACACCATCAAATAATTCTATCAATTCATACAGGGCTAGTATGAATTGCAGCTGTATAGATACACACCCAGGTATCGGATCAGTACTCGGTATCGGCCGATACCCTGAGTCCAGGTATCGGAATCGGTATCGGGAAGGGAAAAAGGGTATCAGAACATCTCTAAAAAAGATGATGCTGACGATGCTGACTCGCGATCTTCGCAGTAGTGAATGCGCCAGAGAAGAAATGCACATTTCATACGGATTACATAAGCAGAGAGCAGTCTGTTTTCTTTTGTTTTGAATTGTTCTGTTTAAAAGTAAACATATCAAGCTTTCTATAGATATATTTCTCGGGTATGTGAGAGGCAAGTAGGCTTCCTTATACGCTGAGTTTCGGTTATTTTATGAGACGAGCTGCAGTTCAGGCGCCAGCGCATCCGTGTTCTGATTATCTATTGTCTGTTATATTTACTACTTATTTATTAAATCCAGGCAATTGGTTGATAAAACATTGATTAAAATTAAGATACAATTAATACAAAACGAAATTCACTTTAAAGAAAGGCTTTATGCTTTCTGTTTGAGGTCTCTGTGAACGTTTTAAAGCAGTCTTTTAGTGCCGCTTTCAGGGAACTATCACGTCCGTAACATTGTTTTTTCCTCATAAATGCGAACACGAAAAATAAAATAAATAATAAAAAATAAAAAAAACGCATGAATAAAACGCATGCATGCATGTCTATTTCCCTCTTTTTAAATATAAAACGCATGTGTAGAAACGTTATTTATGGTTTTGAATTTCTAAGAAAATGTACGTAATTTGAAATCTGAGACCGTTTCATATCATTAGTAACAAAGCACAAAGATTATTGCGATTTATTGGATGGGGATGCGCGCTACAATGTTCAATTCATTCATCAACTGAAAACAGGATGACTAGCCTATATCGGTTCGTAAAAATAAGAATCGATTAAAATCGAGAAATCAATATTTTTTTACCCAGCCCTAATATGCATGCCAGGGTTCACACGGGTCCTTGAAATCCTTGAAAGTTTGTGAATCTGAAAAAAAAAAAATTCAAGGCCCTGGAAAGTTTGTGAAAATAAACACACATAGATACTGGTCCTCGAAAGTGCTTGAATTTATTTTGTGCAAGAAGTTTTCTGGAAAAAATTCCATATTATTCCCTCCGGTGCGCTAATGTTATTTCGCCAACACTTTGTGACCCACTAGCTTGCGCACTAGCTTGCTTGATTTATGTTAGTTACGCGCATTTACACGTTACGTTAAGTGTTTCCCCGCGTGAGGTACTTTGTGTTGTACGTTGCCATGACGTTCAAGTGCACAAAACTACTACGATGGTACCTCAACGCGTCCCCACATTAAGTCCTTAATTTGAGGGTATTGGACCTGGAAAGTCCTTGAAAGGTCCTTGAATTTAAAGTTAACCAAGGTGTGGGAACCCTGGCATGCATGTAAAAAATAAATGTATGCATGCATGTATGTTTGCATGCATGTATAAATCTATGGCTGAGGGTCATTCTTGTGTGCATGACAGAAAATAAATGATTAGTGAGTTAATAGGGTCCGATCCTCTGAGGCCTCTTTAGAAGATTCTATTTTTGGGAGTGTTATAGAGGGAGAACTTCTGAGGAATCACTACATCAGGGTACCCTGTAAGGCTAGCCAGTGACCTAACTATAACTGATGAAACATGTCTCACATACTAAGGATTTGTTCACACTGCATACAGTTCATACATTTCTGATTTTTTTTTTTTTTACTTTTAAGACTGACTGTCCAGTGTGTTCTTTTGGTCAAATCTGATCCGTTTTTTTTTTCTTTCCAAATAGTGTAGTCAGTACCAAGCATTTCTTCATCAGTTGTTATAGTAGTAAAGCGTTAGCTGTGACACTTTGTCAGTATGAGAGATTTTTTGGGGGGTTGTCGGTCATGCTAGTTTTTCATACTGCAAAACCAATGAGACAACTTAAGTGAGGTTGGGAATCGAAAATCAATTCCAACTCTGGAATCTGATACTTAAGGTCAGGAGTCAAATACTTTAAATAAAATTTTTAAAGTAGTGAGTGAAAATTAACTATAGACAATTTGATGTTGATCACATACCCTATATCTGAACAAAATCTACTTATTACGTATTTTGGAATTCAAACTGCAAAAAATGAAATGCCGGTACTGCCTGTCTGAAGAGGCCATAGTTTGTAGCATTTTTCTGTGTAAAATATTTCATTATTGTGTATTGTGGCAATTTAACAAAGTTGGCATTTCTGTTGTCCAATGTTAGGTTCACCCAGAAAATGAAGAATGGACGTGTTTTGAACAATCTGCCAGTCTGGACATCAAATCTTTCTTTGGTTTTGAGAGTACAGTAGAGAAGATTGCCATGAAACAGTATGCCAGCAGCATCAAAAAGGTGTAAAGTCACGCCCACCACTGCCGCCTTCAAAAACACATTTTTTTTTGTTAGTTTATTTATTGATTTATGAGCATTTCACATGAAGACCACTTCAGAAGTTCTCACAAATCAGTTTTTGTCACATTAGTGAGGACATTTTCAAAAAGTTCATAGCAATATTATGTTTGTCGTTGATTCAGTTAATTCAAAGAAGAAAATGTAGCCTTCTATAAATAATAGTAGTTGCCTTTCTCAAATGTGAACGACATGTTCTTATCTCTCTATAGGGTAAAGAGATTATTGAATACTATCTGAGGGAGCTGGAGGAAGAAGGTGTGACCTATTTACCTCAGTGGAGCCCTTGCCTAACATCACCCACAAAGCCTATGGTGTCAGTTGTTCACCCTGTGTTGCCTATCACTCCCACAATCATCATTGAAGCCCCTCCTGAGAGCATGAATGAGACTCAACTGTGTAAAGAGGGCAGCAGTCCTCCTGGCAGCCTAAACGACGCCTTGGTAACCAGTCAGGATGGTTAGTATTTACACTGTTGCCACTCTGGGGACCTTTTGTACTTTATACTAGAACATTGTATTTTTTGTCTTCTCTTTTTTTACTTTGTCTAACAATTCACGAACAAAAAACATCTATACAACAAAGGAAGCAAGCTTCTGTTTATAATAAAAAAAGTTAACACACTTTGCTTAACTCTCTCTTAACTTTTCATATTAGCAAAGTTTTTTTTAAGGTATATTTGATGTAAATGGTTTCAATTTGTATTTTTAGATAAACTGGATGCAGACTACATCAAACGTTACCTGGGTGACCTCACTCCCCTCCAGGAGAGCTGTCTCATTCGCCTACGCCACTGGTTACAGGAGACACACAAGGGCAAGGTGAAATATATACATATTCAAGTTTTCTGAATTTACAACTAGTAGTAGATTAAAGGGGATCTATTATGCAAAATTCCCTTTTACATGGTGTTTGAACATAAATGTGTCGGCAGTGTGTGTACACAACAGGGGTTGAACGACTTCCGGACTTGACTATGAACGACTATGGCATATGACATAGCACTCTCCACAAGCCTATTGGGCAATTCCACGCAAAAGTCATCCTTACAATGTGAGACAAGATAAAAAGGTCCCACTTTATATTAAGTGGCTTTATGTACTTACATCGAAAAATAAGTACAATGTACTTATTGTGTTCATGTTTTATTGTAAAACACTTTTGCTGCTATTGTGGTGTGATACTGGTAAGGTTAGGGACAGGTGTGCTGGTATGGTTAAGTTTAAGGGTGGGTTAAGGTATAAGGGAAGGGTCAACAGTGTAATTAGGGCCCAAGCCTTGAAAAGGCGAAGGCCCTATTGTTTTCCAAAGGATTATTATTTATTATTATTAGGGCCCAAGCCCTGAAAGGGCGCAGAGCCCTATTGTTCTTCTAAGGGTTTTTTGTTTTTTAGGGCCCAAGCCTTGAAAAGGCGAAGGCCCTATTGTTTTTCTAAGGATTATTCTTCTTCTTCTTCTTCTTCTTCTTCTTTATTATTATTATATTACTACCTTTTGGGCACTTTTGGGGGCCTTAACGTGCTCAAAAACTCTTGAAACTTTGCACAAATGTCAGAACCTGCGGCCATCAGGGCCCGACTGAAGCTGGGACCCGGGCGTGGCAGGGGGGCTCGGCAGCGCCCCCTGGAATGGGATTCAAAAACATGTCCATATCTCAAACACGCTTGCATGTAATAATATGAAACTCGGTACACGTATAGATCTCATCGGGCCGAACAACTTTCGTGCTCTAAGTTTTACGCCAGTCCAACAGGAAGTCGGTTATTATGGGTTGTATGGAAACGCATGTTCTGGCATTTGAAACACTTGTCCTAGAGAATTCATCGGATGACCACGAAACTCGGTGTGCATGAAGTCAAGACATGGAGGATGATAAATTGCGAGGGGATTTTTGATATCTCGAACGGTTTGGCCGTGGCGAGGAAACAAATTTATGGCGAATATTGGAAACAGGAAGTGTGTTATAACATCCTCATACATTAATTGATCTTGATGAAACTTCAGCAGTGTGTTTGTTGTAAGAGGCCGATCACATGGATGTGACTATTGTGAGTCAAAGTTATAGCGCCACCAACTGGCAGCAGGAAGTGTGTCACTTTCAAAACGCTTTGAAATCACCCTCTTATTTTTACCGATTTGCTTCAAACTTCATCTGTATAATGTAAACACACGGCAGATGTAGACCTGTGAAAGGATTATTGATATCTTAAATACTGTTGCCATGGCAACGCATCAAACTTTAATATTCTTTTTTAAAGTTTTTGAGACTCTTAGCATACTTGAAATTGCATGAAACTCGACAGACACTTTACATTTATTGCCTAGTACACTTGTGCAAAGTTTCAGAAACGGGCGTGGTAAGGGGCTCAGTAGCGCCACCTTTAGTCAAAAATGGGGTATTAGTTTTACCTACAGTAACAAAAATCGGTATCTATATTTATCTCCACGAGCCGGACAACTTTCTAATTTACAGTCATTAGCTCCGACCAACAGGAAGTCAGATATTTTGGTTTGAATGTGATTTGATGGGAATTTTGCCAGTCTCTCTCAGTGTCTGTGTGTGTGAGAGAGGAGGGGGGCTTTATGTTAACCCTTTCTCTGCTGTGTGCAAAATCTCGGGCACTTTTGGGGCCCTTAACGTGCTCGAAAACTCTTGAAACTTTGCACACAGGTCAGAACCTGCGGCCATCAGGGCCGGGCTGAAGCTGGTACCCGGGCGTGGCAGGGGGGCTCGACAGCGCCCCCTTTAACGGGGTCCGAAAACTTGGTCCATATATCAAACTGAATATTGCATGAATTAGTATGAAACTCGGTACACATATAGATCTCATCGGGCCGAACAACTTTCGTGCTCTAAGTTTTACGCCAGCCCAACAGGAAGTCGGCTATTATGGGTTGTATGAAAACGCACGCCCCTGGAATTTTATATACTCCTCCAAGAAATTTACTTTGATCTTCACCAAACTCGGTCAGCATGAAGTCAAGACATTGAGGATACTAAATTGCGGATGGCTTTTTGATATCTCGAACAGTTTGGCCGTGGCGAGGAAACGAAATTATGGCGAGAAAAGAGAAACACGATGTACTATAACGTCTTCATACATTAATTGATCTTGATGAAACTTCAGTAGCGTGTTTGTTGTAAGAGAGCGATCACATGGATGTAACTAATGTGAGTCAAAGTTATAGCGCCACCAACTGGCAGCAGGAAGTGTGTTACTTTTGACAAAAGTGGGGGGGTTAGTTTTACCTACAGTAACAAAAATCGGTATTTATATTTATCTCCCCGAGCCGGACAACTTTCTGATTTACAGTCATTAGCTCCGACCAACAGGAAGTCAGATATTTTGGTTTGAATGTGGTTTTGTCTCTCTCTGACAGAGTTCCCCCAGCCATTCTGTGTGTGTGTGTGTGTGTGTGTGTGTGTGTGTGTGTGTGTGTGTGTGTGTGTGTGTGTGTGTGTGTGCGTGTGTGTCTGTGTGTGTCTGTGTGTGTCTGTGTGTGTGTGGGGAGGGGAGGGAGGGCACACACACAGACAGCCCCCCTGTCTGTGTGTGTGGAGAGGGGAGCAGAAAGACTAACAATTGTGCCATCTAGTGTTTTATACTATGTATAAATGTGTTTTTTATTTTAAACAAGTGTTTTAAAGTACACTAATTTCAATTAATGATATGCTGCATTTTTATGTATATTTAAACATTATCAAAGTTAGGATGTCATTTTTTTAGTTTCAAAACTTATCTGTCTCTGTCTCCCTTTGGCTGTCATTACCCTCCCCTCACTCCCACAATCTCACTTATTTCTTTCTGTATCAAATAATATTACCATAAACAAAAAGTTTGAGTTTCTTTTTCAATCAATGTATTATGTGTAACTTAAAAATAAGCAGATTAAACAGATATGTTTGAGGGCAAGACATGAAAACGATGAAATATAATATAGTATTAGTAAAAGAGTGCAGTATAGGGTTGGATGAATCAGATAAATAACATATTTTGTAAAAAAAACATTTGGTTAAATAAAATCGAGTGATACATAGGGCTATATTGCCCTCTCGACAGTCAAAGCGGGTTACGTTATTGCCCGTCGTGCACAGGAACCCGAAAGGCAACGGGGTGGCGGCTTTATATATATATATATATATATATATATATATATATATATATATATATATATATATATATATATATATATATATATATATATATAAATAAATATAGCTGCAAGCAGCGATTACGGGCCCAAGCCGGTGGTACCGCCACCCTGGTGCCTTAGGGCCCAAGCCCTGAAAGGGCGCAGAGCCCTATTGTTCTTCTAAGGGTTTTTTGTTTTTTAGGGCCCAAGCCCTGAAAGGGCGCAGAGCCCTATTGTTCTTCTAAGGTTTTTTTGTTCTTCTTCTTCTTCTTCTTTATAATAATTTTTTTTTCAAGGTTTTTGCCACTTTTGGGGGCCTTAACGTGCTCAAAAACTCTTGAAACTTTGCACACTGGTCAGAACCCGCGGCCATTAGAGCCGGACTGAAGCTGGTACCCGGGCGTGGCAGGGGGGCTCGACAGCGCCCCCTGTAACGGGGTCCGAAAACTTGGTCCATAAATCAAACACGCTTGCATGAAATAATATGAAACTCGGTACACTTATAGATCTCATCGGTTCATATATCCTTCATGCTCTGACTTTTTACCCCAGCCCAACAGGAAGTCGGCTATTTGGCGTAGTTTAAAAAACACATGCAATGGAATTTAAAATACTCCTCCTAGACGATTCAACCAATCACCACGAAACTCGGTGTGCATGAAGTCAAGACATTGAGGATGAAAAGTTGCGAGGGGATTTTTGATATCTCGAACGGTTTGGCCGTGGCGAGGAAACGAATTTATGGCGAATATTGGAAACAGGAAGTGTGTTATAACATCCTCATACATTAATTGATCTCGATGAAACTTCAGCAGTGTGTTCGCTGTAAGAGGCCGATCACATGGATGTGACTATTGTGAGTCAAAGTTATAGCGCCACCAACTGGCAGCAGGAAGTGTGTCACTTTGAAAATGCTTTGAAATCACCCTCTTATTTTTACCCGATTTGCTTCAAACTTCATCTGTATAATGTAAACACACGACAGATGTAGACCTGTGAAAGGATTATTGATATCTTTAATACTGTCGCCATGGCAACGCTTTAAACTTTTATATTCTTTTTGGATGCATTTGAGGCTCTTAACATGCTTCAAATTGCATGAAACTCAACATGCATTTGACATTTATTGTGTAATAGACATGTGCAAAGTTTCAGAAACGGGCGTGGTAAGGGGCTCAGTAGCGCCACCTTTAGTCAAAAATGGGGTATTAGTTTTACCTACAGTAACCAAACTCGGTACGTATATTCTTCTCTTCGATCCGGACAACTTTCTAATTTACAGTCATTAGCTCCGACCAACAGGAAGTCAGATATTTTGGTTTGAATGTGTACTGTTTGGAGCATTTCCCCTCTGCCCCTCTGTGTGTGTGTGTGTGTGTGTGTGTGTGAGGAGGGGGGCTAGTTTAGTTTAACCCTTTCTCTGCTATGTGCAAAATCTCTGGCACTTTTGAGGGCCTTAACGTCCTCGAAAATTCTTGAAATTTTGCACACAGGTCAGAACCCGCGGCCATTAGGGCCAGGCTGAAGCTGGTACCCGGGCGTGGCAGGGGGGCTCGACAGCGCCCCCTGGAATGGGATTCGAACACTTGTCCGTATATCAAACACGCTTGCATGAATTAATATGAAACTCGGTACACATATAGATTTAATCGGGCCGAACAACTTTCCCTGGGTCAAGTTTTACGCCTGCCCAACAGGAAGTCGGCTATTACGGGTTGATTGGAGAACGCTTGCTCTCGCATTTGAAACACTGACAGAATTCATCCGATGACCACAAAACTCGGTCAGCATGAAGTCAAGACATGGAAGATGATAAATTGCCAGGGGATTTTTGATATCTCGAACGGTTTGGCCGTGGCGAGGAAACAAATTTATGATTAAAAAAGGATGCATAAAGTGTGTTATAACTTAGTTATAGTTTTACCTACAGTAACCAAACTCGGTATGTATATTCTTCTCTTTGATCCGGACAACTTTCTAATTTACAGTCATTAGCTCCAACCAACAGGAAGTCAGATATTGTGGTTTGAATGTGTATTTTCTCTCTCTCTGTCTCTCTGCCATTCTGTGTGTGTGTGTGTCTGTCTGTGTGGGGAGGGGAGGGGGGATGTGTGTGTGTGTGATTTTGGTTGGGTGACAGTTGTAGGTTACAGTTTGACAAGAGTTTATAGTTTAACAAAAGCACAATGTTGTGTTTCATTGCGAGTGTACACAAATATAAGGAAACACTTTGCATTTTGAATGATGGTCTGTATGAACAAAATGACGGAGTGTGTTTTTATGTCTCCATTGTTAGATCGAGCCACACACACACACACACACACACACACACACACACACACACACACACACACACACACACACACACACACACACACACACACACACACACACACACAGCATTCCAGCATTGCAATCTTGACATCGCAGAATGTTCATTATAGCCTTAATAAAATATAATAATAAAATAGTCAACCTTACATTTAAAAATTACACTGCTCTGTTTAAATAGTCATTTGTACAGTTTGTGCCGTTCATAGTAAGCACCGCTTCACTGTGATGTTTCCAAGCACATTTTTGCGCATTTGAAGAGGATAATTTTTGGAACGTGAGTGTACAAAGTACAAAGCCTATAAAAAGAATAGTTTAGCATCCAAAAATGTTAATAATATATATATTATTATTATATATATAATAATATATATGTTAAAAATAGGGGGAAAAAAGAATTTACATAATATATATATATATATATATATAATTAAAGCTGCAAGCAGCGATGGAGGCAAAAACCTTGAAAAAAAATTTATTATAAAGAAGAAGAAGAAGAAGAAGATTAAAGCTGCAAGCAGCGATTGCGGGCCCAAGCCGGTGGCACCGCCACCCTGGTGCCTTTAGTGGAACTAAAGGCACCGGGTGGCGGGGCCACCGGCTTGGGCCCGCAATCGCTGCTTGCAGCTTTAATCTTCTTCTTCTTCTTCTTCTTTATAATAAATTTTTTTTCAAGGTTTTTGCCACTTTTGGGGGCCTTAACGTGCTCAAAAACTCTTGAAACTTTGCACACTGGTCAGAACCCGCGGCCATTACAGCCGGACTGAAGCTGGTACCCGGGCGTGGCAGGGGGGCTCGACAGCGCCCCCTGGAACGGGGTCCGAAAACTTGGTCCATAAATCAAACACGCTTGCATGAAATAATATGAAACTCGGTACACTTATAGATCTCATCGGTTCATATATCCTTCATGCTCTGACTTTTTACCCCAGCCCAACAGGAAGTCGGCTATTTGGCGTAGTTTAAAAAACACATGCAATGGAATTTAAAATACTCCTCCTAGACGATTCAAACAATCACCACGAAACTCGGTGTGCATGAAGTCAAGACATGGAGGATGAAAAGTTGCGAGGGGATTTTTGATATCTCGAACGGTTTGGCCGTGGTGAGGAAACAAATTTATGGCGAATATTGGAAACAGGAAGTGTGTTATAACATCCTCATACATTAATTGATCTTGATGAAACTTCATCAGTGTGTTCGCTGTAAGAGGCCGATCACATGGATGTGACTATTGTGAGTCAAAGTTATAGCGCCACCAACTGGCAGCAGGAAGTGTCACTTTCGAAATGCTTTGAAATCACCCTCTTATTTTTACCCAATTTGCTTCAAACTTCATCTGTATAATGTAAACACACGACAGATGTAGACCTGTGAAAGGATTATTGATATCTTTAATAATGTCGCCATGGCAACGCTTTAAACTTTTATATTCTTTTTGGATGCATTTGAGGCTCTTAACATGCTTCAAATTACATGAAACTCAACATGCATATCACATTTATTGCCTAGTACACTTGTGCGAAGTTTCAGAAACGGGCGTGGTAAGGGGCTCAGTAGCGCCACCTTTAGTCAAAAATGGGGTATTAGTTTTACCTACAGTAACCAAACTCGGTACGTATATTCTTCTCTTCGATCCGGACAACTTTCTAATTTACAGTCATTAGCTCCGACCAACAGGAAGTCAGATATTTTGGTTTGAATGTGTACTGTTTGGAGCATTTTCCCTCTGCCCCTCTGTGTGTGTGAGTGTGTGTGAGGAGGGGGGCTAGTTTAGTTTAACCATTTCTCTGCTGTGTGCAAAATCTCTGGCACTTTTGAGGGCCTTAACATGCTCAAACTCTTGAAATTTTGCACACAGGTCAGAACCCGCGGCCATTAGAGCCGGACTGAAGCTGGTACCCGGGCGTGGCAGGGGGGCTCGACAGCGCCCCCTGGAATGGGATTCGAACACTTGTCCGTATATCAAACACGCTTGCATGAATTAATATGAAACTCGGTACACATATAGATTTAATCGGGCCGAACAACTTTCCCTGGGTCAAGTTTTACGCCAGCCCAACAGGAAGTCGGCTATTACGGGTTGATTGGAGAACGCTTGCTCTCGCATTTGAAACACTTCTCCTAGAGAATTCATCCGATGACCACGAAACTCGGTCAGCATGAAGTCAAGACATGGAAGATGATAAATTGCCAGGGGATTTTTGATATCTCGAACGGTTTGGCCGTGGCGAGGAAACAAATTTATGATTAAAAAAGGATGCATAAAGTGTGTTATAACTTAGTTATAGTTTTACCTACAGTAACCAAACTCGGTACGTATATTCTTCTCTTCGATCCGGACAACTTTCTAATTTACAGTCATTAGCTCCGACCAACAGGAAGTCAGATATTGTGGTTTGAATGTGTATTTTCTCTCTCTCTGTCTCTTTGCCATTCTGTGTGTGTGTGTGTGTGTCTGTCTGTGTGGGGAGGGGAGGGGAGGGGAGGGGGGATGTGTGTGTGTGTCTGTGTGTCTGTCTGTGTGGGGAGGGGAGGGGAGGGGAAGGGGGATGTGTGTGTGTGTGTGTGTGTGTGTGTGTGTGTGTGTGTGTATGGAGCTAAACGAGTCTCAATAAAGATAAATGCACACACTACATCCACATATGCACACACAGGATTCATACATGCACACACATGATTCATAAATACACACACAGGATACACAAATGCGCACAAAATTCACAAATACACACACAAAATTTAAAAAGCACAGACGATTCACAAATGCATACAAAATTCACAAATTCACACAAAATTCATAAATACACACACAATTCAGAAATACAAACAAAATTTACAAATGCACTCAAGATTCAGAAATGCACAGGGCAAGATTCAGACGTGTATTTCTGATGCACACACAAATATATATTGATTTACAAACTGCTTGCGGTCTGTGAACTTCACTGCATTTGTGTGTGAATTTTGAGACTCCCTTGACTTGGCTCGACACACAAATGCCTTTTTTTAAACAGGGAATGATCAGCAACCAATCAGATATCTCCCTTGGTTTAGCCAATCACAAGAACGCACCCCGCGTGGGGGATTGTTTACTCATAAGCCAATCACATGAATGCGTTCACACAGCGCGATATGCATGTGGCGCGGACGCGGTGGAGTTCTGTCTGTCAGTTGGTTGAGACATAGACATCATATAGATAGACGCCCTATCGACCGCTACTGTATGGGAAGCCAAACAAACCAAAAGTGGGACGAGACAGCGGGGGTTTACAGAGCTCGCGCCGCGCTGACATGTCATCTGCGCGGTTCAATGGTCCGAGCCGCGCGGCCGACTCGTCAGCGCAGCGCGGACGTGTTTCCTAGCGACAACCAATGGGCAGCGCGGCGCGAACAATCCTCACCAGCGCTGCACTGATCAAACAGCGCAGCGCAAACCATACATGCAAATAAATGTACAATAAAGAAACCCCAGCTTCCTTACAAAAAATTGGTTCTCTGCTGAAGTTTAGGAGTTTTTCCCTACAGAAGACAAAGAAGAAGAAAGACTAGATGAAATGCATACATTTCTTATGTTTATTATAGCTATTTAATACTGTTAGTAAAGAGTTAGTGTTGTGCGTCGATACTTTGAAGAACTGCACATATATAGAGGCTACGGAAAGAGCTTTACAAAGCAGAAACTTCAATGACTTTCAATTTCGTAGTCGTCTTGAGGAGCACGCCAACCTTCTGGAAATTATATCGGACAGTTTACATGTTCAGGTAATGTATGTTAGTAAGTTTTGCATTCAGCCATCATTTGTAGACTTTAAGCTTTTTATGTCTGAATTCCATAATCATTTGTTAATTTTGAATAAAATGTTAAAACTAAAGATCAATTTTATGTTATTGATATTTTGTGATATTGATTTATAGGGTGAATTCAGTGTGATTTGGACACTTTTTGCTATTGAGATTAATTGGAAAAAGTGTCCCTCCCAATCAACCTGGTCGCCTATATATAGCCTAGTCTTCATTTGTTTTTGCTTTCACATATAAAAACGGAAAAACGAGAAAACAGCTCCTTTTTCCGTTTTTCCGTTTTTTTAGAAAAACGAAAAAACGAAATTATGACTTGATTTTTGGTTTACCCGTTCTTGCACGGAACTCAGAAAAAACACTTGATATTCCGATTTTCCCCTGTGGGTGGTGCTAAATCTGATTGGCAGGAAATGCATTAATTATTTTTCAAATTAAGAGTTTACCCACATAAAATTAATAGTCTATATGCATGCTATTTATTACCCAATTATTTGGCTTAAAGGAACACTCCGACTTTTTGGGACTTTAGCCTATTCACCTTATCCCCCAGAGTTAGATAAGTCCATACATACCTTTTTCATCTCCGTGCGTGCTATAAGAGTGTTTGACGCACCCACCGCTAGCCTAGCTTAGCACAAAGACTGGATGTAAATGGTTGCAGCTAGCATACTAATCCAAATAAGTGACAAAATAACGCAAACATTTTCCTATTTACATGTTGTGATTTGTATAGTCACAGAGTGCACAAAAAACAAAGTCACATGAGACACAGACATATTTTAACCGTATAAATACTGGGAACTATATTCTCTGAAGGCGAAGCACTGCTACTTGGGCGGAGTGATAACCGCAGCACCTGAGACGCGCCGTGGTGAGGAGCAGAGACAGTTCGTTCAGAGTTTGGGTTACAGAGTCAGCAATTTATAAATAGTAAAAGCGTAGTTTACAATCATGGATTTTCGCTGTATTGTATAGAACTGTGACAATAAACAGGGGAGACCAGGTAATACCATGATGTTTCATAGAATTCCAACTAAAAACGCTGACCGGATGAAGAAATGGCTACTTGCTCTGGATATTGATCAAAACACACCTAATGAGATTATCAAGGGACATTATGTTTGCTCGGTACATTTCACTGAGGACGACTATTTTCAAAAAATTGAATTTGCCACAAGGACCATGAAACGTGTGCTGAAGGATACAGCCATCCCATCGATCACATACAGGACAAAGTGGAGCGGCTGCGGTAAGTGTTCCGTTATATTTTTTAAATGTTTAGCCTAACGTTACTGTAACCGTGCCATTAGCTAACTTAGATCTAATGTAACGTTAGTGACACTATTATATGAATAGGGTGGTAACTACTATTGCAGTGTTTACGGGCTCCATGTATCCCCTGTAATGTTAGTATTGTTGCCTCGAACGCGCTCTGTCGCCCCAGTAACACTTGAGCGGAGCTAGAGTCACTCACGTGGTTTTGTTGACAGAAGAAACAACGGGGCGCGTCTCAGGTGCTGCGGTTATCACTCCGCCCAAGTAGCAGTGCTTCGCCTTCAGAGAATATAGTTCCCAGTATTTATACGGTTAAAATATGTCTGTGTCTCATGTGACTTTGTTTTTTGTACACTCTGTGACTATACAAATCACAACATGTAAATAGGAAAATGTTTGTTTTATTTTGTCACTTATTTGGATTAGTATGCTAGCTGCAACCATTCACATCCAGTCTTTGTGCTAAGCTAGGCTAGCGGTGGGTGCGTCAAACAGACTTATAGCACGCACGGAGGTGAAAAAGGTATGTATGGACTTATCTAACTCTGGGGTATAAGGTGAATAGGCTAAAGTCCCAAAAAGTCGGAGTGTTCCTTTAACTGACGGAAAAAATCTATTGAAATAGCCTAAATGTAAACATGTTCACGCATTGACAGTTGTCAGACAAAAGGCTATTTGTTATTTATGACTCATTTGATCTAAGCTTAGGCTATACATCTTGAATTCGATCGAGTACTAAAAAACATATTTGGAGAAAGAGAGAGATTTTGAGAAAATGTTCGCGTAGTAAAATTAATATTTTATGTTCTGTGGAGAGCCGACCCTTCTTCATCCGGGAGTACCCTTCTTCATAATTCCCTGAATTAGCCTACTAAAAATATTTCAATTTTTTTTGTCAGGTCACATTTGTCACCCATGTAGCATGTGTATGTCCCTTATATTACATATAAAACGCACATGTAGACTTAAATTTTTAAAATGTTTGGACGCCTTTATAAAGAGAGTAGGCCTATGGATATATAAACAGTTTGAATATATTGGTATTCAATGCAATTGAAATGTCACGTCCATAATGCTGGAATTGTACCAATTATAATACCAATTTTTTTATCCTCAACTAGTTTCGTGGTGTATTTTGTGGTCTATTTTATAATGTCAATCTTCGTCTTTATAACAGAAGATACAATACAAATACAATTCAAAAATCTTCAAGATACAGACAATCTTCACATAACGGATTGTCATATTATAAACAGTCCTTTGTGTAGTGGAATAAGCAATGCTATATAGAAATATATGGTTAGTATATTAATTTAAACTTTATTTTATTATTTTAACTAATTAACTGAGCTGGATACTAATTAGTTAAATAATGTCAAATATTAAATGTAGTCTATTGATTACAGTTGCCATAGACTAAAGATTTTTCTAGCAGTCATTCATTTAAGCAATTAGGACTAATCGCACGTTTATATTCAATCCTGGGCTCCGCGCTCAAGCGCATGCATAAAACTTGCCGCAAAGCACCAGGAAAAGTAGACTAATGATAATAAATGTGTCTGAAAAAAATAACGAAGCATTTTAATTGTTTATTAATAAACCATTTTTTTCTAAATCAGTGTAGGCTGCCTGCAAACATATCTCCATACATCTCCGCTGTAATGTAGCCTAGATGCGCCTTATACGGACAGGATTACATAATCAGATGGTACCGTACGTATTTGCTTTCGAATGCATTTTTTCCGTTGGTGGACATTTTTTATGAGCTATATAGATAGGCCCTAGCTATATTTCTCATGTCTGTGAGGCTTGTCTAGGCAGTTTTTCAGTGAATTTTTGAGACGCGCTCCAATTCACAGAGATCATGAAAGCGTGCCCTGTTCGTTTTCTTTTATTTTACAAAAGCACAACGTTTTCTTGTTGTGAGCTTACACAAATAAAAGTAGTTGCGACTGATGTATTATTCTTTTATGTAGTATTTTAAGTTGTTTCCACCGTTGATAGGAAAATGAGAGTGAAGGCACCGGCGCCTCCATGTCATGCAGTGCGCGCTCCACACAAACACTCGGATATGCGCTTAATAACAGCAAATATTTATCCAGGTAACGTTAGAGCGATTGGCCATGCCAGACGGATAAGTCCTCTTCATGTTTAACAAATCAAATTCTGTTGCATTTTCTTGCGCCAGTTTGAAAAGGGCGGCTGAAACATAAACGCCTAACGCTGGTGTTTTTCTTTAAATACATTCGTCTAGGCTTTAAAATAAATATTGTTTGTGGGCTAATTATTTATTTTATTGGCTACTTATATTTTTCATTTTTGTTTTGCATTGAATAGGCTACCATTTAAAGGATTTGCTGTGCACCGCAATGTCATCCTCATAGAAAGCCACGTTAAGAGCCACCTTTATTTGCCTTATAATAAAGGGTTTCTATGGGAAGAAAACACTTAACGTGTGATTAAATGCGTTGCGTTCATATTTTTGGTTCATCTGCTTCTCTGTAGGATAGTTTATTAATAAGGTGTTTACAGCATTTGATCTTTATCACTGAAGTAGCCTAAGCCACATTAAGCTTTGTCTTTATTATAAGGGTTTTCTATGGGAGGAAACGCTATTGTGCAATTAAAAACAATGTTCGTATTGGGCTCATCTGCTAATCTGTATACATGCTTTATTAATAAGTGTGTACAGAATTTGATATTTTAACATGAATGTCCATTGGGGGGCTGCTTCAGCTTTTTGAACGTAGAAGTGTGATAAAGACATGATTGGCTATCATTTTAATGGATAAAGGCATATTTTGTACATGACTACACCTACACTCTAAAAAATGCTGGGTTGTTTCAACCCAATTTTGGGTCAAATATGGACAAACCCAAACGTTGGGTTAAAATTTTTATTAAAAAATTTAACCCAACGGCTGGGTTTGTCCATATTTGACCCAGCATTTTTTAGAGTGTACACTTTCTTTTACTGTCTATCTATGGTCCATATAAGGCCAAGAAAATATGTCGTTTTAACGACTGTAGAGTAATATAACTCGGTGTTGTAGCCTAGTCATTAAAAACTATTTAGTTTCATATTCATGTTTTAATAAAATAATATATATTTTTTAATTTCATCTATGTTGATTATATGAAAAGTGAAAAGCATGAATAAGATAAGATGATTCCGAAAATGTCGGGAGACAAATGTAGTGGGCAGACATGATTTTGACCACTTCATTAAGTTTGCTTTTGTAGAAAGCCTGTCTTTAAAGTTAATTTCGTTTTGTATTAATTGTATCTTAATTTAAATCAATGTTTCATCAACCAATTTCCTGGGTTTAATAGCCTAAATAAGAGGTAAGCAAGCAATATAATCAGGACACGGAGGCGCCGGAACTGGAGCTCCTCTCTTAAACCGAAACTCAGAATATAAGCTACTTGCCTCACAGTCACAGACCTGAGAAATATATCTATAAAAAGTTTGAAATGAGTAGGCTACTTTTAATAATAATAATAATAATAATAATTCATTACATTTATATAGCGCTTTTCTCGGCACTCAAAGCGCTTTACATGTAAGGGGGGAATCTCCTCAACCACCACCAATGTGCAGCATCCACCTGGATGATGCGACGGCAGCCATATTGCGCCAGAACGCCCACCACACACCAGCTTACTGGTGGAGAGGAGACAGTGATGAAGCCAATTAGTATATATAGGAGGATGATTAGAAGGCCATGATGGACAGAGGCCACTGGGCATATTTGGCCAGGATGCCGGGGTTACACCCCTACTCTTTCGAAAGACATCCTGGGATCTTTAATGACCACAGAGTGTCAGGACCTCGGTTTAACGTCTCATCCGAAGGACGGCGCTCTTTTGGCAGTATAGTGTCCCCATCACTATACTGGGGCGTTAGGACCCACACAGACCACAGGGTGAGCGCCCCCTGCTGGCCTCACTAACACCTCTACCAGCAGCAACCTGGTGTTCCCAGAAGGTCTCCCATCCAAGTACTAACCAGGCTCAGCCCCGCTTAGCTTCAGTGGGCAACCAGTCTTGGGCTACAGGGTGATGTGGCTGCTGGTATATTATTATTATAATTTTTTTTTTATCAAAATCTCTATTTATTTTTACTTTTTTAAACTCTTTAACTGGCACCATTTCTGGAAAACTGTCAGTGAAGTCCCGATATGCACATTTGTTTACATTCATACATATAATCACCTTGACCAAAGTTTTACTTAATTTTTCACACTGAATCTTGAAAAAAGGATGGCCTGAGCAAGAGTATATCCGGAAGATATAAAGGGATAACACAATCTATTGGCAAGGGAATGCAAAAGAAACCTATATTGCGAGGAATGCACTAAGAATGGCCTTTCCATTCTGCCTTTTGTCTGATAACCATGTTTTACATTTAGGCTATTTCAATAGATTTTTTCAGTCAGTTAAGGCAAATAATTGGGTAATAAATAGCATGCATATAGACTATTCATTTTATAGGCTAACAGATACAGTGTGGGTAAACTCTTAATTTGAAAAATAATTAATGCATTTCCTGCCAATCAGATTTAGCACCACCCACAGGGGAAAATCGGAATATCAAGTGTTTTTTCTGAGTTCTGTGCAAGAACGGGTAAATCAAAAATCAAGTCATAATTTCATTTTTTCGTTTTTCTAAAAAAACGGAAAAACGGAAAAAGGAGCTGTTTTCTCGTTTTTCCGTTTTTATATGTGAAAGCAAAAACAAATGAACGAATGATACCCGGACCCTGTATAATGTTTTAGAATGACCTTGACCTCATCACCACTATGATGTGGAAGTTAGAATTAAAATGTTATGGTTTCACTATTCTTAAGACAATAACAAATTTGTTTGTTCGCGCAGATGACATGTCAGCGCGGCGCGAGCTCTGTAAACCCCCGCTGTCTCGTCCCACTTTTGGTTTGTTTGGCTTCCCATACAGTTGCGGTCGATAGGGCGTCTATCTATATGATGTCTATGTCTCAACCAACTGACAGACAGAACTCCACCGCGCCCGCGCCACATGCATATCGCGCTGTGTGAACGCATTCATGTGATTGGCTTATGAGTAAACAATCCCCCACGCGGGGTGCGTTCTTGTGATTGGCTAAACCAAGGGAGATATCTGATTGGTTGCTGATCATTCCCTGTTTAAAAAAAGGCATTTGTGTGTCGAGCCAAGTCAAGGGAGTCTCAAAATTCACACACAAATGCAGTGAAGTTCACAGACCGCAAGCAGTTTGTAAATCAATATATATTTGTGTGTGCATCAGAAATACACGTCTGAGTCTTGCCCTGTGCATATCTGAATCTTGAGTGCATTTGTAAATTTTGTTTGCATTTCTGAATTGTGTGTGTATTTATGAATTTTGTGTGAATTTGTGAATTTTGTATGCATTTGTGAATCTTCTGTGCTTTTTAAATTTTGTGTGTGCATTTGTGAATTTTGTGCGCATTTGTGTATCCTGTGTGTGTATTTATGAATCATGTGTGTGCATGTATGAATCCTGTGTGTGCATATGTGAATGTAGTGTGTGCATTTATCTTTATTGAGACTCATTTAGCTCCATATGTGTGTGTGTGTGTGTGAGATTTTGGTTGGGTGACAGTTGTAGGTTACAGTTTGACAAGATTTTATAGTTTAACAAAAGCACAATGTTGTGTTTCATTGCGAGTGTACACAAATATAAGGAAACACTTTGCATTTTGAATGATGGTCTGTATGAACAAAATGACGGAGTATGTTTTTATGTCTCCATTGTTCGATCGAGCCTCACACACACACACACACACACACACACACACACACACACACACACACACACACACACACACACACACACACACACACACACACACACACACACACACACACACACACACACACACACACACACACACACACAGCATTCCAGCATTGCAATCTTGACATCGCAGCATGTTCATTATAGCCTTAATAAAATATAATAATAAAATAGTCAACCTTACATATAACAATTACACTGCTCTGTTTAAATAGTAATTTGTACAGTTTGTGCCGTTCATAGTAAGCACCGCTCCACTGTGATGTTTCCAAGCACATTTTTGCGCATTTGAAGAGGATAATTTTTCTATATTGGAACGTGAGTGTACAAAGTGTACAAAGTACAAAGCCTATAAAAAGAATAGTTTAGCATCCAAAAATGTTAATAATATATATAATCATATATATGTTAAAAATAGGGGGAAAAAAGAATTTACATAATATATATATATATATATATATATATATATATAATTAAAGCTGCAAGCAGCGATGGAGGGCCCAAGCCGGTGGCACCGCCACCCGGTGCCTTTAGTTCCACTAAAGGCACCAGGGTGGCGGTGCCACCGGCTTTAGCCCGCAATCGCTGCTTGCAGCTTTAATTAGGGCCCAAGCCTTGAAAAGGCGAAGGCCCTATTGTTTTTCTTGGGATTATTATTTCCGCCACCTTGGCTCGGTGCCACCGGCTTGGGCCCGTAATCGCTGCTTGCAGCTATATTTATTTATATATATATATATATATATATATATTTATTAGGGCCCAAGCCTTGAAAAGGCGAAGGCCCTATTGTTTTTCTTCGGATTATTATTTATTATTATTATTATTATTATTTTACTACCTTTTGGGCACTTTTGGGGGCCTTAACGTGCTCAAAAACTCTTGAAACTTTGCACAAATGTCAGAACCTGCGGCCATCAGGGCCCGACTGAAGCTGGGACCCGGGCGTGGCAGGGGGGCTCGCCAGCGCCCCCTGGAATGGGATTCAAAAACATGTCCATATATCAAACACGCTTGCATGAAATAATATGAAACTCGGTACACATATAGATCTCATCGGGCCGAACAACTTTCGTGCTCTAAGTTTTACGCCAGTCCAACAGGAAGTCGGCTATTATGGGTTGTATGGAAACGCATGTTCTGGCATTTGAAACACTTCTCCTAGAGAATTCATCGGATGACCACGAAACTCGGTGTGCATGAAGCCAAGACATGGAGGATGATAAATTGCGAGGGGATTTTTGATATCTCGAACGGTTTGGCTGTGGCGAGGAAACAAATTTATGGCGAATATTGGAAACAGGAAGTGTGTTATAACATCCTCATACATTAATTGATCTTGATGAAACTTCAGCAGTGTGTTCGCTGTAAGAGGCCGATCACATGGATGTGACTATTGTGAGTCAAAGTTATAGCGCCACCAACTGGCAGCAGGAAGTGTGTCACTTTCAAGATACTTTTGACCCAAGAGGGGGGGGTAGTTTTACCTACAGTCACAAAAATCTATATATGTATTCTTCTCCTTGAGCCGGACAACTTTCTAATTTACAGTCATTAGCTCAGACCAACAGAATAGGGCTATTTAATAAAAATCAAGTCATACATAGGGCTATACTGCCCTCTAGTGATGTATGACAGTCAATGCCAGCATGTAAGGTCTAAATGAGATCAAAATAGTTCAGACATAAATATATATTTATTAGGGTGACTGTGTGAGGATATTTTCCCACCGGTTAATCGACGTGTGACACCGGCGGGAGCTTTTAAATCGCTAACTTAAAAGCGAAAGTAAGTACTGGACGTCCAGTAGGAATGAACTAAAACACACTCTGTTCTGCTCGTTCCTCGCCGTGAACGCGTTATTGCTTGAATTGCGAGTTCAATAGCCTATTATTCTTAATGGAAAACAATAAAACAGTACAATGACAGATTCGCTTAAATAGTCGTTTTTACACAAAATATTCCGTCATCATCTTTTCAGTCTGCTCTTCACCCATGATGATTAATGAAATTGGACTGATCTTTGCTGCGACTCTCGTTCAACTCACGTTTTATTAAGCGGACACGTTCAGGTTTTAATAGGTTAGTGCCCGTTCTCTAACTAAACTAAATTATTTTAACACACACACACACACACACACACACACACACACACACACACACACACACACACACACACACACACACACACACACACGTGCATTGCAATCTCAAATCGACGGTGGAGCGCGATTATATATTTAAATCTGTATATTGTAGCCTAATATCTGTACCTAGTCACACCCCTACTCTTATTAAATGTATGCTTCATATTTCATTTTTAATTTCTAAATTTGATCAATAAATTAAATTATTTAGAATAATAAGACACTATAGGGACACCCTGTGGCTGATCAAATTAAATATTTTAAACTGAAAAATAACAATGCATTAAATAATGTTATGAGATTGTTTTAAATATAAGTGAATTAACGATCGTTGGAAAGAATGATAGGCTATACTTTTGAACATAACACTAAACCTCCTTTAAGTGTCGCAAGGCGACCGTCTTAATGAGCGAGTCATTGATTCATTCATTCAAACGAGTCGTTTGAACGACTGAGTCATTAATGAATGAGACAGTTGTCTATTGATTGATAATTGAATCTTTGAGTCAAGCGATTCTTTCAAAAAGCGGAATCATTCACTAATGAAAAAACACTGTGAGATGCGCGATGGTTCTGCTGTGATCTTTGTTGAACTATTTTCGCTGCTGAAACAGAACAAAAACAGGAACATTGCATCTAAAGTGTAATTGACTCATTTTATGCATTTATTGAACTGTTGTATGAAATCAATGTCAATTTTTCAATTGTGATGGTGGTATTCATGAAAAGAGGACTCGTCGTGTGAGGTTGCTTAACTGTATCATGTTAGAAAATATGAAAACGCCCCATTTTTTAATTGTTCACTGGGATTATTTTGTGAGTGCTTCGCAACATTGTTACCGTGAGTAATGTATTTATAATGCACTATCGATAGCAGCTTACAATAAATGTTATAATCAGGATTTTGTTTCTTTTTTCCCCATGTTCTAATCAGGTTGGGCAAGTAAAATTATCTTTGTCTCAACCATGCGCTTTTTAGTTTCATGATTTGGCTCTATAGTTCGGGGTGGATTGCTTGAATTGTGAGTTCAATAGCCTATTGTTCTTACAGTAAATGAAATCGGACTCCTGCTGCTGATCTTTGCTGCTTAAAATAAACAGATTACTGCTCTGTTTGAGGACAAGAAATTAAAACCAATGCAATATGATGAATGTCCAAAAGATGGCACCGACAGACTGTTTTTAAATGAGGTTGGATAATTTTTTTTTGCTTTTAAACTGTGTGTGTGTGTGTGTGAGAGAGAGAGATTTTGGTTGGGTGACAGTTGTAGGTTACAGTTTGACAAGAGTTTATAGTTTAACAAAACACATACCGGTATATATATATATATATGTATATATAAATTTTTTTTTCTTATATGTGCCCTCGATGCGCACTTTTGCAGAACCCACACTGATGCAAGCTCTAAAGCAGACTTCTTCTCGACAGTCAAAGCGGAGTTACGTTATTGCCCGTCGTGCACAGGAACCCGAAAGGCACCGGGGTGGCGGCTTTTTATATATATATATATATATATATATATATATATATATATATATATATATATATATATATATAAATAAATATAGCTGCAAGCAGCGATGTAGGGCCCAAGCCGGTGGCAGCGCCAGCCCGGTGCCTTTATTAGGGCCCAAGCCTTGAAAAGGCGAAGGCCCTATTGTTTTCCTCCGGATTATTATTATTATTATTATTATTATTATTTTTCTTACGACTATTCGGGCACTTTTGGGTCTCTTAACGTGCTCAAAAACTCTTGAAACTTTGCACAAATGTCAGAACCCGCGGCCATTAGAGCCGGACTGAAGCTGGTACCCGGGCGTGGCAGGGGGGCTCGACAGCGCCCCCTGGAACGCGGTCCGAAAACTTGGTCCATAAATCAAACACGCTTGCGTGTAATAATATGAAACTCGGTACACTTATAGATCTCATCGGTTCATATATCCTTCGTGCTCTGACTTTTTACCCCAGCCCAACAGGAAGTCGGCTATTTGGCGTAGTTTAAAAAACACATGCAATGGAATTTAAAATACTCCTCCCAGAAAATTCAACCAATCACCACGAAACTCAGTGTGCATGAAGTCAAGACATGGAGGATGAAAAATTGCCAGGGGATTTTTGATATCTCGAACGGTTTGGCCGTGGCGAGGAAACGAATTTATGGCGAATATTGGAAACAGGAAGTGTGTTATAACATCCTCATACATTAATTGATCTTGATGAAACTTCAGCAGTGTGTTCGCTGTAAGAGGCCGATCACATGGATGTGACTATTGTGAGTCAAAGTTATAGCGCCACCAACTGGCAGCAGGAAGTGTGTCACTTTCAAAATGCTTTAAAATCACCCTCTTATTTTTACCCGATTTGCTTCAAACTTTATGTGTATAATGTAAACACACGGCAGATGTAGACCTGTGAAAGGATTATTGATATCTTAAATACTGTTGCCATGGCAACGCAGCAAACTTTAATATTCTTTTTTAAAGTTTTTGAGACTCTTAGCATGCTTGAAATTGCATGAAACTCGACAGACACTTTACATTTATTGCCTAGTACACTTGTGCAAAGTTTCAGAAACGGGCGTGGTAAGGGGCTCAGTAGCGCCACCTTTAGTCAAAAATGGGGTATTAGTTTTACCTACAGTAACAAAAATCAGTATGGATATTGTTCTCCTCGAGCCGGACAACTTTCTAATTTACACTCATTAGCCCCGACCAACAGGAAGTCAGATATTTTGGTTTGAATGTGATTTGATGGGAATTTTGCCAGTCTCTCTCAGTGTCTGTGTGTGTGAGAGAGGAGGGGGGGCTTTATTTTAACCCTTTCTCTGCTGTGTGGGACTTCTCGGGCACTTTTGGGGCCCTTGACGTGCTCGAAAACTCTTGAAACTTTGCACACAGGTCAGAACCCGCGGCCATCAGGGCCGGCCTAAAGCTGGTACCCGGGCGTGGCAGGGGAGCTCAACAGCGCCCCCTTGAACGTGGTCCGAAAACTTGGTCCATATATCAAACACGTTTGCATGTAATAATATGAAACTCGGTACACATATAGATTTAATCGGGTCGAACAACTTTCGTGCTCTAAGTTTTACGCCAGTCCAACAGGAAGTCGGCTATTATGGGTTGTTTAAAAACGAATCCCCCTGGAATTTTATATACTCCTCCTAGAAAATTCTTTCGATCACCACCAAACTCGGTCAGCATGAAGTCAAGACAAGTAGGATGCTAAATTGCGGACGGATTTTTGATATCTCGAACGGTTTGGCCGTGGCGAGGAAACGAATTTATGGCGAGAAAAGAGAAACACGATGTGTTATAACGTCTTCATACATTAACTGATCTTGATGAAACTTCAGTAGTGTGTTTTTTGTAAGAGGCCGATCACATGGATGTAACTAATGTGAGTCAAAGTTATAGCGCCACCAACTGGCAGCAGGAAGTGTGTTACTTTCAAGATGCTTATGACTAAAGTGGGGGGGTTATTTTTACCTACAGTCACAAAACTCGGTATGTATTTTGTGCACATCGAGCCGGACAACTTTCTCATTTACAGTCATTAGCTCCGACCAACAGGAAGTCAGATATTTTGGTTTGAATGTGGTTTTGTCTCTCTCCGACAGAGTTCCCCCTGCCATTCTGTGTGTGTGTGTGTGTGTGTGTGTGTGTGTGTGTGCGTGTGTGCGTGTGTCTGTCTGACACTCCCCCCCCCCCCGTGTGTGTCTGTGTGGGGAGGGGAGGGAGGGCACACACACAGACAGCCCCCCTGTCTCTGTGTGTGTGGGGAGGGGGGCAGAAAGACTCTATTAAAAATAGGTATATTGTGCCATCTAGTGTTTTATACTATGTATACATGTGTTTTTTCTTTTAAACAAGTGTTTTAAAGTACAGTCATTTCAATGAATATATATTCCACACTTCATATGAATTTTTGGTCTTGTGTACTTACAATGGCTGCTAATTTCATGTGTCCGTTAAGTCCATGAGACTGTAGGGTGTCTAATTTTTCATTTTAGGTTTAGGTTTCAACCACTTTGTGGTTGATATGTGCCCTCGATGCGCACTTTTGCAGAACCCACACTGATGCAAGCTCTAAAGCAGACTTCTTCTCGACAGTCAAAGCAGAGTTACGTTATTGCCCGTCGTGCACAGGAACCCTAAAGGCACCGGGGTGGCGGTTTTTTATATATATATATATATATATATATAAATAAATATAGCTGCAAGCAGCGATGGAGGGCCCAAGCCGGTGGCACCGCCACCTCGGGGTGGCGGTGCCACCGGCTTGGGCCCGTAATCGCTGCTTGCAGCTATATTTATTATTATTATTATTTTTCTTACGACTATTCGGGCACTTTTGGGTCTCTTAACGTGCTCAAAAACTCTTGAAACTTTGCACACGGGTCAGAACCCGCGGCCATTAGAGCCGGACTGAAGCTGGTACCCGGGCGTGGCAGGGGGGCTCGACAGCGCCCCCTGGAACGGGGTCCAACTTCAAACTTCATCAAACTTTAATATTCTTTTTTAAAGTTTTTGAGACTCTTAGCATACTTGAAATTGCATGAAACTCGACAGACACTTTACATTTATTGCCTAGTACACTTGTGCAAAGTTTCAGAAACGGGCGTGGTAAGGGGCTCAGTAGCGCCACCTTTAGTCAAAAATGGGGTATTAGTTTTACCTACAGTAACAAAAATCGGTATCTATATTTATCTCCACGAGCCGGACAACTTTCTAATTTACAGTCATTAGCTCCGACCAACAGGAAGTCAGATATTTTGGTTTGAATGTGATTTGATGGGAATTTTGCCAGTCTCTCTCAGTGTCTGTGTGTGTGAGAGAGGAGGGGGGCTTTATTTTAACCCTTTCTCTGCTGTGTGGGACTTCTCGGGCACTTTTGGGGCCCTTAACGTGCTCGAAAACTCTTTAAACTTTGCACACAGGTCAGAACCTGCGGCCATCAGGGCCGGGCTGAAGCTGGTACCCGGGCGTGGCAGGGGAGCTCAACAGCGCCCCCTTGAACGTGGTCCGAAAACTTGGTCCATATATCAAACACGTTTGCATGTAATAATATGAAACTCGGTACACATATAGATTTAATCGGGCCGAACAACTTTCGTGCTCTAAGTTTTACGCCAGTCCAACAGGAAGTCGGCTATTATGGGTTGTTTAAAAACGAATCCCCCTGGAATTTTATATACTCCTCCAAGAAAAATTATCCTATCGCCACCAAACTCGGTCAACATGAAGTAAAGACATTGAGGACGCTAAATTGCGGACGGATTTTTGATATCTCGAACGGTTTGGCCGTGGCGAGGAAACGAAGTTATGGCGAGAAAAGAAAAACACAATGTGTTATAACGTCTTCATACATTTATTGATCTTGATGAAACTTCAGCAGTGTGTTTGTTGTAAGAGGGCGATCACATGGATGTGACTATTGTGAGTCAAAGTTATAGCGCCACCAACTGGCAGCAGGAAGTGTGTTACTTTCAAGATACTTTTGACTAAAGTGGGGGGGTTATTTTTACCTACAGTCACAAAACTCAGGGCACACACACAGACAGCCCCCCCTTTTCTGTGTGTGTTTGGAGGGGAGCAGAAAGACTCACACTGATACAAGCTCTAAAGCAGACTTCTTCTCGACAGTCAAAGCGGGGTTAAGTTATTGCCCGTCGTGCACAGGAACCCGAAAGGCAACGGGGTGGCAGCTTTTATATATATATATATATATATATATATATATATATATAAATAAATATAGCTGCAAGCAGCGATGGAGGGCCCAAGCCGGTGGCAGCGCCAGCCCGGTGCCTTTAGTGTAACTAAAGGCACCAGGGTGGCGGTGCCACCGGCTTGGGCCCGTAATCGCTGCTTGCAGCTATATTTATTTATATATATATATATATTAGGGCTGTCAATCGATTAAAAAATTTAATCGCGATTAATCGCATGATTGTCATGAGTTAACTCGCGATTAATCGCACATTTTTTGTTCTAAATGTACCTTAAATTAATACTTTTCAAGTTTGTAATACTCTAATCATTATGGGCATGGATAAATATGGATGCTTTATGCAAATGTATGTGTATTATTGAAACCATAGTCAACATAGAGCATGAAGACGAGACATGTTTCAAAGGTCATAGATGTTTTTCAAAGAACTTGTTCATGTCTATTAGACACATGAAGAAAGAACAAAGAAATACCAGGTTCCCATTACTTATCTTTCTTTGCACTGAGCAATTTACAAAACCAAACATGTTTAGATTTTTGCATGACAGGGCAGCTCTTCTGAAAATGCTCAATGTACATTTATTATTTATTATTATATTAGTTTGTCTCTCTCTGTGCCCATTTTGATGATGCTAAATTCTCAATAAAACTGTTTTCATTTATATATTTTACTGTTTCTGTTGTCAAACAACGGAATGAATATGAAATAGTGACTGAAACGCGACCCATTAAATGGGGGCGGAGTGTCAAAAGCTCTTTTAGGTTTTTTAAAACAACTTAAACTTTGTTTCATTTCACAAAAGCTCTATTACCGTGCGTGGTGGCGGACGGTAATGCATCGCGCATCACTCCGCTTGTTTGCCAACTGCCAATAAAAGCTAACGAATATAAAGAATATAAATCTTCTTCTTCGTCGTTGTCATCAAGGGCTGGCGGGCTGTTGAATGTTTTCACCAGCGTCGGAGCTTACTGGCTAACCGGCTGAAGTTAACATGGACATAAACGTTTTTTATATGGAAGGAACACTATAACAGTAGGCTAAACCTCACCGGCCGGAGAGAGATTCAGAAGCAGCGTCGGACGAACCGCGGACAAGTGTATGCTGCGTTCGTTCACACCAAATGCGAATAGAGCGTCTGGCGCGAGTGATTTCAATGTGAAGACGCGTTAACGCGCGTCTGGAGGTCCTGAATGAGGCGTTTAGTCCGGCGCGGTAGATGCGAATTCGCCTCATTCGCTCGTCCAGTTTTCATACTATCATAATTTTCCCAGATAGTGTATAGATTTTTAGACATTCTATTATCTCAAACAGCCTGGAAAATAGTGCGTTTAGCTGACGTAAATGGGAAAAAAATCTCTGCACAAAAATCCTGATAATCAAGCCGTCATCTGATGAAATCAAATAGCTACACATTAGATAAAGACATCTGTGCTGTGATTTCGGCTATAGCTACTTGCATGTAAAATTAGAGAAGCAACATAATATCTGTGTTTAACTGAATTAAAGCGCTGCTCCTCTAGAGAGAGAGAGAGAGAGAGAGAGAGAGAGAGAGAGAGAGAGAGAGAGAGAGAGAGGTGCGCGCGTGCTGGGAGAGCACCGGCGATTCTCAGAAACTAAATATGGTTTGGGCGCTTTTTTGAAGAGAAAGAAAATCGCTAAAGGTGTCTGCAATGTCACTAAGTTGTGTATCTCCATTTCTCCAACTAGGGGTTGGGCCACGGGTCAAACTGAAAATACGCGCTGCGTTAATCGCGCGTTAAAAAAATTAGTGCCGTTAATATGATTTTGCGTTAACGCGTAATTAACGCGTTAACTTTGACAGCCCTAATATATATATATATATATATATATATATATATATATTATTCTTCTTCTTCTTCTTCTTCTTTATTATTATTATTATTTTACTACCTTTTGGGCACTTTTGGGGGCCTTAACGTGCTCAAAAACTCTTGAAACTTTGCACAAATGTCAGAACCTGCGGCCATTAGGGCCGCGCTGAAGCTGGGACCCGGGCGTGGCAGGGGGGCTCGGCAGCGCCCCCTGGAATGGGATTCAAAAACATGTCCATATATCAAACACGCTTGCATGTAATAATATGAAACTCGGTACACATATAGATCTCATCGGGCCGAACAACTTTCGTGCTCTAAGTTTTACGCCAGTCCAACAGGAAGTCGGCTATTATGGGCTGTATGGAAACGCATGTTCTGGCATTTGAAACACTTCTCCCAGAGAATTCATCCGATGACCACGAAACTCGGTGTGCATGAAGTCAAGACATGGAGGATGCTAAATTGCGGACGGATTTTTGATATCTCGAACGGTTTGGCCGTGGCGAGGAAACGAATTTATGATTAAAAAAGGATGCATAAAGTGTGTTATAACTTAGTTATAGTTTTACCTACAGTTACAAAACTCAGCGTGTATATTGATATTATCAAGCCGAACAACTTTCTAATTTACAGTCATTAGCTCCGACCAACAGAAAGTCAGATATTGTGGTTTGAATGTGAATTGTGTCTCTCTCTGTCTCTCTGCTATTCTGTGTGTGTGTGTCTGTCTGTGTGGGGTGGGGAGGGGAGGGGGGATCTGTGTATGTGTGTGTGTGTGAGTGTGTGTGAGGAGGGGGGCTAGTTTAGTTTAACCCTTTCTCTGCTGTGTGCAAAATCTCGGGCACTTTTTGGGCCCTTAACGTGCTCGAAAACTCTTGAATTTTGCACACAGGTCAGAACCCATCAGGGCCGGGCTGAAGCTGGTACACGGGCGTGGCAGGGGGGCTCGACAGCGCCCCCTGGAATGGGATTCAAACACTTGTCCGTATATCAAACACGCTTGCATGTAATAATATGAAACTCGGTACACATTTAGATCTCATCGGGCCGAACAATTTTCGTGCTCTAAGTTTTACGCCAGCCCAACAGGAAGTCGGCTATTGTGGGTGGTATGAAAACGCATGCCCCTGGAATTTGAAACACTCTTTCTAGAAAATTCATCCAATCGCAACCAAACTCGGTCAGCATGACGTCAAGACATTGAGGATACTAAATTGCTGACGGATTTTTGATATCTCGAACAGTTTGGCCGTGGCGAGGAAACAAAATTATGGCGAGAAAAGAGAAACACGATGTGTTATATTGTCTTCATACATTAATTGATCTTGATGAAACTTCAGTAGCGTGTTTGTTGTAAGAGAGCGATCACATGGATGTAACTAATGTGAGTCAAAGTTATAGCGCCACCAACTGGCAGCAGGAAGTGTGTTACTTTTGACAAAAGTGGGGGGGTTACTTTTACCTACAGTCACAAAACTTGGTATGTATATTGTGCACATCGAGCCGGACAACTTTCTGGTTTACAGTCATTAGCACCGACCAACAGGAAGTCAGATATTTTGGTTTGAATGTGGTTTTGTCTCTCTCTGCCTCTCTCTGACAGAGTTCCCCCAGCCATTCTGTGTGTGTGTGTGTGTGTGTGTGTGTGTGTGTGTGTGTGTGTGTGTGTGTGTGTGTGTGTGTGTGTGTGTGTGTGTCTGTGTGGGGAGGGGAGGGAGGGCACACACACACACAGACAGCCTCCCTGTCTGTCTGTGTGTGTTGGGAGGGGAGCAGAAAGACTATGAACAATTGTGCCATCTAGTGTTTTATACTATGTATAAATGTGTTTTTTATTTTAAACAAGTGTTTTAAAGTACACTAATTTCAATTAATGATATGCTGCATTTTTATGTATATTTAAACATTATCAAAGTTAGGATGTCATTTTTTTAGTTTCAAAACTTATCTGTCTCTGTCTCCCTTTGGCTGTCATTCCCCTCCCCTCACTCCCACAGTCTCACTTATTTCTTTCTGTATCAAATAATATTACCATAAACACAAAGTTTGAGTTTCTTTTTCAATCAATGTATTATGTGTAACTTAAAAATAAGCAGATTAAACAGATATGTTTGAGGGCAAGACATGAAAACGATGAAATATAATATAGTATTAGTAAAAGAGTGCAGTATAGGGTTGGATGAATCAGATAAATAACATATTTTGTTAAAAAAACATTTGGTTAAATAAAATCGAGTGATACATAGTGCTATATTGCCCTCTCGACAGTCAAAGCGGGTTACGTTATTGCCCGTCGTGCACAGGAACCCGAAAGGCAACGGGGTGGCGGCTTTATATATATATATATATATATATATATATATAAATAAATATAGCTGCAAGCAGCGATGGAGGGCCCAAGCCGGGGGCAGCGCCAGCCCGGTGCCTTTAGTGTAACTAAAGGCACCAGGGTGGCGGTGCCACCGGCTTGGGCCCGTATTTTTTTTTTTTAAGCTGTATTTCATTTTAGAGTCAAGCCTTGGCCTCATGAATTTTTTTTTTTAAATTATATTGGTGCCATCTGGTGGATACACTGAGCATTTTTATCACGCAATAGCACATTTCTACCACTAGATAGATTTACAGATTTCTGTAGAAAGGCTTGCAAATTCTAGTGATTTTTGCACATATTTGCCAATTTTTTTTCAGGTTATTGATTTTTAAATATAATAACAGATTCTCAAAGACTATTTTTGTCTTTTTTTTTGTTAGTTTGGTTGGTTTAAATGGTAATTTGAAGTGCCAGTTTTACTTTATAATACAGTCAAATTAGCTTTCATTTGTGTGTGTGTGTGTGTGTCTGTTTTGCACTCTTGATGTTTTAGAGATTCGCCCCTTCACTGTTGAGTCCTTTTTTTCTGCATCCTGGCTGATTTGTAGATTGTATGCACAAAAAAACTCTTGTGTTTTCATATTTTTGACAATTTCCCATTCATTTCCTATGGGGGTCATTTTTGACCAAAGAGCAGAAGTGTGATGACCACTTAGCATGCTTGGATCATGACCTCAAAATTTTGTGTGTTCACATACCTAATACCATAAAAGTCACCTAGTTTCGTAACATTCCGAAGAAGCTGTGATTTTTAAAAATTCAAAATAGATTTATGTAATCTGAATATATTAGTGTGTATGTGTATAAAAGTGTGTTTGTGTGTGTGTGTGTGTGTGTGTGGATGTGTCTGTTTTGCACTCTTGATGTTTTATAGATTCACCCCTTCACTGTTGTGTGCTTTTTTTCTGGATCGTGGCTAATTTGTAGATTGTACGCACAAAAAAACTCTGTATTTTCACATTTTTGCCAATTTCCCATTCATTTCCTATGGCGGACCATTTGGACCCGAAGGTCTTGAGTGTGACAATTTTTTTTCCGATGAAGCTATGATTTTTGAAAAATGTTTATTCAAAAGTTTCGGGTCCATTTGGGCCGAAGAACCCCAGAGGGTTAAGTCAACTTACTGTAAATTGTGTGTGTGTGTGTGCGCGCACGTGTGCTGTGCGTGAGGAAGAGTGACGCCCCAGTCAGACCAGTTGCTTCATTGCAGTTTGGTACGGCAGAAATACATACATTCATTTTCAATAGAACTCTGCAGTTGGATTGCATCACGGTGCATTTTAGGTGAAGCATCCGTTTGATTCAAATTGCATGCGTTGGAGACACCTACACATAGTGTAGCTTTGAAAAGGGGAATGTTTTATTGCAAATATGCATTTTGTTAAATAGAAAAAGAACAGCATTTTGTTTTTCACTTAGGCTAGTTTAAGTATATTAGCACGTTTTGTAGTATTATATTTTTTTGTTTAATTGAAAATGTTTTATGCTCAATTACTTTGGTAGCCGATTATAATGTCATCCCCAAAAGTACGAGTGGATTTGGAGAAGCAGGAGTTTCATTTTTTGTTGTTGTCTAACTATTTGGCAGACGTGAGTCACGTGACATACAAACAAGGTCTCGCAAAGGCAATACAATATTTGTTCCTTCATCACGTCCCGGTGTATACAGTGAATGCATGCTGAAATTATTGTTGCGTGGCTACATAAAAGTTTGAGCATATGTGATGCATTGCCGCAATTGGTCTGACTGGCGCGTGAGAGAGACGAGGGTGCATGTGGGTGTGTATGTGAGGGGTAACTCTTGCAATTGAACGTGAATATGTTTACTACTTAAAAACATCACAGCTAAACATCATATCTAGTCAAACCGCATCACGACATCGCTAAAAATACAGTATGGGATTAACATCAATGTATAGGCTTATATAGTTAACTTGTTTCAGCGACGCTTGGTGAAACAGCATTGAGTGGATGTTTTCGGTTGAGATGCTGAACTTTAGAAATTCTCTGCCGTTTATGGACATCTTTACTCTCCGGTCTCCGCCATCACGCCAACTAAATTTAAAATGTATCACGCGCTATGGTGCGCTTGAACAACGGTCCGTGTGAAACAATCACATCCCTGCGCGTGCCGTATAGTGCGCGTCATAGGAATTTAACGAGGCTTCGAGGCAGAGTTTTTGCATAGTTTTTGTAATCGAGTAACTCGAGTAACTCGAGGAATCGTTTCAGCCCTAGTGGTTTGATTAAAGTCAATTTTATTTTAAAATGATTACTCTCACTCTTGAGCGTCTGGCGCGAGTGATTTCAATGTAAAGACGCGTTTATGCGCATCTAGAGGTCCTGCGGCGCGGTGTTTAGTGCGGCGCGGTAGACGCGAGTCTCATTCTACTCCAGTTTGCGCGAATGAGCCGAATTGCTATCACAGATAATGTCTTTTCTATCATTTCACTGTAGCTCAGCATCGCGATGTAAAGTTAACGTTATTGCATGATCACAGAGTTCATATGTGTGGGGAAAGATAAGCTATTAGAGTAAAAATATTGCGTTAGGCTACTTCAGTTAATAAGAAAAAAGATTTTACAATTCCTACAAATGCATTGATGAAGTTCATGTTCTCATGATTTATTTTTATGAATAACAATGTTTCAAAACATTCAAAACTCTGGTAAAACAAAATGCATGATTTTCAACCGGTCACATTCTACACCTTCTTGCCCAATAAACATCACCACCCTGGATGGGTCTAAGCTGGAAAATGTGGAGAAATACAAATACTTAGGGGTCTGGCTAGACCCCTCGCTCCTTGGGTGTAGTAAAAGTCCAGGATCAGCTTTTTATTTCGAAATAGAGCTTCATTTACTCTCTCTGCAAAACAGGTCCTTGTCAAAATGACCGTCATCCCAATACTTGACTTCAGTGATGTTGTCTATAGACCTGCGTCTAATTCTCTACTCAAGAAATTGGATGTTTATCACAGTGCCATTCGCTTTGTTACTAAAGCCCCATACAACACGCCTAAATCATTGGTTCCAGTTAATCTACAAGTCCTTACAAGGCAATACACCATCTTATCGAAGCACTTTCATAACCATATCTGTACCTACACTCAACCTGCGTTCGAGTAGATATATCTCTTTAGTTGCTACAAAAACTCGCACCTCATTTGGCCGTTTTTCTTTCAAATTTTCAGCTGCAAATGATTGGAACAATTTACAAAAGTATCTCAAACTCGAATCCCTTGTTCCTGTCACTACTTTTAAAACACTACTCTCAAACTTATTGACAGATCATTGTACATGTTGAAGCTCTCTGCTCGTTAATGTTCTAGCACATTCAACAAAGCCTCAACGTATTTTGCACATATTCAATTGAATTCAACTAAAACTATTTGCACATTACTATTTAGTCTTGTGGATTATACTATTATTTTACTGCTTTTCCTCTCGCACTGCCACTTTATATTTTTAAACAATCTACTTTTTAACTTCTAATGATTGATTGTGTTTTTGAACGTTTGTATGCTGTGTAACTTTGTCACCTTGCACCTTCCGCCTTATCTTGGCCAGGTCGTGGTTGCAAATGAGAACTTGTTCTCAACCGACTAACCTGGTTAAATAAAGGTGAAAAAAAAAAGTCTAATCAACTCAACTCAAACAGCAATAATAATAATAATAATAATAATAATAAGAGGAACGTAACTTAAAGAAAATAAATCAATAAAAATAAAAATATAGGCTAAATATATATACCAAACAGTAACATTGGTGGATGTAATGCAGAATCCAACGTTCCAAATCACAAAAATACCTTTACACAATAATAATAATTATCTTACTAACAAACTTCAGTTTTCCACAAAATCAAGCCTCACCTCAGACAGTCATTATCCTGGAGAAATCTGAGGTGACATGTAGACAGCTTCAACATCTTTGTGGCAGCTAAAACGCTGCTGTTTGCCATCAACAAAAAAGAAAGGATATCGAAGAAAGTATTTCATATTAAGTTTGTGAAGCTTACGTTTAACAGGATCAAAGTACTTAATGAATTCTGAATACTGCTCAAACTGCTATGAATGGAGTCCGTTTTTACATCAAAATGAGTCAGCATGTCTGTCTTGATCTGCTGAATGGCGTCCCACAAAGTTTGGAGTGAGATATGCGGCTCAGATCTCATATTTGGAGTTATGTGACTCTGTGGTCACAAAAAATCCCATGGCACTTCTCGTAAAGAGTAGGGGTGTAACCCTGGCCACAGTCCACTCATTGTCCCTTACCAATCATGGCCTCCTAATGATCCCCATCCACTGAATTGGCTCTATCACTCTCTCTCCTCTCCACCTGTATCTGGTGTATGGTGAGCGCACTGGCGCCGTTGTACTGTGGCTGCTGTCGCATCATCCAAGTGGATGCTAACACTGGTGGTGGTTGAGGAGAGACCCCGACATGATTGTAAAGCGCTTTGGGTGTACAGTAGTACAAATGAAAGCGGTATATAAAATGCCTCATTTTATTATATTATATTATATTCTCATCCATTGCGACAAACGAGTAATCCAAACAGTGGCTGTATAAAGAAACTTTAACGCCAACGTGCAAAAGAGGAGATCTTACAAAGCTACTATGATAGCGATAAGCATGCTTGAGTAGAGCTTGACACACATTCACTCACGCCGCAGGCATCTTATGCTGGGTAGGGGTGCACGATATTGACAAAATGTGATATTGCAATATCGATTATGAATATTGCGAATATTCATTATTGTAATATTTTTAAACATATGTAAAATTACAAAAGTTATGGGAAAACGCATCAAATTAGATTCATAACAAATAAAACAAGTTTTCTTACAACACAAGGTTTATTTCAACTGACAGTCATATTGGACTGGTACAACATGAATAATTAATAATAACCATGTCTACAGAACAGGACATGTTTTACTGGTTGTACAGTATAAAAAAACAATAAATAAAGAGGAAGTCTACAGAACAGGACATGTTAGAAACAATAATAATAATACAAATATCATGAGAAACAGGGCATATCTGTTATTTCTCTTCATTGGAGGACAGACTTAGTCAAGTCAAGTCACCTTCATTTATATAGCGCTTGTAACAGTATAGATTTGTTTCAAAGCAGCTTTATGATAGGATAATAGGAAATTAAAGTAACAGATTGTTTTGGCTTTACAGCAGCTCTAGAATAAAGTTATTGTCCAGCTGAAGTTAGTTTTTAATGATTCACTTCCGTTGCAATAAGCATTAGTTATTAACTTAGGGGCCGCTAACACGACGCTGTTCCAACAGAAAACGTACTCGGTTACTAACGTAACCTCGGTTCTCTCTAGAGAGAGGAACGAGTACTGCGTTGTCAACGCATTGGGGAAAATCCTTTTCCACGAGAATACTGAAGCCAAAAATTATCCTTATTTTGTATAAATGTAAAACGCATTGCCACAGCATACAGACCTAGGCGAGACAGCTCGCGCGCCTATTGGCTGCTGTGAGGGCAACTGCTTAAGCCTATCGAGCGAGACCTTGAGTGACGTCACACCCAATGATGGCGCTTCGCACCCTCCCGCGTCATGTCCCGCCGAAACGGGCGTGGCTTAGGTCTATATAATGCGTTCACAGGCTTATCATCTCTGATTTTTAAAAGCGAAACAACCAGAGCGCATACACGGCAAGATGCGCAGCACTCGTTCCTCTCTCTAGAGAGAACCGAGGTTACGTTAGTAACCGAGTACGTTCTCTTACGAGAGATACTCTCGTACTGCGTTGTCTTAGCAACGCATTGGGGAATACCATGTAAAACGCCGTGTATGCAGGGATCCGACACCGTAGAACCAGAGCCCTGAGCTGGGGTTCATACAGTACATAATCACATACAGGACTCACAGAGAATCCAGAAAGAAGTGGGTTCTAACCACCATCTTCCAAATATTGGCTGCACAGAGCAGTCCAGCTATTAATATAGCTTATATGTAAAGTGACTGAATTTCAGTCTAACACATCCGGTCAGTTTAAACCGATAACAACCTGGCCTGTAAGACGGGAACCTCAAGGTTATAAAACCTGATAAATGTAGACGGGGAGGCCCAGCCTGCCGCCATACAAATATCCTGTAAGGCAATCCCACTTGACCAAGCCCACGAGGAAGCCATGCTTCTCGTGGAGTGCGCTCTAACACCCAAAGGACATTGAATGCCTTTGGACCCGTACGCCAGAGCTATAGCGTCCACTATCCATCTGGATAGGCTCTGCTTCGAAGTGGCCAGTCCCTTGGAACGCCCACTGAACGAAACGAAAAGCTGCTCCGTCTGTCTGAAAACAGACGAGCGCGACACAGCTCTCAACGCCCTCACCGGGAAGAGAAAACTCTCGTTCACATTCTCCCCAGTGACCGGAAGGGCAGACAGGGAAATGACCTGTGCCCTAAACGGTGTGTTTAGGGATTTTGGAACGTAACCATGCTTGGGTTTGAGTATGACCCTCGAGTCATTAGGCCCAAATTCCATGCACGACGCACTCGCTGAAAGCGCGTGTAAGTCCCCGATGCGCTTCACTGAAGCGAGAGCCAGGAGAAACACCGTCTTGAGCGACAGGTGTTTCATATCAATCTCCTGAAGAGGCTCAAAAGGATGACCCTTCATGGCGTCCGTGGAAAGGTCCCAAATGGGAACTGTGGGCGGTCTGGGGGGATTAAGTCTCTTAGCTCCTCTAAGGAACCGAATGACTAAACCGTTCCTTCCTATGGACTGGCCATGCACAGTTTCAGAAAACGCCGCTATGGCTGCCACATATACTTTGAGCGTGGATGGTGATCTCCCTTTGTCCAACAGCTCTTGTAAGAAGGATAAAACCTCCGCCACTCCGCAGTCTGGAGGTCACAAGCCACGAGACGTGCACCAACCAGAAAATACTGACCACTTAGACACATAGAGACATCGCGTAGACGGAGCTCTAGCCTGTGTGATCGTGTTTAACACTCCCTGTGGGAGGTCAGCGGATACCCGTTGATGGCCCACACGTGAAGGGACCATAGTTCCGGGTGAGGATGCCAAATCGAACCATTTGCTTGAGAAAGGAGATCCCTCCTCAGAGGGGTGGTTGGCTAACTGCATCACAGCTGGGAACCAGGGTTGATTCAACCAGAGCGGCGCTACTAGCAGCACTGAGCATCCCTCCTCCCTGATCCTCTCCACCACTTGGGTCAGGAGGGAGACAGGGGGAAAAGCATAAAGAGGACGGCGAGGCCACTGATGGGCCAGGGCGTCCTTGCTTTTTGTGAAAAATTCTGGACAGTGAGCGTTCTCTGGAGACGCAAACAGGTCTACTTCCGCTCTGCCGAATTTCCTCCACAACAGTTTTACTGTGTGTGGATGCAGCGACCAATCTCCTGTCGGAACATGATTCCTGGACAGTACGTCTGGTCCGACGTTCAGGTGCCCTGGCACGTGCGCTGCTTTCAGTGAAAGTAGGTTGCTGCATGCCCATATCAGGAGGCGTTTGGTCAGCCTGTATAACAGCAGGGACCTGAGGCCTCCCTGGCGATTTATGTAGGATACCACTGATATGTTGTCTGAACGTATCAGAACATGGCAACCCACAATTAGGGGACGAAAGCGCGTGAGCGCTTTGCTCACTGCTACCATCTCGAGGCAGTTTATATGAAAGAGCTTCTCCCGCTCTGACCATAGGCCAAACAGCGGTCTGCCCTCGAGCAGTGCTCCCCATCCTGCGTCGGATGCATCCGTAGACACCACCCTCAGTCTCGAGGAAGTCCCCAGGCTTACACCTGAAAGGTACCAGTCTTTCGACTTCCAAGGTTTCAGAGCTGCGACTCAAGCTTGATTGACCTTGAGGCGAAGCCGACCATCAGACCCAGCATCCTTTGAAAGCTCTTTAGAGGGAGTACAGCGCCGCAGTGGAATAAGCTGACTGTGCGCTGAATATGTAGTGTGCGCTGTTGTGACAGCTGCGCTGTCATTGACAGCGAGTTCAGTTCTATTCCCAGAAAAGAAATAATCTGTCTGGGGAATAGCAAACTTTTTTCCCAGTTTACTGTGAGACCGAGATTCTCGAGGTGACTCAGTAACAGGGCTCTGTGCGCCACGATCTCTGAATGAGATTGGGCTAGAATGAGCCAGTCGTCCAAATAATTCAGCACTCGAACGCCCTGAAGTTTGAGGGGAACGAGTGCTGCGTCCATGCACTTCGTATATGTACGGGGTGCTAGAGACAAGCCGAACGGCAGGACTGTGTACTGGTATGCCTGACCCTCGAAGGTGAATCTCAAAAATCGCCTGTGACGTGACGCAATCTGTATTTGAAAATACGCGTCTTTTAGATCTATTGACACAAACCAGTCTCCCTGCGAACATGCGCAAGGATTTTTCTGGTCGTAAGCATCTTGAACTGGCGCTTCAGAAGCGCTTTGTTCAGTTGCCTCAGATCTAATATGGGTCTCAGACCCCCGTCTTTTTTGGGTACCAGGAAGTATCTGCTGTACAGCCCCCCTTCGCTCTGATCCTGAGATAAAGGTTCAATAGCCCCTTTTCTCAGAAGTTTCTGAATTTCGGCTCGAAGTAGGTGTGCTACATTCGAATCTACCAAAGTCTCGAAACTGCAGCGAATAGCCTTCTTTTATGATGTTTATCACCCATTTTGAGACCCCGGGAAGCTTCTCCCATGCATCTGCACGGGCAGCTAGGGGCTGAGTGAAAAGCGCGCTCTGATCGACTTGCGATACAGCAGCTTCTGTGAGCTATGACAGATATGTCTCGCTCGCAACATCCGAGGCTGGGGCCGCGCCGATGACAGCGGGCAGAATGTCCGCGCTCGACCCCTCGACAGCGTTTAAGCGGGAGAGGGAGGGCTGGATGGGCTCCGTAGGAACCGTGGTGCTTGTGTGGGAACGTGGGCGCGGGGGAGCGGGCACGTTTACCACCTTTATAGCATCGCTCGCCGGAGCAGAGCGCCTGCACGCAGGTTTTCGTTTTTAGAGAAACCGTGCGATAAGCAGGAGGTAGCATTAGTGGGCACTGGGTAGTGGGCACGTGTGCTATTTTTAGCGCGCAATCGAACTGGGTCGATTTTATGTGCGCGGGCCCTGTGTGTGGGGCCGTGTTTGTGTGTAGGGATGGGCACATTGCAGTGGGCAGTCTTACTACACATGAAACACCATCGGCCGTGGCCGGGACACCAGAATATACGCTCTTTAAAGGATTTATCTGGGTAGCCGTGAAAACGGCTGTTGTGTGCAGGCAAGCGGAGGCTTAGGCTGAGCACTCTGAGCAGACGGTTTCGCACGGCCTGCTGCAGAGTTGGAGCGCTTCGGAAGGAAGGCAAAGGCAAAAGTTTGCAGTGATGGCAGCCGCCATCCGAGAGAGCGAGAGCCGCGTGTTGTTCACCCAGGCAGGAAGCGCAGATGACATGGCGGTCCCGTCACTGAGTATGGCTCGGCACGAGCCGCAGTAAGGCATCTTTAAAAAGACGCTACTCTTTTAGATCACAAGCGTGAGTCGCGCCGGCGAACTCACACACACACAAAGAGCAGTAATGAAAGGATATAGGCGCCGGATAGCGCAGCTGGAAGGCGATGAAGGCGGCGAGGCCAGCAGCTTCTTGACTCTTTCCGCTGAGTTGCTTCTTCGACGGCGCAGCTTCTTCTCGGATCAGCGATGTGATGTCTTCGCTTGAAGGATTAAAAATCAGAGATGATAAGCCTGTGAGCGCATTATATAGACCTAAGCCACGCCCGTTTCGGCGGGACGTGATGCGGGAGGGCGCGACGTCACTCAAGGTCTCGCTCAATAGGCTTAAGCAGTTGCCCTTACAGCAGCCAATAGGCGCACGAGCTGTCTCGCCTAGGTCTGTATGCTGTGGCAATGCGTTTTACATTTATACAAAATTAAGGATAATTTTTGGCTTCAGTATTCTCGTGGAAAAGGATTTTCCCCAATGCGTTGCTAAGACAACGCAGTACGAGAGTATCTCTCGTAAGAGAACCCTTAATGCGATCTGGCCGCTCATTTGCACAAAACAGTGCCTGGTGGCTCGAGAACACAAACGATGAAATAGGTTCCAAGGGAATACAGAATTTTATTTATCGGTTCTGCATAGCCACGTGAACTGGAATTATCCCGACAACGTTTTATCTGTACAGAGGTGAAGGGAAGGAGGCCTTCACAGGGGAGAGACTAGTTGACACTTCAGGACTGCGTTGTCGTCGTGTCTAGGCGCAGGTTAGATCCTTATACGGCCTGGATCCGGCGGACTGCGGTAAACCTCGGTCTAAACAGAGAGACTAATATCCTTCTTATGATGTAACAAGTCTACAGAACAGGACATGTTAGAAAAAATTAAAATAAATAGTAAATATATATATATATATATATATATATATAAATAAATATAGCTGCAAGCAGCGATTACGGGCCCAAGCCGGTGGCACCGCCACCCTGGTGCCCTTAGTTACACTAAAGGCACCGGGCTGGCGCTGCCACCGGCTTGGGCCCTCCATCGCTGCTTGCAGCTATATTTATTTATATATATATATATAAAGCCGCCACCCCCGTTGCCTTTCGGGTTTCTGTGCACGACGGGCAATAACGTAACCCCGCTTTGACTGTCGAGAAGAAGTCTGCTTTAGAGCTTGTATCAGTGTGAGTCTTTCTGCTCCCCTCCAAACACACACAGAATAGGGGGGGGGGGCTGTCTGTGTGTGCCCCCCCCCCCCCCCCCCCCCCTCCCCTTGGTCGGAGCTAATGACTGTAAATTAGAAAGTTTTTCGGCTCGTGGAGATAAATATAGATACCGATTTTTGTTACTGTAGGTAAAACTAATACCCCATTTTTGACTAAAGGTGGCGCTACTGAGCCCCTTACCACGCCCGTTTCTGAAACTTTGCACAAGTGTACTAGGCAATAAATGTAAAGTGTCTGTCGAGTTTCATGCAATTTCAAGTATGCTAAGAGTCTCAAAAACTTTAAAAAAGAATATTAAAGTTTGATGCGTTGCCATGGCAACAGTATTTAAGATATCAATAATTCTTTCACAGGTCTACATCTGCCGTGTGTTTACATTATACAGATGAAGTTTGAAGCAAATCGGGTAAAAATAAGAGGGTGAATTCAAAGCATTTTGAAAGTGACACACTTCCTGCTGCCAGTTGGTGGCGCTATAACTTTGACTCACAATAGTCACATCCATGTGATCGCCCTCTTACAGCGAACACACTGCTGAAGTTTCATCCAGATCAATTAATGTATGAGGATGTTATAACACACTTCCTGTTTCCAATATTCGCCATAAATTCGTTTCCTCGCCACGGCCAAACCGTTAGAGATATCAAAAATCCCCTGGCAATTTTTCATCCTCCATGTCTTGACTTCATGCACACCGAGTTTCGTGGTGATTGGTTGAATTTTCTAGGAGGAGTATTTTAAATTCCATTGCATGTGTTTTTTAAACTACGCCAAATAGCCGACTTCCTGTTGGGCTGGGGTAAAAAGTCAGAGCACGAAGGATATATGAACCGGTGAGATCTATAAGTGTACCGAGTTTCATATTATTACACGCAAGCGTGTTTGATTTATGGACCAAGTTTTCGGACCGCGTTCCAGGGGGCGCTGTCGAGCCCCCCTGCCACGCCCGGGTCCCAGCTTCAGTCCGGCTCTAATGGCCGCGGGTTCTGACCCATGTGCAAAGTTTCAAGAGTTTTTGAGCACGTTAAGAGACCCAAAAGTGCCCGAATAGTCGTAAGAAAAATAATAATAAATATAGCTGCAAGCAGCGATTACGGGCCCAAGCCGGTGGCACCGCCACCCTGGTGCCTTTAGTTACACTAAAGGCACCGGGCTGGCGCTGCCACCGGCTTGGGCCCTCCATCGCTGCTTGCAGCTATATTTATTTATATATATATATATATATATATATATATATATATATATATATATATATATATATATAAAAGCCGCCACCCCCGTTGTCTTTCGGGTTCCTGTGCACGTAACCCCGCTTTGACTGTCGAGAAGAAGTCTGCTTTAGAGCTTGCATCAGTGTGAGTTAGAGGATGGATACCCGACCCGAGCCCGACGAGACCCGCCGGTACCCGACGGGCCGGGCCGGGTTCGGACAGATATTTAGAAATGATGTTCGGGTTCGGGTCGGGCTCGGTCACATCAGCGCGATAAGGCATTGAACATTTTAAATTTAAAACAGCTTATTATGTAGGTAGCCGATGTGCCTGATGCTTTCACTTGATGCAAACGTTCGTTTTTGTGATTAAAATACATGTAAAATATTACCATAACATCCGTCTTCCTGTGTGCGGACATTTGTTTATGTAGCCGTGACAACGAAACGCGTGCATAATGTGCGCGCGCCAGGTGTTAAGAGCGCTTGTTGCTCCGCGCGCTGATGCGCTTGTCCTGTTGACATTTCCGATTGCCTTCCTACAGTTGCTTAATAAAAGCGGGCTTTCCACACAAACAAACGTACATGTGTCATTAGTATGAGAAAAAAATGGGATTTTAACTGTCGGGCTCGGGTCGGGCTCGAACATAAATATCTGTATGCCTGTCGGGCTCGGGTCGGGTTCGGTTACTGCTCTGTCGGACGCGGGCCGGGCTCGGACTGAAAAATTTGGCCCGATCCGCACTCTAGTGTGAGTCTTTCTGCTCCCCTCCAAACACACACAGAAAAGGGGGGGGCTGTCTGTGTGTTTGCCCTCCCTCCCTCCCTCCCTCCCCACACACACACACACACACACACACACACACAGAGAATGGCAGGGGGAACTCTGTCAGAGAGAGACAAAACCACATTCAAACCAAAATATCTGACTTCCTGTTGGTCGGAGCTAATGACTGTAAATGAGAAAGTTGTCCGGATCGATAAGCACAATATACAGACCGAGTTTTGTGACTGTAGGTAAAAATAACCCACCCACTTTAGTCAAAAGTATCTTGAAAGTAACACACTTCCTGCTGCCAGTTGGTGGCGCTATAACTTTGACTCACAATAGTCACATCCATGTGATCGCCCTCTTACAACAAACACACTGCTGAAGTTTCATCAACATCAATAAATGTATGAAGACGTTATAACACATTGTGTTTTTCTTTTCTCGCCATAACTTCGTTTCCTCGCCACGGCCAAACCGTTCGAGATATCAAAAATCCGTCCGCAATTTAGCGTCCTCAATGTCTTGACTTCATGCTGACCGAGTTTGGTGGCGATAGGATAATTTTTCTTGGAGGAGTATATCAAATTCCAGGGGCTTGCATTTTCATACAGCCCATAATAGCCGACTTCCTGTTGGACTGGCGTAAAACTTAGAGCACGAAAGTTGTTCGGCCCGATTAAATCTATATGTGTACCGAGTTTCATATTAATACATGCAAACGTGTTTGATATATGGACCAAGTTTTTCGGACCACGTTCAAGGGGGCGCTGTTGAGCTCCCCTGCCACGCCCGGGTACCAGCTTCAGCCCAGCCCTGATGGCCGCAGGTTCTGACCTGTGTGCAAAGTTTCAAGAGTTTTCGAGCACGTTAAGGGCCCCAAAAGTGCCCGAGAAGTCCCACACAGCAGAGAAAGGGTTAAAATAAAGCCCCCCTCCTCTCTCACACACACAGACACTGAGAGAGACTGGCAAAATTCCCATCAAATCACATTCAAACCAAAATATCTGACTTCCTGTTGGTCGGAGCTAATGACTGTAAATTAGAAAGTTGTCCGGCTCGGGGAGATAAATATAAATACCGATTTTTGTTACTGTAGGTAAAACTAATACCCCATTTTTGACTAAAGGTGGCGCTACTGAGCCCCTCCACCGCGCCCGTTTCTGAAACTTCACACATGCCTAGTACCTAATAAATCTGATATGCATGTTGAGTTTCATGCAATTTGAAGCATGTTAAGAGCCTCAAATGCACCCAAAAAGAATATTAAAGTTTGATGCGTTGCCATGGCAACAGTATTTAAGATATCAATAATCCTTTCACAGGTCTACATCTGCCGTGTGTTTACATTATACAGATGAAGTTTGAAGCAAATCGGGTAAAAATAAGAGGGTGATTTCAAAGCATTTTGAAAGTGACACACTTCCTGCTGCCAGTTGGTGGCGCTATAACTTTGACTCACAATAGTCACATCCATGTGATCGGCCTCTTACAACAAACACACTGCTGAAGTTTCATCAAGATCAGTTAATGTATGAGGATGTTATAACACACTTGCTGTTTCCAATATTCGCCATAAATTCGTTTCCTCGCCACGGACAAACCGTTCGAGATATCAAAAATCCCCTCGCAATTTAGCATCCTCCATGTCTTGACTTCATGCACACCGAGTTTCGTGGTCATCCGATGAATTCTCTAGGACAAGTGTTTCAAATGCCAGAACATGCGTTTCCATACAGCCCATAATAACCGACTTCCTGTTGGACTGGCGTAAAACTTAGAGCACGAAAGTTGTTCGGCCCGATGAGATCTATATGTGTACCGAGTTTCATATTATTACATGCAAGCGTGTTTGAGATATGGACATGTTTTTGAATCCCATTCCAGGGGGCGCTGGCGAGCCCCCCTGCCACGCCCGGGTCCCAGCTTCAGTCGGGCCCTGATGGCCGCAGGTTCTGACATTTGTGCAAAGTTTCAAGAGTTTTTGAGCACGTTAAGGCCCCCAAAAGTGCCCAAAAGGTAGTAAAATAATAATAATAAAGAATAATAAATAATAATCCGAAGAAAAACAATAGGGCCTTCGCCTTTTCAAGGCTTGGGCCCTAATTAAAGCTGCAAGCAGCGATGAAAGGGCCCTCGCACCCGTGCCACCGCCACCCGGTGGCTTTAGGAAGACAGAGCACGGTGGGCAATGTGCATTTGCCCACCGTGTATAACTCAGATAAGTGTTGCTAGCATGTTTTAGCATGTTTCTAGCATGTTTAGAACTCAATGGCATATTAAATATGTCGCTAGTAATGCATCACAGTGTAAAACGTGTCACTTCCTGTCGTCAGTAGGTGGCGCTATTACTTTAACTTAAAATTGTCATGTAGATGTGTTCAGGGCAGGACTCTTATCAAACGTGTGAAGTTTGGGAAAGATTGGACATTGCCTTCTTCAGTAACACCAACTTCCTGTTTCATTGCATTAGCGTGCTTTAGCACTTAGCTAAGAATTGCTAGCATGTTTTAACATGTTTCTAACATGTATATAACTCAATGGCATATTTAATATGTTGCTAGTACTGCATCACAGTGTTAAACATGTCACTTCCTGTTGCCAGTAGGTGGCGCTATTACTATAACTGAAAAGTGTCATGTAGATGTGTTCAGGGCAGGACTCTTATCAAACGTGTAAAGTTTGGGAAAGATTGGACATTGCCTTCTTTAGTAACAACAACTTCCTCTTTCATTGCATTAGCGTGCTTTAGCACTTAGCCAGAGCCCGTCTACGGAGAGCCTGTTCACTCCCTATTAAGTCCTATTGTACCGAATTTTTGGTTGTAGTTCCACCAGAGTTCCAATGGGGGCGATCACCCCCGAGTGCAAAATGAATGGGAGTCTATGGGGCTAGACGGCTAAATTTGTCCCTTTCAGTCGATTGCCGTTGAGGAATCTCAGATTTGATTGTAGGTTTGGCAAGTTCAACATGGGTTATAGGTCGAAAATTGAATGAACGAGTACTTATGTCCTTTCGATTTCTTACAGGTTGAGTTGTTGTTGCCCATAACACGCTAGCATTCTGCTAATGAACGCTGATTGGTCAGTGAAGGACTGGTTACGACCAGAGATACCGCTTGATGGCATCATGGCATCCGAAGCGGGAACAGAATGTCTTCTAGCAGAAACTCTTCTAGCACGTGTGTTTACCTGTGTCAGCTGTGCTGTGTGTTTACCTGTGTCAGCTGTGCTGGCGATGCCTCGAGAGAAAATAAAGTGCAGAGCGCGAAAGCACCAAAGTGACTGAAGGATAGCCGTAAAGCAGTATCTCTGGTCGTACGATGTGTATGACGTCATTGACATTTTGAAAGACTTTTTAAAGCAAATAAGTGACTCTAAAAAATCTAACACCCAGCAATGTGCAATTTCTTTGCATCTCCTTTCGAATACAACATTCAAATTACTAGACAAAAAATTATATCTTGAGAAAAGTGGATTTTGAGGGGTATAGCTCCATAGACCTCCATTCATTCTGCACTCGTCCTGTGAGCGCCCTCGTGTGGAATCAGAGTGGAACTGCAACCAGTCAGAAGCCGGAAGTGTAGCGAGAGTGAACCTTCTCCCCTTATTAGACATTCTCTGACTTAGCTAAGAATTGCTAGCATGTTTTAACAGGTTTCTAACATGTTTATAACTCAATGGCATATTTAATATGTTGCTAGTACAGCATCACAGTGTTAAACATGTCATTTCCTGTTGCCAGTAGGTGGCGCTATTACTATAACTGAATATTCTCATGTAAATGTGTTAAACATGAGAATATTCAAACGTGTGAAGTTTGGGGCAGATTAAACATCCAATGCCTGAGTTACAGCAAATTCCTATTTAATTGCATTAATAGCATGATTTAGCACCTAGCTAATGTTTGCTAGCATGTTTTAGCATGTTTCTAGTATGTTGTTAACATGTTTAACACTTGCTGGCACTTTTTTGTATGTTATTAGGAGTCCAAAACAGTGTTAAACATGTCACTTCCTGTTGCCAGCAGGTGGCGCTATGACTGTAACTGAATTTGAGCATGGTCATGTGTTCAGGACAGAACGCTTCTCAAACGTGTGAAGTTTGGGGCAGATTGGACATTCAATGCCTGAGTTACAGCAAATTCCTATTTAATTGCAGTAATAGCATGCTTTAGCACTTAGCTAATGTTTGCTAGCATGTTTTAGCATGTTTCTAGTATGTTGTTAACATGTTAAGCACTTGCTGGCAATTTTTTATATGTTGTTAGGAGTCCAAAACAGTGTTAAACATGTCACTTCCCGTTGCCAGCAGGTGGCGCTATGACTGTAACTGAATTTGAGCATGGTCATGTGTTCAGGACAGAACGCTTATCAAACGTGTGAAGTTTGGGGCAGATTGGACATTGTTTGCCTGAGTTACAGCAACTTCCTGTTTCATGGCGAAACATCAAAATTTGTCAGGCCGCCGAGGACACGCCCTTCGACGAAAACTCTAGATCTTCGCAATTTAACGTCGCAAAGGCCTTAAGATTACACTCACCAAATTTGAAGATGATCAGATTAAAACTGTAGGAGGAGTTCGTTAAAGTATGAGGCCTGAAAATGGCAAAAACTGCACAAAAATCAGAGAGGAAGTTCAAAATGGCTGACTTCCTGTTGTGTTTAAGGCTATGCTCCAAGAGACTTTTTTGTAGGTATTGGGTCATTACATGTATGTACCGAATTTCGTACACATACGTGAAACGTAGCGGGAGGCGCACTCCGTTGAACCTTTATAGGTGGCGCTATCGAGCCATTTTACCCCGCCCAATTGTGAAACGCATATCAGATGTCAATTTTCGCCAGTTCTGACGCGTGTGCAAATTTCCGTGAGTTTTCGTGCATGTTTAGGCCCTCAAAAATGCGATTAAATGCGGAAAATAATAATAATTAAAGCTGCAAGCAGCGATGAAAGGGCCCTCGCACCCGTGCCAACCGCCACCCGGTGGATTTAGGAAGACAGAGCACGGTGGGCATTGTGCATTTAAGTAGGTAAATATAGGAGTATGTCAAAGTCAGTTACAAAAATATCCTTTATTATGGGGATAATAGCATGCGTTATCACTCAGATAAGTGTTGCTAGCATGTTTTAGCATGTTTCTAGCATGTTTAGAACTCAATGGCATATTAAATATGTCGCTAGCAATGCATCACAGTTTAAAACGTGTCACTTCCTGTCGACAGTAGGTGGCGCAATTACTTTAACTTAAAATTGTCATGTAGATGTGTTCAGGGCAGGACTCTTATCAAACGTGTGAAGTTTGGGGCAGATTTGACATTGCCTTCTTCAGTAACACCTACTTCCTGTTTCATTGCATTAGCGTGCTTTAGCACTTAGCTAAGAATTGCTAGCATGTTTTAACATGTTTCTAACATGTATATAACTCAATGGCATATTTAATATGTTGCTAGTAATGCATCGCAGTGTTAAACATGTCACTTCCTGTTGCCAGTAGGTGGCGCTATTACTATAACTGAAAAGTGTCATGTAGATGTGTTCAGGGCAGGACTCTTATCAAACGTGTGAAGTTTGGGGCAGATTGGACATTGCCTTCTTGAGTAACAACAACTTCCTCTTTCATTGCATTAGCATGCTTTAGCACTTAGCTAAGAATTGCTAGCATGTTTTAACATGTTTCTAACATGTTTATTGCTCAATGGCATATTTAATATGTTGCTAGTACTGCATCACAGTGTTAACCATGTCACTTCCTGTTGCCAGTAGGTGGCGCTATTACTATAACTGAAAAGTGTCATGTAGATGTGTTCAGGGCAGGACTCTTATCAAACGTGTGAAGTTTGGGGCAGATTGGACATTGCCTTCTTGAGTAACAACAACTTCCTCTTTCATTGCATTAGCATGCTTTAGCACTTAGCTAAGAATTGCTAGCATGTTTTAACATGTTTCTAACATGTTTATAACTCAATGGTTTATTTAATATGTTGCTAGTACAACATCACAGTGTTGAACATGTCACTTCCTGTTGCCAGTAGGTGGCGCTATTACTATAACTGAAAAGTGTCATGTAAATGTGTTCAGGGCAGGACTCTTATCAAACGTGTGAAGTTTGGGGCAGATTGGACATTGCCTTCTTGAGTAACAACAACTTCCTGTTTCATTGCATTAGCATGCTTTAGCACTTAGCTAAGAATTGCTAGCATGTTTTAACAGGTTTCTAACATGTTTATAACTCAATGGTTTATTTAATATGTTGCTAGTACAGCATGGCAGTGTTAAACATGTCACTTCCTGTTGCCAATAGGTGGCGCTATTACTATAACTGAATATTCTCATGTAAATGTGTTCAGGGCAGAACTCTTATCAAACGTGTGAAATTGGGGCAAATTGAACATTCAATGCCTGAGTTACAGCAAATTCCTATTTAATTGCAGTAATAGCATGCTTTAGCACTCAGCTAATGTTTGTTAGCATGTTTTAGCATGTTTCCTGTATGTTGTTAACATGTTTAGCACTTGCTGGCAATTTTTTATGTTATTAGGAGTCCAAAATGGTGTTAAACATGTCACTTCCTGTTGCCAGCTGGTGGCGCTATTACTCTAACTGATTATTCTCATGTAAATGTGTTCAGGACAGAACTCTTATCAAACCTGTGAAGTTTGGGGCAGATTGGACATTGCCTACTTGAGTAACAACAACTTCCTGTTTCATTGCATTAGCATGCTTTAGCACTTAGCTAAGAATTGCTAGCATGTTTTAACATGTTTCTAACATGTTTATAACTCAATGGTTTATTTAATATGTTGCTAGTACAGCATGACAGTGTTAAACATGTCACTTCCTGTTGCCAATAGGTGGCGCTATTACTATAACTGAATATTCTCATGTAAATGTGTTCAGACCAGAACTCTTATCAAACGTGTGAAGTTTGGGGCAGATTGGGCATTCAATGCCTGAGTTACAGCAAATTCCTATTTAATTGCAGTAATAGCATGCTTTAGCACTTAGCTAATGTTTGCTAGCATGTTTTAGCATGTTTCTAGTATGTTGTTAACATGTTTAGCACTTGCTGGCAATTTTTTATATGTTATTAGGAGTCCAAAACAGTGTTAAACATGTCACTTCCTGTTGCCAGCAGGTGGCGCTATGACTGTAACTGAATTTGAGCATGGTCATGTGTTCAGGGCAGAACTCTTATCAAACGTGTGAAGTTTGGGGCAGATTGGACATTGTTTGCCTGAGTTACAGCAACTTCCTGTTTCATGGCGAAACATCAAAATTTGTCAGGCCGCCGAGGACACGCCCTTCGACGAAAACTCTAGATCTTCGCAATTTAACGTCGCAAAGGCCTTAAGATTACACTCACCAAATTTGAAGATGATCAGATTAAAACTGTAGGAGGAGTTCGTTAAAGTACGAGGCCTGAAAATGGCAAAAACTGCACAAAAATCAGAGAGGAAGTTCAAAATGGCTGACTTCCTGTTGTGTTTAAGGCTATGCTCCAAGAGACTTTTTTGTAGGTATTGGGTCATTACATGTATGTACCGAATTTCGTACACGTACGTGAAACGTAGCGGGAGGCGCACTCCGTTGAACCTTTATAGGTGGCGCTATCGAGCCATTTTACCCCGCCCAATTCTGAAACGCATATCAGATGTCAATTTTCGCCAGTTCTGACGCGTGTGCAAATTTTCGTGAGTTTTCGTGCATGTTTAGGCCCTCAAAAATGCGATTAAATGCGGAGAAGAAGAATAATAATAATAATTAAAGCTGCAAGCAGCGATGAAAGGGCCCTCGCACCCGTGCCACCGCCACCCGGTGGCTTTAGGAAGACAGAGCACGGTGGGCAATGTGCATTTAAGTAGGTAAAAATAGGAGGAGTATGTCAAAGTCAGTTACAAAAATGTCCTTGATTATGGGGATAATAGCATGCGTTATAACTCAGATAAGTGTTGCTAGCATGTTTTAGCATGTTTCTAGCATGTTTAGAACTCAATGGCATATTAAATATGTCGCTAGTAATGCATCACAGTGTAAAACGTGTCACTTCCTGTCGACAGTAGGTGGCGCTATTACTTTAACTTAAAATTGTCATGTAGATGTGTTCAGGGCAGGACTCTTATCAAACGTGTGAAGTTTGGGGCAGATTGGACATTGCCTTCTTCAGTAACACCAACTTCCTGTTTCATTGCATTAGCGTGCTTTAGCACTTAGCTAAGAATTGCTAGCATGTTTTAACATGTTTCTAACATGTATATAACTCAATGGCATATTTAAAATGTTGCTAGTACTGCATCACAGTGTTAAACATGTCACTTCCTGTTGCCAGTAGGTGGCGCTATTACTATAACTGAAAAGTGTCATGTAGATGTGTTCAGGACAGGACTCTTATCAAACGTGTAAAGTTTGGGAAAGATTGGACATTGCCTTCTTTAGTAACAACAACTTCCTCTTTCATTGCATTAGCATGCTTTAGCACTTAGCTAAGAATTGCTAGCATGTTTTAACAGGTTTCTAACATGTTTATAACTCAATGGCATATTTAATATGTTGCTAGTACAGCATCACAGTGTTAAACATGTCATTTGCTGTTGCCAGTAGGTGGCGCTATTACTATAACTGAATATTCTCATGTAAATGTGTTAAACATGAGAATATTCAACCGTGTGAAGTTTGGGGCCGATTAAACATCCAATGCCAGTTACAGCAAATTCCTATTTAATTGCATTAATAGCATGATTTAGCACCTAGCTAATGTTTGCTAGCATGTTTTAGCATGTTTCTAGTATGTTGTTAACATGTTTAACACTTGCTGGCACTTTTTTGTATGTTATTAGGAGTCCAAAACAGTGTTAAACATGTCACTTCCTGTTGCCAGCAGGTGGCGCTATGACTGTAACTGAATTTGAGCATGGTCATGTGTTCAGGACAGAACGCTTATCAAACGTGTGAAGTTTGGGGCAGATTGGACATTCAATGCCTGAGTTACAGCAAATTCCTATTTAATTGCAGTAATAGCATGCTTTAGCACTTAGCTAATGTTTGCTAGCATGTTTTAGCATGTTTCTAGTATGTTGTTAACATGTTAAGCACTTGCTGGCAATTTTTTGTATGTTATTAGGAGTCCAAAACAGTGTTAAACATGTCACTTCCTGTTGCCAGCAGGTGGCGCTATGACTGTAACTGAATTTGAGCATGGTCATGTGTTCAGGACAGAACGCTTATCAAACGTGTGAAGTTTGGGGCAGATTGGACATTCAATGCCTGAGTTACAGCAAATTCCTATTTAATTGCAGTAATAGCATGCTTTAGCACTTAGCTAATGTTTGCTAGCATGTTTTAGCATGTTTCTAGTATGTTGTTAGCATGTTAAGCACTTGGTGGCAATTTTTTATATGTTATTAGGAGTCCAAAACAGTGTTAAACATGTCACTTCCTGTTGCCAGCAGGTGGCGCTATGACTGTAACTGAATTTGAGCATGTCATGTGTTCAGGACAGGACTCTTATCAAACGTGTGAAGTTTGGGGCAGATTGGACATTGTTTGCCTGAGTTACAGCAACTTCCTGTTTCATGGCGAAACATCAAAATTTGTCAGGCCGCCGAGGACACGCCCTTCGACGAAAACTCTAGATCTTCGCAATTTAACGTCGCAAAGGCCTTAAGATTACACTCACCAAATTTGAAGATGATCAGATTAAAACTGTAGGAGGAGTTCGTTAAAGTACGAGGCCTGAAAATGGCAAAAACTGCACAAAAATCAGAGAGGAAGTTCAAAATGGCTGACTTCCTGTTGTGTTTAAGGCTATGCTCCAAGAGACTTTTTTGTAGGTATTGGGTCATTACATGTATGTACCGAATTTCGTACACATACGTGAAACGTAGCGGGAGGCGCACTCCGTTGAACCTTTATAGGTGGCGCTATCGAGCCATTTTACCCCGCCCAATTCTGAAACGCATATCAGATGTCAATTTTCGCCAGTTCTGACGCGTGTGCAAATTTTCGTGAGTTTTCGTGCATGTTTAGGCCCTAAAAAATGCGATCAAATGCGGAAAATAATAATAATAATAATAATAATAAACAGAGCAATTCCAATAGTGTCCTCGCACCATCGGTGCTCGGGCCCTAATTAAAGCTGCAAGCAGCGATGAAAGGGCCCTCGCACCCGTGCCACCGCCACCCGGTGGCTTTAGGAAGACAGAGCACGGTGGGCAATGTGCATTTAAGTAGGTAAAAATAGAAGTATGTCAAAGTCAGTTACAAAAATGTCCTTTATTATGGGGATAATAGCATGCGTTATCACTCAGATAAGTGTTGCTAGCATGTTTTAGCATGTTTCTAGCATGTTTAGAACTCAATGGCATATTAAATATGTCGCTAGTAATGCATCACAGTGTAAAACGTGTCACTTCCTGTCGACAGTAGGTGGCGCTATTACTTTAAATTAAAATTGTCATGTAGATGTGTTCAGGGCAGGACTCTTATCAAGCGTGTGAAGTTTGGGGCAGATTGGACATTAACTTCTTCAGTAACACCAACTTCCTGTTTCATTGCATTAGCGTAGCTAAGATTTGCTAGCATGTTTTAACATGTTTCTGACATGTATATAACTCAATGGCATATTTAATATGTTGCTAGTACTGTATCACACTGTTAAACATGTCACTTCCTGTTGCCAGTAGGTGGCGCTATTACTATAACTGAAAAGTGTCATGTAGATGTGTTCAGGGCAGGACTCTTATCAAACGTGTGAAGTTTGGGGCAGATTGGACATTTCCTACTTGAGTAACAACAACTTCCTGTTGCATTGCATTAGCGTGCTTTAGCACTTAGCTAAGATTTGCTAGCATGTTTTAACATGTTTCTAACATGTTTAGAACTCAATGGCATATTTAATATGTTGCTAGTACAGCATCACAGTGTTAAACATGTCACTTCCTGTTGCCAGTAGGTGGCGCTATTACTATAACTGAATATTCTCATGAAAATGTGTTCAGGGCAGAACTCTTATCAAACATGTGAAGTTTGGGGCAGATTGGACATCCAATGCCTGAGTTACAGCAAATTCCTATTTAATTGCAGTAATAGCATGCTTTAGCACTTAGCTAATGTTTGCTAGCATGTTTTAGCATGTTTCTAGTATGTTGTTAACATGTTTAGCACTTGCTGGCAATTTTTTATATGTTATAATGAGTCCAAAACAGTGTTAAACATGTCACTTCCTGTTGCCAGCAGGTGGCGCTATGACTGTAACTGAATTTGAGCATGGTCATGTGTTCAGTACAGAACTCTTATCAAACGTGTGAAGTTTGGGGCAGATTGGACATCCAATGCCTGAGTTACAGCAAATTCCTATTTAATTGCAGTAATAGCATGATTTAGCACTTAGCTAATGTTTGCTAGCATGTTTTAGCATGTTTCTAGTATGTTGTTAACATGTTTAGCACTTGCTGGCAATTTTTTATATGTTATAATGAGTCCAAAACAGTGTTAAACATGTCACTTCCTGTTGCCAGCAGGTGGCGCTATGACTGTAACTGAATTTGAGCATGGTCATGTGTTCAGGACAGAACTCTTATCAAACGTGTGAAGTTTGGGGCAGATTGGACATTGTTTCCCTGAGTTACAGCAACTTCCTGTTTCATGGCGAAACATCAAAATTTGTCAGGCCGCCGAGGACACGCCCTTCGACGAAAACTCAAGATCTTCGCAATTTAATGTCGCAAAGGCCTTAAGATTACACTCACCAAATTTGAAGATGATCAGATTAAAACTGTAGGAGGAGTTCGTTAAAGTACGAGGCCTGAAAATGGCAAAAACTGCACAAAAATCAGAGAGGAAGTTCAAAATGGCTGACTTCCTGTTGTGTTTAAGGCTATGCTTCAAGAGACTTTTTTGTAGGTATTGGGTCATTACATGTATGTACCGAATTTCGTACACGTACGTGAAACGTAGCGGGAGGCGCACTCCATTGAACCTTTATAGGTGGCGCTATCGAGCCATTTTGCCCCGCCCAATTCTGAAACGCATATCAGATGTCAATTTTCGCCGGTTCTGACGCGTGTGCAAATTTTCGTGAGTTTTCGTGCATGTTTAGGCCCTCAAAAATGCGATTAAATGCGGAGAAGAATAATAATAATAATAATAATAATAATAATAATAATAATAATTAAAGCTGCAAGCAGCGATGAAAGGGCCCTCGCACCCGTGCCACCGCCACCCGTTGGCTTTAGGAAGACAGAGCACGGTGGGCAATGTGCATTTAAGTAGGTAAAAATAGGAGGAGTATGTCAAAGTCAGTCACAAAAATGTCCTTTATTATGGGTATAATAGCATGCGTTATCACTCAGATAAGTGTTGCTAGCATGTTTTAGCATGTTTCTAGCATGTTTAGAACTCAATGGCATATTAAATATGTCGCTAGTAATGCATCACAGTGTAAAACGTGTCACTTCCTGTCGACAGTAGGTGGCGCTATTACTTTAACTTAAAGTTGTCATGTAGATGTGTTCAGGGCAGGACTCTTATCAAACATGTGAAGTTTGGGGCAGATTGGACATTGCCTTCTTCAGTAACACCAACTTCCTGTTTCATTGCATTAGCGTGCTTTAGCACTTAGCTAAGAATTGCTAGCATGTTTTAACATGTTTCTAACATGTATATAACTCAATGGCATATTTAATATGTTGCTAGTACTGCATCACAGTGTTAAACATGTCACTTCCTGTTGCCAGTAGGTGGCGCTATTGCTATAACTGAAAAGTGTCATGTAGATGTGTTCAGGGCAGGACTCTTATCAAACGTGTGAAGTTTGGGGCAGATTGGACATTGCCTACTTGAGTAACACTAACTTCCTATTTCATTGCATTAGCATGCTTTAGCACTTAGCTAAGAATTGCTAGCATGTTTTAACAGGTTTCTAACATGTTTATAACTCAATGGCATATTTAATATGTTGCTAGTACTGCATCACACTGTTAAACATGTCCCTTCCTGTTGCCAGTAGGTGGCGCTATTGCTATAACTGAAAAGTGTCATGTAGATGTGTTCAGGGCAGGACTCTTATCAAACGTGTGAAGTTTGGGGCAGATTGGACATTGCCTACTTGAGTAACACCAACTTCCTGTTTCATTGCATTAGTGTGCTTTAGCACTTAGCTAAGAATTGCTAGCATGTTTTAACAGGTTTCTAACATGTTTATAACTCAATGGCATATTTAATATGTTGCTAGTACAGCATCACAGTGTTAAACATGTCACTTCCTGTTGCCAGTAGGTGGCGCTATTACTATAACTGAATATTCTCATGTAAATGTGTTCAGGGCAGGACTCTTATCAAACGTGTGAAGTTTGGGGCAGATTGGACATTGCCGACTTGAGTAACACCAACTTCCTGTTTCATTGCATTAGTGTGCTTTAGCACTTAGCTAAGAATTGCTAGCATGTTTTAACAGGTTTCTAACATGTTTATAACTCAATGGCATATTTAATATGTTGCTAGTACAGCATCACACTGTTAAACATGTCACTTCCTGTTGCCAGTAGGTGGCGCTATTACTATAACTGAATATTCTCATGTAAATGTGTTCAGGGCAGGACTCTTATCAAACGTGTGAAGTTTGGGAAAGATTGGACATTGCCTTCTTTAGTAACAACAACTTCCTCTTTTATTGCATTAGCATGCTTTAGCACTTAGCTAAGAATTGCTAGCATGTTTTAACAGGTTTCTAACATGTTTATAACTCAATGGCATATTTAATATGTTGCTAGTACAGCATCACAGTGTTAAACATGTCATTTCCTGTTGCCAGTAGGTGGCGCTATGACTATAACTGAATATTCTCATGTAAATGTGTTAAACATGAGAATATTCAACCGTGTGAAGTTTGGGGCAGATTAAACATCCAATGCCTGAGTTACAGCAAATTCCTATTTAATTGCAGTAATAGCATGCTTTAGCACTTAGCTAATGTTTGCTAGCATGTTTTAGCATTTTTCTAGTATGTTGTTAACATGTTTAACACTTGCTGGCACTTTTTTGCATGTTATTAGGAGTCCAAAACAGTGTTAAACATGTCACTTCCTGTTGCCAGCAGGTGGCGCTATGACTGTAACTGAATTTGAGCATGGTCATGTGTTCAGGACAGAACGCTTATCAAACGTGTGAAGTTTGGGGCAGATTGGACATTCAATGCCTGAGTTACAGCAAATTCCTATTTAATTGCATTAATAGCATGATTTAGCACTTAGCTAATGTTTGCTAGCATGTTTTAGCATGTTTCTAGTATGTTGTTAACATGTTAAGCACTTGGTGGCAATTTTTTATATGTTATTAGGAGTCCATAACAGTGTTAAACATGTCACTTCCTGTTGCCAGCAGGTGGCGCTATTACTATAACTGATTATTCTCATGTAAATGTGTTCAGGACAGAACGCTTATCAAACGTGTGAAGTTTGGGGCAGATTGGACATTGTTTGCCTGAGTTACAGCAACTTCCTGTTTCATGGCGAAACATCAAAATTTGTCAGGCCGCCGAGGACACGCCCTTCGACGAAAACTCTAGATCTTCGCAATTTAACGTCGCAAAGGCCTTAAGATTACACTCACCAAATTTGAAGATGATCAGATTAAAACTGTAGGAGGAGTTCGTTAAAGTACGAGGCCTGAAAATGGCAAAAACTGCACAAAAATCAGAGAGGAAGTTCAAAATGGCTGACTTCCTGTTGTGTTTAAGGCTATGCTCCAAGAGACTTTTTTGTAGGTATTGGGTCATTACATGTATGTACCGAATTTCGTACACATACGTGACACGTAGCGGGAGGCGCACTCCGTTGAACCTTTATAGGTGGCGCTATCGAGCCATTTTACCCCGCCCAATTCTGAAACGCATATCAGATGTCAATTTTCGCCAGTTCTGACGCGTGTGCAAATTTTCGTGAGTTTTCGTGCATGTTTAGGCCCTCAAAAATGCGATTAAATGCGGAAAATAATAATAATAATAATAATTAAAGCTGCAAGCAGCGATGAAAGGGCCCTCGCACCCGTGCCACCGCCACCCGGTGGCTTTAGGAAGACAGAGCATGGTGGGCAATGTGCATTTAAGTAGGTAAAAATAGGAGGAGTATGTCAAAGTCAGTTATAAAAATGTCCTTTATTATGGGTATAATAGCATGCGTTATCACTCAGATAAGAGTTGCTAGCATGTTTTAGCATGTTTCTAGCATGTTTAGAACTCAATGGCATATTAAATATGTCGCTAGTAATGTATCACAGTGTAAAACGTGTCACTTCCTGTCGACAGTAGGTGGCGCTATTACTTTAACTTAAAGTTGTCATGTAGATGTGTCCAGGGCAGGACTCTTATCAAACATGTGAAGTTTGGGGCAGATTGGACATTGCCTTCTTCAGTAACACCAACTTCCTGTTTCATTGCATTAGTGTGCTTTAACACTTAGCTAAGAATTGCTAGCATGTTTTAACATGTTTCTAACATGTATATAACTCAATGGCATATTTAATATGTTGCTAGTACTGCATCACACTGTTAAACATGTCACTTCCTGTCGCCAGTAGGTGGCGCTATTGCTATAACTGAAAAGTGTCATGTAGATGTGTTCAGGGCAGGACTCTTATCAAACGTGTGAAGTTTGGGGCAGATTGGACATTGCCTACTTGAGTAACAACAACTTCCTGTTTCATTGCATTAGCATGCTTTAGCAGTTAGCTAATGTTTGCTAGCATGTTTTAGCATGTTTCTAGTATGTTGTTAGCATGGTTAGCACTTGCTGACAATTTTTTATATGTTATTAGGAGTCCAAAACGGTGTTAAACATGTCACTTCCTGTTGCCAGCAGGTGGCGCTATGACTGTAACTGAATTTGAGCATGGTCATGTGTTCAGGACAGAACGCTTATCAAACGTGTGAAGTTTGGGGCAGATTGGACATTCAATGCCTGAGTTACAGCAAATTCCTATTTAATTGCAGTAATAGCATGCTTTAACACTTAGCTAATGTTTGCTAGCATGTTTTAGCATGTTTCTAGTATGTTGTTAACTTGTTAAGCACTTGCTGGCAATTTTTTATATGTTATTAGGAGTCCAAAACAGTGTTAAACATGTCACTTCCTGTTGCCAGCAGGTGGCGCTATGACTGTAGCTGAATTTGAGCATGGTCATGTGTTCAGGACAGAACGCTTATCAAACGTGTGAAGTTTGGGGCAGATTGGACATTGTTTGCCTGAGTTACAGCAACTTCCTGTTTCATGGCGAAACATCAAAATTTGTCAGGCCGCCGAGGACACGCCCTTCGACGAAAACTCTAGATCTTCGCAATTTAACGTCGCAAAGGCCTTAAGATTACACTCACCAAATTTGAAGATGATCAGATTAAAACTGTAGGAGGAGTTCGTTAAAGTACGAGGCCTGAAAATGGCAAAAACTGCACAAAAATCAGAGAGGAAGTTCAAAATGGCTGACTTCCTGTTGTGTTTAAGGCTATGCTCCAAGAGACTTTTTTGTAGGTATTGGGTCATTACATGTATGTACCGAATTTCGTACACATACGTGAAACGTAGCGGAAGGCGCACTCCGTTGAACCTTTATAGGTGGCGCTATCGAGCCATTTTGCCCCGCCCAATTGTGAAACGCATATCAGATGTCAATTTTCGCCAGTTCTGACGCGTGTGCAAATTTTCGTGAGTTTTCGTGCATGTTTAGGCCCTCAAAAATGCGATTAAATGCGGAAAATAATAATAATAATAATAATTAAAGCTGCAAGCAGCGATGAAAGGGCCCTCGCACCCGTGCCACCGCCACCCGGTGGCTTTAGGAAGACAGAGCACGGTGGGCAATGTGCATTTAAGTAGGTAAAAATAGGAGTAGTATGTCAAAGTCAGTTACAAAAATGTCCTTTATCATGGGTATAATAGCATGCGTTATCACTCAGATAAGTGTTGCTAGCATGTTTTAGCATGTTTCTAGCATGTTTAGAACTCAATGGCATATTAAATATGTCGCTAGCAATGCATCACAGTTTAAAACGTGTCACTTCCTGTCGACAGTAGGTGGCGCTATTACTTTAACTTAAAATTGTCATGTAGATGTTTTCAGGGCAGGACTCTTATCAAACATGTGAAGTTTGGGGCAGATTGGACATTGTCTTCTTCAGTAACAATAACTTCCCGTTTCATTGCATTAGCATGCTTTAGCACTTAGCTAAGAATTGCAAGCATGTTTTAACAGGTTTCTAACATGTTTATTACTCAATGGCATATTTAATATGTTGCTAGTACTGCATCACAGTGTTAATCATGTCACTTCCTGTTGCCAGTAGGTGGCGCTATTACTATAACTGAAAAGTGTCATGTAGATGTGTTCAGGGCAGAACTCTTATCAAACGTGTGAAATTGGGGCAAATTGAACATTCAATGCCTGACAGCAAATTCCTATTTAACCTGTTAGCCTTCAGCGCCATTTTTGAAAAATCCCCAGAAATTGCATTCTGAACCTAAAACAGATTCAGTTAATTGACCCTTTGTCCTAAAAGCACAAGCATGATCTCATTTGAAAGCTGACACCTGGCACTTTATTGGAAATGTAGAATGAATTATTGTCATAATGAAAAAAAAATTATGAATAGCTTCAAAGTTGTGTAAGTTATTAGAAATTTATTTTTATGAAACATCTTCATGAAAATTAAATTGAAGTTGGCCCGTCAGCACTCTAGAAATGCACTCCAGCTAAAGCCACATGTCTGACCATGTTATATTTAAAATTTGAAGGTGATAAGTCTAAAACTCTGTATTTTGTTAAATGTTTTTCAAGATCATCTCAAATGACTTTATTTTGAATTGACTCTAAAATGCAAACTTGTGTTTATTGTCATCTATTAGCATCTATTCAGTCTATTGTCTCTATTGTTTTGTGGTGCAAACGAGCCCCATTCAGTGTCACTCTCTCCTGCACACATTTACACCTTTCCAGCCGGCTTATGGCCATAAATATTCTTTTCCTTTGTCTCCATTATAATCGCTAACGACTGGCTAATCACGGTGTTTCACCCCCTAATTTCTTTCATAATCTTCACTTCACATTTGAAACTGTATCAAATGCCTTTCTTAAATAAATAAATATTTCAGTAAGCATTCCGATTTAGAAAAAAATCATAAAAAATAACAGCTAGATGGCAGGTGCAACTAGAGAGCTAGCTAGCATGTTAGCTTAGCACACCATCAATACACGACAATTTATGAGATTAAAACCGTGTGTGTGCTCCAAACTTACTTTAAAGCGCAAGTCGAGTGTTTTAAATAATCTTCTATGAGCTTATTTGGCTTCAGAAAAGAAAATCAGACAGAAAATAAATGAGTTTATGTTATTCTGCACTATTGTAAAGTCTATATAGATTAGCATTACATTATACATATAATCTATTATTATAAAAATACCTGACATGGCTCGAAGAACACAGGTAAATCAAATATCATTGCAATCATGTTTATTGTCTTCAAAACATCTTTATCTGCATGTTACAACGATCTCTGAAAGCTAGCTGTGTTTATGTAAGTGACGTCCTGGAAGGTCACATGGTAGGGCTCTTCTTCATGTGCAGTGCATCCGTATATGGATTATTCTGTGTATCTCTGGCGCCCTCAGTCTTCTGTATGGTTTGAAAACACAGTACATCAGAGTATCCAGCGCGCATATGATTACATGGACGCATTTTGATATAAATTCAATAAATATTATTCCTGTCTATAGAAATCTGATGTAAACCTATGAGAATATATCAATATTTCTCCAAATCTGCACATTTTTGAGCCAAAAGCCCTGAGGAACGTTGTTTTGTCACGCGTTCTCATGACAACACCACCGGAGTTTTTTTATGAATGGACGCGCTGATGCTCATAATTCACATTAAAGGTATCGACTCATTTTTTCATTACATAAATCCTGACACAAATTAAGACATAACTGTCACTATAAGTTTCTCAGAATACAATAGTGGTCAAATACTGAAACGTGAGACTTATATATTTTTAATGATGTATAGTTTGTCAAGGTAATAACATTAAATCTGATAGTAACTTTGAACTATTTAAAAAAAAAAAACGCTTCAGAGCGTCCTCGCTCTGGTGAAGGCTAACAGGTTAATTGCAGGAATAGCATGCTTTAGCACTTAGCTAATGTTTGTTAGCATGTTTTAGCATGGTTCCCGTGTGTTGTTAACATGTTCAGCACTTGCTGGCAATTTTTTATATGTTATTAGGAGTCCAAAATGGTGTTAAACATGACACTTCCTGTTGCCAGCAGGTGGCGCTATTACTCTAACTGATTATTCTCATGTAGATGTGTTCAGGGCAGGACTCTTATCAAACCTGTGAAGTTTGGGGCAGATTGGACATTGCCTACTTGAGTAACAACAACTTCCTGTTTCATTGCATTAGCATGCTTTAGCACTTAGCTAAGAATTGCTAGCATGTTTTAACATGTTTCTAACATGTTTATAACTCAATGGTTTATTTAATATGTTGCTAGTACAGCATCACAGTGTTAAACATGTCACTTCCTGTTGCCAATAGGTGGCGCTATTACTATAACTGAATATTCTCATGTAAATGTGTTCAGGACAGAACTCTTATCAAACGTGTGAAGTTTGGGGCAGATTGGGCATTCAATGCCTGAGTTACAGCAAATTCCTATTTAATTGCAGTAATAGCATGCTTTAGCACTTAGCTAATGTTTGCTAGCATGTTTTAGCATGTTTCTAGTATGGTGTTAACATGTTTAGCACTTGCTGGCAATTTTGTATATGTTAATTAGGAGTCCAAAACGGTGTTAAACATGTCACTTCCTGTTGCCAGCAGGTGGCGCTATGACTGTAACTGAATTTGAGCATGGTCATGTGTTCAGGACAGAACGCTTATCAAACGTGTGAAGTTTGGGGCAGATTGGACATTGTTTGCCTTAGTTACAGCAACTTCCTGTTTCATGGCGAAACATCAAAATTTGTCAGGCCGCCGAGGACACGCCCTTCGACGAAAACTCTAGATCTTCGCAATTTAACGTCGCAAAGGCCTTAAGATTACACTCACCAAATTTGAAGATGATCAGATTAAAACTGTAGGAGGAGTTCGTTAAAGTACGAGACCTGAAAATGCCAAAAACTGCACAAAAATCAGAGAGGAAGTTCAAAATGGCTGACTTCCTGTTGTGTTTAAGGCTATGCTCCAAGAGACTTTTTTGTAGGTATTGGGTCATTACATGTATGTACCGAATTTCGTACACGTACGTGAAACGTAGCGGGAGGCGCACTCCGTTGAACCTTTATAGGTGGCGCTATCGAGCCATTTTACCCCGCCCAATTCTGAAACGCATATCAGATGTCAATTTTCGCCAGTTCTGACGCGTGTGCAAATTTTCGTGAGTTTTCGTGCATGTTTAGGCCCTCAAAAATGCGATCAAATGCGGAAAATAATAATAATAATAATAATAATAATAATAATAATAATTAAAGCTGCAAGCAGCGATGAAAGGGCCCTCGCACCCGTGCCACCGCCACCCGGTGGCTTTAGGAAGACAGAGCACGGTGGGCAATGTGCATTTAAGTAGGTAAAAATAGGAGGAGTATGTCAAAGTCAGTTACAAAAATGTCCTTGATTATGGGGATAATAGCATGCGTTATAACTCAGATAAGTGTTGCTAGCATGTTTTAGCATGTTTCTAGCATGTTTAGAACTCAATGGCATATTAAATATGTCGCTAGTAATGCATCACAGTGTAAAACGTGTCACTTCCTGTCGACAGTAGGTGGCGCTATTACTTTAACTTAAAATTGTCATGTAGATGTGTTCAGGGCAGGACTCTTATCAAACGTGTGAAGTTTGGGGCAGATTGGACATTGCCTTCTTCAGTAACACCAACTTCCTGTTTCATTGCATTAGCGTGCTTTAGCACTTAGCTAAGAATTGCTAGCATGTTTTAACATGTTTCTAACATGTATATAACTCAATGGCATATTTAAAATGTTGCTAGTACTGCATCACAGTGTTAAACATGTCACTTCCTGTTGCCAGTAGGTGGCGCTATTACTATAACTGAAAAGTGTCATGTAGATGTGTTCAGGACAGGACTCTTATCAAACGTGTAAAGTTTGGGAAAGATTGGACATTGCCTTCTTTAGTAACAACAACTTCCTCTTTCATTGCATTAGCATGCTTTAGCACTTAGCTAAGAATTGCTAGCATGTTTTAACAGGTTTCTAACATGTTTATAACTCAATGGCATATTTAATATGTTGCTAGTACAGCATCACAGTGTTAAACATGTCATTTGCTGTTGCCAGTAGGTGGCGCTATTACTATAACTGAATATTCTCATGTAAATGTGTTAAACATGAGAATATTCAACCGTGTGAAGTTTGGGGCCGATTAAACATCCAATGCCAGTTACAGCAAATTCCTATTTAATTGCATTAATAGCATGATTTAGCACCTAGCTAATGTTTGCTAGCATGTTTTAGCATGTTTCTAGTATGTTGTTAACATGTTTAACACTTGCTGGCACTTTTTTGTATGTTATTAGGAGTCCAAAACAGTGTTAAACATGTCACTTCCTGTTGCCAGCAGGTGGCGCTATGACTGTAACTGAATTTGAGCATGGTCATGTGTTCAGGACAGAACGCTTATCAAACGTGTGAAGTTTGGGGCAGATTGGACATTCAATGCCTGAGTTACAGCAAATTCCTATTTAATTGCAGTAATAGCATGCTTTAGCACTTAGCTAATGTTTGCTAGCATGTTTTAGCATGTTTCTAGTATGTTGTTAACATGTTAAGCACTTGCTGGCAATTTTTTGTATGTTATTAGGAGTCCAAAACAGTGTTAAACATGTCACTTCCTGTTGCCAGCAGGTGGCGCTATGACTGTAACTGAATTTGAGCATGGTCATGTGTTCAGGACAGAACGCTTATCAAACGTGTGAAGTTTGGGGCAGATTGGACATTCAATGCCTGAGTTACAGCAAATTCCTATTTAATTGCAGTAATAGCATGCTTTAGCACTTAGCTAATGTTTGCTAGCATGTTTTAGCATGTTTCTAGTATGTTGTTAGCATGTTAAGCACTTGGTGGCAATTTTTTATATGTTATTAGGAGTCCAAAACAGTGTTAAACATGTCACTTCCTGTTGCCAGCAGGTGGCGCTATGACTGTAACTGAATTTGAGCATGTCATGTGTTCAGGACAGGACTCTTATCAAACGTGTGAAGTTTGGGGCAGATTGGACATTGTTTGCCTGAGTTACAGCAACTTCCTGTTTCATGGCGAAACATCAAAATTTGTCAGGCCGCCGAGGACACGCCCTTCGACGAAAACTCTAGATCTTCGCAATTTAACGTCGCAAAGGCCTTAAGATTACACTCACCAAATTTGAAGATGATCAGATTAAAACTGTAGGAGGAGTTCGTTAAAGTACGAGGCCTGAAAATGGCAAAAACTGCACAAAAATCAGAGAGGAAGTTCAAAATGGCTGACTTCCTGTTGTGTTTAAGGCTATGCTCCAAGAGACTTTTTTGTAGGTATTGGGTCATTACATGTATGTACCGAATTTCGTACACATACGTGAAACGTAGCGGGAGGCGCACTCCGTTGAACCTTTATAGGTGGCGCTATCGAGCCATTTTACCCCGCCCAATTCTGAAACGCATATCAGATGTCAATTTTCGCCAGTTCTGACGCGTGTGCAAATTTTCGTGAGTTTTCGTGCATGTTTAGGCCCTAAAAAATGCGATCAAATGCGGAAAATAATAATAATAATAATAATAATAAACAGAGCAATTCCAATAGTGTCCTCGCACCATCGGTGCTCGGGCCCTAATAATTAAAGCTGCAAGCAGCGATGAAAGGGCCCTCGCACCCGTGCCAACCGCCACCCGGTGGATTTAGGAAGACAGAGCACGGTGGGCATTGTGCATTTAAGTAGGTAAATATAGGAGTATGTCAAAGTCAGTTACAAAAATGTCCTTTATTATGGGGATAATAGCATGCGTTATCACTCAGATAAGTGTTGCTAGCATGTTTTAGCATGTTTCTAGCATGTTTAGAACTCAATGGCATATTAAATATGTCGCTAGCAATGCATCACAGTTTAAAACGTGTCACTTCCTGTCGACAGTAGGTGGCGCAATTACTTTAACTTAAAATTGTCATGTAGATGTGTTCAGGGCAGGACTCTTATCAAACGTGTGAAGTTTGGGGCAGATTTGACATTGCCTTCTTCAGTAACAACAACTTCCCGTTTCATTGCATTAGCGTGCTTTAGCACTTAGCTAAGAATTGCTAGCATGTTTTAACATGTTTCTAACATGTATATAACTCAATGGTTTATTTAATATGTTGCTAGTACAACATCACAGTGTTAAACATGTCACTTCCTGTTGCCAGTAGGTGGCGCTATTACTATAACTGAAAAGTGTCATGTAAATGTGTTCAGGGCAGGACTCTTATCAAACGTGTGAAGTTTGGGGCAGATTGGACATTGCCTTCTTGAGTAACAACAACTTCCTGTTTCATTGCATTAGCATGCTTTAGCACTTAGCTAAGAATTGCTAGCATGTTTTAACATGTTTCTAACATGTTTATAACTCAATGGTTTATTTAATATGTTGCTAGTACAACATCACAGTGTTGAACATGTCACTTCCTGTTGCCAGTAGGTGGCGCTATTACTATAACTGAAAAGTGTCATGTAAATGTATTCAGGGCAGGACTCTTATCAAACGTGTGAAGTTTGGGGCAGATTGGACATTGCCTTCTTGAGTAACAACAACTTCCTGTTTCATTGCATTAGCATGCTTTAGCACTTAGCTAAGAATTGCTAGCATGTTTTAACAGGTTTCTAACATGTTTATAACTCAATGGTTTATTTAATATGTTGCTAGTACAACATCACAGTGTTGAACATGTCACTTCCTGTTGCCAGTAGGTGGCGCTATTACTATAACTGAATACTCTCATGTAAATGTGTTCAGACCAGAACTCTTATCAAACGTGTGAAATTGGGGCAAATTGAACATTCAATGCCTGAGTTACAGCAAATTCCTATTTAATTGCAGTAATAGCATGCTTTAGCACTCAGCTAATGTTTGTTAGCATGTTTTAGCATGTTTCCTGTATGTTGTTAACATGTTTAGCACTTGCTGGCAATTTTTTATGTTATTAGGAGTCCAAAATGGTGTTAAACATGTCACTTCCTGTTGCCAGCAGGTGGCGCTATTACTCTAACTGATTATTCTCATGTAAATGTGTTCAGGACAGAACTCTTATCAAACCTGTGAAGTTTTTGGGCAGATTGGACATTGCCTACTTGAGTAACAACAACTTCCTGTTTCATTGCATTAGCATGCTTTAGCACTTAGCTAAGAATTGCTAGCATGTTTTAACATGTTTCTAACATGTTTATAACTCAATGGTTTATTTAATATGTTGCTAGTACAGCATGACAGTGTTAAACATGTCACTTCCTGTTGCCAATAGGTGGCGCTATTACTATAACTGAATATTCTCATGTAAATGTGTTCAGACCAGAACTCTTATCAAACGTGTGAAGTTTGGGGCAGATTGGGCATTCAATGCCTGAGTTACAGCAAATTCCTATTTAATTGCAGTAATAGCATGCTTTAGCACTTAGCTAATGTTTGCTAGCATGTTTTAGCATGTTTCTAGTATGTTGTTAGCATGTTTAGCACTTGCTGGCAATTTTGTATATGTTAATTAGGAGTCCAAAACGGTGTTAAACATGTCACTTCCTGTTGCCAGCAGGTGGCGCTATGACTGTAACTGAATTTGAGCATGGTCATGTGTTCAGGACAGAACGCTTATCAAACGTGTGAAGTTTGGGGCAGATTGGACATTGTTTGCCTGAGTTACAGCAACTTCCTGTTTCATGGCGAAACATCAAAATTTGTCAGGCCGCCGAGGACACGCCCTTCGACGAAAACTCTAGATCTTCGCAATTTCACGTCGCAAAGGCCTTAAGATTACACTCACCAAATTTGAAGATGATCAGATTAAAACTGTAGGAGGAGTTCGTTAAAGTACGAGGCCTGAAAATGCCAAAAACTGCACAAAAATCAGAGAGGAAGTTCAAAATGGCTGACTTCCTGTTGTGTTTAAGGCTATGCTCCAAGAGACTTTTTTGTAGGTATTGGGTCATTACATGTATGTACCGAATTTCGTACACGTACGTGAAACGTAGCGGGAGGCGCACTCCGTTGAACCTTTATAGGTGGCGCTATCGAGCCATTTTACCCTGCCCAATTCTGAAACGCATATCAGATGTCAATTTTCGCCAGTTCTGACGCGTGTGCAAATTTTCGTGAGTTTTCGTGCATGTTTAGGCCCTCAAAAATGCGATCAAATGCGGAAAATAATAATAATAATAATAATAATAATAATAATAATAATAATAATAAACAGAGCAATTCCAATAGTGTCCTCGCACCATCGGTGCTCGGGCCCTAATAATAATAAACAGAGCAATTCCAAGAGGGTCCTCACACCATCGGTGCTCGGGCCCTAATAATAATAATAAACAGAGCAATTCCAATAGTGTCCTCGCACCATCGGTGCTCGGGCCCTAATTAATGCTGCAAGCAGCGATGAAAGGGCCCTCGCACCCGTGCCACCGCCACCCGGTGGCTTTAGTAAGACAGAGCACGGTGGGCAATGTGCATTTAAGTAGGTAAAAATAGGAGTATGTCAAAGTCAGTTACAAAAATGTCCTTTATTATGGGGATAATAGCATGCGTTATAACTCAGATAAGTGTTGCTAGCATGTTTTAGCATGTTTAGAATTCAATGGCATATTAAATATTTCGCTAGTAATGCATCACAGTGTAAAACGTGTCACTTCCTGTCGACAGTAGGTGGCGCTATTACTTTAACTTAAAATTGTCATGTAGATGTGTTCAGGGCAGGACTCTTATCAAACGTGTGAAGTTTGGGGCAGATTTGACATTGCCTTCTTCAGTAACAACAACTTCCCGTTTCATTGCATTAGCGTGCTTTAGCACTTAGCTAAGAATTGCTAGCATGTTTTAACATGTTTCTAACATGTATATAACTCAATGGCATATTTAATATGTTGCTAGTAATGCATCGCAGTGTTAAACATGTCACTTCCTGTTGCCAGTAGGTGGCGCTATTACTATAACTGAAAAGTGTCATGTAGATGTGTTCAGGACAGGACTCTTATCAAACGTGTGAAGTTTGGGGCAGATTGGACATTGCCTTCTTTAGTAACAACAACTTCCTCTTTCATTGCATTAGCATGCATTAGCACTTAGCTAAGAATTGCTAGCATGTTTTAACATGTTTCTAACATGTATATAACTCAATGGCATATTTAATATGTTGCTAGTACAGCATCACAGTGTTAACCATGTCACTTCCTGTTGCCAGTAGGTGGCGCTATTACTATAACTGAAAAGTGTCATGTAGATGTGTTCAGGGCAGGACTCTTATCAAACGTGTGAAGTTTGGGGCAGATTGGACATTGCCTTCTTTAGTAACAACAACTTCCTCTTTCATTGCATTAGCGTGCTTTAGCACTTAGCTAAGAATTGCTAGCATGTTTTAACATGTTTCTAACATGTATATAACTCAATGGCATATTTAATATGTTGCTAGTAATGCATTGCAGTGTTAAACATGTCACTTCCTGTTGCCAGTAGGTGGCGCTATTCTATAACTGAAAAGTGTCATGTAGATGTGTTCAGGGCAGGACTCTTATCAAACGTGTGAAGTTTGGGGCAGATTGGACATTGCCTTCTTGAGTAACAACAACTTCCCGTTTCATTGCATTAGCGTGCTTTAGCACTTAGCTAAGAATTGCTAGCATGTTTTAACATGTTTCTAACATGTATATAACTCAATGGCATATTTAATATGTTGCTAGTAATGCATTGCAGTGTTAAACATGTCACTTCCTGTTGCCAATAGGTGGCGCTATTACTATAACTAAATATTCTCATGTAAATGTGTTCAGACCAGAACTCTTATCAAACGTGTGAAGTTTGGGGCAGATTGGGCATTCAATGCCTGAGTTACAGCAAATTCCTATTTAATTGCAATAATAGCATGCTTTAGCACTTAGCTAATGTTTGCTAGCATGTTTTAGCATGTTTCTAGTATGTTGTTAACATGTTTAGCACTTGCTGGCAATTTTGTATATGTTATTAGGAGTCCAAAACAGTGTTAAACATGTCACTTCCTGTTGCCAGCAGGTGGCGCTATGACTGTAACTGAATTTGAGCATGGTTATGTGTTCAGGACAGAACGCTTATCAAACGTGTGAAGTTTGGGGCAGATTGGGCATTCAATGCCTGAGTTACAGCAAATTCCTATTTAATTGCAATAATAGCATGCTTTAGCACTTAGCTAATGTTTGCTAGCATGTTTTAGCATGTTTCTAGTATGTTGTTAACATGTTTAGCACTTGCTGGCAATTTTTTATATGTTATTAGGAGTCCAAAACAGTGTTAAACATGTCACTTCCTGTTGCCAGCAGGTGGCGCTATGACTGTAACTGAATATTCTCATGTAAATGTGTTCAGGGCAGAACTCTTATCAAACGTGTGAAGTTTGGGGCAGATTGGACATTGTTTGCCTGAGTTACAGCAACTTCCTGTTTAATTGCAGTAATAGCATGCTTTAGCACTTAGCTAATGTTTGCTAGCATGTTTTAGCATGTTTCTAGTATGTTGTTAACAAGTTTAGCACTTGCTGGCAATTGTTTATAAATTATTAGGAGTCCAAAACAGTGTTAAACATGTCACTTCCTGTTGCCAGCAGGTGGCGCTATGACTGTAACTGAATTTGAGCATGGTCATGTGTTCAGGGCAGAACTCTTATCAAACGTGTGAAGTTTGGGGCAGATTGGACATTGTTTGCCTGAGTTACAGCAACTTCCTGTTTCATGGCGAAACATCAAAATTTGTCAGGCCGCCGAGGACACGCCCTTCGACGAAAACTCAAGATCTTCGCAATTTAACGTCGCAAAGGCCTTAAGATTACACTCACCAAATTTGAAGATGATCAGATTAAAACTGTAGGAGGAGTTCGTTAAAGTACGAGGCCTGAAAATGGCAAAAACTGCACAAAAATCAGAGAGGAAGTTCAAAATGGCTGACTTCCTGTTGTGTTTAAGGCTATGCTCCAAGAGACTTTTTTGTAGGTATTAGGTCCTTACATCTATGTACCGAATTTCGTACACGTACGTGAAACGTAGCGGGAGGCGCACTCCGTTGAACCTTTATAGGTGGCGCTATCGAGCCATTTTACCCCGCCCAATTCTGAAACGCATATCAGATGTCAATTTTCGCCGGTTCTGACGCGTGTGCAAATTTTCGTGAGTTTTCGTGCATGTTTAGGCCCTCAAAAATGCGAATAAATGCGGAGAAGAATAATAATAATAATAATAATAATAATAATAATAAACAGAGCAATTCCAAGAGGGTCCTCACACCATCGGTGCTCGGGCCCTAATAAACAGAGCAATTCCAAGAGGGTCCTCACACCATCGGTGCTCGGGCCCTAATAATAATAATAAACAGAGCAATTCCAAGAGGGTCCTCACACCATCGGTGCTCGGGCCCTAATTAAAGCTGCAAGCAGCGATGAAAGGGCCCTCGCACCCGTGCCACCGCCACCCGGTGGCTTTAGGAAGACAAAACACGGTGGGCAATGTGCATTTAAGTAGGTAAAAATAGTAGGAGTATGTCAAAGTCAGTTACAAAAATGTCCTTGATTATGGGGATAATAGCATGCGTTATAACTCAGATAAGTGTTGCTAGCATGTTTTAGCATGTTTCTAGCATGTTTAGAACTCAATGGCATATTAAATATGTCGCTAGTAATGCATCACAGTGTAAAACGTGTCACTTCCTGTCGACAGTAGGTGGCGCTATTACTTTAACTTAAAATTGTCATGTAGATGTGTTCAGGGCAGGACTCTTATCAAACGTGTGAAGTTTGGGGCAGATTGGACATTGCCTTCTTCAGTAACACCAACTTCCTGTTTCATTGCATTAGCGTGCTTTAGCACTTAGCTAAGAATTGCTAGCATGTTTTAACATGTTTCTAACATGTATATAACTCAATGGCATATTTAATATGTTGCTAGTACTGCATCACAGTGTTAAACATGTCACTTCCTGTTGCCAGTAGGTGGCGCTATTACTATAACTGAAAAGTGTCATGTAGATGTGTTCAGGACAGGACTCTTATCAAACGTGTAAAGTTTGGGGCAGATTGGACATTGCCTTCTTTAGTAACAACAACTTCCTCTTTCATTGCATTAACATGCTTTAGCACTTAGCTAAGAATTGCTAGCATGTTTTAACAGGTTTCTAACATGTTTATAACTCAATGGCATATTTAATATGTTGCTAGTACAGCATCACAGTGTTAAACATGTCATTTCCTGTTGCCAGTAGGTGGCGCTATTACTATAACTGAATATTCTCATGTAAATGTGTTGAACATGAGAATATTCAACCGTGTGAAGTTTGGGGCAGATTGGACATTCAATGCCTGAGTTACAGCAAATTCCTATTTAATTGCAGTAATAGCATGCTTTAGCACTTAGCTAATGTTTGCTAGCATGTTTTAGCATGTTTCTAGTATGTTGTTAACATGTTAAGCACTTGCTGGCAATTTTTTATATGTTGTTAGGAGTCCAAAACAGTGTTAAACATGTCACTTCCTGTTGCCAGCAGGTGGCGCTATGACTGTAACTGAATTTGAGCATGGTCATGTGTTCAGGACAGAACTCTTATCAAACGTGTGAAGTTTGGGGCAGATTGGACATTGTTTGCCTGAGTTACAGCAACTTCCTGTTTCATGGCGAAACATCAAAATTTGTCAGGCCGCCGAGGACACGCCCTTCGACGAAAACTCTAGATCTTCGCAATTTAACGTCGCAAAGGCCTTAAGATTACACTCACCAAATTTGAAGATGATCAGATTAAAACTGTAGGAGGAGTTTGTTAAAGTACGAGGCCTGAAAATGGCAAAAACTGCACAAAAATCAGAGAGGAAGTTCAAAATGGCTGACTTCCTGTTGTGTTTAAGGCTATGCTCCAAGAGACTTTTTTGTAGGTATTGGGTCATTACATGTATGTACCGAATTTCGTACACATACGTGAAACGTAGCGGGAGGCGCACTCCGTTGAACCTTTATAGGTGGCGCTATCGAGCCATTTTACCCCGCCCAATTGTGAAACGCATATCAGATGTCAATTTTCGCCAGTTCTGACGCGTGTGCAAATTTTCGTGAGTTTTCGTGCATGTTTAGGCCCTCAAAAATGCGATTAAATGCGGAAAATAATAATAATAATAATAAACAGAGCAATTCCAATAGTGTCCTCGCACCATCGGTGCTCGGGCCCTAATAATAAACAGAGCAATTCCAATAGTGTCCTCGCACCATCGGTGCTCGGGCCCTAAATATAGCTGCAAGCAGCGATTACGGGCCCAAGCCGGTGGCACCGCCACCCTGGTGCCTTTAGTTACACTAAAGGCACCGGGCTGGCGCTGCCACCGGCTTGGGCCCTCCATCGCTGCTTGCAGCTATATTTATTTATATATATATATATATATATATATATATATATATATATATATATATATAAAAAGCCGCCACCCCGTTGCCTTTCGGGTTCCTGTGCACGACGGGCAATAACGTAACCCCGCTTTGACTGTCGAGAAAGAAGTCTGCTTTAGAGCTTGTATCAGTGTGAATCTTTCTGCTCCCCTCCAAACACACACAGAAAAGGGGGGGGACTCACATTAGTTACATCCATGTGATCGCTCTCTTACAACAAACACGCTACTGAAGTTTCATCAAGATCAATAAATGTATTAAGACGTTATAACAGATCGTGTTTCTCTTTTCTCGCCATAATTTAGTTTCCTCGCCACGGCCAAACTGTTCGAGATATCAAAAATCCGTCAGCAATTTAGTATCCTCAATGTCTTGTCGTCAGGCTGACCGAGTTTGGTTGCGATTGGATGAATTTTCTAGAAAGAGTGTTTCAAATTCCAGGGGCATGCGTTTTCATACCACCCACAATAGCCGACTTCCTGTTGGGCTGGCGTAAAACTTAGAGCACGAAAGTTGTTCGGCCCGATGAGATCTAAATGTGTACCGAGTTTCATATTATTACATGCAAGCGTGTTTGATATACGGACAAGTGTTTGAATCCCATTCCAGGGGGCGCTGTCGAGCCCCCCTGCCACGCCCGGTTACCAGCTTCAGCCCGGCCCTGATGGCCGCGGGTTCTGACCTGTGTGCAAAATTTCAAGAGTTTTCGAGCACGTTAAGGGCCCCAAAAGTGCCCGAGATTTTGCACACAGCAGAGAAAGGGTTAAACTAAACTAGCCCCCCTCCTCACACACACACACACACACACACACACACACACACATACACAGATCCCCCCTCCCCTCCCCACCCCACACAGACAGACACACACACACAGAATGGCAGAGAGACAGAGAGAGACAGAATTCACATTCAAACCACAATATCTGACTTTCTGTTGGTCGGAGCTAATGACTGTAAATTAGAAAGTTGTTCGGCTTGATAAGATCAATATACACGCTGAGTTTTGTAACTGTAGGTAAAACTATAACTAAGTTATAACACACTTTATGCATCCTTTTTTAATCATAAATTCGTTTCCTCGCCACGGCCAAACCGTTCGAGATATCAAAAATCCGTCCGCAATTTAGCATCCTCCATGTCTTGACTTCATGCACACCGAGTTTCGTGGTCATCGGATGAATTCTCTGGGAGAAGTGTTTCAAATGCCAGAACATGCGTTTCCATACAGCCCATAATAGCCGACTTCCTGTTGGACTGGCGTAAAACTTAGAGCACGAAAGTTGTTCGGCCCGATGAGATCTATATGTGTACCGAGTTTCATATTATTACATGCAAGCGTGTTTGATATATGGACATGTTTTTGAATCCCATTCCAGGGGGCGCTGCCGAGCCCCCCTGCCACGCCCGGGTACCAGCTTCAGTCGGGCCCTGATGGCCGCGGGTTCTGACATTTGTGCAAAGTTTCAAGAGTTTTTGAGCATGTTAAGGGCCCCAAAAGTGCCCGAGAAGTCCCACACAGCAGAGAAAGGGTTAAAATAAAGCCCCCCTCCTCTCTCACACACACAGACACTGAGAGAGACTGGCAAAATTCCCATTAAATCACATTCAAACCAAAATATCTGACTTCCTGTTGGTCGGAGCTAATGACTGTCAATTAGAAAGTTGTCCGGATCGGGGAGATAAATATAGATACCGATTTTTGTTACTGTAGGTAAAACTAATACCCCATTTTTGACTAAAGGTGGCGCTACTGAGCCCCTTACCACGCCCGTTTCTGAAACTGTGCACAAGTGTACTAGGCAATAAATGTAAAGTGTCTGTCGAGTTTCATGCAATTTGAAGTATGCTAAGAGTCTCAAAAACTTTAAAAAAGAATATTAAAGTTTGATGCGTTGCCATGGCGACAGTATTAAAGATATCAATAATCCTTTCACAGGTCTACATCTGCCGTGTGTTTACATTATACAGATGAAGTTTGAAGCAAATCGGTAAAAATAAGAGGGTGATTTCAAAGCATTTTGAAAGTGACACACTTCCTGCTGCCAGTTGGTGGCGCTATAACTTTGACTCACAATAGTCACATCCATGTGATCGGCCTCTTACAACAAACACACTGCTGAAGTTTCATCAAGATCAATTAATGTATGAGGATGTTATAACACACTTCCTGTTTCCAATATTCGCCATAAATTTGTTTCCTCGCCACGGCCAAACCGTTCGAGATATCAAAAATCCCCTCGCAATTTAGCATCCTCCATGTCTTGACTTCATGCACACCGAGTTTCGTGGTCATCGGATGAATTCTCTGGGAGAAGTGTTTCAAATGCCAGAACATGCGTTTCCATACAGCCCATAATAGCCGACTTCCTGTTGGACTGGCGTAAAACTTAGAGCACGAAAGTTGTTCGGCCCGATGAGATCTATATTTGTACCGAGTTTCATATTATTACATGCAAGCGTGTTTGATATATGGACATGTTTTTGAATCCCATTCCAGGGGGCGCTGCCGAGCCCCCCTGCCACGCCCGGGTCCCAGCTTCAGCGCGGCCCTAATGGCCGCGGGTTCTGACATTTGTGCAAAGTTTCAAGAGTTTTTGAGCACGTTAAGGCCCCCAAAAGTGCCCAAAAGGTAGTAAAATAATAATAATAATAATAATAATAAATATAGCTGCAAGCAGCGATTACGGGCCCAAGCCGGTGGCACCGCCAGGGTGGAGGTGCCACCGGCTTGGGCCCTCCATCGCTGCTTGCAGCTATATTTATTTATTTATATATATATATATATATATATATATATATATATATATATATATATATATATATATATATATATATATATAAAAAAAACCGCCACCCCGGTGCCTTTAGGGTTCTTGTGCACAACGGGCAATAACGTATCTCCGCTTTAGAGCTTGCATCAGTGTGGGTTCTGCAAAAGTGCGCATCGAGGGCGTGAGCACCGTTCTGAAAACTAAAATGAAAAATTAGACACCCTACAGTTTCATGGACTTAACGGACACATGAAATCAGCAGCCATTGTACACGAGACCAAAAATTCATATGAAGTGTGGTATATATATATATTAATTTTTTTAAGGGACAAGACAGATCATTTGACTTGCCTGACCTGATTAGAACAGTGAAAAAATAAAAAAATAAAAAATGGGTTGTGCAAAAAGGCGCATTTTTTGCTAGATTTTTAAAAAAGTTTAAATATATCAAAACAGAAAGATTTTTTTACATTTAAAAGCGTGCAATGAAAAACAGGAATAGGGGAGGGGAATGACCGACAGAGACAGAGAACTTTTGAAACTAAAAAAATAACATCCTAACTTTGACAGAAAGTAGTCTTTGATAATGTTTAAATATACATAAAAATGCAGCATTGAATTAATTTAAATTAGTGTACTTTAAAACACTTGTTTAAAAGAAAAAACACATTTATACATAGTATAAAACACTAGATGGCACAATATACCTATTTTTAATAGTCTTTCTGCCCCCCTCCCCACACAGACAAACACAGGAGGGGCTGTCTGTGTGTGTGGCTGCGATGTCAAGATTGCAGTGTGTGTGTGTGTGTGTGTGTGTGTGTGTGTGTGTGTGTGTGTACGAGGATCGATCGAAAAATGGAGACATAAAAACATACTCCGTCATTTTGTTCATACAGGACATCATTCAAACTGCAAAGTGTTTCCTTATATTTGTGTGCACTTGCAATAAAACACAACATTGTCCTTTTGTTAAACTATAAACTCTTGTCAAACTGTAACATACAAATGTCACCCAACCAAAATCACACACACACACACACACACACACACACACACACACACACACACACACACACACACACACACACACACGCACACACACACACACACACACACACACACACAACAATGTTGACTGTTTTTGTTCTGTTTCAGCAGCGAAAATAGTTAAACAAAGATCACAGCAGAACCATCGCGCATCTCACAGTGTTTTTTCATTAGTGAATGATTCCGCATTTTGAAAGAATCGCTTGACTCAAAGATTCAATAAACAATCCATAAAGATCTGTGTCATTCATGAATGATTCAGTCGTTCGAACGAATGAATCAATGACTCGCTCATTAAGACGGTCGTGTTTTTTCATTAGTGAATGATTCCGCATTTTGAAAGAATCGCTTGACTCAAAGATTCAATGATCAATCCATAAAGATCTGTGTCATTCATGAATGACTCAGTCGTTCGAACGACTCGTTTGAACGAATGAATCAATGACTCGCTCATTAAGACGGTCGCCTGGCGACACCTATAGGAGGTTTAGTGTTATGTTTAAAAGTAGCCTTTCATTCTTTGCAACGATCATTAATTAACTTATATTTAAAACAATCTTAAAACATTATTTAATGCATTGTTATTTTTCAGTGTAAAATATTTCATTTGATCAGCCACAGGGTAGGCTAACAGTCCTATAGTGTCTTATTATTCTAAATAATTTAATTTATTGATCAAATTTAGAAATTAAAAATGAACTATGAAGCATACATTTAATAAGAGTAGGGTGTGACTAGGTATAGATATTACAATATACAGATATTCAAATATAGTGGGCACTAGCCTATTAAAACCTGAACGTGTCCGCTTAATAAATCGTGAGCTGAATGAGTCGCAGCAAACATCAGCACAAGGAGTCCAATTTCATTAATCATGGGTGAAAAGCTGACTGAAAAGATTAAGAATAATAGGCTATTGAACACGCAATTCAAGCAATCCCACCCCCGAAATGGCGCTATGTTTAAAATTAAACTAAATGCTCACGGCTGCACGGGCAATAACGCGTTCACGGCGAGGAACGAGCAGAACAGAGTGAATGTGTTTTAGTTCATTCATACTGGACGTCCAGTACTTACTTTGGCTTTTAAGTTAGCGATTTAAAAGCCCCCGCTTTAATTGCACATCGATTAACCGCTAGTAAAATATTCTAACAGTCACCATTTATATAGATACAATATACAATGGGCCTACCCGATTTTGACCACAAGAGGGCAGTATTGCCCTATGTATGACTTATTTTTTGACTTAAAAAGTGCATTCTGGCTGTTTTTTAACTTATACATAATTCTTAAATTGAAATAAAAGAACAAAATGGGTTTAGTTCTGATATTTGTATACTTTTATATAGAAATAAATGGTGTATAATAAATTTTTTAGAAGATATGAGGCTTTTAGTGTTTCCTTTTTTGGACATTACTTTAATCCCTCGCCATAGCAAAACCGTTTGAGATATTTAATATCCGTTCACAATTTAGCATCTTTAATGTATTTTCATCATGTTGAAAAAGTTTGGTGTGAATAAAATAAACCACCGCTAAAAACTCGGAGTCTAAAATATACCAAAACTCACATTCAAACCAAAATATCTGACTTCTTGTTGGTCGGAGCTAATGACTGTAAATTAGAAAGTTGTCCGGATCGAAGAGAAGAATATACGTACCGAGTTTGGTTACTGTAGGTAAAACTAATACCCCATTTTTGACTAAAGGTGGCGCTACTGAGCCCCTTACCACGCCCGTTTCTGAAACTTCGCACATGTCTATTACACAATAAATGTCAAATGCATGTTGAGTTTCATGCAATTTGAAGCATGTTAAGAGCCTCAAATGCATCCAAAAAGAATATAAAAGTTTAAAGCGTTGCCATGGCGACAGTATTAAAGATATCAATAATCCTTTCACAGGTCTACATCTGTCGTGTGTTTACATTATACAGATGAAGTTTGAAGCAAATCGGGTAAAAATAAGAGGGTGAATTCAAAGCATTTTGAAAGTGACACACTTCCTGCTGCCAGTTGGTGGCGCTATAACTTTGACTCACAATAGTCACATCCATGTGATCGGCCTCTTACAACAAACACACTGCTGAAGTTTCATCAAGATCAATTAATGTATGAGGATGTTATAACACACTTCCTGTTTCCAATATTCGCCATAAATTCGTTTCCTCGCCACGGCCAAACCGTTCGAGATATCAAAAATCCCCTCGCAATTTATCATCCTCCATGTCTTGACTTCATGCACACCGAGTTTCGTGGTCATCCGATGAATTCTCTAGGACAAGTGTTTCAAATGCCAGAACATGCGTTTCCATACAGCCCATAATAACCGACTTCCTGTTGGACTGGCGTAAAACTTAGAGCACGAAAGTTGTTCGGCCCGATGAGATCTATACGTGTACCGAGTTTCATATTATTACATGCAAGCGTGTTTGAGATATGGACATGTTTTTGAATCCCATTCCAGGGGGCGCTGGCGAGCCCCCCTGCCACGCCCGGGTCCCAGCTTCAGTCGGGCCCTAATGGCCGCAGGTTCTGACATTTGTGCAAAGTTTCAAGAGTTTTTGAGCACGTTAAGGCCCCCAAAAGTGCCCAAAAGGTAGTAATATAATAATAATAAAGAAGAAGAATAAATAATAATCCCATGGAAAACAATAGGGCCTTCGCCTTTTCAAGGCTTGGGCCCTAAATATATATATATATATAAATAAATATAGCTGCAAGCAGCGATTACGGGCCCAAGCCGGTGGCACCGCCACCCTGGTGCCTTTAGTTACACTAAAGGCACCGGGCTGGCGCTGCCACCGGCTTGGGCCCTCCATCGCTGCTTGCAGCTATATTTATTTATATATATATATATATATATATATATATATATATATATATATATATATATATATATATATATAAAAAGCCGCCACCCCGTTGCCTTTCGGGTTCCTGTGCACGACGGGCAATAACGTAACCCCGCTTTGACTGTCGAGAAGAAGTCTGCTTTAGAGCTTGCATCAGTGTGAGTCTTTCTGCTCCCCTCCAAACACACACAGAAAAGGGGGGGGGCTGTCTGTGTGTGTGCCCTCCCTCCCTCCCCACACACACACACACACACACACACACACACACACACACACACACACACACACACAGAGAATGGCAGGGGGAACTCTGTCAGAGAGAGACAAAACCACATTCAAACCAAAATATCTGACTTCCTGTTGGTCGGAGTTAATGACTGTAAATGAGAAAGTTGTCCGGATCGATAAGCACAATTTACATACCGAGTTTTGTGACTGTAGGTAAAAATAACCCACCCACTTTAGTCAAAAGTATCTTGAAAGTAACACACTTCCTGCTGCCAGTTGGTGGCGCTATAACTTTGACTCACAATAGTCACATCCATGTGATCGCCCTCTTACAACAAACACACTGCTGAAGTTTCATCAAGATCAATAAATGTATGAAGACGTTATAACACATTGTGTTTTTCTTTTCTCGCCATAACTTCGTTTCCTCGCCACGGCCAAACCGTTCGAGATATCAAAAATCCGTCCGCAATTTACCGTCCTCAATGTCTTGACTTCATGCTGACCGAGTTTGGTGGCGATAGGATAATTTTTCTTGGACGAGTATATCAAATTCCAGGGGCATGCATTTTCATACAGCCCATAATAGCTGACTTCCTGTTGGACTGGCGTAAAACTTAGAGCACGAAAGTTGTTCGGCCCGATTAAATCTATATGTGTACCGAGTTTCATATTATTACATGCAAACGTGTTTGATATATGGACCAAGTTTTTCGGACCACGTTCAAGGGGGCGCTGTTGAGCTCCCCTGCCACGCCCGGGTACCAGCTTCAGCCCAGCCCTGATGGCCGCAGGTTCTGACCTGTGTGCAAAGTTTCAAGAGTTTTCGAGCACGTTAAGGGCCCCAAAAGTGCCCGAGAAGTCCCACACAGCAGAGAAAGGGTTAAAATAAAGCCCCCCTCCTCTCTCACACACACAGACACTGAGAGAGACTGGCAAAATTCCCATCAAATCACATTCAAACCAAAATATCTGACTTCCTGTTGGTCGGAGCTAATGACTGTAAATTAGAAAGTTGTCCGGCTCGGGGAGATAAATATAAATACCGATTTTTGTTACTGTAGGTAAAACTAATACCCCATTTTTGACTAAAGGTGGCGCTACTGAGCCCCTCCACCGCGCCCGTTTCTGAAACTTCACACATGCCTAGTACCTAATAAATCTGATATGCATGTTGAGTTTCATGCAATTTGAAGCATGTTAAGAGCCTCAAATGCACCCAAAAAGAATATAAAAGTTTAAAGCGTTGCCATGGCAACAGTATTTAAGATATCAATAATTCTTTCACAGGTCTACATCTGCCGTGTGTTTACATTATACACATAAAGTTTGAAGCAAATCGGGTAAAAATAAGAGGGTGAATTCAAAGCATTTTGAAAGTGACACACTTCCTGCTGCCAGTTGGTGGCGCTATAACTTTGACTCACAATAGTCACATCCATGTGATCGGCCTCTTACAACGAACACACTGCTGAAGTTTCATCAAGATCAATTAATGTATGAGGATGTTATAACACACTTCCTGTTTCCAATATTCGCCATAAATTTGTTTCCTCGCCACGGTCAAAGCGTTCGAGATATCAAAAATCCCCTGGCAATTTTTCATCCTCCATGTCTTGACTTCATGCACACCGAGTTTCGTGGTGATTGGTTGAATCGTCTAGGAGGAGTATTTTAAATTCCATTGCATGTGTTTTTTAAACTACGCCAAATAGCCGACTTCCTGTTGGGCTGGGGTAAAAAGTCAGAGCACGAAGGATATATGAACCGATGAGATCTATAAGTGTACCGAGTTTCATATTATTCCACGCAAGCGTGTTTGATTTATGGACCAAGTTTTCGGACCGCGTTCCAGGGGGCGCTGTCGAGCCCTCCTGCCACGCCCGGGTACCAGCTTCAGTCCAGCTCTAATGGCCGCGGGTTCTGACATTTGTGCAAAGTTTCAAGAGTTTTTGAGCACGTTAAGGCCCCCAAAAGTGCCCAAAAGGTAGTAATATAATAATAATAATAAATAAAAAATATAGCCGCAAGCAGCGATTACGGGCCCAAGCCGGTGGCACCGCCACCCTGGTGCCTTTAGTTACACTAAAGGCACCGGGCTGGCGCTGCCACCGGCTTGGGCCCTCCATCGCTGCTTGCAGCTATATTTATTTTTATATATATATATATATATATATATATATATATATAAAAAGCCGCCACCCCGTTGCCTTTCGGGTTCCTGTGCACGACGAGCAATAACGTAACCCCGCTTTGACTGTCGAGAAGAAGTCTGCTTTAGAGCTTGTATCAGTGTGAGTCTTTCTGCTCCCCTCCAAACACACACAGAAAAGGGGGGGGACTCACATTAGTTACATCCATGTGATCGCTCTCTTACAACAAACACGCTACTGAAGTTTCATCAAGATCAATAAATGTATGAAGACGTTATAACACATCGTGTTTCTCTTTTCTCGCCATAATTTCGTTTCCTCGCCACGGCCAAACTGTTCGAGATATCAAAAATCCGTCAGCAATTTAGTATCCTCAATTAGGGGTGCACCGAAATTTCGGCCGCCGAAAATTTCGGCCGAAAATGGCATTATCGGTTTCGGGCCGAAATAAAAAAGCCAGCCGAAAATGTCAGCCGAAAATGTCAGCCGAAGATGAATGTCAACCGCGCCCCTCCCATCCACGCGCAAGCGCTTGGGTTTCGCTCACGGTCGAGCTGTCACTCGTCACCCACCCCTCCCCTCCTCTCCGTGCTCAAGCAGGTTTCGCTCACGGTCGAGCTGTCACTCGTCACCCACCCCTCCCCTCCTCTCCGTGCTCAAGCAGGTTTCACTCACGGTCGAGCTGTTTGCACGCGTCTGCAAAGATTGAGCATGTCAGCGGAATGGAAGTATTTTAAAGTTTCAGATGAGGACAACCAGCGCCGCCGCTCCCACCACGCGCATGAGTGGCAATAAATAGCGTAATGAAAAATCAATAATTATAATGCCAATATTTTTTCAGTATAGAAATACAGACATACCAAGTCTCCCGCATATTGATAGCGGCTCACTGATGCCCGCGAATTAGTTAAAATCTCCGGAATCTAGAGCGAGCGCGCCCGCGAGACAGAGACTGTGCTCCAAACAGTGCAGCGCGTGCACGGCAAAGAGGAAGAGAGAGCAAGAGACCGCGCGCGTGTGCCTCATGAAGCGCATGCAATATAAAATATATATAATATTTTAGGTTTTGTTATGTAACTGTTAGTGGTAATAAAAGTTTGATGATTATTCTATTGGTTTGTGATTTTTCATTTCAGATCCATTAAAAATTAAGCAATATAAATAAATATATATTAAAGTTTTTAAAAGAAGCCATTTTCGGTATCGGTTTCGGTTTTCGGCCAAGTGCATCCTAAATTTTCGGTATCGGTTTCGGCCCAGAATTTTCATTTCGGTGCATCACTATCCTCAATGTCTTGTCGTCAGGCTGACTGAGTTTGGTTGCGATTGGATGAATTTTCCAGAAAGAGTGTTTCAAATTCCAGGGGCATGCGTTTTCATACCACCCACAATAGCCGACTTCCTGTTGGGCTGGCGTAAAACTTAGAGCACGAAAGTTGTTCGGCCCGATGAGATCTAAATGTGTACCGAGTTTCATATTATTACATGCAAGCGTGTTTGATATACGGACAAGTGTTTGAATCCCAATCCCAATTTCAAGAGTTTTCGAGCACGTTAAGGGCCCCAAAAGTGCCCGAGATTTTGCACACAGCAGAGAAAGGGTTAAACTAAACTAGCCCCCCTCCTCACACACACACACACACACACATACACAGATCCCCCCTCCCCTCCCCACCCCACACAGACAGACACACACACACAGAATGGCAGAGAGACAGAGAGAGACACAATTCACATTCAAACCACAATATCTGACTTTCTGTTGGTCAGAGCTAATGACTGTAAATTAGAAAGTTGTTCGGCTTGATAAGATCAATATACACGCTGAGTTTTGTAACTGTAGGTAAAACTATAACTAAGTTATAACACACTTTATGCATCCTTTTTTAATCATAAATTCGTTTCCTCGCCACGGCCAAACCGTTCGAGATATCAAAAATCCGTCCGCAATTTAGCATCCTCCATGTCTTGACTTCATGCACACCGAGTTTCGTGGTCATCGGATGAATTCTCTGGGAGAAGTGTTTCAAATGCCAGAACATGCGTTTCCATACAGCCCATAATAGCCGACTTCCTGTTGGACTGGCGTAAAACTTAGAGCACGAAAGTTGTTCGGCCCGATGAGATCTATATGTGTACCGAGTTTCATATTATTACATGCAAGCGTGTTTGAGATATGGACATGTTTTTGAATCCCATTCCAGGGGGCGCTGCCGAGCCCCCCTGCCACGCCCGGGTACCAGCTTCAGGCCAACCCTGATGGCCGCAGGTTCTGACCTGTGTACAAAGTTTCAAGAGTTTTCGAGCACGTTAAGGGCCCCAAAAGTGCCCGAGAAGTCCCACACAGTAGAGAAAGGGTTAAAATAAAGCCCCCCTCCTCTCTCACACACACAGACACTGAGAGAGACTGGAAAAATTCCCATCAAATCACATTCAAACCAAAATATCTGACTTCCTGTTGGTCGGAGCTAATGACTGTAAATTAGAAAGTTGTCCGTCTCGTGGAGATAAATATAGATACCGATTTTTGTTACTGTAGGTAAAACTAATACCCCATTTTTGACTAAAGGTGGCGCTACTGAGCCCCTTACCACGCCCGTTTCTGAAACTTTGCACAAGTGTACTAGGCAATAAATGTAAAGTGTCTGTCGAGTTTCATGCAATTTCAAGTATGCTAAGAGTCTCAAAAACTTTAAAAAAGAATATTAAAGTTTGATGCGTTGCCATGGCAACAGTATTTAAGATATCAATAATCCTTTCACAGGTCTACATCTGCCGTGTGTTTACATTATACACATAAAGTTTGAAGCAAATCGGGTAAAAATAAGAGGGTGATTTCAAAGCATTTTGAAAGTGACACACTTCCTGCTGCCAGTTGGTGGCGCTATAACTTTGACTCACAATAGTCACATCCATGTGATCGGCCTCTTACAGCGAACACACTGCTGAAGTTTCATCCAGATCAATTAATGTATGAGGATGTTATAACACACTTCCTGTTTCCAATATTCGCCATAAATTCGTTTCCTCGCCACGGCCAAACCGTTCGAGATATCAAAAATCCCCTGGCAATTTTTCATCCTCCATGTCTTGACTTCATGCACACCGAGTTTCGTGGCGATTGGTTGAATTTTCTAGGAGGAGTATTTTAAATTCCATTGCATGTGTTTTTTAAACTACGCCAAATAGCCGACTTCCTGTTGGGCTGGGGTAAAAAGTCAGAGCACGAAGGATATATGAACCGATGAGATCTATAAGTGTACCGAGTTTCATATTATTACACGCAAGCGTGTTTGATTTATGGACCAAGTTTTCGGACCGCGTTCCAGGGGGCGCTGTCGAGCCCCCCTGCCACGCCCGGGTACCAGCTTCAGTCCGGCTCTAATGGCCGCGGGTTCTGACATTTGTGCAAAGTTTCAAGAGTTTTTGAGCACGTTAAGAGACCCAAAAGTGCCCGAATAGTCGTAAGAAAAATAATAATAATAATAATAATAATAATAATAATAATAATAATAATAATCCGAAGGAAAACAATAGGGCCTTCGCCTTTTCAAGGCTTGGGCCCTAATAAATATAGCTGCAAGCAGCGATTACGGGCCCAAGCCGGTGGCACCGCCACCCTGGTGCCTTTAGTTACACTAAAGGCACCGGGCTGGCGCTGCCACCGGCTTGGGCCCTCCATCGCTGCTTGCAGCTATATTTATTTATATATATATATATATATATATATATATATATATATATATATATATATATATATATAAAAAGCCGCCACCCCGTTGCCTTTCGGGTTCCTGTGCACGACGGGCAATAACGTAACCCCGCTTTGACTGTCGAGAAGAAGTCTGCTTTAGAGCTTGCATCAGTGTGAGTCTTTCTGCTCCCCTCCAAACACACACAGAAAAGGGGGGGGCTGTCTGTGTGTGTGCCCTCCCTCCCTCCCTCCCTCCCTCCCCACACACACACACACACACACACACACACACACACACAGAGAATGGCAGGGGGAACTCTGTCAGAGAGAGACAAAACCACATTCAAACCAAAATATCTGACTTCCTGTTGGTCGGAGCTAATGACTGTAAATGAGAAAGTTGTCCGGATCGATAAGCACAATATACAGACCGAGTTTTGTGACTGTAGGTAAAAATAACCCACCCACTTTAGTCAAAAGTATCTTGAAAGTAACACACTTCCTGCTGCCAGTTGGTGGCGCTATAACTTTGACTCATAATAGTCACATCCATGTGATCGCCCTCTTACAACAAACACACTGCTGAAGTTTCATCAAGATCAATAAATGTATGAAGACGTTATAACACATTGTGTTTTTCTTTTCTCGCCATAACTTCGTTTCCTTGCCACGGCCAAACCGTTCGAGATATCAAAAATCCGTCCGCGATTTAGCGTCCTCAATGTCTTGACTTCATGCTGACCGAGTTTGGTGGCGATAGGATAATTTTTCTTGGACGAGTATATCAAATTCCAGGGGCATGCATTTTCATACAGCCCATAAAAGCCGACTTCCTGTTGGACTGGCGTAAAACTTAGAGCACGAAAGTTGTTCGGCCCGATTAAATCTATATGTGTACCGAGTTTCATATTATTACATGCAAACGTGTTTGATATATGGACCAAGTTTTTCGGACCACGTTCAAGGGGGCGCTGTTGAGCTCCCCTGCCACGCCCGGGTACCAGCTTCAGCCCAGCCCTGATGGCCGCAGGTTCTGACCTGTGTGCAAAGTTTCAAGAGTTTTCGAGCACGTTAAGGGCCCCAAAAGTGCCCGAGAAGTCCCACACAGCAGAGAAAGGGTTAAAATAAAGCCCCCCTCCTCTCTCACACACACAGACATTGAGAGAGACTGGCAAAATTCCCATCAAATCACATTCAAACCAAAATATCTGACTTCCTGTTGGTCGGAGCTAATGACTGTAAATTAGAAAGTTGTCCGGCTCGGGGAGATAAATATAAATACCGATTTTTGTTACTGTAGGTAAAACTAATACCCCATTTTTGACTAAAGGTGGCGCTACTGAGCCCCTCCACCGCGCCCGTTTCTGAAACTTCACACATGCCTAGTACCTAATAAATCTGATATGCATGTTGAGTTTCATGCAATTTGAAGCATGTTAAGAGCCTCAAATGCACCGAAAAAGAATATAAAAGTTTAAAGCGTTGCCATGGCAACAGTATTTAAGATATCAATAATTCTTTCACAGGTCTACATCTGCCGTGTGTTTACATTATACACATAAAGTTTGAAGCAAATCGGGTAAAAATAAGAGGGTGAATTCAAAGCATTTTGAAAGTGACACACTTCCTGCTGCCAGTTGGTGGCGCTATAACTTTGACTCACAATAGTCACATCCATGTGATCGGCCTCTTACAACGAACACACTGCTGAAGTTTCATCAAGATCAATTAATGTATGAGGATGTTATAACACACTTCCTGTTTCCAATATTCGCCATAAATTCGTTTCCTCGCCACGGCCAAACCGTTCGAGATATCAAAAATCCCCTGGCAATTTTTCATCCTCCATGTCTTGACTTCATGCTGACCGAGTTTCGTGGTGATTGGTTAAATCGTCTAGGAGGAGTATTTTAAATTCCATTGCATGTGTTTTTTAAACTACGCCAAATAGCCGACTTCCTGTTGGGCTGGGGTAAAAAGTCAGAGCACGAAGGATATATGAACCGATGAGATCTATAAGTGTACCGAGTTTCATATTATTCCACGCAAGCGTGTTTGATTTATGGACCAAGTTTTCGGACCCCGTTCCAGGGGGCGCTGTCGAGCCCCCCTGCCACGCCCAGGTACCAGCTTCAGTCCGGCTCTAATGGCCGCGGGTTCTGACATTTGTGCAAAGTTTCAAGAGTTTTTGAGCACGTTAAGGCCCCCAAAAGTGCCCAAAAGGTAGTAATATAATAATAATAATAAATAATAATAATAAAGAAGAATAATCCGAAGGAAAACAATAGGGCCTTCGCCTTTTCAAGGCTTGGGCCCTAATAAATAATAATAATAAAGAAGAATAATCCGAAGGAAAACAATAGGGCCTTCGCCTTTTCAAGGCTTGGGCCCTAATAAAGAAGAAGAAGAAGAATAATAATCCTTAGAAAAACAATAGGGCCTTCACCTTTTCAAGGCTTGGGCCCTAATAATAATAATAATAATAATAATAATAATCCGAAGGAAAACAATAGGGCCTTCGCCTTTTCAAGGCTTGGGCCCTAATAATCCAAAGGAAAACAATAGGGCCTTCGCCTTTTCAAGGCTTGGGCCCTAAATAGAAAAATATCATGAGAAACAGGGCCCACCAACAACAGTGTCACCTTTAGAAAGCAATTTTTGCACTTTCCCCGGCAACTCACAGGTAGAGTTTTCGCCGTATGTAAGGGGCTGTTTACACCTGGCCACTTCATGCGTGTTCTGTGATCTGATCGTGAAAAGACCAGGTGTAAATGCCCTCCGAAATGCATTCGAGACGGATTTGAATCCGATCGCTCAAACCACTTCAGGAGGAGATCTGGGCCGCATTCCAGACAAAACTGGACAAGTGTAAATGCATCTGGTTGTTGAAACCACATGTAAATTTTACTAACAAAAATGCTAAAAAATAAACTCGTGAGAGCGTGTTATAGGCTATATGTCAGTAGTAGGCAACTCCGGTCCTTGAGGGCCACTGTCCTGCAAAGTTTAGTTACGTGTTTTTTTCGAGAGTGCATGTCGGACGCATCATAAACAAAATATCCCAAAATTATCGCTAGACTTTCGATATAATATCGGGCAACGTGATATCGCGATAACGATATTGAGTCGATATATCGTACACCCCTAGTGCTGGGCTAAATACTTGTTTGCTGCCCACCAGGGTTCAGATGGCAGCTTTCACAGATATTTAAAGGAACTGTACTAACAGAGAAATTGCACAAGTTAATTTTAATCGAACCAAACCTGCCAAGTGTGAACACGCCCTTAGTCAGTGGCATTCTACAAACCCACCTGTCTAGCTTAGTTGTTGGGCCTTCTTTCCTCTCAGATCCCAAAAGATGAGCATATTCTACGGTTCCTGCGTGCACGGGACTTCAACATAGATAAGGCACGGGAGATCCTTTGTCAGAGTCTGACGTGGAGGAAGCAGCATCAGGTGGACTACCTGCTGGACACATGGAGCTCTCCTCAGGTGTTGCACGATTTTTACACCGGCGGCTGGCACCACCACGACAAGGGTGAGTGAGCACAGTAATGCCCTGTCAGCTAAATGTATTTGTCATTAATGCATAGCCAATACATACCGGCTTAATGATGGGAACCATTTATTCATGACAGTTCATAAAATGTCGGAACTTTCGCACTTTCATGCCAAAGAGACTCAAAATACTCTGTCAATTTTAATCATACAGATAAGTGTTATACATTATTCAAAACTGTTAAGTGTCTACTTTTATTTGCGTACACTCACAATAAAAACAAAATGTTGTGCTTTTCGGAAAATGAAGAAACAAACAAACAGGATGCTCTCTCTCTCTCAGTGTGAAGTCCATTCTGATACATATCAGAAAATGAACTGTAACTTACTAAATACTTGCCACACATACATGAGAGATGCGATTTAGAAAGCTTGAAGTGTCTACTTTTAAATTAAGTAATTCATTTTTTTTTTTCTATATATAGATTTATTTTTATATTTAATAATGGTCTCCAAGGTTTTAACAATGAGTATTTGATTACTATTGACTGTTTTATTGTGTTTGTAAGGTGTCCTTGAGTGTCATGTAAGGCGCCTATAAATAACATTTATTATTATTATTATATTGAAGTGATTTTTCTTTCGTCCATCCAAGGACGCCAAGTAATGTAGTGATTGGTACTCACGTCACCGCTGACATTGTGACTTTTTGATTACTCGTCAATTAAGGTGTGGTTATGAGTACATCAGATGTATTTCATGAAATTGCTAACTTGTAGAGCCTCTTCTGTATTATCAGCACTAGGAAGATACAATTAGAATAAAATACATTTTATTAATAAAAATGAATCAAGTGATTGGAGTGTGGCTATGGAAGAGTTATGTTATGGAAAGATAAACTATTATTTACATTCTCTGAAACTAATAAGGTCAAGACCTTATCATGCATCTAATAAATAAACAAAATATTATTTGTTATCAACTAGCATCATCTATATTACCTCTAATGTAAATTAGAAAATGATTTACTGATACTATACAACAGTGTCACGGTCAACCTCTGGAAAGAGCTTTGGTAAAGTGATATTTACATTCCTCATGGTTGAGTGAGCAGTCTGATAGTGGTGGTGACGTCTTCCACATTGTTGTGCTGGGTGACAATTCAGTGGGGAAAGGAGCTGGGATCCGTTTCAATAGCCTTGAACACAAAGCTCAGTGGGATGCTGATCTACTAGCACCAAAGGGTCCTAAAATCTGGAACACGTAGATGAGACCCTGAAGTACAGATGGTACTCAACCAGAATACGACTTTTACCGCCGCCGTTCCCGCGGTGGTAAAATTGCGGGTGTGTATTTGCTGCCTTTGAACGCTAAGAGGCGCTACAATCGCAGACTTTGAAAAGTGTCAGTTTATTCTCTCTATTGTGTAATCTGCCGCCGCGCCGCGGCTCATTGAGAGTGATTGAAATGTAGTAACAGATCAATTCAAGTGAAACATGTAGTTAAACGAATTCATAATCACAAGACTGAAATTAAATGTAATACATTTAATAAATAATGAAAACATTTCAACACACAAAACATTGCAATAGAAAAATATTAGGCTACATCAATGAAGCTTTAGAACAGCATAAGACGTGGTGTTAACAGCGGGCCGATGATAGCGCAGTGGACAACGCAACAGCACGAGCTTCACGGAGCTTCAAGCGATGAGATCGAATCTCACTAGCTTTGGCTGACAGGCAGCGTTACATTTTTTTACCATTCTTGATGCTTAGATAGGTAACTAACTGTTTATTGAAGTCAAGCATTTTGTTTAATTATCAATGGCACATTTCAACATAAATTTGCTAAATTCCAGTAGAGCCGATGCACAGACGACAAAACTGATGAAGGAAGATTATCAGCCGATCGCGTCAGAAAATGAAAATGATGAAGATAGTCTTTAATCTGCTAAATTATTGTTTTGTGAATCATTCACGAAATTGAGATGACTGACATTGATACCCGCCATAGCAAAGGAAGAATTTTTTTAAAATTCCTGGACATTTCAAGGTTTAAATAAAGTGTTGGGGGCAGTTTATTTATTTAAAACATTGCATAGAGTTTATTTTCAGATAAATAATTCGATTCATTATTTTTTTTTGTAAGAAACAGAATATTATTCTTGCGACATTTTAAATCTGTATTGCCAAAGAAATTGCAGCTAAATAATAAATTAAAACAGTAGGCTAGTCTACAAAACGAAAATAGTTCAAAGCAACATAAATTAACATAATGCGTTTTTCTTTGCTTCTTTCTCGCGCTGGATCTCTTTTATTTGAGTTTATTTAGTCTCCCTGCACTGCGCGCGCGGAGTCTCTCTCGACCCATCATACAGCTGATAATACTGTATCGCTGTGTGTCATCCATACAAATCACGAAAAAAACTGTAACAAATGATTTAGCCTTTGTTGCTTCAAAGACACAGAATGTCTTGTTGAATTCACCGTACAATAAAACGAGGTGGATCGATAATTAAAAGCTCTGTATCTGCGGCTCACTTGCATTCGTTTAGTTAGTCGATAGTTCATGTTTAGATAATGCCAGATTATTGACAAACACACTGCTCAAACATATTAAAATTATACAAAACTAGTTGAAACAAATGGATTGAACACTTCAACTGAAATGCTGTGTGAAACCCCTTTAAACAATACATAAAACTACAATATTTTTAATTTAAGGGCCTACATTTGGACACATCGAGAGATTTATCTTTAAAGGTATTTTGCCTTTGCCTGGTCATCAGGCTCACTCTGCATATGAAAGACAGAACATTTAACACCTCCTGAACCCCCAACCCCCCACAGGCTATCTGAGTTTGAGACTGACTTAAAACAAAGAGAAGTCACAATTCACACTTAATTCTAGACATAGCATTAGGCTAGTAAAGTGTTGATAATGAAAGAATTTTATTATTTAGGCTACATGTAGGCTAGTAGGCTAATATTTCTGTCATAAAAGTTTATTACTAAACATTTAATTATTTCAATAATTGAAGAAATAAAACGCTACCTCGGTTTGGGCCAGCTTTTTCCAAGCAAACCTAAATTCAAACGCATGTTCATTTGTTGTCATGAATACAATGTTCAACTCCATGTTAAATTCCACGGGGTTCTTTGGATCCTTACAAGTACAACCTGCATGCGATTTGTGAATTATTATTATTTTTTATATAAATCTCGAACCACAGTGCTTGCTGCTGCTAAACTAAATAACATTTATAGAATAATTATGAACTTAAATGAAACAATATCGCAACATTTCGACAAATACATTATATGATCTGTTTTTACAATTTAATTCAGGGCGATTTAGCCTATACTACATTTAATTATAGCGAGATTTTCACCCTTGTCCGTTCATCATTGGGAAGCACTCACAGCTAGTTTGAGTAGATCCTCTGCACCTCTCGGTTTCATACGGATTACCTAATCAGATAACATTTATTAAATATTTAGACATTTAAAGGCTTTAAATATAGCCGATTTCTTATTGTGACTGAGCGGAGGCAAGTGGCTTTCGGTTCATTTTTATGACGCGCAGTTCCCGGAGACAGAGACGACAGATAAACTTTTGTCGTTAGCCTAATATGAATAAAAGTTTACAGTTTTGAACGATGTAGGCTAGGCTACTCTACTCTGATCTGTATGACTAAAAAACTACGGAGTAGCCTATTAGGGCCCAAGTTATTTTAGCTGTCTGTTATGAGAAAAATAAATCCAAATGAACGCGCCGCCGCGTCTGCCGAACACTATTCAACATGCCAGAATAAACCCGACTTTAGAACAATGGATAGCGCCACTCGGCCTGGTGTGCCAAAATACTTAATTATAAACTTCAATATTTCATTCAAAATAATCTCAAAACGCTTTGTAACATTTTGAAAGCCGTGCATGCATTAAGGGAACCATGAACGTAACTGAAACTGGTTCTGATTTTATTGTTTGTCGTTTAAACGTGCCTGTTGCATATCTTTATTTTATATATTTTATATGGTCTATTGGTGAAGTAATGTATAGCATTGATTACTGTGGAGGGAGGGGGGATTCAAATAATTCAGCTGAAGCAGGGATGTTTAGACCAGAAGGAAATCCCCGTCCCCGTGGCAAATCGCACCTTATTAAAACCATGTTTTTTAAAAAAATGTATAGGCTAGGAACCAAAAAAAAAAGGCTATCCTGTATAAAAAAATGTTTTGTTTGTTTGATTGTCTGCATTAATAATAGGCTATGACATGCATTAATAGGCTAATATAAAATGCATAATAGGCTATATGTTTATTCGGGATTCGAACCCGTATCATCCAAATGATCGATACGTAAGTTCTACCACTCGGCCATGAATTTACTCATTCGTCTCATTCCTCAATAGCATAGCCGTCGATTTCGGTGGGGATGGTGGGGACGCGTACCCACCAGATTTTGTCATGAGTCATTTTGTACCCACCACTTTTTAGGGTTGCTAGTAGGGCTGTAAGTGACACCAAACCCACGATTTGATTCGTATCACAATATTTGACCCACGATTCAGTTCGTATCACGGTTTTTGACCCACGATTCAGTTCGTATCACGATTTTTTTGGGGATAAAAAAATAAATAAAAAATCGGTGCTGATGCAGTGGTGACCCGTTCATGTAACATATAAGGGTGGCGCTGCCAATGAAGCACCTAACAGCTGTCACAAAGAACTGGCAAAAGTAATCTGAATATGTCAAATATAGCAAGGAGACATTTTTATTAATAAACAAGTGTTTTCTGTCTCGCTGCAAAGATGAAGTTGACGATGCTGACTCGCGATCTTAGGCTAGTGAACACGGCAGAGAGAAATGCACATTTCATACGGATTACATAATTTTCTTTAGTTTTGAATGGTTCTGTTTAAAAGTATGATTTAAAGCGTTCTGTAGATAATATATATATTTCTCAGGTCTGTGAGGCATAGGCTGTGCTGAGTTTCGGTTCATTTATGAGACGAGCTCCACTTCATGCGCCGACGCCTCCGTGTCGTCGTGATGGATATCTATTATTTGCTTTACTTATTATTTATTAAATCCAGGCAATTGGTTGATGAAACATTGATGGAAATTAAGATACAATTAATACAAAACGAAATTCACTTTAAAGAAAGGCTTTGTGCTTTCTGATTGAGGTCTGTGAATGTTTTAAAGGATATTTTAGTGCCGATTTCAGAGCAGTCACGTCCGTAACCGAGAACTGTCACGTCTGTAACATCGTTTTTTCCTCATAAATGCGAATACGAAAAATAAAATAAAATAAAATTAATATTTTATGTTCTGTGGAGCTCGTTTTATTTTTTCAAACGTTTATATTATTTTCTGCTTAAATAGGCTACTGAGTGCATGGAGGAATATAGCCTAGGCTATTCCGCGCTCAAGCACATGCATAAATCTTGCCGCAAAGCACCGGCAAAAGCAGACTAATGATAATATGTCTGAAAAAATTAGGCATTTTTATTGTTTATTAATAAAATATATATTTCTAAATCAGTGTCGGCTCCAAACATATCTATATACATCTCCGCTAGTGGATGCACCTTTCATATGGATTACAGCCTAATCAGCCGGTATTTGCTTTCGATTCAAATTTTTTAGTTTAAAAGTAGACATTTCGAGCTTTATATAGAAATATTCAGCATGTTTTTGAGGCTATACACTGCATTTCAGTTCATTATTGAGACGCGCTCCAGTTCACACATGGAGATAATTATATATAGTGCGCCCTGTTTGTTTTATTTAATTTTACAAAAGCACAACGTTTTCTTGTTATTGTGAGTTTACCCAAATAAAAGTACTTGCGACAGAAGCATTATTCCTTTCTGTATGACCAGAAAAGATTGAGTAGGCCTATTTAAAGTTGTTTCCACAGTTGATAGTGTAAGCCGGGCTATAATGGTCCAATGAGGGTTTCCAATAGCACGGGAAGGTTTCTTGCGCGTTCCGTCTTTCCAGCATCTCAAAGTAATTTGGGTTAAATGCAATACATTTCTCATATGTATTTACTCGTTATTTCATCTGACTCCATAAATGAAAGGTTTTAATAATATCTATGCATCACTAAAAGTGAGCGAATGTTTGATTATTACTTTTAGACTTATTAAATGAACAAGGTCAAAATCAGTTTGAATAATCAAATGTAACAATTTATTAAATCAGGTATCAGGTCAATTGTATAATCAATTCAAAGATAATCAATATAAAGCATGAATAAAAAGAACCCAACCTGAATAAATTACATGAGGCTGGAAGTCTCGGTCACTTCCAGCCATCACGGGCCAGTCTAGATACAGAAAGCGCCCCGATCCCTCCACTGCATTCCATTAAATAGCCAAAACCTCTTTCACATGTTAACAATGGGAATTTACATTCAGAGTTGACACCTTTTGGGGGTAGGAGACCATTTGCCTAGAGACAACCTTCCTTTGTGTGCCAGTTTCTCTAAACTTCTCAAAACCTGATTTCTTTTTGTTTAATTTATTTGGAAATGAGACATTTGTACCACTCACTCTGAGACATTCAAAATGATACTAAACATAATAATCATTCATATTAAACCACATATATATTCTTATGTGAGTCTTTAGGCGTGAGAGGGAGTGAGACTGTATGGGGGAGGTCAGATGTTAATTTCCAGCAAGGTTCTTTGTTTCATAGAGCAGTTTATCTCTCCAACCAGTTTCTCCAGCTTTACAATAGGAAAATGCAAGTGTTCGCACCGACGCGTGCCATGCAGTGCATGCGTGCTCCACACTCCGCACACACTTTGAATATGCACCTAATATCCATATAATAGCGAACATTTATCTAGGTTAAAGTTAGAGCGAGCTGCCATGCCAGATGGATAAGTCCTTTTCGCTTAGGCTACATTAGTAAGCTACATGACGTCGTCTTTCAAAACATGACCTGTGCTAAAGAGAAAAAAAATTAATGCGTCATTGTACCCAGCACTTCTGAAAATGCACTTCCGAATGCGTCTCTGTCCCCAGCACATTTCAAACCAAACTGACGCCCATGCTCAATAGAATAGTAAAACAAATAATCAGCTTTATTGCACCTAATTTATTTTTGTTTGTTATTTTTGTTATTATTATTATTTTTATTTATTTTTTATCACGCTGCTCCCAACGGGCAATAGGCTTATGTCGCCCACCGACGTCTAGGCGTAGGCTACAATATGAAATAGCCTAAATACATTGTTCTCGTCTCTATTTTTAAATTATGATTCTATTTTTCTGTCCTAAACAATGTTCTATAGTAGGCTATTTCATCTGTTAATTGACATTAACCCCGCTTACATTTCAAAATACGGCAAACTCTGCTGTTTTGCACAATGTCCCTCTGCGCCACCTGGCGGTCATTTCGCGAATGACTTTGAAATGCGACTGGATTATTTTTGCCGCGGTAGTTTCGCCGCGGTGCCTGGCGCGGCGGTAATAGGCATTCTGGTTGAGTACCATCTGTAGGTGCAGAAGGTCTTTAATCTGGAACACGCTGACAATGGTACCTTGAAGTGAAGGTTTACTCTCCTTAGCTTAACCTTGTTGCAAATATATTTGTGTGTCTTCTGCCTCTCTGGGCCAGACACTCAGAACTTGGTCAATCCACTTTTTTCTCTTTGGCATGGAGACTCAGGACATGCTGTAGTCGTTGTTACTGTCTCGCTGTACGAAAACTCTGAACGTAGTGTTTGTTAATGTTTCTTTCCTCACAGACTGGAGGCTCAGAACGTTGGTTGTATCTGTAGATACAGAGCTGTAGACTCATGGAATCTATTGTCTCTCTCTGGATGAACCAGAGTCTCAAAACGGTGTATCTGTTATGTCTCACCTTTGCAGGCCTGAGACTCAGAACTTGTATCTGTTGCTGCCTTCCCTGTGACAGGCTGGAGGCTCAGAACGTGGTTGATCTGTTAGTCTCTCTCTTGCTAGCCAGGACTCAGAATGTTGTTGATCTGTTTCTGTCTATCCCCTTACAGGACAGACTCAGTACGGTATATCTGTTATGCACCAGCTTTGCAGGCCGGGACTCAAAACGGCATATCTGTTATTTCTCTTCCTTGGAGGACAGACTTAGTCAAGTCAAGTTACCTTCATTTATATAGCGCTTTTAACAGTATAGATTTGTTTCAAAGCAGCTTTAGGATAGGATAATAGGAAGTTAAAGTAACAGATTGTTTTGGCTTTACAGCAGCTCTAGAATAAAGTTATTGTCCAGCTGAAGTTAGTTTTGAATGATTCACTTTCATTGCAACGATCATTAGTTATTAACTTAAGGGTAGCTAACACGACACTGTTCAAACAGAAAACCCTTAATGTGATCTGGCCGCTCATTTGCACAAAACAGTGCCTGGTGGCTCGAGAACACAAACCATGAAATAGGTTCCAAGGGAATACAGAATTTATTTATCGGTTCTGCATAGCCACGTGAACTGGAATTATCCCGACAACGTTTTATCTGTAGAGAGGTGAAGGGAAGGAGGCCTTCACAGGGGAGAGACTAGTTGACACTTAAGGACTGCGTTGTCGTCGTGTCTAGGCGCAGGTTAGATCCGGATACGGCCTGGATCCGGCGGACTGCGGTAAACCTCGGCCTAAACAGAGAGACTAATATTAGCGTAGACGCTATCCTTCTTATGATGTAACAAGTACATCAGGATTTATGGGAAGTGTTCCCGGTTCCGGCTGACCTAATCTATGCAGCCTAACATTGAATTATAGAAGTCTATAATGTGTTGTGTATACTAGGTCAAATAGATGTGTTTTAAGTCTAGATTTGAACTGACAGAGTGTGTATGCTTCCTGGACAATGTTAGGAAGACTGTTAGGATATACCTCCAGCAGTCGATTTTGATATCAACTGGCCGGAATTTTGAGATTGCAATAGACGTGCATTAAGAGTTCGCTCAAGTACTGGGGAGCTAGACCATTTAGTGCTTTGTAAGTAATCAGCAATATTTAAAAATGTATACATTGTTTAATAGGGAGCCAATGCAGTGTTGACAGAACCGGGCTAATATGGTCATACTTCCTAGTTCTGGTAAGAACTCGAGCTGCTGCATTTTGGACAAGCTGTAGTTTGTTTATTAAGAGTGTCGAGCAAACGCTTAGTAGATCATTACAATAATCTAGCCTTGATGTCATGAACGCGTGAACTAATTGTTCTGCATTTTTCTTTGAGAGCATATTACGTAATTTAGATATATTTTTTAGATGAAAATTTTTTGGTTTTACAGATACTAGACACGTGACTTTCAAATGAAAGATTGGTATCAAAGAGCACACCTAGGTTCCTAACCGACGACGAGGACTTGACAGAGCAGCCACCAAGTGTTAGACAGTATTCTAGGTTATTACGTGAGGAAGTTTTTTGTCCAATAATTAGAATCTGTTTTTTCTGAATTAAGTAGTAGGAAATTGCTAGTCATCCAGTTTTTTGCATGCATTCCGTTCATTTTGTGAATTGATAAGTTTCATCAGGGCGTGAAGAAAGACATCTCTTCATTTACTGCTACAAACTGATAATGGTCAGTTAAGTATGGAATTGGAACTGGAAGTTTTAAACCTGCTTTTATCCTCTTAACATCCTTGATGTGTCATTACAAGTGCCCAGCCACGTTGAGTGATTCCTTCAGAGTGAACACGGTGAATCTGACTGCATTAGATGTGAAAGATATTAATAAAAATTGTTAATTCAACAAGCGCACATACCTGTATTTACTTCCTGTTTTCGGTCGAAGTCCACAGTAGTCGACTGTCGAGTTCACGCACGTGATCATAGGTATTAGGTAACTAAGATGATTTTTTTTTTTTACAAATATCCATCAGAGCTGATATTCTCAAAACAGCTGACAGTCTGAGTCTCCACTGTTGCTTAGTTACCTATGATCACACACGTGAACTCGACAATCGACTACTGTGGACTTTTATTAATATCTTTCACATCTACAGTCAGATTCACCGTGTTCACTCTGAAGGAATCACTCAACATGGCTGGGCACTTGTAATGACACATCAAGGATGTTAAGAGGATAAAAGCAGGTTTAAAATTTGCCCCATTCAAGTCAATAGGGTGCAAATTTTAAAAAGAGGATAACACTGTAGGCAACACCGATTTTTGTCGTTGTTCTCTGTATTGACAGCACTCCAAATTTACAAAAAATTGAGCTCAATGTTAAAATTGACCGAAGTTCTCCTTTAAAGTTTTTGGTACATATCCTAGAGACAAAGACAAATTAATGATGATTAGAGGATCTGTGACATCTGGAAGCATCTCTATCAGTAGCTTAGTCGGTATAGGGTCTAACATGTTGTCGATTTAGATGAATTAAGGAGTTTGCGAAATTCTTCCTCTTCTATAGCAATAAATTAATACAATTTTTCCTCAGGGAGAGACTACAATGCTCTCCCTGATGCGATACTGTAGTAGACGGTTGCGTAGTTATAATTTTGTCCCTGCTATTATCAATCTTATATGTGAAGTTCATAAAGTTCATAAAAAATGGAAACTTCTGGAATCTTTCTTTTTCGTTAGTTTAGTCACTGTTTTAAATAAATACCTTGGATTATGTTTATTTTCTTCTAATAGGGTTGGAAAATAACCAGATCTAGCAGATTTTAAAGCCTCTCTGTATGCAATCGAGCTCTCCTTCCATGAAACGACATTGCTTTTCTTCCAGTTGCGCTCCATTTTTCTGGCTGCTCTCTTAAAGGGGAACTGAAACGAAATGGGAAGTACAGGTGATATAACAGATGTGTTATCATTGTTATTTGTGGATTTGTGGTAGGACACTTAGGCCGTGTGTCCACCAAAGCGTTTTTAGCCAGCTGAAAACGCTAGGCACTCTGCTGAAAGGCTACCTTGACAGCTCCAGTAAAATGTCATATCAAGAACATAACAGATCGAGAGGGGGTCCAACAAGCGAATATAACACCTCCGATGCCATCAAGGACCGAATAACCTGCATAAATGTTGGCATACATGTTACCACGGCGGGTCCTGTAAACAAGTTCCACTCACCTCTTAGTTGTAATTAGGGGCCAAGCACTGAAGGTGCGGGCACCTATTGTATCTGTTCCGGTTCTTATTAGGGGCCAAGCACTGAAAGTGCGGAGGCACCTATTGTTTTTGTTGGCGTTCTTATTATTATTATTCTTCCGTTTCTTCTTCCGCCATTGAAGTCTATGGCAGCCCTATGAACCGCTTGCGGGAAAGTTGATTTTATTTGACATTCTGATAGAGGACAGTCCCAACATTAAATACACCAATTTTGGTGTCTCCAACTCATTCCCTCTAGCGCCACCAACAGTCCAAAGTTTCACTCATGTCTATGCTGATAACTTTTGAACCGTAAGGGCTAGAATCAAAATTCTTTTTCCCTCTGATTCCTGAGCTCACGACGATTCGATTGCACCCTATGACGTCATTTTCCGTCATAATAGTTTTCCCGCCATTTTGAATTTTCCAAAAAACCTACTTTTTCAAACTCCTCCTAGGCCGTTGCTCCGAATTTCACGAAAATTGAACCAGATCAACTCCAGACCATGACGACAAAAAGTTATGGAATTCAAGTTGATTCGAATTACCGTTCTCGAATACCGCGCAAATAAATTTTACGTAGCGCTTGCAAAAACAGACGTAAGGCCGTATCTCCACAACGCTTTATCGGATTCAGACCAAATTTGGTACATGTCATCACAAGCATGACCTGAGGCTACATGCTGCGTTTCGGCGCAGCGCCACCTACTGGTCCGGAGATATGAAGAATTTATATTTTTGCTTATAACTTCTGAACGGTTTGTCCAAAAATCACAAAAGTGGTCTCGTTAGATTCAGGGCATCGTGCTGAGTCGACTGATATCCAATTTTCCCATATCGGCCATTTTGGCTGTCGGCCATTTTGAATTATGTGCTAAAATGCTGTATTTTATGAACGCATGAACGTATCGTTACGAAACTCAGTATGGGTCATCAGTACAACGCCCTAAAGGTACTCAAAAATTTATGAGACAGCGCCACCTTTTGGTCAAAAGTTATAATGAAATTTCCAAAAATGCTAATAACTTTTGAATAAATTTGCCTATAGTAATGACACTGATCTCAATAGATTCCTTGGGTTATGCTGAAAACATAGATACCAATTTTGCCATAGTCAGCCAAACTTCCTGTCCGCCATCTTTATTTTGTTTTAAAACCTACTTTTTCAAACTCCTCCTAGACCGAACGTCCGATTTTCACCAAAATCGGATCGTGTCATCTCCAGACCGTGCCGAGTAAAATTTATGGATTTCGTGTCGATAGACGAAACCGTTTTTGTATACCGCAGTGGCAAATTTGAGGCATGATGCCAAAATGACTATTCAGGCTTTATATCTGCAATGCCTTGCCATATTGACACCAAACTTTGTATATGTCATTGTCACTTCACTCTGACCACATCACATCAGTTTCGTAACTGCGCCACCTATTGGTCGAAAGTGATAATCATATTTTTAGTTAATGTATGTGATTTTTCAACCATTTTGCCAAAATTCTTCTTTAAATGTCTTCAATTGCTCCTAGCTGCAGTTGGTCTCACACTCCCAGCCACTTTGGCATGTCTTGTCGTCTTGCTTGCGCTTGGCCCCGGTGATTGCTGCTTGCAGCTATATTTAGGGGCCAAGCACTGAAGGTGCGGGCACCTATTGTATCTGTTCCCGTACCAAAAATAATTCTTCTTCTTCTTCTTCCGCTCTGGGAGTCTATGGCAGCCCATAGAACCGATCGCGGGAAAGTTGTAATGGTTTGACATTCGGATAGAGGACAGTCCCAACATTAAATACACCAATTTTGGTGTGTCTAAGTCATTCCCTCTAGCGCCACCAACTGTCCAAAGTTTCACTCATGTTTATTCTAATAACTTTTGAACCACAAGGGCTAGAAACAAAATTCTTTTTTCCTCTGATTCCTGACCTCGTGACGATTCGATTGCACCCAATGACGTCATTTTGCGCCATGAAAAGTTTTCCGCCATTTTGAATTTTCCGAAAAAGCTACTTTTTCGAACTCCTCCTAGGCCGTTGCTCCAATTTCCATGAAAATTTAATCAGATCATCTACAGACCATGCCGACAAAAAGTTATGGAATTCAAGTTGATTCGCTTAGCAATTTTCGAAAAAACCCACAAACAAATTTTACGTAGCGCTTGCGAAAACAGACGTAAGGCTGTATCTCCGCAACGCTTAATCGTATTCAAACCAAACTTCCTACATGTCATCACAAGCGTGACCTGAGGCTACATGCTCCGTTTCGGCGCAGCGCCACCTACTGGTCCGGAGATATGAAAAAAGGCTATTTTTGCTTATAACTTCTGAACGGTTTGTCCAAAAATCATAAAAGTGGTCTCGATAGATTCAGGGCGTCATTTTGAGTTGACTGATATCCAATTTGTCCATATCGGCCATTTTGGCTGTCGGCCATTTTGAATTATGTGCTAAAATGCTGTATTTTATGAATGCATGAACGTATCGTTACGAAACTCAGTATGGGTCATCAGTACAACGCCCTAAAGGTACTCAAAAGATTATGAGACAGCGCCACCTTTTGGTCAAAAGTTATAATGAAATTTCCAAAAATGCTAATAACTTTTGAATAAATTTGCCTATAGTAATGACACTGATCTCAATAGATTCCTTGGGTTATGCTGAAAACATAGATACCAATTTTGGTGTAGTCAGTCAAACTTCCTGTCCGCCATCTTTATTTTCTTTTAAAACCTACTTTTTCGAACTCCTCCTAGACCGAACGTCCGATTTTCACCAAAATCGGATCGTGTCATCTCCAGACGGTGCCGAGTAAAAGTTATGGATTTCGTGTCGATAGACGAAACCGTTTTTGTATACCGCAGTGGCAAAATTGAGGCATGATGCCAAAATGACTATTCAGGCTTTATATCTGCAATACCTTGACATATTGACACCAAACTTTGTATGTGTCATTGTCACTTCACTCTGACCACATCACATCAGTTTCGTAACTGCGCCACCTATTGGTCGAAGGTGATAATCATATTTTTAGTTATTGTATGTGATTTTTCAACCATTTTGCCAAAATTCATCTTTAAATGTCTTCAATTGATCCTTGCTGCAGTTGGTCTCACACTCCCAGCCACTTTGGCATGTCTTGTCGTCTTGCTTGCGCTTGGCCCCGTAATGGCTGCTTGCAGCTATATTTATTATTAGGGGCCAAGCACTGAAAGTGCGGAGGCACCTATTGTTTTTGTTGGCGTTCTTATTATTAGGGGCCAAGCACTGAAGGTGCGGGCACCTATTGTATCTGTTCCCGTTCTTATTCTTCTTTTTCTTCTTCCGACTGGGCGTCTATGGCAGCCTATAGAACCGTTTGCGGGAAACTTATGAAAATTGGCACAGTGATAGAGGACAGCCTGAAATATCACCATAGCAAATTTGGAGTCTCCAACTCATTCCCTCTAGCGCCACCAGCTGTCCAAAGTTTCACTCATGTTTATGCCAATAACTTTTGAACCACAAGGGCTAGAAACAAAATTCTTTTTTCCTCTGATTCCTGAGCTCATGACGATTCGACTGCACCCTATGACGTCAGTTTCCGTCATAATAGTTTTCCCGCCATTTTGAATTTTCCGAAAAACCTACTTTTTCGAACTCCTCCTAGGCCGTTGCTCCGAATTTCACGAAAAATGAACCAGATCATCTCCTGACCTTGACGACCAAATATTATGGAATTCAAGTTGATTCGAATTACCGTTCTCGAATACCGCGCAAATAAATTTTACGTAGCGCTTGCAAAAACAGACGTAAGGCTGTATCTCCACAACGCTTTATCGGATTCAGACCAAATTTGGTACATGTCATCACAAGCATGACCTGATGCTACATGCTGCGTTTCGGCGCAGCGCCACCTACTGGTCCGGAGATATTAAGAATTTATGTTTTTGCTTATAACTTCTGAACGGTTTGTCCAAAAATCACAAAAGTGGTCTCGTTAGATTCAGGGCGTCGTGCTGAGTTGACTGATATCCAATTTCCCCATATCGGTCATTTTGGCTGTCGGCCATTTTGAATTATGTGCTAAAATGCTGTATTTTATGAACGCATGAACGTATTGTTACGAAACTCAGTATGGGTCATCAGTACAACGCCCTAAAGGTACTCAAAAGATTATGAGACAGCGCCACCTTTTGGTCAAAAGTTATAATGAAATTTCCAAAAATGCTAATAACTTTTGAATAAATTTGCCTATAGTAATGACACTGATCTCAATAGATTCCTTGGGTTATGCTGAAAACATAGATACCAATTTTGCCATAGTCAGCCAAACTTCCTGTCCGCCATCTTTATTTTCTTTTAAAACCTACTTTTTCGAACTCCTCCTAGACCGAACGTCCAATTTTCACCAAAATCGGATCGTGTCATCTCCAGACCGTGCCGAGTAAAAGTTATGGATTTCGTGTTGATAGACGAAACCGTTTTTGTATACCGCAGTGGCAAAGTTGAGGCATGATGCCAAAATGACTATTCAGGCTTTATATCTGCAATGCCTTGACATATTGACACCAAACTTTGTAAGTGTCATTGTCACTTCACTCTGACCACATCACATTAGTTTCGTAATTGCGCCACCTATTGGTCGAAAGTGATAATCCATTAAATCATATTTTTAGTTACTGTATGTGATTTTTCAACAATTTTGCCAAAATTCATCTTTAAATGTCTTCAATTGTTTCTTGCTGCAGTTGGTCTCACGCTCCTAGCCACTTTGGCATGTGTTGTCGTCTTGCTTGCGCTTGGCCCCGGTGATTGCTGCTTGCAGCTATATTTAGGGGCCAAGCACTGAAAGTGCGGAGGCACCTATTGTTTTTGTTGGCGTTCTTATTATTATTATTCTTCCGTTTCTTCTTCTTCTTCTTCCGCCATTGAAGTCTATGGCAGCCCTATGAACCGCTTGCGGGAAAGTTGATTTTATTTGGCATTCTGATAGAGGACAGTCCCAACATTAAATACACCAATTTTGGTGTCTCCAACTCATTCCCTCTAGCGCCACCAACAGTCCAAAGTTTCACTCATGTCTATGCTGATAACTTTTGAACCGTAAGGGCTAGAATCAAAATTCTTTTTTCCTCTGATTCCTGAGCTCACGACGATTCGATTGCACCCTATGACGTCATTTTCCGTCATAATAGTTTTCCCGCCATTTTGAATTTTCCAAAAAACCTACTTTTTCGAACTCCTCCTAGGCCGTTGCTCCGAATTTCACGAAAATTGAACCAGATCAACTCCAGACCATGACGACAAAAAGTTATGGAATTCAAGTTGATTCGAATTACCGTTCTCGAATACCGCGCAAATAAATTTTACGTAGCGCTTGCAAAAACAGACGTAAGGCCGTATCTCCACAACGCTTTATCGGATTCAGACCAAATTTGGTACATGTCATCACAAGCATGACCTGAGGCTACATGCTGCGTTTCGGCGCAGCGCCACCTACTGGTCCGGAGATATGAAGAATTTATATTTTTGCTTATAACTTCTGAACGGTTTGTCCAAAAATCACAAAAGTGGTCTCGTTAGATTCAGGGCATCGTGCTGAGTCGACTGATATCCAATTTTCCCATATCGGCCATTTTGGCTGTCGGCCATTTTGAATTATGTGCTAAAATGCTGTATTTTATGAACGCATGAACGTATCGTTACGAAACTCAGTATGGGTCATCAGTACAACGCCCTAAAAGTACTCAAAAATTTATGAGACAGCGCCACCTTTTGGTCAAAAGTTATAATGAAATTTCCAAAAATGCTAATAACTTTTGAATAAATTTGCCTATAGTAATGACACTGATCTCAATAGATTCCTTGGGTTATGCTGAAAACATAGATACCAATTTTGCCATAGTCAATCAAAGTTCCTGTCCGCCATCTTTATTTTCTTTTAAAACCTACTTTTTCGAACTCCTCCTAGACCGAACGTCCGATTTTCACCAAAATCGGATCGTGTCATCTCCAGACTGTGCCGAGTAAAAGTTATGGATTTCGTGTCGATAGACAAAACCGTTTTCGTATACCGCAGTGGCAAATGTGAGGCATGATGCCAAAATGACTATTCAGGCTTTATATCTGCAATGCCTTGACATATTGACACCAAACTTTGTATGTGTCATTGTCACTTCACTCTGACCACATCACATCAGTTTCGTAACTGCGCCACCTATTGGTCGAAAGTGATAATCATATTTTTAGTTATTGTATGTGATTTTTCAACCATTTTGCCAAAATTCATCTTCAAATGTCTTTAATTGCTCCTTGCTGCAGTGGGTCTCACACTCCCAGCCACTTTGGCATGTCTTGTCGTCTTGCTTGCGCTTGGCCCCGGTGATTGCTGCTTGCAGCTATATTTATTCTTCCGTTTCTTCTTCTTCTTCCGCCATTGAAGTCTATGGCAGCCCTATGAACCGCTTGCGGGAAAGTTGATTTTATTTGACATTCTGATAGAGGACAGTCCCAACATTAAATACACCAATTTTGGTGTCTCCAACTCATTCCCTCTAGCGCCACCAACAGTCCAAAGTTTCACTCATGTCTATGCTGATAACTTTTGAACCGTAAGGGCTAGAATCAAAATTCTTTTTTCCTCTGATTCCTGAGCTCACGACGATTCGATTGCACCCTATGACGTCATTTTCCGTCATAATAGTTTTCCCGCCATTTTGAATTTTCCAAAAAACCTACTTTTTCGAACTCCTCCTAGGCCGTTGCTCCGAATTTCACGAAAATTGAACCAGATCAACTCCAGACCATGACGACAAAAAGTTATGGAATTCAAGTTAATTCGAATTACTGTTCTCGAATACCGCGCAAATAAATTTTACGTAGCGCTTGCAAAAACAGACGTAAGGCCGTATCTCCACAACGCTTTATCGGATTCAGACCAAATTTGGTACATGTCATCACAAGCATGACCTGAGGCTACATGCTGCGTTTCGGCGCAGTGCCACCTACTGGTCCGGAGATATGAAGAATTTATATTTTTGCTTATAACTTCTGAACGGTTTGTCCAAAAATCACAAAAGTGGTCTCGTTAGATTCAGGGCATCGTGCTGAGTCGACTGATATCCAATTTTCCCATATCGGCCATTTTGGCTGTCGGCCATTTTGAATTATGTGCTAAAATGCTGTATTTTATGAACGCATGAACGTATCGTTACGAAACTCAGTATGGGTCATCAGTACAACGCCCTAAAAGTACTCAAAAATTTATGAGACAGCGCCACCTTTTGGTCAAAAGTTATAATGAAATTTCCAAAAATGCTAATAACTTTTGAATAAATTTGCCTATAGTAATGACACTGATCTCAATAGATTCCTTGGGTTATGCTGAAAACATAGATACCAATTTTGCCATAGTCAATCAAAGTTCCTGTCCGCCATCTTTATTTTCTTTTAAAACCTACTTTTTCGAACTCCTCCTAGACCGAACGTCCGATTTTCACCAAAATCGGATCGTGTCATCTCCAGACTGTGCCGAGTAAAAGTTATGGATTTCGTGTCGATAGACAAAACCGTTTTCGTATACCGCAGTGGCAAAGTTGAGGCATGATGCCAAAATGACTATTCAGGCTTTATATCTGCAATGCCTTGACATATTGACACCAAACTTTGTATGTGTCATTGTCACTTCACTCTGACCACATCACATCAGTTTCGTAACTGCGCCACCTATTGGTCGAAAGTGATAATCATATTTTTAGTTATTGTATGTGATTTTTCAACCATTTTGCCAAAATTCATCTTCAAATGTCTTTAATTGCTCCTTGCTGCAGTGGGTCTCACACTCCCAGCCACTTTGGCATGTCTTGTCGTCTTGCTTGCGCTTGGCCCCGGTGATTGCTGCTTGCAGCTATATTTAGGGGCCAAGCACTGAAAGTGCGGAGGCACCTATTGTTTTCGTTCCGGTTCTTATTATTATTATTATTATTATTATTCTGCTTCTTCCGACTGGGCGTCTATGGCAGCCCATAGAAGCGTATGCGGGAAAGTTGTTCCGGTTTGACATTCTGATAGAGGACATTCCCAACAGTAATTGCACCAATTTTGGTGTCTCTAACTCATTCCCTCTAGCGCCACCACCTGTCCAAAGTTTCACTTATATTATGCTAATAACTTTTAAACCGTAAGGCCTATCAACAAAATTCTTTTTTCCTCTGATTCCTGAGCTCACGACGATTCGACTGGACCCTATGACGTCATTTTCCGTCATAAAAATATGGCCGCCATTTTGAATTGTCCAAAAAACCTTCTTTTGCGAACTCGTCCTAGACGGTTTGTCCGATTTGCACCAAAATTGCACCAGATCATCTTCAGGCTGTGGGGACAAAAAGTTATGGAATTCAAGTTGATTCGTCAAACCGTTTTCGATAAACGCGCAAACAAATTTTACGCAGCGCTTGCGAAAACAGACATAAGGCTGTATCTCCGCATCGCTTAATCGTATTCAAACCAAACTTCCTACATGTCATCACAAGCATGACTTGAGGCTACATGCTGCGTTTCGGCGCAGCGCCACCTACTGGTCTGGAGATATGAAAAAAGGCTATTTTTGCTTATAACTTCTGAACGGTTTGTCCAAAAATCACAAAAGTGGTCTCGATAGATTCAGGGCGTCATGTTGAGTTGACTGATATCCAATTTTTCCATATCGGCCATTTTGGCTGTCGGCCATTTTGAATTATGTGCTAAAATGCTGTATTTTATGAACGCATGAACGTATCGTTACGAAACTCAGTATGGGTCATCAGTACAAAGCCCTAAAGGTACTCAAAAGATTATGAGACAGCGCCACCTTTTGGTCAAAAGTTATAATGAAATTTCCAAAAATGCTAATAACTTTTGAATAAATTTGCCTATAGTAATGACACTGATCTCAATAGATTCCTTGGGTCATGCTGAAAACATAGATACCAATTTTGCCATAGTCAGCCAAACTTCCTGTCCGCCATCTTTATTTTCTTTTAAAACCTACTTTTTCGAACTCCTCCTAGACCGAACGTCCGATTTTCACCAAAATCGGATCGTGTCATCTCCAGACTGTGCCGAGTAAAAGTTATGGATTTCGTGTCGATAGACAAAACCGTTTTCGTATACCGCAGTGGCAAAGTTGAGGCATGATGCCAAAATGACTATTCAGGCTTTATATCTGCAATGCCTTGACATATTGACACCAAACTTTGTATGTGTCATTGTCACTTCACTCTGACCACATCACATCAGTTTCGTAACTGCGCCACCTATTGGTCGAAAGTGATAATCATATTTTTAGTTATTGTATGTGATTTTTCAACCATTTTGCCAAAATTCATCTTCAAATGTCTTTAATTGCTCCTTGCTGCAGTGGGTCTCACACTCCCAGCCACTTTGGCATGTCTTGTCGTCTTGCTTGCGCTTGGCCCCGGTGATTGCTGCTTGCAGCTATATTTATTCTTCCGTTTCTTCTTCTTCTTCCGCCATTGAAGTCTATGGCAGCCCTATGAACCGCTTGCGGGAAAGTTGATTTTATTTGACATTCTGATAGAGGACAGTCCCAACATTAAATACACCAATTTTGGTGTCTCCAACTCATTCCCTCTAGCGCCACCAACAGTCCAAAGTTTCACTCATGTCTATGCTGATAACTTTTGAACCGTAAGGGCTAGAATCAAAATTCTTTTTTCCTCTGATTCCTGAGCTCACGACGATTCGATTGCACCCTATGACGTCATTTTCCGTCATAATATTTTTCCCGCCATTTTGAATTTTCCAAAAAACCTACTTTTTCGAACTCCTCCTAGGCCGTTGCTCCGAATTTCACGAAAATTGAACCAGATCAACTCCAGACCATGACAACAAAAAGTTATGGAATTCAAGTTGATTCGAATTACCGTTCTCGAATACCGCGCAAATAAATTTTACGTAGCGCTTGCAAAAACAGACGTAAGGCCGTATCTCCACAACGCTTTATCGGATTCAGACCAAATTTGGTACATGTCATCACAAGCATGACCTGAGGCTACATGCTGCGTTTCGGCGCAGCGCCACCTACTGGTCCGGAGATATGAAGAATTTATATTTTTGCTTATAACTTCTGAACGGTTTGTCCAAAAATCACAAAAGTGGTCTCGTTAGATTCAGGGCATCGTGCTGAGTCGACTGATATCCAATTTTCCCATATCGGCCATTTTGGCTGTCGGCCATTTTGAATTATGTGCTAAAATGCTGTATTTTATGAACGCATGAACGTATCGTTACGAAACTCAGTATGGGTCATCAGTACAAGGCCCTAAAAGTACTCAAAAATGTATGAGACAGCGCCACCTTTTGGTCAAAAGTTATAATGAAATTTCCAAAAATGCTAATAACTTTTGAATAAATTTGCCTATAGTAATGACACTGATCTCAATAGATTCCTTGGGTTATGCTGAAAACATAGATACCAATTTTGCCATAGTCAATCAAAGTTCCTGTCCGCCATCTTTATTTTCTTTTAAAACCTACTTTTTCGAACTCCTCCTACACCGAACGTCCGATTTTCACCAAAATCGGATCGTGTCATCTCCAGACTGTGCCGAGTAAAAGTTATGGATTTCGTGTCGATAGACAAAACCGTTTTCGTATACCGCAGTGGCAAAGTTGAGGCATGATGCCAAAATGACTATTCAGGCTTTATATCTGCAATGCCTTGACATATTGACACCAAACTTTGTATGTGTCATTGTCACTTCACTCTGACCACATCACATCAGTTTCGTAACTGCGCCACCTATTGGTCGAAAGTGATAATCATATTTTTAGTTATTGTATGTGATTTTTCAACCATTTTGCCAAAATTCATCTTCAAATGTCTTTAATTGCTCCTTGCTGCAGTGGGTCTCACACTCCCAGCCACTTTGGCATGTCTTGTCGTCTTGCTTGCGCTTGGCCCCGGTGATTGCTGCTTGCAGCTATATTTAGGGGCCAAGCACTGAAGGTGCGGGCACCTATTGTATCTGTTCCCGTTCTTATTCTTCTTTTTCTTTTTAGGGGCCAAGCACTGAAAGTGCGGAGGCACCTATTGTTTTCGTTCCGGTTCTTATTATTATTATTATTATTATTATTCTGCTTCTTCCGACTGGGCGTCTATGGCAGCCCATAGAAGCGTATGCGGGAAAGTTGTTCCGGTTTGACATTCTGATAGAGGACATTCCCAACAGTAATTGCACCAATTTTGGTGTCTCTAACTCATTCCCTCTAGCGCCACCACCTGTCCAAAGTTTCACTTATATTATGCTAATAACTTTTAAACCGTAAGGCCTATCAACAAAATTCTTTTTTCCTCTGATTCCTGAGCTCACGACGATTCGACTGGACCCTATGACGTCATTTTCCGTCATAAAAATATGGCCGCCATTTTGAATTGTCCAAAAAACCTTCTTTTGCGAACTCGTCCTAGACGGTTTGTCCGATTTGCACCAAAATTGCACCAGATCATCTTCAGGCTGTGGGGACAAAAAGTTATGGAATTCAAGTTGATTCGTCAAACCGTTTTCGATAAACGCGCAAACAAATTTTACGTAGCGCTTGCGAAAACAGACATAAGGCTGTATCTCCGCATCGCTTAATCGTATTCAAACCAAACTTCCTACATGTCATCACAAGCATGACCTGAGGCTACATGCTGCGTTTCGGCGCAGCGCCACCTACTGGTCTGGAGATATGAAAAAAGGCTATTTTTGCTTATAACTTCTGAACGGTTTGTCCAAAAATCACAAAAGTGGTCTCGATAGATTCAGGGCGTCATGTTGAGTCGACTGATATCCAATTTTTCCATATCGGCCATTTTGGCTGTCGGCCATTTTGAATTATGTGCTAAAATGCTGTATTTTATGAACGCATGAACGTATCGTTACGAAACTCAGTATGGGTCATCAGTACAAAGCCCTAAAGGTACTCAAAAGATTATGAGACAGCGCCACCTTTTGGTCAAAAGTTATAATGAAATTTCCAAAAATGCTAATAACTTTTGAATAAATTTGCCTATAGTAATGACACTGATCTCAATAGATTCCTTGGGTTATGCTGAAAACATAGATACCAATTTTGCCATAGTCAGCCAAACTTCCTGTCCGCCATCTTTATTTTCTTTTAAAACCTACTTTTTCAAACTCCTCCTAGACCGAACGTCCGATTTTCACCAAAATCGGATCGTGTCATCTCCAGACCGTGCCGAGTAAAAGTTATGGATTTCGTGTCGATAGACGAAACCGTTTTCGTATACCGCAGTGGCAAAGTTGAGGCATGATGCCAAAATGACTATTCAGGCTTTATATCTGCAATGCCTTGACATATTGACACCAAACTTTGTATGTGTCATTGTCACTTCACTCTGACCACATCACATCAGTTTCGTAACTGCGCCACCTATTGGTCGAAAGTGATAATCATATTTTTAGTTATTGTATGTGATTTTTCAACCATTTTGCCCAAATTCATCTTCAAATGTCTTTAATTGCTCCTTGCTGCAGTGGGTCTCACACTCCCAGCCACTTTGGCATGTCTTGTCGTCTTGCTTGCGCTTGGCCCCGGTGATTGCTGCTTGCAGCTATATTTCTTTTTCTTTTTCTTTTTTTTCTTTTTCTTCCGACTGGGCGTCTATGGCAGCCTATAGAACCGTTTGCGGGAAACTTATACAAATTGGCACAGTGATAGAGGACAGCCTGAACTATCACCATAGCAAATTTGGAGTCTCCAACTCATTCCCTCTAGCGCCACCAGCTGTCCAAAGTTTCACTCATGTTTATGCTAATAACTTTTGAACCACAAGGGCTAGAAACAAAATTCTTTTTTCCTCTGATTCCTGAGCTCATGACGATTCGACTGCACCCTATGACGTCATTTTCCGTCATAATAGTTTTCCCGCCATTTTGAATTTTCCGAAAAACCTACTTTTTCGAACTCCTCCTAGGCCGTTGCTCCGAATTTCACGAAAAATGAACCAGATCATCTCCAGACCTTGACGACCAAAAGTTATGGAATTCAAGTTGATTCGAATTACCGTTCTCGAATACCGCGCAAATAAATTTTACGTAGCGCTTGCGAAAACAGACGTAAGGCCGTATCTCCACAACGCTTTATCGGATTCAGACCAAATTTGGTACATGTCATCACAAGCATGACTTGAGGCTACATGCTGCGTTTCGGCACAGCGCCACCTACTGGTCCGGAGATATGAAGAATTTATGTTTTTGCTTATAACTTCTGAACGGTTTGTCCAAAAATCACAAAAGTGGTCTCGTTAGATTCAGGGCATCGTGCTGAGTCGACTGATATCCAATTTTCCCATATCGGCCATTTTGGCTGTCGGCCATTTTGAATTATGTGCTAAAATGCTGTATTTTATGAACGCATGAACGTATCGTTACGAAACTCAGTATGGGTCATCAGTACAACGCCCTAAAGGTACTCAAAAATTTATGAGACACCGCCACCTTTTGGTCAAAAGTTATAATGAAATTTCCAAAAATGCTAATAACTTTTGAATAAATTTGCCTATAGTAATGACACTGATCTCAATAGATTCCTTGGGTTATGCTGAAAACATAGATACCAATTTTGCCATAGTCAGCCAAACTTCCTGTCCGCCATCTTTATTTTCTTTTAAAACCTACTTTTTCGAACTCCTCCTAGACCGAAGGTCCGATTTTCACCAAAATCGGATCGTGTCATCTCCAGACCGTGCCGAGTAAAAGTTATGGATTTCGTGTCGATAGACGAAACCGTTTTCGTATACCGCAGTGGCAAAGTTGAGGCATGATGCCAAAATGACTATTCAGGCTTTATATCTGCAATGCCTTGACATATTGACACAAAACTTTGTAAGTGTCATTGTCACTTCACTCTGACCACATCACATCAGTTTCGTAACTGCGCCACCTATTGGTCGAAAGTGATAATCATATTTTTAGTTAATGTATGTGATTTTTCAACCATTTTGCCAAAATTCATCTTTAAATGTCTTCAATTGCTCCTTGCTGCAGTTGGTCTCTCACTTCCAGCCACTTTGGCATGTCTTGTCGTCTTGCTTGCGCTTGGCCCCGGTGATTGCTGCTTGCAGCTATATTTCTTCTTTTTCTTCTTTTTCTTCCGACTGGGCGTCTATGGCAGCCCATAGAAGCGTATGCGGGAAAGTTGTTTTGGTTTGACATTCTGATAGAGGACAGTCCCAACATCAAATACACCAATTTTGGTGTTTCTAACTCATTCCCTCTAGCGCCACCACCTGTCCAAAGTTTCAGAAATTGTATGCTAATAACTTTTGAACCGTAAGGCCTATCAACAAAATTATTTTTTCCTCTGATTCCTGAGCTCATGGCGATTCGATTGCACCCTATGACGTCATTTTCCGTCATAATAGTTTTCCCGCCATTTTGAATTTTCCGAAAAACCTACTTTTTCGAACTCCTCCTAGGCCGTTGCTCCGAATTTCACGAAAATTGAACCAGATCATCTCCAGACCATGACGACAAAAAGTTATGGAATTCAAGTTGATTTGTCAAACCGTTCACGAATACCACGCAATTTAATTTTACGTTGCGCTTGCAAAAACAGACGTAAGGCTGTATCTCCACAACGTTTTATCGGATTCAGACCAAATTTGGTACATGTCATCACAAGCATGACCTGAGGCTACATGCTGCGTTTCGGCGCAGCGCCACCTACTGGTCCGGAGATATGAATAATTTATTTTTTTGCTTATAACTTCTGAACGGTTTGTCCAAAATTCACAAAAGTGGTCTCGTTAGATTCAGGGCGTCATACTGAGTTGACTGATATCCAATTTTCCCATATCGGCCATTTTGGCTGTCGGCCATTTTGAATTATGTGCTAAAATGCTGTATTTTATGAACGCATGAACGTATCGTTACGAAACTCAGTATGGGTCATCAGTACAATGCCCTAAAGGTACTCAAAAGATTATGAGACAGCGCCACCTTTTGGTCAAAAGTTATAATGAAATTTCCAAATATTCTAATAACTTTTGAATAAATTTGCCTATAGTAATGACACTCATCTCAATAGATTCCTTGGGTTATGCTGAAAACATAGATACCAATTTTGCCATAGTCAGCCAAACTTCCTGTCCGCCATCTTTATTTTCTTTTAAAACCTACTTTTTCGAACTCCTCCTAGACCGAACGTCCGATTTTCACCAAAATCGGATCGTGTCATCTCCAGACCGTGCCGAGTAAAAGTTATGGATTTCGTGTCGATAGACGAAACCGTTTTCGTATACCGCAGTGTCAAAGTTGAGGCATGATGCCAAAATGACTATTCAGGCTTTATATCTGCAATGCCTTGACATATTGACACCAAACTTTGTATGTGTCATTGTCACTTCACTCTGACCACATCACATCAGTTTCGTAACTGCGCCACGTATTGGTCGAAAGTGATAATCATATTTTTAGTTATTGTATGTGATTTTTCAACCATTTTGCCAAAATTCATCTTTAAATGTCTTTAATTGCTCCTTGCTGCAGTTTGTCTCACACTTTCAGCCATGTAGGCATATCTCGTCGTCTGCTTTTGCGCTTGGCCCCGTAATGGCTGCTTGTTAGGGGCCAAGCACTGAAGGTGCGGGCACCTATTGTATCTGTTCCCGTTCTTATTCTTCTTTTTCTTTTTCTTTTTAGGGGCCAAGCACTGAAGGTGCGGGCACCTATTGTATCTGTTCCCGTTCTTATTAGGGGCCAAGCACTGAAGGTGCGGGCACCTATTGTATCTGTTCCCGTTCTTATTAGGGGCCAAGCACTGAAGGTGCGGGCACCTATTGTATCTGTTCCCGTTCTTATTCTTCTTTTTCTTTTTCTTTTTCTTCCGACTGGGCGTCTATGGCAGCCTATAGAACCGTTTGCGGGAAACTTATACAAATTGGCACAGTGATAGAGGACAGCCTGAACTATCACCATAGCAAATTTGGAGTCTCCAACTCATTCCCTCTAGCGCCACCAGCTGTCCAAAGTTTCACTCATGTTTATGCTAATAACTTTTGAACCACAAGGGCTAGAAACAAAATTCTTTTTTCCTCTGATTCCTGAGCTCATGACGATTCGATTGCACCCTATGACGTCATTTTCCGTCATAATAGTTTTCCCGCCATTTTGAATTTTCCGAAAAACCTATTTTTTCGAACTCCTCCTAGGCCGTTGCTCCGAATTTCACGAAAAATGAACCAGATCACCTCCAGACCTTGACGACCAAAAGTTATGGAATTCAAGTTGATTCGAATTACCGTTCTCGAATACCGCTCAAATAAATTTTACGTAGCGCTTGCGAAAACCGACGTAAGGCCGTATCTCCACAACGCTTTATCGGATTCAGACCAAATTTGGTACATGTTATCACAAGCATGACTTGAGGCTACATGCTGCGTTTCGGCGCAGCGCCACCTACTGGTCCGGAGATATGAAGAATTTATGTTTTTGCTTATAACTTCTGAACGGTTTGTCCAAAAATCACAAAAGTGGTCTCGTTAGATTCAGGGCGTCGTGCTGAGTTGACTGATATCCAATTTTTCCATATCGGCCATTTTGGCTGTCGGCCATTTTGAATTATGTGCTAAAATGCTGTATTTTATGAACGCTTGAACGTATCATTACGAAACTCAGTATGAGTCATCAGTACAACGCCCTAAAGGTACTCAAAAATTTATGAGACAGCGCCACCTTTTGGTCAAAAGTTATAATGAAATTTCCAAAAATGCTAATAACTTTTGAATAAATTTGCCTATAGTAATGACACTGGTCTCAATAGATTCCTTGGGTTATGCTGAAAACATAGATACCAATTTTGCCATAGTCAGCCAAACTTCCTGTCTGCCATCTTTATTTTCTTTTAAAACCTACTTTTGCGAACTCCTCCTAGACCGAACGTCCGATTTTCACCAAAATCGGATCGTGTCATCTCCAGACCGTGCCGAGTAAAAGTTATGGATTTCGTGTCGATAGACAAAACCGTTTTCGTATACCGCAGTGGCAAAGTTGAGGCATGATGCCAAAATGACTATTCAGGCTTTATATCTGCAATGCCTTGACAGATTGACACCAAACTTTGTATGTGTCATTGTCACTTCACTCTGACCACATCACATCAGTTTCGTAACTGCGCCACCTACTGGTCGAAAGTGATAATCATATTTTTAGTTAATGTATGTGATTTTTCAACCATTTTGCCAAAATTCATCTTTAAATGTCTTCAATTGCTCCTTGCTGCAGTTGGCCTCACACTCCCAGCCACTTTAGCATGTCTCGTCGTCTGCTTTTGCGCTTGGCCCCGTGATGGCTGCTTGTGTTATCTTGATGTTCACCTTCACCGTAGATCACCTTGCTAGATCAGCCGCTTTCAAACTCTGTATGAGAGACGCGGCGGCGCGCCTTGCCAGTTTAAATTTGACGAGCGCACACGCCTAAACGCAATGCACAGACAGCCAGCTGTCACAGCGCGTGCACTAAACTAAATTCTCTTTATCGTCTTATTGCATTTAAAGTGTCAAAAACATAAGGTTCTATGTGTATCAGTATTTTCAATCCCTGCATTACTGTAGTTCTTAAAGTGACAGCAGTCTGTATAAGAATAAGTAATAGCCTACGTTTCATTCATACAGTGAAAAATTTGCAGTTTTATTATTTCATTTGATGATTCAATTTCTTACTTAAATGTTTATGAATATACTGATACACATAGAACCCTGCGTTCAACCTGCGTTTTCCTGTATTTTTTTACAAAAAATCCCATATTATATATTTAACATATTATGAGAAGAAACACTTCATACACTATCCAAAACAGGTCAACAAAATCTTGTCTAAACATTCATATTACGTCTGTTACATCGTTTTTGGGTTATATTAACCCTCTGGGGACCAAAAACGCGCCCCCGCGTTTTGCTCATGGTTTTTTTTAGCAATGCAAAATAAACTCAAAATGCTCTGTTAATTTTGATCTTTCATTTTCGTCTTATACATCAATCAATCCTGTTCAGTTTAAATTTTTTTTCTGTATACTCACAATAAAAATAAAGTGTTTTGCTTTTTGCCAAATAAAGAAAAATTAACATGATGCGAGTTCTGCACTCTCTCTGTCAATGAACTCCAATTTGAAACGCGTTCGGAAATGATTTGTAACTCCGCGAAAATTCAGTCAAACAGGCAAAAGAACCCACGGGCATAAAGCTTGAGATCGCATCTTTCAAATGAAGTAATTTATATAAAAAATAAATATTCTCAGCTTCTGTAATCTGTATGAAAAGAGAGTGATTCCAGTTGAGCTGTTTACGAGCTCATTAACTTTAATTCGTTCACGCCTACTGACGGAGCACGCTATTCACAAGATAATGTGTAAAGCCATCTATGCAAAACAGGTAAACGCCCCCAAGCAAAAGTTTCATCATTCAGTCACCTGCGCGTTGGGAAGATGGCACGATACAATAATATTCTTCAACTTTTTTTAAAGGAATGTAGCTTCATCACAACACAGTCAGAAATCAGAAAGAGTAAGTAGTCTACATATTTACCCACTATTATTACAGATATTTTACAGATATTTTCACAAATGAATATGGAAAACATGTCGATTTTACTGGTTTTCTAAGGCCAAATTAGAACCTGGAATTGATTTGTTTCCCGCAGTGCTGAATGAGAAGAGCCTTAATATTATTAATAAACTATTGTTTTCTAAGTCGGCTAAAAACATCTTCATCTCCGCTGTTAAGCAGATGCGCTTTTAGAGAGAAATGCACCTTTCATACGCATTACATAATCAGAATGTATTAGCTTTAGATTCGAATCACGAATTTGTTCGTTTTAAAGTGGACATTTCAAGCTTTAGCCTACATGGGCTATATTTTGTTTCAGTTCTCGCGCTCCAGTTCACGGAGATCATGAAAGCGCGCCTGATTGTTTTATTTTATTTTCCAAAAGCACAACGTTTTCTTGTTATTGTGAGTTTACACAAATAAAAGTAGTTGCGAATAATGTATTATTATTTTCTGTATGACCAGAAATAAGAGTATTTTAAGTTGTTTCCACTGTTGATAGGAAAAGTGTTCGCGTCCGCGCATCCGTGCCATGCAGTGCACGCTCCACACTCAGTGCCGCCGCTCCCACCACGTGCATCACGCTGTGCGTAGGGCACCAAGAGCTGAGGGGGCACCAAAAAATTGCCTCCTGGAAGTTCCGGGAGTCTCCCGCATATTGATAGCGGCTCACTGATGCCCGCGAATTAGTTAAAATCTCCGGAATCTAAGCGAGCGCGCCCGCGAGACAGAGACTGCTCCAAACCGCGTAGCGCGTGCACGGCAGAGAGGGAGAGAGAGCAAGAGGCCGCGCGCGTGTGCCTCATGAAGTGCACGTAATACCCTCTCTAATGCGTCTCTAAATATGTAGCCTAATAAATATTATAATAATAATGATGATAATTATTATTATTATTATTTGCGTACACGGACCCCAAACACACCGCGTCTTCTAAGTCAGGTGACTGTAAATGCGCAAAAATTGTTTCCATTGCAGTTTTGCGAAATATTCCTTTTTGCACAGTTGGTCACAAGATCTGTGTGCTTTGTAAAAGGACAGCTTGGTAAAAGGCAGGACACACCTTGGAAATGCCAGGCATGTAATGTTCACTTGTGTCTTCAGTTGAACATTTAGTTCCTCCACATAGAGGAATTACAATGAAACAGATTCAAAAACAAAACCTTTGAATCTCTTTGTTTAGGCTTGCCTCATGATGGGCCATTGGGGGAGTGTCTGTCACACCCCGGGTCTGAATCTCATTAATATTGATAGGCCATTACCACTCCCATGCATAACCTCTTCTGACAAAAAAGTTTAACAAAGTTTGTCTTACAAAGTTTAAATCAATGTATTGTTTTATGTGAACGATTAGGCAGGATGTTTTTCACATCATTTTTAGAGACGTGCTCCAGAAAAAAGTTCACAGAGGCAGAATGTTATGTGGAAAGATTAGACCCAAAAGCGAAGATGCAAATAACAGTCTCTTTTAATGATGACAGAGAGAACAGTCCAAACAAAGTAAATCCTTTCTTCAGGAAAAAACAACAGAAATCCAGTCGTCAGTGACGATGCTCAAAAACAAAAGGCAGAAAGTCTCTTTGTCAAAAGGGGAACCGCAAACAGTCCGAGAAAGGGATCCGGCGGGCTCTTATCCACTGATCTCTTGAGCGGTAACGGGTTGGTGAGATGCACGCTCAGAATGCTGTTCAGCAACGGGCAGGCTGGACAGAGTGTAGAGCATATGATTAATATAAGCAAACGGAGACAGACCTGAACCAGGCTAGATGTATGACGGTCACAGACAAGACAGGACAGGACAGGAACAGCAGGTAATAGCAATCACACGCATATGTCTGGGTACGAAATAATCTGGCAAACAGCAGAGAAAAGGGGAAGCTAGAAGTAGCAACCATAATTAGAAGGAAGAGAGAACAGGTGTGAGAGAGTGAGCATGATAATGAGTAGCGATTAGAAACAGCTGAGGATGAGTGAAGGTGCGTGAAGTCTGTGTGTGTGTGCGTAATAGAGTGTGTGCGAGTACAACCAGAAGAGGGAGACAGAGAAGGCTACCAGACTCATGACACAGAAAGCCTTTATTTATTTTACAAAAGCACAATGTTTTGTTTCAATTGTAAGTGGACAGATACAAAAGTAGACTTTTTAAATTTTCAGATGATGTATTTCTTTTGTCTATATGACCATAAATGACAGAGTATTTTAAGTCTATTTTGCTACTATGCGAAGAATATCCAGCGAAACGTGGTTGCGCGTTTGTTGACCCCTAAAGGTTAATTGCTCATTGTTGCAGTTGGTCTGATGCTTCTAGTCATAATGGCCTGATTTATCGTGTCTTATTTGTGCTTGGCGCCATAATTGCTGCTAGCAGCTATATTTGTATTATAATTACCAGTCGTTTTTTATTATTTTTTATTTTATCTTCATTCACAAGTGAAAATGTCACAATTGCAGCCTTACTGAGCAATGTTTCAAACCTTCCCTTTTGTGCCATCTGCTGGTGATTTGGTGAACGAGTGTCTCACGTAACTGGGTTGTATTTAATACTCATTTTGGTTAATTAACTACTGTATATAATTTCATGTTCAGCAATAAATTAACATCCTGTAATGCACACAGTGAAACACTGCAATTAAATCGGTTAACAGAAATAACTTTTTCTCAAATGGTCTGTTTTTTTTCTCAAATATGACGTCATTTTTGAGACACGTTTGAGACACGTTTGGCTCCTGAAGGATTGCTCCTGTCTGCCTTGCTGTGACTGCTGCTGCTGTGAGTTTGTTTGCTTCGAGGCTGTAAGCTCTGTCTAAGCCTCGTATTAGCTTCGTATTTCTTTGTTTTGAACCATCATTTACTATCATTTCTAGTTGTTTATCCTACTAAATACAGCTTACCCAACATCTCAGATTAACCTGACATTGCTAGCTTCCGTTATTGTAAGCACAACACGCTAGTAACTCGCTAGCCTGTTAACGCACCACCCGTGCGCTCAGTTATTTATTTTTCTCTCGCGTGCCCGCGCCTTTGAGCTCATAAAAGCCCAGGTGAGTAAGAATCAGTCAACAAACACGGTGAGTAATGTCTTGTCCTGTTATTGCCACCTGCACTTCATGTCACATGTTTACCATAGTCTTCTGTTGGCAATATAGGATTTATATGTGATAAATGCAAGGAGACAGCCAGGCTGACGGAGAAGTTTTCAGAACTAGAGACACCCATCCAAACTTTAATCGAGAATAGTAAGAAGAGTGCTAGAGCTTTAGATACTATTTTGGATGTGCCTAGCGAACTCTTTACATGATTCGGTTCCGGCTGAAGTAGAGCCTGTGCAGCAGGGCAGATGGGTGACAGTGAGGGATCGCTCTAGTCGCGGATAAAAAAAAAAAACACTTTTCCGTTCCGATAACAAACCGATTTGTGAAACACCCACTGAGAATTATGTTGATTGTGCCCTGGTAATTGGTGATTCGATCACACGGAACGTGAAAATAGAGACACCAGCCACCATAGTCACATGTTTTACGGGAGCCAGAGCGCCTGACATCAAAGTAAATTTAAAAGTGCTGGCTAATGCTAAACGTAAATTTTCTAAGATTATTATTCACGTCGACACTAATGATGTTCGACTCCGCCAGTCGGAGATCACCAAAATTAATATTAAAGAGGTGTGTGAACTCGCAAGTACGATGTCAACCAAGCACTGTAATTTGCTCTGGCCCCCTTCCTGTTTGCAGGAGTGATGAGATAGTTAGTAGATTGTGTCCACTCAATGGCTGTGGTGTCCGTTAAATAATATAGAATTCATAGACAATTGGAAAAGTTTTTGGGGCAAACCTGACCTGTTGAAAAGAGATGGTATTCATCCCTCCTGGGATGGTGCTGCTCTTCTCTCTAGTAATTTGGCTCATAGTCTTAGAGCTAAAACATGACAGGTCAGGAAGCAGACAGACTGGCTTAACCGACCGTCTGCTAGCGGCCTCACATCACCAAGGTCAGATAAATCCCATCACATAGAGACTCTTTCACCTAGATATCATCATATAGAGTATGATGTTCCCCGAATTTGGAAATCCAACAAACGTCCAAACCCATCTAAAGTTAAAAATGTAATTGATGTTCAACAAATAAAAAATGGATATAATACAGATGAGCAAATGATAAAGCTTGGGTTGCTGAATATTCGATCTCTTCAAAAGCGCTAATAGTTAATGATATGATTTCAGATTATAACCTAGATGTGCTGTGTTTTACAGAAACCTGGCTAAAACCAAACGATTACATTGCTCTAAATGAGTCAACCCTCTAAATGAGCTGTAATTTATAGTAATATTTTCAAAACCACTAATAAATCTAGTTTTAAATATAATTATTTTGAAGTGTTGGTGCTTAATGTAAAAATATATAGTGTAAACGATAAATCACGTTTGAAAATTCTGCTGGCTACTGTATACAGTCCACCAGGGTACCATATAAACTTTATCAAAGAATTTGCGGACTTTCTATCAGAATTAGTATTGGCTGCAGATAAAGTACTAATTGTTGGTCATTTGAGTGTTTACTGATCAAATCAGAGAGGTGATTTGCTCTGGCTATTTTTGCTGCTGCCTGAAAAGAAGCTAGTGCAGATTAAAAAATTTGAAAGGAAACATTGAGATGATCCTTTTTCCATTTCCTTTCAGCTTTACGACAGGCCTGCCTAAGAGAGCGCGTATCCTCATCTAACCAGTAGTGAGATTTTAATTTGGGGCGGGTATATGTGAAAGGTGCTACAGAGTCAAGTATGGATGAGCAAGATGAGTGAAAAAGGGTAACTAATTAATCCGGACTAGAGGAGAATGATGCCGCTGTTGCAATAGTAGATGGAACATTTCCACTCAAAAAACTATCAGAAAACTGAGCTGCAGTAAGAGAATGTATCTGGCGAGAGTAATAATCCTGAACTCTGACAGTTTGCAGAGGACTGAGAAGGGTAATGTCAAATATAATGGGCTTATGATCAGAAAAAGTGGCCTCCTCAATCACAATATTATCAACAATAAAACCATAAGATAAAATTAGATCGAGTGTATGTCCCAGTTTATGAGTAGCTTTATCTATATGCTGCGTAAGGCCAAGGGCATCTATTACACCACAGAATTCGCTAACCATAGGTCTATCTGGACAGCAAACATGAATATTAAAGTCACCAAGTATAAGACGACGATCATACAGTGACACAAAGTGGGAAAGAAAGTCAGAGAATTCAGTTATAAAGTCTTTGTCTGGCTTAGGGGGCCTATAGATCAGTACACAAACAAATGGCAGGGCTCCAGACTAACTTTTTTCACTAGGAGCACAGTGGCCCCCAACTGAAAATTTTAGGGGGACAACAAGAAAATTTAGGAGCACACACCGTAAATCAACATACTAACCAAATATTCACATTTCTACTAATTTCCAGTGTATTACTAATAAATACTTTGATAATAGATGCAGAAATTACAATGCCTTTGCGCTCTGATTTAACGTTACAGCCTCTTGTCTTCTAAAAGCAACTGGCAGTTGATTTATTAACATGTCACGGCATACTCTATGCTTGAGGCTAAGATTGTGTTTAAATATTAGGGATGTCCAGATCCGATCACGTGATCGGAAATCGGGCCCGATCACGTGGTTTCAGACTCGATCGGAATCGGACGTTACCTCCCGATCAGGACTCGGATATATATATAATGTATATATATTCACATAATTTTTTAACACATCTATAGTTATCAGTCCCTCCAGAAAAACGCGATTATGCGATCGCATGATTCAATGCATAATCAGCCAAAGTCCGCATATTTATGCGGTGGGTGCATTTTTTCAAATACGCCGCACTTTCGCCGTAAAAAATTGCAGATTTTTGCGCGCAAAAAATGCGGGCTTGCATGATTTCATAATCCCCGCATTTTCGTTGCAAAAAGTCACATATATCTTAGCAGAAAGTTGAAAAAATGTTGCGTTTACTTCACACAAGCGCAGCCATTTGCCCTGTTGCCATGGGAACGTTATGAAGTGACGTAATTGCGCGACATCATTGAAAAGCTGCAAACCCCGTAATGCTGATGAAACCATGATGAAGCCCGCAAATCATTCTCATTTGCCAACAAACATGAACGCAAAAGACCGCGCAAAGCAGTTTCCCAGTGTGTTACATGACAGTGGGGGTAAATTATATTGTACTCCGTGCAACTGCGTGTTGGACCACAGGCGGAAGTCGACGCTGGACAACCACTTTGCCACTTTGTAATTTTTACAGAAGTTGTAGCATATTCATTTTGTAAAGCTACAGAACTTGTTCGACTCATCAATGTTTTGTAAGTTTGAGCCATGTGTTTATTAAGGTCTGAAATAAAACAAGAAGTAATAAGAAATGACTCTTTACATTAAAGTAGTAGCCTAGTGAATAGGGTGTTGAAAAAAATATATATTTTTCTCTTTTTCATCAAACCGCAGTTTTTGCAAGTTCCCGCAGTTTTTGCAAGTTCCCGCAGTTTTTGCAAGTTCCCGCAGTTTTTGCAAGTTCCCGCAGTTTTTGCAAGTTCCCGCAGTTTTTGCAAGTTCCCGCAGTTTTTGCAAGTTCTCGCAGTTTTTGCAAGTTCCCGCAATTTTTGCAAGTTCCCGCAATTTTTGCAAGTTCCCGCAATTTTTGCAAGTTCCCGCAATTTTTGCAAGTTCCCGCAATTTTTGCAAGTTCCCGCAATTTTTGCAAGTTCCCGCAATTTTTGCAAGTTCCCGCAATTTTTGCAAGTTCCCGCAATTTTTGCAAGTTCCCGCAATTTTTTAGCAAGTTCCCGCAATTTTTTAGCAAGTTCCCGCAATTTTTTAGCAAGTTCCCGCAATTTTTTAGCAAGTTCCCGCAATTTTTTAGCAAGTTCCCGCAATTTTTTAGCAAGTTCCCGCAATTTTTTAGCAAGTTCCCGCAATTTTTTAGCAAGTTCCCGCAATTTTTTAGCAAGTTCCCGCAATTTTTTAGCAAGTTCCCGCAATTTAATTTTTTAGCAAGTTCCCGCAATTTAATTTTTTAGCAAGTTCCCGCAATTTAATTTTTTAGCAAGTTCCCGCAATTTTTGCAAGTTCCTGCAATTTCATCGCATAAATATCCCGCATATTCCATCGTATTTTTTAAGTAAACGTGCCGCATAATCAAGGATTTTTGCCCGCAACAATAACAAAAAAACGCAGCGTTTTTCTGGAGGGACTGAGTTATGCCATGGCACAGAGTTAGACCCTTTTGACTCCACACAGAAACAGCAACGCGTGCGGCATGACATCACTTTGTTGACATCACCAAAAGTGAAGAATTTGTTATTTATTACTTGATTGTTTAAGCTACCTCACAGAAGTGCTCTGTTTGTTAACAGAGTTGTTGAATGTTAAAATAAGGTGAATTAAATAAAAAATAAGGAACATCCTGGATCTGTTTTTTCGCTCTTCTTTATTATTTTTTTATGTACGTATTATGTATCGGATCGGGACTCGGTATCGGTAGATACTCAAAATCAAATGACTCAGACTCGAGGGCAAAAAAACCTGATCGGGACATCCCTAGAATATAGTATTGTGTTTAAACTGTGAAGTGCCTGCACTGTCGGCAAACTTCGTGTTCCCCGCAGTTATGGGGTAGCGACTGCAACGTTCGCAGTTTATGGAATTCGTCTCCTTACAGTACTACCTCAACCAGTCTTCCCGAAAATGGTGGGTTCGTCCTTTTTCGCCACTAAAACCTCTCACTCTGAATCATCATCCGACTGTGACACTGTACTAGGGCTGCAACGTTTCAAATAGCTCACGGTTCAGTTTGTATCACGGTTTTAGGTTCACGGTTTCGGTATGATTCGGTATGTGTTCAGGGGAAAAAAAGACTACTGTCAAATTTTTTTTAGAAAATAAGAAGAAATAATCTAACCAAGCAAAAGCACAAATAAATACAATAGAGCAAAGATAGCCTACTAATAATATAAACTATGCTTTTCAGTGGCCATTCCCTATTCTTCTCGCACTCATTGGCCTGCCACACATTTCGGATTCATTGATAAGCCCCTTCCACGTTTAACGTGTAAAAAATGACTGGTCGCACATGTGCGACTGGATGTAAAATTCAGTCGCACACTCTCAAATTTTGGTCGCAGTCTGGAGCCTTGAACATATGGGGTCGATGCAGGGTGATATATACGTGACAAGAGTACCTCAGATCCCACGAACGTCGAGCCAGGTAGAGATCTTTCCGACCTAGAATGTCTGCAGAGAGCTGACAGGGACCCAATTGTGCGAGAAAAGCACTCGCTCCTCCTCTGATCTTCACCCGGACGCCTCCACGTTTACCTCGGCGACTCCGACGCTTCCTCCGGTTAGAGATACAGCAAGGTAGCCGAATGACGCATTCAGTGATGGGGTAAATAAACGGAGGATGACATCCGTCGCAAAGAACAGGGGTCACCTGTGCGTTTCTGAGATCCAACAAAGTTTTCTGATCATAGGACCTTGTAGTAGCAGCAACAGAACAGTACATCACAAGTGACATCACAAACAAACATAATAGAAGTGGACGGAGCTGACGGCAAGCCGACAAACACACTGGCGCCATCTTGCTCCAAACCTCCTGAGTAGGAGTAAACTCAATTGGAGTTAGACAACACGTGTCAGGACCTACTCATTGCCGTAATCATACTCTAGATCTAATACTATCACATGGAATAGATGTTGATGCCGTTGAAATTCTGCAGCAGAGCGATGACATCTCAGATCATTATCTAGTCTCATGTAAATTACATTTAGCCAAGGCTACAAAGCCGACTCCGTGTTATAAATATGTTAGACCTATTACTTCTGCCACTAAAGATTGCTTTATCAATAATCTTCCTAATCAGTTTCATCATCTCAGCATCCCGGATAGCTTAGAAGAACTTGATATTGCAACAGAAACTTTTAACTCTCTCTTTTCCAGCACTTTAGACACAGTTCCTCCGTTGCGCTTAAAGAAGATTAAAGAACCGTAGTCCAACGCCGTGGCACAACGAGCACATTCAGGCCCTTAAGAGAGCAGCTAGAAAAATGGAGCGCAACTGGAAGAAAACAAAACTATAGAGGTATTTCGTATTTCATGGAAGGAGAGCTCGATTTCTTACAGAGAGGCTTTAAAAGCTGCTAGATCTGCTTATTTTTCAACCCTATTAGAAGAAAATAAACAATCCTAGGTATTTATTTGAAACAGTGGCTAAACTGACGAAAAAGAAAGCTTCAAGCCCAGAAGTTTCCAAGCAACACAGCAGTAATGACTTTATGAACTCTTATCACTTATAAGATCGATAATATCAGGGACAAAATTATAACTATGCAACCGTCTACTACAGTATCGCATCAGGAAGTGCATTGTAGTCTCCCTGAGGGAAAATTTGATTCATTTGTTGCTATAGGAGAGGAAGAATTTTGCAAACTCATCAAATCATCTAAATCGACAACTTGTATGTTAGACCCTATACCGACTAAGCTGCTGAAAGAGATGCTTCCAGATGTCATAGATCCTCTTCTTAATATCATTAATTCATCTTTGTCTCTAGGATACGTACCAAAAACCTATAAGCTAACTATGATTAAACCGCTTGTTAAAAAAACCCAACTTGATCAAAGATATTTAGAAAAAGCAGTATCCTCACAACTGTGCTTTCTAGAAAGAAATGATATCTGCGAGGATTTTCAGTCCGGATTTAGACCGTACCATAGTACCGAGACAGCTCTCGTTAGAGTCACATGGAACATGGAATTAGCTTTCACTGTTATGCCGACGATACTCAGCTGTATATTTCTTCAAAACCTAACGAAACGTACCAATTCACAAAATTAACGGAATGTATAGCTGATATAAAAAAATGGATGACTAGTAATTTCCTTTTGTACAAAAAACGTCCACACGTGTGTGTGAGTGAGCGCGAGAGAGTGTGTATGTGCGCTTATGAGTGAGCGAGAGTGTGTGCGTGAGCGCGAGATAGCGTGTGAGCGCTAGTGAGTGAGTGTATATGTGCGCGCGGGCGCGTGTGTGACATCATGACACATTTGCAACGAGCGGAACCGATACACGGAATCGATACGCAGGCATGCTAACGGTTCCAAGGAATCGATTCACTGGGCACCGGTTCTGAAGAAGAATCGGTTCTCGGTTCCCATCCCTAGTGACGCGTCTTTGCTTGTCACGTGACACACCGCAGCCACAACAGCGCTGAATGAATGATGATCTGCTTTTATTTCATTTATCCTTTTTAATTCAAAATATTCACAAATTTGTTAGCTATGGCATGAAATATCTAATATTCCGATTGTCAAATATATGCAACTCAATATATATATATATAACGCAAAGTATTGCAAGAAAAAGGCTAAATGAATGCGATCTTTAAGACAATATTTTAAATACTCGACGGGCCGGATTAAACAGCCTAACGGGCCATAGTTTGCCCACCCTTGGTCTAACACTTGATGGCTGCTCTGTTAAGTCTTCGTCATCGGTTAGGATCCTGGGTGTGCTCTTTGATACCAATCTTTCATTTGAAAGTCACGTGTCTAGTATCTGTAAAACCGCATTTTTCCATCTTAAAAATATATCTAAATTACACCATATGCTCTCATTGACAAATGCGGAACAATTAGTTCATGCGTTCATGACCTGAAGGCTAGATTATTGTAATGCTCTACTGGGTGGTTGCCCTGCACGCTTACCAAACAAACTACAGCTAGTTCAAAACGCAACAGCTCGAGTTCTTACCAAAACCAGGAAGTATGACCATATTAGCCCCGTTCTGTCAACACTGCATTGGCTGCCTATTAAACATCGTATACATTTTAAAATATTGCTGATTACTTACAAAGCACTAAATGGTCTAGCTCCGCAGTACTTGAGCGAGCTCTTAACGCATTATTGTCCTTCACGTCTATTGCGATCTCAAAATTTCGGCCAGTTAGATCCTTTTCCTATTTAGCACCAAAACTTAGGAACAGTCTTCCTACCATTGTCCGGGAAGCAGACACACTCTGTCAGTTCAAAGCTAGATTAAAGACACATCTCTTTGACCTAGCATTCACATAATGCATTATAGACTTCTATAACTCAATGTTAGGCTGCATAGATTAGGTCAGCCGGAACTGGGAACACTTCCCTTAAATCCTGATGTACTCGTTACATCATAAGAAGAATGGCATCTGCGCTAATTTTAGTGTCTTTGTTTATCCCGAGGTTTTCCCGCTGCCTGCCAGATCCAGGCCGTATCCAGATCTGACGAAGGACATTCGCCTGGACCCGATGACAACGCAGTGCTGAAGTGCCAACTAGTCTCTCCCTATGGAGGATCCCTTTACCACTCTACAGATAAAGCGTTGTGGAAAATAACATTATTCAGGAACCGCTATAAAGCCAAAACAATCTGTCACCTTAAATTATACGTTTATCTCTGTAAAGCAGCTTTGAAGCAATCTACATTGTTAAAAGCGCTATATAAATGACGATGACCTGACCTGTTTTTCAAGATAGCTCCACTAACAGAGAATGTGTTTACCTGTGAGAAGTTGTTTGCACTTGTTTATATTTTCTTTCAGTTACATTTTTCAGCTGAACATGTCATGGTGTTGTGGTTTGGCAAGATATGATGGTGATGTAGAGTGTATTGTATTTCCACATTCTTAAACACTTGTGTTTCTTTCTATAGATGGCCGGCCTCTGTATATCCTACGCCTAGGACATATGGACACTAAAGGACTGGTTCGAGCACTTGGAGAAGAATCTCTCCTTAGACATGTTAGAGATTCAATAACCAACATTTTTCAGCATCTTTCTGGTGTTTTCCATTCAGTAACTGTACTTTATTGGAGTATTTTTATTTTGGGAAACTTTTACTTTACTACATTCAAAACCATAATATCGTATATTTTTAACTCCACTACATTTCATAAAAACATGTAGTTCCTCATTATTTTGAACTGAAGAAATCGTCACCTGCCCTGAGACGAGATAGCACTGTCCAATTCATAAATTAGCTGATTCTTCAAATAACCTGTTAAATTGGTTTGCAAATCCTACTGAACGATTCATTTGAGAATGGGGCTGATCTGTTTGCATTTGTTCTCAAGTCAACAACTCACTGATTCAAATGAATCAGAGCAAATATCCAGTTAACAATTCAGTGAATTCACAAATCTTCCCCGCTGCTGTAGCAGTTTCAAATTATATTAAACTAGTATGTTTGCATAGCGTTCTTCTTAACATTTTAACACGTTTTGCCCTATGTGATGTCTGTTTTTATATCATGTTTAATTTATATTATGTTACTTATTATTACTTGTTATTCTTACTTGAGTTATTAGTAATTATTAGTATGAATTATCAGTAGTGTATGACAAGTTTTCATAGTAAAATAAAGTATTCTTACTTTCAGATCAGTATTGAACTGTATCCTATTTATCTCTATCAGTGTGTCAAGTACATTATATCCCCACCTCCACCTCAGCAGTAGAATGGAGTATATAAAATTGTAAAATAAATACATATTCATCAATCAGTACTTTTTAATTTTAGTACTCAAGTACATTAAAAATCAACTACTTTTGTGCTTTTACTTAATTCAAATTAAAAAGGAGTACTTAATGCTGGAGTAATATTTCATTAGGGTATCTGTACTTTTACTGATGTACTTGATTTGTGAATTTTGTCCACCACTAATTCAATTCATATGGATCTAAACAAAGTAACAACATTTGTGAATGTTTAGGTGCTGTCTATCAATGAAGAGGGTCTGCGACGATGCGAGGAGAACACCAAAGTCTTTGGTCGGCCAATTAGGTACTGACAGTACTGACACATTTGCCCTCTGTAACCATAAAGTTGCTGTTAAATTAATTTACATTTATACCATGGGGCTGTTGAATGCTTAATTCTGATGGGTTGACTAATGTTCAATTATTTCAGTTTTTTTCAAAGGTCCTTACAGCCTACATTACAATAGCAAATAAACCAAAACCCACAAATACACTGACCCAGCAAACAAATGACAAACAATTGGATAAAAATTATGAACAATTTCTATGCCTTTCCTACCAAATTACCATTTATTATCTATTGAAAGCACTTTCTTTATCCCGCTCTCTCTCTACATGCACACACTGTACAGACAGACAAACACTTGCTGACCGAAAAATAAATGTACAAAAATGTGTTGTCAGCGGTGCCCTGCAATAGTTCACTACTGAAAAGCTAGGTGACATTTTTCAGTAATGAGGTGGTAATTCACTTTTTCTCATTCTGTAGTTGCTGGACATGTTTGGTTGATCTTGAGGGGCTCAATATGAGGCATCTGTGGCGCCCTGGAGTCAAAGCTCTGCTGAGGATTATTGAGGTAGTGGAGGCCAATTACCCTGAAACTCTAGGCCGTCTGCTCATCCTCAGAGCTCCCAGAGTGTTTCCTGTCTTGTGGACGCTGGTGAGGGACACCATTGTTTGCTTTTGCTTCTCTCCTCAACTAGAGATGGGGGATGGGCTTTTAACATGACATTTATTTGTTCATGTTAAGCACTGTGCCTTATCTCCCCCCCCCACAATATATATACACAGTCCTAATATAAAAATAATTGCTTGAAGTAATAGCCTCTCATCTAGAAATTAGTCACCTTGTTATTCGTAGCATGAGTTCATCCAAAAGGAAGCATATTATGTATCTGTCAACTGTCCTCCTGCCATCTGTGTTTACAGGTGAGCCCTTTCATTGATGAGAATACACGAAAGAAGTTTCTGATCTATGCGGGAAATGACTACCAGGGTCCAGGCGGCCTTGTAGACTACATTGATAAAGAGATCATCCCTGACTTCCTTGGAGGAGAGTGTATGGTATGTAGTTTTTCCTTATGCTTTCTGAGTGAATGGTACCTATTCAGTCCTGTTTGCTCTCAATAAGGGTGTCTTCACACTTGTAGTTCGGTTCGTTTGGTCCGGACGGATAAAAAAAAACTTTAGTCCTGGTCCGCTTAGCGTTCACATAAGCATTTTTCACAAAAATGTTCAAAACAATGCTCACAAACTGAATGGCCGGTTATTATAATGTATTTTTTGTGACAGAATTTACTGAACATTCAAAATAATGTTGTGTGCTGGACATATGATGGTATTTTGACCAGTTGAGAACTCGTGAAGAGATATAAGAACAAATGTGTAAAGGACTCAAAAAAGCAGCAGCATGGGCATCATCGTGACTATGACGAGTAGGGATGGGAATTGAAAACCGGTTCCACTCTGTTTTGGTAGGGATGTTCCTTTATCAATCACTCAGACTCCTGATCAATTGAAGAGTAACGTTTACATTTATTAGTATCCTTCACAGTTGCGTGCTGTCACCACGCACACTATGCCAATCTCCTCCTCACTCTCTGCACATGCGCAAACATAAACTAGACAGGGTTGCCACTACACCATAAAACCAGCAACTATTTTTTTTTTCTTTCTTTTTTAAATTACTTATAAACATTAACCCTCTGGGGTCTGAGGTGTTGTCTGGGCCCTGGAGGTGCTCTGACATGCTCTGAAATTTGTGCTTATTTCTGTTACTTGTGACATTTTTATGGCTAAAGTCTGATTACACTGTATTTAGCACAAACTCTGCTAATAATACATATGTAAGCAGCATGTATGTAAAAGTTTGTGGTTTTGAGATAATAACGTTTATGCGTGGTTTGTGAAAAAAATTAAAAATAAATATGTCACTGAATAAGGTCATGAAACGCACACTGATTATTTCTTGACAAGACTTTTGAAAATTGTATCACGTAGCCTATAATATTTGCTCCAAAACTATGTGAAAATCATCCTGCCTACTCATTCAGATAAAACAATATAATGGTTTAAAATTTGTAAGACATGTTTTGTGTAACAAACCTTTATGCGAGGAGGCGTGACTCGTCATGAATATTGAGTGTTTCACACCTGAGAAAGACAAAGACCCTCGCATAATGGCTCTATCAGGTGCTATCATTATGAGGAGCCTTGTAAAAAGAATGAGGAGTGAATTTAAAAAAGAATGACTTTTTGATTGTTTGGATTTATTTACAACACAACATAATCCAAAGATTCACAACAAAGGAAAAAAAGCACATTATTGAACACTGATCTAAAGACAGATACTTGAACAGTCACACACCTTTGTGCCATTCCTGAAACATAGTAAATACCTGCCATCTCCAAGGTGTTTGATTTTTCATTTTCCCATGTTCATGTACAGAGACATGTGGATGTTGAAGTGAGCAGGACTCCATCAGTGGCATCTGGTCCCCGTTTAAAAAAATAAACCTGTGAACATGCTGTTTTCAAGAAACTATAGCACTGCACGATTTTGGGAATACATTGTACATTTTTCTGGTTAAAATTGCTTTTAAAAATTTACAAAACACACACACACACACGTATTAAATAATGAACACCAGGTATCTTCTGCCTTGTAGGCATATACGTGCAGGGCTGCATAAAATAATATTAACAATAGCCTTTAGCAGGTGACTTAAAAATGAACACTTCAGTAACACTACACTAGAAAAACATATATTGATTATCATATGTTACTTCAAATGTTTCTATCCGTTATGAAGTTATGAAATGAGATTGGAGTAAAAACATGAAGCCTAATGAAAATGGAAAACAGACTGACTCAAACTCACAATGCGTGCAGAAAACATTCACTGAAGCGATCGAGCCGCTCCAAACTATGAAATATTATTGTTACCATATACATCTACGTTTGAGCAGATATCCACAAACACAGTATTTAACAGTAAACACAGGTTTAAACATTATAATATTCACCGTATTAGAGTAAACACTGTAATACTAGCCTACTTTTATATCATGCTGTTTTATTATCGAACATAAAATCATCCTTGTGTCGTACATGTAGGCCTATATAAATTAAGGTTTGAAACATTGAAAGGTTGCCTACCAATTTAGTTCACATTTCAACATGTTTCTGTCTATATGTAGAAACGCATACATGTACGACATTAGGCTTTGTGTTTTTACTCCAATCTCATTTCATAACGTAGCCTACATTTTAGTCTGCCACCAGTTTAACATGTCTTACCTTAAAAATCTTTCTCCAATTTGCTCAAATCGCGTTCTTCTAATCCTGAGGCTATCCAAGGTAAACGGCACAGCACAAACGCAGTCTTTCAAACTTGACGAAAAGCAGAGAGGAGTACGTTACTGGAGTCTCTGATTCTTTGTTTTTAGGTAATGAGGGCGTTTACATTTTCGCGTTCCTCCACATGGATCATTTGCATGTCAATGTTCGTGCGCGCATGGGTGTGGTCACATTAGAGTTAATTAGGACACGTTTGAGAAACTATACTGAGTTCCTGGTCATTTTCTATCGCGTTTCAGAATGAACTTCTCATTGAGAGAGACCGCAGAATGCACATCATGTTTATTTTCTTTATTTTACGAAAAACACAACATTTTGTTTTTATTATGAGTGTACACAAATAAAATACATTTAACCGGTTTGAATGGTGTATAACACTTTTATGTAAGATCAAAATCAACAGAGTATTTTTAGTCTCTTTTGACTCTGATAAGAAAAAAAGCTAGCAGATCACGCCGGCGTGATTGCTGACCCCAGGGGGTTAATTGCAACCTTCCATTAAATATAAACATTTAAAGGTAACACTTTCCAATAAGGTTCGTTAGTTAACATTAGTTAACTACATTAGTTAACATGAACTAATAATTAATTGCACGTATACAGCATTTATTAATCTTTGTTAATGTTAATTTCAACATTTACTAATACTTCATTAAAATATTGTGCACATTAGTTCATGCACTGTGAACTAAAATGAACAAACAATGAACAGCTGTATTTCTATTAACTAATGTTAACAAAGATTACCAAATACAGCAGTATTGCTCATGGTTAGTTCATGTTAGTTAATACATTAACTAATGAACCTTATTGTAAAGTGTTACCCATTTAAACTTCTAAGCATAATACAAACATGATTTGAAATATACAATTACACCTATGTGATTATTTCAGTCTTTTGCAACAAGTTTGTCAGGACTATTTCAACTTTCAGCATGTTTCAATAAGTCTTTCAGGGCATTTCCATTCACGAACAGATCTTCTCAATGGTATCTCAGTCTTTTCAGGTTGTTCTAATTCAGCTGATAAATCTGTCAACAGATGTTGACGATTCCTCCTTAACACAACGCCACTTGTAGTTTCAACATTATAGGACCTTGGTTGAATTTGTTCAAGTACAATGCCTTTCTGATTCCAGATATGAGTTTTATTTTTAAATCTGACCTCCTCACCAGCATGAAGTTGAGGCAATTGAGGAGTTCCTTTATCATAATAGATCTTTTGCTTAGCCTTTTGTTGTTTTTTGAATTCTTTGACTTTCAAAGAAAGTCTGTCACGAGAAGATCCTCAGACATGGGTAAATTAGAACGAAGACGTCGTCCCATCAAAATATATGCCGGGGAGTTTCCACACCCATGTAAAAACTACTTCCACCATCTACTGCCTTTTGCATCAACCTTTTCACAACTCTAACTGATTTTTCCACTAGACTGGGGGAAATATGGACTTGATGTTGTATGTCTGAAGTCCCAGTCTTTTGAAAAACTCTGGAAACTAGCATTAACAAATTGAGGGCCATTATCTGTAAAAACTTCAGTTGGTACTCCATGTCGAGGAAAGATTGATTTCAGGCATGAAATAACATTTTCTGCCGTAGTTGTGCTTAACGCACACACTTCTGGATAAAATGAATAATAATACGTAACCAAGAGGTAATTTTTCCCATGACATGTTAACATGTCTGCACCTACTTTTTGGTATGGTCTTTCAGGTACCGGATGTGACTTTAGTGGCTCTCTTGGATTATTGAATTGATATCTGGCACATGTCTGACATTTTGGACAATGCAATTGTGATGTCCTGATTGATTCCAGGCCAATACATGACTTCACAGGCTCTTTTTTTACACTTCTCAATTCCCCAATGGCCTTCATGGATTTTGTTCTACATCTCATTTCTCAGATTTTTCGGAATCACTACTTTATTTCCAATTCAGACTTGCAGGTCTAAAATTCATGAACAACTTCAACACAATTTTGCTTCACATCTGGCCAACCATTTATGCAATGGTATTTCACCTGAGTGTTTGGTCTTGTTCTGTCTCTTTGTAGATCAGTTTCATTTTGGAATCAGCAACAGGTAAAGCTTCTACGATCATGTTCACATATGCTTGAATGTCCTCAGTCAACTTTCCACTCGAGGGTGTAGATGGGTCTACGGCTCTGGACAAGGTGTCTGCCACAAACATTAATTTACCTGGTGTATAAAATACAGTTAATGCATAACGTTGCAATCTGATCATCATTCTTTGGATTCTCAATGGACAATTAAGATATTTTTTTGAAAAATGCAATCAATGGTTTATGGTCAGTTTTAACATCAACAGTCTGTCCTGCCACAAATTGATGAAATCTCTCACAAGCAAAAGTAATACTAAGCAACTATTTTTCAATTTGAGCATATCTACACTCCGCATCAGTCATCGAACGTGAGGCATATGCAACTGGTTGCCAGGTTCCATTATAATCCTGAAGAAGTACTGCTCCCAATCCTGTCTGTGAAGCATCAGCTGAAATTTTAATAGAACGTTTGGGGTCATAAAATTTCAAGATTGGCTCTTTAGTTAAGATCACTTTCAAATGTTGCCATGCAGACTCCTGTTCATGGTTCCAATTCCATTCCTTATTTTTCTCAGTTAGCCATCTTAATGGAGCTATCTTCTCAGACAGATTAGTTATGAATTTACTCATTTAGTTCAACATACCCATGAATCTCTGAAAAATTTTTACTCATTGCAGTCTTGGCATATGTTCGATAGCAGAGATCTTAATGGGATCTGGTCGCACTCCAGCACTATTAATGATGTTACCCAAGAACGTTAACTCAGTCACCCCCAATTGGCACTTTTTTCTATTCCATTTCAAATTTGCACGCCTGGTTGCTTCCAGAACCCTTCTTAACCTTGCATCATGTTCTTCTTTCGAAGCTCCCCAGACAATTATATCATCCATCGATGTATCAACATCTTCTATGTGTTCATAAATCATGTACACCGTTTTATTATTCAGGAGCCAATGCAATTCCAAAAGGAAGCCTTAACCCTCTTGTCCTCTTTGGACAAAAATTACCAAAAATGTATACGTTTTGAAATTTAATTTTTTTTTGCTTCATCGGAATGGGATGAAACTTGGTGACTTTTATTGTATTACTACCTATGTGAACCAAGGTTATAATCGTTAATGAAAACAAACGATAAAACTAGGTGGGAAAAAAAACATTGTCGTTAACTGAAATAAAAAAATAAAAACAAAAAAACAATAACTATGTAGGATTTGAGGATGAACCAAACACAAATTAATCTTCCAGGTGATTCGTTCAAACATAATTCCACACAGAACTCAACACCCCAGACCTCAAATCACCAATCCAGAACCATAAAACCCAGGCTCCAGCCAGTCTACGCTTGCCAACGAAAAACCCCCAGTAAGAACTTTATGGCCATGCAAGCTTCAAAGAGATGAGCCAACTAAAGGAAGAACGTGTCAAGTTAGATAGTTTGGAAAAGACTGATTGGTTCACAGATAGCACAGCTCGGGACCCAACAAGATAACGGCAGAGGTTGTTTAATGCCTAAAGGATTTAAAACAGACCTCCTTCTTCTTGAGGACCTTTGAACAACCTCATGGTTGAGATCTCTCAAAACCACAGAGACTGAGACTTTACATTATAAATTACATAAAATCATCCCAAAACAATTATTGACGAACTTATAATCAAACATCGTTCAACTACATAATTCTATATTGTGTCTGCAACCTCTGTATGTGTCTATTATGCTTAGATCACATATAAGTCATGTAATTGTTTTAACTATTAGATATTTTAATCGAAGTGTGTCTTGTTTCCTATCAGTACGATCATATATTCTTAATTCAGAAGATGGCTTGATTGAAATCTGTGTAAAATGTTTTTGTGTTCTTAAAATAGGAATCATGTCTAAACTGTACACTCTGTACTCTGCTCGAGCTGGAGAGTGAAGAGATCACAGATAACGCATGATTTATAATGACTGGTGAAGATAATGCCCCCTCTCAAATAAAGACAGTGTCTAATTGGTCAGAACTCATCCAGGAGGCTGGACCAACATTTTGAGTTTAAAATCTTAGGACCCGATCAAAGATTTGGGGGAGAAGAAGACCGTTTGAAGAGTAGATTTACACCAGACTCACAACTAACCATGTAGACGAGCGGACGAAAGAACCCAAATCAAGATCAGAAGAACATGGGTTAAAGGATTAGTTCACTTTTAAAATGAAAATTCTGTCATCATATACTCACCCTTAAGTTGTTTCAAACCTGTATGAATTTCTTTCCTCTGCTGAACACAAAGGAAGATATTAAGAAGAATGTCGGTAACCAGACAGTTTTTGGTTCCCAATGACTGCCATAGTAGGAAAAAAATATACTATTGTAGTCATTGGGAACCAAAAACTGTCTGGTTACCGACATTCTTCTAAATATCTTCCTTTGTGTTCAGCAGAGGAAAGAAATTCATACAGGTTTGAAACAACTTAAGGGTGAGTATATGATGACAGAATTTTCATTTTAAAAGTGAACTAATCCTTTAAACAGCTTCAGTCAAGCCATCTAACAACTCATCTCACTTTTCTTTCTTTTCCTTAGTTTTCTTTTCTTTTCCATTGAAAGTCTCGGTTCTAAGTTAAGTTTTGCTGCAAAGTTTCGTTTAAACGATTCGACTGTAAAGCCCACTTCCAACTTCAAAGACCTTCCATCCATCCGCCAACACACCACGTGATTGGCCGCCCAAGACATCTATCCAGGCACGAGGAGACCGCCAACCGGGAAACCCCCTTTTACGCTGACAAAATGAATCCCCAAATGAACGCAAAGACAAGCAAGTAGCCTCCAGACTCTTAGCTGAACTGACCAGAAACAAATAATGAACTTTTGTGATTGCGAATAAGTGAAGTGTCCTGTGAGTGTAACTCTACCGCTGCATTAACATGTGATGTGAATGTACGTCGAGATTTACAGTATTGGGACTGAGGCGCCAGAACTGCAGCTGATAGAATGTGCGCTGTAACACGATACTACCATATTTCTTCAAAAGCAGATGGAGTGGAGACATCAAATCATCCACGATCAAAAACTGCGATATCGCATAAGCACATGTATAAAACGACTGTAAACGTGTCTGAAAAACACAAGTAACGCGTGCTACCTTTGTACATTTAGGGGCTGTTTACACCTGGCCACTTAATGCGTCTTCTCAGATCAAATAGCTCTCTGATTTATCAAAACGATTCCATTTACAATGTTCACATGTGTTTTTGCAAAATGGATTTAAATCCGATCTTCAATTCCCGAGCTATATGCAGATTTAATGGAGTGCACGTCACCGAAAACAACAGATATGAGCTGCATTTTATCAGCTAAAATGTAAAAATCAAAGACCGCAATAAGAGAGAGAGCGGCTAACAGCCTTGGTAAGAATTTTGGTTCTTCACTTTTAATAAAGCTGATTGTGTGTTGAGCGTCTGCGACTTACTTTCACTTTGATTTGCGATAGTTTGCATGTTGACTTGATGAGTAGATGCTCAGCTGCAGTGATGCGTGTTGCAGTAGCGTCGTCATATCTGGCTATAACATTACATATAGCCTATAACATGCTCTCGCACGTTTATTTATTTTGAGCATTTTTTGGGAGGAGTAAAATTTACATATGTGGTTTCATCAAGATGCATTTACACTTGTCCAGTTTTGTCTGGAATGTGGCCCAGACCCCCTGAAGTGTTTTGAGAAATCGGATTTAAATTAGTCTCGAATGCGTTTCGGAGGGCAGTTAGACCTGGTCTTTTCACGATCAGATAGCTATCAGATCACAGAACACGCATGAACTAGCCAGGTGTAATCAGACCCTTATTCATCAAGACAGAGGCGAACCAGCACTGAATGGGGGCCACAGGCAAAATTGATCAAGGAGGACCTTTTTTTATTTTATATAGGATATGTTTTATATATAGCTAATATATACAATGTTTTTGTTAATATATCTTCATTACTTAGATAGCCTATGTTATTATACAAAATTCAAAAAGTAGTAAACACAGAACATCTAAAAGAACATTTTTACAACATTATGTGCTTATTTTTTTAAATTAACGAAATGTCAATCTTCATCTTTATAACAGAAGATACAACAATCTTCAATATAGGCTAAAGTAAATGTTTTATTAGTTGATTAGTTCATTAACTAATTGTTAACACAAATTGAATGTAAAGAGCTGGATACTTATTATTAATTAAATAATGTAAACTATAGTAAATGTATTGATTAGAGTTGCCATATACTAAAGATTTTACTAGTCGACTAATCACACGTTTATTAATTTCTGCTTAAGTACTGGGTGCATGGAGGAATATATCCCATCCATAAATCTTGCCGCAAAAGCAGGCTAATGATAATAATTATGTCTTAAAAACTAACAATGCATTTTAATTGTTTATTAATAAACTGTTTTCTAAATCAGTGTCGACTGCAAACATGTCTCCATACATCTCCACTAATAGAGAGAAATGCATCTTTCATATGGAATAATCAGATGATATTTGCTTTCGATTTGATTTTTTTAGTTTAAAAGTGGACATATCAAGCTTTATATAGATATGTTTCTCATATGTGAGGCTAGTAGGCTATATCCTACGATTCGTTTCTGCTTATTTTTTGACGCGCTCCAGTTCACAGAGATCATGAAAGCGTGCCCTGATTGTTTTATTTTATTTTACGAAAGCAAAACGTTTTCTTGTTATTGTGAGTTTACAAGGAGAGTCTATTTTGTCTATTTTGACTATAGATCTCTAAACTCCTCCGGTGGCCCCTTAAATAAATAACGAACAGTCCCTTACTTTTGTATTCAGCACAAACTCTGCTACAATAGTATATCAGCAGCATGTATGTAAAAGTTTGTAGTTTTGATATGATGTTTATGCGTGGTTTGTGAAAAAAAAAGAGTAATTGAAATAAGGTGATAATACCCATACTGATTATTTCTTCACAAGACTTTTGAAAATTGTATCATGTAGCCTAGAATATTTGCTTCAAAACTATGTGAACTACTCATTCAGATAAGACAATATATTGATTTAAAATTTGTAAGACATGTTTTGTGTAAGAAAGCTGTATGCGAGGAGGAGGCGTTAACAACCCATGCATATTGAGTGTTTCACACCTGAGAAAGACAAAGACCCTCCCATAATGGCCCTATTAGGAGCTCTCAGGCACTATCATTATGAGGCACAAAGAATGACTGCATTTAAAAAATAATGGCTTTTTGGGATTTATTTACAACACAACATAATCCAAAGATACACAAAAAAGGACAAAAAGCACATTATTGAACACACTGATCACACCTTTGGGCCATTCCTGAAACATAGGTGTCATACATACCTGTCATTTCCATGTTGTTTGATTTTTCATTTTACCATGTAGGCCTACATGTACAGAGAATCATGTGAATGTTTAAGTCAGCAGGACTCCATCAGTGGTCTCTCATCTGGTCCCTGTAAAAAAAAAAAAAAAAAAACGAAACAACTGTAAACATGGTGATATCAAGATAAACTATAGGGCTGCACGATTGTGGGAATCCATTTTTAGATTTTTAAAATTGGGTAAAAGTTGCGATTTAAAAAAAAAAAGCCTATGTAATGAACACCTTGTTGTACCTTGTAGGCATATACGTGCAGTGCTGCTTACAATAATAATAACAAGCCTATAGCAGCTAGGCAGCCTATAAATCGTTAAACACTTCAGTAACACTACACTAGAGTAAAAATATAATTGATTATCATATGTTACTTCAAATGTTTACAATTGTTATCACGTTATGAAATGAGATTGGAGTAAAAACATGCATTTTGCTTTTCAAACAGACAGCACGACTGACTCAAACAGACAGCGTGTGCAAGAGAACATTTACTGAAGCGATGGAGCCGCTGAATGTGAAGTTTATGCAACAATAACACCAACTAATATAATTCAGAATTATTTCTTACCTTAAAATCTTTGTCTTCAAATCGCGTTCTTCTTCTTCGGATGTAAATCCAATAAGCTCGCGCGCTTCTTCCAAACTTGGCAAACAGCAGAGGACTGATGAGGTTAGGTGCATTGTTTTTGAGGTAATGAGCGCGATTTGCATGTCTATATATTTTGCGCGTGTGGGTGTGGTCTAGGGATGCAAATTATCGATTAATTCATTAATCATTAATTGATTGACCTTATCGATCGATTAACGATTAACTGATAAGCGGCTATTTTCCTGAGAATGTACATTTCTCACGGTATCAATAGTGTCTTTAACATAAAAAGCAAAATATTGCTTATATACTGAACAAAAATGCATGTTATATTGCTCAAATGATGTTTTTTTGTAACAGTTGGGATACGGTACAGAATGGCATTTATGTAGTTTAACAAAATAAATTAATAATTGTGAAAATAATTGTGCACTGGCTCACCTGTTGCAAACATTAAGCAACATAAAATAAATGTTAAATAAAAATCTATATGGGTAGGCCTAGCCTAAACTATATTAAGTCTACATATAATAATCTATCTGGTAAACTACTTGAAAAACTTAAAACATTAGCAGCAGCAGCACTTATTGATGCTTGGTCTGAGAAAGGTAACAGTAAGATTACTAGACCTGGAAACTTCAAATATAGAACTGAAGGGATGTCAATTTTCACAAATTCCCATGATCGATCGTAATTTAAATCAACGATCAATTATGCGTCTGCTGCAGTGCATATGGCCAACAGCATGACAGGGTTTGTTAAAAACGCTATGTTACTCACCAAATGAATGAGAATGGCTTTTAATCCAAATAAAGGGCTAGTAGGATTGTAAAATGTTTCGATGTGAATGATAATTAAATTAATTATTTAATAATCAAATATAACGACTAACAATACAACGTGTCACCAACGCCGCCTCAGATGCGTGCTTGCAGTGTTACGTTAGACGTGCACTGAAACGCACTGAAAACGGCAACTAAACCCAATGAATTCACAACGATTTAATAAAATAGTGTTCTGATGTTATGTAATATGACAGTCCCAAATTAATCTTCGTTATTATTAGTCGTGCATTGCTGCTTGAGCGGCGCGCGCTGAATGAATAACCGTTGAGCACTTTGCTAGCGCGTTATTTAACTCAAAGAAGCGAGACCTATATGAGATTAGTCAGATATATACAAAATAAACATGATATTACAAATTATATCTGCACAAAATGACGTGAATGCACAAGTGAACTTGAGTTACGTGCCATTCAGAATGACTCATGTTGTGGACGCGCTCTTCCTGGAACAACACGACACGGTAACTAAACCCAAATACTTCACAATGTTTTATTACACTATTGTTCTCTTTATAATGTTATGTAATATGACAGTCCCAATAGTCATTATTAGTCGTGCATTGCCGTTTGAGCTGCGCGTGCTAAAGATCACGCTTCAACAATTCTTAACCAAATGCATCCAATATGAGATAAATCAGATATAGATAGGCGTACACATAATAAACTATTACAACTTACATTTGCACAAAACAAAAGGCTGCGAATGCACAAGAAAACTTATAGTCATGATGGTGTAAAATAGTCCCAAACATAACTCCGGCGCTCTCGCTTGTGTTTCGCGGTTGAGCAGCACGCACGCGCATGAACCTGCTTAATCGATGATCGATAAGTTTGATCGATTAATGTATTATCGACAATTAATCGATCGTCGATTAATCATTTGCATCCCTAGTGTGGTCACATTAAAAATAATGAGTTTTTGTTGGTTTTATACAAATGACTTAAACAGAGAATATTTGTTTTCTTTTTGAATCAGGTAATTTAAAACTACACAAATGTTTATAAATATATAGAGCTCATAAATGTGTGATAAGTATTCGCTGAGTTTTGTTTATGTTTAGGGACGTGCTCAAGAAAAAAAAGTTCACGAGATGGAGAGGCAGAAAGCACACCCTGTTTATTAGGGCCCAAGCCTTGAAAAGGCGAAGGCCCTATTGTTTTTCTCAGGATTATTCTTCTTCTTCTTTATTATTATTATTTTTATTATTTATTATTATTATTATTTTACTACCTTTTGGGCACTTTTGGGGGCCTTAACGTGCTCAAAAACTCTTGAAACTTTGCACAAATGTCAGAACCTGCGGCCATCAGGGCCGGACTGAAGCTGGTACCCGGGCGTGGCAGGGGGGGCTCGGCAGCGCCCCCCTGGAATGGGATTCAAAAACATGTCCATATATCAAACACGCTTGCATGTAATAATATGAAACTCGGTACACATATAGATCTCATCGGGCCGAACAACTTTCGTGCTCTAAGTTTTACGCCAGTCCAACAGGAAGTCGGCTATTATGGGTTGTATGGAAACGCATGTTCTGGCATTTGAAACGCTTCTCCTAGAGAATTCATCCAATGACCACGAAACTCGGTGTGCATGAAGCCAAGACATGGAGGATGATAAATTGCAAGGGGATTTTTGATATCTCAAACGGTTTGGCCGTGGCGAGGAAACAAATTTATGGCGAATATTGGAAACAGGAAGTGTGTTATAACATCCTCATACATTAACTGACCTTGATGAAACTTCAGCAGTGTGTTCGCTGTAAGAGGCCGATCACATGGATGTGACTATTGTGAGTCAAAGTTATAGCGCCACCAACTGGCAGCAGGAAGTGTGTCACTTTCAAAATGCTTTGAAATCACCCTCTTATTTTTACCGATTTGCTTCAAACTTCATCTGTATAATGTAAACACACGGCAGATGTAGACCTGTGAAAGGATTATTGATATCTTAAATACTGTTGCCATGGCAACGCATCAAACTTTAATATTCTTTTTAAAGTTTTTGAGACTCTTAGCATACTTGAAATTGCATGAAACTCGACAGACACTTTACATTTATTGCCTAGTACACTTGTGCAAAGTTTCAGAAACGGGCGTGGTAAGGGGCTCAGTAGCGCCACCTTTAGTCAAAAATGGGGTATTAGTTTTACCTACAGTAACAAAAATCGGTATCTATATTTATCTCCCCGAGCCGGACAACTTTCTAATTTACAGTCATTAGCTCCGACCAACAGGAAGTCAGATATTTTGGTTTGAATGTGATTTGATGGGAATTTTGCCAGTCTCTCTCAGTGTCTGTGTGTGTGAGAGAGGAGGGGGGCTTTATTTTAACCCTTTCTCTGCTGTGTGGGACTTCTCGGGCACTTTTGGGGCCTTTAACATGCTCGAAAACTCTTGAAACTTTGCACACAGGTCAGAACCTGCGGCCATCAGGGCCGGACTGAAGCTGGTACCCGGGCGTGGCAGGGGAGCTCAACAGCTACCCCCTTGAACGTGGTCCGAAAACTTGGTCCATATATCAAACACGTTTGCATGTAATAATATGAAACTCGGTACACATATAGATTTAATCGGGCCGAACAACTTTCGTGGTCTAAGTTTTACGCCAGTCCAACAGGAAGTCGGCTATTATGGGTTGTTTAAAAAGGAATCCCCCTGGAATTTTATATACTCCTCCTAGAAAATTATTTCGATCGCCACCAAACTCGGTCAGCATGAAGTCAAGACATTGAGGATGCTAAATTGCGGACGGATTTTTGATATCTCGAACGGTTTGGCCGTGGCGAGGAAACTAATTTATGGCGAGAAAAGAGAAACACGATGTGTTATAACGTCTTCATACATTTATTGATCTTGATGAAACTTCAGTAGTGTGTTTTTTGTAAGAGGCCGATCACATGGATGTAACTAATGTGAGTCAAAGTTATAGCGCCACCAACTGGCAGCAGGAAGTGTGTTACTTTCAAGATGCTTTTGACTAAAGTGGGGGGGGGGGTTATTTTTACCTACAGCCACAAAACTCGGTATGTATTTTGTGCACATCGAGCCGGACAACTTTCTCATTTACAGTCATTAGCTCCGACCAACAGGAAGTCAGATATTTTGGTTTGAATGTGGTTTTGTCTCTCTCTGACAGAGTTCCCCCTGCCATTCTGTGTGTGTGTGTGCGTTTGTGTGTGTGTGTGCGTGTGTGTGTGTGTCCGTCTGTCTGTCTGACACCCCCCCCCCCCCCCCCCCGTGTGTGTCTGTGTGGGGAGGGGAGGGAGAAAGACTCTATTAAAAATAGGTATATTGTTCCATCTAGTGTTTTATACTATGTATACATGTGTTTTTTCTTTTAAACAAGTGTTTTAAAGTACAGTAATTTCAATGAATATATATACCACACTTCATAGGAATTTTCGGTGTTGTGTACTTACAATGGCTGCTGATTTCATGTGTCCGTTAAGTCCATGAGACTGTAGGGTGTCTAATTTTTCATTTTAGGTTTCAGAAGGGTGCTCACGCATACTTTGTGGTTGATATGTGCCCTCGATGCACACTTTTGCAGAACCCACACTGATGCAAGCTCTAAAGCAGACTTCTTCTCGACAGTCAAAGCGGAGTTACGTTATTGCCCGTCGTGCACAGGAACCCTAAAGGCACCGGGGTGGCGGTATATATATATATATATATATATATATATATATATATATATATATATATATATATATATATATATATATATATATAAATAAATATAGCTGCAAGCAGCGATGGAGGGCCCAAGCCGGTGGCACCGCCACCTCGGTGCCTTTAGTGCACCGGCTTGGGCCCGTAATCGCTGCTTGCAGCTATATTTATTTATATATATATATTTTTTTTTTTTTATTTATTTTACAAAAGCACAACGTTTTGTTTAGATTGTAAGTGGACACATACAAAAGTAGACATCTCACAGATTCTTTTTTCATATTTCTTAAGTCTGTATGACCATACATGACGGAGTATTTTAAGTCTATGTTGCTGCTATGTAAAAAAAAAACAGCAAAACGCGCCCGCGCGTTTGCCGATCCCAGAGGGTTAGGCATGGTCACCCCATAGGGGCAGTTCCGAGTACGAGCAGGGGTCGTGGATCACTTGCCAGTCCCTGTCCTGGTCGGCTGAGACTGTCAAGCATTTTCTGCCTACTGGACAAACCGAGCTACAGAGGGGAAGAGGCCTACTCGGCGCGGAAGAAGAGACCATCTATCCAATCACTGCCCTTCTCTAACCAATGCAGGGACCACAGATGCAGATGCAACCAGCCCTGAAAAGCCCCTCAATGATGATAGAGGTGAGGAGCATCACTCTGACTCCACTGCCACTGCCTCAGAAGATCTCTCGAAGGTGTACAGATTCGTGACGACATAGAATCCCATGAAGTATTTTCTAAATTTCCCCCAGCAGAAACTCTCCAGGGAGAAAGGAGAAAGGCTGGGACGGTTCGGCTCGGCTCAACTGCAAGACCTGGTTCTGAGCCAAGCATGGGGGAATGTCCAGGTGGTTTAGGGTCAGCCACAAGTTGGACTGGGTAGACTCCCTTATCTACATTTTATGATCAAGAATAGATTGTTGTATAGAGCGGATCAGCGAAGGGGTGAAATTATAAAACAAGGACACGAGATCCTTACTGACCAAGGCTCGTTCTTCATGTCTACTGTGATGAAAGAGACCTGCCGACAACTGAAGTTGAAACAACTCAAAACCTCCATATACCACCCCCAGACTGATGGGCTTGTAGAGAGGTTTAACAAAACCCTTAAACAAATGTTAAAGAAAGTGATTGACGTTGATGGGGAAAAATTGGGATCAGCTGTTACCATATGTCTTGTTCTCTATTCAAGAAGTCCCACAGAGCTCCACCGGTTTCTCACCCTTTGAAGTCTCAGTCTTGTGTGTGGAGGTTACATTGCTTACTCAAGTGTAAGCTTTAAAACAAATAAAACCACTTGTTTTTTTGCCGAAAAAGCATATGACTACTTTTTTCCACACAGTGCAATCAGGAATCGAAAAGAGAATCGTTAAAGAATTGGATCGATAAGCAGAATCGTCAGTGGCATGGTAATTGATAAAATCTTATCAATTCCCATCTCTAATGACGAGAGAAAAAAGGTATGCTTGAGCATTCTGTCCTTTTTGGGGTCGCATCTTGTGAGATCGTCACGTTTTTGGTTCATGTACATGTCTTTGGTCCGTGTTGCATTCATTAATTTGAACCGCACCAGAGTTCATTTGGAAGTGGACAGAGACCCATCTTTTCAGCGGTCTTAGTGCGCTTTGGTGCGCACCAGGCTAGCGATTGCATCGCTTTGTGCAATCACACCAGAGTTTCTTTTAAGGGCCCTTTCACACCTACCTTGTTTGGTCCGGATTTTCTAACTTTTCAGTTTGATCCGAATCAAAATTACAGGTGTGAAACCTCCCACGGACCACGGTCCGGACCAAACAGATGAAATTTGGTCAGATGAAAAGAGGTAGTCTCGGTCCGGATCAAACTAAACAAAGGTTTGGTTCATTTCTAGTGTGAAAGCATTGTCTGTATAGTTGGGACTTTCAGACCATTTACAGGAAGTTCCGGTGGTTCTCGCAGGATTGCTGGGAGTCTTCTCCTCCTTTCCTGCCGGCGACGATCAAATGTTCGCTCAACGAGGACGTTCATTTGGCGAATTTGAACTAGCCTTGAGTATAGTTGGTGCTGCAGGTAGTAATGCTGTAATAATAACAGTATAGTGGCAACGATATGAGTCTGTTCATTCAATCTTGTCAAAGTTACCCATCGAATTGACAACACGCTGATGTCAGATGCACGTCCGTTTACAAACCAATCAATGTCAAGATGCAGCCCACATAGATGATGACGACAGGACGCAAGTATGTCATGTAAAGTTCTTTAGTGCGCTCGCATAATTGCAATGTGAAACCAAACCAAAACTTACAGAATGTATAAAATATATCAAAGCATGAACTTTCAGGTGTGAAAACCCCATTAATCAGACCAAACATGCCAAGGGTTAACACACCCTAAGATATGCATGTATTCAAACCGAGGTATTATCTGTGTTGACTTAACTTAGTATGGTTTTAGTAGCTTATTGAACTAATATAATGACACTGTGAAATATGTGCAGTGTGAAGTGCCAGAGGGTGGCTTGGTGCCCAAGTCCCTGTACAGAACTGCAGAGGAACTGGAGAATGATGAAATCAGGCTGTGGACGGAGACTATTTACCAGAGTGCCAGCATCTTTAAAGGAGCGCCACATGAGGTCAGGCTCCATTAGAAACTATTTGATTTGGGTTGTTTGGTGCATTTGTAAAATATGATCACCTCATCTAAGATTTTTTACAAAACTGGATTTCAGTCTGAGAAAACACAACATTGGTCACATTTTGAACCAGAGTGCCACCTACTGAACAGTATTAAAGCTACACATTTAGTTAAAGAGCACAATTTCTTTTTTATATCTCTTCCTTAAGATATTGATTGAGATCATCGATGCCTCCTCAGTCATCACTTGGGACTTTGATGTATGTAAAGGTGATGTGATCTTCAATATCTACCACTCTAAACGAGCTCCACAGCCGCCAAGGAAAGATCCGCTGGCTACCCATGGCATTACCTCTCCTGCAGGCAACAATGTGCAGCTTATAGATAAATCCTGGCTGCTGGGCCAGGACTATAGCATGGTGGAGTCACCATTTACCTGCAAAGAGGGAGAAAGTGTGCAGGTATGTCACATACAATCAGTATCCAGTTTGATGCTGATTCCATCAGTTTCCATAGTAAAGAAGTTTATAGTGGTCATACCATACTTTGTTTCTGTACTTTTAAGACTTCTATGTAAAGCATAATTGCATTTCTCATAATATATTTTCAAAAAATTATATGACCTTTAAAAATGTAAAATAATTTCATTGTTAAAAGTTCTGTGTTAAGGTGGTGGATGATTGAAATTAAAGACAGTTGTCTTGATATTTGTATTATCCCCCCCCCCCTTTTTTTCAATCTTTCTGCCAACATTTCTACACACCCTTTAGGGTTCACATGTGACTCGATGGCCAGGTTTCTATATTTTGCAATGGAAGTTCCACTCTATGCCAGCATGTGCCACCACAAACCTACCTAGGGTGGACGATGTTCTGGCTACTCTGCAGGTGTCCTCTCACAAGTGTAAAGTCATGTACTACACCGAGGTTCTAGGCTCAGAAGATTTCAGGTAAACTTTCTGAAGAGCTTTGAATTGTGTTGATATTTGTTGTATTTAGGGATGCACCTATATGAAAATGTTGGCAGATATGATAATTATTTATATTTGAAAAGGCTGATAACTGATATGTTGGCCGATAAATCTAAATCCAAATTTTTATATTATTGTTTAGAACCTGATTACAAAAAAACCTTGTCCCAAGCACTTGAACATAAACACAGTACAGTAGCCTAGTTTGAACCAGTGTCAGTTTTAAAAATAATTTTACACTCCTATGGCGTATAAACTTTCTTTATCAATTTTTTTTATTACCTTACAAATAAATTTAATAATACCAAGTCATTTGACATCATTACTTGAGTATAAAGAATCAAAATGCATGTACCATGAAAATGAAATAGCCTCCGCACGGACAATAATGAAATGATTTCAACTAAACCATATTGCTGATGAAAATATGAGAAAAATTTAATTGCTAGTTATAATCAATAAAGCATCAATGTTTTTGATAAAAAAAAAAAAATTATATTACTGTTTAAAATAACCGCTGTTGTGGCAAAAATTCATTAAACAAATATCACTGCGTAAGAGACATTCTGAATCAAATGAGATTTTATAAAATGATTTATTCTTGCAAGAAGTTCCCCGTCACCACACAGAAGTTACCCTGTGAAGTGAGTGAGACACCGAAGGGGAGGGCTGCGCACATTTTATACCCATTTCAAGGTCTTCAGTTGCTCTTCCTAGTAGTTTTCCACAGACCAAGGACCCATTACTGCTAGCTTCAATTTATCACTAGTTGACCCTTAAGCCCCCGCCCAAACTAGTTGACCTCTGACCTCTGCCCAGCCGTTCCCAGTGTCTCGCTCCTTCACTTCAGGTGTATAAACATACATACTTTTCATAAACAGAATCTTCTCTCACTACAAGTGAGAGACACATATGTGACATTCTTTGAATCATCTATATTTTACTAAAGATCAATGAATATCATAAAATTGCCATCACACCACATTGCTGTTTGAGCTGCTTGTGCTGAAGCTGAACAGCTGAATGAACACCCGGTAAACTGAAGTACTATGTTATGCGGGTTAATTAAACCTTACGAAAATGAACCATAGTTTTATTATAGTAAAAGTGTAGTAACCATGTTTTTTGGAGAATTGATTACCATTTGTATAACCACTGTTTTACTACAAATACCATGATTAAACTATAGTGTAGCAAAATATCTAGGTTACGACTGTAACCTCTGTTCCCTGAGAACAGGGAACGAGACACTGCGTTGATGACGGTATGGGGGAACGTCCTCCACGTGGACCGGTGTCTGAAAAGCTATCCAATCACGGCAATCGAATTTGACCGGCGACAGCCTATGACGTCACTACTAGTGCAACCCGGAAGTATAATGAGGGGTGCCCAGAGTACATGCCATCCACTTTCGTCTGAAGGGACTGTTCAGCAGGCGTCCCCGAGGCATGGCTAACGACGCAGTGTCTCATTCCCTGTTCTCAGGGAACAGGTTACTGTCGTAACCTAGACGTTCCCTTTTGAAAGGGAACTCTCACTGCATCTGACGCTAATGGGGAACGAAGTACAATCCTACCCAGACACTCCCCCTTCGGGTCACAGGCTGTCAGTGACATTATTCCCTACGGTCACTGCCCAAGCTATAAGCCTCAAAGAGGCCTCCGAACAGCGTAGGCCTACCAAGGCTGCTCAAAGGCTTGGTACCAACAGCTTCCAAGGAAGGGGTTTCTTTAAGGGAATATGGCTAGGGGGTCCGAAAGGAGTCCCGTCCAGTCACTTTCTGAGGGGGGCATGCCACCAGGGAGGCTGACCTAGTCTTGCCAACAACCTGTCTTTTTTCCCAAACAGAGTCTCTCACAAAACCAACAATGAAACCGGAACATAGAGACGGGCATCCTGGAGAGTAGAACTCAGCATAGCGCTTTATAACCCTTGCAAACGAGGGGAGTAACTCTACTCAATCCTGGATCTACACAGAGCTTTAAAACATCGTGGAGGCTGTGCACTCTAAAGGGACCCTAGATAAGGGGAGCGCCTCCAGCTCTGGTGCTGATCTAGCAGGAAGGCCTCGTGAGAGTCCTTCAACCTTCTAACCAGACTTAGGGTAGCTAGGAAAATAATATATTTATTTGACCAGGTTTAGGGAGGCTCAAAGGAAGCCTACAATGTGATGATCTTATTTATTGCTAAAAACCCAGAAGATAGTGGAACCACTTTCAAGGAGGCCTGTGAATGCCTACTTCTTTACAGTGATACTTGTTAGAAGAACTGGCCTCAGATATCATAGGTGTATTCATAGAAGTACTACGGGCCCAGTTTTTCCTACTTTACATTGACAATGGACAGTGTACTCAGAGCGCTATCGACCCTTTAAACAAGGGGAGTACAATCTTACGCTACCTGACTATCGAGGAGGCCTATAGAAAGGCCTTCAACTTCAATTATCAAAAGCGTCAGCCCATGGCATGCTTAGGCTCTAAGGGAGTGTACTCAAACTCGTCCCAATGGGAGGCAGTACTAAAAAGAGCCCCAGTGGTGCAGGGGTGAATAGATTAGAGCTGTGGGTAGCCAAAAAAGCTCTGAGCCCAAGGGAAATGGAGGCCTCACCTATGAGGCCAATGACATGTTCGCCTTTTGACTTGAAACCAATTCAAGGGGCCTAGATATCCAACCTAAAGACTAGCTGGGAAATTCTAGCAACAATATACACATCTGAAAACGGAGACCTCAGCATTACTGCTTCCAACTCTTTCGTCCCAGAGAGAGACCGGTCTGACAACGCCCAGAATATATCTGCATGGGAGGCTTAGGAATAGCCTGCTTACCTATGCTGCTATTTATTCTACCCTTAAAATCCACTAGCATAATCGCCTAATGCAGAGGCGGGCCTAGGCTTGTGACTTGTAGAAAAAGGTGGCCAGTACCAGGAAAAAAAAACTAGACCATACAGAGATAAGCTGTAGATGATCTAAATCTATAGAGCCTACGCTCAGATACTGAGGAGCTCGGGACGAAAAAGCTTCTAGCAGATCGTCTCCAACAAACTCCTAGTACACATGCCTAAGCCAGATATTAAGGCACCCCTTGTGGTCATGACACTTGATTATCCGATATCTGAAGTTCAAAGCTATAGTCTCATAAGAACTCTCAGAAGTGAGAGGAGACCTGTTTTACAAATACAAGGTGGCTATCCAGGTGGCCCGATGAGGGGCAACGCTTGGTTGGTCTATCTGGAGCTTATACAAAGCGGTGGCCTCAGGAGACAACCCCAAATGGGAGGAAGCCATCTCACGCTGAACAAAACCTGTTTGAAGCTCACATGCACGGTGGTCTTACCAGAGATTCCTCTATGAGATGAAGCCAACTTGTACATTTCACTGGGTGACCAAGATTTGCACTAGCACCTACTACATAAACCTAATGACTCTATCACAAGAGGAGGTCTATGATAAGGTATGCCAACCTACCTATAAAACGGGAACTTTTAAAATGTTGTAAAAAATCCTTCACTGACAGCCGAGCGCGCCTTCGCCTCTCTGAACTTTTCCACCACCGTCTTAACGGAGGCGTTGAAAAGTTCAGATGGCGAAACCTGAGAGCTTTTAGTGCCGATGCCTCTCCAGCAGCGAGATGGTTCGCGAATGTTTCATCGATTGGGGGCATCGACGTATACCCATGTTCACGCATCACCTTGACATCAGCATAGTTTGCTCGCTGCTGACGATGGATGCTTGCAGAATATGGGTTCTTCCATGCCTTCTTGATCTCAGTATGCAGATCAGGAAGGAATGGAAGGCTCACGGAAGGAACTGCTCATCCAGCCTGCCGCGTATGGCTCCTTCCTTTACGCGCTCCCACGGCAGCTGAAGCCTCGCTGAAGCGCACTCCATAACACCCAACAGCTCATCATACGCGGGGCAGGGAGGCTGTGAGGGTTCAGGTTGTACCTATTCTTCACCCTCAACAGCCATCTCCTGCTCTCTCACGCTAGGTGCCAGCAGAGCACTTGCTGCCGGATCAGAGGATGTAAGAGATAACACATCCTCGTCCAGCAGCTCACCCTCACAAGCTTCTGACGGGCGTGAGAGAGAAACACCTCTCTTAAAACGTCAGTGAGCTCCATCTGGGAACCCCATGATCCGAGTCTCTGCAGTGCCTCAGCACGAGCGGGACCCAAACCACTGGGCCCAGATGCCTGTCCCTCTTCCCTCGAGAAGAGGGCCAGACGAGATCGGCGTTTTCTAAGAGGAAAACTCTCACATTCTGCACAATCAGGTCTCTCAAGAGCTGATCGTGCGTGCTCTTCGCCCAAACAATAAACGCACAAGTTGTGTGTGTCATCTGGTGTCAGAAACCTGAGACACGGATCCACACACTGAAACGCTTGTCACTTGCCATAATTGTTCTTACCTTTTTCAGGTGATTGCAAATCAGACATGACAGCCCCTGAAGACAAATAGAGGATGACATGTTGTCTAGGCGCCCCTTTTATACTTCTGGGTCGCACTAGTAGTGACGTAATTGGCTGTCGCCGATCAAATTCGATTGCCGTGATTGGATAGCTTTTCAGACACCGTTTAATGTGGAGGGCGTTCCCCAATACCGTCATCGAAAGGGAACAATGGTTAATTTGTGGTTACTAAGGGTTTTTTGGTTTTATTTGTAGTAAAACCATGCTTCATTTTTGTAAGGGAATTAATTAAATCAACTCAATTAAACAAATTAATCAAATATTTATTCAACATAAACATAATATTACTACTTATATCTGCACAAAATGACAAAAATGCACAAGTGGACTTGAACCAAGTTACGTGCTAGTCAGAATGTGTAACTGCTGATGTGGATGCGCTCCTCTTGTAACAATGTGCTGAAACACAACAACTAAACCAAAAGAGTTCACAACATTTTAAAGGGTCATGAAACCCTATACCAAATTTTCAGAGATTTTTACAGAGTTATGCGTGTTGAACATCATAGAAGACAATTGTTACCATCCGTTAGTTTTGATTTGTAGGAGAAAACAGTATGTGGCGTTTTCTTGAACTATAGTACATAGATGACTCATCAGTGTTTCATAATTATTCACGAGACTGCATGTCCTTATCCTATGAGAAGACGCCTCGCTTAATTATTCACAACAGCACGTGTTGATTTACTATGACAGATGCTTCAAACAGTGAGATCGCAATACAGTAAGTGAGAGATGCATTAATGGATCAAAAATTTGTGTTTGTTTTTGCTTTAAATTAAACCATTGTCTTCCCCTGTAAGAATGAACACCAGTAGCATGAGTCGCATTCGTGTGATGTCAACTTCCTCCTTCGATTGATTGGCTAGAGGAGGAGCTGTCAATCTAGAACTAGTGGACCAATGGTGATGCTTAAGCCCACCCTAATTTACATGAAACTCAAACTACAACATTTGGAAAAGCAAGCGCAGAACATGGAAAGAAGAGCGAAGAGAAAAATAGCACAATCATACAACATTTTTAATATGAGCGGAAAATTCAAGAGAGCACAAAGTACGGTGTAATAATACCAAGGAAAATATAATTTAAAATAAAACATGAACATAAGTTTAAGTTTTGTGCAAAATATTTTTTAATGTTTAAAGTTTTTATTCATGCTTGTTATTTTTTTGATTCACGCTTATAATATTTTGATCCGTGACAACGTTGTTTGCTATTCTGATAATTTTGCATATTTTTTTGCATATTTATTTATTTTTTACATGTGTTTTTAAAGGTTTGATTCACGCTTATTATTTTTTGATCCGTGACCGCAAAACTTAAGACGGGATATTGATCCCATAGTCTCCCCTCTTCCCTCTCCACTCCGCAGCTCACCACGCTCACCAGGCTTCAATAAAACAACCTATATGATATTAATCAGATATTTCTAAAACAAACATACTATTACAATTTATATCTGCACAAAATGACACAAATGCACAAGTGAACTTCAATCTAGTTACGTGCTAGGTAGAATGTGTAACTCCTGTTGTGGATACGCTCTTCCTATAACAATGCACTGAAACAAGTAATTAAACCCAATAAATTAACATCGTTTTATTATAATGTTATGTAATGTGACAGTCCAAATTATATTTATTAATGTCATGCATTGCTGTTTGAGCTGCATGCGTTGAAGCTAAAGATGATCACCAGTAAACTAAAGCTTTTTTTTACCGTGTTAATTAACTTAACCAAACACATCCTATATGAGATAAATCATATATATATATACAGTCATGGTCAGAATTAATGGCACCCCTGGTAAATATGATCAAAACTGGCTGTAAAAAATAGATTTATGTTTATCCTTTTGATCTTTCATTCAAAAAATTGCCAAAATTCTAACCTTTCATTGAAGCAAGATAATTGAAATAATTGAAATAATTATGAAATAAATGTTTTTCTCCAAAACACGTCGGCCATAATTATTGGCACCCTTTATTAAATACTTTTTGCAACCTCCTTTTGCCAAGATAACAGCTCTGAGTTTTCTCCTATAATGCCTGATGAGTTTGGAGAACACCTGACAAGAGATCAGAGACCATTTCTCCACACAGAATCTCTCCACATCCTGCAGATTCCCAGATCCATGTTGGTGCTTCTTCTCTTCAGTTCAGCCCACTCATTTTCTATAGGGTTCAGGCCAGGGACTGGGATGGCCATAGCAGATCTTGGTTTTGTGCTCAGTGACCCATTTTTGTTTTGATTTTGATATTTGTTTTTGGATCACAGTCCTGTTGGAAGATCCAAACATGGCCCGTTATAAGATTTCTAGCACAGTCTGTTAGGTTTCGATTTTTTATCTGTTGGTATTTTATCCAATACATGATGCCATGTATCTGAACAAGATGTCCAGGACCTCTGCTGTATATTTAATGCTCTGGGCCTAATTTTCTGCCAGAGTATTTCATTTTACACATGGGGTACTTTTTTATCCCTGTGTGCACCAAACCCATCTTAAGTGTTTGCTGCCAAAAAAGCTATTTTTTTTGTTTCATCTGACCATAGAACCTGTCCCGTTTGAAGTTCCAGTCGTGTCAGGTACTTTTAAAACGTTCTATGGTCAGATGAAACGTTCTATGGTCAGATGCTTTTTTGGCAGCAAACACTTAAGATGGGTTTGGTGCACACAGGGATAAAAAAAGTACCCCATGTGTAAAATGAAATACTCTGGCAGAAAATTAGGCCCAGAGCATTAAATATACAGCAGAGGTCCTGGACATCTTGTTCAGATACATGGCATCATGTATTGGATCAAATACCAACAGATAAAAAATCGAAACCTAACAGACTGTGCTAGAAATCTTATAACGGGCCATGTTTGGATCTTCCAACAAGATTCAAGATTCAAGATTTACTTTATTGTCATTCCACAGTACACTGTAGTATGAAATTACGTGCAAAAGTTCACAGCTAAAATGTAGCATAAAACAAATCAAAAACACCATTAAAAACTAAATATTAGTTACATAAATACTAGGTACTGTATATACAGTTATGAGAATAAATATCCATGTTTAAAATAATGCTGTTAAAATAAGATACAATCAGAACAAATAATTTGTATACATTAATTGATATGTTAGTGGATTTTTGTGTTCAATAATCTGACGGCAGTAGGGAAAAAGCTATTTTTGAACCTTACAGTCCTTGTTTTCAGACTGCGGTACCTTCAACCAGAGGGGAGATAGGAAAACAGTTTGTAGCCTGGGTGAGTGGGGTCCTTGATGATGCCCTTTGCTCTTGACAGACATCTTTGCTGGGCCAGCTCCTGAATGGGCTTCAGAGTAGTCCCAATAGTCCGCTCAGCTCTCCGCACCATTCTGCTCAGTGCCTCTCTCACTGAAGCTTTACTGCTCTCAAACCAGAGAGAAATGTTGCTGGTTAGAACGCTTTCGATGGTGCCCCTGTAAAAAGTGGTCATGATGGATGGACTAAGGTCGGCCCTCTTCAGCCTCCGCAGGAAGTGCAGACGTTGGTATGCCTTTTTGATGAGGGAGGAGGTGTGCAGGTCCCAGGACAGGTTGTCAGCCACATGAACCCCCAGGAACTTTACAACTTTACCCAGGAGTGTTTTTTACAATCTCCACAACAGACCCATTGATGTGGATTGGGGCGTGCACAGGCTGATTTTTCCTGAAATCAATCACCATCTCCTTGGTTTTCTCAATGTTCAGAACTAGGTTGTTTGTCTTGCACCAGTCTGACAACAGGACTGTGATCCAAAAACAAATATCAAAATCAAAACAAAAATGGGTCACTGAGCACAAAACCAAGATCTGCTATGGCCATCCCAGTCCCTGGCCTGAACCCTATAGAAAATGAGTGGGCTGAACTTAAAAGAAGCACCATCATGGATCTGGGAATCTGCAGGATGTGGAGAGATTCTGTGTGGAGAAATGGTCTCTGATCTCTTGTCAGGTGTTCTCCAAACTCATCAGGCATTATAGGAGAAAACTCAGAGCTGTTATCTTGGCAAAAGGAGGTTGCAAAAAGTATTTAATAAAGGGTGCCAATAATTATGGCCGACGTGTTTTGGAGAAAAACATTTATTTCATAATTATTTCAATTATCTTGCTTCAATGAAAGGTTAGAATTTTGGCAATTTTTTGAATGAAAGATCAAAAGGATAAACAATGCAGATTTTATTTTTTACAGCCAGTTTTGATCATATTTACCAGGGGTGCCATTAATTCTGACCATGACTGTATATATATATATGATTTATCTCTTATAGGATGTGTTTGCTTAAGTCTGTGGATGCGCTCATCCCGTAACAGCGCTCTAAAACACGGGTGTACAAAGAATTCACAACATTCTTTTACAGTTGTGTTCTTATTTTAATTTGATGTAGCCTATATTATAAACTTGCGCTGCACATGTAGCACTCAACTGTATTTTCTTTTTCAAAACAATTCTAATCATATTTCAAGCTATTCAAAACCATAATAACGAAGAGTGCGCATCTGAAGTGTCTCAGATGAAGTAAATAATAGATAATTTATCGGTCAAATTTTCTTATCGGGCTGATAACGATAACATTAAAAATAAACGTATATTGTCCGAAACTGACATGGTGGCCGAAATAGCATATCGTGCATCCCTAGTCCCTAATCATTTCATAACTGCCTAGTCATTGCCATTTTTACATTTTATTTGAATTAAAATAACACTGTTACCTTTTTATAGATCTGGTCATAATGTCAGCCTCTATTTAAACAGGCTGTTACTTTTTTGTAATGTCTATGTATTTTACCAGTATTATTGCCATATTAAGGTAAAAATAGAGTGAAAAAGTAATGAGCAGTGTCCAAGCCTGGTGCTTCTTTTTTCTCTCTCTCTCCCTTCTGTACACGACCACCTTCCTTTCTGTTTCTCCCTGTAAAGAACGGCTTGCTGCGATGTGCAGAGTTTGTAAGTGAACTTGTTTGCCGTTAACTTAGCGACTGCTGTGCTAACGGATTGTGATTGTTAGCATTATCTTCATGCTAACAAAGCTCTGTTAATTCTGTCTGCTCAAACACGCTTGGCTTGAGTTTCACCCTCTATCTCTATTCAGTGTGTGCAGGCTGCTGTAACACAGCTGACAAGAGGTTATAATAAGCCCATATGAAGATTTTATGTGAAACTCTAGCATGTTCTTGGCTATTTAGGTTCTGTATTTAGTCGAATTATCTGCATTGTCCATTATCATGGTAAAGATGTCTTGTATGTCACTGATTCTTGAGATAAGGGACAAAATATGTCCTACACACAAAATGAGAAATAATAATAAAATTATCTAAATAAAAGTACTTTAGTTACATCTGAAGGAAATCTGTATACTCGGGGCATTCATTGCTAATATTTTAAAATAATTTATTTAGTGTTATTTTAAATGTATGTTCCATACTTGGAAGATGCATGCAATGTTACACATTGTGTTACACGTCACAATGTATAACTGCCAAACAAAGTGTTTAAAAATGCAAAGTGGTTTTTTTTAAGTCTTTGCAGTCACAGCTTTAAAATGTCAACTCCGTCTTTCCAGTGTGATCCTTTTTGTCAATAGTTGTGGGATAAATCTTAGCATTTTTGTTATCTTTATTAAGGCAACTGAGGGGGGAAATGCTTCACTGTACAACACATGGTTAAGATGGAAAAATATTCAATCATGTCAACTCCGTCAGGTTTTATGTCTGAAGAGTTGACTTGTAAACTGATAGAGCTGACAAGAGCTCACAAAAACTCTTTATAAAGTGATATAATGTGCAGTACTGGTGAAAGGTTTGGAAACATTATTTCTAATGTTTTTGAAATTGATCAAATGTGTTTGTAAAGATTTATATTTTTATTCATCAATGAACCTTGAAAAAAAAGTATCACAGGTTCCAATAAAATATTAAGCAGCTCAACTGTTTCCAACATAGATAATAACTAAGTATGAAATCTGCATATTAGAATGATTTCTAAAGGATCATGTGACAGGAGTTAGTAAAATGTACTGTAAAATGAAAAAATGACCCCATGATTTACTCACCCTCAAGCCATCCTAGATGTATATGACTTTCTTCTTTCAGACGAATACAATAAGAGTTATATTAAAGCCAATAAAGTCATGGCTGTCAAGTAATTTTATATACTTAAATGAAAACAAATCTGAGTTTATTTTGTTCGGTCCCAAGGAAAACTGTGTTTTTGACTTTGATCTTGGCCCTCTCACCCCGTACAACACTAAGTGTGCCAGGAATTTGGGCTTCCTATTTGACTCCAGTTTAAAATTTGATTAACAGATTTCTGCTGTTAAGTCATGCGTTTATCAACTCCATCTCTCTGTAAAGTAAAATCCATTTTATCAAGAAGTAAATTAGAAATAGCAATTAATGCGTTCGTTACTTCTAGGTTTGACTACTGTAATTCTTTGTATTATGGCATTTCTCAGGCATCTATCTCCCATCTGCAGTTGGTTCAAAACGCAGCTGCTAGATTGCTTGAAGGGAAGCGTAAGTTCGATCACATAACACCTATCTTAATGTCCCTACACTGGCTTCCGGTTAAGTATAGGATTGAGTTTAAAATTGTATTATTTGTCTAAAAAGCTTTTAACAATCTGGCACCACAATACTTCACTGATCTCTTGGTTCCGTATACCCCATCTAGAAACCTGAGATTCAGTGACCATGGCCTTCTAACAGTCCCAAAGTAAAGCTTAAACAACGTGGTGATCGCGCTTTTGCCGACGCTGGACCGAAGCTGTGGAACAGCCTTCCTCTGTCTATCAGGCATGCTCCATCTATCTGCACTTTTAAAACTCAGCTTAAGACTTATTTATTCTCTTTGGCTTGTAACACTATATAGCTACCCTCCGCTATTTATATTTATTTTTACTTTTATTGATTACTTATTTTTGTTTGTATTTATAAACAGTGTTGTGGGTAACGCGTTATAAAGTACTCTAATTACCTTTTTCGTGAAATGTGTAACTTAACGCGTTAGTTTTGTGCGTTAAGTAATCAGTAACTTCGTTATTTTTTAAAAAAAGTAATCCGTTATTTTAAGGAAAGGAAAATCCCGAATAAAAAAATTTCCCCAGGATCAAGACAGTGTTTCTGCGCTTCAATACCCCACCACCCTCCAGCTTCATTAAGGCACACGCGCGCGGTCTCTTGCTCTCTCTCCCTCTCTGCTGTGCACGCGCTACGCGGTTTGGAGCACAGACTCTGTCTCGCGGGCGCGCTCGCTCTAGATTCCGGGAGATTTTAACTAATTTGCGGGCATCAGTGAGCCTCTATCAATATGCGGGAGACTCCCGGAACTTCCGATAGACTTGGGATGTCTGCATTTCTATACTGAAATAATATCGGCATTATAATTATTGATTTTTTTATTGAAATAATAGCCCATCCGCGCATCTCTACTACCCGGGCTGGGAAGGTGTGAATTTTGATTAATATGTTCTGTGATAATAAATAAATAAAACGCTATGTGGAATAGCCTATTGATGATTGTCTTTCCTGTTATTGTTATCCTGCAGTGTTAATTTAGTCGGATGACTGACGTTATTCATTGCCAGGAGTCACGACTTCTAGGTGCATTTAAAGGGGGCCGTGTCTGTCAATTAAGCTGCAGCATGTGTGAGGCGCTGCAAACGGCTTTTCATTTTTGGTAACGCACGAGTACTCTAACGCGTTACTTTTATGAATAGATAACGCTGTAACGTAACTGATTACTTTTAATTGATGGTAACGTTGTAACCTAATTAACTACTTTCCAAAGTAACTATACCCAACACTGTTTATAAATGCATGCTTAAACGTGTGTCTTTTATTCTTTGTAAAGCACTTTGGTCAACCTCGGTTGTGTCTTAAATATGCTCTATAAATAAAGGATTGATTGATCCTCAACTCGGCTCCGGGGAGTTAATAAAGGCCTTCTAAAGCAAAACCATGCGTTTGTGTAAGAAAAATATTCATATTTAATTCTAGCTTCCGACCAAACAGCCATAAGCAGTCTTCTTGCGTATAAAGTGCAATTTCCGCAAATTATGACATTGGAACTAGCGTAGTCTATTATTGCGTAGTGTAAATATCAGCAGTACGTCCCAATACTCGCATCTGTATGTTTGTTTGGCCGAAAGCTAGTTATTTTACTTTATGAAGTTTTAAATATCAATATTTTTCCTACACAAACTCATCGTTTTGCTTCAGAAGGCCTTTATTAACCCCCTAGAGCCACGTGGGAGCAACTAGTTCGTTTATGATGGATGGATGCACTTTTTTGAGCTTCAATCCGATGGTTCCAATCCATCAGATTGATATAATTATATCATAAATTATTATGATATCGCCATTATAATGCTCGGAAGCGTCAGGGTGTTTATTAATATAACTCTGATTGTAAGAAGAAAGTCATATACACCTAGGATGGCTTGAGGGTGAGTGAATCATGGGGTAATTTTCATTTTAAAGTGAACTACTCCTTTAACCCTCTGGGGTCGGTAAACGCGCAGGCACGTTTTGCTCGTTTTTTTTTTTACATAACAGCAAAATAGACTTAAAATACTCCGTAATTTTTGGTCAAACAGACTTAAGAAATATGAAAAAATAAGCTGTTAAATGTTTACTTTTTTATGTGTCCACTTACAATCGAAATAAAACATTGTGCTTTTGTAAAATAAAGAAAATAAACAGGGTGTGCTTTCTGCCTCTCCGTCTCCGTGAACTTTTTTTCTAGAGCACATCTCTAAACTTAAACAAAACTCAGCGAATACTATTCACCCAGGCATGAGCAATGTATCTTTAAAATCATTTAAGTGTGTACTTTTAAATTATCCAATTCAAAACTAAAACAAATATTGTCTGTTTATGTAATCTATATAAAAAGAGCAGTTCTCATGTCAGCTCATTATAGCTTGTTATCTTTTAATGTGACCACGCCCACGGAGAGCGCGCGCCATTCAAACGCAAATGATCTGAGGCAATGCATGCAAACGTGCAAACCGGCCACATAAGCTCGATAAAACACATCAAGTTTAATCAGATGAATGTACTATGTCATCTTGTGAGACTGTGAGGAATAATCCTGGGAATCTTACCTCAGAAGTACTGGTTTCACTTCGAGGAGCAATGGAGTTTTTTATTCTTATATGCTTTGTTCTAATCGCGATATGGAATAGTGTCTGTAAACCGCAAAAAGACTGTTTAAATATGAATCGCGTTTCTGTGTGTGATGAATGAACGGCACATATGCGCGCTGTTGCTACTAGTTGTGACTAGTTTTGGATAGACTATAAAGTTTTACTGTAAAATAGACATCAAATAAGCTTTTGTTAGCCAGTTTCTGCTCATATGTTAAATATTTAGTATGTTTTGTCAAAAATAAACTCATCAACTAAGATGTTATAGTGTTTGTTCCAATGTAACGTTAGGCTATATCAAACTAATGAATCCTTAACTTTGAAATATGTATGATAAAATGTATACTTTAAAAAAAAAAAAGAAAGATTACACTTGAAATATTGTTAAAATTGTAATTGTTGTTTATATTTACATATGAACACTTTTTAATAAAATAGCAAAAAAAAAAATTACAAGGTAGATGTAAAATAATCTTTATAGGTCATAAGCCTTCTCATTAAATTATTTATTATTGTTTTTTATTAGTGACACATTTTGGGCAGAGGATGTATTCCAAAAAAATGAGAATTATCTGCACAATTACTAGAAATGTTTACCTTGGAATATTATACAATTTGCATGTATAATTTGTTTTTTTAACAAAAAAGAAAAGTTTCCAAATTTTCTCATATAGCCTATTTGAACAGGATTGGTTGCCAGGTATGACTATGTACTAAAAATGTGCTTTTGACTTTTATATTTGGATTATATATATATATATATATATATATATATATATATATATATATATATATATATATATATATATATATATATATATATATATTATTTATTTATTTATTTATTTTGTCCTCACATTCTTTCTTGTGTGACACACCTGAATGAAAGGCTCATTATGCGGGTCATTGTCTTCTCAGGTGTGAACCACTTACTATTCATGATGGTGTTGGATCGTCCACGCCCCTGCGCATATTGCCTTTCCAAACAAAGTGTTTTACAAAATTTAAATCCAATGTATTGTTTTATGTGAATGATTAGGCAGGATGATTTTCAGATCATTTTGAAGGAAAAACTCTAAAATTCAGCTTTGCATCACAGAAGTTAGTCAAATTTTATATTTTAAGCATATTAAAAAAGGAAACCATTATTTACCATTATCATAATTTGTAATATTTTTTTACAATATTACTGTTTCTGTATTTTTGATCAAATAAATCCTGGCTTGGTGAGCATAAGAGACTTCTTTCAAAAACATAAAAAATAGTAGTTTCCAAACTTTTGACTGGTACTGTACGGAAGCCCTGAACCGCAAGGTAAAAAAACAAAACAAAACACCTAACTTGTTATTTCGACATAATTACATTTTCTGGAGTCATCTGATTTGTTGTAGTAGGCCTATACTTTATTATGATTTTAGTATCATAATGATTAATAAATGCACGCACAATTATCCGTGAACTTGATTAATGTTGCAGATATGTTTTACTATCCACAGTTAAATTGCTTTCAACTTTGTGTGCAAAATTCAGAATTCAACGAATGTGCAGCAATTTGTACAAATAGAGACATTTTTGTGAATAAAATGTTTTATTTTGTATTAGTGATCATAATTTGCGCATGCAACAAAGAAGATGTACAGGTGACACTTTTTGAGTGTATTCGCCAATGCTTAACATGTAATTATATATTCTGAAATGTAAAGTGTATATTCTGGGCTCATCAGATTACTGTGTTTGGTTTAATAACACTGTCTGATTTATTTTTTCTGTTAAATATTACATTTTTCTATTAGGTAGCTACTGGAGTAGTTGGCTAACTAATTGTCTATTTAAATGTAGCCTATCTAACACAGTTTAACAGATACAATGATACAATAATAGTTAAATTATTATTATTATTTATAATAATAATAATAGCCGCAATAGTGGCAGTGGCAGCTAAGGCAGTGCAAGCCAAGTCAAGTTAAACAGAGTTTCTGATCTGGCCAATAATGGCCAAGCACATGAAGCAAAATAGGCTATCTAGGCGATTATGTGAGTTGTGTAAAGTTAACAAATTAATCAAATCTTATAGATAAACTATAAAGCTGGCTGAAAGAGCAATTCTGACAACAAAACTATCACAAAACTATATATAATTGCTAAATAAGTTAATTGCCATTATGCAACCTTTTAGAAAAGTATGAATTGGTAAAATATCCAGTGTTATGAAAACCGTAGGTCAACATAACGAAAACATTTTCTTCAATTCCCTGTCTTATTCTGTGGCATTCCACTTACTCTAGTGGCATATCAAAATTAATACAAACCTTAGCATAAAGAGACGGGCAGTAATTAACAGACCAAACACAGTAAAAAACATATGTACAAAAAAATCTGATGAGCCCAGAATATAAACTCAACGCATTTAATTACATGTTAAGCATTGCCGAATACACTCAAATGAGATAGACTAAGAAAAGACCTGTGTACAGGTCACCTGTACATCATCTTTGTTGCATACGCAAATTATGATCACTAATACATAAAAAAAACCCCATTTTATTCTTAAATGTCTCTATTTGTACAAATTGCTGCACATTTGTTGAATTCAGAATTTTGCACACATAAGTTGAAAGTCAAGTCAAGTCACCTTTATTTATATAGCGCTTTTTACAATACAGATTATATCAAAGCAGCTTCACAGTGATAACATGAAAATAATACAAAAAAAATTGCATCATCGTCCACCTTAAGGCAGATCTATAATATTGTTGAATAGTAAATGTCCCCAACTAAGCAAGCCAGAAGGCAAGGCAACAGCGGCAAGGAACCAAAACTCCATCAGGTGACAGAATGGAGAAAAAAACCTTGGTAGAACCCAGGCTCAGTCGGGGGCCAGTTCTCCTCTGGCCAACGAGCGAACAATGGATGATTATGATTCAGGAGCATTACAGGTCAGAAGTCAGAATGAATCAGAGTATTTGTCCAGTTCCGGTTGGTTGAAGTCGGAGTGGAGAGGAGGAGAGACTGGTTGACACTTCAGGTCAGCGGCGTGTGTCTGCTTCCCGAACAATGTTAGGTAGACTGTTCCAAAGTTTTGGTGCTAAATAGGAAAAGGATCTACCGCCAGCAGTCGATTTTGATATTCTAGGTATTATTAACTGGCCGTAATTTTGAGATCGCAGTAGACGTGAAGGACTATAATGCATTAAGAACTCGCTCAAGTACTGCGGAGCTAAACCATTTAGTGCTTTGTAAGTGATCAGCAATATAATATTTTAAAATTTATACGATGTTTAATAGGCAGCCAATGCAGTGTTGACAGAACTGGGCTAATATGGTCATACTTCCTGGTTCTGGTAAGAACTCGAGCTGCTGCGTTTTGGACAAGCTGTAGTTTGTTTATTAAGCGTGCAGGGCAACAACCCAGTAGAGCATTACAATAATCTAGCCTTGAGGTCATAAACGCATGAACTAATTGTTCTGCATTATTCATTGAGAGCATATGACGTAATTTAAATATATTTTTAAGATGGAAGAAAGCAGTTTTACAGATACTAGACACATGACTTTCAAATGAAAGATTGGTATCAAAGAGCACACCCAGGTTCCTAACCGACGACGAAGACTTAACAGAGCAGCCATCAAGTGTTAGACAGTACTCTAGGTTATTACGTGTGGAAGTTTTTTGTCCATTAATTAGAATCTCTGTTTTTTCTGAATTTAGTAGTAGGAAATGACTAGTCATCCAATTTTTTATATCAGCTATGCATTCCGTTAATTTTGTGAATTGATAGGTTTCGTTAGGTTTTGAAGAAATATACAGCTGAGTATCGTCGGCATAACAGTGAAAGCTAATTCCATGTTTCCTAATAATATCTCCTAATGATAGCATATACAGAGTGAACAGCAGCGGTCCTAATACTGAGCCTTGTGGTACGCCATACTGAACTTGTGATCGATAAGACATCTCTTCATTTACTGCTACAAACTGATTACGGTCAACCATGCTAGTACAATTTCACTAATGCCAACATAATGTTCGAGTCTATTTAAAAGGATGTTGTGGTCAATGGTGTCAAATGCAGCACTAAGATCAAGTAATACTAATAGAGAGATACAACCACGATCGGATGATAAGAGCAAATCATTTGTGACTCTAACGAGAGCTGTCTCGGTATTATGGTACGGTCTAAATCCGGACTGAAAATCCTTGCAGATATCATTTCTTTCAAGAAAGGAACACAGTTGTGAGGATACTGCTTTTTCTAATATCTTTGACAGAAAAGGCAGATTCGAGATCGATTTTGTAGGATCAAGTTGCGTTTTTTTAACAAGCGGTTTAATCATAGCTAGCTTAAAGGTTTTTGGTACGTATCCTAGAGACAAAGATGAATTAATGATATTAAGAAGATGATCTATGACATCTGGAAGCATCTCTTTCAGCAGCTTAGTCGGTATAGGGTCTAACATACACATTGTCGATTTAGATGATTTGACGAGTTTGCAAAATTCTTCCTCTCCTATAGCAATGAATGAATAAAATTTTCCCTCGGGGAGACTACAATGCACTTCCTGATTTGATACTGTATTAGACGGTTGCATAGTTATCATTTTGTCCCTGATATTATCGATCTTATAAGTGAAGAAGTTCATAAAGTCATTACTGCTGTGTTGCTTGGAAACTTCTGGGCTTGAAGCTTTCTTTTTTGTTAGTTTAGCCACTGTTTCAAATAAATACCTAGGATTATGTTTATTTTCTTCTAATAGGGTTGAAAAATAAGCAGATCTAGCAGCTTTTAAAGCCTCTCTGTAAGCAATCGAGCTCTCCTTCCATGAAATCCGAAATACCTCTAGTTTTGTTTTCTTCCAGTTGCGCTTTTCTGGCTGCTCTCTTAAGGGCCTGAGTGTGCTCGTTGTGCCACGGCGTTGGACTATGTTCTTTAATCTTCTTTAAGCGCAACGGAGCAACTGTCTCTAAAGTGCTGGAAAAGAGAGAGTTAAAAGTTTCTGTTGCAATATACGGTGAAAGCAATTTGTTTGTGGATAGTAAAACATATCTGCAACATATCAAGTTCACCGTTAATTGTGCGTGCATTTATTAATCTGCACTAGTAAAAGTATACTCCAAAAAAATCAGATGAGTCCAGAATATGAACGCATCGCGTTTTTCACGTTAAGCCTTTTCCTCCCTATAAACCCATTATAAGAACGCTAAATGTGGCTTAGGCCTAATGCATATTAGAATGTCCCCTTATGTCGAAATAACGAGATAGATATTTGTTTAAATAACGACTTATGTCGAAATAACAAGATATGTCGAAATAACGAAATATTATGTCGAAATAACAAGTTATTATGTCGAAATAATGACTTGTGTCGAAATAACAAAATATTATGTTGAAATAATGAGATGTCGAATTAACGACTTATCTCGTTATTTCGACATAATATATTGTTATTTTGACATAATATCTTATTTCGACATGTGGTTAACGGTAAATGGTAAACAACAAAAACAACCATTGAGTATTGCGTAGATATACACAGTGGGGAACTCCTTTCCTCGAGAATATTGAAACCTATATTTATGCATATAAATGTAGTGCACGAGGCGCCTCTGATGCGCGAACCAATCAGGCACCTGCGCGCCAACGCATGTCAGAGACCGCCAAAATGGGCGGGGCTTATGGCTATAAGAGAGCCTGAATTTGCCATTATAGCAGGTTTAAGACAAACCCTGGCAGATTGCAATAGTGTGGCAGGCTACGCAATACTCGTTCCCTACTCTCAGGGAACCGAGGTTACATTCCCTTTCCCTTTCGAGAACGGTCACTTTGTATTGCGTAGCTATACGCAGTGGGGACGCCATGCAAAACGCCGCACCAGAAGTAACTGGATGCCACTGTAACTCAGGACCCCTGAGCACACAGAACAAGCCAGAAAACCAATTATATTATATACAACATACATAACACCAGTCATGAAACCCATACTGATTATTTCTTCACAAGACTTTCGAAAATTGTATCACGTAGCCTAGAATATTTGCTCCAAAACTATGTGAAAATCACCTTGACTACTCATTCAGTTAAGACAATATATTGATTTAAAATTTGTAAGACATGTCTTGTGGAAGAAAGCTTTATGCAAATAGGCGTAAACCACCCATGAATATTGGGTGAGACAAAGACCCTCCAATAATGGCCCTATTAGGAGCTCTCAGGCACTATCATTATGAGGAACAAAGAATGAGGAGATTTTAAAAATAATGACTTTTTGATTGTTTGGATTTATTTACAACACAACATAATCCAAAGATACACAACAAATGGCAAAAAAGCATATTATTTAACACACTGAACTAAAGACAGAGACATAACCAGTCACACACATTTGTGCCATTCCTGAAACATAGTGCATACCTGTCATTTCCAAGGTGTTTGATTTTTCACTTTACCATATTCTGCTCATGTTGAAGTCAGCAGGACTGGTACCTAAAAAATAAAATAAAAGCTGTGAACATGCTGATATCAAGAGAAACTAGGGTTGCACGATTTTGGGAATACATTTTAATTTGTTCTGGGTACAATTGCTTTTTAAAATGTGCAAAATACACACACACACACACACACACACACACACACATATATATATGTGTGTGTGTGTGTGTATTTTGTACATTTTAAAAAGCAATTGTACCCAGAACAAATTAAAATATATATATATATATATATAATGAACACCAGGTTTGTTGTGCCTTGTAGGCATATACGTGCAGGGCTGCATAAAATAATAATAACAATAGTATAGCAGCCATCGTTAAAAAGGAACACTTCAGTAACACTACACTAGAGAAAAATATATTTATTATCATATGTTACTTCAAATGTTTACATCGATATGACGTTATGAAATGAGATTGGAGTAAAAACATGAAGCCTATGTCTGGTGCGTTTTGCGGATCAGGATGAATGTTTCTGTCCGAGCCCGGCCCCGCGTCCGATAGGCATAAAGATATTTGTCCGAGACCGACAGTTAAAATCCCTTTTTTTTCTCATACTAATGACACATGTACGTTTGTTTGTGTGGAAAGCATTCGTTAATGTCAACAGATGAGCGCATCAGCGTGCACGGAGCAACAAGCGCTCTTAACCCAGGCGCGCATGCACGCGTTTCGTTGTCACGGCTACATAAACAAATTTCCGCACACAGGAAGACAGATGTTATGGTAATATTTAACATGTATTTTAATCACAAAAACGAACGTTTGCATCAAGTGAAAGCATCAGGCACATTGGCTACCTACATAATAAGCTGTTTTAAATTTAAAATGTTCAATGCCGCGCTGATGTGGGGTCGGGTATCGGGTATTTCTCTATTTCAAACACACAGCGCGACTGAGAACATTCACTGAAGCATCGAGCAACAGTTCGACTGCAATGTGAAGTTTATGCAACAATACTAACTAATATAATTCGGAATTATTTCTTACCTTAAAATCTTTCTTGTCTTCAAATCGCGTTCTTCTTCTGATGTAAATCCAATATGCTCACAGCGTGTCTTCCAAACTCGACGACAGCAGAGGATTGATGAAGTTCGGTGCATTGTTTTTTAGGTAATGAGCGCATTTGCGTGACACGTGGAAGATTTGCATATCAATATAATTTGCGCGTGTGGGTGTGGTCACATTAAAACTAATGAGCAAGGGTTTGAGAAACTTGGTATCTTGTTGGTTTTATACAAATTACTTAAAGGTGCTGTATGTATATTTTATACTATAACAAATCCCTTTTTAATTGCCTGTGTGTGAAGGGGTTGTAATCTCAAATTAAAATGATCTACTTTGCGGGTTTTGCTATTACCTCTGAAAGCAAGTATTCTTATTTTTATGTGAAGGTGCCGGGTCGGATTTACCGCGAAATTCAGTGACGTCACCTGCATGCGCGCTCCCTAGCCTCTCGCCTCGTCTACTGACTTTGCACTCAACAGCGACGACACTGAAACTTATGACTTGCAACTTATGACATGTCTGATAATAACACGAAGAAAAGACCTGCTCCCAGCACAACACAGACTCGGCTAAATGCAGTCAATATCATGGTACGAGCATGGAGCATTAGTTCAACTTTAAGCTGATAAAAGTAGCCTATTAACGTTGCAGTGGGAGTTTACCTGAGTTTCCAGCATGTTGTGTGATGCTTTCTCCGGTGTGTTGCGTCTCAGTCTGGCCGGTACTCGAGCACACGCTTGTAAACTTATTGGTTGCAATCTGAAACATCACCGCTAGAGGCCGCTAAAATCTACATACTGCACCTTTAAATAGAGAATATTTGTTTTCGTTTTGAATCAGATAATTGAAAACTACACACTTAAATGTTTATAAAGATATAGAGCTCATAAATGTGTGACAAGTATTCGCTGAGTTTTTTTTGTTAAGAGACGTGCTCAAGAAAAAAAAAAGTTCACGAGACGGAGAGGCAGAAAGCACACCCTATTTAATTTCTTTATTTTACAAAAGCACAACGTTTTGTTTTGATTGTAAGTAGACACATACAAAAGTAGACATCTCACAGATTCTTTTTTCATATTTATTAAGTCTGTATGACCATAAATGACAGAGCATTTTAAGTTTATTTAGCTGCCATGTAAAAAAAATCGCACAAATCACGCTGGCGTGATTGCCGACCCCAGAGGGTTAATCCATCCTCTATTTCAAACACACAGCGCGACTGACTCAAACTCACAGCGCGTGCAGAGAACATTCACTGAAGCATCGAGCAACAGTTCGACTGCAATGTGAAGTTTATGCAACAATAACACCAACTAATATAATTCAGAATTATTTCTTACCTTAAAATCTTGTCTTCAAATCGCGTTCTTCTTCTGATGTAAATCCAGTGTAATCTCACAGCTTGTCTTCCAAACTCGACGTGATAGTATTCAAGACCTTTTCAGGGAGGTCCCTGAATACCCGTTGAGGGGACACTCATGGAGGGCCCACTCATGGAGGGCCCATAAGTCGGGGCGAGGGTGCCAAATCGTTCCGTTTGCCTGCGTGAGGAGATCCTTCCTCAATGGGACAGGCAAGGGGACTTCGTCCATCATCTGAGCCAGCTCTGGAAACCACGTCCGGGATTTCCAGAGGGGGGCCACTAGGAAGACTCACGCATAAAGAGGGCGACTGGGCCAAGGATGGGCCAGCTGTATTTTATTACAATACAGTAATAATACAGCGTCCCTGTTCTTCGAAAAGAACACTGTGCAGCCAGTGAGTGTTGTTTCTCGAGGCAAAGAGGTCGACCTCGGCCTCGCCGAATACTCTCCATATCAGACCAACCATCTGTGGGTTGAGAGAACACTCGCCTGGGGGAGTGTTGTCTGGAGATAGCATGTCCGCACCCAAATTCTGGATGCCGGGGATGTGAGCAGCTCTCAGAGAGCGCAGGTTGGCTTGTGCCCAGGGAAGGAGGTTTTTGGCCATGGTATACAGGTTGCCTGACCTGAGACCGCCTTGGCGATTTATATAGGACACCACTGACCTGTTGTCCGTGAGAACTAAGACGTGGTGTCCCCTGAGGTCTGACAGAAACGCTTTCAGGGCTAAACAAACTGCTCTCATTTCCAGGCAGTTGATATGCAAGCTCTTCTCCGGACTCGACCAGAGGCAGCGCCCCCCCAACCTTGGTTGGAGGCATCTTTGAAAACCACCTTCCTCCTTGGAGGCCACACCCATGATCACACCTGACTGGTAGCAGTTCTGGGCTTCCCAGTGAACCAGGACCCTTAAACAGCCGTGATTCACCGTTATGTAATACAATTTGTAATAAAATACATAAAACTACGTAATAAAATTTGCAGACGACACAACAGTGCTCGGCCTCATCACCGGGAATAGCGAGACTGCATACAGGCGAGATGTTCAACTGCTGGCGGCATGGAGCAGCAGCAACAACCGTCACCCTCAACACAAAGAAAACCAAAGAAATCATTGTGGATTTCCGCAAGACTGGACAGTTAAACCACTCTCCAATCTTCATTGGGAATGAGGTGGTGGAGAGGGTCTCTAGTTTTAAGTTTTTAGGTGTGATTGTAACGGAGGATCTGTCTTGGGGGGAAACCATCGCCTCTGCCACATCGAAGGCCCAACAGAGCCTCTTCATCCTCAGGAAGCTGAGGTGGGCAAGACTGCCCCAGAGACTCATGGTTAACTTTTACCACTGTGCAGTGGAGAGTGTGTTGACCTACGGGTTACTGGTGTGGTTTGCTGCCTGCACCAGCACAGAGAAGGAGGCCCTACACAGAGTGGTGAGAGCCGCAGGAAAGATCATTGGGGTCATTCTCCCAGACATTCCAACTGTGTACACCTCACGCTGCATGAATAGAGTGAAGAACATCCTCCAGGATCATTTACATCCAGCACATCACCTCTTCCAACTACTGCCTTTGGGGAGAAGATATAGGTCCATCAGGGCCAAAACCAGCAGGCTGGCCAACAGTCTTTACCCCCATGCAGTCAGGCTGCTTAATGGGTAATCTAAGGCAAATGGGTGGACAACTTAAAACTATATGCCTGTCTGTTTTTGCTCTAACAACATTTCGTTGGTATCTTGTAACAATGACAAATAAATAAACTGAACTGATCTATGTGCAGGCTCCTTGACTGCCACGCATGGGCTGGCATCAAAAGTCCATCAATAATTAATAATAATTCAATAATAATAATTCATTACATTTATATAGCGCTTTTCTGGACACTCAAAGCGCTTTACATAGAAGGGGGGAATCTCCTCAACCACCACCAATGTGCAGCATCCACCTGGATGATGCGACGGCAGCCATATTGCGCCAGAACGCCCACCACACACCAGCTTACTGGTGGAGAGGAGACAGTGATGAAGCCAATTAGTATATATAGGAGAATGATTAGGAGGCCATGAAGGACAGAGGCCACTGGGCAAATTTGGCCAGGATGCCGGGGTTACACCCCTACTCTTTCGAAAGACATCCTGGGATTTTTAATGACCACAGAGAGTCAGGACCTCGGTTTAACGTCTCATCCGAAGGACGGCGCTCTTTGTCAGTATAGTGTCCCCGTCACTACACTGGGGCGTTAGGACCCGCACAGACCACAGGGTGAGCGCCCCCTGCTGGCCACACTAACACCTCTTCCAGCAGCAACCTAGTTTTCTCAGGAGGTCTCCCATCCAAGTACTAACCAGGCTCAGCCCCGCTTAGCTTCAGTGGGAAACCAGTCTTGGGCTACAGGGTGATATGGCTGCTGACAAATATCAAAAGTGTGCTTTCACTTTAATTGAGCGTGAGCAGCTGTGATGCGGGGGTTTTGGCGGCGAGTCTATTCTTGCTGCACTCCTGATTTTGCGACGCTCCTGCTTGACGCTCAAGCACTGTTCCTGCTCCCAGTGTGAATGCTCTCATTGGTTAACATGCACGCTGAAAAAAATACGCGCTGCCCACGCTTGTGGTGTGAAACCTCCGTTAAAGTGACCGTAGCATTACGGTGCGTGTCCACTACAGTGGTAAAACTCCGCTCAGTTCAGCTGGCAACACTATAACGCCTCCGCTTTGGGGGGTGTCTGTTGCGAGTGTGTTTAATCTGATTTTTCTACACGGACAATATAATCATCAGAGATTATACACGGGACTGATTATTACATTTGTAAATAGACAAGCCTTGTTTCCAAATGCCACAAGCAAAGATATCCTGTCAATTTTATAAACTTTTGTAAACCCATGCAGTATAATCACAATGAACACATCCAAACTGAAATATTTAACATGTATATAACTGCAAAGCGTCTAATTTGTAAATTACAATTACATTATATAATTTTCATTTTTGGGAGAACGATCTCTTAAATAAAACCACAAAACAGTAAGAGAAAATCACTCACTGCTCTTGACTGAGAACTTTAATAATAGCGTTTATAAGAATCCGTGTATAAGTGTATAATTTATACAGTGATTTATACAGCTACTGTAGCTGAAAAAATAAAGCAGTTTATTTTGTTTTTATATTATGTGTATATGTAGTGTGTATCTTTGTTCATATTTTTGAATGACAAAGAAAATAATGACAAAGGTTTTTATCTTCGCCACAGTGGTCTAAATGTCTGCTATTCTTGTTTATTTTATATTTTGTTACATTGTAAGTCTTTGTTTTTAAAATAGGGACATTAGTTTGGCTGTAATGCTTAGTCACTGACAAAATAGTAAAACCAACATGAAAAAGAATTGATAAAATTATGAATCGTGATTTTCCTGAAAAAAATCGTGATGATATTTTTGATGTCTTATTTACCTAAGAACATTGGTTATATAAGCTAAATATTTGGGAAGAGAATTAAGGCGAGACACGCCAGGCAAAAACATCGGGGGGTTTTTTACTCGTCAATTTTGAGATTTTTGGATATTTGTCTTCACTCAGATTTGTGGTGAAAAAAAGTCAGAAATACACATTTATTTAGGTCTTTATTTTACTACACTTTGTCTGCTCCCTGTCATCACATGCACTTGCTGGAAAGCTCTCTCTCTTCTGTACAATGCTGTCGGATCCAAATATGGTAATTTCCTTTTTATCAGCAACCAATCTTGAAAGTAAAAGGGCTGAATGTGCAATCTCATTGGCTGATAATAAATATTTAAAGGGCACCTATTATGACATTTAAAATGTTCCTAATGTTGTTTTGGGAGTCCCCAACAACAGTTCTCTTATGTAGAGTTCTCTCGTACTGCGTCGAAGAACGCTACGGAAAGTATTTCTTTGTCGAGATTGAAGCCTAAAAATTAATCCTTAATTTTGTAAATATTGTAAAACGCTTTTCTGTAGCATACAACCCTAGGCGGAGCAATATCGCTCACCCATTGGCTGCTCCGCCAGAAAAGCACAGCCTATGCGAGGCCAGAGACGCTGACCAATGAGGGCGTTTCGCGCCCTTCTGCGTCACCTCCCGCCAAAACAGGCGTGGCCTAGGCCTATAAATACGAGCATAGCTGTCTAACACACTGATTTTCTAAAATTCACGAAGCTGCACGCATCGTTGGATTGGATTTGAGCCGCCACAGCCGCCTGAAACAAGCACCTCAGCAGGACGCGCCTCTTACCTGAAGCCGCTGGTCATCGCCGCCTTCAGCCGCCGTTCCCTGCTGCGCTTCTCCGGCGTGGAATATCCTTTACATTATGTGTGTGTGTTTTGTGTGTGTGTTCGCCGTCGCGACACACAGTTTTTCAAGATGCCTCGCACCTCCTGTGGCTCGTGTAGAGCCCCGCTCAGCGACGGGGACCACGTGCTTGTGTTTCCTGCCTGTAAGGATCACGCAGCTTCAGCTCTCGTCGATGGCGGCTGCCATCACTGTGATTTGATGCCTACGGTGACTCTGCGGACTCGCCTGGGGTTCATTTACTGAAGCTGCATCTTTCCGCCCGCTGTAGTGCCGCGCCGTGAAAAGCGCCGTGCTCAGCGGAGCCCGGAACCTCCCTCCACCACGAGGTGCTCGCCGCTGCTGCCGCCAGCTTCTCCGCCCGCTTCGCTGGACTCTCTGACCGACGGACAAGAGCCGCTGTGTGCCGCCGTGTCCGTCATGGACGAGGAAGGTGAAACCGCGTCTGTGGAGGACGACTGCTATTCTCTCCTCGCTTCGGGTAGCAAGGGATGGGCGAGCTCCGAGGATCTCCCCTCCCCCACCGCTCGTGAGCGTCGACGGAGAAAGACCAGCATCGATGCGCTTACCGGCTGGATGGCTGCTTTTCTGCAGAGGAACGTACGTTACCGTCCTCACGACCCGCGCCTTTTTCTTCCTGAATTCACGAAGAAATCGCGGAGTCCCGGAAAGCCCCGTTTTCAGCCAGGATGCGCACTTCTGCTTCGAGGAAAGCTAACGTTACAGTGTTAAAATCCCGCCGTGGCCGGATTTCACTAAAATGTCTCGCTCGCACAGTCCCAACATACGCGACCGTGCCAGTGTATTTTGCAGTCACCAAATCGGCATCAATGCCCGTTTGCCTGCACACAAACGCCGTTTTCACGACGCCACAGGTAAATCTGAAAATGTATTTTCTGGTGTCCCGGCCACGGCCGATGGTGTAATGTGTGTATCCGTAATGCCCACGACCCAGTGCCCATTCGTACACACAAGCACAGCCCTACACAACAGGGCTTGCACACATAAAATCGACTCAGTCGATTGTGCGTCACATGTAAGTTAGTGAACGTGTCCGCTTTTCAGTGCCCACAATCACTACACACTGTATGTCCCGTGGTTTCTGTAAAAACGAAACGAATGCACGGTCAGTCGGTTCTGATAGACAGTACTCTCTGTGCTACACGGTGTCCCGGCCACAGCCGATGATGTAATGTGTGTAACTGTATGCCCACGACCCAGTGCCCATTCGTACACACAATACAGGGCTTGCACACATAAAATCGACTCTGTCGATTGTGCATCATATGTAGTGAGCGTGCCCGCTTTCAAGTGCCCACAATCACTACAAGCTACATGTCACACGTTTTCTATGAAACGAAACCGATGCACGGTCAGTCAGTTCTAATAGACAGTACTCCCCAGTGCTATAAATGTACCCGCGTTCACGCACCCACATTTATTCTCAAACATGCCGAGCCGTACGGGGCTCGCACCGCGCGCTCTCTCTCTCAGCTGAGAGAGCTGAGCGCGCGCGGGCTGCCCGCTCGATTAAGCGCGTCCCCCGCATCATACGCTGCAATGGCGCCCATGTTACAGCACACGACTGCTCTCGTGTCACCGCCATTTCGCGACCAGAGCCCGGTTTTTCAACCCGTGCAAGCACAGCCCCGTACAACACAGGGTCTGCACGCATAAAATCGACCAATGCCCACAACCACTACACACTGCACGTTCCGCGGTTTCTGTAAAAACTAAACTAACGAACGGTCAGTCAGTACACAAACACAGTGTCCCCGGTGTTATAAATGTGCCCGCCACCAAGCGCCCACGCTTATTCACAAATATAACGAGCCCTACGGGGCTCGCCCCGCGCGCTCTCTCTCAACTCAGAGAGCCGAGCGCGCGCGGGATGCATACTGTGTTAAACATGCCCCCCGCCTCACACGCCACGGCGTCCATGTTACAGCACACGGTTGCTCTCGTGTCACCGCCATTTCGCGACCAGGGCCCAGATTACATTCAACCCCTAGTCACACGTGCAGATGCATGGGAAAGACTTCCCGGGGTCTCAGAATGGGTGCTAGAGACTATAAAAAGAGGCTATTCGCTACAGTTTCATCGACGCCCTCCCCGTTTCACGGAGAAAGTCGAAACCACGGTAAAAACAGAAGTAGCACACCTACTTCGAGCCGAAATAGCGAAGCTATTGAGCAAAGGGGCCATAGAGCCTTTATCTCAAGCTCAAAGCGAAGGGGGTTGGTACAGCAGATATTTCCTGGTACCCAAGAAAGACGGGGGTCTCAGACCCATTTTGGATCTAAGACGTCTGAACAAAGCGCTAGCAAGGCAAAAGTTCAGAATGCTCACGACCAGAAAAATCCTCGCGCAGATTCGCCGAGGAGACTGGTTTATGGCGATAGATCTGAAAGACGTGTATTTACACATACAAATTGCGTCACGTCACAGGCGATTTTTGAGATTCCCCTTCGAGGGCCGGGCATATCAGTACACAGTCCTGCCATTCGGCCTATCCCTAGCACCTCGTACATTTACAGTGTGCATGGACGCGGCGCTGGCACCCCTGAGACTCCGAGGCATTCGAATTCTGAACTATTTGGACGATTGGCTGATTCTGGCTCAATCGCCTTCAGAACTCGCTCACCACAAGACACTAATACTCGATCACCTCGAGTGCTTAGGTCTGAGAGTCAATTGGGAGAAAAGTTCACTGTTTCCCAGTCAAAGGGTCTCCTTTTTAGGACTGGAACTGAACTCGCTGTCTATAACAGCACAGCTGTCATCACAGCGCAGGCAAGACACCCTGCAAATGGCGAAATCCTTCTGCAGCGGCCATTTAGTGCCGCTCAAGAGATTTCAGAAAATGCTAGGCCTCATGGCCTCAGCCTCAGCGGTACTGCAGCTGGGCCTGCTGCGCATGCGCCCACTGCAGTTCTGGTTGAAAGCGCGCGTACCGCGCCGAGCATGGTTGCACGGTCGTTATCGCCTCAAGGTCAATCAGGAATGCATTTCAGCCCTGACACCATGGAGAGCGTCAGACTGGTACCGGTCAGGTGTAAGCCTGGGGACTTCCTCGAGCCTGAAGGTGGTGTCCACGGACGCGTCCACCTCAGGCTGGGGAGCACTGCTCGACGGCAGACCGTTCTTTGGCCAGTGGCCAGAACGAGCCAAACTACCGCACATAAACTGCCTGGAAATGATGGCGGTGGACTTTGCGCTGAGGCGTTTTTGTCCCCGGATAAAAGGGCACCACGTCCTGGTCCGTTCGGACAACATGTCGGTAGTAGCCTACATAAACCGCCAGGGGGGCGTGAAATCCCGAAACCTATTCAGGTTAGCGGAACGCATACTGGTATGGGCCCAGCACAACCTGCGCTCGTTGAGAGCAATGCATGTGCCAGGCCACTTGAATGTAGGCCCAGACAGACTCTCACGGAACAAAGTTCCGACGGGAGAGTGGTCTCTACACACACAGACAGTGTGTCTGCTGTGGAAAACGTTCGGCAGAGCGGAAATAGACCTGTTTGCAAACCAGGAAAACGCTCACTGCCCAGAATTTTTTTCGAAGAGCACGAACGCGCTGGCCAGTGTCTGGCCCCGCCGTCCGCTCTATGCTTTTCCTCCTGTCTCACTCCTGCCTCAAGTGCTGGAGCGTATCGAGGAAAGCGGATGCGCAGTGCTACTAGTCGCTCCGTACTGGACGAATCAACCCTGGTTCCCAGTTTTGATGCGACTGAAGAGTACTGCCCCGTGGCCGATTCCAGTGAGGAGAGACCTCCTCTCGCAGGCCAAGGGCTCGATTTTGCATCCTCGCCCGGAGCTCTGGTCCCTACACGTATGGGCCATAAACGGGTACCCGCTAACCTCCCAAAGGGAGTGTTAGACACGATCGAACAGGCTAGGGCTCCGTCTACTAGACGGCTCTACGCTTCCAAATGGTCGGTGTTCTCTGGTTGGTGTTCAGACCAAGGTCTGTCACCACTTCAGTGCGGGGAAACGGAGATTCTCTCCTTCCTCCAAGAGCTATTGGATAAGGGAAGAACCCCATCCACGCTCAAAGTCTATGTGGCTGCCATATCTGCGTTCGTTAATCCAACGCTTGGCCATTCACTGGGCAGAAACGACCTGGTGGTCCGTTTCCTTAGAGGAGCCAGGAGGTTAAACCCTCCAAGGCCTCCTTCAGTCCCCGTTTGGGACCTTTCTACAGTGTTGAACGCTATGAAAGGGGCCCCTTTCGAGCCTATTCACTCAGTTGACATGAAACACCTGTCTTCAAGACCGTGTTTCTTTTGGCTCTCGCTTCAGTGAAGCGCGTGGGGGATTTGCAAGCGCTCTCAGTTAGAGCTTCTTGTATGGAGTTCGGGCCAAACGACTCTGTAGTCGTGTTGAAACCGAAGCATGGGTATGTACCTAAGTCCCTCAACACACCGTTCAGGGCTCAGGTCATTTCCCTGTCGGCCCTGCCGGCCTCGGAGGACGGAAATAGCTCCCTTTGCCCGGTCAGGGCATTAAGAGCTTATGTGTCCCGCTCCGCTGTTTTTCGACAGACGGAGCAGCTCTTTGTTTCGTTCAGTGGGCGCTCTAAAGGGCGAGCCGCGACGAAACAGAGTCTATCTCGATGGGTAGTGGATGCCATTGCGCTAGCCTACGCATCTAGAGGTTTGGAATGCCCCCTGGGCATCAGAGCACATTCTACGAGAGGCATGACCTCTTCGTGGGGTTGGTATAGCGGAATCTCGTTACAAGATATCTGTATGGCGGCAGGCTGGGCCTCCCCGTCTACATTTATACGGTTCTATAACCTAGAGGTTCCTGCGTTGCAGGCTAAACTGCTCTCGGTCTAGAAGACTATGTTTAGTGTTCCTGCCCCGCGTTGCGGCCCAGGTCACTTCAATGTTTAAGCATCACTCACTGACAATGTGTCCCATGAGCATGCTATTACCCCTCATATATATATAATATTTCATATATATGTTATTATGCCCTTAGAGGCACTACTATAAAGGGATGATGCTATTTTTAGCCGCTCTCCCTATACTTCTTGGGGTAGGCACTTGTATGCCAGGGCGCGCGCGCCCTTAGGTGTCTGTGTCGGTCCAAGAACACGCATGGCGGGTTACATAGGGTTCCCGTAGCGTTCTTCGACGCAGTACGAGAGAACTCTACGTAAGAGAACGTACTCGGTTACTAACATAACCTCGGTTCTCTCTAGGAGAGGAACGAGTACTGCGTCTCATGCCATGCGTGTCCACGCTGCGTCGCTTTCGTGACGAAAATCAGTGTGTTAGACAGCTATGCTCGTATTTATAGGCCTAGGCCACGCCTGTTTTGGCGGGAGGTGACGCAGAAGGGCGCGAAGCGCCCTCATTGGCCAGCGTCTCTGGCCTCGCATAGGCTGTGCTTTTCTGGCGGAGCAGCCAATGGGTGAACGATATTGCTCTGCCTAGGGTTGTATGCTACAGAAAAGCGTTTTACAATATTTACAAAATTAAGGATTAATTTTTAGGCTTCAATCTCGACAAAGAAATACTTTCCGTAGCGTTCTTCGACGCAGTACTCGTTCCTCTCCTAGAGAGAACCGAGGTTACGTTAGTAACCGAGTACGTTTTACATGCATGCAATGACAAAAAACACTTTTGTTGTCGTATAATATGCATTTATTTTTACCTGATTTGCTCACCGACTCCCAAATGATTTGTTCAACGACTCACTTTCCCAAACCCCTCCTTTGCGCGACGCTAATCTGCGATTGGTCAGATGACCCAGCAGTGTTTACAGAGATAATACTTATTGTTTAACACGGAGTACAATTATGCTTTCATCAATTAAATTGTGTTATAATAATGATTATAGTCCACTGCTTTGTAGTTTGTAGTTAAAAAATAAAAATAAGATAAAGAATTTAATATGTTAGCGAGCATAGCCCAGAGTTCATATTGTAAAAGCACAATCAGTCTTTGTTTGCGTTAGCCCGATGCATAAACATAACGTTTTTACAAAAAAAAAGATAAAAATGCAGTTACGTTTCTACAAGGTATTACTCTATTCTTTAAGACAACTCCGAAAACAATGACAAACACATAGCTGGCTATCTCAATACAATTGTCATTGAAGACCTAGAAGCTAAACGGTGCTTACACAACAAACTAAATAATTAAGCATGCTACATAAAACATAAAAGCAACAATTATTAATAACACTTACAGGTTGTGATACGGAGGAGGAAGCTGATGCAAATACACTTAGAAACAGTGTTGGGGAAGCTACTCTGAAACTGTAGTTTGACAAGCTACAAGCTACTCGTAAGTTAAAGTAGTTAAACTACAGTCAAGCTACCCTTTTGGAAAAGTAGTTAGTTACACTACAAGTTACTATCAAAAAGTAGCTAGCTACATTGAAACTACTTTTGATTTTTTTGAACAACGTATATTATAAATAACTGAATGTGTCTGAGGAATGTTTTAAGTAAAATATTTAGTGTTTAAAACAATGCAATAATTATGATTTCAAAGAGTATTGTTTTATTACACACTACACTCAAATATATCAGACTGTTTGTCAAAAGTGCAAAATTGCAACAAATATGAACTTGGACAAATAAGACCATGGGTAATTAACTTGTTTCTCCATCCTTCAAATCTGCCGCCACGTCTTGCTCCATCATGGATAATATGGGTGTGTCAACCCACTTCTGTATGTCAGTGAACCGTTAGCCGCAAGATGCGTGATTAAACAACAGGTGGCGGTAATGGCAAAAAATGGCTCTTTGAGGGGATCCGGATCATGGCGATCTGTTTTTGGCTCTTTTTAAATATTTACCAGTAGTCAGTTTTAAGAAGCCAGCTTGGGGACATCTCAGTTTAGCCTGGAAATAATCACTGGGAGGAATGATGAGGTGAGATTTGTAGTCAAATAATTAAAACTCAGATATCACACACCAATATCTGAGTTTGAATTATTCTGAAATATTGATTATTACCTCATTTGTCATGTGTGGCCATATAGGGTCGCACAACATCCCTCTGCTTAGACAGTGACATCACTATTTTGGATTTACCAAAGTGTGTGTATGTGTAAAGCTACGTTGACTGTTATTCATACCTACTCACAAATAAACATCAAAAACAAAGGCGGCTGCAATTAATTTCTGTGCAAAACAGCTTTTACTACAAACACTTCCACACAAGAACATTATCACACAAGAACATTTTGATAGAAAACAAAATATATTATAACTATATTTAAAGTTTTAAATATATACTGTAGATAAAATTAGAATAAATAAAATGGAACACAACTATCATCACACAAAACCCCTGCGCTGGGTGCGCCCCTCCCCCTATAACTGTTCTGTCTCGCGGAGGAGCTAATTTGTGTGCATCTGTGTGAAACACACATAGGAAAAAAAGAACGACAGAAAGAACTGCTCCCCTCCAGTCGCGACTCGGCTCCCATCGTTCATGTTTATGAGCCGTTCAAAAGAATCGGTTCGTTCGCGAACGTCACAACTCTAAAAGAAGAATATCCTGGCATCGCGCTGATTCGCGCAGGCTCGACAAAACGCAATGTAGCTTTTGCTCG